>NC_080597.1:51129014-52544014 GCF_027887145.1 Ammospiza caudacuta
CTTATGTAAACATCAAGATTTTATGTCTAATTAGGCATGCAACTATGCTTTCGAATTATAACAGGTAATACCAAAAAGCAAGAGAATTAGCTGTGTGCTTAAATAACAGCCTGGAAAGAACTGGATGAGCCAGAGGCACTGGCATTATTTAAATATGCTATGCCATTTTCAACATAATTAGTTACCTAACTGAAAACCCAAACTTAGTCAATGCATTTGTACATGTAATTAATTAGTTTGTTTAAAAGCACTTCATTTGTAGTACTTTATTCTTCATTTCCTTCCTTTGTCACATTACCACAGCATTGATTTGATTTTCAAAAACAAAAAGAGACAAACACATAAAATTAAGAAGGGCATTAGTAAAAGAAAGCACTACAGGGCAATACACCACTAGTGCTATCCAGAATTTCAGACACACTTCCTGTTTTGGTCTAAAGCTATTTTAACTATTTCAATATACATCTTCAATATATCTAAATCCTAACAGCTATGTGTTAAAAGACTCTTTAAGCTTTTTATATGAACAGAATATCAATTACACAGGTCAGATTCACATTGTAAACCCCATGCAAACAGGGAATTGTGACCTAATAAAACCTTTATTTATTGGTGTCTCTAATCTGTGCCATACTGATTAGGAATTAATATGACAGCTTTTTGTCGTTGTGTCCCAAGAGGTATAGAAGTTGCATTGGACACAAATCAGGGTATATATACAGGAATACAAGGAAACAATGAGATCATCCTAAAAAAGAAATACAAAACTATTTTCTGTGAAGTCACAAATATTAAAAATATTTATAACAAACACTTTTTATAAACAGTTAAACGAAGGAAATGAAGGAATCTTTGTTTTTTGGTCAGAAACACCAAAGAAAGTAGATGGTGTTTGCAATGCCATTCCTCAGGCTGAGAAGAGGCAGGAGTCAAATTCAAATGATAAAGGATGGAAAACAAAGGAAAAGCTGAGTGTCAAGAATGATAATTTACACAATGATTTATGGATGAACCCACAAATCCAGGGGCCAAGATAAAGACAAAGCCATGAGGAAGAAGAGAACCAAAGTCTCCCAATATTCACTAGACCAGAGAAGTCACTTACAATACTCAAGTCTAAACATACTCAGCCTTTTGCATTTACTTCTGAAGAGAAACAGGAACCCACACACATTTTAGAACTATGAAATATTCTTTATGATGAGAAGATAGGAGGTGCAATTGGAGCCTGACAAAATCATGCAGAGGATTTTGGCACAGTTCCTCAAGTGAGCTGAAACACAAGAAAAGAGACACACACTGAGGAAAGAATCAGCAAGACCAGCCTGGATGTAGAGAAAAGAAGAGTCCTGGAATAGACAAACAGGAGCTGTTGATTGCAGATTTACAAGAAACAGTCAGAGTGGCAGTACAAGATTTAACTTTGGGCAGTTGACAGCAGATTTGGTGACAGCACAATATATAGTCAAAATCAGGGACAGACATTCAAGAAAATAATTTTTGTAAAGTATAGGGTCACAACATAAATCTGATTCAGTGATGGAAAAAAGTGAACAAAAAAACAAACAAAAAATTCTGGATTTAATACCAGATACAAGCTTTGAAAGCAAGTAAAAATATAAGCTGTAGGTAACACATAAAGGAATTATTAAAAATTCAAAAGACTAAGTAAAATTGGATAAAGTATAAAAATTCACTAAAGAGCACAAAGAACATAAAAATAAAGTTGATAAAATCTATTGCATCTGTGATAGAAGACAAGAGAGAAAGTTCTAGAAAAAGACTGAGAAATAATAAGAGAGAGAACAAAGCAACCAGGAATTACCTTTAGCCAAAGGAAATCACTGTATTTGCATACAAACTTATAGAGAGAAGATTCATGCACACCTATAGAATTTTGGAAATCTTTATGTTTTATTTGGTGAAAGCTTTAATGATGGCAAAAACTTGACATACAGTTGTCTCCCAAAGGTTTATCATCATATCCTTTAAAAGTGCTGTAAAAAATGGGAGGGTAGAGTGCTAGAAGTTACTAGCAGCACAATAAAAAAAAAAAGATGCTACGTGATGCAAAAGCATGCTTAGCCAGACCTTCCTTTCAATGCACAATGTGTCCTTTCCCATTAACACTATTACTTATTACAATACTTTTTGTCCAAAAGGAATTAGACCTCCTCCAACAGCACCCAGGACAAAGAAGAAGGGCAGTGTCAAAAGAAACAACTGGTACACAGAATCTCTAGGGAAACAGGGAAGTTAAGAGGGAAGAGTGTTCAGAAAATATCCAAATAGCTCAATTTTTTCTCTTCTCTGTCTTCCCTGTTGAAGTGCTTTTCATATATGCATGTAAAACTACCAAAAGTCTTCTAAATAGCTGTGCTCCCTCCTCCTCCCAGCTAGTAAGATAAAACTTAATGTCTGCAACAGACTTTAATTCCATTCTGTCTCATAATTTTGACTGCAGTAGTTGCTGCATCTTTGTCTGCAGTGAAACTGGACTCCTTTTGGACTCTTTAAAATGGCAGTGATGACAGCAGAGAACCCTGCTCTTCTAGCCACATGTACCACCAGATAACTGAGAACACAATATAAATATAAAATTCTATATATATCATATACATATAGAAGCACATCTAATAATATTTTTAATATAAATTATAAAAATTATAATTTTATCTTTACATTCTCAATATATATTTCTGGGTACATCTATATGCTTTTATACAACAAAATCTCCATATGTTTTGAGTAGAAAACAAATAGGGGAAACTGGAGTTTAAGTTAGTAGCATACTTCCCAAGCTTAGATCCAGACCCTCTTCAACTGGCTCTCCCTGCATTGCCAGCTGCAATCTCTGAAAATGGAAGAAAATTTCTTTAAAACCATTCCACATTGAAAACCTGTGATTGTGGAAGGAAATTACCTTATACATTCTGTTTTCATTTTATCGCTTTACTATGGGAGCCTATAACTGATTCAGCTCTGTTTCCCCTGTGGTGCACAGTATTTTAAGTTCTTGGCTTCTAAGCAGCCCTTTAGTCTATTTTAATTAAGATACTCAGCCTACCACTAAACTGCAGGGCTCAGGGATATTTCCTGGCTGTCCAGATCATTCCTTGTCCTCTGTTTGTATGACACCCACAAGCACATCCCATTTTCTCCTTCC
The DNA here is from genome assembly GCF_027887145.1 of Ammospiza caudacuta. Taxonomy (NCBI): domain Eukaryota; kingdom Metazoa; phylum Chordata; class Aves; order Passeriformes; family Passerellidae; genus Ammospiza; species Ammospiza caudacuta. Next base: position 51,132,181 of record NC_080597.1, read on the forward strand.
CTTCTTCACTTGGAAAGGAAAAACAAATATAGAGGCTAGAAAGGGACACAGCATAAGCAGCACAGAAGCAAAAACAATGGGTGTATTTTGGTAAATAAATGCTATGTAGATTAGACACCATTGCTTTTCTAACTCTATTCATATAATTTCCAGAGTTAAGGAAATTTAACCATCTCTTCAAAAGTTAGTTTAACCTGGAATTAAAACCTTCTAGAGACAGAAATGCTACAAATTTCTATATAAACAATATCTAGTACATAAAAATCCTTTAGTTATAAAGTTATTCATAATATTTAATGCGCAGCTCTTAACAGTTTAAGCCAAACAGTAATTCTAATTTTGTATGATTTCTAAAGCTATAGGGAGTGGTTAATCATATCAATCATGTAGGAAGCCCTTACATATTGAATTTTTTTATTAGATCTCCTCTATCAATCTTATATTTCTGAATCTTCCTATTCCTTTCGCATTCCCTCATCTACTCACACTGTGTAGAACTTGCAGGTGCACTCAAAAATCAAACTGCAGTAGCTGCTAAAGCTTCTCCATTTCCATACTGAATAGAATAATTATCTACTATGTCCTAAAATGATGTTTCTGCTAAGTAATTAAATTTAGCTTCTGTAGAACTAGCATATTCTTGCTTTTCATTCACTTTATGGTGCAGAAATCCCCCCCAACTCTAATATCATTTATAACATCTTACAGCAAATATCTCACACCTTGCAATTTTCATGATAAATGTGATGACAAGAATGATGCTGCTTTTTAAGTAAAAAGCACATGACAAACTACTTTATCACCTCCATCAGGCTGCCTATACTGATGCATCAGTACAGGAAAGACATGGTCTAGTATGAATTTTAATTTATTTATTTATTTGCTTTAAGAGGGGATGAATTCTTTGACTGATATTTTTTTGTAATGGAAGTCCCATGGACAAAAAGTTTGCTGTATTGCATGCTACTGACTGGGGGAAAAAATTATATTCCTACTTTTTGTATTGGCAGATACTATTATATTTTGATGTGCTTTGAATACCAACACATAGGTATTACACTGAATTTAGCACCTCCAATTCTAAGAGGATTACTGATAACAGATATGCATTGCAAGGGAAAGCAAGTTCTACCTTATTCTGATAAAGTGCCATATATTCATCATCTAACTGACAAGTCCCCTAGTTTGGGAATCAAATCTATAAGAGAAAAATCTGGCATCTGAATATTTCTTTTAGACAATAGCTCTAAATGAACTGAAACAAACACAAATTAGATACTTAACATTGACTTTTCCTGGGCTAGAAATTCTAGAACTCTCTGCTTTAATTTATTTTCGTGAAGTTTCACTGTAATAAAGCAGACAAGTAATGTAAAAATAACTTGAATATTATACTAAGAAAAAAAATCTATGACGTATTTGAAGATTTTCAAGTTTTACAGATTTTATTTTTTCAAGATTAATGCTCCACTTTTTTTGAAATGATGGCCACAAAATACAGAAGGATTAGGATTAGGGTTAGGGTTAGACATGGATTTATTAGGTTTACAGCCATATTAGCTGTATATTATACAATCATGTATCCAATAATATATCAAAATCCTGAAACTACTGTTTCATAATATCTACATAAATCAAAGCATGTTGCCAACACTCATGAGAAAATTTGCTACTGCTTCTGCTACAGGCATTGCCCAAAAGTTGTAACACAGTGGATGTGGAGATGTTCCACACTGTGACAGACCTCCAGAGTCACTTCCAGAGATGTGCAAAGAAAAAATGACATCTGCTCCTATCATTTGTAGCGAGTTGAGGAAATGTGTCAGGTTTTCAGTTCCTCATACTGTCATCGTTGTTGAGCTTTTCCATTTTCACAAGGACAAAATGACAAGCACTGTTCCTGGGAGCAGAGATGAATCTGTGATTGCCACGGGACTCAGACAATAACCACACAGTTTTTTTCACTTAGGCCATAGTGACTGGATGTAGTAAAGAAGGAATTAATTATTTCACTGCTGAAATGAGGAGAAACTATCTCTCGCTAAACTAGACAGTTTATTTGCTTTCATAACTTTCTAGGTCAGAGTACTTGTTATGACCAGTTCTGATCAGATGATCAGAAATCCACTGAAGGTTTTTAAATAAATAAATAAATAATCAACATTATGTTTTCATTAAAAATCACCATGACACTTAACTACTAAACAAGCTTGGAGAAAATTGCAAAACACAAGGTCATTAATTTTTCTATCACCCAGTGTTCTCAGGAATTCTCATTAGCTTTAATCCTCATTAAATACTGTAACACAAAAATATTTTCCTGCTATATACATTTGTCTTTCTTTAATTTTTGTTAATGGCTTGCCTTGTTCCTTTTGACAGTCTGAAGGTCTGTGCTGCAGCTCAGCCAGACCCAGTTTCATGATAAAGCAATTTGTGACTGGATTTTGTGTGTCTGAACTTATCTGGTTTTAAATTTACCCAGGGACTTGATCTGCTGTAGCAAATAATGCAAAACTAATGGGATTTTGATATTATGCTGATGTAAATATGGCTTGGAAACTTATGTAGTCAAGATCTACAGAAACTTTTAAAACAACATTAAAAGTACCTGATGGTGATTTGGTCAGAAATTGAGACTCATTTTATTTTAAATATCACCAGAGAGGTATGATCAGAACATGGCTGAGATGGAGCAGTGACACATCTGCATGAAGCTGGAACTCCATTCTTTTGTAAACAAGATTTCTTTTGTGAAGCTCTAATTTCAATCACAGGTTTTAGTTTGGAATTTGAGATTCACCCTGTAATGCATCTTCCACTGGGGACTACAAACTCCATTCAGTAATAAGATCTTTAGCCCTAACTTAATTACAGTATCTGAAAAGCTGACAGGGAATAAACATGACTAATGATTCTGATTTTCTCTCAACTGCTCACCTATCCAGCAATCTCTCTGCACAGAGCCTTGCAGGGTGATCACAATTGATGATGTTTACATGTCTGACATTAGAAATAACTATTGTAGCAAATCACACTTGTATCTCTGCAGTACTTTAAAACTGAAGTAAAAGTTAAAAATAAAACAACTATGTTCAATTTAATCTAAATTTAAGGGGCAATCTTTGGTAAATTTCTCATTTTCAGAATAAGTGAAACATTTTATTCTCTCGGCAGATCTACAGGGACGCAAGCCCTGTTTTCAGAGATGCCCTGTTCAAGGCATATATTAGTAAGCAAAGTCCAACAAGAGGAAAAGCAATTTCATTTGTTTTCAAGTTTATACTTATTGCCAGCCACTGTCACTGTCAGAGCATTTCAGGTACTTGAGAACACCAGCTTAGCAATCTTTCCTTGCTATAAGAGACATGAGGTTTATTCCTCCAATCTGCTTCTATTTATTCTAAGCAGAATTTGTCTCCAGTGAGTAAGGATGTTTTGAATTTCTCGTAATTAAAGACAGGGTGTTTAAGCATATATTACACATTTAAGTTCTATTTAGACTGAAGGTTTCAGTCAGAAAACACAGAAACAACGTTTGAAAAGCTGAATCATGATTAATTTCAATCTATTTTTCAGTTCTTTTCTCAGCAGACCTATCATATACCTTTTAATTCCAAAAAATTTGGCAGGGTTATTTTTCATTTATGTATACCTCACATATACATATTTATAAAATGCATTTCCATATATTCAATTTGAAAATCCAAGTACATTATAGGAAATATTTAGAAAGGCTTGCTTATAAATTTTGGATTTTAAATTACTGTATTATAAATGTAAATTACTGTAGGCTGTCACAGTAATACAACATAGACAGAATTTCTTCTCCAGAATAAAGCAGCTGTCCCAGTAATCACACACCCAATAATGACTACAAAACAATCACACTGGAAGCTTGTCACACACCTTAACATCAGGGATGCTCTTCTATTATTGATCATCCTTCAAATACCGACCTGTGTGTATACTTGGGAGACAAACAATGGGCCAAAGTTGAATAGTTTTCATTCATTGCTGTAAAAGTTGTCTACTTACACCACAAAGGGGCCCACCATCCCCAAGCTAACTTTATGTACATGTAAGACACTTCAAAGAACAATTTTCATACAGTAAATGAGTCAAAGATTTAAGCCCAAAAGGTTGCTGAGTGTTTGCCAAAACTTCAGCATGTTATTTTTAATTGCTTTTCATGAACCATCTAATTTGTTATGAAGAGTGACTTGTATGCCTACACATAAATGACTGGTGCTATTTTGGGTAGTCTGCTGAGACATCCTCATGACAAGGGCAGTGATAACACAATGTTCAAGAGAATTGTGCCTTTCTGAAACTGTAGCTTATAAAACCAGACAGGATAACTAGGACATCTCAAATGGCACTGGACAGGTATGTTTAAAGCAGCCAAATCCCACCCATTAAGCCTGTGAAACTCAAGAGTTTTCCTCTGGAAATTAACAGTTGTACCAAAAGAATTTTTAAATTTATCACTCAATTTTCAACAGTCAATTATAGAAGACCTTTGATGCAACAATTTCAAATATGAATTGGATGATCTTTCAGTATGCTGAATATACAGCATGGAAAGCGCTCATAGCAGAAAAGACACCTAAGGAAGTAATCACTAAGAGACGAAGGAAAAACCATTCTTCATTAACATATCCTAATCTCTTGTCCTTCTTCTGGCAGCAAGTCAGCACCTAACAGTGAAATACAGCAGAAAAAAAATGAGCAGATAAAAACTGAACTCAATTACCTCTGCAAAGGGTTTTACAGACTGACTTAAGCACTGGTACGGAGATACATGGGGAATACATGAGCATGATGTTGAGGACAGGGCAGGCAGAACAGAAACACAATTTCCTACACATTCCCTAAAAATTAAAAGAAAAGGAGGGGGGTTATAGGATGAGTTAAACTATACTGCACTGCATCAGCTGATTAACTGTTGATGCAAATATTTCTACAGTAAATGGTTATTTCTGTCCAGGCAGAATTTTTAAGTCTCTACATAAAATAACAAGTGTCAAATTAGCTACAAAAAGGCCTGACTTCTCTTGTTCTTCAGAATCATAAGAAAAATCATACCATCCACAGAGAAATGAAAGGTGAGGGAGATGCCCCGTGCTTTAAGGTTTTAACATTAGAGGCTTTCCCTTTACAGACCCGTAACATTTCTCTTGTAGAACTGAAGTCTGCTTTTGACTTTGTTGTCTTGCTGTGGCAATACTTTTACCTCTTACTCCCAAATGCTCTTGCCCTCATGGTGTCGTGTCACTGAACTGCAGGATTTGGATAGGTTTCTGATGCGGGGTTTCTCACAGGAATAGTATGACTGATTTTAACTCATCCTTTCACCTCCCACCCTTCTTTCACCTTTTATTTTCTAGCTTGAGGTTTATAACTTTATGGTCAGGAATATGTAGAGCTCAGTAGACAACATTAGCAGACAATTATGTTTTGGGGTTTTTTTTATGGGTTATTTACCACAATAAATAACCTAATCAAAACTTCCAGAAATATACATGCACAGAACTTCACAGTTACATGAGTGCAACATCTGTACCTGACCAGTTGCTGCAGCCAGAAATTTCAGCACTAGTATGTAAAGGAATCCAGCTGGGGCACCAATCTGATCCTGCCTTAACCAAATAATCATGGTGGGAAGTGTTCAATGGAATATCTGTGGTGCTGGAGAAATGATGGGGAAGAGAATCTTGCCTGGTGATATTCCAGTCTCTTCCTTTCCAGTTGGCTGTGGTATAGTTTTCCTCTTTTCTTTGTGTCACATGTTCTTTTAAAAAATATTTTAAAATTTCATTTTTAATAAAAGTTTGGGTTTTCTTCACTAAGACTGTACACGCCATCACTTAAGGAGCTCCCTGGAAAACCTATCTGCTCATTAGCCAGTGAACACTCAGAAACACAGAGAATACTCCAGATTTTAAGAAACTTTCTACAAAACTCAGTAGACATATATGTAGTATTCCTGGTATGTCTGCTATTTTTTGCCCATGTAATAAAATGGTGAAACAGTTTAAGATCATGTGGCCTAGAAAGATGGAAAGTAATTATGAAAAAAAAAAAAAAACAAAAAAAAAACCAAAAAGAAAGAGACGAGGATTTGAATTGACAGAGGACAGAGGGAAATAATTTGGTTAAAAAGTCGTCAGGTATTTGTTACAGCTTCAGAAACTAATCCAAATTTTCATATTCTATGTACTAGAGATCTCAAAAGAACATACCTAAAGCTGACCTAAATGCACCTGTTCTAGCATCAATATTGCCCAGCAAAAGAAGAAAAAATTAAGGACCTCTCTGCAATCTACCAGGAAACTAAAGCTTCTTTTAAAGAAATACAGAAACTAAACCAAACAATTAACATCATAACGGGTTTATTACATCTTTCAAGTAATTTAAAATGTTCAGCATTTTTAGATGAATAGTTTGAGGAAACACAGAAACACAAAGAAAAACTGCAGCCTAATATCAGCAAGTGCTTTCAACTTAACTATCTGACAACGTATAAACACAGAGTTGAATCCTTTTTTGATATGGAAGGAAATGTAGCAGTTCACTAACTCCTTTAATTGCCTGCCATACATATAACAAACTGAGGCCTCCTCTATCCTACATGACAGAGCTCTTGGTAGAGATCAGCAAGAACTCCGTATTCACATCTGCATCCTAGCAAAGAAAAGGAATAAACATCAGTTGAATAAAACTTGCACAGATTAAAAATATTTTAGTGCTCAAAGATTCCTCATTTCATTTTTGACCTTTCCATAAATTCAGCTCAAGGAGTTAATTGCGCTGAAATAAACATTAATGCACTGCCTGAGGATACAAATTTTTACCTGGCCATGGAGTATTGGCAGCATAGACAATGAATCTAAACTGTAGAATAATTCATTAGGAAATATGCAGTAGCTGTGGCAAGATTTACTACAAATATACTTGAAGTGTTTTTAAAAATTAATATTATGCTGCTACGCTTGGCTTAATTAGCTCTCTTCTTCATTTACAAAGCATATCTGTCTGGTTTATGAACTCAGTCTCTACTTCCCATTCTTGAAAACCTGTTTAATTAAAGTTTTAACTACTGCATAAGTTTTAGAAACAGTACAATGACTTTTATTACTATAAGCCTAAATCTTCTTTTAAATACGATCATATCTACATATATTGTATCAGAATAGATTAATACATGCTCCATAATACTCCTGTGTATACTGGTCCTTTTCATTATATGTGCCCTCTATTTCCATTATGCTGCACCTAGGTAATTTTGGGGGTTTTGCACAAACAGTTGGATTGTGATTAATTTAGCCAATCAACAAGACAGTTCTCCTAAATCCATTACAACTCACCTTCCTCGTTTTGGCATATACCCATTTCTAGCCTGTTTCAGTGATTTCCTCATCCATTATTCTATTTTATCTCTTTCATAGGTCCATCACTTATTAGACACCCACTTCTACTAGCAGGTGACTATTTCAATTTTCAACTACAGCAAAGCCTATCACAGTCTTTTTCAGCATTTATCACTTCCTCCCACTGATGCTATTATAAATTATTAAATATTTATTTAATTTTGTTATACATACAAAATTGAAACATACATTGTTATGCATACAACATAAATTGTTATACATACAAAATTGATCCCATGCTAGCTGGATCTATCTGAAGTTCTAGAAATGCATGACATACAGTTGATCATAACCTTTTTTTGCCTGCACATTAAAAACCTCCTGGCATAATGGTCAGTGAACAATTATTTGTGCAATCACTGCCTACAGACTACAGCAAAGCAAAAAATATTTTTTATCTCCCTCTGCATGGATGCTGGAGACTCTAGTTAATAACTTGTCACCCATTATACCAAAAATACACTACAGTTTCATCACACAATTTACTCCACAGAAGCAGAATGTCAACAACAGTCAGTTCTACAATAATTTAAAAAGATAATAGTCACTTTCCCTCCTGTTCTCATTTGAATCTCATAACCACTGTGGTGATCAATTTCAAAACCTTATTTGTTCTGCTGTTGTGAACTATTCAGGACATCAGATTGGTGTGCAGCACAAAATTATAGAGGCAATCTTTTTAAATTAACAATTTGCAATTAATATTTCTGCCAGCATATATTTGTAAATTTTCCTTAATATAAAACACTATGTCAAAATTTTCAAATTAAAATATGGCAAATTCTTTCATATGGCTGACAAACAGTGCAGTAAAATAGGCAGGAGCAATAAAAAACTGTCAGGCTATAAATCTCATGAAGAAATGAAACAAACAAAGGAGAAAATTCACACTATTTTTCTAAGTTGAAAAAATAATAGCTAAAGCATCATCAGTTCATTCTGTGTAGAATTGTTTATTCATTACTCCACTTCATGGAAAAATATTAAATTCACAAAATCAACTTTAAAGAGATGACATTTTCTTGTATTCTTTACATATTGTCTAATCCCAAAAAATGTTTTCTTTACATATGCTCTTATCCTTAAAAAATGTTTTAACCAGATTTTCATTTAGACCAAATTGGCCTATTTCTCTCAACATTAGCAGTGCTGAGAGTCATCACAGCAGCTGAGGCTCTGATCCTCTGAGTCTGCTCAGTGATCCCACACGGCAGTGCCGGTGCATTTGAAGGAGTTACTGTGCTTCAGCTGGAGTTGGTCAGCAGACATGTGGTCCCTGTCAGCTCATTGCAATGACAAGTACATGGTGCTCACTTAAGCTGCTTTCAGCAGCCCCAAAAGGGAGCCCAGGTGAAAGCAATGGAAATATGAGCATTTAGGAAGAGCACTGGAGGCAAGCTTTGCTCTTTTTCTATATGCAGCATCAAAAGTGATGCAGCTGTTGTTGTTTTCTTGCTCATGAGTAGAGATGGAAATTAGCTTTATCATTAGACTGGAGTAGTATAATGCATGTGATCAGCTTAAATCAATCACATGAGTGAGTAGTATCTCCAGTTCTGGGAAACGGAAGGCAGGAGGGAAGAGTGGGCTTGTGTGTCTGTGTGTAGAAATGTAATGGGATCAAGAAACCTTTTAAAAAACACCACCTCAGTCATTTGCAGTTACCCAACCATCACTCAATTCTAAATGAACAGAAACACTGCTTAAATCTTTCTTCAAAGGAGACAAAGAAATTCAGATGGAAACTTGCATACACCCTCCCCCCCCCCCCCACACACCAAAAAAGTCATCATTTGGGACTCTGAAGCCAGAATAAGGATGCAGATAATAAAACAACCACATACTATCTTGCAAGATGGTTTTCTACGCATTATGGTACGTAGGTACAACTCTTTCACAGTGTCACTGGCTGGGTTCAGCACACAAAATATATTCAACTAAGATGGAAAGAGGACTTTTGCACTGCTTTAAAATGAAATAACCAGTAAGATTTATTTATGTTATTCAGAGCAGATTATTTTGTTTCAGCATGTTTTTCCTCAAATTGCAAACATAAGAATATGTCTGGTTCTAATACTGCTTGAGTTAATAAAAATTGTTGCTTCTATTTACAGGAGGAAAGTGCATGAATTTCCAGGTTTTGCACCTATTTGCCTTCCAGTACACCTAGAAAAATCTGTGCTGACAAATACATGAACTTATTGTTCATTTTCTGAGATGAGGAGCCCAGGGAGCTCAGTTAATATCTGTTCCACAAGCTTCTTATATAAGCATAAGCCTACAACAACATCTTTCATCCTGACTTTCTCATCTATAAAATGGGTTTAATACTCTTTCCTTCCTCCTACCCTCATCTTTGTTCTTGTCACAGTGAGCTTTTAATGCAATACACGTAGAACAGCACCAGAGTTGAAATGAAGCTAAGCTTATATCCACAAACTGCTTAACCAGACATCTAAACACTGAGAAGATGCACTTCTAAGCAGTTCAGAACAAAGAACATTTTTACTAAACACACCCTTTATTCTGATGTCTAAGTATGGATTTCAAGGCCGAATTTCAGGTGACCAATGACATTTGTACCCATAGGTTGCAAAAAAAAGTAATTTTTTAAAAGTTGAAATACATGATGGCATTTTATTAACTACTGGATTTTTAGTGTTAATGCATTTTAGTCTCTCACTGCTCACTTTTTAAAAACCTTTATAAAGACAAGCTATTGAGCTTCCCATTGGGATGATTCTAGTTTTATGAATGTCTTTCCTAACCATCTGATGCCTTGGCAGCAAATCAACTTTCAGTGAAACAGAAATCAAATGTGTTTCTTTAAAGAAAAATATCTATGAAAGATATGCTGTCTTAAATGAGATGACTACACTGCATTTTTTAAGCTTCCAACAGAGAAAACATTCATCTAAATGTGAAGTCATACATTTGAAAATTAGCATTTGCTGTTGTAGAATCATAGGATAGTTCAGGTTGCAGGGCTCATCAGGAGGTCACAATCCAAGCCCCTGCCAAACCAGGGTGAGCTATGAGGTCCATTATTGAGGGCTTTATTCAGTCAGGCCTGGCACACCTCCAGGGATGGAGGGCACAGCTCTTGTGGCAATAGCCCCATTGCCTGGCCATCCTCAAAGAGAAGGGTTTTTAATCTGGTCTGAACTTCCATGGCCAGTGCACCGCTAGGCCTAGCTCTACCTTCTTGCTAACTTCCCCATGGATACTGGGGGCTTTCCGTTAGGTCACCCCAAAGCTTTCTCTTCTTCAGGCTGAACAAGCCCCGTTGGGCCAACATCTCCTGGCACGGCAACTGCTGCTGCCCATGCTGAGTTTGAGGGCATGGGGCCCTCTGCTCTACTTGTTATGTGTTACTTTTGTCTTTCTGCCCCAAAATGCGCACTGAAATCTATGTGTGGTCTAGGACACAACAGTATTTTTCTTTTCCTAAAACACTTGTATGCATCACAGCCCTGGTCATAATGCCAAATTTCAGAAATCCAGCTTTTTGTACCTTTACTACTGGGTCTGCAGATTTACAGAACCTTTAAAATTCATTATGGATACAGAAAATCTTCATTGTGCGTTTCTCAATTTGTTTTTTCTGAGTTAAAGATGCTGCACCAATATACATTTCCATCATTTGCATTTACAGAAATGGAGTCCAGTCATGCAAGGACTGCGTGTACAGAAATAGAATAAAAATCAATGGAAACTGTATTTAGGAGACTTGCAAGAATACAATCAATGATAAAGAGTCACAACAGAGCAGTACAGCTGAACCTAAAAGAAACCTTTCATTGGCTAAAAAAAATCCCATCAGTACCTAACAGTAAGTACTACCAAATAAATTGCAGAGATATATAAACTGGTGACATATATATTCTGTGCACACAGACACAGAATAAGAATATTTTAGAGGATGCAGAGACTTCATCTAAGGTAATTTAACTGCTACTATGTCCTTTAGATACATAAAGAACCAAGACAGAACAATATGAAGAAGACAGTCAATATAAAAGATATTGCAAAATTTGTAATCTATGAGGATATTGCTGTGTCTCTGTAGAGTACAACCTGTTCTCACTTCTGCAGATCTACCACTCCTGTCAATGTGGATCTGACCACTCACAGATTTATACGCATAACCCAGACAGACAAAGCAGACTTTGGCAAAGAGAATAGAACACAGCCCTAAACATACCCTGTGTGTCATCACCTACTGTGAGTTCTAGATTTTAATATGTTTTACTGAAAATCCATTTTCCTATGAAAACAGGAAAATGGATTTTCTAGCTATGAGCCATTGCAAGCAGTACCTTATCACATAAGCAGTACCCCAGAGTACTTACCAGGGGCCTATGTGGTGGGGCCAGCAAGCAAAGAGCGAACAAATAGATCTTGCTACAGCACTAGTGAACATAAATTGCTTCTGTATAATTAAATAGCAAAAGTTTGTACGTAATTCCTGCCAGGTGATTGCCCTGAAGGTGTTATGTACAGAGATATTCTTGGGCTCCAACACTGGCAAAGTCTGAGTTTTTCTGAAGGCTGCTCTGCTTTCTAGAGGCAGGCACAGATTTTTGGTGTAATCTAATACAAGCTGTTATCCAGCAGTATGGTCTCTGTGTGGAGACAGCTATTTTGTGGGAAAATCATCCCTGGACCTCAGAGAAAAAAAAATGGCAGCCAAATATGTGACAAAATTGAGTTGATTCAGTAAAACAAAAAAGCTCCAAAACAATAAAAACTCCTTAATGATTGTCTTGTTCACATTAAAGGGTGATGCTACTGACACCAACTCTCTGAGAATAAAAAAAAAGCAACCAAACACCTGCAATGAGCAATGACAGTTTGAAGCTGAAAGCTTTCTCCAATAAGTAGACAAAATGACCAAATTTTGCTTATAATTTAAGGAAGTATGGGATCTTTGATTGGAAAAAATATAACAGCCTGCATGAATTTGTCAACAGGAGTACATAATGTTAATAAAATAATTGCTGCATTTAATAGCTACTGATGGATGGGCTTTATTTCTATTAATTCTCTACCCTTTTACAAATCCCATTATACTTCTTTCCATCCTAACTTCCTGTGGCAATAGTTTCTACAATTTAGTTATAAACCCTGTAATGCAAGTTGAAAAGTTATTGTTGAAAAGTTGGTTTAGACCTACAGTTTAATAATGCAATGATCTATGTCTGCATTGTCATGCTTTGAGAAACAAGGAGTATTTCCTTTTTCACATCTTCAGAGCAATTTTGCAAGATGCAACATATAAACACACACATTTTCCTGAAGCATTCAGCTCAGAACACTAACTCCTGAAGAGCCTAACAACATTGCCAGACATAACCTTTTTAAAAAAAAATTACTCTTCCTAAAGGCTCACTAATCATTCTTAACTCAAGTACAGTATTAAGAAGCAAAAAAATAGATGAAAAGAACATAACAGGCACACAAAGCTCCTGAAGATCTGTGGAACTATGACAGACAGGAGGAAAACAAATTAGTTCAGCAAGGTACTGAATAGACTTAATTTCAAATTTTACTAGCTTAATACCAATTTTGATTTCCTTTGCATTAACCGTCATTTATTTTTGTTACTGAAAACAAACCATAACTCATCTGTGAAAGATTACTATAGAATTTTGAATTACCAGTAATGCATTTAAGATAAATAAGTTTAATTTCAAGTTTTTTCAAGTGTTTTATATTACCAACATTAATTTTTAACAAATTAGATTATATTGACTTTTAAAATAAGGCCTCCTCTGGAAGACTTATCATTTAAACAATTTTCAGGAACCGATTTTCTACTTAAAGTTAATTCTCCTGTGAGTCCATGGAAAACAAAACAAATTCTGATCTATGGGAGTTACACTTTGCAATATTGTCTGTATACAAGCTGACCTATAGACTCATTCGCAAGGACTAACTGGGGATTTTTTTGTCCATTCTTTGAATTCTTTTGAAGAGGAAGTTGTACCAGCTTATCTAAATTAAATTATATTTTACAGGTTTGTGGCATGTACTGTATGCTTCTAGTAATTTACAAGACACTACCAAACTCACTTCAGCTGCACTAGCAACTAGACTGGAAAAAAGAATAGAAAACTGTAGTGACAGTGTTTTTATTTCAGTGCATTTGTACCACTTTGCAATGCCTCAAATTATATTTCAAAAGGTAAATTATTATGTAGTATAATGTCTGACTACCTGAAAAATAGAAAATAAAAGGTGAAAATGGACCTATTATAGATTTTTCACCTACACACCTTTTCAAAAACTCTAAGTCAGTTATTGTTACTTTTAAAATGCCACAATTTTAATTTCATTAGATATTGTAGAATTAGGATTTGAAAAACAGGATTTTTCTGCCATGGAGTCAACTCCTGAAGTCAAGTCAAAATATAAGGGACCTTTTCTATGGCACTAATGGCTCTGCCTGTTTGATCTTTCATCACTTTCAGTAATTAAGAAACAGTAAAATGCTAATTAACTTACTTTAATTGATAACATGAGAAAATACAGCTTTCTAGTATTATCCCTTATCATGCTCCAAATGGATCAAATAAAGATAATTCATTCAGCTATGAAAGCACAACTACAGAATCACAGAACACATTGCCTATCACTCGTCTTATCTCAGCCCATGGCAATACTGCTTGTCTGATTTAATTGCAGCTGGAAAGGAAATACCACACAGCCACTTGTTCACTCCAGCCTTCCCTGCCAGGGGCAGGGAGAGGAATTAGAAACAAAAGGTAAAATTCACAGGTTGAGAAAGAGCAGCTTAGTAATGGAGAGGAAATAAAATGTAATGCTAATAGCAATAACAGAAATTAATACAATAATATTCACTCTACCATCTTTGTTATTGTTATCGTTGTTGTTATTACTGAAAAGAGAAAGAGAGGAATAAAACTCCAGAATGGCGAGTGATGCACAATAAAATTGCTCACCACCCGTTCCCAAGCAGTGATCAGTGCTCTCCAGCCAGCTCCCTGCACTTTACACACTGAGTTTGACATTCTGTGGCATGGAATATCCCTTTGGCCAGTTGGGTCAGCTGTCCTGGTCATGCTCCTTCCTGGATTGTTGTGCTCCTTCTCACTGGCAAAGCATGGGAAATGGGAAAGTCCTTGACATGGGGTAAGCGCTACCCAGAGAAAACTGAAGCATCACTTTGTTATCAACATAATTCTCATTCTAAAGCAAAAAACCACAGCACTGTACCAGCTACAGGAAGCAAATTAACTCTATTCCAGCCAAGACCATGACACACAGCAAAAAGCTCTGGGATAATTGTCACATCTTCAAATAAAAAAAAAAGCACATCTGAATTACTGAGATTTTTATCAGTATTTCTATCAATAAAGTAATCTAACCAGATTTACCACAGACAACTGAGGATCATTGTACAGTCTTCTGTGTCCATGAGTGATTCACTAACCTGTAGGCTCATCAGTATTCTGAATGCACTTGAGCCACACACCTTTGTCCATTTGGCCAGGAACACCCACTAATGTTAAAGAAAAGTTCCAAGTCTTAAAGAGTTTGAATGTATAGCAGAGTGAATTTCCTAAAGCTAGAACTTATGTTATTAAATTTCCTTTTTTTTATCAAAATCTACACTCAGTTTCAAAAATTAAGGCAAATATGTTAATAACATAGAACAATGTAAAGAAGCCGTTGAAGTTACCT
Organism: Ammospiza caudacuta; assembly: GCF_027887145.1. NCBI lineage: Eukaryota > Metazoa > Chordata > Aves > Passeriformes > Passerellidae > Ammospiza > Ammospiza caudacuta. The sequence continues at coordinate 51,147,321 of NC_080597.1, forward strand.
TTTATTGCAATCTCTTTCTGATATTGCCACAGAAATGAATGAGGAATACTGAAACATGGATAACATTCTTATCATTATATGATTCACAGCACTAATATCAGCAATGTAAGTACCTTCTTAAGGACACAGGTCAATAAAAGACAGTACACACACTACTCTGTCTTTAGCACCTGAAAGTGATAGCTGGTTTTAGCTGTAGATGTCTATAGTTTTTGGACATCAAATTGTCTCCTTTGTTCTAGATATTTTGCTCCAACAGAGACACAACAATTTGTTTTGGTTTCTCAAACCGACATAATTCAGATTTTTTCAATAAAACAGGAACTATATTGACTGCAAGAGAAAAAAAAATACGTAGACATATTTCACAGTGCCCATGCTATTAACTAGAGCCCACTGAGATGAAATTCAAACCTTTAATTTGAATTGCAGCTGTCAAGTACTTCTCAAGCAGTCACTACACCAAAGCAAGAATCATTATCTAAATGAATTGAGTCACAGTCTGCCATATTGTCTGAGATCTCCCAGGGTCATTCACATCTTAGAATGGGAAACCAGGGATTTACCCTCCCACCTGTATGCCTATTCCACTCTGTACCTGAGAAAAAGAAACCTTTTCAAGCAAGCATTTTCTTCAAAGTAATGCTGTTCCCACAAAAACTTTTTATTTACGTCTAGTGATAATTTATTTCCACCCAGACCCAGTAGGAAGCTCTATCTGTCAGAGTATACCAAATCTTGAAGTACTCTAGAGTCTACTCCTGCTACAATGGGTTTTTTTCCTGATAGAATAATTTACTCAAAATCAGTTGCACCATATTCCCTAAAGATGCCTACAAACTGCAATGAAGACAGTAATCTATGAGGGTTCCTTTTTCTGTAAAATAAAATAAAATAAAATAAAATAAAATAAAATAAAATAAAATAAAATAAAATAAAATAAAATAAAATATCAAAGATGAGATCCACAAACAGACAAATAAATAAACAAAAGCCTAAAAGCAACCTACTTGCCCACCACAATGCAAAACAGCAGCTGGAGTTTCTAAATGAAAAATCATAGCCCTATAATCTCATTGAAAACTGCTGTACAATTACCTGCCTTGATTTGTGGCAGAGATATTCTCAGTAACAAGCATTATTTGTATCCATGCACATTTCACAAGAGAGTGAGTAGTTTTGTGTAACATTTCTCCTCTCATTAAAAAACAGACAGGTACAATGCTGACATCCTTGTTAATAACAGACAGAAAATGCTAGAAATTACTCGTTGTCTAGGATACTGACTTAAAATACATTAAAAAAGCCGCACCATTCCTATAAAGACTCTGAGACTAAGGTTTAAAATACTTACTTAATAATGTCTCCTTCAAGAGCAATCACTCGTTTAATGATCTTCTGTTCAGGATTTCTAGGAGACCTGAGACAGGAGATAAGGTTACACAATCAGTACCATTCCCATTGTTTTAAGAAGATGAAATAAATAGACACTATGGAAGTCATTAGATGATTCCATGGTCTCCTTGAGTTAGCATCAGTCACACTGTTCCAAAGGGAAGTGAAGCTACTGCAGTCCCTGTCACTGCAAACCATCACTGAAAGCAGTTGATGACTTCCTTGCAAACAGCACAATGATCAACACACCTTTGATCATGAAAAATACACTCCACAACACTAAAAGTAAAGCATCCCGTGAACCAGTGGGGAAGGTACCTTTGCAAATAGATTCATGTATTAAAACCTGAATCCCCCACCATTTGTTGGGAAAATGTGTTAAACATTTATGTCTTTCAATCAGTTTGGGAGAAAAAATCTTCCTATGTTATATTAATATCTATCATTAATTTAGGTAAGCCTTGCCTAGGGAATTGTGGAAGTTTAAAAATAAAAGTTGCAAAAATTTCTGAAAGTTGCAGCTTCTGAATGCATTGTTTTTCATTTAAAGTTATTTCTCCACAGCATCTTTAATTGAGTAGATTCTGATCATACATTACATAATAATATGAGAAAGCAAAGAAGAACTTGCATGTACAGCCTGAATATCCCAACTTCCTGGATGCATATTATTAGATAGACTATTAAAAGTGTTATTCTGCTGTAGTTTTGACAGGTTTATGTAGATATATATTCACCATAAATTTTCATTTTCTTTATACTTTACCTTTTTTCTTTTACTCTTCACTTTTAATTATCTAACTATGCAAACTTAGAAGAATATCTTCATGTTATTAAAAAAATATTCTTTTTATTTGCTGCTTGTACACAGAAAAGTCAGGGAAGAAACAAACTTTTTCTTTTCTGTTGATGCTTGGGTTCTCCCAATTAAGATTTCAAGTACAATCTGCTAGACACACCACTTACAGAGGTGTATATTACAGTTTTCATGGCTAAAACCATCTTTGAGCTCATCTCTGGTCAAATGGTAAGATTACACTTCTTTAAAAAGCAAAGCTGAGCTAAGTCTGGATGAAAAGCTTGCCCACACTGCTGCATGACTAAAGGCATTTGAGGTTCACTTCGAGTTCCAATAGTTAAAATAAAAAATGAGTTCATATTTATTTTTTTAAAATATTATTCTTAACCCAAATATTTTAAATTTAGTTTGAGGTTTTAATATTTGTTCCTGTGTGTGCATGTCAATACATTTGAAATAAATTTCTCTTTCAAAGTAATGAAATAAAATTCAAGAAGCCTACTTTTGAATTTGAAAATGTCAAATAGCTTCCCTTTACATTTTACCAAGCCTGGAAACCTATTTTCAACAAGCAATGAGAAACACTGAACATGAATAAAGGCCATATATTTATTCCCACGTCATCACTCAGATTTTCAAATCATTATGTAATTTACAGTAATATTTTATTTAGCATCAATTTTGCATGAATAGTTGCATATTCCAGCTCAGCCTTGCATTTCATGTTCCTTCTTAAGGCAGGAGCACACAGTTTCATCATATTTTATATGTCAGTCTTGGGAGGAATTAATCAAGTTTTAGATGTTTGTATGATTTAAATATATGGAATATCCACAGCACTTTCTGATGCTGCTCCTTGCAAGCAACATTTACTTCATTGAGCACTCATTTGAGCATTGACCATGTCCTATTCTCAACCAAAGCACAGTCTATGAAAAGACAACACATCTTTATTTTAAGCTGTTATAAACTTAAAATATTTTTTAATTACTTTACTTCTAACTGATTTAAACGTCAATCTATTTAAGCTCAAGCTGTAATATTTCCCATATAAGATTTAAGTAATGGAAATGATAATACATAATGTATGTGATGAAATGTACATTTCTTAAAGATTGAATGAAAACAGATTTTATGTTTTCTCTTTCAAAATTCTGTTCTGTTTTGACACCTCACTTTCAAAGAAAGGTTCTCAGCAACTTCCCAGAAGGCATCTCCACTTGATTAGAATATATATATTGTACTGCAATTATTGATCTCCCTTAATTTTCTGTTCTCATGAAAAAATTTCTACTGACCTTGGAAAAACATCTCTCTAAATTTGAGGTATGGGTAGTTATTCTAAGATAAGTGACTTGGTTACATGGCTAGCAATGACATATTTAAATCAAATACAATTCATCAGAAAAACTTCAAGGAATTTCTTGCAGATATTATTATGAAAGAGTAATATTTTTAATACTAGAACCAAAACATTTTTAAAATAAATTTCATACTAACATTCTGATTATAATTCATTAAAATGGCAAAGGACTGGTAAAAGACATATGAGCAGGCTCAAAGTGACCAATAATACAGGCACTTTTAGACCAAGGATTTTCAGGAGCTGAGCAGAATGTTTTTTTTCCAAGAGCCAGGAGGTAAGGGAGGCTGGTTCTGAAGTGATGGATGTCGATGCCTTCCTGAATGGTGTATAGCATAACCCTGGGATTTCACTGAATATTGAAATGACAAAAACGCACAGGCCATTTCTGTCTTCTACATTCAATCCTGCAGAGAACAGTGTCGGATCACACTGCCACAAAGCACATTTCCCAGGAAAAGCAGGAAATTACATAGCCAGCAGAAAAATCCACTCTTTAGCAAGTGATTGTCAGATAGAAATGGTGACAATTCCCTGAAAGATTTCTCTTTACATATTTAGCAACTGAGTATTTCAGTCAATATCACTCCTAAACCTCTCCCTTTCAACCACTTGGATTATTTACTTATTCTAGTGGATACTGCCAAACTTTAAATAATTGCTCGATGAGCTAATTAACATTTGATCAAACAAAAAATTTTCATAACATTTCTTGGTTTTGTATATGTCATTTGAGTTTTCTTTCGTTCTTTGAATTTTCTAAGTACATTCTTCTCAAGAACCTCCACAGCAAATCATCCTAAACTTCCATTTCTGCTGACTTTTCTAGAGACAATGTTTTTAGAAAATGTCCTAAGATCCTAGCAAAATAACAGAAGCACTGTCTAAATAAATAAATACTGCAACACACAATAATTCTTTTTTCTTTGAATAAACACTCAGAGGTTTTTTTTGGTACCTCTTAGAAAGAGACCTGATTCTGTGAACTCAATGAAAAAGCAGACAATATATTTCAAAGGGATAGCTTCAATTAGATACTTTAATGATCTACATGTGTTTAATGTTACCCATCCATTATCACAGACAACCTGGAAAAAGTCTGTGCTCACTGTTTGAAAATTGTTGGAATTTTTATAGCAATTTAGAATCTTCTAGAACAGAAATAATAGCAGGCATTTATTGAAAAGTTGCAGAGAAAAGTGCCTAAAGTTTTCAATTTTTATATGAATATATCTATTTATTCATGTATATGCATAAGTATGTATATTACTGTTAGAAAATTGTTTAACTTTTTATGAGATAGAAGCAAGAGGTTTAGGCAGCAGCCTCAAAGTTTGTCTTCAGATTATTCTCAGTTTACTTCAGATTGAGTTTCATGTGACTTGATCATCATTTACATGGTAGCAATGGAAGAAATTAGGACTGTGTTGTTGTAGTATAAACAGACTGAAATAATGAAGACCATCTTCTTCAAAATTAAAATTTCTGCTTCTATTTATGCTTTTAATGCCAGATACATAAATGGATTTAACTCCATAAAATAGGATAAGAGAGAATTTTTGAGATCTCAAGCCTAACATTGTGATCCAAAGCCATTCACTCAGTGAGCTCTTCACTTCTCAAAACTAATTCCTCTCTCATCAAAAATTCTAGCATAGCTGGAGTCTACACTTCTGGGAATTTCCAGGATTAATGCCAGAGGGAAAATATGCTGTTTGTCTCTTTCTCAACCCATTTGGGGATCCAATAAATAGCTAGAGGAGTAACTAAAATGTAGATGGAGTCCAGAATAAGTGGCATTAATATATCTAAAGAACTGAGAATCTCACAGTATGGTTTTGCTGGCTCTACCTAAAAAATATGCTTGAAGGAGGAGGAAAGAGAAGCAGTGGAGCTACCTCATTATTATTTTCTGTTGCTTATCCTTGCTTCCTGTTGCCAGTATAGTAGTTGATGCTCAAACTCTGTACAGAAGTAAATATGTAGCAATACCCACTCTTTCATTCTTCTAGCCCCATAGCTACGATAGAACAGATCCAACATAGACAATTCTAAATACTGTATAAGAATGGAAATTTACTTAATATATGCACATATTTTCTAATCCAAAATATTTTTAATCTGCTTAACTTTTTTCTCAGTCCCTTTCATCTATATTCCATGCTTCTTTATGCAGATACAGAATCTCATAATAAATGTAATATCTAATTACATCATAGGTTATGACACAATTTCTATATTGTGGCAACTAGTATGCAATTTAACAGTGAAGAAAACCTCCAAGGTTATGACACAATTTCTTTATTGTGGCAAATAGAATGCAATTTAACAGTGAAGAGAAAAATAATTATAAATTTTATTCTTGCTTTTTTTCTCATTCCTGTTATCAGTTTCTCTTGTACAGAACTACCGCAATAAATGTATCCAGTACCAGGTTTAGTATTTGTGTTCAGTTTGGACCCACCAGTACAAGAAAGGCATTCACAACTGGAAAAAGTAGCACCAAAATAATGGTAACAGAAGAGCAATGTAACACAGTGGCTAAGGAAATCAGGTTTGTGCAGATTAGAGATTAGGCAAAAGGTTCAATTGCCATTGTCATCTATCTAACTGTTGATTGGGAGTTCAGAAATTTTGGAAAGCTATGCAGCAAAAGTGATTAGCAAACAACATGAGCTGCAGCAAGGGAAATTTCAGTGGTGCAGTTTGACCTGAGAGGCTGAGAACCACAGCCATACTTAGAGCTCAATGGGACACAGGTCTGGGCAGTCTGACCCAAATTCAGAGTCTCATCTGCCTTAAGTGGGTGGTGAGATTAGACAGCCACTAGAGGTGCCTTAAGACATAAATTACTTTTAACTTCTACAGTCTTTAGTCTTATTCAAGTGTATGAAGAATCAGGATGTAATATCTTAAATTACAAAACATTTTCTCACAGATGCAAGCTCTAATGCTAGAAGAGACCACACTGATCACTGAATTTATCTGCTGTAGCCCACAGATAATTTTTTTGTGTTTTTCTTACAGCATCTAATTCTATTAGAAAGCATTTTTAAAGAACCTTATGATATCATGTCTCAACATTCTGAGTTGCAATGAGACTAACATCCAGAGAAATTACTCTACAGTTTAATTATCCTTGCTATTAGGAAATTGCATCTGCATTCAAAATTGAATTTATCCCAGTTCAATTTCAATTTCATGCCTTCTCCTCCAAGGCAGAAAACTCTTCAACATCTTATTTCTTCTTGATGAAGAAAGATTTGGGTACATTACTTCTTAAATTTCTCTTGGATTCATCAGCCAGAATTGCCTAAAATTCTTAGCACATCATTTTCCAATTCTGGGACCTCTTTTTGTAACTATTTTTCAAACTCCTCCAAGGTTTTAATTTTCTTCTTAGTATATATAGGAATCTAGCATTATTCATCTTGGATTATTAGTACATTTAGTATTCAACTAAGTAGCGCAACATGCCCTTATTTGCTGGCTCAATCAAAAAATTTATTTCCTGTTTCTTAACATTCCATTTATTTTTGTATAGTCAGACATAAAGCTCATCCTTTTAATCCTAGGACCTGATGTTGAAAAGACACCAAAAGTGGCAATTAAGCCTTCTCTGACTAAATTGCTAGCTAAACAATTAAACAATAAATTTTAGATCACTACTTGCACTTCAGATTCAATAGAGCATGTTTGTGAACACCAACCAAGTGATTCACATCATGCTACCCTGTCTTTGCCTGCACTGCTTGCACACTTGGCCAATGATTTACGAAGACAATTGACAAAACCAGCACCTGTCTTTGGATGACACAGGAATCTGCTGGAAATATTACTGTTCACAAATGTGCCTCCAACCATATCTACACCTTCACAGCTGAACAGAGCCTGTTTGTTATCTGTCTAATGTCCCCTATTAACTCCACAAAAGGAAAATTTCATGATCAAAATATAATGTGGAACTAAAAAAAACGTTTGAAGAAAATAAATCCCTATATTATAGCCTGTATCAAAATTATATTTACTTAGCTGTTTTATAATTTTACGTTTAAAACACACCAGGTTTGCTTGACAAAACCTATTCCTGAATTAATGCCTTTAAGTGTATTTTAGCTTCTATAAATAGAATAAGAAATAAACCATGTGATTATTTTTCTCAGATAAGACATTCCTAAGGACCTTCACTTTGTTTGAATGCTGGAAATTTATTGCAGGTCATGAAGTCATTTGCATTTTCTCCTTTGTCTTCCAGCCTCTTCATTTCTCAAATGGTATTCCATACTACAAAAACTGTTTGAGACCATTCTTGCCTGTCAGTATCAATGTTTGAACCCCTTTCAGGTCTAAAACTCTGTTATGCTTTTAGAGGAAGTGAAATAGATTAGATTAGCGATTATTTAAAACAGAAATATTATGCAGAACTTATATGAAATTTTGAGAATGTTAGCAGACAACAAGAGCATCAAAAACAGTTCCTCAGATTCTCCTAGACTTCCTTTGGGCTAAATTTTAGGAAGCAGGCCCAGACTTAATAAATACTAGTTTAGTGAAACATTTTGAATATTCACAATTTTTCACTCATAATTTAAAAAGTACTTAAAAGACAGCAATCACACCAACTGGTTAGGCATAAGTTCTGGTAATGTTTGATTTGTTCAGCATGTCCAATGCAAAACATGTATAAAAACATCATTAAAAATATGAGAAAAACTGCTTCTAGAAACATCCTGTAACTCCTAACTCCATACTATATTAACACTTCTTAGTCAAAACTCTGTTAAAGCAAAATCATTCACTGCCAAAAAAAAATTTTGTTTTTGCTGAAAGTAGTTACTTATAATAATTATAGATTCCAAGCATGCACTGGTGGAAAAGTAGTGTTTTCTTTTTCTTACATTTCAAACTATTTGTGTACAACCTAGAACAATGCTTACCTGAAATGTCTTGGTGAATTCTGAGCAACCTCTAAACAAAAATAACAATCTGAATAGAACACCTGCATGAAGCCTCAGAAAAGGAGTAATACACTTTGTTGCCATAGTTAGAGCAAGTAAACAATTCTCTCAAGCTCTGCACTTAGAATGGTTCAAGAAACAAGTGGATGTGGCACTTAGTGCTATGGCCTAGTCAGTAAAGTGGTGTTCAGTCAAGGATTGGACTCAATCATCTTGGAGGTCTTTTCCAATCATGTTTCTCTGTTTCTTGCATGCTTTTTGCTCCTTTCCCTTTCTAATGGGCTTCCATCCCTTCCCTTCTCTCTGCAATCTGGTTTAGTCTTGAGCTTTCAAGCAGAGCGGGAAGTAACTCTCTAAAGTGAAAAAGTAGCTACCATGGAAATAAACATCCACAATGTTATCTCCCAGTACCAGACATTATTTAGCACAGATCTCCTACACTAAGGATGGAGTTGGAGGGAAATTAATAAAGGTCTGCGTATTTGAAATCTGCAATTTCAAAACAACTGAGTTACCCCTGGTAAATCTACAGCACGCTATATAATTGCAGCCTCGCTCTATGATGAGACATCAGCAGCATCAGCTTTTCAGTGTTTTTCAAAGGTGTTGGAAGGATATCGCAAATAAATTAGTCTTCAGCAGCAGATAACTATGGATTCTCCCCAGTACTAACTAGATGTATGATTCCTACATGACAAAACTAAGCAATCTTTTCTACACTTTGGATCAGGCAATTAAAATTGTGCATCTGAAAAAATTTCAGAATTATTTAAAGGATAAAGTAAAAAATTAATAATAAAAAATTAAATACATCTCCATTAGAAATTGCCATTTTTAAATTACATCTATTTAACTATAGTAAGGCAAGCAAAAAAAAAAAAGGAGGACAATTAAAAACTCTAAATAAAATGCTTCACAGCAATAAAACTAATTGGTACTGCAAAACAACATGACAAGGGAATCTGAAAAAACCTCAAAATACTACAGTAACTTGGAAGTATAACTACTAATTTGAAGTAAAATCACATTTAATTGTTTCTCAGCCTTCCAATCTAACCACTTTCAGGTTAAATGACTCAGCTGCTTGTAATGCAGGCTGTGTAATCACAATAGTTATGTGCACTTGACCTTCTTCCTGTTAACAGAGAGACTCAATTAATTACTTGCTGTTTTAACCGGCCATTTCACCTTATCTTCACCTTTTTCAAAAGGGTTGAGTAACTCTAACTTAACCTTTGACTTTGGAAGCATACATAGAAATATTTATCTACAAAATAGGAAGTTAGCCTGATCTAGGAAGGAGAATACCTGGGTTTCTATGCTTAAGAAAAAACAGTAATATATGCACTGTTTCATTAACCACTATGCTGTAATGTAGGAGCCACACTTCATCTTTTCTACAGCTGCCCAAACATTCTACTCTGTAATGGAAATAAAATATTACTTACTTCCATTGCAGTAGACAACAGAGGGAAATGCACAGAACACTGCAAAATGTAATCAATTGCTTGTAAATAATTCTTACACTGCCATATGGGATATTAGATGGAAATAACCTAAATCATCTACACATTACCTATAAAAATGATCAAAAAATTATGCTGAAATATGCATTTCTATACCTTCTTCCATTCTGGCTTTAGACTTCTTCCATGCATACAAAATCAAGTAATCAGTTTCTCACCTTAAAATGGCAATTGTATCTACACACCACACATTGTGCAGCAATTTTCAATCATTATTCCTTTCTAATGGGGCACCAGAAAACTTTTCTAGTTATAGAAAACCACCACAACTATTAAAAAAAGTACTAGATGCACATTTAGGTGTTACAAACATCAGTGACCTAGGAATCAAAACATTATTTATTTTGAGATAATAAACATTAAGAAGTCTGGTTCTTATATTGTCTCTCCTGGAGACTAATTTTACCATGTCAGATAGGATTAACATTATATTTAGTTAAAAAAAATATGACTCTAAAGAAGCCAAAGTTTTAACCTATTTTGAAATCACCTAAACTCTATCAGCACACTGCTTTTTAAATTTTTCTAATGCTCTTTCAAGCACCTGTTGTGAAAATCTCTTTCTTGATAATTCTAAGTAGCTGGATATATTTTCTCAAATGTAATCTCAGCTATAATCAAGAAACTAAGCCTTTCAGATGAGTCAAGTCTGTTATAGTCAGTACAAAGAGTGTAACAATTAAAGTGGGATGAATCAGTCTTTGGAGGAGTATCTCTCTCCTCAATGACTACAAAAGAAGACAGACATCAGCTCAGTCTAGCCATCTTGACAGTAAATGATTAAAGATAAACTGCTTAAAAATATTGTTTCATCTACCTCATAAATATCTATAGCAGATTTTGTTTTTCAAATAACACGAGAAAGCAAGTATTAACAGAGAGGTAAAGATAAAAATATAATGTGTACTTTTTATATAGTTGTAATATACCTTCTTAGTAAAAAAATGTTTAAGAATCAAGACATGTCAATGTCAATTCACAGAAAACTAAAAAAACCCACCAATTTAAAGTTCCCTACAGAGGTCAATAGAAGTCCTGACTTCGGGATCATTTATCTTTTTTTCTTTATTTAAGTAGTGTTGCATGCAATACTAATACCTTTTTGCATATTTATGACAAATAAAATGAAAATCAATTATCTTCCAACTAGTAAAGCGTAAAGATGGAAGTTTAACTAAGAAAAAATTTTGTGTCTCTATTCATGATCATTAAAAAAACTGTCCATAAGATAGAATACTAAACGTCTCTATGTTCTCACTAAGCACATGAATATATAAATTATTTTCAGAGTGTGAAGCATTAACGTCACTGGAACTTGTATACAATTATATCATAAAATAACATTTCAGAAATAGAGAATGCTGCTAAAGAATAACTGATTTATATAGCTGAACATTTAGTATTTTTTGTAATAGAATACAGAAAAAAGTGAGAACCAGCATTAGCAAAACACAGCCACAGTTACAAAATGTCATTTACAGAAGTTACAAGACATGCTTTAAAAAAAGTACAGTCATAAGATTACTGGACACAGGTAAAACCACTGACAATAAAAAGAAACCAACCTAAAGTTGGAATTTTTTTGCTTCACAGCTTCCACTTTTATATTAGCTACAGAATTATCTGCAGGTGGCCAGGATGCAGATGACGTCAAGCTGAACTAACCTTAGATTGGCTGATGTGACAGAAATCCTTGTAGTACTAGAATTTATCACCTGCTTATGAGGATTTAGCAAAAAGAGGCAATGGCAAATTGAATAGGGAGTGATTTTCCACATTATATTCTGTCTCAAAACACAATCTTCTGTGTCAGCAGGTCATCAAACATTTTGCTCTTTTTGGTAATAATTGCAGTATCCTCTACTTATGTGCTTCCACAGAAAGAAGAAGACAACCCTTCACAATAGCTAAGGATACTGTTTTAAGAGACTTTGATCACTTGAGCATGCATAAAGAACTTTGAGGAATTTGTCAAGAATAAAACAGTGCCCCATGTTGGTTTTCGCCATGAGATTTTTAAGATTCTGAGCTGTAAGACATTTCTTCTCTTGTATGATGGCAAATGTATTTATTTAAAATATTAAGAAAGGAAGATTAAAGAGATAGAACTATCATCAACAGTGAACAGCATAAATGAGTAAAATATTTATATCTACAGATGCTTTTTCCTCTTCATCCATAGGAGTTTATAAGCTTTTTAGACAGTGCTCCCCTTTGCTGGGAGGGCCAATCTGCTCTGTCTCTGCCCCAGCTGTGCACACAGCCCCAGGGTTTGGTCTGCACACTCGCTTCCCAGCTCTTCCCACGCTTCAGTCCGCTCTGGTTATTCCATCCAACACAAATTCTTCAGTCTCAGGCAGCAGCAAACCCCATCCTAGCTCCATCCAGCCTGTCAAACCCAAACCTAGGTGACAGTTTCCCACAGAAGGTCCCTGTCTCCATTTTCTCTAAGAAAGTGACATGCTGCTCAGAATATTGCTAGATAAGGGAGAGACTGGCAGAAGAGATAAGAAGGGAGAGGGAAAAAATAGACTTAATTTTGTAGAAACTTTTTTCACATTCTGAGGACTAATTCCTCTTCACCCTCTATCCATGGGTGGATAGAAATATATCCATATTTCAAACAAACAGTTTATATTTTTTTCTATTCATCTTTTTTAACTGGATCAATTAAGAACAAGGTGAATTCCAGTATTACTAAAATTTGAAAATTTTGGGCCAGTCTTAAGTTTCTTTTAACCCATTGATCCATGGGTTAGGGTTTTTTTAAAGAAAATTCTTATTTCTAAAAGTTTTATAGAAGAAAAAAAAGGAGAATGTCCTCTCACAGAAAACAGTCAGAAAGATAGCAAAGTAAAATGCAAGCCAGAAGGACTAACAACACAAGCTTGTATGAGACATTAGTGTGGAAGAATAATTATTTGCTTTTTAGTGACTGGAAGTACTAGCAGTATTAGCAATTGGGAGGAAAAAAGGCAAGATATGGCCTGGGATTACCAAAACTTTTCAGAAATTCTACTGGCTCTATTGCAAAATATTTTATATATGTAGCTTACATATTATTCTGTATTTCAGACAGTCTTGACAAATTCTTAAATGTGTTAACTGTCTCTGTTGACAGAGAATCTCAATTAGAAACACAAAAAGGTTAATTCAGCCAATGCAAACTAGGCATTGTTGCCTTTGTGATTTTAAAGTCTTTACCTTTTCATTGAAGATGAATATCTGCAACAAGTTTGGAACACAGACTTTCATGCATCTGGCATTGCTTTCTTATTTTAAGAAAGCAAGAACAATACAAATTATTTGGGTTACAAACGGCCAAAAAGTAAGAGTAAAAATTGGGAAATTGTAGTTCTTTTCAACACTGGTGACTACTGCATCACAAAATTAATTATTTAGAACAGTCTAACCTTATAATTTTGATTCTCCAAATGTTATTCTACTACACATTCCTGATCAGTATTTACTGCAGTCAAAAAGCATAAAATATATACTGGAATATATTTAAGCTGTATGATGTAGTGTTTTGAGGCACTAGCTGTATACTTCTGGCTCAAAATCTAAAGATAGCTTTTGCATATGTGCTTCAAATGACGCATCACTACAGAAATGGTTACTAACACACTTGCTTAAAATTCAAGCTGGCAATACGTTTCGAAAGTAGGGTAATGGTAAGGCTGTCAGAGCCATAATGGTAGAAGTATAACCTTACTTCTCTGAAAGAAGCTGTGCAAGAGTAAAAAAAGCGTCTGTGAGATTTGTTTGAAGGATTTACATAATTCAAAACCAGTTAGATTAGGTTAAGTTTCTTTTTAACTGAATAGCAATACTAAACCTTCCTACTTATGTAACTCTCTGTACATTCAAAGCAGTGACTGACATTCATGATTTATGGTGTTTGATAAAAAGCTACCAGGGTACTCAACTATGCTATTCAAGTTTGCTGTGCAGACGGTATGCAATGGAACTAAGCTTTACAAATGATTAATTGGAACATAATCAAAATGTTATTAAAAATAGTTGTCACATTTGAAACACTAGATGTTTCTATGCTTTGTGATCAGTTCAAGTTGTCAAGATGAGTCACCAGCAGCAAAACAACTAGTGACAGGCAAGGAGCTCTCAGCAGGCAAGGATGTTTGTGGTACAAATCTGTCATATAAAACATAATGGGAATCCCTCAAATTCCTGACTGTTTATCAGCTTGGAGGAGGAAAAACAATGAAATCTGTTCTTCCATTAGATGTTCACAAGCATGTCTGTGCTAGCATTAGGCAGCATTAATTCTTTGAATGTAGAGAGGAGCCCTTGATCTCCCACAACGACAAGCCAATTCATTCATGGGAGTGGGGGATTCTGTACCACTGGTACACTCGCACACGAGCTTCCACAAAGGGCAACGCTCACAGAGGGGTCACTCCAGTCAATGCAGTCAATCATGAAACAATAAATATTTGTTTGAACTAACTTTATTACACTTCTGTTTCATAAAGAAAGTATGGGGAATTATAGATAAAAGAAATAGTTGAAATACCTCCCCACCATCGTTATATGTTGTCTTCAATTGAGAGAGGAATCTACATTACACAACATTCTACACAGACCTCTTTACCTATTGATAATTAGATAACAGATTAACTGTGACTGTAACAAAATCAGTGTTGGATGAAAAAATATGGAGAATGATGTAGCTAACTTGTGCACTTTTTCAGTTCCTATGCTTTAGAAAGAAAACTCTGCATTATTTCAGGATTTTCACGTGGTATCCGCAATGATACAAAATATAGCATGAATACCTGTTGTGAATCTGAAGGCAAGATCTAAAGAATATTTAAGGAGAGGCATCTCAAAGAAACCTGACACAGCCTGGGCTGAACTTCTGTAATTTAAGCAAGCTGTTAGTGGCTAAACTTCAACATTATGATAATACATATGGCGGCATGTTGGCTCAAAGGATGGACTTCATAGCTAATTCACCAGAGTTCATTCTTTCTTTGTTCTATATACTTTAGGGTCAATAAGGAAGGGAAAAAACCTTGAGCCTGACTTCTCACATGTGCAGGGTTAGTATATACATGCTAGCAATGCCCCCATCATATGAAGCTTCTTCTTACATCCCTACAAAAATGGGATATATACAAAAGTCTGTTATCTGGGTGATGGCAATTATCCTTAGACTTCCTACTAATCAGCACCAACTATAATACAAATTCACTCTAACTTCCAGTAAAAGAAGGATCAAATTATTTTTTCTCTGTCAGGAGCTAAAAAGGAAAACATGGGTAGCCACCATGAAACAGTCATGTTGATAATGTATAGGTAGGCCTGAGATTTCAGGTCATGAGATTTCACTCACATAACTTGATATTGAGCCTAATAACTTGTGATTGGTTAAAACACAATTTGGCATTCTACTTTCATTTGAAGATTGTGATAAATGGTCACTTTCTATTGCATTTTTGTTTCTCTGCTTAATCACAATTATCCTCTGACTGTTAATAATATTTTCACATTTGAAGTTGTCCAACATCCTTTAAATGTTTTCTCAAAATTAAGTTTGATGTGCAGAATAGGGTCAAACAGAAAAACTTCCAATGCCATTTTTATGCATGACAAATTCTGTGCAATTTTAGAAAAGCTTCTCTCTCTCAAGACACAGATAAGAAACATTTAAAACTATTTTACATCCTGAGAGTTGTTAGCCAATTCAAAGACAGATGCAAGATCTTTTTTCTTTTATAAACTTACTCTGCTTTCACCATTACTTCTTTATGAATAATTTAATGCTGCCTGTTTGAAAACAATTAAACAGGGGAAAATAAGCCTTGCAGTCCCCTCACATTATTTCCTGTAGTCATTCATCTTCATTTCTTTAAACATTGTACCCACTTCTGCTCCACTGGCTTCCATTAGCTGGTGCAAACTTTGGATGAACTAGAAGGAATGGAGCCAAAGGAAAACCTCATTTAAAAAATGAATTTTTTAAAAAGTGCAAAAAAAATCACAGTGCAACCTAAAAGAATGGTGTAGCTTCTGTTTGTGTTAGTGAGAGTGGGAAATTGAGGAATAAGTAACAGATTTCTTTCTTCTTGACTTTAATGTTTTGGTGAATTGAAATGGTTAACTTGTTTGAATTAAGAACATAGACATCTAAGTAGAAAAATTTTAAAAGGTCAGATAGAATAATAGGAAGCCTGACTAACAGCATATGACCCAAAAAACAATAAATAAGCGTAAAGTAAAAACTGTTTGTCTCATTTGAACGGTCACATGAAAGGAGATACATAAAAATAGTTTTTAGACCCCTAACAGCTGAGTTCTGGTTTATCCAGCAGATAGCTAGTTGAGTAAATAAATATCTGCAGCATTCTTGTTTGCCAGATCTGAGATCACATTGAGTCTTTTAAACACATTCTCAACTTTGGTTGGATGATCTGCAGTTCAGTGTTTGCAAAAGTCAATAGAATTGCAACTATACTCAAAAAGGTAAAAAAATATTTCAAATCTTATGAAAAGTCACAATCTATCTTCAAAAAAATCTAAATACAAAGAAACAGAAAGTTTATGGATTACATTCAACAGTTCCTTCAAGAAAAATTTTGTAAGCTACAGTAACAGCTCCTAATCGTACTCTGAACAAAAATGCATTATTTCTTTTCTTAAAAAATTAATGATACCAAGAAGTTGGTTTTGGAGATAAGGAGAAAAGAGAGAATAGAAACTTGTGTAAACTAGAATTTTTAACACAAAGTTAATTTGTGAATGTGTTGTATATTGCTTGCAGCAGTTCAATGAGATTGCATACATTCCAGAAGAATTTTAGACTGTAAATATCTTAATGAAACAGATGCAGTCTTCTCCCCAACTGTTGAATAACAATTTCATCACTCATGTAGTGGAGCAGAAAATGTTCGAATCAAATTAGAAAAACCTTCTCCATTTGAATATAACAAGCCCTTAAATGCATAATAAATTTTGGAAAGAAAATTAGCCATATAAACACTAATGTGCACTGTGTATTTAATGGTTTTTATCATGTGTGGAAATGCGGTGCTCTACTCAATTGATCAGGTTATAATCATACAAAAATTAGAAAGCACTAGCATAATTCAAGTGAAATGTTATAAAATGAGCAGTGGTACTAGATGCCCAACTTAAGATGCTTGAGGGCCTTGTTGTTTTTTTGGTTAAGAGCTGATTTTACTTAAAGTGGGTCCAAAAATCATAAGATATATAGAAAAAAATTATTTTGTCAACTGGTCCCTATCTGAAGGATCACTAATGGTGAGTTATACATAACTTGTAGGAGCCTATATCACTCGGTCTTGCATTGGTGGCATGATCTGTGAATTTGTGCATTCAGCATCAAAACAAGGATGAGATAATTATTAGACTTCCAATTACCCAGAGATATCATCACTTCTGCCCTCTATAAAAGGTAGAACCTTCTTGTAACACTTAACCAGCAAATACATTATTTTCTTATAGGATGTTGCTAGTCCTGATCCACAAATTTGACTTCCTGGCTTGACCTTATAGGACCTTCAGGCTTCATGCTTAAGACTTGTCTGGCAGGCTGGACACCCAGCTTCTCCAAACACATCTCTGGCCTTGTCCCACACTGCTTTTCATAGAATCTCAAGTTGGAAGGATCATCTAGTCCAAATCCCTGCTTCTTGCAGGAGCATCTGAAACTAAGTTACATGACTAAGAGTCATGCCCTAATGCTCCTTGAATTCTCTCAGGCTTAGTGCTATGACTACTTCCTCAGGGAGCCTGTTCCAGTGCCTAAGCACCCTCTGAGTGAAAAAACTTTTCCTAATCAATCAATCAGTTCAACCTGAACTTCCCCTGATACAGCTTCATTCCATATCCTTGTGTCCTATCACAGGTGATCAAAGAGATCAGCACCAGCCCTTCTGCTGCCCACCTTGAGGAAGTTGTCGACTGCAATGACTCCCCTCTGCCTTCCCTGTTCCCTTCTCCAGGCTGAACAGCCCAAGTCACCTCAGCCATTCCTCACACAGCTTCACCTAAAGGCCCTTTACCATCTTGGTTGCCCTCCTTTGGACTCTCTCATAGCTTCATATCTCTCTTAAATGGTGGTAGCCAAAACTGCCCCCAGCACTCGAGGTGAGGCTGCCCCAGCTCAGAGCAGAGCAGGACAATCCCCTCCCTTGCCTGGCTGGTGATGCTGGGCCTGATGCACCCCAGGACAGGGGTGGCTCTCCTGGCTGCCAGGGCACTGCTGCCTCATAGCCAACTTGCCAGGACCCACAGATCTCTTTCTGTGTGTTCCTCTCCATCTTCTTGTTTGTACAAAGACCAGGATTACCCCATCCCAGGTGGCAAATCTGGCAGTGAGTTACCACCTTGCTCCCTGGCTATCCAGGTCTCTATAAGGCCTCCTCACCCCAGAGAGAGCCCCCTGGAGAGATCCTCCAGGTTGCAGCACTACATATTTCTGTACAAGAAACATACATTTTTTAGAGGGGACAGAGAAAGGCCTTACATACCCTTTTAAAAGGAGCAGCTGCAACATACAATACTTTTTGCAGGGGCTGCAGGCCTGTCCCCAGGGTCTGAGGGACTGCACTGCCACCCAGCTGTCCACTGCTCCTGTGTCCCTTCTGTTCTTGCCTGTTCCTATTTCCCTGAGGGTTTGCAGTTCCAGCTCTATGCTGTCAGGCCACCCACTAAGCCAGAATGCCTTTGTCTTAATTCATATATTTCTAAAGCACTACAAGGACCTGATTAGCAATGACAAAGTGGCTGCAACATAACTGAAATAAATTTTTAATTACTTTAATTAAACAAATGCAAATTCCCCAATGCAGATGAGTTTAAACCAGTTTAACAAAGATCTAGTTCATTTCCATGCATGTTCTCAATTCTTCTTCTTCTTTGCTATCCCTTGAGGATGGCAAAAAAATGAAAGCTTTCATGTGTTGAGCAAAACAATTGGTTCCGTAATATCATTCCAAAAACTAGATGTGCAGCTCAGGGCAAGAAAGAAAATTGCTACTTTGAGCAGAAAAGAGGAAGTTTCACAGGTTTTGACATCTCTTCAGGGCAATGAGCAACCACATGCTAAAATCGACACTGTCAGTGAGCAGGAGACTAAGCTTCACAAAACAGTGGGATGGAATGGGTGGATGATGAGCAGGACTGAAGGGCAGAAACTGGCAATGTCATGGCTAGACAATTACAACAGGGGTGGCTTATGAAGTCACCAAACTTCTGGGAGAATTTACAAGCTTAGGCTGGAAATCAGTAACTAACAGCATTCACAAAACCAGTAACAAAAAGCAACAAAGATTTTGGGGCGTTAGGGGCAGGTTGTGTTTTGTTTTGAGTATTAGTGTTTTGTTTTGTCTTTAATTAACGCTGAGCAGCAACTACTGTAGAGCAATAGTAATTCTTTTAATTGCTAGAACTAAAATCCTTGTATCTTTCTGATTACACTGAGAAAAACGCAGTCTTTGGTTAAATCAGTTTAAGCAATTCTAAGGTTTGGTTTACTTCAGTTGGTGAGCAAAGTTAAAAGCGAACAACTTTACTAGAACCACGAGCCTGAAATTACACACCAAGTGTAATTTCCTACATGGTCATCACAAGGCATGGTAATTTTGGTAACAGCAGGGGAAGGAATGGGTCCTGATAGCCTCCTGCACCAATGCCTCTGAGTTCATTGTCATATGGGTAGAGCTTAACAACACTGCCTCAGATCACCAACCCACTCACTCCCTCAGCTACATACCTGCTATTTTCAAGTACTCTGCTTCATTAAACCTTAAAAGGACTCTGATTGCAAGCCACAGTTGGGAAGTCGTTACACTCTTTTTTTTCCCCTCTGTAATTAATACAAGTCTGCAGAATCTTACTCTCACGTTTCCAAAGTAGTACCATTTCGATTTACTTTTTTTCTAAGAGGAAGAGCAATTAATGGCTTCTTTAACTTGAGCAGACATTCAGATTGGGTTCCATCTGCCCTTATAAGTGGGAGTGGGAATATTTTTACAGTATTTACTGCACCACTAAATGGCTAGTGCAGCCACAGGTGATTTAGCAGATTACAGAAGGCAATGAGACACTTCTAAACACATTTTCTCACTTTGAATTATAGTTGCTGAAATAAAATCCTGCAGGAACAAACAGTTTTGACAGATAACATATATACAATATCCTACTGCACAAACCTGTTGTTTACACAAGTAACTTCACAATGGATTTTCTGAAAGTTGAAAAATCACATAAAGATATTTACTGTCTTCAAGTTCTTGTAAAATACAGGCTATCAAGCTATATTTAAATACTTAAAGGAAGTAATCACCTCATTTAAAAAAATTATGTATCATTGAAATGGAAATGTCAGACATGTCAGCAATTAATCACTGTTTACACAGGAGCTCACTTGTCAAAGTGACTTGCCAGCTATTATAGACCAAGGTATTACAGACACTTTTCACAACGTGTTCAACTGTGCAAGTGCCAATAACTCTGTCTCTCTTCCAGAAAAGGTACAACCAAGTAAATAGGCACACTGACATCTAAGGCTGAGGAATGATCTCCCTATTCAAGAACAGATTATACCCTGTCCTGCCAATTGTCTCTGTGGAATTACCTATGTGATCCCCAAAGCAAGCATGAAGGTAGGAGTACCAGCACACCAACCCATTCCTACTCTGGATGAGGAAAATATTGAATCCTAACCAACTCTAACCCTTCCCTTTAAAGGAAAAGTGTGAAGTGATATCTCAAAAGAAATCATATCACCTCTCCTTTCTCAATGAGGCTTATTACAATGCTTCTGGCAAAATATTTTTCTTTTTCAATGTAATTCTTTGTTTCTCCAGTTTCACTGCAGTAGGTCTATTTCTTTTTACATACTGGCAACTACCTATATTTTTCCTTTTCATAAAGATGCAATTTACTGAGAACCTACATTCAATTTAGCTTTTTTCTAATTTTGAGGTACAATGAGAATCTGTTAGGTAGAATGGGAAACAAAAGGACACACCAGAAATTAACAGACATCAAAAAATTATTTTGTAATACTGAAAATATTAAAAACTGAATTTTCAACTTAAAATATTTTCAACAGCATGTAAAATTACCAGAATGCACAGAAAAACATAATTAGCAATAATAAAGAGAAAAATTAATGTCTTCTGTTTTGTTAATTATAAAGGGATCGAGAAGAATGAAAATGGGAATTTTGCTTCTATTCTTGAGAAATCAGCTACTCTTAAAAAAACCCAAAAGTCAAACAGCATGAAATTATAGACTCCTTACCTATTGTAAACTTTGGCTACTCAATTCCAAATAGGCAGGTTTCTACTGTTAATGCTACGTATCAAGGACAATTTGCTTCTTCAACAAAAAATCAAACTCAGATGGCATTCTTTCATTGGACAGAGCAAGATAATACAAAATAAGTTACAGTAGTTGGTTTAGCTACCATGGAAATAAATGCTGGAAAAACTTCCACTCATTAAGCCAAGCCAAAACTAAGCCTGTAGTTCTCATTTGAAATCCTAATGACTATAAGAAGAAAAACTGTAAATAACTATCAAACTATAACCTATAGCCTTGTCTTCATATGCGGCTCAAGATTTGAAGTTTAACCAACAATTCATGAATTGTAAAGATTATGGTATAGGGATTTTTTTTTCCTAGGATTTTTACCTTTGTATTCAGAAACTGAAAGGCACCTTGCAAGACAAATTTTGAGAAAAATAAATCTTATCAGTCCTGATGCAGACTTCCATGAAAGGACATAGAGATACTTTTAAATGCTGTCTGTTCCAAAAGAAGACAGTTTTAGACCTCGTGGGGATCTACCTGAAAAATCCATGGGCAAGTAAATGGCAACTGATAAACTTTTGAAACATAATTGAAATACAGCAATATATTATAGCATTTGAAACCACAGACTTGCATGTTATTAATAAGTAGAGGAATTATTTCTTCACTATTACAGTAAGTGTGGTGGATGTTTTATTGCCGTCCAAAAAATATCAAATAAATCATCTTAAAGAAAACCTGTTTTCACCAATGCCTTTAAGAATAAATTTGAATAAAACAAATATAGTCTTCTTCTGCAAAATAACTTCTGTCATCACACCTTTCTATTAGTTAATTGAGTTTCTAAATGTCTTGGCACGAATTTCATAGTATACAGCAGATTCATGAGGCAGCTCTAATAAGATCAGTCATGTATTTGTTTATATGAAAAGTTCATTCAAAAGCATCAAAATTCTAAGATAATATCAAGAGACTAATGATTAAGTCAAACATTCAGGCTTACTACTACTTTTTATATTTATCAGATTACCAATTTCACAGTGAATATATTGGTATTGTCCTTGTATGTCACTTGCATACAATACTCAGAGTTAAACTAATTTGGCTAACATCCAGCTACATATTACATAGTTTAAATTATTACTCTCTTGGTGAATATTCAACAGATCAGAAAGGAAATAAAAAATGAAAGATAACTATAAGAAACTTGTTGCTACTTGAGCTTTAACCTAACCTTGGTGTTATCCAAAAATTACTTTTTTTCTATTCATGGGTAATAATCACTGCACTAATAGCAATTAATACATAAACAAAATGAAAATAAACCAAATGAATCATAGATTGCAGGCCATGCTCACTAAAAGCTGTAAGGGAATTTTTAAGATTAAATCAATGAAAAATCATTGAAATAATTTTTAAGACAGTCAAAAAACAAGGTGAAAACACTGTGACCAGGAAGAAGAAAGTCAGAACAAAGAAACAGTCTCTCATAAACTCTGAGGAAAACCAAAAAGGTTCTCAATAAATACTTTGTCAGTTAAATGCATAATATATATAATAGTGACCAAGGAAAACAACAATAAATTCTGTTAGCCAATTCTGTACCTAATTCAAATCTTTGAAATTTATTAATGTGTGAATTTACTAAAAAGAAGAAATATTAGTGATATTCAGACAGAGAAGTAAAGGAAATGTAACTTCTTATTTGTTCCTTGGATACCCTTGAGATTGGGTACATTGCAGGGGCTAGAATTTTGAATACAAGAACGCCAAATACAGTGTCTGTTTCAGATAAAATCATATTAAAGGGTCTGATGGAATACCATCACCACTACTGGTAAGACATTTGATTCCAACAACATATTAAATGTGAGTTGCTTTGGACTCAGGCCTAAGGCCATCTCCTAAAAAACACAACCCAAAGAAAGAGAATGCCATCAATTTTTCCTATATTTAAGCTTCTTAAACAAAGAGTTCAAAAAAAATTTTATCCTGAATATCTCTGGTTACTTTTATATGCAGTGCTCTTCTCGTGAAAGAAATGTAAGGACTGCTACAACTAAGAAACATCACTGGTGTTTTCACCATTTCACCAACTTTAAAATATCACCTTTAGCAGATTAAAACTCCACACATATTCCTTTATTTTTTATAGCTAGTATTTGTGCATTGTTCATTGTGTTGATTAATTTTTTTATTATTTTAATAACAGTGTATATTGCTGAAGGATTGAGGAAAACATATGGCTTCTTCAGTTTACTCATCTAATTTATGACAATGAATTTAATGTAAGTCTCTATTAATCACACTGGTGATTAGGGAATAAACACTTAAAGGTTGCAAATAAAGAAAAATAATTCTAATTTTTTTACCACAGTGTATAATATTTCTGGATGCTTTCAAAGGCTTGTATTTATTATAGTAAAAATAAGTGAAAAATCTAAAAGTGGTATCTAGGCACAGAACCAACATCTTTATCAAAACAAGACAGTGATGACTCAAGGATTACCTCCTACACAATTTAAATTAATTTTCTTGAGTAATTACATCTAAGTACTATTCTTCCCTTTCTCAGCATCTTGATCTCTTTGCCTTGTAAAACAAGAGAAAAGGATTAAGTCCTAAATACCAAAACAGCAACATTTTAATCAGAAAACCCACACTTGTGATACTGTGATGTTCAAGGGAACAAATGAGTTGGCCTTTGATGATTCTTGTGAGTCCCTTCTGACTCAGGATATTCTAAGATGTCATAAAAAATTAGTCTGTCATAAACATTTCTAACAAAAATCTGCTTGGCTTGAGACTCAGCATTTATCATTATTATAGGTTTGTAAAGGGAGTATTATTGTATTTTTATCTAATGTGCTTAATTTACTACTTTTTCTTCCACTTGCAATGCTTTAGGAATATTCAGCATTAATACCATATTAGCTATTACAATGCAATTTATTACCTGAACTGCTCATCACATTTAGTAAGTACATCAGTTCACAAGCAGCATTTACCTGTTCCAATTCTGATAGATATCATCTAATACTACATATTTCATATAATAGAACTGTCAAATTAGTGGGCACTCCGAAGTAGAGATCATAGAGTTTATGATCTAGTGATTCTAGTAGTGCTATTTCAAATGTAGCCTTCATAAGAGGAGTCCAAATGTACTAAATATTTCTATTTATAACAATTTCCTGGTTTTAACATTTTCTAAGTATAACTCTGACTGTCATTTATAGATGATTACAGGTTTAAATATATTTTTTGTTAAATTCTCTGATGGTTAATCAAGGAAAGTGAGTTGGCCGCATTTAATTTGGCTTCAATCAGTTTGGCTTCATGTGTTACTGATTCATCAGTCTCTTTATTTACATAGGAACTCCATTTTATTCCGGTGTCTAAAATCCCTTTCTCTCTGTCTTCATTCTGACTTCTGATGTGAATGAAGAGGCATTCTTTGTGGACACAGATAACAACTTCCCTATGTCATTTGCCAGGCTAGGAGATAGCCTGGGTGCCCTTTGCAATCTCTCTCAGAGGGGGGGCAGAAGTTAAAATACACTAACCTACAACACACAAGTCCCCACATTTGTGTATGTAGCTCAATGGAAACCCCACATTCTAATGAAACATCTATTTTTCTGTTGATAAAAACTAAAAATTCTGCTTGTCCAGCTAACACAGGGAGAAAAATGTTACATCCTTTTTTCTACCATACCCTGATTGCTACGTATCTCTCAGGATATGTTTTTTTTTTTTAAGGATGAAAATTGAAAGCTGGTAGCATTCATAAATTTTTGACACACAAATATGTTAAAGATCTTGTTCTTGCAGGATTTTGTATGAGTGAATGAATGAATAAACAAATGCAAAAGACGAACACATAATACTGACCAAAGGTAATAATGCAATTATACAATCAGAAATATTGTAATTGGGTTTGCTTAAAATAAAGTAAACAATATGTTTTATTTTCAATTTTGTAAAATTGAACTGACTTCTTAATCAATGCTCCCAGACAAGTTTGAAGTAATATTTTTTTTAGCAAAAAACCTACTCTGAGGGCACAAAATAAAGGTAGCATAGGTAGCATATATCAAATTTCACATTTTCATAGGGCAGAAGACTAGGCTGACATTATCAAAACCAATCAATGCATAGTGCTCATTTTATATATTGTTTTATACCTTTCATTATTATTTTAAATCATGCATGCAAATATGATGGAGTATCACTGTTTTCTGGAAACCTCAAAGTATCTACAAGTTTCTTGCTAAACAGAACATATAACCACTCAGCAAAAAGCACAAATCACATGCCTTTACTGAGACTCACTCTATATTCTCCTTTCTACTCCTTTATATTCTCCTTTCTACCCACTGACCTTCTATTTCCCTAAAGTACCCTCACATGTGCATGGTTTCCACCACTTTTCCACCATGACACTGTGATCCATTCTCTAAATCTTCCTTCAGAACACATCTAGATCTCTTGTTCTCCTTCAAGCTCCAGTAATACCTCCTCTAAACATGCCTTTCTTCATCCAACTTATTCCTGATACCATAATACCTCTGAATAACATCTCTGCTGCAGTTGTGCTACCTAACAGCTATCCAGAGCATTTACATTATTTTTTTTCCCAAATCCCTACCAATTATAAAGACAGGGACCTTACAGTGAGATATAACTTCTTTACTTGCCTTACTACTGTCAGAACAGATGGTGAGGAAGACATGTTGATCTTCTCCTTCTCTAAATCGCTTCTTATACCGATTATCTCTTCTTCTGGAATGGCAGAGCAGTAACTTCCTTTCTTTTTCCTGTCTCTTCCATGTACTTACACCCATGTACTTATGTTCAAGTGTTCACTATCAGCTCCCTTTTCAGTTCTGGTTTCTATATACTCTTCTTCTATTGCCTTAGCTATAATTTCTACATTAATTGAATAATCTTCTTCCTAACCTCCTCACATATTTGTCATTTCCTTGCTGACCCACACTGCAGCTCCTCTCCAAATCCACCACTTTCTCAAAAATGTTCAACAGACTTGATCTTCTCAAGACACCTTTGCTTCTCCAGTTATGCTGCTGTGCCCTGTTTGCTTGTTTCAACACAAGATCGTACAGCCCTTGTCTATTACCTCCTTCTCCCTCAAGTGGGGTAACGTTTGGGTATTTTCTTCAAAACTACTTCTCCTTTTGAGATATTCTGTTCTCTACTTCTGTTATCTCTGGAAATTCACACATTTAAAACTCCCAACTGCACACTCAGCATCGCATGTCTCATTTGCTGCAGCATCAGTTTCTCTGCCCTTAGCAAATGCAATCTTGTTCCTCTCATACCCACTCAGAACGTTGCTCCCAAAATGATGTCACAAAGTAGGACAAAGTGATCCTACTTTGTCACTTAGATCATGTCAATACTGTCCTTGCTATATTGCAGCAAGCAGACTACTTCTCTACATTTTATAGCTCCTCAAAATAGATACAAGAATCATCAGGTTAGCATGTTTGTGGTACTGAAGGGGTATAGGCTGAACAGGAGGGGAAAACCTTCTGATTTTTGTGACCTGGGTGGCTGCATGCTGACTCAGTTTGAATTCTCTGAAACTCAAAGATTTTCCCTCCCCAAAAACAACTGATATACAAGGAAGAGAAACTTCTGGAATCCTGAATGGGGTCCTTACTACAGCCACTCTCTCTAACACACAGACCTCAGACATGAACAATAAGAAATGAAACTGTTAAAGATACAGAGGGCACATGCAAGTCACTTATGAAACCTTGGGGCTCAGCTGGGGCAGCAACAGGGGTGCAGGAACTGAGAGGGAGAGGAGTTAGAGCTGCAGGTTACTTTGAGGAGCCTGCACGAGGTGATGGTGAAATGCAAGACTATTTACAATAGACTGAGAGCACAGGCTCAGTCTATTGAAAAGCATCAGCATATTTCAGCATCTGCATGCCATCAGAAAATTGTAAAAGGCTTTCACATTTTTAAAAAGCAGGAAGTTACTGAGCTAACCAATTCTAAAATGAGTCATGAGTTTCAGTCCATGTGCGACATCTAAGTGTTCCGGTTGCAGTAGACAGGGTCCAAGGGAACATTTGAAGTAAAATAGCATTGTTCAGTCAAAGTCAGGCAAACTTCAAAAATAACTTAAGGAAAATCTGTTCTACATACATATAGCACTCTCAGTGCAAACTGAAAATTATGTTATTTGTGTGCAAGTCAACAGGCACTGAAGAGATATTAAAAAATAAATTCTGGATTACATTTGTGTACTGTGTTACTGCTTTAAGGCAATACTTATTTTTTAAAAATATTCTTTTATTTTTCTAGAAAATTAAGAAATAAAATCTCTGTGTTATCATGCCCTTTATTAAGCCAACTAGCCATAGACTGACTGGCAATTTATCTCTAATTGGTCAGTTATAGATTTAACCATATTGTCACGGCCCTAGCTTCTGTAGATGAGTATTCAAGACATCTTCCACAGATGTGAATGGCAAAGAGAAAAACTATATGTACTTTTTGAGGAAGGCTAGTTCCGGTACAATATAAAATAATTCATATAAAAACAAGAGCCTATCACAAGTGTTTCTTTCAATAGAGAAAAAAAGGTACACGTGTACCCTTAAGAATTTTTCAATGGAAAAATTACTACTGTTAAAAGTCCACATTGCTAAAATACATGTCCTTAAAAATATTATACAAATTATTAAAATATTTTGGTTTAAAACCTCATCAGTAATCACCAGCTTGTTTGCACTTAAAGATGTACCAGGCTTTTTTATAACAGTTTATAAACTACACATTTGCAGTCTTGTCCTAAAAAACACAGCAAAAAATTAAATTCTTTTTTCACACCTATGCAAGATGAACATACATCCCAAAAGAACAAAGCAGCAGAATAAAATGTGGCATAATTGTCTGTCAAGGTGACTACAAGTCATCACCATGTTGCAGCCGTGAAAGACACCTGTGTAATCTATTTGCAGTAAAGAACAGAAACCACTCTGATACCACACACACATCCAGACATCCATTCTGAGGCAATTCAGAACACATGGCAAGGAAAGGTAATAGTGAGACTGAAAGTTACACGCATTTCACGAATAACAGCTGACGGAATTAGGTTTGACTGACAAAGCAAAAACAGAAGACTATATGACATTATATACACTAGGGGGCAGAAATTGAAGCAAAAAGTGGAAAGTGTTTATTGCTTTAGTTTAGCACTGTTAGGATAGAAGATGTCAGAAATTACAGAAAAGATATTTAGCCTAGGATTAAATTAACATTGCATTAATTTCCAAAGAAGAGTCCTCATATACAACAGGACAAAAACACCCCAAAAACCTAACCTGTTACAGGAGAAAACTTGAGAATTTTTTGAAGTATATGATGTTGATCCTAGACATAGCTAGAGACAGATTTTTGTGAAGCAAAGTGTTTATTTAGCCTCCTTTTCCCACATGTGTGGGGAGCAAACTTTGTACTATTGCCCTAGAAATGCCAGAACATTACTGATCAACACACTTTGTGATAGTACCAAATTGTGTTCATTCTCATCACTTCCTCAGAAATGCAGATAGTGTTATTTGATGAGCACAGTTGCAGCTTCTCTAAATGCTCTATTCAGACAGGAACTTAAGGAAGAATATCTGGTTATTTCATCAAATAGTAGTTCATCTGCTAGATTCTCAGATAAGAGAAAATCAGCTGAAATATTCTTCATTTTGAGAAGTGGAAGTGAGTTTTATACAGCTGGCATCTCATGTAGCAAACACACAAATAATGAACTAGATACAACTGTCACTCCTGAGTCACCACTGTACACGTCCCATGTATTTTTAGACACTTACATACTGCAAGTCACAGAGGTAGCTGTAGTATCTTCCTGTAATCTAATCACATTGGCAAACTGCAAAACCTTTATCATCACTGATGAGCAGTCGTACTTGTCTGCCCAGTGAAATCAATCTCTGCTGAGAATGAGCACTCACCAGTAGTACAAACACTGTACATCTGAACATGGTCCTGCAAAAGCGGCACTGACCTGTCCTGTGCTTTCAAGCAAACAAATAAACAGCAATATAATAATAGCTTTCACTGAACCTCTAATGTTTTTGCCTTTTTTTAAAATTTTAATTACCATCAACTGAATTAAAAATAACATAGTGTGTGACAGCAGGGGTGCTCTTCTGGTCCTGACTTTGAACTTAGACTTGTAGGAAAAAAATAGTATCTACTGAGAAAATAGACTGTTAATCCACTACTTTCATTAGTGACCATTTCCTCTTGCAATCACTCATTTTTAAATCAGTGAGGACATCCCTTTGGAGTTTGTCAAGGAAAGTCACGATTTCTGCTTATTTCTTGACAAGTAAACATTTATGATTATGACTCTTCTAAAGGAAACCATTAACATTATTTAAAATAATGTTTTTAGTGACCTAGCAGAGATAATTTCTAAAATTACTTTGATTTAAGCAGTTTCCTTTTTGATACTATCTTCAGTGTGATTTGACTGGATATTGAAGATTCTAATGTTCAATATTAATGTTGAAATGTCCACATTTCACCATGTGCCATTTCAGTTTTCAATCTGAAGGAAATTGACATGAATTATACAAATGTAATATATGCAGACATTAATCTCACAGGGCACATTGTTTATTCTAATCAACATCACCTATTGATATGCTCACACTTGTCAGTGTAGATATTTTTTACCATCTTTAACCCTACTCCAGCTACCTCTTTATTACATCCCTGTTCTCTTTCTACAGTGCATACTCCAATTAACATACTTTTCTTTCCAGGATTAGGCAAATGTAGCATATGTTTTAAGGAGTCACACATGTGCTACCATGGGTCAGCTATTTTAATTTAATCTATCACAAATTAATGTGACACACAAGACTGACAACCTTTTTATTCCTTGGCCAGCACTACACAAGGGTTAGAAAAGCTTAAATCTCACAATTACAGTGGGATGACACATGGACACACAAACACAACCTCTGCCATTATGTTCTCTTTGGCAAGTTATTAATAACTGAAAGATGCCCACTGATTGCATAAGGGAATAAAGTTGTTATTAATGCATATGGTTCCTCATCAAGATCAGGCAATATTTGGGCTCTTTGCTCTATCAGAAAGGCTACTAATACAGCACTTGCAAAAATTAAACCACCCTCAAGGATGCGCCCAATGGATCAAACATACAGACATACACACAATCTAACACTGGTGATGCTGTGAATAAATAAATACAGCCTCCACTGACACCAGTATTCCTTTACAAATATTACATTTACATACACACAGAAATTATGAAAAAAGCATGTATAAATAGTTAAAGGGTAAAATATGAGTTGCAACTTTCAACTAGATTAATACAACAAATTAAAAGCATAGCCAACCTCAACACACAAAAGTGGTTTTCGTTGTCCCACTGTACTCTGCTGTGGTGTGGCTCCCATCTTGAATGCTGCTTGCAGTTTTTGGAGCCACAATATAAGATATTAAGCTATTGAAGAGTCCAAAGGAAGGCTACAAAGACAGTGAAGGGCCTTGAGGGTAAGCTGTAGGAGGAGCAGCTGAGGTCCCTTGGTCTGTTCAGCCTGGAGGAGACTGAGGGGAGACCTCATTGCAGTTACAGCTTCCTCGTGAGAGGAAGAGGAGGGGCAGGCACTGAACCCTTCCCTGTGGTTACCAGCGACAGGACCCAAGGGAATGGCCTGAAGTTGTGTCAGGAAAGGCTCAAGTTGGATATTAAGAAAATTATTTTCACCCAGAGGGTGTTTGGGCACTGGAACAGATTCCCCAGGGAAATGGTTACAGCAGCAGTCTGACACAGTTTAAGAAGAGTTTGGGCAAGGCCCAAGGCACATGTTGTGACTCTTGAGGTGCCTTGTGCAGAACCAGGAGTTGGATTTGATGAAACTTGTGGGTCCCTTCCAGCTCAGGATATTCTACACTTCTACAGTTCTAAGTGACTGCAACTATTACAAGACCACTTTGCATCCAAACATAAAAATAACAATCATTCCTACTTATAGACTTAATTTATTTTTACGCTTTGTTGGATCCAAGTTTGATCAAAATAGCTGCAAATAAGACTAGTAAATCCATGGTGCATTGGACAGTTATTGAAATGTCATTTTTTTCACTTGCTTAGTTCTATTAATTATATTCCTATACTAAGGAATAAGGAATACTAAGTGCTTTTCCTGAGATAACTTGTTATGTATTTCTAAGTGAATGTCTGTGTAAGATCAAAAAAACTCATTGAAATTTATTTAATTTTTGCTAGATTTTAAATAAAGGGCAATAAAGAACTTGACTCTTCTATCTGCATGTTAACTACCATTCCTAAAGGTTTGGAAAATAAGCATATAGCCTATTACCCCACTGCATCATTATAGCACTACAACAATTTTAGTAGCTTGGAGTACTGAGGTAAATATAACATGTTTCAGTAGTGACAGTACTTGAGTGGTTTCCAGAATCATTCCTCCATTTATAAACAGATCTTATAGATGACTTGCATGACACTTTATTTAACTCGATAGACTCAATACCTATCTATACCTAAATCAATGGCTCTCTGTCACATTCTCCTTTTCTCTAAACATTCAGGAAGTCATGGATTCAACTACCTCACCAAGAGGTCAAGCAATCTGCTTTTATAACCCACAGAGATTTTTAAGTGGGTCTTTAGATTAGCAAAAAAACCCAGCATGTTGGTACTCTCTAGTCAGCTCTTAAGAGACACCCTTTGCTAAGGGAAAGGGAATAATGATATTTTCCTCATCTCTCTAGAAAAGATCCCGACCCAGGCAAAATCTGAGCTGCTTTGTTTGGGCAGCTGTAGGCTGCACTGTGCAAAACACAGGATGACCTGAGAGATATACCCCATTATTCCTAGAAATGTTCAGCAAATGTATGAATGCCATATCACATTACATATACATATATATGTACACATTACATTAGTTTAATAAATATATAGATATAAAGACAATTGTATTTCAGTTTCTGTTTGAATTCCTTTTGAGATGGCAAACTTGTATAGGAAAGTAGAACCTTCTCAGGATCCTATAAAGCTCCTATTAAATTTTAGGCTAAACTGAATAATTTTCATGTAAAAGAAAATAAGCTTAAAGATGCTTTGTCACCTCATGCGACAAGAAAAGGATAAGGGCAAGGGCAAGGAAGAGAAAAAGGAAACAACGAAAAAAAGGCAAAAAGAAAAATCAGGAATTTGCTGCAGCCATGCAAACAGACTAAAAACCTGATGATTCATGAAGGCCAGCTCATGGAACTGTTCATCTAAACAAATTACAATTCCTTTCAAATCACAAGACCAAAACCGGTTGGCATTTTTCCTCTCATCGTCACTATGAATAAGAGTTAGGTATTAAACTCTTAGTAATGATATATAATAAGAGTCAGATAGTGACTGAATGTTTTGTTCAACTGTAATTGCAGGGTTCCCAAGATATATTAAAGACTTCATAGGACTAAAATAGACAAAATATTATTAACCAAAGAACTTAAAAATAAAGTATTAAGATTTCGTTTCTATCACTTCTGTGGTTTATCACTTTATAATCTTTAAACTACATATATATTTTATCTTCTTTATTATTATTCTAAAGAGAAAATAACTTCACTATTTTTATTCCAACATACCTTTTATACATTTTCTCCATTAAACTGACTTACACCCAGTTAGCCACTTCTGTATTGCCCATGTAAAATTAAATTATCGCAAAAATCCATTTCCTTTTATAATGTACTTAGTTATTCCTTATTTGCAATGTTTGCCAACACTGTATAAACCATTCAACACAGAAAGCAAAGGCTTTTACCTGCTTGAAGGGCTTATAGTCTCTTACTAGAGTGACTTGACTGTGCAGGACACCAAAAGAAAATTGAACAATGATTAGCACCACAACCACACCAACACAGACACACACACATTTCTTGTGAATACTACAAAACCAATTTTTTTTGTGCCAGAAACACAGAAAAAGGCCAAGATGCTTTTTACTTAATGAAACCACTGGGAAAAATACTTTCTGCCTCAAGTAGAGTAGCTATGCCTACTACAACATAGAATTCCAGACAATGCTGGAAGAAGGAATTGAGGGCATGTTTGAATATAATAATCTGCTTTCTTTTTTTCTGAGATCAGGTTGGGAAACAATCTACTCAGCCTACACTACAGATGTAGATCCATGTGTATCCTATTTCTAGTCAGTATTTGAAGGGTTTATTACTAACTGGTTTATTATCAGACACAGAGATATATTTGGTGTGCTCATTATTCCTTCTTATATTCTGATTAAGACTGACACAACCTGACCACCACATCTAGAACAGAAGAGGTGGCCTCTGCAGCGGTCCTGAAGTTCTGCTCTCCTGACCATCTACAGCTGGAGACATGCAGATGTCTTCTCTGGCACAGGCACCCAGGTTTCATTTCTTGGGCAATTAGGACTAGAATAGAATGGAGATGGGGCTGGAATGTGTCTATGTTCCACACTCTACAGTGGGAGACAGTCCCCATAACTCTAGCCAAAGAACAAGGCTGGACTAGGAGCACAGCGCATGGAAAGTAGGACAGTTTGTGACTACACAAAGAGTGAGCTGTTGAGTCTACAGCAAGAAACTGATTTTGAAATATGATTTTGGCCCTGAGAAAAATTATGCTTACTAGCATTAAGAGTAGAATAGGACAGAAACTGTGGCAAATAAAAGGGCAAAAATATTTCACTAGGAAGAAGAAAATATTTACTTGCAGTAAAGACTTCTAACAATAGTTTTATGGGTTTGCTTACCCTCAAGGCACCAAATGCATTTATTTTAAGGAAGTAATGAAAACATTTATTTCAGTGCACTGAAAGAGCAATCTCATACTATTACTATACTGTAGTGAAGTTTAATCCATACTGACCTCAGCTGTGGCAGTTCTGATAATACATGGAAGTGTATTATCAATGCCCAGAAAGCAGCAGGGAAGCAGCTAGTCAAAATAAACCATGTCAGTTCTGCAGTTTACATACAAATATGATTGAATTTCTTTTCCTGTGTTATTATAACTGCTCTGCTACAGCAATTGCTTGGGTCTGACAATGACAACATGGGCAAGCAAAACGAAAGGAAATGAAATAAAGGCAAGATGACCTAGTAACAAGAAACATTCCTTTCCCCCATAATGAAAAGATTATATTTAATCAGCAACTGTGTGCTTTGAATTTGATTCAAACTACCTCAAAAGACCCTTGACCAAAGACATTTACAGTCAGTGAATAGTAGATATTTTATGCAATTCCGTATTATTGAATTTGAATCACTTTTCTATTCACCCAGAGTCTAACAATTCTCCATTAAAATAAAGTGTTAATAACATCATGCTAAGTAAAGGCTTAAGGACAGAGCAGTTCAAGAGTAAGAAATGTTCCTCTTTTCCTATTTACCTATCACTTAAGTTTAAAGCTCTGCACTGTGAGTGCTATTCAGTTGAGAAAACACATTACAACTGCACACTAAGCTAACAGTTCTGTTCTTATTTTCCATTAAAATTCTCTCCTATGAAGAGGTTCAAAATTCACCCATGAAAATATATTCCTAGGAGGCATTTGATCTCATGTCAAGAATGGATATTTTGATTTTTTTCACAGCAAGTATCTGAGGACCAATTTTTAAAAAATCTCTTTCTGAAAACACAGAGTGAGCTAAACATCGATTTGAAGAAGGTCAGTCTGACAAAGGAGCCCTGAAGGGGCTGCAGAAGCCTCACTCACTCCAAGCCCCCGCTGGGAGGAGGCTGGAGCCCCTGACAGCAGCAGCAGCCTTGGCTCCTGCCCAGTGCAGTCACAGAGCCCTGATAACACGTCTGCACCGAGTACAGATGGATCCCCTTCAAGCATATGTCCCTAATGTGAAAGGCTCAGTCCTCTAACACTCTACCATAAGCTTTCCACATCCTGTTCCGTTCTACAAAGAGGAACCAGATTTATTTTGCTTCCTTCTGCCATATGTGCATCTATAGAGAAAAGAGGATTTGTCCTAGTAAATGAGCACATCATACTAAATGAAAAATATTAGTTCCATTTCTCACTGTCTCTGTCATGCACAGACTTGACAAAAAAAACCAAAGTCATTTAATATCAAGTGTTTAATGCAGAATCCTGGTTCTGATATTTTAAAATACATATTTATTCTTAAACGTCCCAAACATTTAACACAATCAATAGAATTCTGTAAGCTTTGTTTGTCCACTTTCTAGCCATCTTAAGCAACACAGTGAAGGAAAACAAAAGATTTCTGATCTATGATCTTAAGACATGTTCTAGCAGCTTTTTCTTCAAGGTACAATTTGAAACCATGTTGTCATTTCTCTTTAAGGTTTATCAAGCATTGCAAGTCTCTCTTTGGAACTTAAACATCATTGGAGGAGAAATAATTACAGAAAATGCCTCCAATTGCCACTATTATGAACCAAATTTTCCTAGTCAGAATAATGTTTTCAAGTTTGTTTTGGCAAATAGTTGCATGTGAACTGCTGCTATAATGACACATCTTTGAGACAAGTGATTTTGATAGATCCTTATAATAATAATAATACTGCAATAACCTGTATATAAGCTCAGTTTTCATTTAATTTCTTATGGAAAGGGTAAGCTAAAATGTGAGAAAATTGAAATGCAGAAAATTAGCTTTGCATTCTCTTCATCAGCCCATGCAGCTTTAATTTATTTTATACAACAAAAGTATCTGAAGTAGAAAAATAGTGTCAAAGAACATTTTCTACTCTTCTTGATGGCATTACTTTCTTATTAAACAAAAAATAGTGACAATTTCAGGGCAACAGATTTGACTTTATACCACGAGAAAATTACTTCTTGACCTAAAAGAGATCTTTTTGGACTCATTAACTAGCTTTAGGGCCCCGCTGTACAGGAGCTTGGCACAAAACAGTTACTCCACAGGGTCTAGCTAAGGAGGCTTCTGTGGGAAAAAGAACAGAAGGTAATTACCAGATTGATGACAGAAAAGAAAAATTTCCCATGGATGAGTCTAAAGAAATTTTGACTGTGCCTTATTCAGAGTGGAGCATGCATGTTTGTGCATTGCAAACATAAAATATCCTATCCAGCCTCCAGAACTGTCTCCTGTGCAAGTCTCTCTGCCAAATTTTAAACAATTTGTTTCACAAGTATGGGAGCTAGAATGTACAAATTGCCAGAAGAGGAAGATACCTTTGGAAGTAGTTATTAAATATGCATGTATATTCATGAATACTTCACACTTCTCCACTGACCACACTACATGAACATTCACTAAAATATGTAAGAGTTCATGAAAGAGGTCATCAAAATTTCATGAATGACAATGAACATCAGATGAGACATTGTGTATCACTTTTTGATATGTGACATCTAGACCTTCAGAGATCCTATCTCACTGTCAGATTCTTCAATATCTACCTTCGAAGTTCTGAATCACCCTCTGCAGGAAACTCTATTGTGTCTTAACAGGATGTAAAGTCAACATGCAATATCAAAGTTACAAGCTCATAATAGGTTAACCTCAACACAAAATTATATACATGCACTGGTACTGGGTATCATCCTTATATTTAACCTTCAGGCAATCATTCTTCAAAAACTCCCATTCTCTCACATGCTTCACAAAATACTTCACATTTTCACAGAATACTGAGAATGAGAAGAACATTCTCAGTATTCTGTGAAAAGTTCAACTTTCCCACATTTCAAAATATAACTAAGGCTCCACTATTAGGAATTACATGCTAGTCCCACCCTGTTATAGCATATACATAGAATCACAGAATAGTTAAGGTTGGAAAAGATCTCAAAAATCATCAAGTCCAACCATCAATGTAGTATCACCACCATGTTCAACATTAACCCATGTCCTCAAGTGCCCTATTCACATGATTTCTGAACACTTCCAGGCATGATGGCTCTACCACTTCTCTAAACTGCCTGTTCCAGTGCTTGAAAATTTTTTCAATAAAGAAATTTTCCCAGTATCTAATCTAAAGTTCCCTGATGCAACTTGAGGGCATTTCCTCTTGTCCTGTCACTTACTACCTGGGGAAGAGACTGATCCCCATCTCACTACAGCCTCCCTTCAGGTAGTTGTAGAGAGCAATCAGGTTTCCTCCTTTAACCCAGGCCAAACAATCCCAGTTCACTCAGTCTTCATAAGATTTGTGCTCCCTCCACCTCAGCCTCTAGCTTGCTGCTGATTTTTGCAGACTGCTCTCAGGGCTGCTCCCTCAATCCAGCACTCCCTCCTCTTAGGACATTGAAAAAATCCAAATCCAGTAACACTTCTAAGTGAGAGTTGTTAGACATGACCAATAAGACAACTTGAATTTACCCTCTGAAAATTATTTTTCATGCCTCCTTCATCCTCTTCCTAGAGCAATATAATAGACTTGTCTATCACTTCCTCACTGTACATACAAAACCACATTGTGGTGTCTATAAATAAATGACATTAAATAGGCAAGTGACCACATTGTAAACTTATTTCCTTTAGAACAGTTGCAATAGAGTGAGATGTATACGTGGAGAAACTTGCACCAATAGAATTAAATTTATTTAAATATCAATGTAATTTGAATTTGATCAGTATCTCTTTTTCAGGAAGTCTTAAACAGGCATTTCTTTCCATTCAATATAGGAATTCTCTGGATGGAACATATGACTTTCCTTTTGGTAGCAGCACAGATAACCTTAGGTTTTGTTTAACTCATTCAAAGTAGTTGAAACTGTCCACTGACTCTGAACAGTACTGAATTAATTCCACGGTGGAAGGTATGCCTTTAAGAACTAAATAAAAAATATTACATTCTGAAGTCACTTATCTGTCTAATGTACACTCCCCCGTTCTTGGTCTCTCAGCTCAAATAAATTCCACTTATCTTTCTTTCCACTTCCCATGCCCATTTGAAGAAAACTATTTAAAGCCTCTTTTTTACCTTTGCACTTACTATTTTCTGCTTCTGGTTCAGTTATTGTGGCATGTCTAACACTGCATACTTTTAAAAAATAGCTGTATCTAGTCCTCAAAACAAAGTTTCTTTTCTAATCTATAATTATATAAAAAAGTAATGTGGACAGGTGTATCAAACTGTTCACCCAGAAATGCCATTATGAGTGGATCATGTAAAAAAAAGTTGCAACCTAGACTAGATTACGGAGCTGAAAGCAAATTATTATAGTGGCAATTACAGAAAAGTTACTTACTTGTTTAAAAATAGCCAAGAAGTTTCAAAATAAGATCTACCCTAAGACATAAAATTAGAAGTTCAGTAAAACGAGGCTTAGGGGCAGCTCAGTGCTTAGTAAAGTGATTACCAGAGCCATACATGTAAAAAACAAAAGACAGATAGAAAGTTATTATAAAATGAAGAGAAAGAACGATGGATTTTTTTTAAAAAGTAACTCCTACAACAATCAGAGCTCTACTACCATGAACAACTGACTTTCGATTCAATTGTTTTTTTAAAAAAATTTCAGTTCTAATGTCAGACAATCATTCTTATTGGGAGAACAGTACTGAGAACATAGGTTGAACAACACTGCACCTCCCCTTCTGCCTAGGAGTACTTTAATTATAGCCCAGGGCTCAGTCAGCTGGATACCTGAGTTAAGTCAGCAGTCCCTAACTTTTTGTATATTCTCTTGAGAAAGATGGCAATAATCTGAACCTCACCAGGATCAGCTTATTTCCTTTTTGTTGACCGTTCCTGCAGCTGCCTTGGTTCCTCTTGATCCCAGCACAAGCAGTACTGTGCACAGGGTAGATCCAGCAGTATTTATATATGTGGAATCCACACTGTCCTATGGATTTATTCCATGCCATTAAGATGAACCCACCACCAATTATGAACTACTGAGCTCACAGATACTGTATGTAAATGCTAAATATATTTAACAGTGCTATGTGAGAAAGGGCTAAGAGATGATACCTTGCTTTACATATGAAAAATTACTCAAAGATACTCAATCCAAAATGAGACACTAATGCTGCCATTATGGTATTGCTGTTTGCGTGTTTTCATTTAATTTTATTAAAACTGGACTAATTTTTCAAGACAAATTGTGGATTTTGTTTTGTCTACTGAGTTCTGAGATTTGCAGTTTAAGAAACAATACTTCTTTCCTATAAAAAATAGCCCTGAGACTAGGAAAAACCATTTTGGGTATATGTTCTATGAACAATCAGAATGAACATTTCCCCACAAAGCCAGGAAGAAAAATGTTTTCAAAGTGAATAAATTTTGATTAAAAAAAAATCCATATCCTGTTCTCCAGATTCATACAGTTTCATGCTTTTAGTCAAACAGCATCACTTCATAGTTTTTCTGAAGCCATTGTGGTTGAAATAGGGGAAAAAAGGATCTTGAAACATCCCACTATATCTAGATTCCTTTAACCAATTTTGGAATGCATAAAATAGCAATAATTCTTATGGACATGTTTTTATCAGTGACTTCCTGCTACCAAAGGAAAATAGTCCTACTGGCAATAGTGAATAATGGGATTAAAAATGCTGTCATTTGGCAACAAGAGTTTGATCCACAGCTGACTCTGCCACATGATTCTCTCCCTCACTGATCAAAACCACTGAGCTGTCAGAGACAACCCTAACTTCAGTCATGACCAGATGCCAGCTCATAGCTGTTGTTCAATTACTTTGAACAAGTGTCTCTTAAAGATGCTGAATTCTGTCATTAGGAACAGGGTGACCTCTCTTTGGAAGGCATAAATACAATCATAGTGACTTGATACAACAATCTGAAAGAGAATAACAACAGAAAATGCAAATGAGTGGAATATAAGGAAGAAAAAGAAAGGCTGAGTCTCTTGAAAAGAAAGATTTCTGCACTAAACTGCCTTAAAAAAAAAGTCTGAGAAGAAAAAGAAAAAATGGTTTTCTATAAATGTAAAGTATTTTTACTCTTTGTAACAAAACTCTAGGGAGACCTATCAAGATGAACTTCGGAGAGTGTCAGGCTACATATGCTATGCAAAACATTTCTTCTAATCTTGAGCAGCTTCTGTGCTTTTAATAAATCCTGGTTTTAATTAGACCACTTGAGTCTCAGACTTTTTAGGGAAAATTTCATCCAGGTTGTCCCACAGATACAAAACTTTCAATCACAAAAAGGCAATGTAAGAAAAGTGCCTAACGGGGATTCCCAGACAAAGAGGGCAATTTTGCACTTCTTTTACAGAGCTATATTACTACAGCAAGACTAAGGGCATAGGCATTCTTCCACTGACCAAGTACAAGAAGGAAATTCAAAAGAAATAGCAAAGAACAGAACATCTCTGCTCTTTTTCCTTCCCCTAACTTCAAATACCTAGTCAGATAAAAGGATTGGTAAGTACTTGCACTATTACCAAATGAAAAAACTGCAAATACAAGATGGTAATTTCAGAGACCAAAATTGCAAAAAGATTTTAAAATGCAGCTTCTGATTTTATCAGCCTTTTCTTTTGTCCCAATATGAAATGAATTAAATGTATCATCTTTTTTGAAAGATTTGAGAATGCTTATTTAGATTACATTAAGTGTCAGTTCACATAGCAGACCTGTAACAAATAGAGAAAGTATAGAGAGTTCTTCAGTCAATGGAATGCTTAAAGACATCTTCTTTAATAGCTAATGAAATTTAAATTGAGAAAAAATTCCAAGATCAGGAATTTGAAAACTTTGACAAATCATATGACAAAAACCAAATAGCTACTAGTATGAAATAGCAAATACCTGACAAAGTATTCTGTTCAGCTACTCTCTAATCTCCTATAATCTTCTTTCATTCATGATTGGACAAATACAAAGGGAAAAAATAATGTTGAATATCATTGGATAATAAATTTCTGAATATGACTCTTGAAGTACAATTATACACATTAAAAATGCTTTGCCAGCTAGAATACCTGTGGTATT
Organism: Ammospiza caudacuta; assembly: GCF_027887145.1. Classification (NCBI taxonomy): domain Eukaryota; kingdom Metazoa; phylum Chordata; class Aves; order Passeriformes; family Passerellidae; genus Ammospiza; species Ammospiza caudacuta. The sequence goes on from NC_080597.1 coordinate 51,188,685, forward strand.
TCTACTATTATAATAGTTGCTCTCTAGTCACTCCCTACTTTGCATATAGTTCCAATAACAAATACTAGCAGCAAGTTATATTGCAGCAAGCAAACAATATTTTCAGAACATATTTGGTCTGCAAATTTCACAAGCTAGGTGTTGCAATCAGCAGAGAGGCAACGCAGCTGTCACCACCTTTGAATCTGCTCAATAATTATCCTCTAAAGAATACACAAACCAATGCAAGAAATTAACTATAAAATCCACATAGAAAGAGGGCATTGCAATATGAAGCTAGCATGTTCTGCAAGCATGGCTGTAACTACTGACTGAACAGAGGTTCTCCAAAATGAAAACATTAAATAATTATCTCAAATTTCCCACATGCATCTCATTCTCTTAGAAAATTTTCTTCAGTTTTTTTCCCTTTTGAGGGAAAGATTGCAAAATTCTATATATCAGTAATAGAAATCTTTCCTTTTCTCAATTTAGAAATATTTCTTTTTCTTTAGTTTTGAACTGCACCTTTTATATGACACACTGCTGTGGCAAAAGCTGTGAATACAAAGGTTTTAAAAGGAATGTCCAACATGAAAGACAAAGAATGGTCTAAAATGGGATGTCAGTGACAATAGCCTGACTCAGTGAAAACTAATTTTGGGTTGAGGTGGGAAGGAGGGAGAAAAATCAAAGCTTTTCATGCATTTTTCTCTTGACCTGAGAAAGAACATGTGGGACACTTAAAAAAATCTTATGATAGATAATGAAGACCTTCATGAAGACTCCTAGATTCTACTGAAATAGCAACCTGCTCAAAAGGAAGAAACACTTGTTTCCCTTTTTTCCCCATTCTATAGATACTCCATGGATCTAAAGACTGTTTCTGCTGCATATGTTTTACCAGGAAAGAATTATATGTAAATATATTCAACAGGTGATAATGAAACAGCTAAAAATAGAAAGCAGGGTATGATGTTATGGAGATACCATATCACAACTGAGAATTCCATGGTCTAGCCCATTTATTTTTTGTTTTTAATTCTGTAAGATGTGAGACAGAGTCCATGTGCAATGAACGTATGGTTTTAAAAACCACTGATACAGTAAATGTCAATATTCAAACTATAATGTCTTTAGCTACTTGGGCACTACAATTCCAAACTAAAAGTTTTAATCATACTGTGAAAATACCTTCATTCACAGGTGAGACTACTGTTTTGAAGCTATGATTTTGCACCCACATAAACATTATTTATCAAGGAAATAAACCAAATTGCAGTGTCTTTATTTTTAACACTTGAACACCTACAATAGTTGTGGAGTTTTTATATTTATAATGGTTTTGTATTGTTTTCCTTGATACTACAAGGCTTACCATACCATATAATCCCACTGAAAACTTACACTGTATTAAATCAGCTACTTCATTACTTTTTGAGACCAAAACCATTTTATTTTTCTATTTGTACCGCGACATCAGTCATTTAAAGTATATTTTCAATTGTGTTTATATTATGAGATATACAAAGCACATGAGGAAATATATTGTAAATAAATTATTGCTACATTACTAGATAGCAATAAAGGTTGAAAGCAAAGAAGAAAAAAAAAAACAAAGCACATTACTCTCTGATAGTGAGACTGCAGCAAACTGCAAACTGCTTAATCTATAGAGACAGGACAAATGTCAGAGTAAATTCTTGAGCAGGACTACATAGCTCCAGGGGAAGATAATGGCATACTGTGCTCTTCAGCTTTAGGTCAGAGCCTGGCATGGGCTCAGATCATTCTTCTTTTATGCAATGATCCACTGCTTGCATAGCCAGACATCAGAGCTGCTGGTTAAAGGCTCATGAGGGACGTTGGTGATAAAACTCACCCCTTTCATTTCTCACAGCATCGCCAGGAAATCACAGCGCAGGCCAAATGGTTTCCATCATGTTCGAAAACCAACCACTAGCTAAGGGTACAGGGACCATCTATAAATGTTAGAGCAGGTATGAAACAGCTGCTGAAATGAGTAATGGAGATTCTCCCAGGCCATCTGATGGCTGTCTGGTGCCCCATGTGAAATGAGCGCTTGACTCACTTTTCCCTGGTTCCCGAAGGACCGACAAGAAGCAATACCCAAGGAAATCAGTGACCTTGGTAGTAGAGCCAAAAAGAATGAAAAATTCTGCCTTTCTCACAGCACCTAAGAGTTGAGAGATGTTACTGGAATACAGAATAGACACATGAACTGTCACCAAAGACAACACTGTTGTGATATCTCTGTGTCAATGCCAGTCACTGGATGCGATTACAAACAACCTTCACATTCAAATTACAGGAGAAAGCAACTCATTTCATACATAAGAATTCTCACAAAATTGTCTACTGATCTTGACACTAAAATATGTCCCTGAGAGGTACTAGAAAGACCTCTATAAAATATGTTATAGATACCACAGAAAATAACTTTTCCACTACTATCAAAATTCTTAAAGAGCATTTCTGGTGGTTTCTAAACAAGTTATACTGGCCAGAGTTTCATAAAACAGGATTCATGATCCAGCATCACCTGACAGCTGTTGTTACCACCATTGCTACTAAGACTGTTAACTGCTGTAATGTTCAGTGGCACTACATCCCTCATTAAGAGAATCTTTGACAGGCAAGTGTATTGCCCTGCTCTTAGTACACACCAGAACACTTTTGACAGGTCATGATAATAAACATTTAAAAAATAAATGAATCTTAGCAATGGTGAGATGAAGTTTATGAATATTTTTGCCAGACAGCCGCTAGCCAAACCAAGCAAAGCGCAAGTTTTGGTGGGAAAATGGCATCCTAACTAAAAAGAAAGACGTTGGAAAAGAAATACAGGAAAAGGTATAATGGCCAGCAGTTTTCAAAAATGCTGATCAGTTTTAAAAAATACTGTAATTTTTTTAAAGGTTCACATATATTTTATATTTACAACTGGAGAAGAGCTAGAAATAAAAAATGTAGGAATGGCTGCTCTAGAGGTGGATACTAACCCCAAGGAATGAGCTGGTTGAGAACATCACAGTGGGTGGAAGTCAACTTGGGTGACATTGATGAATAATTTAAAGAGTTCATATTCCTTTAAAAGGGAAGAAATAAACAGCAAAATAGAACAGCTGACTTCAAGAAGGCAAACAAATTCAGATGAATCAGTGAAAAGTTAAAAGAGTAATTTTTTCCAATAGGGACAAAGGCGGGAATTGTATAAAATCAGATATTTCACAGATCTTCAACAAGCATAAAGTATGACGAGCACAAAAAGACACAGTGAAAAATAAGAAAATCCAACACACATTATGGAATATAAATAAGAATGGAACAAGATTAATATGAACACAAACCACTATAAATACACTGGCAGTGAAAGAACAAAAAATAAAATATTTACCTGCCATTCAAAAGAGAGGCAAGGATATGGACAGAGTGCAGAGAAGGGGCCAAAGGATTTAATAACCTTTTCCACCAATTGTCACTAAACCACTCATTTGCAAGCAAATGGCCAACCTGTTTTCTACCAAGCAGAGCTCAATTCTTAGGTCTGATTAAGTTGACCTGAAGATATGGGCTAGAATCATGACTGTCGTGCCAATCTTTGCAATCAATCACCTGCCTAAAAAAGGAAGGTGAGGGACATAAAAGCCATTAGCAAATTTGAATGAAAGCATTGAATGGGCAGTGCAGTCATGATTCAAGGATGAGTACTGGGTAGAAGTATTTTTTTGTTTATGTAGTAATTAATAACAGACTAGTGTCCAAATCAAAAATAGGGCATTGAAGCAGAGTTGAGCTATTCTAAAACTTCAGTGACAAGCAGCAGTTCACCAGAACCACTTTTTTGCCAGTACAGAAACTGTCAATTGAGCTAAATTGGATTCATCTAACTCATAATTGAAATAAAATTATTATGTTTCTTCTCACTAAAAGCCAGCAGATGCTACAATGTAAGAAAAAATATTATTTACCTACCTCAAATAGCATAAGCAGAAAAACTCTGTACAGAACAATTATTTGGTTTCACTATTCAATTTTTACCATGATTTCTTTTTCTTGTTTCTTCCAAGTTCTTTATTGCAGGATGTCCACATATACATTATAACACAACTGACATAGTCTGGACAAAATGAAATCAATCTGAAGATACCTAGGATCATGGGACCCAATGAATAAACCATTCTTGTAAATACTTGTAGCAGTGGTCTAAATCTCCATTCTCTTTACTCTTCAGAGCAAGAAGATATGAGGGAAAAGACTTTAGAGGTAAATACACCCAACTAAACACAAGAGTTAGGTCTGACTCTGAAATCTGACAGAACAATGAAGCATAAATACTCAAACCTCAAGACAAGAGCTCAGTCTCCTCAGGAAAGAGCTGTGAATATGAACATTGCACACACAAGTTTTGCAGGGAATTCTCAAATATAAAAGGATTTTCTGTTACAAGACCACAATCAGAAATGTATCATGTTGGCTACTGCAGACTTTGTGTTTGTTTAGTGAATGAAATTACACTATAAATATTGCTCTCATTTTTTTTAATTATTAAAAGCAGCAAGTTTTACATTAGGAGAAATAGAACATATTTTCATAAATTTTATAAAGAATAAAGGTCAAAAAGAAGCTCATTATTAATTTACAATATGTATAAACAAACAGTCTGCATTATACATTGGTTACATTTTACTAAGAAATACAAGTGTAGGCTTTGCAGCTAGAAAGAACGACCTATTTTTAAATTTTATTTGCATGACAGTGTTTTGCAGAGGAAAAAGTACACATGTAGATTAGTAAGAGGTACCATTAATGACTACTTACAGATAGGAAGATATTTAGCTTCCATATATGAACACTGTTGTCAGGTTCATCAGACTCAAAATGCAGGGAGTCAACAGTGGAAAAATTAATATTTTACAATCATTATGCTGTACTGCTGTTGGTTCTCTTGATCAAGCCTTGATCAAGCTGTTAGCTGATTTAAAAGACCAAGATCCCCACAGAACATTAATAATATTCCTGACCTTTTCAAATCTGGGTGTGTCTGTTTTGTTTTGTAAATCTGTGCTGTAGCTAAAGCAGGTGATTCAGACTGACTTAGAATATCATTGAAAAGAGGAGAGGAGAGGGGAGGGGACGGAGGGGAGGGGAGGGGAGGGGAGGGGAGGGGAGGGGAGGGGAGGGGAGAAGAGAGGAGAGGAGAGGAGAGGAGAGGAGAGGAGAGGAGAGGAGAGGAGAGGAGAGGAGAGGAGAGGAGAGGAGAGGAGAGGAGAGGAGAGGAGAGGAGAGGAGAGGAGAGGAGAGGAGAGGAGAGGAGAGGAGAGGAGAGGAGAGGAGAGAGAAGAGAAGAGAAGAGAAGAGAAGAGAAGAGAAGAGAAGAGAAGAGAAGAGAAGAGAAGAGAAGAGAAGAGAAGAGAAGAGAAGAGAAGAGAAGAGAAGGAGAAAGAGAAGAGAAGAGAAGAGAAGAGAAGAGAAGAGAAGAGAAGAGAAGAGAAGAGAAGAGAAGAGAAGAGAAGAGAAGAGAAGAGAAGAGAAGAGAGAGAAGAGAAGAGAAGAGAAGAGAAGAGAAGAGAAGAGAAGAGAAGAGAAGAGAAGAGAAGAGAAGAGAAGAGAAGAGAAGAGAAGAGAAGAGAAGAGAAGAGAAGAGAAGAGAAGAGAAGAGAAGAGAAGAGAAGAGAAGAGAAGAGAGAAAAGAGAAGAGAGAAAAGAGAGAAGAGAAAAGAGAGAAGAGAAAAGAGAGAAAGAGAAAAGAGAAAAGAGAAAAGAGAAAAGAGAAAAGAGAAAAGAGAAAAGAGAAAAGAGAAAAGAGAAAAGAGAAAAGAGAAAAGAGAAAAGAGAAAGAGAGAAATTGGAGAATTATAAGATGAAATCGAGGCAAGAAGCAGAAGCCATTAATTTCACAAGAGAGGTTTGGATGGTATAACAACCCACTTCAGATGCATTAGTTGGATATCATTTTCCGTTTCAGTAAGAGTAAGATCAAATCAAGGCAGCCTTATAGTAAAATCCTACAATTACACTCTGAAAAGAGGGGTCATTTTAATTTCAGGGTCTTTTATTACACAGCAAGATAACTGATTGAACTGTGAAATAGCATTAACAGCATAAATATATTCTGATGTCCTCTCTTAAATGCATTTAGAAATTACAGAGATATTTTTACTTGCAGGAATTATGATGAATCTTCAATTCCCTTTCATAGCTACAACATATTTATATGAAGACCACACTGTTGGTAAATCTGCTGCCACTGCTAAATTTTGCCCTAATTATGAAATTAACTTTTTTAAGGGCTGTGATGATGTAATAGTTTCAAGGGTTCAAAGCTCTTGACCAAAAGTGAAATTGTTTCCTATAAGCCTATTACATTTTTTCTTATTTTTGGGAGCCTTTTTCTAGAGCAAAATATTGTTGTAATTCAAAGCAAGAAAGTGGAAAATGGTGGGTGTTTCTATTACAGTGCAAATAACTCGAAAAGGAATTTATACTTCTTACAGCCTTCAGAGGACCTACTGTCAACAGAAAAACAGGCTGGTACCTGCAGAAGAGTAGAGTTTCTAAAAATCAGGCAAGTAGCTTCAACTTAACATGTAACTTGCACTAAGTAACTCACAAAGAGGATTTTGGTAAGCATAGATGCTTTAGTGTTTAAAACATGCAATGATCCTAAAGAACTCAAAGATACTAAGTTCAACTAAACCAGCATTCATTCAGAAAAAATCTGAAGTGTGTGTTGATGTTACTCTCATTCTGACTAGATTGTGCATTACACTCAGAGCTTTTTATGAAATTGAGTAGATGATATGATACTTACTCACACTAAAAGGAAAACTAAAGAGTCGCTTCACAGACTCTCAAGTTCCTGCCTGTAAATTTACAATTCACCTGAAGACAATACAAAGGTTTTTGGAAAATCTCACAAGCTTGTCATATTATGATAATGACAGAAATCAGTGTGTACTGTAATGGCTTAGAATCAGTGAGGCTCCAACTCCCTCCAGCTACAACCCCATTAGTCTGACCTAGAATACTGATGCCAGGTATTTCAGACAGATATTTCACTTTATGGAAACTTTGATGAAAATCTCAATGCATAAAACATACTCTATTGTTTTTATTTTAAGGTCTTAGCCAAGTATGTGCAACACCTCTCTCAAAAAATTATCTATTAATGCATGAATATGTGCCGGGACACAACACTTTACACCAGCACCTTCACAGCTCTGAATGTGCTTAGCAAGAAACAACCTAACACTTTTATTTACAAGCTACCAAAAATACCCTCAGGAAAATACATAAACATGAAATGAAATGTAAAGTTGCAGCTGTCAGTTCAAACTTACCCATTGCAACTTTGAGTAACGCGAGTTGGCTGAACTGAATATTCTGAATCCAAGTAACCTCATCTTTACTCATAGATTCGTTCACACCTCACCCTCAGTGCCAAACCTCCACTGACTAAGGAATAGATTTGTCTACTGTAAGAATAGCAGATTGTAGCAATGAGGTTAAATACATTTTACTGTTACCATAAGTACTTACAACTAATGGAACAAGGAATACCTTTATTTTACAGTTGAGAGACAGTTACTATCAAGTGAGAAATGTAAAAATAAAGTACTGAGAACACAAGACTTAGTTGATATATTGCTATTAGTATGGTAAAGAAGAACAAAGAGGCAGCTCAAAGTTTTCAGTCTAGGCATAACACTGCAGTATGTAGATCAGCTGTTGTGTTTCAATCACAAGACTAGCAATAATGGTAAATATGTCTAGATTTTAATTAAATTTCCCATAGACTTGAGTATCTGTGACTAACAGTATTTAAATTTCTTCAATCACATAATATTTATACAACTTCACAATTGTTCTTTAAGATATAAAGAACTATACATAATCAGTTTTTCACCCAAGGAAAGAATTCTTATAAACAACTCTGATTATATTCCACATATAATCACCGCCTACACTTCAAGAGTATTGTGGCTAATCCTGATCACATTATTAGCATACTATTGGTCTGAAATCTTTATTCTCTTCAAACATAATACCAAACTTTGAAATAATAATTCTTGTTTCCTGCTTTTCTGCATGTGTCCATAGAGATGCTTATGTCTTCCTTTAAAATAGTCCACGTATATTTTAATGCCACTCTAAAGACTCTTCAACCTTTTTAGTTCTCTTTGTGGTGATTTACTATATCGCTGTCTTGTAATATTTTTCCAATGCTTTCGTGCAGATTTTTAAATGAAATTTCTACTCTAATCCAGTTTTAATTTGTATGTCGAAATAAGCACTCCATCATAAATACCTAAATAATAGAAAGAACTTTTCATAGTTTAAATTATACTTTTAATAGAATTCATCCATTATCTTTAAAAAAATCCCTGTTATCAGGAGCACTAGATTCTCATTTTTTAATGTTTTGGTCTCAAGATCACCTTGCTGTGCATGCCTGGAAATTAATCTTGATTTATGCTCTGGAATTCTTTAAGTCATTTCACTTGACTATAGAAAAACACATGCAACTTCCAATAAAGTTTTCCCTACAAGTTTTCCTTGTAAGCCTAGGGAACAAGTCAAAGACAGCACTGGCACGAATAGTCATGTGTGCTAATGTGGAATTGATGCTAATCAAATAAATTTTTGAACCAGGGTAGCTGCATTTACAATTCTTAACATTCAAGGGCTCAGATGTGCTATTCACTTGTTAAAACACTTATGCTTAAGAAAAACATAAGCCCAATGTAAAAGGAAAAGCAACTCATCAGTGACAGAACAGACACTACAGAGAAAAGAACATGCTAATCTCCTCTTTTCTCTATTTATGTGGAAGAAAGGTGGTAACCTTTATTTTGAGTTCCTAGTCTACTGTTGATTACTAATTATGTTAATTCAGCTGTAGTTGTTTTCTGGGTAATATAAAACAATTTTAAAAAACAGATAAATTCTTAAATCCAGAGTTCCACTTTTAACAGTGCCTTTGTCATTTCTCAATGCAGATTTGATTAATTATTGTTGAATTAAGGTGGACCACTTGCCAAACAAACCCAATTTTTACAAGTGTTATTCTACTTGAAACTCTGCAGTAGACACAGAATCAGCTCCATTGATCAGCTTAAAGAAATACCCTCTGAGGTTCAGAAGCTGAACCTAACAGAGTTACTCTCATGGAATTCTATTAGGAGCAACAGAGAGCTAAAATTTCCCAGTGATTCTTATTCCATTTTCCAAGGCAGTTCTCACTGACCAGACATTCTAAAATATATCATGAAATCATTCTCTACAGAGAATGAATTATTGGATCAAATGGCTCAATCAAATTATGTGGCAAGCATAAGTGGTCTATACTTTTTTTTCAAACTACCTGTACTCTGACTTCAAGCTTTATTTTTTCCTCTCACTTAGAATGTACCAGATAGCACAGCTGGGTACTTAAGATCTAACAAGAAAACTGAAAGGCAAAGGTTCAATTGATTTGCCAGGGTAAATGCAACAAAGAGGAATACTACTCCTCTTACAAAGAACTATGAAGACAGTCTTCTGACAAAGGTGAGATGCCTGCTGCAAACACATTTTTGCATCTTTCCCAAATATAAAGAAGGTACCAGTAGTGTGTTGTGATGTTAGGTAAACATCTTACTTGATCTCAACAAAAGCCAGTGGGCCACAATATACCCAATTACTTGCCTTACATCAACAATTTATTGACCTACTGAAGTAATTTTAAATGGTCATGTGCTTAAGGGTAGATTAATTGGTTTAATCCCTTAAAAAATCAAAATTTCAAACATGATATTTTTTATACACCCCCTTTAGTCTCTTTTATTTTCATCTGCAGTCCTGGTGGCTTCCATTAGCTCATATTAAAATAGCTGTATAAAACCTACATGAAAATTCTTCCTAAACATCTCACTCCATTTAAAGCAAAGCAATGTATTCTGTACATAAATCATTTTCTTCCTATTACCAATTTTATAACCTTTATAACCTCTGCCTCAGTGCAGGGAGGCAGCAGTGTTTTTCATTGTTAGGAAAGTACTAGCATACTGGGTGCATATTTGATTAATGCACATGAAATGAGTGCTGTCTTTTTTCTACACCTCTTGTTTTCCCCAGTATACTCTTTTAGAATAGTGCCTACAGAACAGGCACTTTTGAAAAGAGGTGCTTAAAATGTGAACAGAAAAAATAGAATCATATGTATTACAGATAAAATTGCCTAGGAGGCTACCTAAGCTCTCTCTGCACTAAAGCAAGATTGTTCTCCGTGGTACATTTTCTAGTGTTCCACTGGTGAAATTTTTAATGTGCTAAACAACATGACTTTTATCATTCATCTTGGAGATAATTTCCACTTAATACATATTTCTAAGGACATTTTCTTCAAGATTCTATCCATATTTTCTCTTTTAATTTTACCATACAATATCTGTGTGGGGGCACCCTACATATTCCTTCCTGTCTTTGGTCTTAATACCTACAAAATACTTCACCGATATTTCATCAATCCTCTTCTAATCTGTTCGTTTATATGTAAACATTTTTTTTTAAAACCCAATGAACTATAACTTGGCCACAGGTAAAATCTGAACACAAAATTTGAACTCTATATATGTATACATATGCAATACATAAACACACATAGAGAAGCATATATATGTATAATATAAATATGTATTTAAAGTTTACCTCTTAAAGCAAAACTTCCATTATCCTCAATTTTGCTCATCATAGAATCATCTTCAACAACATTTTGGGATATTGATTTATGTATGTTTGGATGACATTGCATCTACACTCTGGTAAGGAATGTCTTTTTTTCTACCACACAACAGTGAAAATCTGTGTCTAATAGATCTATATAACAATGAAGCATCTAAAAAATACTAAGTTATAAACTATCTCCCTTATATGGTAGTCTGTAATCATAACAGATTTTGTAAGAAAGTTTTTTCTTTTTTTCTTTAAGTCTTATTGCCAAAAAAGTGCAATCTTAGTCCTAAATGTCAGTAAAAATGAGATTCTGTGGTTAAAAAAAAAAGTTAAAAAAATTTCCACAACCTAATGACATTAGACTTTTGCTACTGATTCCTCTGCTATCACATAAGTTAATTCAGGAAATATGTTCTAGCTTAAACCACTCAGTAACTGAATGCTATTAAGTCTGGGTTAGGCAGAAAACTGTCAGATATAATTTAGATAAAGCTGATTCTTCACTGATGAGAGGTAGCTATATTAGAAGCAACTCAGGCATCAGGCAGTCCTGTTTTCTATGGTTCATTTAATGAAATTATAACAACTGTAGCAATTAATCCTGAATCATTAAAAAGTTGATGACTTAGTTTTGTTATGTATTAGCAAGTATATACATGCTAATTTAAAGAATAAATACAGAATTACTAGACATACAACTGCAGAAATCAAGACCTACCTTTCTCTTCTATACATACAAATGCACATCTGATATTACACAGGAATATTTGCTTTGGAAATAGCACAAGGACAAACCTTTTATACAGTTTCTATGTACTTTTACTACTTATCTAAGGAAACTCAAATTAAGTGAATTCATACAAAATAAGGAGATGAGAATTCTTAGACACAATTAATAATTTAACTACTATTTTTTCCTCCTAAAGGAGAAACTGTTGGACACATAAGGCCAAATTAGCATATCTTTTTCGTTTAAATATTTTATCAATCTTCTTTGTCAACTAAAGTCTTAAAATTGCCATTTCACTGTTCTATGTAATAGTTCAAGCTGCTAAAAGTATCAGAAACATTTCTAATCTTGTGTGGAATTCTAGAGGTTTCTCGTAGCACATAGGAATGAAAAATTGCACAATAGCAATTACCTATGGGCCACACCCTGAACAGCAGATAAATTACAAATTATCTGTTACAAAGCCAGGTCTAAGCAACACAGTCTAGCAGACAGAAAACACATGGTTTACTCAAAAATGACAATTACCACACATTGATTCACTATATGATAGACACCTAGTTAAAGAATTTTGGATTTCAAGCAATAAGAAAAGTGAATAATTACATTATAAAAATCTAAAGACATTTAAAACCCTTAAATTCCACTTTATAATGTCACATTTAATATCCAAAACTTATCTTTACAGCTTCTGATGTAAAGTGATCTAAAGGCATTTCAATTTTAGAGTGAAATGAGATGTCATCTATAGATCTTTAGTATCAGCAAGAATCAATGAAGTGGTAATTTGCAGTAATAGGCAAAACCTAAATATGGCACACCTGGGAAAGGAGCAGCTCCGAGGAGTAGAGCAGACTCATCCTAACTGTCTTTATTCCAACAAAGGCTGCATTAAGCCAAGCTCTCTCACTCCTTTAAAGTTTTAGCATGCAATAAAATTAATGTTCCTCTACATATTGATTTTTCACTTCATAAAAATGTAACACTCTGCGAAAGAAAATTTCATCTCTTTGCAAGTTTTCGTATTTGTTTCTTTCTTTGGCCTAATTTCAACTGGCAACCAAAGTGCTTCACACCCAAGGCTGTCCCAATGTCACTGATCCCTCTGTCCAGAAAAAGAAAGGCATTGCAGCTGCCACGTCACTGTCACAAGAAAATCCCCACATCAAAACTCCTACTTGTAGCAACACAAAGTGAGCCTAAATGTACATTTAACTATAGACAGTGGATAGCTTCACTGGCCTCCAGTAAAACATCTTTAAGTCAGGGGTTCTCCACACCAGTTTAATAGCAATGTTTTTCAGTTCTCAAGGAAAAAATTCTAATTCATCCAGATGGAAAAGCAGGTTCTTGTCTTAAAAAACACTGAATTATTCTATCTGTTTTGAAGAATTTTGGAATGTAAAATAAGATAAGAAAGTAAAAATACGATATTAAGTCTGAAGTATTTGCAAAGAAACCAAATAACCGCAATAAATTCAGATATCATCTCATGCCTTGAGATGAAAGACATCCCACAACTAAATATCAGTAGTTGAGATCATTCTCAGAAAGATTTCTTAAGTGGACAGTACATCTAGGACCAAAATAAGACCTAGTGATCTCTACCTCTATTGTAAGAGACATGGTGAGGCACCGATCTCACTTTGCTATCTTCAAAGACAAGCTGCTTTGCAATGAAATTTAGCCATTAGAAAAACATAAAAAAAATATTTAAGTGGTATGAATTTTATCATACTTTCCCCAAACAATGTGTATTAAAATTATTGCCTCTCTCTCAATTTTCATATATTTATTTTTATGGTATAAATATTCTGCAAAGAAATCCATAATATAATTTATCTTACTATCTTTGTGAAACTCCATTTTTTTAAGCATTTGCTTGACTTTATTGAGTTTCTGTGGAAAAAAACCCTTTTTTCCGTTTGAATCCTAGTACAAGGTGAACCTACCTAGATTTCATATTTTAGATTTCATATTCGATTTCACATCAGATATCATATTTTTCTTCCACTGCTTATGAGAAAGAATTTGGCATTGATATTTATAAAAGCTAGACTAATAATAATATAATTTGGAATGCTTAAAATTATAGGCATCTTAAAACCAATTTGCAGAGCAAACTGGAAGAAATTATAATTTCTTTGTTACAGATTCAAAATTTAAATGTAAAAATTAATTAAGACATGAACAATAGCTGGACCATCACACAATGAGTATAAAGAACTTTGGCTCTAAGTCTGCCAAGCATGGTACCAATAATGTAGGTGGCTACTGAGTTCTTATTCCCCCTGGCTCAGCTTCTGTTACTACCTCCACTACAAATATGAAATCAAAATAGTACGGTAAGACCTTTGTAAAAGTAGACAAGGCTTTTCACCCTTCCATAAAGCAAAATATGTTTCTTAGTGGCACATTTGTATTTATCCGTGTTATCAAACTTAAGAATTTTGTTCAGTTGCCATAGAACAAAATTTATTTTTTCATGGTCATAAATAATGTGGCACTGTGTTTTGCAATTCAATTACTTAGTAGTACCATCTGAACAGAAATCTCTCATTCTTTGTTTAGTATAAAATTATTTTGTCCAAAGCTTCTTCTCATCGGTCTCTTTTTAATTGCTTTTGTCTTTAACAACCACAGCAATCAGTTTTTTAATTATATGTTTGGGTAGGCCCTAAATCATCGCAACAGACATGGACAGGACAACCATTGTTTGCTTCCATGGTAAAGAACTGGCTGTGGCTAAACACTGTCATCTGTAGAATTTACATAAACACATTAATTAGCTTTCCTTTGTTTCTCTTCAAAACCATATTAAAATACCAGACACAGCTGTCTCTACAAAAGATTAAATTCATGTCCTTTCTAATTCATGATGTCACCCCAGTCACAAGCAATTTTCAGTAGCTTTACTTTCAAAGGAAATACAACTAATGAAAACACCACTACAAAATTTTACATGGGGAGGTTGTGCAAACATTCTACAAAAAAATTAGTATTCATTTGAGACCTCTTTCCCATAGCGATGAACACAGATATATAGGCCAGCATTCCTGAAGCCAAATCAAACTTCACTTCCAATAAAATAAGCAGTTATTATGACAGCAGCTGAGAGCTTGTCCTTCTATTAGAATGTTGCTTTCTCAAATACTCTGCTGGTTTTGCCTGGGATAGAGTTAACTTTCTCCACAGTAGCTGGTATGGAGCTGTGTTCTGGATTTATGCTGCAAAGAGTGCTGATAACACGGGGATGCTCCAGCTGTTGCTGAGCAGAGCTTGCCTCTTGGTGAGAGTCAAGCTTTGTCTGCCTCTCACCCCACCCCACCAGTGAGGAGGCTGGGGGTGCCCATGGTGAGACACAGCCAGGAGAGCTGACTGCAGGTGACCACAGGGATGTCCCAGACCGTGCAGGGCTGTGCTCAGCACATAGTGCTGGGGGGAGAAGAAGGAAAGTGGGAACATTCAGAGTGATGGAGTTTGTCTTCCCCAGTCACTGTCATGCATGTTGGAGCTCTGCTTTCCTGCGGATGCCTGAACACCTGCCCACCAATGAGTAGTGGTGATGTGATCCCTTTGTTTTTTTGCTTGTGTGCATGGTTTTCCCTTTACCTGTAAAACTGCCTTCATCTCATCTCATGAGTTTTCTCACCTTTACCCATCTGATTCTCTCCCTCATCCCACTGCAAGGCAAGTGAGCAAGCAGTTCTGTGGGGCTGGGCTGTCCTCTGGGGTTATAATGACACAAACACATAGCAAAATTAATTTACAGCGTAACACTTAAGGATAAGCCAAATCTCAGGGGCTTTACCTTTTCTGATAGGGATGATCAGTACTAACAGAACACTTTATGGAAGTGTATCATATTCAAAGCATCACATGAATTTATGGAATAAAGTAAATGGGTGGATGTGATGGCCAAAAGGGCCTTTCAGAGACTGAGAATGAAAATTTCTCAATCTGAAGAGCAATATAAATACTAGAAGGGGAAAAATTAGTAAAATTATAAGATCTCATATTAGAAAATAATGGCAAAATTTAATTATTTTATTGCTACAACAACAGTCAATACACCTATGTCTACAGTGTTGCAATAGATGAGGACATAAAGGAAAAGGACAAAGAACATGGCAAGTCCATTGTCAAGAGACTGAACCCACGTGTTCTAATAAAGCCCTATCTCTTCCACTGTATTGAAATCCATATAACTGCCTTTATTTCTTACTTAACATTAATGAAAATACTACAGTTACCATTAATTGCCACTTACACATCATAGAACATTTGTGACCAGACAGAAAGTTTAAAAAAAACATTGTTAACATTCATTTTCTCACCCATTTCAGCATAATACTCTTTAGAAGAGAAACAAGAGAGAATGTTCACAAGTGAAAAACAGGATTAAAACGAAATGTTAATATCAAAATTTTAATTTCATTTGTGGCATTACACAGTTTTAATCTAAGGAACCAAAATTTCTTTAACAATCAATAGTGAGAGGCACAGTACTGACAACACTTACAAAACAAAGCCTCAACACTACACAAACATTATTCAGGTTAAACTTTTACCAAGACCAGACCTCAATTCTCTGTCCACAGAGAGTTATATTATCACTTCTTTGCTTATAAAAAAAACCCTTACAATACCTACAAAGGGTTTATTATACTATACGCAAACATTCAAATCAATATTATTTTTTATCCTCACTATGGAATTGAGAGTTAAGACCTCACTCTAGAATAGACCCACCTCTCTGTCTAACCTCCAGAAGCTCAATATTGGCCAGCATTAATGTTTAATTAAACTATTAGCTCAAAGGTTTTGAATGCTTAACATAAACTAATGCTCATCATAAACTAACTTCACTGTGCTGCCAAGATATATGTTGAATACAGAAAGACAGCTCTACTGAAATACTAGTTTTACAAATTTAAATGCACTAAATTAGCAAGAGGAAAAAAATTAAAACAGCCTTGATCACCCAGTTCCATTATACCTACACACTCTTACTTTGAATTACTACCTAGTAATGGATGGTTATTACTCTGCAACCATGAGGTCCAGAATGAAAACTGGGGCCCCTGAATCAAGAACCTTCCAAGCATGAAAGGCTATGAGATAAAGGATGTGCTTTGCAAAAGTCTCCTAAATGCATCTAGATTTGTAGCAGTAACTGCATTAAGCAAACCCATCAGCTGCAGAGAAAGCAGATGAGTGTGAGAGTCAGCTATTGCCCATGACAGGAAATGTTAGCAAGCTGCTCTAACTGGCCATGCTTCAGCAAAGCATTTAAGGATGGTGCTAAAGGGCTCTCTTGGCTAGAAAACCTTCTTGAATTGAGCTTAAGGGGCTTGAGGAGTTAGGGCCAAATAAAAACAGGCATTATTCCTTTCTTGTGCACAAAACTATTCAATTAGAGAGTGCTCAGAGAACTGATGCATTCAACTCCCTTGATATTTGACAGAAATAAAACAGGATGTGATTATTAGCTATGGAAATATACAATTTTCATGTGTATTGTCAGTCATATCTGAAGTTGACTATAAACCTATTTTATACACTTTTCTCTGCAAAGCTGGAGTGATAAAGACACAATGAAGCTTATTGGAATGAGTGCATGGTTACAAAAATGGGTGTGAGAAGCATATTTTTATTATAAAGAAAACATTAGAGTATGTATGCTTTGGCTGAAATTTTGAAATTTAGAAAAGCATGCAAAGCATCTTTATTTTTAAGGAAATTTTTAGAGGAGTTTATGTATTTCAGATATATATATATTCTTTAAGCTGACAATTTCTCTGAAAGTAACAGTCCACATGTCCATGGGAGCAAGCCATTTAGTAAACAATACTATGTCATCTTTCTTCTAAAAGAGAAATGCCAATATCTCTATCACCAAGGGTAAAAAATATTTATGGAAAAATATCTATAGAAAATACTTATTTTTGTGTATAGATGTATACCCAAATCAAAAAAGCAGAAGATATCCAAAGGAATATGCTCTCCCATCTATTATTAGTGTAATTCATTACTTAGTGTTATTAATTATTAAAGAAAACACATGTATTGTCTGTGTTATAAGTTGTATAAATGCTATGAACTACTGAACAAATTGAATGCTTTTAGTTTACAGCCCTAAAAGCAAACTGCATTTCTCATTATAGAGATATCCTCTCAGCCTGACTTTTGGGGCTTTGAAAGCTCCAGGAATTTCTGCAATACACAACTTGCACTCAGAACATCTGTCCTTTATGTCTTAGGAAATAAACCTCAGCCTCACTAAATATTAGCAATTATATCCTATTTCTTTCCTCCATGAAAGAGGCATGTTCCTAGCTCCTCTCAATTTACTTCTATCCTCTAACATTTCTAGTATAGAGTGGGCAGAGATTAAAATTTTTTTAAGTCAGAAAGGGCCTTTATTTTCTAATTTCCAGCTTTTTTAGAATTGTGTATTTTATATATTCTACATGATAAAAATATCAAGCTGTTTCACAGTACTAGGAGAAAGAAGCCACCCAGCACTTACTGATCAATCTAGAATTTTACTCCCAGATGGTTATTGTCCCTCATTTCTACGAAACAAGGCATCATTGCCAGAAAATACACATTTGCTCTTCTGCTAACATTGTTCTACAGCTTAAACACATTCTTGCTTTGCCAGTGCATTTCTCTTTGAGTAGACTAAAAAGAGTGCATTTTTTCATTCTACAAGGGGACATAATAATTCCTAATAATACCCAAGACAGAATCTCTATTTCCTCAACTCTAGCTACCGATCTTGAACTTCTTACTTTCAGAATTCATTTCGATCATATGTGACCCAAACTACAAACAGAATTTCAGATGAAATCCCACCAGTACCAGGTACATTGCTTTAATATTTTCTTTCCACTTCTAAAAATGCTGTAATACATCCTGATATGTCTTTACACTTATCTCTTTTCATTGCAAAGTCACACTTATGGCTTTAGTCACTCTGAGACCTATAAAGCCAGATTTCTCTTTTCCTCTGACACTTTCAATTATAACTCCCAGCTTACAACAGAAAAATCATATTATTTCCTAATTAGACTTTGTACTACACACTTTTTGTTTCGCTCACCCTTCCTTCTCTCACTTTTTAATCTGATTTACACTTCATTTTCTATCAGCTCATTTTCCAGCCTTAATTTTTGCATTCAGAGAAATATTTCCTATTGTCTCCAAGTTAGGCCTCAGTTCAATATGAATTTCAGTAGCACTTATCTGAATTAAACTAATCTAAGAGTAGAAAAAGTGTGGCTCTATATTGGCTCCCTTATCCAGTTTATCATACAATTTCTGCAAACAGTGAACATGAGGGCGAAAAGAAGCCCAGAAGGGAGGATGTGCTTCTTTCAACACACAGACACATCAGCCTGCTCCAGAGGCATTACCCAGTAGTCCTTCCCTAGCCTCAGCCTGTCTAACAGCTGCCTGCCATAACCTTCTCTTCGCTATTAGCCTTTATCTTCTCCTGGCTGCAGCACTTGTTCGATCCATCACTCATTGCACTGCTTCAGGATGCTGAGAATGTAGATCATCATTCACCTGCTGCCATGATCCTGACAGGGCTAAGCAAAGGGTCAGACAGGAGAGCCTGTGGAGGGGGTGGGAACGCAGCTAACAGTGCCAAAAGGTTGGAAAAAGTGCAACCAGGAAGTTAATCTGCAAAGGTTGTTTTACAGCTCAGTACCAGACTGGTAAGAGCTGGCTGCTTTCAAAGGACTGGATCATTTTCATCACTTTTTCCTTTCTGTATTATTACTGCTCCTCCTCCCTGCTTCCAGCAGTGCACTCCTGCTCTGGGCATTGCTCAGTCCTTTGTGAACTGCCACCTGCACCCACCTCAGAGCCAAGGACTGCCTGAGACACTGGGAGTGACTGCATGCATGTATGCAGTCCGACAGGAACACTCAGCAGGAGAGAGACACAGAGGCAGAACCATGCAGCTCTTTTCCATCTCTTCTCCTTTCAGTTGTTTTATCAATGGATTGTCATACAAACTTAGAATATAAAGTATCAATAATGAACAACTAAGCAACAAATTTGAGTTGCTTTTCATATACCAAGTTACTGCTACTCAGTGTTAAAAACAATATACCAATTTAATTGTCCAAAAGGTATTTAGGAGTTGGGAAGATCTAAATCATTCACTCAGCCAGACTCCACAATATGAGCTTATGGTAATTGTGATTGCCCAGTGGGTCAATTAGGAAAGTTCAGGGAAAAAAATATTTCCTTCCTTAAGCAGAAAGGAAGAAATACACTGCAACATCACTCTGCAGCACTGAAATAGGCATTGACCATCTTGTCGCATTAGAGTGTAGGCATACTTGCTCATATAGAAATATATCATTCAATAAATCTCCTGTCCAAATATTTATGACTTAATTAGTTACTCGTACAAAGAAAAACTTCTGCTTTAAAAAATCATGAAAGTTTAATGAGGACAGAAGGCAATAGAGTGAGACTTGTGAAACAAACTCCACCTCCAAGGTGGCAGCTGAGAAACCGTCCCACCGTTATTACATGACTTGAGAATGGAAAACAGGTTCTGACACAATTAACCTTTTGGCAATACAGAAAAGTTATTAAAAAGACTAAGTGGTGTTTACTTGAAGGCCAAAATTTGTACAACTTGCAAACCCACTCAAACTCAGCACTACTTCAAAACTGATAAACACACAAGGAGCAGTTATAATTAACTTCTCTTTTCAAAAGAAGTAATAGAGGTACCAGAACATGTTCTTACTCTGGATGTCAATTTTCTTTGTTTGGAATAAATTAAAACAACAGGCAATACTGCCAAATACTAACATAGGAAACAAACAAATGAAACAGTAATAAAGGGGAAGGTAAAGGACACAACTTCTAAGCATAACAATGTAACAGTACCCAGCAGATAAATTTATTGTGCTCCTTATCAAGTCTCCTGTTACATGTAAAGTACTGTTGTGAATGTGTGAAATGGATTCCAGGATTAAGACTTAACAAATTTATCTCTTCATGAGCCACCTTATATCCTTATGAAAATATAGTTTTTATTTCTATTTTAATGGCATGCACCCTACTATTGCTGTTGCAGGTAATTTTGGTCAGTAAGACTGCCCTTGATTACTATTTGTACAATTACCTGCAACAGCAATAGTAGGGTGCATGCCATTAAAATAGAAATAAAAACTATATTTTCATAAGGATATAAGATGGCTCATGAAGAGATAAATTCCATTACAATTTAAAATACAATTTTCAGTGATTTTGCTGATTTAACACTCTAGCTAAGTACTGGGATCATGTCATCTGCAGATACACTTATGGTATCTAAAACAAAGTTCAGTAGAAATTCATATCACACACACACACATGGATGCACACCGACAAAAAATAGCAGGACAGAAACAGGATTACAGTAAATTCCATTCAGTATGATATGCAGAAAATTAAGTGTTAATGATTGTAGTTATCCTATTCCTCTTTCTAAAACACCTTTGTATAAATATTTCTTAAACTTACAGGTGAACTTCTGATCACACTAAAATCAGTAATTCGCAACTTCTCTTCAACAGTTTGCCTGGCTTTCTACTTGTACTACTTATATATGCCCTTCAGTTTTATATGTACCTTCTTTTTTTTGGGGTTTTTTTTTTTTTTTTTTTTTTTTTTTTTTTTTTTTTTTTTTTGCTTATGGGTAATTTGGTTTCCAAGCAATATAAATTGATTTTACAATAGGCCTAGGAAAAATGACCACAGCATATGCAGAAATTGGCATCCTGAAAGCCTCCATTTCAGATTTTTCATGGCTTCAAGTAAACCAGTAGTAAACTTTTCTTTCTACATTTTTAATTCTGAACCCAATCATGTAAAACATTTTACTACAACATCTGTCTCATTCCCTACAAGTATGTTTGGGAATGATTTGTCAATGAATATGAGAATGATTCTATGATTCCTTGAGATGTTATCAACAAATAACTGCAAATGAACTTCCAATTAAGCTCCATGATGCTGATGCTAAATGTCTCTTTTCCACAAGCTCTTCAGAGAGCCAGTGCATTATCCCACTGAACTACAGAATTATATAGTATTAAATGTATGTGTTTATAGAGCCTATTGAATGCTTTCCAAAAAAAAAAAGACCTATAGTATTTCATTATTTAAAAGCAGTTTCTCTCCTTCTTTAAACCTTTTTAAAAGGCTATGAAAATTTTAATATTCACAGGAACTACACAGAGGTAAAACAATAGAAGTATGGTTCTCAGAACAAAAATATTTTCCACGCATTGTAGAGCTCTGGAATACTAGAGCTCTTCTGAAAGGGTTGATGAATCATACTATTTAAAGGTTGTGACACATTTATGCCCAAACTAATGCAGGCAAAGCTAGTAATTCTCAGTTACATACCTGTGCAAGAGACAGGTTATGTGCTGGGACACTTGGTTTTAAATTCCAGACCTTTTTGGACCCTGCCCATTTCTGGCATTGAACTCACTTAATTGGCATACCTTAACTCTCCTGCATATGAAGAGGGGGAAAAAATATTGTTGGTATTTGATTTGCTTTTAAAATCCTTTGCCACTAAGGCTGACACAGAAGAACAATTAAAACTAAAGAATAGAGATAATAATTCATATTCCTCCTTAGTCAAGATGATAAACTTTAGATTCACTTTTTTAAAAAAGCAAGCTGCAGAACATTTATTTAAAGCACAGAAATAGGTGTTGATCATAAATATACTGAAGATGTCAGACCAGTTTTAAATAAATATTAAAGTAGTTTTTAGTAAATTATGAACATAGGCCTTCAAGCTCTATGGAACAAAAATTTAGTCAAGGCAGAGACTTAGTCAAGGCTTCTCTAGAGTGGCAATGAATATTTGGTGCCATCAGCACCCTAGAACCCTTGGAGTACAGTTGCGCTTATCTTGGACAAAGAAAAAGCCATACTGGTACATACCATGTAAAAGTTCTCCTCATCCAAGCCAGGATACAGACATTTCAATCAATTTGCCTTACAGTCTTCCAAAACATTCACCCGTGAAAAATTTACATACCTTGCTTCAACTATTTTTGACCAAAAAGAAGAAGAATGGACTGCATCCACAATTTTACCTTTCCATGATTTAAACTGAGAAATGGGGGTGTAGCTGCTGACTCCAGGAGAGTGAGGGGCAGCTATTGCTTAGGCAGCACCTATCCATAAGTGCTTCTCAAGTTTGTCCCATGCACATACTTTCCTTCAAAGGGAAATCCACAGAAACAGAGCCCATTAAGCAGGTCTCAGGCTGACAGCAATGTCCTGGGGTCAGACTGGCCATGTGTTGAGCCCTACTAGGTCAGACCACCTCAGACCAGCGTTTAAGCCAAGCTTACAGGAATCTTTCCGCCACAGACAAAGGAAGGAATAGATTACACAAAGGTCTGCCTCTGACATCCTTGAAAGTGTGTGATGCATAAGACACCTTGAAAGAGGAAGTAGAGGATTGAAATCTGCGTCCGTCTGGACTGAAGCTAGCAAAGACAAAGACCAAAAGAGTCAGTAGGGAAGACTTCAGAGAAAAGAAAGGTGAACTGCTTTTTCTAAAAATTAGGGGCAGGGTGTGAGAAAGCAATTGCATGTTCTTTGCACAATCGCAAAGAGGAGGAAAAAACTGGGTACAGGAAAGATGAATCTGTGGAAAGTGAGATTAAAAGCCTAAGGTAGTTTATAATTAGCTCAGTTAGGAATATTCAATTAAAGGCTTTTAAATGCAGTGTAGGCAGCAACGAAGTTTGGCTTCTCTCCAAAAGTAGCTGCACTCATACCCAGAACCAGGATGGTCTCAGGAGAGATTAGTGAAATTAATGGAATTACTAGAATTTCCTCTCCTGGTCAAAAGTTAGTGCTCCTGCCTGATGCACGAAATTATTCCCCATTTAGGCTACTCCTGGGGCACATTTTTAAATAGCAATATTGAGTCTCCTTTATGTTTAGTTCAATATTCTCCATGTGACATAACAGAAGCCACGACAAAAATATGTGTCCTGAGAGTACAGTTAGGAAATATGTATCAGCAGTTTGATTTCTCCCTCTTCGACCCATGCATTTTAACTTCTTGGGTTTCCAGTTTGAATGTTATTACTATTTCATTAAGGCCATAACTATCTGTGTTCTGGTTCCTGAAAGCCTATTTGGCATAACATTCGAATTAGCAATAATGAGAGGAATACGCTCTTCCATCATCAAGTTTGTTACCTTGATGAATTTCTCTCTGTAGAAAAATATGAAATGAGTTAATGCACCTGCCTATTAAAGCCACTTCAGGAGATGGCTGAACGTATGAATGGCCTATTAGCTAAAGAAAAATTCAACCTAAGGCCCAAGGAAGAAATACAGCTGTATCTAAAAAGTGGATTTATTACAGCTATTTCTTACAGTACTCAAAGAAAAAGTAGATGTCAGCAAAATTAGGAGTGCTAAAAGATCACACTAAAAAAAGTTAGACAATTTTGGGGCTGTAGGACTTTGCATACAAAACAGTCAGCCTTATATGAATTTTTTTGTGCATTTAAGGCTTTTTTGCTACTTCTTTCTGGCTGAACTAAGATTATCTGTCACAATAAAAAACCCAAATGAACAAACAAAAAAACAGAGGAAGAAACTTACAAGAGTACTTGACCAGCTGAGGGAGGCTTCTATTTAGTAATCAAAGTGGCAGATTGGAACAAAATTTTGGATAATTTGGATAATTAAAAGCCTGACAATTTGTTTTAGAGAGTATTATCAAAAGGATTATTGTTTCCAGAACTATCTAGAAAAGTGGAAATAAAAGACTCAAATATGGATATTAGTTTCCTTTTTTACTTCTGAACTTTCTGTAGCGCCACTGAACTGTTTTCATGCAGAGACAGGTAACCCACTACTATATAATTGCAAGTAAATGCAAAATACTAAATTCATATTTTCTTTATTTATTCTTACCTGAGTAAATACTGAGAAAAGCTGTTTTTAACACTGAAAAATGAGTATTCCCACCAGTTGAGGAGTCAGAAATTCCCATTGTCACAAAAATCAAAATTATCAAAAAGAGTTTAGAACACACAGGTAAGGACTGGATTTATATAGAAATCTGATAAGTAGGCTTATTCTTTTATAAGCAAAAAAGGACTGGAAAGATCTTCTGAAAATGTTAAATTTAGCTGCTTCTTCTGTAGGCATGAAGTCAGCTACTTGTAAACACACCTCTTTTATAACTATGCCAATCAGTATCTCTGAAGAGGGTTTGGGTTTTTTTCTTTTGCTAGTGATTTATTTCGTGGTTGGTTTGGATTGCTCTTGCTTTGATTTTCTACCCAAACTATTTCCACTGGAAATTTATCCCAGGATGCGATGACTCACAGGGAAAAAAAAAAAAAAAACCAAAAAAAACAGACTTAAATTTAATCACAGTCACACACAAATTTTGTTCTTTTGCTACCTTTTCCTCATTATGTACCAGCAGGATGTATTTATCAGCAGGAATCTTATTTTCCCCTGACTCTCCTACACTACACAAGACAAGGTTTTATAAACCCCTCTGTAATGTGGGCTCTGCTGTCACCTGAATAGTATTTAATTGCATGTGTTCCACTTTGAGTTCAAATGATTTTCAAGCACAAAAAAATCATAACTGAATTAATTATTCTAAGTGAAATGTCCAGTTACTTACTGCTCCTGGAACAACTCCGATGCACAATCCTGGTGCATCCTCAGACATATTTGCTTCTTTTCAGAGCTGTGAGCTCTTACCTCTTGGTTAACCAGTAATACAGAGATATGTTCTCCCTCTCAATTATTTCTAATATGCTCACAATTTAAAGCAGAATTCCATTTTATTGGTTCCAATTGACCTTCCATCATCAACTACTTAGAGTGTAATCCCATTTCTATTATTAAAGTCCAAGCAGTCTTTCTGAAATATACTCCTATGTCCCTCTGAGCTGCTTATTGTGGGAAAACCACCCTCCTTCTCCCATTCAACCTGTCCTTTGCCTTCTTGTCCCATGATGTCATCAAAATATTGACTTGGCAATAAGTTATATGATCTACTGCATTTTATATGACACTTTTACAAAATTACCAAATAGTTAAATTTTACCAAAATTTTAGCTCCTCTTCTGTGGTAATTAGAACTTCCAATTAAATTATTAACTCTTAATTATTTCTCAGTATCAAATGGTCCTGCTCCACACCAGGTAACAGTCTTGTAAGAAAGCAGATGTTAACTTTCTCTGAAAGTACCGATCCCTGTTATTTTAATTTTTTTTTATTTCGTCTCTTTTATGATAATACTGATGAGAGTTACAGGCTGAATGCACTCCCTTGGAAACACACCAGTTACACCATGAAGGAAATGATCAGCATTACCAAACGCTGAAGATTTTATTTCTTGCTGCAGACATATACTAAAGGATAATGAATAGCAATGTTTTTAGTGTTCCTTGAGATGTGTTGTGAATTCTTACAATTCAACAGTAGAAAGTAAACATAACCTCTACAGTATTGAAATAACACAAATATTCTGAAATATTAAAAATTGATATTTCTTAGCCAAGGCAAATGAGTCCTTATATCTCTATGTAATCTAATTTATTTTGCTTCATCCAAAAGTATTCACCTAAGTCAAGACAAGGACTTGTGAGCTTTACCACAACTGTCATTTTCCCATGCTTTTAACAGTCAATGAGTTACTGCAAAAAAATCTATAGGGACAGGCTGATTATTAATTGTGCACACAAACACACACATAAATCCCTTTGAGGCATATTAGCTTTAAAAGTAAACTTTTGTCACCCAAAGTGGCTCATGAAATATGCAACATATATTACAAATAATTATTCATCAGACATATCAGATAGTAATAACTGATGACTTAAGTTCCTTAATTTCAAAATATGGCATTAAAACACACACAAAACATAGGGGAAATTAATTTTCTATAGCATGAATTTTATAGTCACATGATCCTACAGAGTCCAGGGCTCTGTAGCCCTTGAAAATGGGAATTTCCATCTTTGTCTTCAATTTTCTCTACTGTTTTGCAAAAAAATTATATGATTTTACAGAAAAAAATATGATAACCTAATTATTATATGATAACTATATGATAAACTAACCCATATAGCAGAACATGATGAATAAGAACATTTATTAGCCAGAAACTTGACTTCGCTACAGATCTCTGGTAATCTTCTGGATTTCTACATTTCTCTGACACTTTGAACTTCTTTGTGAACAATTCTCAACTTTGAGGATACTTTGAAATCAGTTACAAGTTATTTAAATGCTTATACTTTAAACATATCAAGCCAGATTCATCTGACTGTACTATGACAACATTTTTGATTCTGAGCATATCAACTGAGCATACATAATTGGTAATAGAGGGTAATTAATTCAATTGTTGGTTAAGGGTTTGGTCAGCACAGAATATATGTGCTATTCATGTAGGGAAAACGTGCTGACACAACTCTAACATATGTATAAATATGGTTTGGTGCGTATTTGCAGTCAGGTCTTGCATTTCATCAAGAATTTTGCCAAAACAGACTCATTTTGCAAGCAAAGCTTTGATCAGCTGTTGAATGCAGAGCTATCCTTGCAGCTTTTTTTTATCCAAAACCATGGATAGGAATTTCTTTCTACTTTGATCTCACACCATGTTTTGTTTCAGGAATTTAAAATCAGGACTCATATTTGTGGCTACCGAAATGGTGCACCGGATTTTTCAACTGTCCTTACAAAAGAGGCATACAAAGAACAGGAGTAATAAGATCTGCTTTCCCTGCCTAATTTATTAATATTTTCATGTTGCTTTCTGTAGGATCAAAATAATCAAAATGCATACATATATCGACAGATTTCTCAGATATAGATATCTACATTTTCATAAGCATACATAGATATATACACTTTCATAAGCATGTAATACAATATGCTATATTCCCTAAAGATGGAGTGGTTTTATGCCTCTTTTGTTTCCTTTACCTCTTTCTCAGTGCTACAATGCAATCCTGTGTCTGAGCACCAGACTTCAAATGAGAGATCTATTCAAAACATGCACAGACAAAATAAGTGGTTTCCTTAGTAATGGAAACTATGTGAAAGCCTCTGAAACAACTCCTCCTCCAGAGTAAGTCATGGTGTACATGATCCTTTCTACCCCCAGCTTATTGATTAAAAATAGCTTTACATTTAAATAAAAATATTTAATGTGTACAGTATTAGGAAGTGAAACTAGAGATGAGAGGGAAAACATTTACTGCATTCCTAGTTACACTGTTTGGGTTTTAATCAGTATGGATGTTCTATGTTACAGTGACCTTTTAATTAATTTTCTAGATCTGCAATTTTAAAAAAATGAAATTGTATAACTGAGGGCTTCACTTAGGTGCTCATTACACTCCCATAGTTTAGTGTACTTTACGCAAATTAACATTAGGTAACCATATTTTGAGCACACATTGCACTTACTCGTGGTCTTTCTTGTCATCACCACAACAAATTCATGCTGTTGATGGCATGGGAAAATAACTGATAACTCTCTCAGTCTCACAGTAACTAAAAGCAAAATGACATTCTAGTTCTAATATTTAGCTTAGTGACTCTAAAGTTTTCTAAGTCACCAATACAGCTCTTGTGCAAATAGTTATGAAAAGTAGATAATTTAGAATTTCTATTGTTATCCACCCATTTTAATATTAAACCACAATAAAATGTAACAAGAATAGTTTTTTTAGTTTCATCAAAAAAGTTAAAAAATTCAAGTCTGAAGATCTGCCCTTGAGAAACACACACTATATATCACATTTATTGCCACAAATGTGGCATTACCAGGGAAGATGGCTAAATTTAAAATAATTTTTTTACTGGGAGAAGGAGGTTCCCTTTCACCGATCACATACTATTTGCCACATCACAGTGTCAACAGAAAAAAGTACAAACCTGTTTCAGACAAAATATCAGTTAATGTTCCATAGAAAGGCAAAAAGATACGAGCAAAGGAAAGGAAAATGGTTTCCCTGTTAAGGAGAGAAATTTCCAGACCTATCACCATCCAATTACAACAAATTGACAGCAGGATGGAAATTCTAGGCCTCCTTACATTCAAATCATTACTGCCACTATTTTCTTCCTCAGCCTTAGATCCAGATTTTCCCCAAGAGCTACGACACTGACTGCTATATTCCATGTACATTCTGGCTCCTACAAACAAGGATCACAAACAAGCAGATCCTTAAGAAATCTACAAGGGTATCTCAGTCCTAAAGATCCACCACAGAGAAGATCTCAGTAAGTTATATCCAATTAATGAAGGCTACAAAACCTGAGATGCCACCACAAGACATAAACTTTGTGAGATAAAATCAATTTTTAAACATATACACTGAGCTAGAAAATTGCTTTACAGATATTTCATCAGCCTTATCCAGCTGCATATAAAGATTCTCTAGCTGCTTTTCACTACTGTGTCTTCATTAAGAATCCCATGTGACGCAGCAAGGTTGTGGTTGCTATGTGTGACTCACTTCCAGCCTTCCGCAGATACTGGTATGCCAGGGATTCTCGCCTATTAGAATGGGGTCAAGGATGAAAATTAGAACTCAGATATGCCTCTGTGCTGGACCCAGTAGGGATAAAACTTGTTAAGATTTTTCAGACCTGCAGCCACTCCTGCAGAAGGCTGACTATGGCTCTGGGACCTATAATGAGGAAAGAGACTATAGCTTTTGCCTGGGATCTCATAGTTTTTGTTTCATAGAAAATAGTTACTCCATAAATAGGCAAGTTTTCTGGAAGAGGAAATATTTCCTTGATCACCAAGATCAGCTCCTCACCCCTGCTTTCATTCAACCCCATCACAAATGACTGAATTTGCCTGTAGTATAAGGCTCTTTACTATGGAGTTCCAGATTTTGCCAAGTCATATTGCACCTACTACCGACATAGCATTTAAAGAAGTAACTGGGGCTTTGTGCATAAGTGAATTTTTCCTTGTGTGAAATTCTTTCCAGATTTGTTTCCATCCACTTTTGCTCCATTGTATCAACACTAACTCTCTGATCTGATAAAAGAAATTTCATAGCAGGTTAAGTAATCTGATACAGCATTTTTCATTACGAAGTGAAACTCTAGAAATTTGAATTCATTGTTGGCAACAAGCCTTTCATCTCCAAAAAGACAAAGAACAAGAGCCAGAAATGTTTCTTCTGTTTATCACTAAAAAAAAAAGATTCAATTTTGGAAAGATACATATTAATAAAAATTAGTCTTTATGGCAGCATAATCCTTTTAGGAAAACATCAGTAGTCTTGCCATGACAATGTCAGATTGATAACATTGCACTGAAAATGCTGGCAGAACAGGGTTACATGAAGGGGTGGTCTTCCAGGCAAATCATACAATGACAACCAGCTCTAAATTGTAAGTCAATTAATAAATTAACAGATGATGCCACAACACAGATTTCTTTGAAACTGACCTTCACTCAGAAAAAAATACTCCACAACCCACATGGAAGATATAAAAAGGCGTGCTTTGCAGAACTGGTGAGAATTAATCTGTCAAACAACACCCCACCAGCTCACCTCTTTTTTATTCAATGGGCTACAAGAAGAAAGTGAGAAAAGCCACAACTGAGCCTCTTCCTTGTAGTCATGATGCCTCAGAAACCAGGATAGGAGCACATGTAGTCATAAGTGATAAAGCTGTTCCAAAAGTGTTGTCTCTTTTACACATGGCCATAATCTGTATGACTACATGCTTGAAAAATTATTTCCAATTTCTGATATAAAGTGTGTCATCTTAGATTTTAAATCAAATAGTTGTGGTATTTTTACTGTAACTGCACAGTATTTATTACAGTTTTTAACTACACTTGCTGCATTCTAAACAGAGCTGTGTTCTCACAGACTGAAAACACTAGAAATGGTCATGGGTAATCCTGAA
Organism: Ammospiza caudacuta; assembly: GCF_027887145.1. Taxonomy (NCBI): domain Eukaryota; kingdom Metazoa; phylum Chordata; class Aves; order Passeriformes; family Passerellidae; genus Ammospiza; species Ammospiza caudacuta. The sequence goes on from NC_080597.1 coordinate 51,219,121, forward strand.
CCAGAAAAAAAGGATATGGAAGCCCAAGGATATGCCTTTCTACTTAATGAAAAAGGGGGAAAAGTTTTGAAATCATTTTCCAATTTTGAAAAAAAATGCAGACACAGAATCATTGTATTTAAATAATGAAGGGATTTATGGATTGTGTTTATTGTCCATTAAAAACAAATAATTACTTAGTTTATTTAACGTGAACTCAGTAATCAGATAAAATGCATGCTAAATAAATTGCTGGAGTTAGTCTGCATTAATTTCATTGTCTCTCTATCAGTCTGACAGAATTTTTTCCTATCCTGTTACCTATTAAGCTATATATATGATTTTCATAAAATTGATTACATTGCTATTTTAAAACCATCAAGCATCACAGTGAAATTAGCAGAAAAATAACTTAATGAACTTTAATAATCATAATTGTTTTGGTTATAAAAGATACTTTTCTCCTGCAGATAGTTTTAAAAAATATTCTTTAGCATTACCTAAATAATAAAATTCAATTACTTCACTTTTTTTTACAAAACAGAATTTTAGTATGATTTAATAACATTTTAACTAATATGTAAATGTATGCCTATCAAGGAAGTACTTTAATTGCATATATAGTCTATCATAAGAACTCACTTTCTTTATGCAAGTATACTTTAGTTGATTTAATTATCTAGCCCTCTAATTACACAGTCCATACCAATCAACCAAAATGAAGCACTTGTCTAATCTTAATTTCACATGTCAAATCACTGAATATGTTTTTGCATGATTCTCATGTTAATTAGAAAGCCAAATTTTGAATGAATGACAGCGAGTTCATGAAGAGGCTAGGGGCAAAACCCAAGAATGATTTCACATAGGGCAATGCTAGTCCCTATCTATTTACCTTCCTCCAGATCATCTGTTTCTCCACTGGATGAGATATGAAATCTAGGAGTTTTTAGTCATCTTTAAAGGAACATTTTCAACTTTGTCCAAACTTTTTGAAATATTCTTGTCTCTTACTGCCCCCAAAACCCCACCCCTCTAGCACAGGTTACTATCTTTTGTGGGGGCAAGGTAGGAGAGGGCTGAGATGAGGAAGGATTGCCTTTTATTTTTTGTGGGAGCTACCATGGCAAGAGGTCTTTGGGTTGTGCTTACTTAAAACATCCTGAGCATTATCCCATCCAACACAGGACATTATGTTGTGCAGCAGGGAAAGCTTAAAGGCTGACTTGGAAGTTTAAAATGGGTTGAATTTGCAGCTCATGGTGGTGAACATCACATAGATCAGAGGCTCCAAGAGCCACCTCGTGGGGGCAAAGGAAAAACAAGGTTTCACCAGTGAGCCCTGAGGCTACAGAAAAATGATGTGACATCTTTCTGATCTTAATTTTCCCTGACCCAACCTCAGGCAAGAAGACCTGAAAGGTAACCAAAGATGGGTTTGCCCCAACTTTTTCATTATAATGCTTTAGCTAACATTAGAAAAAATTTGAATATCCATAACAAAGAATGAGAGAAAATAAAAAGACCACTTGGTCTTTCCCTGGCCTAGAGTATCTCACCTATTTTCAGCTAATCGGTCACATAAATGCTATTATTTCATCTATGAAACAGTCCCACTCAGTTGGATGAGTGAAAAATGAACAGCACACATCTTTGAAAAAATTTAAATCTTTGTTCACTGTAGCTAGCTTAAATGCAGCATTCAAAAATTTGAGGCAGAAGAAAAAGACTGCTTTAATATAGCCACAGTGTGAGTCTAACAGGAGTAGATTTGTAAAATTTGCCCTAACCACTTGTAACAACCTGAAATTTATTTAGAATGGTGGCATTCATTTAATTCAATTTTCATAATAAGTGATTTTATGAATAATAAAATTATTTTCTTACTAAATAAAAACAAAAATAATGCAGTCCAAGATCTGATCCAAAGTGAATTGAGATGAGACTCAGTATTCATAAAATAGCAACCATTTTGTTGTAAAATTCTGGTGCTATTGCTGTAGCAAAAAGTGTACTAATTCACACCATTCTTTCTAATCTTCAGAAAATATTCATACTGTTATTAGACAAGATTGCGAGCCTTTCTTCAAAGCAGATGAGCATGAAATGAGAACTACATCTCACTTCAGTCCACTAGAGGGTGGCCTGACTTGCTCAGGGCTGTGGGACTGAATTCACGCAAGAGATCCAACATTTTCTTCTTTTTGACCTGTTGCTAACCAATTCTTTGTGCTTCATTATTAATCATATTATATCATAATTTCTTTCATATAAACAGTATCTATGATAAAAAAACCTTTTCCTATCAACAGCTATCTCATTTATTGTTTTATATATTTCGGAGAAGGTGTGATGATAATCGGAAATTATTCTAGTTTTTAAAACCTTCATAGTTTGTATGCCCTTTGGTCATAGACACAGAATAAACAGGGGAAAAATAAATCATTCACCAAAGAGGACAGCATAAAGGGAGAAAGAAGAAAGAAAGGGAAGGAAAAATCCGGGCATCCTATTGTTTATATAATTGGATGGCCACAAAAGACAGACTCAAGCAGAGAGAGATTGAGAAAAACTGACTTCTTATTTAACCAACCCCTTTCAGAGTTCATTTAGAAATTTTATTTCTCAGGAAGATGTATTACTGCTCTTACCTTCTACTGATAAGCACAGATAGTAAAATGTAATGTTTACAAAATTTGGAAGAGGAAGAATGTGTAAAATCTTTTCCTATCTTAAGCTTAAAAAAATTTTTTTAAAAAAGGCACCAAAACTTGGAGGAAGGCACAGCACATTTTTCTTGAATGGTTTCATCACACAGTATCCTCTGAACTACAGCAGCCTTTGCAGAACTTCAGTGATCTCTAATAAGTTGTTCTGAGTACAGATAACATCCCTTAAAGGGAAAAAAAGATTAAATAAAAGAGGGGGTGGGGGTAGAAACCGCGGCCCTCGCAACGCGCTGTACCCAGGCGCACGGCATGCCCGCCGCTGCCGGCGGAGCTCCGGGCGCGCTCCCGGGCCGAGCAGCAGCGCTGTGGCGGCCCAGGCCCCTCCCGCGGGCACGCCGCGCGGAGCCGCGGCCCCGCTGGGAACGAGCGCCCAGCAGCAGCGCCGTGCAGTGACAGCCCAGCGCCGCGGCCGGGCGCCGCTAACCGCCATGGAAACAAGGAGAAACAGGAGCAGCTAGCGAGCTGCTCTCTCCCCCGCCTTCCTCTCTCCGCTGGATTGCGAGCCTCAGACAGCCAGGCAGCAACAGCGCCTGGCAAACGCAAGGGATCTCAGCTGGCAGCACCGAGAGTCTCTCATGTTGCAGGATATCAATAGATACATCTCTGTATTATAGACTGTTAGACACACGCATGCACACCGACTCACACCCACACGTACGTGTGTGCTCGCCTATACAGACTCTGGCTTCAATACAAGTACGTCGCTACCTGAACTAAGGATTCAAAATTACTGAGATGCAAGAACTCCTCCAGCTCTGAAACTACTCTTATTATAGGGTAAGTTCCTCTTTATTTTCAATTTTATCCTGACTTTTATCTAACTTCTAGACTCTTTACCCTTTCTTCTTTTTGTAAAGTTATTTTTTTAGTGTATTTTCACGTATTACTTCCTGAACAGAAATGCAAACGCAATATGCTTTTTATGCCAGAGATATTCTAAACATGCTTGCAATAGCATTAGATCTGTGCATTTGTTAGCTTGAAAGAACATCAAAGGATAAAAAAAATATAAAAGAAGGATGTTTCCACTAATGTTTCAGAGGCAATATTAAATTAAACACTTGCTCTGTGCTTTGAAACCAATAAAACAAAACACAGGACAGCCTCCTTTCCTCTCTCCAGCGCTAGGATTAAGGGAAATGCTGTTTATGTCAAGACCTAAAAACCACTGAGCAATGAGGCTGAATGAGCATATCACAAACAGTTATTGAATTTCTGCCAGGCTACATCTTAAGGATTGTGGCAAATGACTTCGCCTAAAAACATCCCCTTTCCAGTCAGAAGGGACACTGTGAATGTCTGATTACCGATGCAGCTGGAACTGACGTTAGGTAAAAAGGATCACATTAAGCGGAGGAGTTCTAATCTTCTTTGGTAATTAACAGGATCTCAGCAGGGTGTCTCTGTTTACATGGAAGGAGAGTGTTTAAATCCATCACGATAAAAGCTTCGCCTGTTCTAGTATAGCAAGGTTCAGAACTGTTTGCCTTTGCTTTCCATGTCTTTGTTTTCACATGTCTAGCTGGAGTTTTTGCCCAGCACTGCCGATGAGAAAGAGAACCCAACAAGGGGGAAGGAGAAGGCAGCAAATGCAGGGAGCTAGAAAAATATCAGTGATTTTCTATTTAACCAATCTCATCAACTTAAAATTCCAGGCTAGCACTACAGTTGCCCAATGTGCTTGTGCTTATGCATGTGTCTGTCATTTCTTCCATGCAGTATCAGAGTACCTCAGTATCCTTTAGATGAAAACACATTTGGTAAAGTGCATCAGCATGGATCTGTGATTCATGCATCAGTGAAAGAGCTAGATTTTACTTTAAACCATGAAAAAGACAGGTTAGCCCTCTACTGTATGCTTCAAAGTGAAAAAAATGCCATCTGCATCTTCCTGTATGCTTTTGTTTGCTTTTTAGAGTACTACATCTGAATTAAAAACATCTCAGTATTTTGATTATTTCTCCTACCCCTTTTTAGCCCCCTCACTCCTGTGAACTCTGGAGAACATCATAAAGATTCTGTTCCTTTGCACCAATGTAATTATTTGTTTGTAATTTTAGAACTACTGTGTTTTGAGAATCAAACTGTGAAAGAACCATCAACAGATAGCCACTGGCTTTAAGACTGTCACCTTTCCAAAAATGTCAGGAAATGGGTAGCTTAACAATACGTATGGTAAGAAGTCAATTAATTCAGGTGACCTTTGTAAATGGTGACAATAAAGCAGCTCTGACAATATGCCACGGCGTTCGACATTCCCTCTGGAAAATGAATGAGCTTAAGAAGAGGTTTTCTTTTCAGAGTACAAAATGAAAGGTACTGAAGCATTAGCTCCAGCTATTGGCAAGCTTGCTTCCTCTATATTAGGTGGTCTGTGAAACCTGTTTCAAGCAAGCTGACTTATTTTATTACATGAAACACAATCTCTGGTCTAATTAATTAAATATCCTGTTTTCATTCACACTGCATGTGCACAACAAGCATTTCCAGCTCTCAGTTTGGATTTTTACAAAATATGCTATAAAATAAGTAGAGAAAACCTGATTCTGATCTCTTCATGCTATCTGCAAAGGACTACTCAGGAAACTTTTTCTACATGCCTCACTATCTTCTCAGCTATTCTGAATGTTAATCCTCATTCATTTTTAATGTAGAAAATAAGTAAATATTAGTAACTTTACAGAAATGCATCTTGGGTTTTGCCACATATACTCTAATGTGCTACTTCAAAATATAATACAGATATGCCAAAGAGCTTCAGAAAAATGTGGCCATTTCAATCATACATGTACAGAAAACATGCTGTAGATGAAGCTTCTCTACACAGCTCAGACATTCTTAACCAGCAAAGCAGGCAAAATGTGTGGTGACTGTATTTTGGTTAATACTCCCTCCAAGCTCCTGCAATAATGTTGTAGTGTCAGCCAACGACTGGCTGATGTTGTTATGGTAACCCCAAAGTGCCGTCTTTTAGGGTGGCAGCTCTGAGCATGACATCAGAGCATGCCTGCTCGGAGTACCCTGAAGTGGGTGAGTACTTCATTTTTGCACCTGAATTAGACCAGATCAACTCAGCATCATTGCTAGCTGGAATGCAGATCCAAAAATATAATGTACAATCTTTTTTAAATATTCAAGACTGAGCAGCTTATGAAAATATTCACATCCTGCTTTTCACTTGTAATCACTTGTCCTTTGTCACTAGAAAACAAAACTAAGTATTTGCAAGAGAGAGCAAACCATTTAGGAGTCTTGGAGCCACTTTCTTTGACTCTCACCTATAACCTTTATTGTATTAACAATTAAAAGCTAGCCAAAAGCTTTGCTGCTTGCTGACAATCACTCTTAATTAAAGTTAGACTGGTATTTAATAGCCAAGTTTTAGAGTATTAATAGAATAAGACAAGCAGTAGAAAACAAAAAGACTTTTTCAAGACCAGCTCTCTCTTCAATTGACAGAAAAGTCACCAGAGAGAAAAAATATACCTTTTTGAACTATATATGGATAGTTTTAGTGTTTCATGGTACATTACTGTTTTAGTTAATTCATATGTCCTTTCTTCAGATAGTACCATTAAAAGCTGAAGGAAAACAAAACTCTTGAGGGAGACATTGTCAGAAACTACCTTAACATACTCTTCCATGTCAAATTCCACAAACTCAGCTTCATATCAAGAAGCAAAAACTGACAATGAAAAACCAATTTCACATGTAGCACTCAAGGAACTATTTTCTGAAGACAAAGGAATGGAGAGTTCCTAAAATTTTTCTGAAGATCAAAAACATCAGATAGTTTCTAATTATTTTTTAACAGAATATGACTTCTACAAGCCTTCATATTACTTTAAAAGAATACTAATTCTCATTTTAACAACACAACAAGCAATTAAAATCCTTTGCTTCACTGGAAGAAAATGCCAGTAGAATTTGAGAAGAAACAGTAGTGACAGATGTCATTAGAAAGGTCATTAAACATATTAGTATTAAGAGAAAAATCAATGCTTCTCATTAAAACTGTAATGTAACTGTAAAAAGGAATTACTGTGCCTTTTACTTATTCAACTGACCAGTCCACAAACTATTAAAAGCCATTATTGTGAAATGGTGTAGTTCATAAAGAACTTATTTAAATCAACAGTATGACCTTCAGTGTTATACAAAAAATCTATAAATGATTTCATCAATTTTTCCTCAGTAAAGTCATATCCTCAACTGAACTGAACTGAAAAATGTTTATTAGCACAGCACATGGAGCTATATTCATCTGCACCAGAGAAAGATCCAATATGGATGTCAGTAAGATTATTTTACATTGGGTTCTTCATGGAGTAGCTCAATATGGCACCTTGTGAAAAAGAGTATTTTCATGAGGGCCAAATACAAACTACATTCACAATTTTCCTTGATCCAATTCTCTGCCAACAGGATTTCATATTCTTTATGCATGGAACATCAATGCTACAGACATGCTCTCACCCCTAGCATTTACCAAACTGCTTACTTTTCTTCAAAGCAAAAACAAATGCAGACATTAAAACAAAGGGGAAGTTTCATTTTATAAACACAAATTTATACAGCATATCCTCAAGACCATTATCCTTCATTTTGAAATACTTCTTTTTCACAAAAGATTTATCTCAAGTCTCTTTCAGCTTGGCCACAAGCAGTAGTGGTCTAATTGAAAGGAAATAAGAAATAAGATCTCTGTATTCACATTATTTCTATTCAGTTGATGTATTTCTGGAAATCATTAAAATATTTGCCCCAAATTTAATGGTAGTTTAACTCTACTGATCTCTGTATTAAAGTAGAAAAGAATTTTGCCTCTTTTGTGCTTGCAGCTCCCACAGTTTCAGTCAAACTGGGACATGCTTTTTGACAACACTGGCACAAAGGAAATCATTTAGCTTTTCTCTTTCCTGAATAAGCATCTGTACTTAGAGGTAAACACTGCAAAGCAAAATAAAATGCTACAGGGAATATTTTTTCAAAATGTCTGCTGATTATTAATATTACCCCAAGAGTCTTTTAATAGACATTTCTTGTTATGCAAATAGCAACCAGTCTGCCAGGAAATACTTTAAATTCTCTATAACATTTTGCATAAAAAAGGTACAAGTTATAAGTTCAGCTGCACCAAAAATCCCTGGGCATCCAGCTACTAGTATGAAAAAAAACAAGAAAAAAAACTTTTTATACAATTACATGTCTAGGGATCAGACAGCTTAAGAAATTACCTAGCTAATAAATTATGGAATAACCAAAAAAAAAAAAAAAAAAACCAAAAAAAAAACCCAAAACAAACAAAAACAAACCTGGGCTGTAATAGAACACACAATGAAGAGCAAAGTTGTGCATTGAGACATTTTTTAAAACTGCCATAGTCCTATGCTATTATACCATCATCCTGGATAAGAAAAGATGACTCTCAGATTGTCTCTAAAAAGGCAACATGATGGTCAGACATTACTAGCGCTCTTCTAGTGTGGTGTTGAGAGGTTAAAGGAGACTGGGTTGGTTAGTTTTTTACCGTGGTGCTAAAACAAGAAGTCATTCTTATTTGAAATAGAATGAGCAAAATATGCCAGATTTGGGAGGTATTTAAATAAGTACAATTATGGGACTCATTCCCTGAATAAGGATCAATACAAATGTCTCCTACTTTACAATAGTAGCATATTTCTGCTGAAAACAGATATATATGTGTCGTTATTTATATCATATTTATGTGATTTATTCGGTACCTAAAGGCCTAATAAAATTTTCCATCTTGACAGGAATAATTTTTATGTGAAGACAGAAACTTTTCTCAAAGATTTTAGCTAGTGTCACAGTAGCTATAAATAGAAAGACTATAGAGGCACATTTGTTTCTTCACCCCAAGCTCATTGCTGTTGCCAAGTTCTCTCAAGTCACTGAACTTCCTCTCCCCTCTGGAAAGCCGCTTTCTCTAGAGGTCATGTCAAGCATCAGCAGTTTTTGCAGATGACACTTAGCAGTGAGCTAATTCACCCAGTGCAGTGCAGTGCAGCGCTTCCACCAGAGTGCAGAATTACCTGCTGAGCTCCCCACCCCAGCTGGCTCCGTGTTCCATGCCATGGAAGGAGCTGAGAGACCACACTGGCCAAGGCTCACATGGGAGCTGAGTCTTCCAGAAAAATCTCTGTTCTCTGCAACAACAGCTCCAAACCCACAACATAATACTAAACCGCTCTCTTTTGTGTGCTCCATACAGAGATCAAGGAGTGCTGTAAAAATTCTTCCTCCCTCTGCACTGCAAAAGGATGTTCTGAAACAATTAATCAATTTATGAAGTATTTTCTCTTGTCAAACTCTAAACAAAAAAAAAGCCTTTCAGTATGAAAACTATAATTACAGCCAAGTGGTGCTTCATTACCACTGTAGCTTGAGGGATGTTATCTGCACAACTCCTATTTCATACCATTTTATAACAAAACATAGTTACTTAGTTATCCTCCTAAATATAACACTATAAGATTATCCTAGATATTGTGTGTATTACAACATTTTGAACATATACTTCTTTTTTACACAAGATGCACCATGTTAACTTTCTGAAATGATAGCTGAGACTGTAGAGCCACTATTTCATTTCACTCTCACAATGCAGTAATTCTACTTTTTGATTTTGGCCAGTTACTTGCTGGCAAGCCCAATACAAGGCTAAAACTCAACTGCACTTGCGAGAAATTGAATAATTAACAATGATTATACCAGTTTATAGAGGTATCCTTATGAGGTGAGAGAAGACAAAATGAGGTAATTGCAAATATAATGATCTGTTAAGCTAGAAATGTTTGTCTGAATAGCAATTTCACCCAGCATGTATAATTCACATAACATATTCTTCTGAATGTTGCTTTGATATAGATTATCCAGTCATCAATATTTTGTCAGACAAACACAATTTCAGTCATTTTATTTTTATTGTAAAATAAGAGGCAAAAAGGATATTCAGCATACTATTCCAGGGTTAGACTCCAAACTCTAAGCTCCAGAAAATAAGGAAAAGTACCCTGTCCTCCAACAGCAGCAGCCAAACTGCTGAGCTCTTTCCTGGGCAGAAAGAAGAGCCAATCAGAGGAACTGCCCAGAAATATTTCTGCATTTCTCACTTCCTCCCAAGGATGATATGCATGTTTGAACATGCATTATACAAACCCCACTGATAGGAAGCAATCACCTTGGATATTAGTGCATAGAGTCATTTTAATGAGGCTACTCAAGGCAAGGCAGATGCAAGTGCCTTCATTAGGCATTTAAATACTGCCTTCAGCAGGTATCATTTAACAGTAAACTGTAACTAGAATAGATAACTAAAATTATATACTAAAATATATTAAAATATATAAATGCTGAAATATTAAATTACCTATAAATTGTCAAAATTGTTAAGTACATTTAGGACCTTTGGTCATTTCAGTTCAATTAAAGTATATAGAGTCACATATCTGGAATTTGCATATTGGAGGTCCTGGCCTTCTGCTCCATACTGAAATACCCTTTCCTCTTTTAAGGGTTGGAAAATCCATAAACTTGCTGATTTTCAAATGTTATTCTCATTACTGCTCTGACAGCTTCTGAGGTTTACTAAAAATTCACAAAAAGGAGCAAAAAAATCTCTATCTTAAGTGAATGTGGATTTAGTATTTGTAATCTTTACTTTGTTTTAAATTTGGTTTATATATCAGTTCTTCAAAAAGCATCTTATGTTGGGATGCCATTATGTCAATCCTAGCAACAAGCGTAGAAACCATTAAAAATTATGAAAAAATTATAAAAAGTTTAAATAAACACAATATCTGTGCCTGACACAAATATGTCAGCAAAACTATAACTGTGTGTATAAATAAACACACAATATCTGTGCCTGACACAAATATGTCCACAAAACTATAACCAACTATAATGGTTATGTTGAGATTGTAGACTACCCATTTACAGCTGCTCTAATTGTAGTAAATGGATTTAATGTTACTATAAGCACATTAAAAGTTGTGGTATAAATACACTTTACTACTATTTAATCTCTCGCATAGAGGTTGGCCAAACTTTCAGAAAGTCTGAAAAAATTTTGTTAAAGCCATCTACTCCATCATTAATTACAGTGTAGATATTTATTTTTTCAATAAAGAGTAATCAATGCTCAAGGCTGAGGAAAATGTTCACTTCCATAAAAAATAAATTTGCATTAGCATTGCTTTGAAATAAATCTTGTTTGGTATGTCAAAGTACAATATTGAATCCACCACGATCTGTTTGCAATGGAATGGCCAAAGAACAAGATTTGCAAGAATTAAGAAACTCCAGTTTGATTTTTACCTTCCATGAGTTTGTCTGGCATAAGAGCAGACTTTGCTTTGAGTGGGAGGATGGACTAAAGAGCTCCTGAGGTCCCTTCCACTTGACTCTGCCAAGATGACCCTCTCAATAGAAAGGCTTTCTTCTCTGCCGTCCCTGCCTTGGGAAACCATGCACAGCACCGCTGTCATCGGAGCCTGCTCAGATGTCTTGGTGTGACTGCATCACATGAGGGCAATTTAGATGTTACTAGAGGTGAAGGGCACTGTTCAATCTGTCTCTGAGCTAGTTGTATGGAGCTGAAAATTCTGAAAAGGCAGACAGTCTGCTGGACTGCTGAAGGAAATAAAACCCCATTTGGACATGAGGCAATATTTGCTTTGCTGTTACCTACAAGAGTAGGTAACAGCAACGAGTACTCCAGTGAAATCCCAGCAGAACACTAAAAATGCTTTAAATGTCCTACTAGGTTGTTTAAAAAATTTAAAATAACACACTATATTTATTCAGTTAACAGAAAGCAACTATTTTCTAGTTGAAGCATGATTCCCTGAAACATTACCATCTTAATTTGTAATCTCTGTATTTCTGCTCAGCCAGGTGTTCAGTGTTTTCCACAAATCTGGGACTGAATACACTACAGCTTTATACACAGCTTCAAAAATACAGCTTTAGCGATCATGAATTAGAGCACTTCATATTAAGTGCTAAACTTTGGCTTTAACTTCCTAGCATGGTATTTTTCCTCATGTAGTGAATTTTAAACTCTTTCACTCTGTACATGGTATAAACCTGCAGTGAGTTTCATGAGAAGTGGTTCTACTGAGAAAACCTGTTAGTTTGAAGGTGTTATTTATGCTGAGTTTCCACAGTTATCACCAATATCAAGATTACTTACTCCATTATCAAGATTATCAAGATACTCTACCAGACTAATTTAAAAAACACAAATTGCTCAATTAAATTTGCCTAAAATTTAGAGTACCCTTTTACAGATGATTAAATGGACACCATGTAAGTCCTAATTTTGATAAAAGCAGTGTGGAAAGGACAACAAACTAGAACCACATAATACTAATAGCTGTAACCTCATGGAAGCCATGGAGTGTAAAGCAGGACAGAAATAACCTGCAGCACTAAATTCCAGCCTCTGCTCTGATCTTATCAATAGATAACATTAGACAGTTCTTTCTGTTCTTAGTTCTGCACGTGCATAAAATCACTGTCATGAGATTTACTTAGTACTGTTTAAAGGGAGGGTTAGAAAGCCTTTAAAGCATTTTTCTCATATTAGAACCATCCCATGCAGACAGATTGCATTTCTATTCTTTAAGATGGGTAAAACCTATAATTTGATAATGTTTTTAAAGAAGAATGTTTCTGAAAAAAAGTAAATTTTATTGCTAATATTTATCACTGGTATTGTAGCAACTCCCTAAGTAAATATTCTAGCACTGGAATATTCTGAACTCAAAAGTATGAAGAATAAAAAAGTTTTAGAAGAACAATTTCAACAAAATAATAGGCTATATAGTCTATGTTTACCTATGACCATTACATCTTCCAGGCAAAGTCTGCTTGTTGGCATTCACTAGGGTTAAGTATTTGAATGTAACTCAAATCAAAATGTTAATGATTCATTATAAAATAATTTCTTCTTGTAACAAGGATGCATTTCTCATTATGCAGTAATTTGCAGAATTTATTAACATTTTCCAAAACAAGCACAGATAGGTTTGCTTTAAAAGGAATTCCAGTTCAGTCCTAAATGGGACCCTTGTGAGAACAAGAAAATCTTGTCTTTCTAAATGCCTGCTGGCTTTTAACTCAGACTCTCATAGTCAAGATAGATGCTTAATGGAATTTGAATAATTTGAACAATTACAGGAAATCATATTTAAGTGCAAAGGACAACTTTTAAAATTCAATTTAATATCTGTTTACATGCCCTGATAATCACACACGGCAAACATGATCAGCACTTACAGCAACCACAGCTATATCTTATTGACAGTAAATCTAGATAGTTTGACAGGGCAAAAACCAGTTTAAGCTTAGCAGTTGAAAGCTTAAATGCCTTTCATAGCCATGCAAAATACAAGTGTATGGAAGATTCAAAGTAAAAGATGAAGCAGATCTAATTCATTGTTATGTAAATAGTATAGAGGAAAACCATAAAGAAGAAATTGAGATATGAGACTGTATATGATACTGCTTTCCACACTGCCAATTTACATGTGTTTTATTCTTGGACTTTTTCTGCAAAATGCAAAAAACTGGTTACCCTAGCAACTGCCACATGTTACTCAGTTTATTTCTGAGGTACAGAGCAGCCTGCAAAAGAATAATATTGTGCACTTCTATTAGGATCTCTCAGCACCACAGAGAATTCAGAACTTCATGTGCCAGCATGTCCATGTATTTTCTGAAAGTTTTAAGAAAGCATATTAAAGAATGAGTATTGTATGTTTTTTGTAAACTCATTTTCTTTTTGGTTTATGTGTGAATTAAAAACAAAGATTAGGAGCTGTATGGAGAAAAATGTATTCTCTGTCCAACCTGATAGTTGTTTTCTGCATTTTTTAGTACAGTTCTAGTAGAAAATAAGCAAAGACTTCAAAAGTTCTTCAATGATTTATAGTATATCATCTTCCAAAGTGTAATAGGGACCTGAGCAACCTGGTACAGTGGAAGGTGTCTCTTCCCATGGTGGGAGGGGTTGGAAATAAGATGATATTTATTGTCCCTTTCAACCCAAATAATTCTATGATTCTGTAATAATTCTGTGGCAATCATTATGAAGATCTCAAATTCTCATAATCTGTTAAAGGTTAAGACTTAGTTCAAAGTAAGAATTAAAGGATTTTGCAGTTGCTCATTAATTATATGTCCTCCCTCCCCAAAATGCAGAACTCTTTTTTACATGTCTAGGCCCTATGTAATTTATGAGATGTCATGGAATGTAGTACAAAATAACCAGAATAATAAAAAGGGAGTCAACTGAAGTCAGCCATTAATGAACATATCTTAAGGAAAACTCTGTCACTCTCACTTTTGAAGCCTGGAAATGAGTCTCTGTCCACAGGAGATCCACAGCCCCTGGTCCTAGAGACAGGCCTTTATCCAAGCAGTCTGCTCAGGAACTAAGCCACAGCTCATAATTTATAGTTTATAGGTCAATGTTAAGCATTTTTTCCCATCTTCCAGTGATTTTTTTTCTGGTTTCCACCCAAAAATATTTTTTACTAGAATAGAGGAAAACACTTGGTTATATCCTCACTTCTCATTCCAAATACACAACTTTGCCCATGAAGACAGTAAAAATATTTCTAAATTTGTACTTGAAACAGAATAATAAAAAATTAAAAAGTCTTTGGATTTACATAAGCATTTGTATGTTTAAATATTCTTCCTGATAGCTATTTTCACAAGCTCTAACCAGTAAATGCTGCTCTGCCTGTTTTACTTATCTCTGCTGACTTCTATATCATCACATACCTGAAAAGAAGACAAAAGCTAAGGAACATCTTGGCAGAAGAAAATAAGCCCAGATACATTTTTCCTGTGGTTATCAGGGATGAGGATTTTGGCATGTAGCTAAAACTACAAATTATAGCCTTAGATTGACAAGCAAAACAAGAGCACAAGCATAACTCCTGAACAGGTTAGAAGTTTTGAACAGATCTGGCAGCATTATCTTGGATTGGAAGGGTAAACTAATAGAGGCTAATTCTGTATTTAGGCTTTGGGAAGCATTCAAACTAAAAGTGCCTCAGACATTACTGCTATGAGCATATGCTTCCCTTTGGATTCTTGTGATGTTTGGTTTAATCAAACTACAGAAACAATAGCAGGGAACATATAAACAGAGCGTTTTTGTGTTCCCTTGGGACATACTATAGAGTAATCAATTGTAAATTAATTGGAGAAAATTTGTTTTGCATAGCATAGAGAGGCAAAACATTAATTTGGAATCATTTGCTTAATGGCAATTCTAATATGCTATGCATGTATTCAACCTTGTTTTTTATAGTGAGATGCAAAACAATTATCAATTATGTAAATACCAATAAACTGTAATCTATACCTCTATTACAAGTAAAAGTAGAGTCAAAATACTACATAAAATTTAATTTCTACCAAGAAATATTCAGATTAGTTATTTGAGTGCATCAAATCTTCCATCAACTTGTGAGAATTTACAAACACTTCATTACATTTAGGTACACTGGGTAGAGAATTGCAAAGCCACTCAACATCACAGAGGTTTCATATTGTACAATCTATCTGCATGTAAGCATTTGAGTCACTGCTAACTCTCCATCTGTTACTTACTTTAGGTCTTATATAAACAATACTGGCTCTAAGGACACTTTCAAGAGAAACAAATACTAAGCTATTATTGGTATAAGTCTAAAAATAATTCTCTTTATTTTTAAACAAAATCCTGCATTTGGTTTGTCTTATATTGGTCTAGGTAGATAAACAGATAAAATAAGTATATTAAATATACTTGATAAAGGGACAGAAATACATTTTTTTAAAGTCACTGTATGGTTAAAGTCGCAAAGCATACCTTCATGTGAAAGCACAAGCACAGAAACTTATAAAAGAAAAATATGTTTAAAAAATAGTATTTTGCAGTTTATTTGCCTTAATAAGTAAGTCACCTTAATTTGAGACTCAGTGAATGTGAGATTCAATAACTGCCATTCTTGCTCTAATTAAATGTCAGGCCACAGGCCTGTTGTTTCAAGACGAGAGAGCAACAATTTTGTGTCTATAATGAACCCTCCTGATGATTTGTCTATGCAATACTTTTCTTATCAATGAAACATCACAGAGTACATGCTGTATTATGATATGCTTTGGTTTAAGGGAAATTCATTTTTATTTTTAACGCTGGAAACAAACTGATGCAAATTTGACCTGGTTGTTGACTAGATCTCTGACAGAAGGCAGAGAGCAAAGAGCAGTCAGAAATCTTATTGTCTATATAGAAAAGAGTGGGTCGTGATGATTTTTGCTTTCCATACCATTAATGATGTTTGAGACCTCCTTTTTGAAGTTCCTGTCCTCATATCCACCATTTCCACAGCCAGAGGCATTGTAGGTCAATGTGGTTATCTCAGAAAGATAAGGTTTTTGTGACTGTACAAGCCTAAGCCCCAGAGGCACTCTATGTCCATGTGGTTATCTCAGAAAATGAAGCTCATCACCACACAATTCTACAATCTCTGCCTAACCAGACACAATTGAGCCCTCAGAAATTAATGGAGTTTCCTAAGTGGCATAAAAAACATCCCTCAGCAGAAAGAAAACACTGCACTGGATAATTCTGTTCAAATTCCTTGCATCTAAGAATACAGTAAATAGTTTACAAGTAGTTCTAGAAGTATTCCTGGTATATTTAGAACTTATGTCTATTACATAGAAATAAAAAGTCTAAAAAATTGCTAAGCATTTTTGCAAAAGTTACATTGCATTCAGAATCCAGACATTCTGAATCATATTTGCTTTTTTTCTGCTTTTCAAATTTGTTTGCAGGAATAAATCTGTGTGCACACAAAAAGCTGTGCAAATTGAATTCTGAGTCTATTACTTGAAATTGTTCAGCTGTAAAGCATATTCTGGCTTGGATTCAACAAAGTTCATAAGCAACAGTTGATGAAAAGTGAGTCATTTGCTTTTAAAGCACCTCTAACATAAAGTATTACACAGAGGTAACAGTAAACTCAGCACATCAAATAACAAATATGAATTATTGTGTATTTTTCAGACTGGTTACATGGAAAAAAGAAAAAGCGTTAAACATACAGTTAACTACTGTAACCAAGAAGTGGTAAATAGAATCTAGCACACATGACAGCACAGTGCAGAAAGTAGGAAACATCAGTAACTCAAAGAGACATGGAGCTTGGCTTAGAATTTGAGACTTTTCAGATTATGTGTGGCAAACACTGAGCTCTCGTAACAGGTTGATGGCATTGTGAATGCTGGTTTCATTCATCTCTTTCAGGCCTAAAGGATTGAGAAGTCTAATTCTTACCTCATGGGTCCCCAAACAGCCATTAGGAAGAGAGCCTAAGTCTGAGTGGAAAAAAAGCCCTCAAAGGACAAAGCAACAAATGTTTAAATTTTTTTCTTTTTATGAGAAGGGCTGGAAATCACTGCATGGAGTAGAATTAGAATTAACTTCAATTTGGTTTAACTTCCAACTCCGTTAACTTCCAAAGATGGTGACTAAGAGAATGGAAAGTAGGAAAAAAAACTCAGCCCTTCTCATTGCCCTCATCTTACTCTCCCATTTGCCTCTAGCAGACCAAAACCTGTTTGTACCTAATCCTTTCAGCATAAATCAACAATTAAATGTAATATTTTACAAACATAAGGAGCAGCTGAGATGATCAAATTGAAGAAATATCTATTAAAGAAAATCATAGTCATTCTGAATACTTTGACAATTTTTTTAGCCAAATATATTTCTTTTAAATTCTGAACCTGGCTGGCAGGAAGACTGTGAATATAATAATGGTACATAACAGCATCCCACAAATCAGGATGTGAAAGGCATAGAACTACTTTAAGTTGATTTCCAGTCAATAAGTATTACAAATATTTTGCAGGCACAAAATTAAATGAGACCACAATTAACCTCAGCTGGATTCTGACACATGCCCATACTGCAGAATGCTCTGTCTGTATCCTCCTTTCCTGCAGCCAGACATTGAAATTTTATTTATAACTCTACTGACAATGCTTACTTTATGAAGAAATAGATGCAATTTTGCAGCGAAATGTCAGTACTCCCATGAATATTGTCACATCAGACAGAAGTCACTGAAATCTGATGCTAATAATTTTGAATATTTAAATAAAAAAGATAAATAATAAAGACTATTGGAACTGTTGCATTAGATGTATGTTGCCTGATAGACCCAAAGAATTACCTGTATCTGTCCCCTATGGTTTTGTAACCCTGGGAAGTTCTTTCTCTGACACGCAGAAACCTAACACTTGTAAACATTAAAATATCAAACTAGCACGGGTAGCCTCTGGAACTAAGGATTTTTCTTCCAGTGAAACAAATTCTGTTTCATGCTGCTTAGCTATTATTATTTTTAAAAGAGAAAGCAATTAAAACCATGGTGAAAAATTCACCGAGAGCAACTTTCATAACAAAAGTATTACAGACTCAATAGCAGTAAGATAGGAATGAGCCTGTTCCAAAACAATCTGCCTAAACTAATTACCAAACTAATGAAGGTTAATCATTTCAGACCTTAATAACAGCTTGAAAAATATGCTATTTCACAATTAAGCAAATGAACCAGAAAGATTTTTTTACTAGAATGTGCTGATTTATCTTTCCATTGGATTTCAAGGATGACATTTGTGTATAATGTACTACTTTATAGAGTAAAACAAAATAAATCAAAACAAACCTTCCCATTCATCAAAAAAGTTTGCTGTAAGTTTCTTTTACATTATAATACAAATTCAGTGGAGAGAAATGCTGCCTCCTTCCCCTTAACAGTTCTAGAAATTGAGTTTATATAAGGGAAGCATTTGGGGACATGAATAGCAGCATTTCTGCTTTAACAGAATAGAATTCTTACTTCTCTAACATAGGGGAAGTCTAATAGCAATTCCTGAAAGGATTAAAACCCTGAAAATAGCTTGGAAAACCAGAAAGACAAGAAAGCTTATCAAGACATCTTCATTTTAACATTTCCTTAGTTGTTAGTTTGGTAGCTACAGAGCATTAAAATGAGATTATTCAGCCTAAGCAAAAAACATTTATGAATGCTTATCAATTAAGCATAGCTAATAATTAGCCTTTAATTCACAAACATTGAGCATTAGCTATAACCAGAACGTCCTTGGTACCATCTTATTAGGTTATCATCCTGGACAGTCATGATAAGGAAAAGGATATCTAATCCAGAGAAACATTCAGATGTTTTTCTCACTGTCAACAGAACAAAAATTTACTTCAAAGCACGAGTTCCCTTGATAAAAAAGGGTTTGGTAATAGATCAAGCTACTAAGAACATAACCTGCTAAAAATTTTTGGGCTGGTGCAGATCACTACACAACAGTGTTCAAAGGAATTTCAAGCCTTGCCTTACCTTTGTCAACATGTAACTGTAATTTTCCATTTTTATTTCTTTCAAGCTAATTATAGTGGTTTTTTACTGAGTATCTATGTCTCCACCTGCATTGGAAATGCCATCTTTCATTAAAACATTAGGCTAGTGAATATCAGTTTTCTGTGTCCAGATGATATAAACTACAAGGATATTAAAAAGGATTGAGACATCTTGACTTTGGAGAGAACATATCTCAATAAATCTTAAGTATTTTTGTTCCAATAAAAAAATATTTAAAATGTTTTTAAAATTGAGGCTTGAAAAATAAGTATTTGTACAAAAAAGGCAACCAAGCAGCAAAATTCTTTGTATCTTATCAATTTACATTCAATTCTAATTTTTAACAGCAACCTGGGAATTATAATGAAACTAAAACCTGATTTTCAAGCCAAACATTTTTATGACCTTTAGGGTATTTTCCTTACTGCTTGAAATGCAAGTCCTAAAAGCCTGCTCCTGAAGGGCTGCCAAACAAAGCTATTCTACCTCATAACAGCTCGACTTTCTACTCATTACTTCTGTAAGTTTCAAATGCTATTTCATCTTCCCTGGATGTTGCTCACATTATTGCTCATGAATACCAAGAGACAGAAAAAAACATTCTTCACCTTCAAGGGAATGTTTTCAGGACTTTTCAAGTTCTCAGCCATTCATATATGATGCTTTGTCTATTCATTTAATCATAGGATAATCTCAACCTTTAACCAACTGCAGATTACTGGATTACCAGAGATTCAGAGCTGAAATCTCAGAAATACACCAGGATCATTCTCCACAACCAGTAATGGAAAGTGAACCTGATTGGTCAAGGTTTGAAAATATAGGAATTAGACAAGTGGGTGTTCTGCATGCCATTTTCCAAATCTGGATTTACTTTCAAAATTTGCATTTCCCACATGCAACAGGATAGGATGATAAGGACGGTTTAAAGCATACTTAAAGAAACCTAAGGATTGCTATGGATTTTGATCTTCAAATCCTTTCCATGTTTTATTTTCTTTGTATTAGGAATGTTAAAGCAACTCGAGGTGACATTTCCTAGCTCATTAACAGAGGACACAAAGTCATTTTCAAGGAGACAGACAGGTGGTTTATATATCATTATAATATCAAACAAGGAGACAACTATTGCCTGAAGGAAGGATAATTATACTGCAAGAGAACTAAACTATATATTTAGTTCACATGTATAAGCACTGGCAGAACAAAGTCACACACCAAAGCTGGATTATCATCATTTACCTGTTTATATTATGATTAACCATATTAGCCCTCAATTCTTTTTAATTGGTATTGGTTTGTGTACTGCATCAGCTAACTCCATCAAGTGAATTATTTTCAAATTATGTGCACTACCTGTTATGCACTGCTGCAACACAGAAGACCTATTAATATTTTTAGAGAAATACCTCCACATCTTAATCTCTTTTTTCAGATGGTCAATCAAACGCTATAGGACAGGGATGCTGTCTGCCTGGTTTTACCATACGAGCTAAGGAAGGACAACTTAAGTCAATACACCCTTCCAAATATCTATGTTTGCTGCTTTAAAGTCTTCCATGGTGTATGTGTATTTTTCTTCTCAATTATAGCAGCATATATAGTTTTAAATACTGCCTATTGCATGTATGCAAAAACAATACCTAAGTCATCACCTTCAGCATGCATCCAGAGATTTCCTATGTATTTTCTATGCCTCCAAAGAATTTACCTAGGACACTAAGTACTCTTCCATTATGTTTGCCCACAATGTTTTCTCTGTATATACTCTCAATTATTTTTCATACGTGGCAGTATGTATTTTCAATTAGTTCCAGTTAGTTTTCATACATACTCCTAGTTAACTGGGGAGAACCATTTATTAATTCAACAAAGACCACCAGCAATTAATCTTCATATGGCCCCTCATAGCTGACATACTTTTCTAGAATTATAATGCACATAGAGGAAGAAAAACTACTCCATGTTTATTCAATAAATATAACTGCTCTTCATCTAGCTGTAAATGATTTGTCACTGTACTAAATATTTGTACAAAGAACTAACAACTCTTTCTCCTCTGTTGTCAACAAATCTAAAACTGTTTTACAGAGAAATCACCTTCATCCTCTTTCAGAATATTTATTATCATTTTCCTCATACCAACTGATTCTGCCCTAATTGCAATTTGTTGTATTGAACCTCTGTGATCGGCACCATATACAGCATTTCACGAGGGTTCTTACCTGTAGCCAAAAAGCTAACATGACTTTTGGCATCTGCTGGGGTCATAGTTTTTTTTTCACAGGCATTCTGGTGCCAGTGGTCCCTCTATGAGTAATCAAGCATACCATGTCTTTCTCCTTACTTCTGGTAATCACTCGGATGACTTCCACCTTTGAATCAGAAATTAGAACTAGACTCCAAAAGCATAACTTGTTGAAATATCGTTGAAATATCACACTATTGTAAGATCCATCTTTACTTACTCAAGTTGTTTTACAGCTGAAAAAGACAACCATGCCATTATCTGAAAGCACAAAAGCTGATGTTAGGCTTTAAAAAATGCCTTAGAGTAAAGATGGGGGTTGATTTGGCATAAAATTATGCCTTCTTTGGAATCCAATCCAATCTTTAGGAGGATACTTTGAAATGGTTTATCTGTCCCACTTTAATACATCTGGTAAAGAAAGCTGTTCCATAATCACCACTAATAGCATCTTTTCAGTATCTTAATTCAAACTTTCCTTTTCTTCGGCCTGAAGAGCAATTTTCCATAGCAAGAGACATTTCATGGCACAAATATATCCGTGCATCTCCATCGTTCTGATCATAATGTGTGAGGTAGTGTTCCTACATGCCTCTATATAAGCACTCTCTACACAGCAGATATGTCTATCCAAAGTTTTGGAATCATAAGCAGGAATCACAAAAAAATGCAAGAAAGAGGATGCATGGAAAATCTAATGCAAACTTTTGATTACAGTGATTGCAATCTGGTTGATTGGTATGAATTCTTGAACAATAAACACTGGTCAAAATTCTTTGGAAGATCAGAATCTCAGATTTTGTGTTGATGTCAAATTTGGCATCCAAAATTCAGGATGCAAAGATAGATTCTGAAAAGCTAAGAAAGAAATACAAAATCAAGATAAGTTTCATAGCTGAAGTAATCCTGTTCAATGCTAATGAGCCAAATCATCTGACATTAAGGAATTGAGTCAATCTTTCACTTCAGACAAAATTTAAAAGAATATTTTAAAATAACGGTAAAACACCAGAAGAGTTATACATTGGGAAATAATGGAGTGAGATCAGTGGGTTTAAATAAACTTCCAATTCTGAAAGGAAACAAAAACACTTGAAAGAGGATTCAGTTAATGTTCCAGGAACTATAAGATTATTTTGCTGTAGTGACATAAACTAGGAAGGAGAAGGAATATTATTCTTAACTGTAAGTATTGCTGTTTATCTCTTTCTTCTCGTCTTATTTTTAAAAGAAAATCTTGAGAAGATTATATCATCATTTTTATGTATGTATTTCTGGGGAAATAAAAAGTGAACCATGGTAAACATATAGTGTGGATTAGAGCAAACAAATAGGTTATAAAAGCTAAAAAACCCATAATTTGAGGTCTAAATATAACATTTGTTTTGAGAATCACATGAAAAAAACCCATAACATGTAATATTATTATTTACATGCTCAGTTGAGCAAAAACTGTAATTAAAGCAAAATAAAAACCCTAATACTTTCTGTAATCAAAACAGTACATTACAGTATCTCTGTGAGTTATGAGTATGCCTAAATTACTCCAACTGTTATAAAACACAGCAGAAAAGAGAACTTTTATTTCCTGATCTTTACAATATTATTCTGGTTTATGCATTGTCAGTTCTTGCATCCTGAAGTATTATTTCTTAGCGATCCATTTCTATACACTGCCTCAAGGAAAAAAAAACCAAAAAATTACCAAAAAATTACAAGAAAATGACAAAAAAATTACAAAAGCACTATATAAATTACAAAAAACATCCAAAAAATATCATTTTTTATTGAACAATATATTGTGAACCTCATTCCCCAGGTGGCTCTGAATGAAAGTAATCACCAAATGTAGTCACAATTATAAAAAAGCAAGTCAGCCTAATTTGGTAGGAATATACATAAGAGATCTCTCATCCACTACTGGCTGCTAAAAAATAAGCCATTTTTTGGTTTTTAGTTTTTGTTTACTATAATGATAAGCAATAAATGCTTTTCTATCATGTATCTCAAAGCAAAATTCATGCAATCTGTTCTAAACATACATCAATTACTGGATGTGATTGTAGCAGAATGTTGCTGATATAGGCGCATTCATTAAACCCATTTAAATTTTTGGATTATTATAGTTGATATTCAATACAATGCACAGTGGACATTTTTTAATATTATTATTATAAGAGCATTTCCCTTGACGTGACTATGTCCCAGACAAACCATAAATTTACCAATAAACTAAAAGGTAAATTCACTAAATATTCAGAGGCTGCCATTAAAGACTGACAACTTAAAGTAATTTAGGACTTCCAAGCCTAAATTACTGTTATTGACAAATTATAGAATAGAAATTATAACTCCTAAAGTTACCATGTTTATTGTTATGCTAATTTATTACAGTGACCTTTTTCCCCCTGATAAAAAAAGGAAAAAAAGAAAGAAAAAGACAAATCAATTCTCAAGGAAAATATCATGTGCTAAGTACAGCCAGTACCTGCTTCTGCCTTTATTATACATATCTGAAAACACCTATTTCTATGGTTTAGGCATTTTTAATATTTACATTTTGAGAGCTCCAGAGGCAAAACACATGCAGATTTTGCCAGTAGCTTTGCTGGATTTTGGCTAGGCTTTTTTACTAGTCAAATGTACTACAGACTTGCAGAATCTGTATGGTAGCTTTCTAGAAAATCAAGCCAAAACTGGTCTGAAATCTTTAGTTCTGGCCATCTGCTAGAAGCATCTGG
Organism: Ammospiza caudacuta; assembly: GCF_027887145.1. Lineage (NCBI taxonomy): Eukaryota > Metazoa > Chordata > Aves > Passeriformes > Passerellidae > Ammospiza > Ammospiza caudacuta. The sequence goes on from NC_080597.1 coordinate 51,243,293, forward strand.
TAGCTGGGTACATGCACCCACATCCAGAACGTGACTGCTCTCTTGCCAACTATGTGCCTAGGTAACTGCCAATATGTGCTTCTCCACTGCTAACATGACAACTGTCAAAGGAAGCTGAACATGTACGAATAAATCTAAATTAAACTAACATATTACTTTCTTAAGTTACCGCCATCATTTTTGTACATAATTGCTCAATAATGGCAATGATAATTAAGTCACACAGTGAAATCTGTTGAAGGCTAAGAACTACACCAAGGATACCAAGGATCTAAGTATTTTGAAAAGTTTTTGGTAACATTTTAGTCTGTTTTCTCTGACAACTAGAAAATGTATATGTAATACTCGCAATGTGATACATCTCTATATAAAAACATCAGAATTATACATGAAATATCTGATTGAGGAAGAAGAAATAAAATCAGTTCAGGTTCTTTTTAGTTGTTTTTTCTTGATCCAAGTAAATAAAATTATGCATAGTTTAATGGACAAGCATTGAATATATTGCAAGAGGATTTGTAAAGCCATACTACAAATTAGAACATTTGTAAAGCCATGTGAAAAATCTCATGTACCTGTAGCTGATCATAATGTTTTTGACCCTATATGTATTTGTAGATTAAAGTCACCTCAAATCACAAATGACAAGTTAAAATACAAATGGTAAAGAAGTGTGTGGCTGTCATTGAAATTCACTCTTGTCATATAAATACAATTTTCTAAAACCTCCACTCACCAAAAAAAATTATTTTGTGCTCTTTAAATTAAGAGAAGCAAAAAAATAGGTGGTAACTGTAATTACTGAAATGATTAATTCCTTTGTGAGATCAAAGTAACTTTTCATCACCTTTTGCTGTGACATTTGTGGAAACGAGAGATGTATTCAATGGCTAGGTAGTGTATGATTAAAAGTTAAAAGCACATGAGAGACAGAACAATAGAAGGAAAATCTAAAATTAAAGACTAGAAAAGTAATGCAGGATCATGATAGTAAACTAGTAGACTACTGCTAAAGGAGAAGAATAAACCCAAGGATATTCAGAAATTGCCACCCTGACTTTTTTCTCTTACCCATCTCTATTATCAGTTGTTTCTTATCTTGCATTTCATTTTTAAGCTCCATGGAGTAAAGATCAGGGTTATGTTTAGCAGCAAGTGAACACACTAGGTGATGGTCCTGATCCACTGCTTTAGCTCCAATGTACAATGGTGCTGACACCATATTAATAATGGTAACAAAAATACAACTTCTATTAAGCTTTTTGAATTTGATTGACAAACATCTTACTGCACACACAGGTACTCCCAAAGCTGTCTGCCATCCCATCGTCAGTGATGGTAATTCCATTTAAAACAGGCTAGTCAACATACTAATATTTTTCTATCCTCCATTTTTTAGAACATATTTTAGTGAAATTTCATTTATATCCATTGAAAAGTTATTCTAGAATGGCATATACAATAAATTAATATATATATACCTATTCCTTTGGATTTCATTTAACCTTTTGCTTTCATTACATCTACTTTGAATACTGTGTTTTCTAAGCTGTAAGATTCAATATATTGCAATATTTTTCAAAATACTGGAATGTAATTTTTGATTGATACAGGAATGAGAACTATAGTAAGATCTGAATGAATTGTGTGTGGTGATAATTCCTCTTATATCTGCTAAACTCCACTAAGAGACTGTAAACAAGAACAAAAGAATAGTAAGCCAATTAGTGAGAGACAAAGGTTAAAGCTCATGTAAATGCAGCTGATCATAATGTTTTTCTGACCCTATCTGTATTTGTAGATTAAAGTCACCTCAAATCACAAAATGTCCATTGATATAAAAAAAATTTCCTTATTTATAAAGTCTTGTCATTCTTGCAATGGTCTAAGGTATGAGAACGTGTCATGTTTTACAGGCATATTAAACATTCCAAGATTGTGGCTTTTCCTCAAGCAAATTTATTCCACTTAAGGAGAAAAATTAAAAGGAGTTGTAACAAGTTCACAAAATGAATAAAAATACACATGCTGAAATAGTTATTCAGATAGTTCCAATTGCTTCTAGGGTTGAATACCACCTTTACCATTTCTTTTACATCTTGCATGTAATGCTATTCAGGGCCAGTCTGAAATTCTAAAAATCAAACATTAGAAAAAAAGTAAAGAGAATTTTTAAAATTAGTCAAGGTCCTAGCAGAGCCCTATCCAAATTTTTCACAAATGTCCAGATATTTCAGGTACTCACTTTAGAGATTTTCAACTTAAGACATTTGACACTCTCAAGAACATCTCAGAAACACAAAATTTCTAGAAAATCCTCATTTGTCTTTCAATGTGAGGCTATATCTTAGCTACACGTAGGAATATAAAATATTAAGAGCATATTACAGTGAGCATATTCTCTTCTGTAAAGAGAAACAGAACGAAACACCAGAGAGTGGAATGAAAGCAAGTCTGCATAGGCTAGCAGAAATGCTTTCCATTTTTACACTGCCTATATAATTTTCAGGAATCCTCTCAGATGAGTTATTATAGCTTACTTCTATAAATATTATGTCAAAACCAATTCTGTATGAAAGTCTATTATACCTACAATACTAACTTTTTGTGCCTTAATGAAATATGTCAAATATATAAGATGTTGCATCTTTTTATTAATTGTAGTGTAATAAGAAAATCCCCAAGGAAGCATTTTTTGTTTGTTTTGGCCGCGAAACAAACAAGGAAAAAAAACTTTATAAATAGAAAGATATTAAATGTTCAAACTCCAGTCTATATATATATTAATAACCAACATTCAGAAAACCCAAAAAACCTCTGTGTGCCATAACTAAAACCAAGTAAGTTTTGGAATGTCTCACACCCAATTTTGGTTAGTGACATTTCCAGATTTCTGTCCATGGAACTGCTCAAAGCGGTTATAATGACAAGAACTGAGAAGTGCTCTCTGAGTTGATGTGTTTGAAAGGTAGCTTTGTATGAACAGCTGTGTTTCCAAAATGCTTGCCACCCCTAAATTGGTCCTTGTGAAGTGCACTGTTTGCCTTATTGCCAGCAGGGCACAGTGCACTGTCACTGCTGCATTTTTAGGTTTTATCGCTGTCTCTCTAACTGCTGAAGTGGAAAAGAATGATTGCCAAAATCTGACGTGTTTCTTTTCCTTTCTGCCCACTCTGACTTGGTTCTTAGCTGTCTGTTGCTCCAGTGATGACAAATGTTGCTCAGTTTATTCATTCACAGAATGTCTTTTCCAGCTCAAATAACGGTGATACCCTCTTGTAAATCAAGTCTCCAGCTGTCAATAGTGGTAAATCAGAGAAACCTAATTAAGATATAACAATCATTGTTTCCACAAGAAATAATTAGGCTGCAAAAAGTCACACACATCAGGGTACATTTTTCCAAAAGCAAGAGATAATACCTTAAAGGAAGAGACACACCGTGTTTAGTAGGACACCAAGTAGGGGCAGCAACAGGGATTGACCTCCAGAAAAAAACAGATAATCTGTTCACAAGGATTTAAGCATAAGCATCTAGTACATAAATTCTAGTGTACAAAGCAATAAGAAAAATCCTGAAGCACTAATAAGGAATACTAATTTGTTAGATATAAAATATTTAGCCTTTTTATTTGCAGACATTAGGAAGCAAACCATACTATTTCATCTGGATGTGGAAATACAAGTACAATCAGAGTACCCACAAAGATCTGTAAGTGCAGTTGAGTAAAGAACTACATCAAAGACTCCAAAACTATGATGCACAGTTCTTGCTGCTTGTGTGGAAACATCTATCCTGCACCTCAGCTTACTGGTCGTAATCTGCTCTGGAGCCTTACCTGTACAAGGTTCTCTACTCTCAGAAAGTCAGAGTAGACTTTTAAGAATTGCTTAAAACATCACTTCCATAATCTTGAGAAGTCACCAAAATCCACTAACAAAGAGGTATTGCTGACATACTTGCATTATTTGAAAAAACTTCTTTTTTAAAATAAGGAAGAAAATGAATTCTTGGCACAGAAACTTTTATGTGTAAACCTCAGTTACTTTAAACACTACTCAAAGAAACAGAACAAATAACTTTCAGGTTCTCCGTGCCCTTCTTATAATAGAACCTTTAAAACTAAACATTCAAATTACTAAAATTTCACATAAAACTCTAGATGGTACTAAGCACTCAGCTTTAAAGTACCAGAACATATTAAAAAAAACTCTGAAAATCTGCTAATAAGAGCACTTACATTCAATTTTATTCAGTATTTACTATTACTAGTACATTAATGAAGAAAAGGAATCAATGCGTTCCAGAAGTTGAAAGTAACATGAAGTTAAATTCTTTTTTTCCCAATACAAACACTTATCTCTGTAACACCACATTCTTCAAGGAAACTGAACTTTAGATACAGTTTATGCTGCTGAGTGCAGTTTACATGAGGTTATTTTGTTACAGTGAATGACTGCTCACTTTTCACTCCAAAATGATTTGAAGGCATCTCAAGGTTGGAAATTAGTTACATACATACAGACACACTCACACAATCACTGCAACCAGTTAAGCAGTTATACTGCTTAACTTGATTCTGGGCTTTGATCACTTCAAGTGGGACAGGAGAACTTACACCAGCAATCCATTTTTTCTTAAATTCTTAGTCAAGATGTATATTGGAGTCACAATATAATATTGCTATAAACAAAAAAAAAAAAGATTTTGCCACTCCAAGCATTATATACAATTTTTGCTGTTGCAATGTATCACTTTTTTATGTACTCTGTCATAAAAGAGTACTACTGTCATAGGATTTAGTTTCAGGCTGTCCTGCCAGAAGCAGGTGATCCTTATGGGTCCCTTCCAACTTGGCACATCCTATTCTATGATTGTATGATGTCATAAGCCACCATGGGTGGTGCCCATTCTATTAGAAACATTATTTTATACCACACCTTGAATGACAGTTAAAAACAAATCATTTTTTTATATAGATATGCTACTATTTAAACAAAAAAATCTTTCTCCATTGAAACAGTGTATTTTGGAATGATGGCTGCAGGCTGGAAGTGTCAAAATTATTCTACAATCTGTTATTCAAGCCACTCAACCTCAGTGAATATTTTACACAAGACAGACGCACTTTAACCAAAGAAATAAGAATGATTTATGCTAGAACACCATATGAGCTTGAGCTGGTGACATATTAGCTAAAGCATTCACCAGAAAGAGAAAGGACATCAGATTAAATCATAACGAAGCCGAATTTCAACCTAGATCTCAGCTCTTCTTTTTTCTGCTGCCTTTTGCAGAAAACCTATCTGATATATATGACATGGAAATATCCACTGATGCCCTTACTTTTGGTTTGAGAATCCCAAAGAAACTAGAATTTAAAATCAGGAGTATAAATGCAAATACAGGAGCGTGTTGGCTCAAAAGTATATGAAAATGTAGTTTATGTACTTTAAATGGTACAGCCTTTCAGGTGTCTGGGACACACATGAAAACTTCATCTTGGTCCTTATTTTATGTTTCACAGTGGCCAATAGCAAATTTTTAGGGAGGGACAGAAAATCAGGTCAGCTGCATGGTTTTGCTTCCCCAGATTGCTTTCACAAGTATCTCTACTGAGCAGAAGTCCCTGAGAATCACAGTGGGAACAAAAGGCTGAGATAAGACATTTGCAGTAGTAGTCTGTTGAATCTCAATTAATTTACAATTCAGTTAAGATTTTCAATGATCTTTTAAATTTTGAAACATACATTTTGTATTTTTCATGCTAGAAATACATTTTTCATATACAGTCCAATTGAAAATACAATAGTCAGCACAAAATGTGCTTCAAGAGTATGTATGAAGAACATGACCAGAAGATTCTCCACCACGTGGCCATCCTCTTTTCCCCTTACACAGAAAATTACATCTGTGCATTTGGCATAGAAGGATTTCTACTAAGATCTTTAGTAAATGTGACAGTACTCCACTTAGGGGTATTGCCTTGCCTCCTGGTGGCAAAATTAAGAGCAAGTTGCAGGCATTAACTTTTCAACACAAACCTTTATTTTTCTGCAAGCCTCAAGTTCATCTCATTTCTCGAAAGAAAGGAACAGATTATATTTTTACTATTTCAGTCAGTATGTCTTAGTATTTTAGTATAAACTGGGCAATGTGCATAAAAACATACTATTGATCCTCAAAACAGCAGAATGTTTTCTGTATGTTTATCTCACACATTGTCTGTTCACTCTATTAATAAACTTACATGTTGAAATAAAATATTAAATGTCCTTAAATGCACATAACACAAAGAACCGCCTCAAAGACTTGCCAAATGTACTTCAAATTGTCCCAATGCTCATATTACTTTACACAGTCCAACACCATTCTTCTACACTGCTATGGAATGCCTGGGTGGTCACTGTGCCAAATCCCCCTGGGCCTGGAAAGGACACATAAATCCAAATGCTTGACACCTAACTTTTGCAATTCTGCCTATCTATACCAGCAACCCCTTCAAAGTTATTTATCAATGTCAATTAAGCATTGATCTTAAGGTTTGTAAACAATGTCAATGTGAATTTTAGCACTAAAGGCAAGGGGAGAAAGGGCATAAATGTGTATAGCACAGCAGTCTTCAGAAACAAAGCCTGGGGGAAGTGTAAAGTCTATATTCTGAAGTAAATTTAGCAGTGAATATGTACTACTTTATATAAGAAAACAAAGAAGCTCTTGAATGTGTACTACTTTATATAAGAAAATACAGAAGCTTTTGTTTTACATGGATTGGAACAAAATGTACACTCAAAGTCAAATTTATTTTACTCTTCAAAAAGAAAGTACATACCAGAAATCTGGAAAGCACACAACTGATGCCACAAGTGGCATTGATGCTACAAGGTTTCAGTCTTTACTATAATTTGGGACCTAAAGGCAGTCTACAGACTTCAGATTCTTGCAAAACTACAGAAGCAACTACAGGGAAAAGAAGCAATTGCTAGTGTAATTTTTTCTTCCCTTATCACTCTGAAGACACTTTTTTGCTAATACTCCTTGCAATTGATGTTATTGAAGTCAAAATAAGAAAGTCAGTGATTAGCCTGAATTTGCCAAGATGACAAGCTATTTATTATAGGGTACAAATTTCCTTCTAAATAACACTTTAAGGAAAAGAAAAAAAGTTTTCTTTCTAGACAGCAGCTACAAAAAGAATTAAAAATTATAAAACCTGTGGAATTTCAGTTTCATATATTTCTGTATAAATATCTCACAGGCTTGCCTAAGAATGTCATTAGGAATGTGCATTAATCCAACCATTCCATTTCCCTTTCATTATAGATAAATTACATTCTTTATAGTTACAAACTTTATGTAAAAAAAGTTAAGTATTCATGCTCTGTAGGATTTTTCTCAGTGTTTACATTTTCAAAGCCAACAGAAATTAGTCTGCTTCTAGAGATAACTGAAAGAGAAAAGAAAGTATTTTAAAGGAGGATAAAATATGTAGAAAAATCTCACTGATATATTTTACTTTAAACTCTGTGGATCTTCATCTTTCTGTAGAACAATACTCCCCTGGATGTATGACAAGCTAAAAGTCTAAAGACATATTACTATATTAACTTAATTTATGCTATCTGGATACCACTATAATACTCCAGACACCACAATCATTTTCCTTTCTTACTTGCAATAATTAACAGTAGAGAGCAAAAGATGGCTAAATTAATTTATAACTTTATAGCTTCTTATACTAATTATTTCCTCTTCTTGTATTTTAGGTCATCTTGTCGTTCCTGCAAACACTAATCAATCATGGGATTTGAAGTTAATACTACTAAATAAATGAATTGTTTCATCTCCTATGACCATCTATACATACTTCATCTTCACAAAGCTCATCAATTTTACGTCATCAAGGACAAAGTGACCTTAATTTCCACAAAATGCTTCTTACTACTGGACAAGTTGGCTACAAATTTATCACATCCTCAGGAAGGAAGTCCTTCATGATCATCATTTGATAAATGCAAGACTGTGCTGTATTAATTGACCAGTCATACTGAATTCTAGGACTATAATTGTGGAATACTAAAGGGTCTGTTACTTTCCTGAACATTTGGGCTAAGATGAAGGACCTGCAACTCAAAATTAATTTACTGCTTGGTCTAGTTACCACTGCTCTACTACAAGCCGTAGGAAAAAAAGCAGACTGCCCGGAGTCATGTATATGTGAAATCAGACCATGGTTCACCCCCAGGTCTGTCTACATGGAAGCTCCAACAGTGGACTGTAATGATTTAGGCCTTTTTCATTTTCCAGCCACACTGCCTGCTGACACACAAGTTCTACTTCTACAAACTAATAATATTGCAAAAATTGAACACTCAGTAGACTTCCCAGTGAATTTAACTGGTCTAGATTTATCTCAGAACAATTTATCCTCAGTGACCAGTATTAATCTTAGAAAGATACCACAGTTACTGTCAATGTACCTTGAAGAAAACAAACTTACTGAGCTGCCTGAAGAATGTCTCTCTGGACTCAACAATTTACAAGAGCTTTATATTAATCATAATCTGCTTTCTGTGATTGCACCAGGAGCTTTCATAGGCCTCAATAATCTTCTCAGACTTCATCTCAATTCAAATGGTCTGCAAGTGATCAACAGAAAGTGGTTTGAAGCTACTCCTAATCTTGAAATTCTCATGATTGGAGAAAATCCAATAATCAGAATTGAAGACATGAACTTCAAGCCTCTTAGCAATCTGCGCAGCCTAGTTTTAGCAGGTATAAATCTCACTGAAATACCAGATAATGCTTTGGCTGGCCTTGACAACTTAGAAAGCATTTCCTTTTATGACAACAGATTTGTTAGAGTGCCCCACATCGCTCTTCAAAAGGCTACAAATCTCAAATTTCTGGATCTAAATAAGAATCCCATTAACAGAATTCGACGAGGAGATTTTAGCAATATGCTGCATCTAAAAGAGTTAGGAATTAATAACATGCCTGAACTGATTTCTATAGATAGTCTTGCTGTTGACAATTTGCCAGATTTAAGAAAAATAGAAGCAACCAATAACCCCAGATTATCATACATTCACCCCAATGCATTCTACAGACTTCCCAAGCTGGAGTCGCTGATGCTCAACAGCAACGCGCTGAGCGCGCTGTACCGCAGTACAGTGGAGTCCCTGCCGAACCTCAAGGAAGTCAGCATCCACAGCAATCCCATCAGGTGTGACTGTGTCATCCGCTGGATTAACATGAACAAAACAAACGTTCGGTTCATGGAGCCGGAGTCCCTGTTTTGTGTAGACCCTCCTGAATTCCAAGGTCAGAATGTGAGACAGGTACACTTTCGGGAAATGATGGAAATCTGTCTTCCTCTGATAGCTCCTGAAAGTTTTCCATCTACATTGGATTTAAAAGCTGGCAGCCATATTTCTTTGCATTGCAGAGCAACAGCAGAACCAGAGCCTGAAATCTACTGGATAACACCATCAGGACACAAACTTTTGCCTAATACTATCTCTGATAAATACTACATTCATTCTGAAGGAACACTAGACATAAGTGATGTAACACAGAGAGAAAGTGGCTTATACACATGTATAGCATCAAATTTAGTTGGGGCAGACCTAAAGTCAGTCATGATTAAAGTGGACGGCTCTTTCCCTCAGGAACACAATGGATCTGTAAATATTAAAGTAAAAGACATAAAATCTAATTCTGTTTTGGTTTCATGGACAGCAAATTCTAAAATTCTGAAGTCCAGTGTCAGATGGACAGCCTTTCCGAAAGCTGAAGACTCCCGGGCTGCACAGAGTGCTCGAATACCGTCTGATATAAAGGTATATAATCTTACACATCTAAATCCATCAACTGAATACAAAATTTGTATAGACATTCCCACTATCTATTCTCAGAATAAGAAACAGTGTGTCAATGTAACCACAAAAGGACTGGACTTGGAAGTGAAAGGCTATGAAAAGAACAACATAATAGGATTCCTTGCCAGCCTTGGTGCTCTTTTGGGAATCATATCTGTGATATATCTCTACAGCTGCATCTCTCAAGATATGAACTATGGCATTGGACACAGCTATCTAAGGAATTACCTGAAGAAACAATCCTTTTCACTCAATGAGCTTTATCCTCCTCTAATCACTCTTTGGGACATGGGCAAAGAAAAAAGCACAGCAATGGAAGTAAAAGCAACTGTAATAGGTGTACCAACAAATATGTCATAAATATGTCAGTATATCACTTACTTTCTGAAATAAAAAGCACATGACTGTATTTGTGCTGAATAAAAAGGCAACAAGAAAAACATATTTCTCTTAGGAACTATATGGCTGGACTTTGTTGCTGCCAACAAATGGAATATATATGATTCAGTATGAGAGAAGAATTTTAATTAACTGGCTTCTAAGGGTATTCTACCAACCAAATAAAATTAACTTCATATTCTAGAACTTTCATGGGACTTTTAAGTCTGGAATACAGTGGAAGTAGCCAAGAACATTTTCTGTATTTTTTTTTAAATTATTATATAAAAGTAGTGGAACTGAGCAATACCTCCTCCTGTGCTGTATTACACAAAATAGCCACGAGTTTTTGCAGTGAACAGATATACTAGGATTGACATATGGTGTAATGAAATGGACAAATTCTGTAGAGTAGACACAGTGAGTATGTGAGTTTTTTTTAATGAGAAAATACATTTTTGATTAAAATCAAAATACTTTTTGTCTTGTTTGTTTCTAAAGACAACACCTCACCTTTCTGGGAGTTCTTGTCTGACAATAACAAACACAATCCAAAGTCTGATAAAATATCTCTTTACATATTCTCCTCTCTCCTGAAAATTCTAATCTGAGCACAAACGATATTTTTGCTGATTTTCAGCTGTACAACGTTTCTAACAGAAATGTAAGTTTAGTGATAGTTTTTTACCAAATTTTATTTACTCTAAGAGCATTATAAAGCCAAAAGAGGTGTTGGAGATGAGGCCACTTAAACCCACTTGAATTAGATTTCAGCATGGATATTGGTTAATGAATAGTTCTTTGATCCTTTTATTTTATACACTTTTATGTATCTGTGTGAAATACTTCTGTTCTCTTAGCAACATGTGAGCCTGCAGATCTTTATTTCATTATATCTGTATTACATAATTTTATTACTAGACAAAAGTAATCTCTTCTAGAATACATGGCAATGCTTTCCATGGTAGTACTGCGAACCACCATCAGATAAACATAACATCTTTGATCTCTTCACAGAAACTTCTCCATGGTATTAGCCATTTTCCATGACCAAAGACATTCTTTATGTCAAAATCCCCATACAAGCAACAGATAAGCAGTGGAATTCTTGTGCAGCTGTATATAATAATGGACAGCTATTCCTTCTACAGATATCCTACATATCTGTAGGCCTGAAATCCCTAGGAAGTAATAAATCCACCTAGTAGATTTAATAGCATAATGCATATTACCTTGCATTTTTGCACAAACATGCAGGAAAAAAAAAAGTAACAGCAGTTTTTTCAGCAAAGTAAAATCTCTTAAAAGTCATAGAAATAACTCAGTTGAGTTGAATTATGCTTTTTCATAATCTCATTTATAAAAAGGCTGGTTTTTTCTACACAAGGCATAGGGCTAAAATTTTCATATATTTCATTAATTGGGATGTTTACTTTCTTTAATGGAGGAAGAAATTGATAAAGAATTATATTTAATTTCCTCAGAAACAGAAAAGTATTGCTACACACTTTTGTTTCCATTTATTTCATAGTTTTCTCTCAGGAATGCATTAAAATGCTTTAATGCATTAATGCATTAAAAGCAGTACTTACTGGTTATTCAAACCAGAAGAGTAGAAATAGATTAATTTTTCTTTGGCATTTGACAGCAAACCTCATTCTGAGATGTACCACTAATAAAAGAGAGGAAGCAAACATAAGTATTTGAAATATCTGGCTAGGAAATACCCACAATACAATACTAAAAAAAAATTAACTTATATTACTTTTTTCTATCAGTTACTGGACTGAAGGATAATATTTTATTAATAAAAAGATGAAGCATTTACTTTTTGGTAAAAATTTTGCTGCCATTTTAAAAAATAAATTGCAATATTTCATCAGCTAACAAGGTCAAACACTATCTTAAATAGGAACATTTCAGTTTCTAGTTTAGTTAAAATGCTGTGAAATCATAACTCCAAAAAGTACCCATAAAACCAAGATAAGAGATTGGAGAAAAATATCTTGATTTATATCCTAAAAGGAAATTTCCACTTCCAAAATTCTCTAATAATCCTATTCTGCTTGTGTATCCTGAAGTAATGACCTCAAGATAACTTAAAATAGAAATTGGGATTCTTCCCATAATGTTGTGCTGGCCAGTAAGACATAATGGTCAACAATAATCTTATAAGATATCCTTTTTTATCTGAAGCCAGAAGAGACTCTTCTGTAAAATGTTGCTATATAGCACAGAAAATAAGTTCACATACCAGACAACTCTAGAAGAGTTGCAAGAAAAAAAAAATTGAAAAGCAACACTGTGTCAGACATAAGGAAAAAAATAATTCTTATTATTGAACTGAATAGGGTAGATGTGTGGCACTGACAAAACAAGAAATTTTATATGGAAGAAAGTATACAGTAATTATGAGAAGTTCATTATTAAAACTTCAGAAGACATTTTGAAGGAAATAGCTAAATGGAATAGAGGAGACAGCCATTGAACACAACCTAAAAGAACTAAAGAGACTGAGTTCATCTCATGCTAAAGATAAGAAAACATACTTGACAAAAATAATAACAGTTGCATGTAGCTTTTGTAGAAGTTAGAAAACAGATGACTAGAAATATATCCAGAGCAAAAAGAAAAAAAAACAAAAACCTGGTACTTCCTGCTAGGTAGGGAAAAAACCCCCCCACATCGTTCTGAAATACAGGTTGACCTTCCAAACCTATTGTTTTGGTAGGTCACTTGACTGATGTTCCAAATGGGTAATTTGCATAGCTTTTCATTTAATACAATTGGAAATAATTGGAACCAATTTTCTCAGGAAAAGACTACATAGGTACTCAGGGATAATGCTAAACAGCAACAAAAAAAAGAGAGAAGGATTATCAAACAAGAGAAGGATAATCTAAACATTAAGTAAACATGAAATCAAGACAGAGAACAAAAGAAGCTACAAAGTTTGTGAAAATTAAAGGAAAAAACACCAAGCTTCATTTCCACATAGGACAACTATATAAGTTAGATATCTAACTAGAGAATTGCAATTACTCATTTATATGGATAAATTCAATATATCACTGAAACTTGGCAAACTTTGCATGATTGGAATGTTAAAATACACAATCATAACCTGTCTAGTCAGAACTGTGCTTTGAAACTGAGACTTGAGCTATTCACTTCACCTTCAATAAAAATTCTAAAGGAGTTATGTCTTCAATGTTTCCATTATAGGGCAGTGTGAAAATGAAGTACCAAACTATATTCTGTCCATATTTAGCTGCACCTCAGTATTCTGAGACAAAATGTCCAAGCAGCCTTTGTAAATAACATAGGCATACAGTAAAACTAGTAATGAGTAATGAAAACACACCCTATGGTGTGCAAATGACTATGGTTATATTATTTTTCAGGCTACTTTAAGTAGTGTTTCATTTCTACAGCTAGGGTGACCAAAAAGAGATAGAAGGCTAAACCAACTGGACGTCATGTTTAAAAGACTTGTTCTTTTGAACAATCAGGAAAAACTTTAAATAAATGTGTTGTACATCTACCTACTCAACTACAGTATTCTCACAGAGATATAAAGCTGCAGATACATTGAAGTGCCTTCAAAGCAACTGAATCTTCTATTAATTCATTCCTTCTTTCCTTCAGAACAAGCTGAAAACTACAAATTAAATTCCTCTTTCAGCTAAAAAATGCTTTTTACAAATGTCTCTCACTTATCTTTCTGTCTCTCAGCTTCAATTCTTTTTAGACCCTTTTTCCCAAAGCCCTTTTCTTTGCCTTGATGCAAATTCTCTGTTCCCTTCCATGCTCCCTGTGGGTTCTTTGCTTATTTCCTGCTACTATTGTTGCCAGACTGTCGCATCATTTCCAACACTTCCCAGTAAGGACAGATGCTGTCTGAGTTACTAAAAAAATTATCAATGAAACATAATACTTGGAGGCAAAATATTTGAATAGATAAATACAATTATTAAAAAAGAACTGGCATTTTTAGAGAAAAACCCAGTTGTAAAACTTATCAGGTAATGAGATTAGGCATATCGCAAGGAAACAAAAAGAAATAATATAACAACATTCCAATGACAATAATAATATGGGAGTTAGATAAAGCTGGAAGGGCATGCAATTTGGGCAAATGGCCTATTCCTGATCCTAAAATAGCTGATGTTCTTTTTAACATTACAGTTTAGATAAGTGGAAAACAACCCCATCTGCCTCACCCTTACATAGCCATTGTTTGTTATCCACGTTAATGACAATTTCACACTGTTCTCCAAAAAGCCATAATGCTTTTATCAGAAAAGTACATCAAAATCAGTGCTGGTGTCTTCATCTATACACATTTCTTACAGACCAGACCCAGATTCTATAAAGAAAGCCTTTCAGCATTCATATACTACACTTTACAGGTCAAAGAGTGTACAGTTTTGTCATTTAGCATGTGAGCACAAGTCAGAGTCCGTCAGATGGCTGTTGAGAAGAACTTCTGAGGGCAGAATCTTGTCATACATTCTTATTTTTTTCTATGAAATTTTACTATGTGCTGTTAATGCTTATAACTTTTTTGTTTTTGTCTCTAATGTGAATGTCAGCTAAACTTAAAAACATGCAGCTGAATACATTACAATACCAGAGAAAGTCAGTTACTGTCTGAAGTCTGCTAAAGACAGCTAAAACACACCTCAGGCGTAATGGTAGAAGGATTTCATAGGACACAGAAACCGATTATAAAAATCATCTATTCCTAAATATCCAACACTTAAATGGAATATAAAGGTGCTAAAAATAAAGTCAGAATTATCACTTTCAATTAAATGCAAAGTGCCCAATAACCATGCCAAATAAAAAACCTGAACCATTTAGAGGTAGTCTCACTATAGTAAAGCAAAAAACATAATTAAATTAGAAGTAATCAGTATGTTTTTCTTTATGTTCCAGGTAATAAAAGGATAAATTTAAATTGTTACTATTAATTATAGTCTCTTAGATTAATCTTACCTTAAATTAATATAAAATGGGATGTTAAATTCTTACATAATTTATTTCATAAATGCTCTGAAGGTATTCATGATAAGTGCATGCCCATTTTTAGCAAACTAACTGCTATACTGAATATTCATGTGTTACACCACGTATTTCAAAATATGAAATGATGCTTTCTCCTAAAACACCCGCTTGCACAATTTAAACTATCAGTACCTAAAATATATTGCACTATCCCAATTCCATTTATTCTGCAGGAATGTAAAAGGATTTCTTTACTCAAGCTAGGATGAACTGTATCCCGAGGACTCCCAGACTTTTCGTTTGAGAAGTTCACAATAGTACAGACCAATGTCACAACACTTATAAATCTATCATGTCCAATTCAGCCTTTCAGGCTGTTGAAGTCCAATTTAAAATTACTTCCTTTTCAACCTTCCAAGAAATTCAACCTCTCTTGTACCCTTCACATTTTATTCCTTCACTCAGCAATCATCTACTGTTTGCTTACACAAAATTACACCAGCAGCAGCCCTTCTTTTAAACCATTTTCTTCTTCATTAATACTTCATATTTTTCCCAGCCTCCTACGAACTAGACTACTTACAGAGTATCCTTCCTCCTACAGTACTTTTAGAGTATTCTTCTCTATGACATTTGTAATCATTTTGTAATTATCAATGACATGGGAGGAAAAAAATGCCAAAAAACAGCAATAAGAAAAAAGCTGAATTGCTCTATGGATTTGAAGGCAAATTTCAAGAGCAGCCAGAGGAAAAATGTAACCCTGAAAACTCTGCAGTTTAATCGCCAACCTTCTTCAGCAGCCAGCTCTGCTTTAACAGTATTATGCTAGGTAAAGCTCCCTTTCTTCCCCTTGGTCTTAGGAAAGCTGACTAAAATGGAGGATGTCTACTAGAGGTAGAGTAATTTGAAGTTATTTGTAACTTTTACCATATCTGGATTATTAAAAAAAAACAGAAAGAGAATAATCTGATTATTCATCCAGCCTTTCAAAAGCATACAACAATTTACACGTATATATCAATAAACACATCACACCAAAGCACACAAACCAAGGATTAAACACCTCTGCAATTAACTAAAGGTTTAGAACAAAAGAAATAGAAATGTATTGTCAAAGGGTTGTAAATCTTTTCAATAAAACACCAGCAAGGAAATTCTCTATATGTTCAGATATTATCTAGCTACAAACAAAATAATATGCCATACAGTATATTCTAAATGAATGCATTTTAAGATATCACAAACAATATATAGGTTTACCTCAGATTCTTACTCCTCTTGACCTAAAAGGTTTTCAAGAGTCTGCTCCTGCTATTCATCTCTAACTATAAATTTTATTCCTACAGAATTTCTTAGGCTTCAACTTGTCTTCTTCTTCCTTTTGTCTTTTTCATTTGAAAGTTTTTGGCTTCAATTATCTTACACATGAAAATTGTCTGTTCTTGTATGTTATGCAACATTGTAATCCCACTATTAGCATTTCTTTTTTAACATTCTAGCAAACAACTCTACTTTTCTCTTGCCAAAATTTATATTCCACCACCCTGGTTGTGTATAAATGCTTCTTGCTGGAACACTTTTATTAATATGACAAATTTTATGTATAATGTGATGACTTTAAAGTGTTTACCTTAAACAAGCATGTGAAAACTTTCTCAAAAATGTTTAGAAAATTGACAAAATATAAGAAAGAAAAAAATACTTTTAGAAATGGTAAATCAGAAACCTTTTATGTTGCTAAAAAATTAAAGTTCAGACCATGTAAGTATTACAGTTAAAAGTGAGGAAAAATGAGAAACTTTAGATACTCAAAGGGAGATAAGTGAATGGTTAAAACCAATTGTAACACAGAATGGAAAAAATACTTTAGAATAAACCAGAAAAGAGCTGTAAAAATGTGGCCAAAGGGGCCAAAACTGCTGAAAGAACAAGTTTGCAACATGATCAAATCAATAAATAAGAGAAAAATAAGCTGAATGAACAAAGAAGCGCTACAAGTAGGTTTAAAGACAGTGAAGGAGAAAAATAGGATGAACAAAAGGTATAAAAAAGGAACAGGTGAAGGCACTGCATCTAACAGCCCATCCTGGAAACACAATAGCAATAGACTGGTCAGTAGTCAAGCAAATTTTAAACAAGAAGAATTATCAGACAATACTATCAGAAGCTAAGAAAAATTAAGAATAAAGACATAAAGAAAGACTCAAGGAAAACAAGTGAGCTTGAAGATACCATGAAATATATATACATATAAAAGGTTCAAATTAAGACAAGACTTTACAAAATGGGGAAGAAAGAGAGGACAGCAGGCCTATGTGCTTTTGATTTGGCCAAAACAATATTTATTACAGCAAAAAGCTGTAAAGAAGATTTACCTTTTTTTAAATTTCATTGTTGTTGTTGCTGTTTTATTTTTAAATAAATTTCAGATAATTCTGAAATAATGCCAAGGAGACAACTATAATTTCCACCCTTTATGATCATGTGCCAAGGGAAAATTTACAATACTAATTCTAAAACAAGAGTAAAAATACTTATTAGAAAGTGAAAAGAAGTGCTTAAGCAATGACACAGAGCGTTTTGGGGAATTCTGGCTCATATGCAGAAGGCAGTGACAGGTAGTCTCATTTGGGAGGTTTCATTCAGAAGACAACTGAAAGCTGATAACCCTGCATTATTAAGCAAAATACTTTCATAAGGAAATCTCAGAGGGAAGGAGACACTACCGCCTCTAATTAAAGAGAGAGCTCAAGGTCCAGGGGCTGCTTAACAGTATCAATTATAATGTCAGTAATAACCAATTAAGGTTTGTGATTTTTCTAAATATTACCAGAGCCAAAGCAATATCAAATATTGCTTTTAAGAAGCCTCAAAGTTATTTAAAAATAATTAATTCTGAAGGATTAACTACAAAATCCATTTAAAGGCATCAATGAAAGACACTAAAAGGTATTTCAGTTTGTTTTAAATGATGTTGAAAGCAAGTGTATTCCAGCAAAAAGAAGCCAATCATAGTTACATAGAATAAAAGCTTGAAGAAAAATAAAAGGGAAAACCAAGAGCAGGGGGAAAACAAAGATAACAAAATCAATTAAATTAAGAGGAGAAAAGAGGGAAGACAAGAATGATCCTGTTTAAAATTAAGCTATAAAAGTCAAGTTAATATATTTAAGTTATATACTAAAATAATGACTGATGCAAAAGAGTCAGTCAGAATGCAGTAACAGAAACCTAGATTTTTAAAAATTATTTTTAAGACTCCTTTTAAAATTCATAGCAAAGTAACTGAAAAATCAGTGAAATTGTGGAAGTAAGAGAGACTGAATAAGCCAACTAGGTGTCTGTATCTAAAACAGAGCTGATCTGCTGAATCTCTGATGATATATCTACAAGTTAATCTGCCTCTCCAGTGCAATGTGGAGAGATCTGAATTATGAAGTCCATACAGTGCTGTGAAGCCCTTCAAGGGTTTTCTAGCTCAGCTCCAAGGGCAGTAGGAATTATTAGTTTGACAGAAAGGCACACTAATATCACTCCCATGTAGACTGTATACACAAAGGTGCTAAAATACACAGTACTAGCCATGGTAGTCTGGACAACACCACTCCACACTCAAGGGGTAGAGGTCAATATTTGTACTGGTTTGAGACCAGTTGGAAGTGATCTTCCTCGGGGTTTTACTCTGGGATTTAACTTGCTTATTAATGACCTGAAGGAGAAGACAAAATCCTTATCAATCTGACAATACTAATTTGGAGAATGCAGCAATACATTTAACCACTGCTGGTGGCAGCCTAGGGCTGCTGTTTAGAGGAATCTAAAATGCTGGAGAATTAGGCCAACAGGCTAATGTGAAATTCAGCAAAGACACGTATAAAGTCCTGCACCTAGAGTGGACTAACACCCCAATGAGCACCAACCTGTCACTGCCCCACTGGATAGCAGCTCTCCTAAAAATGACCTGGGGCTCCTAAGCACAGCTGGCTAACAGGATACTGGGTTGTATTAACATGAAACTAATAGAAGACTGAGGAAGAGAATGGCCCTTCATTCAGCACTTGTTAGACTACCTCTGTAATACTGTGTCTAATTTTGGATCCCTAATTGCCCGGCCCCATATGAGACATTGATGAACTGTAGCAAGCTTGGCAGGAGGTTCTCAAAGTGTCAAGAGCCAGAGCTCTACTCCCAAGAAGAAATTCTGAGGCAGCTGGGCTTGTTCAGCCTGGGAAAAAAGAAGGTTTAAGATGAATGAGTAGCCACAGTCCCATATCTAAGAGGTGGCTACTGAGAAGACAGAATCAGGCTCATTACTGAGGTGCACAGCAGGAAAATGAGTGACAACCACCTACAACAGAAGTTAAAGGGAATGGGACTTAACTAGATATAGGAAAAAAAAATTAATTATGAGGAAAAAAAAATCCTGGGAATAGGTTGCAGATATACGGTACACAATTATAAGCAAATTTAACTGATTCACAATTGACCCTGTTTTGAGCATAGATGACTTATCTTCCAACCTGAATCATTGTGCAGAGTAACTTTATCCCCAGAGACTATACATGCAATGTAACCTCTTCAGAGAAGCAAAAAAAATTTAGCTCAAATTACTCCAAAGTTTGCACAGGAATATCCTCTCACTCTTTTTTAAAATTATTCCAAGAGTTCTTAAAGAGATGCAACAATTTCAGTAGGTGTTTAGGATTCTTAAATGTCCAGATTTTAAAATATATTCCTAATGCAGACAGATATTTCCATTTTCTTTCAACATGTGGCCATACTTTATTTCAAATATATTTACTCTAATTTTTTGAACAAAATCCTTAGGAATTTCTTACATACCTTTTCTCATGCTCTACCATTTTCATTATGATGCTCTTTGACATATCTAAATGGCACGATTTTGCATAAATGGTGAGCAGCAGACGGTGAAACCGAATATATAAGTTTTTCCTTCTTTTTTTACCAACACAGACATGAGTAACCAGCTATAACTAGCATATATTTTTCTGAACTGTAAAAAATTTTGAATAAATCCATGAACATGAGAAAAATATTCAAAGTCACAAAGCCAAAAAATATTCAGAGTTGGATGAGACCCACAAGGATCACCAAGTCCAACTGAAATGAATGTTGCCTGCTGGAATTGAACCCACGACCTTACCATTGCAAGAACCATGCCCTAAACAACGTAATTTCTCTTTCAAAAAAGGATGAACCTCATGAAACAGAAAATCTTTCCTCATGTACTGTCAATTATGAAATTTCATTTCTTTGGGGTATGGTTTTGTTCCATACCATCATATAATTTGTGGCTTTGCAACCACATCAGTCAATTCCCTCAGGACTCTGGGACACATCTCAGAAGATCCTATAGACTTATGCACATTCAGGTTCTTCAGGGGGACATGGACCTGATATTTACTTACAGAGAGCGACTTTACTCCCCCAGTCCCCATCCCACTGTCCATCCACTCCAGAAGCATGGGAAGAGAGGCTGTTATTGAAGACTGAGGCAAAAAAAGTTGTTCAGTACCTCAGCTTTCTCTTGCTCTGTTGTTACCAGTTTATCAGCATTTTTTATCAGGGGGTTTACACCTTCTTGGACATTCCTTTTCTGGTTGACATACCTGTAAGAGCCCTTCCTGTTATTCTTTGTGTACCTTGTTCAGTTCCAGCTTCTCCTTGGCCTTCCTCATCCCATCCTTGCACAAACGACCTTCACCTCTGTGTTCTTCTCGGGTTACCTGTCCTTGTTTCCACTCCCTGTAGATTTGCTTTTTTGCCTTTAGTTTGAAAAGCAGGTCTATACTCAGCCATGCCAGTGTTTTGCTCTCCTTGCCTTATTTCATGCTCCTGGGCATTTCTACCTCTTGTGCTCTATGTAAGACTTTCTTAAAGACCTGCCAGCTCTGATCTGCCCCTTTGTCCCAGAGGTCAGTCTACCAGGGGATCCTGTTGACTATCTTCTTGAAGAGCTGGGAGTTCGCTTTCCTAAAGTTCAGAGGCCTAACAGTACTGTATACCTGATCCATATCCCTCAGGACTACAAATTGACTACTACATCAATGCATGATCACTGCCACTCAGGCTGCCTCCAACCTGCATGTCCCACTTAGCTTGTGTACCTTGGTGACCATCAGATCCAGGAACACATTCCCTCTGCTAGGGCTGTCTCTTATCTGGCTCAGAAAGTTATTTGGAACATGTTGCCAGGACAAGTTCTGTATCGTCCATCTTTGGAAGCAAATGAGCTGAAGTTGGATACTGCTCTGGGCAGCCTAATCTAGTGAAACCCTGACCACAGGGATTGAAGTAAGAGACCCCTAAACAGCCCTTCTGACTTGAACCACTTTATGATTCTAAGTGAGGAAAACAAAGAGGGGCCACTCACATGTAAGCCAGTGGCTGGTCTGTACACTTGCCTGGCAAAATGTTGTACCTGACTACCTGACCACCACAAATTGTCTGTTTTGCTAAACTCCAGTCTCAACTATTTGCTGTGTAAGTATGCTGTCTAATGAGTGTGTGTGTGTCTGTATGTAAAATCTACTACAGAACACCAGGCTGAACTGAAGCCTCTGTTGGATGAGACATTCCAGAAGGACTGCAGGTCTGGGGGACCAATAGCTCTTATTGCCAGTAACTGTATGACACTGAGACACAATTCTGTGTAGAATAATTTGTATAAAACCCATATGTTGTGAATGAGTCTGAATGTGAGCAGTAACAAACTCTAGCCCTCATCAGCTGGCTATCCATGCTGTTCATGTTTCTGTGCTCATGCTGGTGCTGCCACAGAAAGTGTTTTCCCTCTGTGTTGTCTGTGTGGTCAGTTAAGTGTGTGTCCTGCATGTGTGCGCTTCTGCTTGTGCAGGATGTATGCTTAGCCTTAACCACTGCTGGGCCCTGGCAGACAGACCCACAGCAACTGCTCATTTATGGCATCAGGACAGGAGCCTCCATGAGCCCAACATGCACCAAAGTTGGTACTAGCAGGCTAAAGAAAGAAATCCTGCCAGCAACATGAAGTCCAGAGGATCCAGCATCTCTAACACAATTTCTAAGGTTATCCTATCAATAAAACCATTATAAGTAGCAATATCTGAGGTGATGACTGGTTTAATCCAACAATCATTATATATGTAAATAAGTGCTTTTTTAGTTAAAAAATAGCTTCTAGTTACAAATATTAATTAGAGAACATTCCCAAACTTAATCACAGTTTTTTCCCCTATACAGCACAAAATAAACTCTCACCACAACATCACCACCACAGGCAATAAGAATTGATCAGGGGTAGGCTTATTGGATCTGATGTATGCTGACAAACACTCTGACTAGTTTTCTCTAGGACTTCAAACACTACACCACTGAAATAATTTGCTTTTTGACCACAGGCAAAAGAACTGCCTATTACTAAAGTGAACAACCTGTGCTTCTACCTTTGAGATCCTAATAATCATTCAAATTGACAGCACCACCCAGGGTCAAAATGTCCTGAGGAACCAATTCAGGAGATCCACACCTTAATTAGCTTTTTTAAAATAGCAGCTATTTTCATTTTACCTTCTGATATTAATATGCTCTTTCATTTGAAATTAATTAAACACATCAACTTCAGTTTGGCATCTTCCTCTCACAAAAAGCCAGTTTAGTAAGTTTGTTTGACTACTTCTGTAGCTTACATATACAGCTGATGCCCATGATCTTGACATCTTTTCCTAAAGCACTTGCCAAATTTTAAACAGTTACAGACAGTCTAAACTCTACCTTCATCTCTATTGCTGGTATTTTCTTAGCTCCCCTCAGAAACTGAATGGAAAATATGAGAGGCAATGACTTAATTATATTTAAAGCATGTGTTCCTTAAAATCTTGAGTCATTTAGGTCTCCATTATTCTTTGTTTCTCAAACTAACAAATGGATCATGCTACAGCAGCAATAATTCCTTCCTTTTATCAAATTGCTAATGATGGAAGAACTTACAACATTTAAGTCCATGTTTATTCAAAATTTTTGACTTGTGTATTTTCCTCCACAGAATCTACTTTTAAATTCCAAAATAAAGCATCAGATAGGTAAGTGACAAGGAAATCTCCACTCTCTTGCAGATTCAGGCTCTTCCTGGTCCATACTAGTCAGACCAGTAATTCAACTTATTTAATGTAATTTCATAGCTCTGAGCAGCCTAATCTAGTTGAAGATGTCCCAGCTCATTGCAGACGGCTTAAACTAAATGTCCTTTAAATCTCCCTTCAAACCAAAATTCTTCTAAAATTCTTTTTTTTTAACTCTATGAAACCTTGAGACTTCGATATTTTGTCAAAATAACTATAAAGAGTATTTATTAAATGCTTCAAATTTTTACTCCAAGAAATATCAATGCTTTTAAAGATTTTTTCATAGTTCTTAACAAATTACTTAAACACAGAAAGTCAAAATATTTGGTAATTTTTAAAAATTATTTTTCTATATAGTTCACTCTTGCACTGATTCCACATTTCAACTGCTTTGTAGATACTGTTAAAAGAACCTCTTCCTCAGTTAAGATGGCCTAGTGCCACTTTGAAAATATTTTCCTAATAAAACAGCCACTTTAAATTGAATGTTACATACAAATCTTAATTGTGTATAATGCAATGAATGCCCAAGTTTCCAACCCAGTTTCTGTAAAATCAATTGTTCACTGAATGACTGTTCATATCCACTCAGCATGAATTACTGCTTTATAAACTAGATAGATATTTTTCCCTTGTGTGCAATGCAATATAGTGTATCTAGTTAAAAACAGGAGAGAGAAATCCATATTTTCTGCTGTTTATTCAAATTTTGTGTACTAGATATGTCATTTCTTTAATTGCCTCAAGATGTTACACTGAACAGTTCTCTCAATTTTTATGAGCTACTAGTTAGCTCATACTTGGTTTTTTCCTTTTATTCAAAGCCAAAGGATTGATTCCTGATCATTTCATAGGAGAATGAGTCATTTCTATTCCCTCTTCCCTACTTATTACGTATGAAAAATTACACATGCATATTTCCTGTAGCATACATTATTGTTACTTAGAATAAAGTAACTACTGCAAACAATAGAACTTAAAACTTTGATTCCCTCATTTAAAACAATAAAATCAACAAAGATCAGCATTTAAATTATGCTTTAAGTTAATATTTGTAAGAACATGTTCACACTTTTTAAATCTAGCAACCACTGACTTTAAGACTAGATACTAGAATAAAGTTTAGCACATACTTAGGCATGTAAATGCCTATAAACTCAGAACTGGAGGGTGTGGTGGCTGCACCATTTGCTCCATCAACTTCTATTCAGAGTAGGAATCAAGCACCACTATATTCAACATGAAATGGTGTAGTGTTCAGAAGATTCTGAGTACATAAATGCACCAGCAGCGTTATCGACGGAAAACCTTACTAAATAAATGTCTTATTCCTAAAAATCAGGAAATGGTAAATTTCACACACACCAAAAAAACTGATGTACTTTGGCTAAAAGTGTCTATGATAGCTCTTAGATTTACAGTCAGTTAAGCTGCCATGCAACACCTTTTTTCCCAAGATATTAATATCATAGCATGTCAGATTTTTCTACAAGCAAGAGAACAAGAGCAGAAAAGGTAAAAATGGCCATATTAGAAATCAAATAACTATAATTACATTGAAGAATAGAGTTGGATTTTTTTGCATTACAGAGTCTGAAAAGGTTAGTAACATGGCTTACAGTAATAATTGCTTTAATTACTAGCCTAAAATTGATGCCTCAGAAAGCCTTACACTCTATACCACCTACAAGGATGCTACAAAAATGAAATTAGCCTATGAAAACTATTTCACTGAAATTTGACGCCATAAAGGTATGAATTCAGTGGTATCAGTTTAGCTGTCAATATGCAAGCTAAGCAACACAGATACATTAAAAAATGAAGAAGAAATTTCATTAAAATTTTTCAGACTATGAATCAAAATTAACTAATCCAGAGGAAGATATTACTTCAAAAAGAATGAGACTCAAGTCCAGCAGTGTTTTACAAATCTCGCTCAATCTTTTCTCTCTTATTCTGATAAAGTGACATGCTACATAAGACAACAGAGGGAAATTTCAAAAACCCTGGTGTCCCCTATTATCAAAATGACACAAAAAGATGGTAATACTTGGTTTTTATCTTGGGAATGGGTCTTAATTATCCCACTGCATCTTTAGCTATATTTAATTTATTTCTATTCACAAAATGACTACTTTAGTGCAGAATGACTACATAAACACTACTCTTACTATTCAATCAAATTACTACCTTTTGTACAAGGAAAATTAATTGAATTTCTAGCTAATCCAATCAAAATATTTTATTTTAAATCACTTTTTTAAAAGAAAAATTATTGCTTAGTAGTTATATTAATAAACAGCACGTGCTAAACACCCCCATATTTACCACCTAGTATACATTTTATTTGTTCTTGCTTTCCTCTAAGGAATGGCATTTATGGTGCATTAAATGCATATTTATCAATTCCTCCTATGTATGGTTAAGCACACACAGACTCAGATACAGCTTCAAATTGACCAGGGAGCCACACAGGAACAACATGTCTGCTAAAGGCCACTTATTTACAGCTGCCAGTATATCTGCACTTGACAGAATTTGTCCTGGAACAGAAGGCAGGTAGAATAAGCAAATAATGACAGCATTTTATATCTGAGTAATTCTCCTCAGCATCAGTGGTGCTCTGTATTCCAGAAGTTAAGAACATATTTGAAAAGACAAACTTAATTAATTATGGAGTGTAGAATTTTGTGGCTTTTGAATTGCTCAAAGTTGTCTTTCATCTTGTGTTTCCAGAAGCAGCAACCAGCACAATTCCACTACCTTCTGTGTAACAATCATTATTTTTAACACTTCTCCAGAGAATACTTTTATTCATCTACTGACCAAATGAAATAGTTACAGTTTTTTAATCTCTATTCTCAAGAAAATCTCTCTGTATTCATCATTCTACCTGACTATATGGCAATAATAAATTTAATTAATTCACTTAGGAATTCTTAGAGTAACTCAGCTTACTACTTCTTAATTCATCTGTTACTAATGAATTTTTACATTCCATTAGTCTGCCTATTCAGCTTGGCTGTTTTTCTGGAGTTCTTCCACCTTCCATGACACTTTCTCATTAAAATAATTTTATATCACATATAAATGTTTTCTCTTCTTCAATAGTGTCATTCCTACACAGCCCAAACATTATAAGTTATTAATTTATGTACTGAATTTCTATACTAAGTAAAAGATCTCTCACCTTATTCATTCATTTATATGATCTCTCCAGTCTAACCTTAGAATTACTATCCCAGTATATGAGTAACATCTGTACAAAACTAATAGCAATAAGGCAATTTTAATGGACCCTGTCACATTTCCTTGGGAATAATTAAGGTGTCACTTGATCTTGAGAAAGTTTTACTGTAGCAATGAGTATGGATTTTTTTTCTTAAATAATGTAAAAATTTAGGTCTAGTCTGACTCTTCTGAGATAATAAAATCATTATTTATTTTATCTTTATTTGAACTGTTCTCATAATCTTCAAAATTTCATAATTTTATATATTTGAAATGTTTGTATCCGTACAATTTGTGCCGGTCTCCTAGCTGCATCTAGCAAAAGGCCAAATCTTGTTTTTCTGCTCCAACAACTGCAGTTATTCAAAGAACCTGTCTGTCCTTTTAACAAGGAAGTAGATTTAGAATATCAAAAGAAGAAAAGCTTATGAAAAAGAAACAAGAAGTTATGACAAAAACTATTCTGCAACAGTAACATGAAATTAGTGCTGTAATTATAAACTAAAGCCATCACTATTGTTCTATTCTGTAACTCCTGGGCACAGCAATATACAATACAAAATAAGATGTAGAATTGTCATACACCAGTATCATGATTAGAGCAATAAATTTTAGAATTGTAATTTATTTATATATCTCTTGCAGTATATAGAACAGCTAAATGAGAAAAGGCATCTGATGAAGGAAACATCAGGTGAAATTCTCATGAGAAACAATCTGTTTTCATTAAATATTTTATTTCTAAGCAGACTGACCAACTACAGAAGCAAAAGGCGACCCCAGTTTACAGCTGTCCCATTTTGATTAAGCCAAGATATGCAAAAAAACCTTTCTGTATGCTACTAAATTTCAACTCTTGTAGAAATTTTCTAGCTTAATTTCCTGCAAATTTTTCATGAATGACCTATTTTTCTTATGGGATTATGTATGGGTAAATTAACCTAAATACAAATAAATTCAATCACTAAAATGGATGCTGCATTAGAGAAACAAAATCCATATTTTTTAACATAAATTTACTAGAAATTAATCACAGGATAATTTTGATTTGCTTCTCTTGGCTTTCCCTAGAACAACTCTAAAAAATTTATTAATTTATTGTATTACATGTCTTCTTTGAATTCTTTATGTCCATTTTTAAATTCTTCAGACTACCTTGGACTATCAATCATGGCACTTTTCTTTGTACCAGCCTACCAGTCACTTTCTATTGTACCAGCCTACAAATTGATTCTTTAATATATATATATTGTTCTGAAGAAAACAATTGCAGACACACTAAACTGTCAGTCAGTCACAATAATACATTTTTCTGCATATGGATATGAAACCTCTTTCTGTTTGAAAATACCAGAAAATTCAGAATTCAGTGTACATTTTTCCAAAGTATATTGCTAGTTGCCAATATTTATAGAAAACAAAAAAGGATTTTTCTCCATGATGGTGAGAATATAAAAATATTAGAAAGCATGGACTAACTTTTCAAAAGAGCAGAGGAAAAATTTATTAATTTATTTATTTAGGTCATCAAGTGCTGCAAACTAACGTGGGTATTTTTATAATGAATCTCACAACACCACCTTTATCAATCACCTGGACAAAGGGATCAAGTGCACCCTCAGTGAGTTTGCAGCTGACACCAAGCTGGGTGGGAGTGTTGATCAGCTGGAGGGCAGGAAGGCCCTGCAGAGGGATCTGGACAGGCTGGATCAATGGGCCGAGGCCAACTGCATGAGGTTCAACAAGGAGAAGTGCTGGGTCCTGCCCCTGGGACATAACAACCCCATGCAACCCTACAGGCTGGGGGCAGATGGCTGGAAAGCTGCCCAATGGAAAAGGATCTGGGAATACTGTTTGACAGCCAGCACGTGTGCCCAGGTGGCCAAGAAGGCCAATGGCACCTGGCCTGTATCAGCAATGGTGTGGCCAGCAGGGCCAGGGCAGAGATTGTCCCCCTGTCCTCAGCACTGGTGAGCCACACCTCCAGTGCTGTGTCCAGCTCTGGGCCCCTCACTACAAGAAGGACACTGAGGTGCTGGAGTGTGCCCAGAGAAGAGAACAAAAATTGTGAAGGGTCTCAAATTCAAGTCTTATGAGAACAGCTGAAGGGTGTTTAGCATGCAAAAATGGAGTCTCAGAGCAGACTTTACAGCTCTGAGAGGACGTTGCAGCAATGTGGGTGTTGGTCTCTTCTACCAAACAACAATAGGACAAGAAGTGATCTCTAGTAGCACCAGGAAAGGTTTAAATTGGGTATTAGGAAAAAAAATTTCTTTATTGAAAAGATTGTCAAGCATTGGAACCTAGGATAGTGGTTGAGTCACCATCCCTGAGGGTATGCAGAAGACACATTGCACTTAGAGTCATGGTTTAGTGGTGAACTTGTCAGTGCTGGGTTAATGGCTGGAATCCGTGATCTGAAAGGTCATTTCCTACTTATATGATTGTATGATTCTACTATTTCAGGGAATGTTTTTCGTCTAGAAAGATATTTTAGCTAAATAGATTCAACAATAGGTGTATTCTTAATACTAAATTAGGTAACCCTTCTCAGATAACAGTAATTAAAATAATAAAACCAACAGAATGTTTATGTGCTCCACTTCAGTTCCACTTGAAGACAAATCAATAGAAACAAACATAGCAAACTTTTGGGGAGAGGCTACAGGGGGGAAAATAAAACAAGCCAAATCTAAGGGATAACTTCCACATTTATGACAGCCAGGATCCAAAACTGCTGGGAATAACTCTTGAAGGACAAACCTTTCTCAGTCATAGTCAGTTCTCAACTATGCATTTAAAAAAAAAAAAAAAAAAAAAAAAAAAAAAAAACCCAAAAAAATAAAAATTAAAAAAATCAAATTGGATAATCCAACATCTAATCTGGATAATCTGTTCAAATTCCCCAGTTATTCATTCCAGCTTCCTCACAAGAAAATCTAGGCATTAAAAAGGGCAGTGAAGAGAACCTGCAGAGAGGACACTAAGATACAAAAGGGGTAGGCATTTTTGCCTTTTGACTCCATGCCTAATGAAAGCATCCCATTTTCAAATCCAAGCAAAACTTTGAAGGACTACATTCATGTGTTTTCAGCACTGCATGTAAAATAATATTGCCCTGTAACTGAGTTGTTTCTGCATGGAATGAGCTTGATGATTATCTTACAACAGTACTAATAGATTTTCAAAGTGATGCTAAGTTACTGCCACAATCTAGTCTCACATCCTACAAATAACACAGCTTCAGTCCCTGAGCTCAAATTACTGTTGAACTATAGCATATAGTTCAAACAGTACAGCATTTTTTAATTAAAAAATAAAATATGGAGAACCTTTTGTTTCAGTGTTCTAATGCAGTGTCAAAAGGTCACAATAAAATAGGTGTTGTATTTTTAGTTTTACTGATTAATATAATTTATAAAAAATACAACAATGAAAGTGACCTCCAAACAACATCTGCCACTGTCAATTGAAACTCTGCAAAACCTCTCATTTAATAAGTTTGAAAAAAAATTAGAGATCATGCCTTTTGAAAAACAAACTGAGATTTGTATCTAGGAGGGAGATTTAGAAAAAAGATTAACTAAAACTTAATTTAGATTTCAGCTGTCTAAAAGGACTACCTCCCCATATAAATAATTGCTTTCCATTTTGATTTGTGTCTAAGACATCACCTAAGACACCACATAAAACATTTTAAGACATTTTCCTTCCTTTTTAATTTAGTGGTCAGGCTCATAGAAAACTTTATTAGATAGCAGTTTTCTTGAAAGACTGACAAACAGAATCAAGGACATCCATTATCAACAGAAATACCCTTGCTTATTTCTGCCAGGCCTTTTTAATCTATTTGTCTCACTCATTTTACTTTCAAATGTTCTTTTCATCCAATATTTCATTAAATTTGAGAGAATAAGGGGGGGATAAAAAGTAAAATATTAGAAAAATAAGATAAAGACTTTAGGATAATAAAATTAAGAGATGCTTACCTTCCTACCTTTATAGTAAAAACATTTTAATACATATCTGGAAACCAAGTGAAAGGAGATGTTTCTGTACAAAATTACTCAGTTTCAGGATTCTGTCAGACAAAATGTTTTCTTTTCTTCTTTTTTCCTATACCTAAACTATTGGTCTTTCTCTTCAGCATTCTACACTCATTTAGCTCTAAGTCTAAATTCCCTACGGGTCCATTAAGTATGTTGCTAGGCAAACAGTCCAGTAGCAACTGTGAAACAGGAGGTTTGGATGGGAGCCAGTTTTATAGGTCACTACACTGTAAACCTTCACATCATTAGAGTGGAAACTAGTCTTGCAAACTGCAGCCATTACTAGTGATATTCTTTCTTTTCTCTGAGAAGGCAGTCATTCATACTACACCTTTTCAATAATGGGTATTTCCAAATCAAAGGCATTGACAAGGATAGTACTTTTCCATATACTAGTAGGGTAAATTCTCCACTTATTCAATGTTTTAATGCTATCTCACCCTGTGTTTAGAAATAATAGTAATAGCCATGTTAGAGATGTACAATTACCATGGGACAAACCTTTATCTTACAAATTCAAAGAGCAGATATATATAAAAGAGGACTTAACCTTAAGGAAGCAGTATTTTTTTTTATTTCCTTTCTTTGTTGTAACAACTATAAGAAAAACTAGACTATTCACACAAAACTACCCAGCCATCATATTATCTGATTCAGGAAGATTCCTTTTCTTTGACTAAAGTATTGTATCTTTGCTGTAATGTAGCATTATCTCGAAAATGAGCATATAAGCCCTTCAGTGTGATCTTTACATTAATTCAATCAGAACTCTAGCTGAGAATAGCAAACTGCACAGTCCTGCTGATGTGACCACACTGCATTACCCAGTGGAAGACCTGCTGCTACAGTTAATAAGTTCAGAAATAAATGGAAGTGGAAGGTTCCCTGCCTATGGTGGGGCAGCTGGAACTTGATGATCTTTAAAGACCCTTCCAACCCAAACCATTCTATGACTCTACGATTCTATGAAATAAATATGATCTCAGAAACAAGAACATTTTCATATCATTGTTTTTACAGGCTGGAAACACAGCAGTGAAATCAGCGCAATGAAATTGCAAAATGAATGAAGATAGAGAAGAAAAATGCATAGCTTGGGCATGAACATGTTTGGGTTTCTTTAGTTAGTAGTTTGACATCGGTGCACTTCTCAGCTGAAGAAAGTGAAGCAGAGCAAAATAAAAACATTTCCTCTGTGAATTTTATATACACAGGGATTGTTTTAAAATATATATTGTTGAAATGAATAATAGTGATAAAAATTCATTGAGAAAGCAAAACACTCATTATATCAATTAGCTCTTCAGCTTCTGTGTCCTTATTCGTTCATTATCAGCAAAATTTTAACTTTTATGGTAATAGAACTACATAAATAATCCCTAACCTTTATGCTTCCATGTATGAGAAAATGAAAAATGGATTTAAGTATGAGAAATGGAAATGCACAAGCTGAAAGATCACCACTGCCAAAGGTACAGAGATCTAAGCAGCAACAGTAATGCCAGATTTCTCATCACTATCAGGTGAAAGGAAAAGAGTGACATTTTTCCAATTAAGCCCTAGATAATCTTCTGTACGGCCTAATTTAATGGTCCTTGTACAAATTTTTCAGTCTTAAAACAATCCTTCATATATATTTACTTCTCCACAAGTGCAAAAAATTTGAAGCAAGAAATTGATTGTTATAACATGATGAAAATCTTGAAAGAAGGTTTAGAATCTATCTACTTATCTTGTCAGCTCCTGAACAAAACTGTCATCAGACAAAGCTATCAGCATTATTTAAAATCTCTGGTGTATATCTGTTGTGACTAGAACAAGTAAGATGGTAACGTATGTTTTTAGCTTTACAATTTCTGTGTGTTATTTGGGCTATTTTGGAAACAAAGACCAGCAGAATAGCTCATGACTTCTCTCTGATCCTACTCAAGCAAATTCTTAAATCCATCTAATCTATGTACATAAACAAAGATGCCAGAAGGGCTCATTAAAGAACCCCCCTTTTACAAAACCCTAAGTGCTTAAAAAAAGCCTGTTGGGAATAACAACCTGTTTTTCCACTGCTTTTAAAAACTTGGCATTATAATTTGTGTTCACAAGACAAAGATTAGGTACCAGATACTACTAAATTCTGTATATATGCCTCAGAATGACTAGCAAATTGTTGAACTGAAGGGCAAAAACTGGTACCTCACATTTGCCAGTTTTATGGGAATTTTGTTAAGAAACCTAATTTACATGTTGAGATAAAAAAGCAAGATGCCATTTGGCTCTAAATGTACACTTAAAAAATACAGCCATCGGACTGTTAGTGGTGCAGTGACGTTTTTTGTAGACAAACGTCTGGGCTCTGAGCGCACACAACAGTCTCCGTTTCCCTGCTTGACTTCCCAAGTTTTCCCCTTACTCAGTGCCAGCCCCATTTTACTGCAGTCCCTGCCCCCCATGCCGGGGACTCTTGTCCCAAGCCCTCTCAAAGCACGGGCTATGGACACTCCCACTGTAGCCTGTCTGCACCAGTCTCTGCTCCCATCAGCTTTTGCTGCTGACGGGAGCACTCTGTGATGGGCCCTGGCCCATCCCTCGCTGTGCTGGTGCTGCCAATAGACCATGATACCTGATCTTGGCTCTGCACATCTCAGTGAGGGCACAGGGAGCTGTTAGCTTGTCCCCCTCAAAAATCTGCTCTGTTCTTGCTTCTCTCTGACAGCAGATACAGCAATAGGCTTGTGTTAGTTCATTGTCTTACAGGAATGATGAAGGCTTTGCTCTCAAGCCTAGACATGGAGTAGGTCATCCCTGGACACAGTGGAACCAGAGAAAGTTCATATGCAAACAGCAAACAGGTGCCTGTCTAGAACTGAACCAGATGTCGCTTTCCTATTCATACATTTAGGCGCAGAAATATCTTCTTAAACCTGGCCATCAATGTTTTGCTAATTCATATTTTTAACTATCTAAATTATATTAAACAATCAATTTGGCTGTCTTCTTGACAAATTTTTTAAGTTTGCAGAGATACTTTCTTGTTTCATTAATATTCTTGTCTCTACTTTTCCTGAATTAAGAAAACCAGACAAACAAAAACAAAACAAAAATTCATAAACATGAATTCATGAACAGAAGTTTGAAGTTGTACTGAGGCAGTCCATTTAATCAGAACGTGAATAGCCTGAGAAATATATGAATTGTTGAAAACAATAGCAATGAATAAGTAATTAATTCCTTTCTGTAGATACAGTTTACTTTTTTTAGTACATATTTAATATGGATAAACGAAACCTGTAACATTAATTTTCTGCAAGTAATTTTCTTCTGACAGGGCCTAAAATAGTTCTAAATGTGCTCAGTTGCTGAGATAGCATAGTCATGTTAGCACAGGCACTGCAAAATGTACTCCAGACCACTAGCTGTAACATATTTTTGAAGATAGTGGTATATTTAGAAATTATTTTTGATAAGCTATATGAACCTAAAGAAACCTAAAGAAACTAGGCAGTCCCATTTCAGAACCCAAGAAGACAGGAAGGAATATGATTTGGACTCCTATTAAAAAAAAACAAACAAAAAACCAATATTTTTTTCTAGACAAAAATGTTAGTAAGTAAAACATTATTTAATAAAACATAATACACGAGAATCTTTACATGTTGCAGCACTAACTGGAGTCCACTGCTACTGTCTAGGGTATGCTGCCTAAATCAGTAGAATTTAGAGGAAAAACAGCTTTCTAACAGTCAAACACACCCACCTAATCAATATCAGAAGTAATTGAATTACTATGTAGCTCAGATTCCTAAAATGGTCTTTGTGAAAGTTTAAAATCATTATACACTTTAAATCAAACCACAATTTATTATTTAAAAAAATAGATGGGAAGACTGAAAATGCATTCAAACAAAAACAACACACTAAAAATATTTGAATGAAATACAAGTTTTATGTAACACAATTACATCAATGGCATTTAATGGAAATTTAAAGACTAGGAATCTACACTACACATTCTTTTGTTGGAAAATATGAACTACATTAACATTGTGCTTCATGTTCTAAAGAATATAACAGCCTCTCTTCCTTAATTGCATTTTTTGACATTTCCTCCATCACAATTAAATCAAGAAAAAACAATTATTTGATTACTGTGTCTGCCCAACAAAGTAGCAAACTTGACTACATAAACATCACTCACTGCTGACTGAACAGTTATATTTTATCTTGCTCTTCTTCATAACAGGCCAGATTAAAATCTTAACCTAATAAATGTTGGCCATGCATTCCATGAAATGATAAACCCACCCCAGAGTGCTTTTGCTTATAGATGCAGCTCTACAAAACAGAGAAATTCAGCTGAGTTAACAGTTGGAGACTTGCAACCATGTTTTATAAGCATAAATTAGATTTTTTAAAAATTATATATGTCACACATTATAAAGATGGCGTATCAGACAGAAGTTATTTTTAATCTGTGGTTGTTTTCATTTCTGGGCATATTTGGTGTTTTAGTTTTTAGAAGACAATTTTTATGTTTATCAATTCCCGTACTTAGTAAAATGAAAACATAGCAAACATATTTATTCCTAAAGCCTTGAGGTCTTCCTGACTTTGCCAGCTGCAAGAGAAACTCACTCCAGGCAAAAAGCTGAAGTGCTTTTAAATGTAAAATGTGCTCGCTTTCACATGAGCAAGCAGCCTGCAGGTATAAAATGCCTGCCACAGATTCAAAAGATAATGGTGGTACTTCAAGCTCTCTTTACAGAATATTTGTAACTAAATTTGTTGATCAGAGGACCACTGAATATCATAACAAACAGTACTATAATATGCAATAGGCACAGATGTCAAATCTGACAACAGGATGCCATTCTCTTGCTCACATTTTTTTTAAATTAAAAAATGTAACCTTTTCCTCTCATAGCTGAGCCTATGTTGGATAATTTATACTTAGAGGAAATGCAGAAAAAGGGGTGGGGGAAAGAAAGAATAATAATATCACATAGCTTAAAGAACTCTTTTGGCCTGAAAGCATTAGGCTATTTTACAAGAGTTGCCACCCTCACGGAGCACTGCTGGCTTGGACTGAGTGGTTCTGAAAGCTGTTACCATGTAGATTTCAGCCTACATGAAAGCAGACTGAGTGGCACCATCACTGAGGAGACAGAGTAGACAAAAGCCTAAAAGGCTTCTAACTTAGTTAAGAATCTCTAAAAAGCATCTAATCTTTCTAGCAAACAAATGGAAGCAGAGAGGTAGCAGAGAGAATGTACAGCCATTAAATGCTGACAGATGCTCCTGGGTTGCTATGCTCAAGAACTCAACATCACATGATACCTCATTTCCAGTTCTGCATCACTGAAAGACTTTAGTCTATAAAGATGGAAGTTAAACTTCTGTGCCATTAAAAGCTCTTTTAACTTGTCAGTGTAGCACAGACATTTTTAATATACACATCCACTATTTATCTCAAGCTCCAGGAAGAAGGTACTCCAAGGTTTTCTCAGGCATTCATTATTCTTATCCAAACTTCAGACTTCTTCAGTTTTTAAGTTGTATTTTTAACATATATATAGTTAGTTGAAGGAAACAAGAGCCTTTGGTATTTATGGCATCATATTATTTTTTTCACTAATACTGGGAGAGACACCAGGAACTAGTAGCTATGGTTGCAGATCAGAATGTTCCAAGAATCAATTCATTTCATAAGTCCTGTTAAATGCGAATGCTAGAACTATTTCAAATGCTATTTCACCCATAGTTTCCTGTCTTTTTTTTATTTAGCAGATATGAAAAAAAAACAAGAAAGCCTACTCACTGCCTGAAAATTACCAAGTAATTAATGATTAATAAATCTAAGAATTTATATAGCTCCTTTAAAACTGTCGGGATAAAGAATGAAAACACACATTCAAAAAGAAAAAGTAGTCCACAAGTAAACTGCTAAAAATATTTAATGAAGTCCTAAATTTAATTAGCATTTTGGAATACATGCCTTCATTTCTGGATACCAAATATTGTCCTACTCATTTTTCATACCTAATGCTGGGAAACATCAATAAGTAACGACTCTCCCAGGTAGAAATAACTACATGGGTAAGTGTGTGGTTCACTACACTAAAATCAGTGTTACTTACATATGACTGAAGCATGAATTCCAAAGAAGATGAAATGCCTTTCACTATTGATGAGAAGGATAGCATGCAATTTGATTCAGGGTCCTTTCTATGTACTTTTACTATTCAAGCAGTATATTTAATCCTTGCATGGTTCAAGAAGTCCAAGACACACAGCTGGAAACTAACAGCTAGACAGAAACAGTAAAATATCAAAGGTACTCTCAGGTTAGATCATAGCCAACCACAGAAGATCTTTACAATATGTAAGGAAAAAAATTCTACTAGGTCAACGTTTTTCACTGACTTCAGTGGGACAGCATTTCATCCTGAAAAATTAACATTGGAGGAATATACACTTCACTGGTTAGGTAGCCCAAGCTCTATCAAAGACCAATTCCCCTTTGGCTACCATTCCCTGTTAGACATGCCTCCTAGCCAAGCCACCAGTAAAAATGTCTGAAATACTTTACTTAGTTTGCCAAAAAGTACAAACCGTTTCTCTATTTCCAAACCCGGCCAATTCTTCACACTCTCCAGCCTCACTCTTCCAAGCCCTAACTGGCAGCATCTTCCTAAAAGAGCCAATCTATACCACACAAATTAAGTTTAAATTTGTATTTTAAAACTGATCTCACACAAACCTTACATCGTTAAAAAAAAAAAATTAAATACACTGAGTATTTCTTCATTGGAGACCACAAAATTTATTCTGACCTAAATCTAAGTACGAAAGAAGTAAAATAGGAACCTGTCTACTAAGAGTGACATTTGTCTAACTTAAGGTAGCAGTAAATTATCCACCTAGCCATGAAAAAACATTGTCCTGGCAAATGTAAAATTGAGTGATTTAAGTCATTCCAAATAAGTATCCACAGTTGCTATGTTGTCAATAAATTCTAAGGGAATCAGAGTGGAGCTGTATATTTTCCCAGAGTTATTCTTAGCTATCATCAAAGAAGGCCATTACCTGGACTGTCAGGCTAGTAAAGGCAACAAAACGTGGAGGAGGAGAGCATGGAAACATCACCCTCCCTAACAAGAGCAGAGCTGTGTGTAATGAAATGGGCTGGCACATCACGGGGCACAGGCTTTTGGAGCTGTTTTCCTCCAGTCTAGCCACAGTCCATGGAGAGAGATGCTGAGCAGACAGTGAGTTGCCTGGTGATCAGGGACAAAGTGAAGCGCTTCTTGTATTCTTTTCTTATCAATGTCCTTACATTGTGCAAAGGTGTGGGGTACAAACATCTGACATTTGCAGAGGCTGGTATACTGGCAAGCACAGCTGGCTTGTTGCTGGGGCAGTGAGCTCACATGAAAGAGGTCATCGTGCCAGTGGGTAGGGGAGGGAGGACAGGGAACAGCAGCTGTTCTGCTTCAGCAAAATTTTACAATTCATTAGATGAATGCAAAAAAAAAGCATTTTATCTTTGCTCTCAAGGGTGCAAAATTTAATTTTTCCAACACTGCTGAGTAGCTCTAAGATGTGGCACACCTAAACTAATGAAGTCAACAAAACTGTTGCATTTTTTAAAAACCACATTATCTACACTTGGTTAGTGATACTTTGTATCACTGCATAATTACAGACCTATAAAATCACCAATAAATTCACACCAGTAAACATTTCTTTGAACTGAGGGAAATAAAGCTTTTTGATGGATGGTATTTTCAGCATTCATCACAAATATTAGAAATATATTCAGTAAATTAGATTACAAAAGAGTAGTAATTCCACAAGAATCGAAGCAAGAGGGTGTTTAATTGCCTCAGACCAATAAAGGAAAAATGATGGCAGAATCAATTAAAAATATATTAAACAAATGTATTTTAGGTATTTAGGGCAGCAACCCACCTTCATTTTAGTGTATATCGCCTTGGGCTTTATAAGCTTGCTAGTTTTACATCAGCTACAGCGAGATATAAAGAGAGAAACTACAGTCATTGCTCTACGGATACCAATACAGACTAGAAAATAAATGAAAAGCAAAAATCCCCTCAAAATTATGGGTTTAGGATAGACCTTTTGGAGGGGATAAATTTTTCTTTAGAATTGCTTTACACCTTTCCTCTAAACACAAAACACTGACTTTAAGAAAGTCTTTTCTAAATAAGCACCAAAATGCCTGTTTCCTAAAGCAATGAATATTTTAAATGTTCCTGGAAGGTCCTGATCAATGACAGGGATCATTTGCAAGTGTCACATCTTTCGCAGTCCCTTCTGCATTACAGATCATGGAACCTTATCTTTTAATTGCTCTATGCTGAAAAAAGGCCTTATGACAAGCACAATGATCCATTTAGAGTGCTGCTAGCTGTAAAATAGTAAGAACAAAGAGGACTGGAGGACTTAGGAGACCTGTCTAAGTTGGTTTTCTCTTTTTTCTTTTTCTTTTTTTTTTTTTTTTTTGTGATTGGGACACAGCAAACCTTTAGTTTTGTACTTATCTTGAACAGAGAGAGACAGATGCTTTAATTTCCCAGAGGATGTTAAGTCCATGGACTCATCTTCATTGTACCACAGACACAAGATACAGAATTTAAAAATTCTGGCAGATCTTTCTCTGATATGCTGTCTCCCTTAAAATATTCAAGACATACAAGATGGAACATTAAGAGTTAGTGCAAAGAGAATACCTGGAATCAAAAGGCTCCTCCCATACATTTTAATGGTATCAACAACAGATGGCAACATCTAGTTTCCAAATTCTCACTTATATGAAATTTGAGGAGTGATTTTACTTTTTTTTAAGCAAAATAACATAACATTTAAAAATCAAAGCAAAACCATAGGTAAAGATATTAATTGTAAATGTATCAAGATACGTAATTATTTGCAGAAGCACACATTCAATCAGTAAAGGTCCTGTGACTTTATCCAGTAACAATATATCTGCAAAATCATGATATTAAACACTGAATGCACAACCTTCACAAGGAAATATTCACAAACAATTTAATTACGTTGTTTTATGAAATGCATGGAGGGAAAACAAATCAGTTAAACAACTGGTATATTTCACAAGCTGGAAAAGGGGACGTATTTGAGAGAGACAAAAGTATAAATGCAAATATTAGAATTTAAAACAGAAAATTCCAACATGAAAATAAAATAAGAAAGATTTAGGCTAGAGTCAACACAAGACTTTCCAGTTTTCTTGAGAGGGGATATGACCATCTCCAAGGACATAGCTGTCTCCACCCTTCTTTCTGCCCCTTCTCTTACAAGAAAGTAAAGAAACTGTTACTCAAAAAGTCCCAATATATTCTAGTAGTCAATCTTTACAAAAGATAAGGTTACAGCTGAAGTCAGTGTACGTTGTGCCACAGAGCTTTTCAGCAGCCTAAAGAGCTGTGTCTGATGCAGTGGGTGCCAGCCACAGGCTCAGCTGCCAGCCCCAGCTCCCCAGTTCACAAATGGATGCACTGGAAGTCGGTCACAGAACACCAATGCCTCCAGGGTAATGTGTGCCCAAACACTGCTGTACCACTGAGCTGCCCATTTCACAAGGCAACAAAAGTTTCACTTCTAGCACAAGAAAACCGTTTAGCTCTTCCAGCTAAACATCGAGGAGTGCAATTCCAAGACAGAAAGGGGTAGACACTATTAGAGATAACAATCCAGGGCACTATGATATGTACTGAAGAAAGCACCTTCCTTGCCACTTAATGTATACTCATTGAACCACTGAATTGCAGGGTATATCCTGCTTCTTACTGATAGGAGAAGGAAATAAGCCTTTTTTAGTATAAAAATATTTTTCCTTCTTGTTCTAAAAAGGAGTAATTTTTAATTCAAGTAAAATAGTTTAAATTTTAAAAATTGCCCTCAAATACTTCAAAAGAAGTAGTAGAATTAGATTTAATAACTTCACAAGAACATGTATAAAACATGCTATAATTTAAAAAACAATTCTGCAATAAAATATATATATTCATTGCACATATATAATTCAGTTTCCCAAGTGCAAGTATTGCAACAAGATGTTTTATCACTGATTGCTGCTCTAATAATATACCAAATGCCAGCTTGGAAATTAAATATTCACAAGAATACAATTAAAATGAAACCCTCACTCCCAAAATACATCATAAAAAAACACCCCTGTGATAAATAGAAGAAAATAGTATTCCTGCTGCCTTTGTCCAGTTCTTCTTTTTCCCATATGGTATCTCATTTGTCATATGGAGGATGCAAAAATATCCTTTAAGAGAATAAATTAGAAATGAAGCATAAACAATAAAGCCTGCTCAGCAGTCATGTTTTCCAGTGCTCTGTAGGGTAGCTGCAGGAACTTTCCATGCTGTGAGTGTTAATGAGACCCTTCATAGGCAGCATTAATACATAAAAGCAATCACCTATAATTCACCTTTTCAAATCTATACTTCTTGAATTCATTAACTAGAAGCAAAAGAGGTAGAATAATGCAAATACTATCCTCATTTACTGATATACAGCCATTAGCCAGAAAGGGTTGACAACAGAAAACACCACCACACATAAATGCTTCGATAATCATGCCCAGGGTCCAGAAGCACTTGGAGAACACATACAGTTTTCAAGACTACAAAACTGTCCCTAAACATATGGTTTTCCTGATAGAAGAAAACATACTTTAAGGAATTATTAATTAGCAAAAACTGGCTGGATTCAAGATACTTAGGCACATAGAAGAGAATGGGTATCTGACCAAAGTCTGTAATGAAAGCAATCTGGCATGAAGGAAATACACAAATTTTATACAGCTTATTTCCAAGCTGCCACTTATCTTTTATAACATTTATTTAAATCACACTGTGCAAAAATTCAAATTTTCAACATGGATACCTGTAAAGTTGTGGTTAAAAATTGCCAGCAGGAGACAATTGTCACTAACCAGTACCTCACACAAGTTTCCAAGCCAGGCACTGGACTTCAGCCAAGGACCGCTTCACCAAACGGTGAAGGTCTTCAAGGTAGGAAGTCCCTCATCTCCATTTCTGAATAGCCAACCCTTGGGTAAAGACATGAGTAGGATCTGTGAGCCCTTAATACTTGATAAATTATCAAGTGAAAAATATTAATTCATTCTGCCAAATGCACTATTTTCTAAATTTAGTGACAGAAATACAAAGCAATAGCCTATCTGATACCTATCTTGCAGTCTGATCCCAGTTCAAAGTGATTTTTCTGTTCCAGTTACTGGGAAGTTTCTAATGCAATTTAAATAAATACTCAGAAATTAGATTAATTTCTTCAAAAAGGGCCCAATTCTTCCACAAAATGAACACTGATTTCTGGTACAAGCTTGCTGTGGGTCATCCATTCTCAGTTGCATTTCTTCTTCTGATGAGGTAAACTAACTCTTGGGTTTCTCATTACCATCAACTCATTCAGGCAGGTCATGCTTTATCAATGAATTTTTTTTGGACAGTGCTATCCATTGCCAGGTAAAAATATTTCTTGAATAGTACTACCTCCTGGATGAGGCCAAGATCTGCATTTTGGGTGCAGATCTAAACTGAACATAGCAAATACATATCAAAAATAAGCCTCAAAGCCAGCTTTGCTGGAGCTTAGTTATGGCCCTTGCCTACTCTTTTTCTGGTTTTGATGCCCATCATGCCCATTACTGAGAAATTTCAGCATGCTAATTTATCAAAGGCACTTTTATTTCAGTGACCAGGTTAGCTTCTTGATGCCTTAGTGCAAGAGCTCATTCAGCACCTGATGTGAACTGAAGCATTTGAAAGGGAGTAGTAAGTGCAGTGGATAGGGTGAAGGAAGGGAGTGGCCAGCAGTTATAGGGGTTTGACTGCTTCAACACTTATTTAGACAATGAAATGCACTTCCTGAACACATTTCATTCCCACAGAAGTGAAAAATCCCCAGCTTTACATGAAATTTTCATCCTTAAATAAAATTACTTCAGAAACACTTATGCAAACACATAACGTAAAAAAAACAAATACACCTCATTAATAGCTCTTCCTGAAAGCAAAACATGATGATGGAAAAACTTGAGAATGGCAATTTATATGAGAGGAATGATTTATAAATGTGACTTGCTGGAAGGGAGTGGGACTGGGAGGAGCATTGTGGATTTCCATCTAAGACTAGAATTCATTTTGCTTCCAGTTTTATAGTGGAAAATCACGAGGAAGGAATCACATACTGACATTTGGTAGTTTCAGTGAGCAGTTCATACATCTGAAAGATCATTTCCTCTCATCTTAATTCCATCAAATAACTTATGAAAAAAGTAAATTCTATCACTGTTCATGTGCCCAAACAGCAGTAGCTGAGCTGCAGTTTTCAAAGGCAGAAGGCTTTATCCAGTATCCCAGTGGCATGTTACAGCACTGCATCAATTAGTATTGTAATCTATATCATCTACTTCATCTTCCTCACTTACTTTTTTTTTATATCTCTCTCTCCTTCTCTCTATTTTTAATAAAAAAGTGAAATACTGCTAGTGCCTGCCAGACAGGAAATTAGCTCTAAAAACACTAAGGACAAGGAAAATTGCACGAACACTTACTAAAAAGAACATAGCTATTTTCTGAGTTTTGCTTATTGCTTTTCTACTGTGCTGCATAGACATTTGACTAAACCAATAAATAAAATGTAAAAAGACCTGATACAGAGGACAGAAAACACAAATACCCAGCAAAGTCAAGGAAAAAAAAATCTCACAATATTTAAATTTAGACATGTCTGCTACAAACACACTTCAAAACAACTTTGAACTACTGTCAACATCAGTAGTAGAACTGTTATTACCTTGAGAGGCTCATTGCCTCAGGGTGTTTTATAGACCAAAAATCTTAAAAGGTAGTAAAGTGGTCACCAGAATTGTTGGAGGGTGGATAATGAATTATTTGGAGGTATTAAACAAAACAATACAAATGTAACTTGTGACTCAGTACCTGAAAGCCTATCTCTTGGAAGTGAGATTCTCCAGAGGAAGAAACACATGATGCTTCTTCCATATGCTGCAGTTTGGGCAGATTGATGAGAATTTTTTTTTGTTCTTAAATACTGTTTATTTCTTTATTCTGTTAAAAAATTCTTTATTTCTTAAAATTCATTTACTTGAGGGGGAAAAAAAGAAAACCCCATAAAATGCAACATCTGCAATGCTCTCTGGTTATTTTATGTTGGGTTTTCATTGATTGTTAGTGATATGGTACAAATCATGGAGCATTCTGCTAGCAGTAGACTTTTTTTCCTCGTAACAGATTCAGTAAATAACATTCCACATATTGTGACACCGAAAGCACTGGATCTCGTCATCTGTTGTAACATTGTATCAAAGAATTATACTCAAACATCAAAGGCTATTGCTCTCAACCCAAATTTTGCAGAGATATCAACTGCTGTGGTAGATTAATCTCAATATGTCAAGGTATATAGATGAATCATTAGGCCATATAATGGACATTTCTGAATATCAACTTTCAGTGATGTATGTGCTGATAATTTTTTTCCTTGTAATTACCCCTGAATTTATTTTAATTCACTTATTGCTAATATGCCAAAATAAATAATTACACTAGAATCAGCAACTTTATGCTAAACTATATATCTATTTAACGTCTATGGAACTATATTTCTTGTGTTCCAAGAAAACATATTGGGATTAATTTCTCAGGACTTTACTCCTGATCTATAATATAAAGTTTATACTTTTAAGTTACTTTTCATTTAAATTATGGCTTCTGTGATGGCCATGACCTAATATATTGTGTGTTCTTAATTGTCTACTTTGTCTCTTCAAGCAGAGTGAGTCAGATAAAATTATATGGAGCTAGGAGAATAGTGTGCCATCATAGTGGCCAAGTGAGCATTAAGGGACAGAAGGTCCCAAGGCAGAGCACAGCATGTCAAGGGAGCAGGGCACATGCAACCAGGCATCAGAGAAAAAAGAAAATTAGTAAGGATCAGAGACATTGATTCAAAATGATCCTAATCCCAGAAAGTCAAGGAGTGTTGAAACCAACCATGAATAAAGGACCTACTTGCTGTACGGGGAAAGAGTAATATTGAATCCTTGTTTACATTGTTTTGCCTAAGCCAGCTATGTGGTGTGTTTGGGTTATTTTTTCCTCTATCAATAAAATAATTACCCAGTAT
Organism: Ammospiza caudacuta; assembly: GCF_027887145.1. Taxonomy (NCBI): domain Eukaryota; kingdom Metazoa; phylum Chordata; class Aves; order Passeriformes; family Passerellidae; genus Ammospiza; species Ammospiza caudacuta. The sequence goes on from NC_080597.1 coordinate 51,288,194, forward strand.
ATGCTGGATTTATGAGTTTAAAAACCTTTTGGTCTTTTTCAGGAGCACCTTAGAAAAAGAAGGTCAAGGCAGATCCTCTTCAAAGCTCTTGCCTCTTCAGGGAAGTACAAGAGCTCACTATAATTCTGCATCAAGCCTCATTTCATTAATATTTCAATATTATATTTTTATACCTTTTGTAGATTTACAGTTACTAGATTTACACAATTTATGGAGATGTGCTTTATATAGTGATTTAGAAAAATATATAAAGATAATTTTATAGGTCTGTAAAAGTCCTGAGGTAGATGAGAAAAGACTTTTTAATTTATTTGATACCTAATATTTGTGCCAGCTACTTACCAGGGAGCATGATTTTCAGTTTGTATTAAATTTTCTCTTTGTGCAGAATTTGTCCAGTAGAGATTGTCTCTATCTGGTTGATTGTATCATAGCTGAATTACAAGGAAAGACAACATATATCCATCCAAAGTTCTATTATATTCAAATGAAGTATTATAAAAAGTTATTACTATGAGTAAGATTATGATTACTCTTCCCAGACAAGACTGCATTCAGATAGAGAAGACATAATACAAATGTCACTTGAAAGCTAAAGAGAGTGACAACAGTCACCTACACATATCACTGAAAAGTGTAGAGCAAATGACAGCACCTCCAAATTACTATAAAGTATTCCCGTCTGGTGTTCACTAGATACTAGTGATAACTAGAGCAAAGTAAGAGTACAGGTCAACTTTTTAGCTCTGAAGGAAGAGTTTACTCTAGGAATCTTCAAAGGGAATCTTCAAGGGCATAACCTGAGAAAATAGGTTAAGAACAGGTGGTATTACTATATTTAGGCACAAAGGAAATCTAAGAATATGCACACATGTGAATCACAACAGAGACCAACATCAAAAAATAAAATAAAAGTGAATGAACACACAGAATAAATGGCTTTTGTCAGGTGAAACGACTGAGAACTAGAACGATAAAGCTCTAAAAATTACTTCTCTAACAGAATACTCTACTCCATAAGTTAGAAGGACAAATAATCTTTTTTTTCCCATCATTTCCATTAATAGTAGAAAGTGCTGAAAAAGGGAACAATTTACCTATCACACCAAAGTTTTGTGAACTGTTTATTGTTCACAAAATGCGCAAAATTGAAAAACAGCTGCCTATACATTTACAGTTATTAAAATGCTTTTAACAGACTGAAATGACAAAATAGTTTTGAAGGCTCTCCAGTCAGATGACCAGACCTTCTAGCTTTGTGGTCAGCCTCATGCATTTATCTGTAGATTTTTGTTCTAGTCCTGATTTTTTTCATCCCTCTAATGCTTGTATTTTCCTAATAGTTGTTTAATTCACCTGATTTGGTATCCAGCTCTAACAGAGTAAGTTATCACACAATTGCATCGTTTTTCCTATCTGTCCACCAGTCCCCTATCCAATTTGTAAGGAAAAAAATTGCCCCACAAAGTCTATTGTAGTTTAGCTTAAGCAAATAAGGATTGTTCACCTAAACTAGGTGAACAATAGCCAAAAATGTTTATTGAAAAGCTGTGTATTCAAACTATCCTCGAAATTTTTTGTACCTTGGGGCAATTTTCAGCCTGAAAAAACCTATGCCAAAAATGACATATCAATAGATAGATAGCATTTGATTATGAAGTAAAAAAGGAATCAACTCTTATATGATTGCATTGCCTACCTTGACAGATCTACGTGTCTGAAAATTTTCTTTTAGTTTGTTTAACAATTTTCACCTAATTTAGCAGAGGAGTATGAAATGTCATTGTATTAAGTTTCACAGCGTAAATCTTTTGCACATGTAGGAAAATCAGCAGCAGGGGAGACACTGAAATAAACAATACTGAAATTAAATATCCTCATGGGAGAAGACTATGGAATAACTAGAACCATTCTATGTTCCACATGAATTTTGCTGGGGCCGGAGGAGCCACATCATAGCTCCTTCCCTTTGGTTGGACCTCCCAGCATGGTGGTGGGTATTATGCAAGGTGTTACATGGAAACTAGAAGTATTATAATGGCTACAAAGCATTGGCAACCAGGGGAAGACATGGAGTTACTGCTGTGGGAGATTGCAGAGAAAAGAATTTAGAATAGCCAAGGAGAAGGATAATGTGGGAAAACAGGGAGGAAGCTGAGATGCCTAGAGGGGTATATTGTAACTTTGCAGGAAACCTGGCTTCTAGCTCTGGGCAACATCTGAGTGCAAAAAACCCCAATGATCTTCCATTTAGTTCAAAGTGGAAAAGTATAAGATATCAGTGTTGAAAGAAGAAGGGAAGGAGAGCAAAATACAATGTAGCAATGGCAAAATGGAGGAGGCAAGTCTATACAGTAGGACAGTTTGAAAGACACATTCCTCTACTATTTGACCAAAAAGTTCACAAATTTAAGTAGAGGCAAAAGTACTTAAAAGGCACATTCTTCAAGTTCAAGATTTAGCCCTACATGCTGACAATTTTCAGAATAACCAAATATCAAAAGCCTTAAATACCAGCTAATAGAACTATTTTTCCCCTTATGTTGTTCAAGATAGCTTCCTGTCTTCCCCAACATAAAACACAACCGTAGCCCTAACTGGCTCTTCTTCCCACTCCTGGAAACTGTGTGGCTCTAACATACTGCCAGAAGATACTGGAACATATTTATTACCAGTTTTCAGTACTATAGAGAACCTGGGAAACCCAAGGTTGAAGTGGAAGCAAAAAATGTTGTTCACTCCAAAAGAATTTGGATAGAAACTCCTTGATGGGAATTGCCTTTCAAAGGCATGAGAAGCTTGCAGCTGAAAAAAAGAGAGCACAGACCTCCTGATTTGAAAAACAGAAAGTTATGCATGTCACAGTGCTTCTTCTAGAGCATTCATAAAAACAGGCTAAGAAACGGACAATGAATTACTTGAAAAAGCACCTTGAAGGAAAGGATACTCATCCTGTCTCTTAAGACACAAAGAATCAAACTTTGCTGTCATTACCATAGGAGGTCTTGTCCCTTAGATGTGAACAGAATTCCTGAGAACATACAATATTTTCCAGCCCTACTAATGTCTAAATTTATTCTCATATGCTGCACAACTGTAGGTATTATCCATAGCCCTGTTATTATTGTTGTCATAGCTCCTTAGCCAACAATTGATTCCACACCTTGTAGCCCAAACTGTTCCACATGATTTTTATATTTTGACCATTGTTTTCAGCCTGCTATTTCATTTCATTTCATGCCAACCTGTACTGACCTTTAAACTCATCAAGAAAATACACAAAGTATTAAGCCATAAGAACCTGCACTAGTCTTTTTAATACCAATTTTTTTTAATCACTTTAAACTGTGGTGGGTTTCTACCATTAGCGGCATATATCCAAAAGCCAAGAAAGACAGAATTTTGAGAGTATAATCTGACTCCCCTTAAAGGTGCCTAATTTTCAGAAAATGCTGCTTTCATAGTCAAGCATGCCCATAATCCTTCATATGGATTGGAAATCACAAATTTCTCACTTCATAGATAACATTCTGTACCTAATGAGGTACTTACTTTGCTTTTTACTAGTCATAAGTTATATTTTGACCTATTCATAGTGTTATATCTAGTTTAGTCAAGGACTTTAGTGGCAATCAGAAAGCCATGTGTTCCAATAAAAAGCAACTCAAATTTGAAACATCAGCTAATGAAAATGCTTGTGAATTTTACATAGTAACATTAAATATCACAGATTTCATGATGACACATTTAATGATTCATATTAGGAAATCTGACAGAACACTTTAGCCACAAGTTTTTGAGGTTCAATAGATACAGATGACAAATTCTAGATATCTTTGCTCCCTCTTTAATGAACCATGAGTTTTTAAGTACTGAAATAATTTAAATATAAATGTTCTTTTATCAGAAAGAGGCTATTTTCCTAGACAGTACTTCTTAATACAAAAGAGTATTTAATATTTTTCATGGGTTAAAATATTTTTAAACGCACAGAGTAAATAATGCAAAATTTTAAACTTGCTATGACATGTACATCAAAGGTGCTTTTTTTACAACTGCCTGCTTGAGCTTATTTACTGTGGTTTTAAGTGATGCAGACAGGAGGAACTGAAATCTCATTATTACCTATGGAATATCTCCTGCATTTTGGAACTCTGTCTTTGACAGCTCCTACTGCTCAACTTGTACAAACTGGGCTGACAGAAAATCAACTGATTCTAAAGATTAATTTCATGACATCATGTTTTTACATGTTAAAAGACACAGAAGACAGTTTCTAATATCTTCTGATAACACAAAATGAATCCTAATCAATGATAAGAGACTCAATTTACCAGATTTTTGATGAGCTTTTTCTTCATCTTTAGCCAAATAAAAAAGCACCTTTACATAATTCAAGCCATTACTTAGTTGGTTTTAAATGATACCTCTCTTTTGTATGCTTTCTTGTTGTATTAAAAGAAAAGCAATTTTATTCAAAAAACAATATTAATATCATAGACAGTTATTTGCTAGATTTTATAATGAACAGCAAAGAAATTCAATATAGTGCAGAAACTTCCAGTTTCTGGGTAATTGCTGCACATTCAGAACAGTTTTCTTTGAGTTTGTCTTCCTATATTGCTATTTACAGATAATAAGAGTTTTTAAAAGAAGGTGCTTGTATGTTTTACCCTAAGCCAAAGAATAAGGTCCCATTGAAGAAAAACTGGTAATGCAGTTCTGTTCATTAGAAAAATGAACCCTTTCTGCTTTTCATGTTATGTGGTACACAAGCAGATCAAAAAGAATTTTGCGGTTTTCCTTTGGTCATTTTATATACACCAGAATATTTCATGTGTAGCTTTCAATGAAATTATTTGAATGCCTGTAAGAGAAGACTTCTAACTTCTCTAACAGTCTTGTTGGGCTGACCCTGGCTGAACTACCAGGTGGCCACAAGAGCCACCCTATCACTCCCCTCCTCAGCTGAACAGGGGAGAGAAAATACAAATACAGGCTCAGGGGTTGAGATAAGGACAGGGAGAGATCACTCACCAAATACCATCACAGGCAAAACAGACTCAACATGGGGAAATTAGTTTAGTTTGTTACCAATCAAATCAAAGTAGAATCATGAGAAGTAAAACCAAATCTTAAAACACCTTTATCCTACATGTCCCATATTACTAGACTTTCACTACCAACTTCCTGGGCCCATATTCTCTATCAACTCCTCTCCAGTGGTGCAGGGGGACAACAAATGGAAGCTGCAGTCAGTTTATCAGACAGACATTGTCTCTGCCACTCCTTCCTCTTCAGGGAGATGACTCCTCACACTCTTCCCCTGCACCAGTGTGTGTCCCTTCCATGGAGTGCAGTCCTTCAGGAACACTGTGGGTCCCCCATGGGGTCACAAGGCCTCCCAGAACACCTGATCCAGCATGGGCTCCTCTCCGTGGATCTAACCAGCAACCTCCTCCAGCACAGGCTTCCCAGAGGGTCATAGACTCCTTCAGGCATCCACCTGTTCCAGTGGGGGCTCCTCCATGGGCTGCAGGTGGATCTCTGCTCCACCATGGCCCTCCGTGGGCTGCAGAGACACAGCCTGACTCACCAGGGTGTGCACCATGAGCTGCAGGGGAACCTCTGCTCTGACACCCTGAGCACCTCCTCCTCCTCCTTCATTTACCGGGGTTTCTGCAGAGTTGTTTCTCTCACACAATCTTGCTACTTTCTCCAGCTTAAGTTTTTTCCCTTCAAACCTGTTATCCCAGAAGCACTACCACCACCATGGATGGACTGAGCCCTGGCCAGCAGCAGGTCCATCTTGGAGTCAGCTGGCATTGACCCTGTGGGATATGGAGGGAGCTTCTTGCACCTTTTCTCGGAAGCTATGCCTGTAGCCCCCCTGCCACCAAAACCTGGTCATGCAAACCTAATTGAGTGGTAGGTGTCTGATCACCGGTGTCAAAAAGAACTCTTACTGGTGACAGATGACACATGCTTTTATTCTTAACTTCCTGTGCTTTTCTCTCTTTCAAACCAAGAGAAACATTTGTCCTCTGGACCTCATTCTCCTTCCTTTCATGCCAATAGTGGGCAGCTTGTACACAATGGTTGACTCTTTTCCATTATCTGTTCCATCTAAGTTAGTGTCCACCTACACATCACTGGCCTGTTTCTTTCCTTGTCTGTCAACACATCTTCATTATAGCGCAGTCAAGGTACATGGGCACTCAAAGAGTTAAAAATATTTAATAGATTAATTCAGCTAGTAGTATTAATGATTATATTAATTTCAGGAGACCTCACTTTAGACATAAACCCCTGCAAGACATAAAATGTCACTAGTCTATCCTTTGAGTAATCCAGCTCCACCAGGAAGGAGGATAGTAGTTTTAATAAAATGGGACTCATAAGTTTTTATTACTTTTACAGTGAATGCTTCCCAATTTTATCGGCTCTTCGAAGGAGTAATTTAGTTTTTCTATTTAAACATGACTTTTTATCCTTCACAACTTGCAGGTTTCAATGTTATGTTTCTAACATTATAAATAATGCAGATACTAAGGTTTTAATACAGATATGAAGTCCTTTTCACTGATATATACAATCTAGGATGGTGAAAATTATAGGAAAAGAAAAAAAAGACAATCACTCTTCTAGGCTGATACAGCTAACAGCATTTTTGAAAATGGATGAATGTAAGCACTATAAAATGGTTATGAGTGATCACATTGAGTTAAGTAATACATACTGCTACACATTGATTTCAGTGCTTCTCTCACTCCTTGAATTTACATGGAAAAAGAATTCAAATATGTTCTCTACATATTAATATCATGGCCCTAACTGACATCAGTGAGAGTGTTATCATCAGATCACAGAACAGAAAGATGGGACATCAACATTTTTCTGTAGGGTGAGCCAAGAGGCTGATACTGATTTCAAGGGGAAGAAAAAAATTAATGTTTTGTTCTATGTTTTATTTTTTCTATAACCGTGGCTTAAATAGTTAAGCATCAGAAATTTAAAAATGTCATTCCTGAAATGCTGTATAATTTTTTTTTCTATAGTTTTAGAGCAGACAGGAAAAACATACTCTGATATCACAAAATTGTGTTTTGATCTTCTCTGATTTTATCTGTGACTGGGAAAATGAGAAAACATAAGTGCTTCTAGAACCATGTAATGACATTCTGGCACCACCAACAAAAACTGAACAAAGTAGATTGGCAACCTAAAATTCTACTTATTAATTTAGATGAGGTAAAGATGACAAAACTGTCCTGGTATAGAAATTATGAAAACTTTTTTCTCTTGCACTTTCCTGATTATCAGAGTGACCTGATATCAGCAAAGTGTTTATAATAAGATGAAGAAACGTTTACAAAGAGCTGAAACTTTAACTGTAAAAAAATAAACAAAAACTTATTTTATTAATTTAGTTATAACTAAAGGGGTGATGTCACAAAGAAACATCAACTTGCAACAACTGCACACATCCCACTATTTCTGCAGCACTGAGGTGGCAATAGACTGGCTAGCTAAAGACAAAAATAAGAACTGCCCTCACAACCACACAAGTTATAACAGAATTTGTCAATGGAAGCTGATACATCACTCCCTGTCACCTCTGAAATAACAGTGAGCAGCAGCTAGTGCAACTACCATACAACACATCAAAACACTCTGGAAATCACATATGGTACAAGAGCAGATAATCATTAAAAAAATTCACAGTATCTGGTTATGAGCTAAAAAGTACATAAAAAAATTATTAAGATCAAAATTTAGTAAAGTTTCCTTTTGGATGTGACAGAAATCTCAAATTTCATACTTCATTTTTTTTTTTTAACTGTAGCTGGCTGCATCAAATCTGAGCTTGCTTACATGTTAGCATTACTAAAATAATTAAGCTTGGGAGCAATAGAGTTTATTAAATTAGCTCTCTAAAAGAAAGTACCATTATAATTACCTAATTACCCTTTGATGTAGTTTTATTCATAAATTCTATAAACATTCATTGCCTTATTACTGGGGGCTATGCCTCACTTTATACACTCTGCAAGAAAATAAAGTTACTGTTATGCATTGAAGAACAGAAAATGTCAGAATGCTGAATGCTGCAATTTTAAGTCTATGTTTTTCTTCAATACCTTATAGAGCAAGACTTAAAGAAATAAACCAGCTTGTCCATTTAAATTAGATATTTTTAAAATAGCTCTTTTTATGGGTTTATGCAATTTATACTGTCTACACCTGACTCTTAGAGCCTAGCATAACACCACCTCTCAAGTAATGATTAAGCTATAAAACTGTTAATGAGTGGATTTGAATTTTGTGATTTGTCTTATATTTAATAAATCAGTCCTTCAGCAAAACCACTTTTTTAAAAGACTTTTAGCAGTTTTTTAGAATTGTTGGTATATCTCCCCAGGCAAAAGAATGCTGGGCTGCAGTGTGAGACAGCACAGCCATCAAAGGGTATCAGCAGTGAAAACGCAGAACACATTAGCAGCAAGCCTGCTGCAGACTCAGTACCCAGCAAGGATGCTGGCCAAAACCAAAACATGTGCCAGCATGTTTTTATTAATATTGCTACTTTCAGCAGATCCAGGAGAGTCTGAACAAAATCTTTTCATCAGTGCAGCAATCAGACGTTCATAGGATCTCATGTCCTAAGAGGGCAAGTTTTAAATAACCTCATTTGGCTTGATGGAGACCTAACATTTTAGGTACATCCATAGTTTTCCATGGATTAACATGCAGCTGGCATATGTTTCAAACTAAGAAACAAACAAATATATTCAAATAAGTAGCTTAGTAGTCTGTTTCTCTTTCTAAAGAGTACATCAAATAATATTTTTATGATCCTATAATTTTACACAGCATGATAATTTTTCTATATTAAATCTATTTCTGGGGGGCTTTTTCATAAATTTTAAATACTGCTGGAAGTGAGATACCAATAGAGGCTAGAATAATTTAAATATTATGATTTAAGTTTAATAATTAGATTCACTATAACTATTTTTTATTGAAATGCCATCCAAATGAGAATTAGCTTTGGTTTAAGTACTTTCTTCTTAACTGGTAGATAAAACTAGGCAAATGTTCCTAACAGATATTTTAGGACAGACTTTTTTCTTCTTCTCAGACCACTCTCATTATATCAGACTTGAACTTTGCTCAACAAATGTCCTTTTTTTTTATTCTTTAATTTTCATCAAAATCCTCCTAATGACCATTACTTCCCCATTCCTAAAATTTTGACAGACTTCATTCCTGATTCTGAAATCCCCATTATTTTTAAATAAAACTGCCTTGTCTGCATTTTATATTTTATATCTGCACCACTCTTGTTAGCCTTGATGCTAACAGTGTATTTTAAGAACTTTAGTGAGAACCAGATAAACCTTAAAACTCCAACATGCTGGTAATCAAAACCAGGTAGGTATCTTTTCTTTACCGGCTGTTCTAGTAGAAGGCCCTCCCCAGAAAATATCTGGTCCAAAAGACATATCCTAAAAATCTCAGTACTATCAGGTTTAGAAGACCGTAAGGAAAAAATTAATGCCTAATAATGTCTTATCCGCTATACTTCTGAAATTTAACTGTGAGGACAGAAGAATAATCCAAGTTTTATTAGCTGATGTGTAACAGCACTAGAAGGAAGAGACAGAATTGTGACTTGCGGACAGCTTATAATGCAGCTGATTTTGAAATTCCACTATAACACATCTTTGCTATAAATGCCTTTTCTACCTAATTCAATTTTACTTATTGTATATATGCTACTTAAAGGAAGGCAAACATTTCACTGTAATCAAATAACATCTGACATTTTAAAAAGGCCTATGAGAAAAAAGTTACTCAGAGGACAAGACAATTCAACTTCAAAAGGCGTAACTGAAATGCCTGGTACCCAAATACTTAAAAAGGAAATCTGAAAATAGGTATGGAGTCCACGAAGTAATATGATTTTCTGTCTTGTTATTTTAATAGAAATATATGTACTTTTACCTTAATAGGGTCCAATCTTCTGTCATTGTTATTTACATAAAGCTCTTGTAATTTTGGTAAATGGCAACTGAGATCCAAGTAAAGCATATCAAAATGACAAAGGTATGAAATATGATTCTCGTATGTTACTTATGAAATTTTTAGATTAAGTTAAAGCAATAAGTAGGGCAAACATGCAGAGCATTTCAAAATATTAGAGCAATCAATAAACACACTTCCTCGCCAATTTATCCTAACACCTGAAAATCTAATCTGGACCTATTCCATGAACATACGAGTCTTTTCTTGATTTGACAATATCTTCAAAAAGAGGTTGTTTTGATGTAGCAGGAACAAGTTGTTGCCACATTCTGTCTCTGGATTTTCAAACAGAATAACAAAATAAAATCAATAATAAACTACATTTTCTAAAGAGCCCTGGTTGTAGGCAATATCACTAGCAAAAAAAAAAAAAAAAAAAAAATTTAGTGATATTTACTCCAGATAAGGAAGCAAACCAAAGTTTTGGTCTCCACAGTTTCATCTCTTAATGAAATCAAAAGCAATCAAAAGCAAAAATTTGTCAATGTTCTGCCACTTCTCTATTTTAATAAAGAATTTTAAAGAATCCAATATTCTGTCTTATGTTTTAATTGCCCAGCTGAGACAGAAAAGCTAATATGCACATCCATTTAGATTCAATCTATCTACCTGTCAATGTGGTGCATGAAAATAAATGTATTCCTCATAAGAGGAATGCAGATCTGTTCAGACTGTGTCTGTAAGGCTTATATACTCTACTGTATTTCCTATGGACCTTCCTATTTTCTGAAAAACAATGAGAGGTGGTTCTTCCATCAACACACCAATAATTATCAGAAGCTGAAAAGCAACTCCCTTTTGAAAACAAAATGGAAAGCTTTTTTCCAAAATCTTACAACAATTGACAAACCACTGTATCTCTATTCAGCTAGACTTCCAATACACATTCCAACCCATGAATGAGGACAAAAACCTAAAATTAAACAATTTCATTTGGAGTTAAAATCTTCTACATATAAATGCCTGAAAACTTTCAAATTTCGCTGGCCAAGGTACATGGAACAGAAAACAAAAGTCCTTTCTTAGCTGTATGAGATGTGAATGCAAGATTAGATGTGTTTATTTTAATTTCCTAAGTTGTGTTCATATAGACAGAAGATTGAAGATTAAGAAGTCTTTTTTAATTCATACTTTTAAATAAGTATTCAAAAGGTATATGAATACAAAAATAAAATTTCCTGAATTATTTTTCTAAATCTCATTGTATGATTCCTATGTAATGCCTAGTGAAGAGTTTACTTTGTTCCTAAAGTTAAACTACAGGTAACTGAAACATCTGGAGAGAATACAAATGCCACAGTTAATCCTGGGTTTGCCTGGACTGATGAGAATCTTGTGACTGAACGCTAGCTCTTTTTACAGCCATGCGTGGTTTTCTTGACAAATTGAACTGGGAAAGGCAGTACATCTCAGGGGCTTTAAAACCAGCTATGCTAACTATCTATTCCAAGATGAGATAAATTGACTTTTGAGTGAGTCCTTCCTCTTTTTAAAGTAAACCAGAATGATTTTCCTAGACTACTTTGGTGACCAAAGTACATATTCAACTGGAAAAGGAATAGAGATGACAGAATTATTTGGTTACTGAGAAATGCAAGCTATTTTTGTTAAAATGTCAGACAAGCAACAAGCAGACTCACAAGTTCTTGCTACTCCTGTCTCCTTCATATGGGTTTGACCTTCCAGAAGCATGTCCATGGACACAGCCAGCTCTGATGGAGTCTGTGTCACCATGGGTTCTGCAGCAGAGGGGGGTCCTCCCTTGTCTGCCCTTGTGCTGGCTGCAGCTCATTCATGGCTACCAGCTTGCCCCACAGGGCTCTCTTTAGATGGCTAAGGTGGCCTACTTTGACCATTAACCAGAAGAATGTATATGCTTTCAGTGGGATGCATGACATGTTTACATTTATGCATCAGTTTGGAGTTATACTGGATATGCACTCCCGCAACTAAGTTCAAGCAATGTTTGAGATTGCCATTTAACCTACAACTCATTAAACCACAAAACTAATGGTTGGAGGTGTTTAATATTTTCAGCAGTTTTTCTCCCCTATCACTTTCAGTATAAAGTCTTTCATAAAAACTTGCCATTGTAATTCAGTGGTTTGTTCCATTTTCATTAAATCCACACAAAATATCCAATTATCCCACTCCCTCCTATTAGTCAAAGTAGTCATAACTAATTGACAGCTTTTTTCCATGCTGTTTGTCCTTCTGTAAACTTTATATTTTATGGAGATAGTCCTTATCTATCTCACTAAAGTTATCTACAAGCTGTGGGCTATTTGTGTCACCTGTGCAAGCAGACAACCACCACAAGCACTCTCCTGATGGATCATCTGGGATTGTCCTGATGGATCATTTGGGACATCCTTGAGAGAGCCAAGGGCAAGATGCTAGATAAAAATCAGCAGCAATTGATTTCCAACAGAATCTTGAAAATCAGAGACATATATCTCACTTGTCTCTCCAGATGCTCAACTACAGATTCTCCTAGTGTGCACTGCAAAAGAAAATACACATGAAGGACTGGTGGTTTCACTCAAAACTTCAAAGAAGCATGAACTGCTATATTTTTTCTTTCAAAACAATAGCATGCTGTGTTACTGTTGTTTCAACACATCAGTATGTACTTTAATTGAAGGTGACAACATATTAAGGGTTTGACCTTTGAAAATTTCAAATTGGGGATGATTCACACCACCTACTTTATATGCTTCATTTGCATACATATCCCTGGCTTCTTATATAGCCACTGAAGCACAGTTCCTTCTGTTTTAAGCAATACAGTCACATTTATTATCAAGCCAAATGCATTTGGCCTTTACATGAAAACAGGAAGAACTCTAAAAGTGAGTTCTAAAAGTGAGCACAATGGTCAAATGGTATTGCCTCAGTGTCCTGGGCTGACTATATGATGCTTTTATCCCCAATCGTCTCATTCTGTTTATGTTGAATAATAATAAGTTTTGTACCTTTAAGAGTGTTCCGGAGAGTGAAGGGGGGGAGAGAAGAAGCGCGCGGTTTGTTTTCAGACTCTGCACTCAATCCTCCACATTCCTGCTCCTGGACTGTGTTGTCTGCGGATGAACAGACAGCGGGACAGAGCTCTTCTTTTGCTTTTAGTTAGTTTAGCTAGCTGAGGCAGAGAAGTTCCCTGGACTGTTTTTCTTTTCCTTTTTCTTTGGACCTCTTGAAACTGCTCTGGACTGAACACCCAGGAGAGCACCGGCAGCTGCAGCTGTGGCCCACCAGGCCAGGCCTGGCCTGCGACAATTCCAGCACCGGAGGGACTGATCAGAGACTGAGTGAGCTGAGCTTCAACCCGGGGTTTTCTCAGCTTGTCATCTTTTCTAGAGTGGCAAGGGGTCTCATTGTTTTGATACATGAATTGGAGAGCATGAGACTCTTAATCTCAGGGTCATGGGTTCGAGCCCCACATTGGGCGCCAATTCATGTATTTATCCAGGTTTAGAACAAATTTGGGGAAGAATCCCCCAGAGGAGCTCCGATGGGAAAAGCAGATCCAATCGGCCCCTCCCCCCAACTGGTCCGGGAGGAAAAAACACCTCCTTGGAGAAAAGGGGAAAAAACATGTTTATTAAACAATAAAACCAAAACAATATCAAACAATGAGACCCCTTGCCACTCTAGAAAAGATGACAAGCTGAGAAAACCGCGGGTTGAAGCTCAGCTCACTCAGTCTCTGATCAGTCCCTCCAGTGCTGGAATTGTCGCAGGCCAGGCCTGGCCTGGTGGGCCACAGCTGCAGCTGCCGGTGCTCTCCTGGGTGTTCAGTCCAGAGCAGTTTCAAGAGGTCCAAAGAAAAAGGAAAAGAAAAACAGTCCAGGGAACTTCTCTGCCTCAGCTAGCTAAACTAACTAAAAGCAAAAGAAGAGCTCTGTCCCGCTGTCTGTTCATCCGCAGACAACACAGTCCAGGAGCAGGAATGTGGAGGATTGAGTGCAGAGTCTGAAAACAAACCGCGCGCTTCTTCTCTCCCCCCCTTCACTCTCCGGAACACTCTTAAAGGTACAAAACTTATTATTATTCAACATAAACAGAATGAGACGATTGGGGATAAAAGCATCATATAGTCAACCCAGGACACTCGGAGACACTAAAGTAACAGCAGAAGGCAGCAAACTTGCAGCAGCATCTCCACACAATGACAAGCAGCATGGCAAGATAAAGAAATACTCAACAAAAATTAGGTTTTAGAAACTGAAATGCTAGAGAATGTTCCCAAATAAGATATTGCCTGGTACTAAAGTAGAGTAGTCTGAATCTCCATAATTTAGGCATTAAAAACCATACTGTTAATTCTAGCAAAACCAGAAAGACTGAAGACAAATTAATGTTAAGCTCTGCCTATGCAATTGTAACTTTTCTAAGTAATCTAGACATTTTTACCGCTTATTTCATAGCAATGTAGGAGTCTTACAAGCCCTGTTCTGTGGCATTAAAACAACTCTAGTAACTGTTGAGACTGTTAAAAATACTGATAACACCCACACACCAGAGAAGATTCAACCTGCATGTAAAGCCTAGAAATTAGTTCACTCCTGTTCTTATAAACTAAAAGTGATAATAACACAGAAAAGAAAGAAGTTTCTTGGATTTTATTTTATCTTGAAATATATTCATGTTATGTTTCCTAAAATGCAAAAATGGAAAATAAATTATTAAATAGGAAAAGGTGTATGAAAAGTCAAGACAAAACTTTGAAACTGAAACTCTTAAAGGTTATACTATGTAAAAGTGCTGTTCTTCCAAACTAATATAATATAGATAAAAAATGCTTCAAGATGTAGACATTTCATTATCTTTCTATCTGAAAATGTACTATTTTTGCAAAGACTGTTCCAGCATGTGACATTATTATTTGTTTTAGTTTAAATGCTAAAGATTGTAAAAATAAAATCATAAAATAAATTCAGAAATCCATGCAACTACAGGCACAAGCAAAATATATTCTCTTCTTTTAAGTTGTTTTCTGTTTAACAATGGCTTTAATAATATCATCAAAAGAGATGAATTCAACTAATTGTGCATGTCTGACATTGACATGATATAATACTTTCTATTATAAACAGAAACCACATGTGGTCAACTGTAAGAGCTCTAGATGAAAAAAAGAAAAAGTCAAACTGGTACCCCACATAGGACAGAAATCAGCACTAATTGAAGTTACACACAAGGAGGAACCATATGAGGATGCTCAGACAGAACACGGCACAGAGAGGTTCCTACATATATCACTGTATTATTGGTGCAATATTTAAATATTATAAATATAGGATCCAGGAGATTATATTATCCAGGAAATGTAAGGTATCATGGGAATCAACTGAGACAAGAAATAGTCTTAATAGCTATTAAGAGGTCTCATGGATCAGTTTCTGCTGTGATTATAGAAGTCTAATAATTATGACCCTGAATAAATTTTCACAATAACCAAGGTAATTAAGGATAAGGCTCTTTAAAACATTCAGCACATTTGCATAATGTAACCATGTACCTAATTCAGATATAGGCATGAAAAGTCTTAAATGGCCAAGTGAGAGCCTAAGACGTGCCCGAAGTTCAATCTGCCACCGTGACAGGTCTGTGTTTTACACTTTGGAAGCCTCCAAATGGCTAAAAAGATGAAACATTTTCAGCATGGAGGTTGAGTTTAGCTGATGAGCATCAGTCAGTGTATTGAGAAGTTACTAGGGCAGTGAGAGTCATCAATAATGGTGATGTCTCAGTACAAACTTTCCAGGCCTGACTGGTTTTGTAACTGGGCTTAGAAAATTAGACAGATGATGGAGTTTCCATAATTGTGGCCCCACTGTGATTACCAAACAATTTCAAAAATCTGAGTTTAAATTTGTACTAAAGCAAAGAATACAGATCCCCATGTAAAGAACATAAACATGCCTCAAATAGAATGGAATTATATGTAACATGATGGTACAGTTCAAGAACGTATTTATGACAATAAATATAAGAATGCTATTTGTGTCACCATAAACCCATTCACTAACACAAGTTCTGTGTGAGACAGTCAAAGAATTATTGCTACTATTTCCATATTTCTTTACTGTACTGAGAAGAAAAATCTACCATTAAAATAACATTAATGCTTAAATAACCATGGCTCTCCACTGTTCACATCCTTACAAAATTATTAGAAGACTAAATCTGCTTTAAAAAAATGTATACAATGTGAATTCTTCATCTGTCAATTTATATTAACTCCCTATAGGAGCCTAGCAAAAAAACACGAAAAATTAAAATAATGGGAAAAGAACTGAGAATTTTGCAAATATATTTAAACTTATCTTACATATAGTTTCTAGAGACCTATAGAGCAGAAAGTTAGAGTGGCTGGACAGCATGTAAGTTATATTCCATAGTACAAAGAAAATACAGTCCTAAAAAATTCACTGTCAAAAACTTGGTAACCAAATTTTGCCTTTTCTCACTAATTAAATTGGAGAAATTGACAGAACTGATCCCAGGTATTTTTTTTTTCTGTTGAAAAAATAGATACATATGATAAAAGAGAGCAGTAATCACACCAAAGTTCCATATCACAGCAAGAGAAATGAGTATGCCCCTGTCCTTCATTTCAACATCAGGAAATTTGAAAAAAGTATAATAATATAAACCTGAGAAAAGGTAGTAAACTTTTCCCCTCAACAGATTCAAAGGCCTGTTAAAATCAAGTTGCTCTTACTCAGCTGTCACTATCCATATTGTGCAGTGAAGAAAATGAAGAGAAATATGAGTTGTGTATGGAGTTTCATAATGACATTAAGGAAGAAAAGAAAACATCATTCAGAACTTGCTCATCTCAAACCCCACTCACCCAAATCATCCTACCCATCTCATCTTACCATATAAGAGACAACCACCTTTACTGTATATAAAAACACATTTTAAAATTATGAACATAAGTCTGATACCTAAATATCATGGATATTTAGTATCTATGATATTCAGTAAAAAGTAAATAATTGTTACCTTCAATGAGCACCATGAAAATCACAGACTACATGGATAAAATAGGAGTATATAATATTCAGAATGAATTCCTAGTTTGTTAATATACATAATGATTATTCATAACCACATATAAATATTTTGCAAGGTATTAAAACTAATAAAATTAAAATAATATCTGCAATGTGTAATTTAAATAGGGAAAACTCCTTTTATTATCACATAAATAACAGAGCAATTTCATTTTAAAAGTTCATAGCAGGTTTTTTAAAATCATCCTACTTCTTTATTCACAATAATAGATTTTTCTCTATGTGACATATTTGCTTAATTAATAAAAAGGATCATGCTGTGAGTCTGTGAAAAATCCATGACACAATTCCTCTGAAATCCTCTACACTGGACTGTGTATTTTCCATTTAAATTTTACATCCCACTGCCAGACAAGCTATGGCTGTTTGCTAATTTCTCTAAAGCACCCTGACTGGATCTCATCATTAAGTCCGCTTTTCAGGAAGGAATAATTCAATAATTTTGCATTTTTTAGAGCTCTGGATCAATTCAAACATCTAATAAGAACAACTTTAAAAGGCATTCTTCCATCAATTAAGAAGAAAGAAACTTAATTTATAACATTTCTTATACTACCACTGAAGAAAGAGATGTGTATGTGGGCTTAGACAAAAGAAATCCCCATCTGTTTTCTCTCATGCTTCAAATCAGAAAACACAAGCTTTAGTAAGGGAGCCATAAATACAGAAAAGTTACTGGTACGCTGTTACAAAAAACATTTTGTCCTCTGATATGATGAGGATAAATTAGAGCCTGGTCCCTAAACCTTGCTCTTCTCACTTTGCAGTGACTGCAAACATTTTCCTCCACACAGAACTTATAACGCTATCTACTGATGACTCAAAAACCTACCTGACTGATCTCCCATACCTGGTTAATATCTCTCCTTAGGCATGCCACTGTCACTTTAAACACTTCAAATACTCCCATCTTCACTTTCAAATTTTCTGCCCTTTCCCCCATTACTATTACAACTATTGTTATCTTAATCTTTCAAGACTATAGACTATATTTTTCCCTCTCTCTCCCCTCATTAGTTATCCAAAAGTATCACTTTAGTACCTATCATTTTATTTCCATACACATTTCAGCTAGCACTGACATTCACTAACTCATCTATTCCATTAATAGGGCCTTGTTCTGGCCCTGAGCTATTCTCTCACCAATCCTTTCTGTCTGGGTGAGAATTTTTATGCAAGGACATTGTTGTCAAACCACATGGCTTTGACTCTTTTTGGTGAGACTTTCTCTGCTGCCATTCTAAAATTTAGGTTAAGAACACGGTCATAAAATTTTTGAAAACGCTGTGTTTAGTTTGCTTTCCTGAGCCCAATTCCTCACCATCCAATCCACCATAGGTTGTCCACATATTCTTCAAATCCCTTTTGTTAAGGTCCTCCATCAAAGGCCTCTTTTGTTAACACCTACCTTCATCCTACATGAAACCAGCCAGGTGATTCATTCTGACAATTATATGCATTTACATCCAGCTCTACTTACTCACACCCATGTGCAATCTGACATGGCTGCTGAGGTGCTTTATAGCAGGAATGCAACCTGAGCTACATGAAGTGCAATACAGCAGAAGAAAGAAAATAAACTTATATATATTGCTCTTTTTAGCTCATTTACGGTATACTCATAACTGTTTGTAGTGATTCTAGTATTTGTCCACTCTTTACCCATGTTCAACATGTTCATATATGATGCATGACAGAATTTCATTGCTTCTGAACTACTGAAATAATGTATTATAAACTAGGTACATCTAACAAGTAATGTCTATGATCACTAGGTAATATGGTTAAAGGACTGCATAGTCTGACTAGATACTACTCTGTCTGCCCCACATGATACTCATCCTCAGTTTAACAAAATTAATGACTTTCTCGATTATTTTTTCTTAAATGCTGTTCTGCAGTGAATTTGATATTGATATTGTCTGCAGTGAATTCGATATTGTCCCCACACTTGCATCTGTTCACCTGATCAGATTTGAGACAAGAACTGTGTCTCATTTGTTTTCTAAACGAGCCCCATACTCATTATATGCATCAAACATTAGCTCATTCATCAATAGAGGGTTCTGCTATTCCATTTCTCTAGGATTTTATACAAGAATTAGACTGAATACTATTGTTTGCTATCCTTCTATATATTGTTTGGAATTTTTTCCCAATAAAAATAGATCAAATACAAAGCAACTCAAAATATAAACATGCCATCTATCAAACATGCACAATTCTCTACTTATATGAAAAGATTTAGAGCTTGCTACACTGTGGGAATAATTCAGTTCAATGTTTATCATTGGGACAGTTATATAATCCCATCTAAACAAAGTCTTATTCTGACTGCTCAGTAGGCTTTGCTGTGTACAGAAATGACACAGATTGGAAGTAGGTAGTTCTAGAACAGAGCTACCATACTTTTGCAGATGTTTCTCAACCCATTACACAACCTGCAGAAGGTAGCTTGGGAAAAGGCAGAAATTACATTATCATGCTGTCAGCACCTCAGCAGTCTCCACTACAGAACCACATAGTTTCAATTTGTTTTTCAAAAAACAGTGAAAAACCTACACTGAAATGAAGAGGGAATTACTATAACAAAGCAAAAGAAATAACTGTAAAATTTATAAATGAAAATGAAAAGGACATTTCCTGCAGCTGGTACTGACACCACATTAAATTTTAAAAGGCCTAGTGCTGAATGTGAAATATGAGTATTAGGTGACCGGAGCATGGAAAATGCCCTTAACCAATCTAGGAAATGGCTTTTCTCTCCAGATCATGAAGAAATATACACTGAAAGAGCTGTGTATCATGGAGTAGAATAAGAAAAAAATGGGACAAAGAAAAAAAAAAATGGACTAGTAGTGTCTTTTACCATAAACCTTCCTAAATATGCTTTAGGGAAATAGAGACAGCTACAACACAGGAGAATAAGGACAAGTGTGGGCTCCTCTGTGGGTGTTCAACTGAGCAATAACTCAGTCCCTTTAAGAAGCTATGAGCTTAAAGTACAGCTGAAGCACCTTGGCAAGGAGAGGAATCCAATCTCCTCAGAGATTATTTATGACAAAGTAGACCTAACTAAGGCCCAATTTGTTTGTGGAATTGTAGTCATTCCATTGCAACTAAACAACAAATGAATCTGCCTTGCAGAGGATTCATTCAGGGTATAAAAGAAAACAAAAGAGAGAAACAGATACCACACTTCATTTACACACCGATTTACAGGCTAACTTACAGAAATGATTGATAAAGCAATTTTTGAAAGCAGAGAACTATCTGAGAGAGAAGGCCTTTGAATCACATCTGTAAAGTGAGCACTTTATATAAATTTCAGATTTATAAATGTATACTTGTTGGCTTAGAATCCATACTTCCTCTCATTATATTACTGTTTCCCAATTTACTTCAGATGCTTAAATTGCAAATTTTGTTGAACTCAGAGAACTAACATGATTCTTGTTTTATATAAAAGTGAATCACACTCTAAGATTAAATTTTTTAAAGTACCAGAACACAGTGTGTCCTAGCAGCTTCCTGAGAGCAAGGATACCAGAAGAAGTGGGGGTTTCTAGAGGAAGCCAGGTATCCATCCTGGTAGCCATGGTTTTTCCCACTATCTCTGGCCAGGGAGCATCCAGGGGGCAGCTCAGGCAGCCCTTGTATCAAGGCACTTCCCTGGAAAGGTCCTTTTCTAATTATTCATATTTAACTTTCATTATGTGTGTTACGTTAAAGAAGTCTGTTTGAAAGTGCTTACATTTTAAATTGGATTTACTGTGAAAACATTAAAATCATGTAACCCTGGCTAACATACCAATCAATATTTTATCACTTGGCTTGATTTTACTCAAAATTAACATTAAGTACATTCACTGAAAATTAAAAACTAGAAAGGAATTTTGGTCACTAATTACAATTTTGGGTCAATTTCTGCTACTTGACTAGTCTGTATATAGGGCAAGACTTTTCATTTCTCTATGCAAAGATCATATAAGCATGAACACAGTCAACAAAAAAGAGTGCATATCAAATAGTGAACAAAAATATTCAGGGGCAGACTGGACAAGATTACAAGAGAGGCATTGCTTCAGACCTGGAATTAGAGTAGGAAAAATCTGAAATTGTTCAAGCATAGTAACCAGTGGTTCCAGAAAAATGCCACAGGTCCAAAGAAAATGAGAGAAAATAGCCATTGTCCGCTAATTAAAAGCAAAGGTGTAAATTCCAGTTCTAAATACTAACAAAAATGGCAAAGCAACAATGCTTTTGAAAAGTGGCATTTGCTTTTCAGGTACTGAAAAATTAATTCTTAAATTTAAAAAAACCCAAAACTACTGAGAATATAATTCAATAGATATTTCCAAGCAGAAGAGACAACAGCTATTACAAACATTCAAACAGAAGGAAGGCAAAACGCCAAGACTAGAGAACAAAACAATTTAAAGAACGTGTATTTGCAATAGGATAAATGAGCACCTACTGAAGTGCAGAATTATTTACAAAACAAACTCACCATAAACAAGACATTAAAAGGGAGTAACCAAACTGCTTGTCCAAAAGCTGAAGATAAAAAGAAGAGCCTCCATCAAGCATTAAAAAAAAATTTCTATAAGAGAATTAAAAGAGGTGCATTGTATTTTTAATTGAGAGCTTCAAAACTTTAAAAGACATAAAAAGATAACCGAACTTTGCAAAAGGGAAGGAATTTTCCATACTAATGAAACAACAATGAAAGCGGAAAATTGTGTGGAAAGAACGCAGTTAAATGAAGCCAAAGTAGAGAGATGGAACTCCTAAGACTGGCATAAGTTGCATATGAGAAACATATATCTATGTTTGCAAGTAGCTACCTAATATTTTATTTTGATGCTTTGAAAAATATCTACTTTATACGCTATGCAAATAAAACCAGTAGTACTAACACCACTATACTTAACTAAGGATAAAAGTACGTAAAATGGAGCAGCTAATGTCAGGAAAGGTAAAGAAGAAGAACTTGACAACAAATTTTAGCAACACTACAGAAGATGGTTTAAATTAAGAATTTCTTATTTCATCAATTATGCAAATTTTTTGACTCTGTGATTATTGTAAGAAATTATGTATGAAATGGGATTTCCTAGACACACTATAGACTGATAAGCAATACATATTAGCTGTAATGGAAATGTCAATGAATGTGTCAGGACAGTTTAAATGGAGGAATATATTTGCCAAAACAATGTACATTTGCCTTTGGTTTATGTACACATGTCTAATTAGTAATGTGAGACTCACTGGAGGATTTCAGTAGAAGAATGAAACTTAAAGTTGTCATAAACTACACTACAGTATATAATTTACATGAATACTGAAGAAATGAAACCCTGTTTAGGGTTTAAATTAGCTATAACGATACTTTTACAAAAAAGCTCTGTTTTAAAATATGTAGAAACTTAGTGTATATTGTTTTGAATCTTACTACTATACATATTGATTAATTGATTAATATTTGGAAAAACTTGCTTCCTTCTGGAGAAAATGCCCAGTACTCATCTGAATAACTGTGTTACATGATGGGTGAGCAGCTGGTTCATGGGTCAGGCAAAAAGGGTTACAGTGAATGGGGTGACATAAGGCTGGTGACCTGTCACTAGTGGGGCTCCACAGGGCTCCATCCTTGTCCCTGTGCTCTTTCCGAATCTTCATATAAGATTTGTACACAGGACAGGAAGGGATACTGAGCAAGTTTGCAGATGACACAAAACTGGAAGGAGCTGTTGACTCTGAAAGGCAGGGAGGCCCTGCAGAGAGCCCAGGAAAGGAGAGAACCGGGCAATCACAAACCATATGAAATTCAACAGGGGGAAATGCCAGTCTTCTCCTAGAATGGGGAAACCCTGGATGCTTGGACAAATAGAGGAACAAGAAGCTGAAGAGCAGTGCTGTGGAAAGGGACATTGGGTTCTGGTCTATGGCCAGTTGAATGTGAATCAGCAGTGCCCTGGCAGCCAGGAGGCCCAACCCTGTCCTGTCGTGCATCAGGCCCAGCATCACCAGCCAGGCAAGGGAGGGGATTGTCCTGCTCTGCTCTGAGCTGGGGCAGCCTCACCTCGAGTGCTGGGGGCAACTTTGGGTGCCACAATACAAGAAAGATATAAAACTGTGAGAGAGTGTTCAGAGGAAGGCAATCGAGATGGTGAAGGGCCTTGAGGGAAACCTCCTTTTGAGGAGTGGCTGAGGTCACTTGGTCTGTTCAGCCTGGAGAAGAGGAGACTGAGGGGGAAACTCATTGTAGGCTACAATTTCCTCAAAGGTAAGTGGGAGCGAGGCAGGTACCAAACTTTTTACTTGCTTTCCCTTTCACTGGTCACTTTTCCTGACCACTGACAGGACCCAAGGAAATAGCATAAAGCTACAATTAAACAATTCTGGTTTTGATCTATGTTCATCTAACAGAAAAGCTTTTTACTTCACTTTACATTACTTTTCACCAGGATTCTTTGCTGTTCAGCAGCATTTTAGACACACCTAATTAACTGTTGTTTTTTTCTTGGTGCATCAAATGTGTTGGTTCTGAGCTATTTCCCAAGAAAGTTCATTTCTAGCCATAATCTGTGCAGATTTGAGTCAGTGTCTGGACTGCTAATCTCAGGATTTATTTTAGCTTTGGTAGCACTCATACAGCTGACATAATATAACAGAAGAATATAAATTATATCACAAATAAAAATTTGTAGTATGTAACATCTTTCAGCAACCCTAACTTAAAAAATAATGCACATAAAAACCCATATCTTTAACAAAAATCCCACAGTTAGCAGTAATTAACAGATCTGGAACAATTTACATGTATGTGACTAAATACATTGGCTCTCAGGTTTTTATCTCCTGCCTCTACCTTTAAAGGTAGAGGTTATATAAGGTTATCTTTTTTCTTGTAGAACGGCTATTTCAGATCAACAACAAATATTTTAACCTGCAATAATATTTAACAATACAGGGAGAATGGGGGATTTAATGGTTAGCCTAAATATTTTCTCTTTAGTTCATATTTGCATTCATTACTGCAGACCAAATGCATGTACAGATGAAATGTACTGCAGGACAGCATTGAATAGGGTGTTGTAGAATTAGTGTTTCACTGAACTTTCTGACAGACTGCTTTTAGCATCTTTTCAGGTTAAAACATTTAAACGGCTCACAACATTTAACTGCAGTGTAGAAAATATTCTTTTTGGAAACCACAACTTAAAAGACTGTAATTTTCTTCTTCATGTATATATTCTGCTTATAATAGTCTTATCAATTGTATCCTCTATACAGTTTGAATCAGGAAATATACAGCAAAAACTACATGAAAAAATGACTGCACGACAAAATTCTCAGAAGTAACAGTTATGGAAACAACTTATTGTATCAAAGTAAAACAAATCTGTCTTTATGTCTTTATGGAGGACTGTCAGAATACACAGTAACTTCCTGGCTAAATAAAGGATGAGTCTCACATATTGACACTTTGTTGCAACCACGCAAATCACTCACTATGCTTCTCTAGAAATTGGCTAGTTCTCTATCAATGAGGAGTTCTCTTCTCATCTGGCATTTTCTAAATTTGTTGTGGATTCTTCAAATAAAAAGATATGTCTTCCATTCAATGAAAAGCAAAAATAATCTAAGTGACATTTTTTTCCAACAGTTTTGTAAAAGAAATATGCTTCAATTTTATATGAGAGTTCAAAATTAGTCAATATGTCTGTCTTTCCTACTACCAGGTACTTAAAGAGTTCCTCTCTAGACAGCTCATCTTATTTACAAGAACTGACAAAAGTAGTCATAGTGTAGGAAAATGGCCTCATTATGGCCAAAACTGTAGCCCACACACAAAGAAGGCATCAATGAGTGAGGAAAGTTCAGGCTGATGTGAGCGTTCTCACATCAACTGTTGTTGTTCACTGTAAAGCACTTTGATTGCTATGCAGTAACCAGAAAAGTATCCAGAGACTACAGGAGGGTTTAAAAACTCTTCTCATGATTACACAAGCATGACCTAAAAATCAAAGTAATACCCACTGAGATGTGCAGTTTTTCACTGAACAAAATAAAGTGAAAGGAATTTGCTCGCTATAAAAAGCAGTAAATTCTTATCATGCAAAAAAAAAAAAAAAAGGACTTGTCATTTTGCAAAATAGACTGATTTAAGTTATGTGTAAATTACACAGTACTCTTTCACAGTGTCTCACTACATGTAATAATGCCAATTTAAATAAGCCAATGCCTTACTGAACAATAGTTCAAGCAGCATGGATTTCAAAGGGTGAAGAAATACTCAATTTTAATATTATCACAATCTTTTGTCCAACAAAAGCTTGTTCATTTGGGGATTTTACTGAAGCAATTCTCAAGTTTTTCTATAAGGCAAATTCTTTCAAGTTTTGTATCTCTTTTTGAGCCCAGTGATTAACTTCATTCTAAATTAAAACCTCTTCATGTCTTTTTATGCAAGTCTGTATTAAATATTTCCACAAAACACTGAATTAATACAGTAAGAAAAAAAAAGAAAAAAGCATGAGTACTTGCTTTTTAAGATCATCTTCCTGTTATTGAAACTGCACCTTCTCTCAATTTTTCTAACATATTAAAAAACTTCAAGTATTTAAAATAATGTGAATAAATGGACTGCTCCAGCTGCAATATAAATCAAATACAAAAAGGACTGAACAGAATATTCCATTAAAAATATGGAACAGAAAATATTTCCCAGTTTTCAGTTTCTTAAAAATTCTTCATTTGCTCATACAGCTTTTCCTAACTTAAAAGGAAAGAAAATGAACAAAGAAGCTAAACAAACAAACAAAAAAATTAAAACCAACAACACAAAATAAAATAAGACCTGAAAAGCAAAATTAAATTATTTGTGTTTCCTGTTAATTTGCATGACTTTTTTCCTCAGTTTTTCTCCTGGCACTTAAGAAGACTTTGAGATCTGCATGGCCTACTTTCACTGCCACTTCAGGAAGGATTCATGTCATCCATTCTGGAAGTGTCTGCATCTCAGCTTGTTCCCTTATGTATTATAGTGAATAGAGAGCAACTGGTCACTTTTAGTATCCAATTTATGTAACTTATTTTAGATGTCTCTTTCAAAATTAGATTGTTTACTCACCTGGGAATGCTCATTTATCTCCACTGACTGAAAGGGAGAGAAGTCTAAACAATGAACCTAAATTTAGACACCTTCATTTGGCCAGATGGAACCCAGGCTTATAGTCCTTCCAGATACAATCTCTATTTCACATGTCCAATGGGCCTTTTGCCTTTAAATCCTGTATAATAAAACCTTGTTTCCTGATAAAGTTCCACTGTGCTACTCCCTGAGCCAGTCACTAGTAATTTTCTTGTAAACTCTGTAAAGGACAGCATTACTCCAACAGTGCCATGGTTTGATTTCTCTTGTCTGTATGTTTTTGATTCCGCTATTGCAGCATCATGTAGCTTAACGTCTACCAAAATTTGGGCAGATCTAGAGCTAGCCATTTTCCCTCATTTTTTCAGTTTCCTAAATTTGTATGGAAGTTGGTGTTCCATTGATTCCATGCCTTGGTCTGGGGTTTTTTTGACACCCTTTTTAAAGGGCAACACATTAGGTTCTATTTCCTTTTTAATTACTTTCATTCTCTGAGCTATACTGTGCTTAGGATAATTTTAGTCTTCAATTGTAAGGATGCCATCCTAAACCACATTATCTTCTATATTCACAGCTTTCTTACAGCTCCTCAATTTAAAATTTTTCTTGCAATCTTCTTGATGTTAAGTGTCAACAGTTTGGTTCTAGATGAGATTACTCTCTCTTACATAGGAGCTCTTTTTTTGAAAAAGTCCTCCACATGATATTTCTTCCACAAAAAACCTTTACAGAGGAGCTTCTGAGTTTTAAACACTGAGTTGATGAGCAGAGCTAATAGCCAAAAGCTTTGGATTTGTTTTCATATTTCTAACCTATTTTGGATTTTGGACAGGTTTCTTTTGGACTCATTTACACTAAAACTATTATTAAGTTCCCAGAATGGCATTACCTAATCCCTTTGGAGGACACAGACTATCTACTGTCCCTCAAAGGACTGACAGACTGTTATTAACAAGCATTTTTCATTAAAATTGCTTTTATGCTGCAATTAACAAACAGAAGTAAGTCACTGATACAGCTAAATCTCAGTAACCCAAGATAAGGTTGTTCAAGTACACCACAGCTCTCATTTTCTTAACAGCTCTTCAAAAACACTGGAGTCAAAAAACAGTTTTAAAATAAACAAACATTTAATTTAAGGCCTAGGAACAAAACAGAAAGTTTTTTCTTTCTTGATTCCCAAGAGAAGCACTACAGCCACTTATTGTTTAAAGTATTAGTTCTTCAGAGGCACATTAAAGACCCCATCAATATATAAACCACTTGCACTGTATCATTTGTAGCTTTGCTTGACATTTAGTTTCATACACAAAAACCAAGGGACAAAATTGTTCTTGTGAGTTGATATTCTAAATTTGAGGTACATCAGATGTACCTCAAATTTACTGGCATTCTTCCAGTTTATTTGAATCTGGTCCCACTAGGAAAAATATGCTCTGGTTTCAGCCTCCCAATAATTCTCACAAGAATCAAAGCTATCTCTCCAAATGATTTGTTAGCAATAAAATACACTGTCCAAGGTCAAAAAATATTGCTGACTGCATATGAAAAGTTTTTAAGAAAGCTCATGAGCAAAGACATTGATATTTTTCATTTACATGCTTTGATAAATCCCCTTTGGAAGATCAGACACTTAATATTTACAATTACATTACCTGCACAGATATAATAAGCAAACTGCATTGATTCAGCCATGTTGTATGGAGCAAATCATCTGATAGTTTTTTCCCTACTTAGAGCCTTGTATTTCAAGCCTAATTTATCTACATTAATTCTGCTGCTACCTTTCTTGACTACAAAGTGACAAGTGGAAGGAAGGGACTATATCACTTTCTTGCTGGGTAAGTTCGTATCATGAACTTTATTAGAGACAACACTAAGATTTCCTGGAAAGAAAGCTCAGCTTCTCTGTGGAGACACTCAACATCACAGGTCCAGAAGGTGCATAAACCTTGCATGCAGAAACAAGCCTGACAGAATGACTGTGATAACCTATTCACACCAGTATAATGTCAGCAGCTTTACCTACCATCATTACCAATCTCTAATTGATATTCAATCAATAATATTGATTTATATATATAAATTTTCAGGCATATTCCAACGCGAGGTTAGGCACAATTTGGTTATTTATACAATGATAGTTCATCTGTCATACACAATTTTGAAACAAGGTAATTGAAGCCCATAAGTAAGGGTGCTAGGTATGCTGGGATTGCAGGTGGACTTTGAGAGCTGTCTCAAACTTGTCTCTTTTGTAACCTAGGAATATTTTTCCAATCCCATATCTCAGTAACACTTGTGCAATATCACAGCGCTTCCCTGCCTGAAAAAGTTGTTTAGAAAACATTCACAAATTTTAGTGAACTTAAACACATTTTACTTTAATGACATTGGCTTTAAGATGGCAAGCAAGGTGAAAGAGGCACATCCAAAATCAACCATGTTTGCAGGCAGATGACTATGGAAATGAGACAGAAAAAGAGGATGTGAGCCCTACTACATCCATTAGCCAAACCCTTGGTAAATTGAAAATAAAGCAGGCATTGGAAGCTGTAACTGCCCACTTACCCACTGGAAATCATGAGAAAGCACTTCCCATTCTGCAATTCCTTCTTGAGAAACTAATGATGGTGATTTTGCTTCCAAAACTGCCAGGTCTTTCAAAAACTCACAACATATATATACATAAGTATCAATGAGCATCACACTATCTCTTTATTTTCCAAGGAACAGACACTTGCATGTGGCTACACAGTCCTGCTAAATACCTTCTAAAAAGTAAACTTATGGTGCCAGCACTGAGAAGGCAGTACATTCAAAAAGCAGTAAAGCTCACATTTATCTACAAAATGCAACTGTCCTGTGAGCAAAAAATGTAAAAGACTTTTGTTGGAGAACTATCTCTCTTCTAATTTAACACTAAAAAATCTGAAGAACCAGCAGTGCTACATGAACTGATGCCACTTGATCTCAAAAATAGCTCATAACTTGTTATGATGGCTGGATATGATTTGGACACACATTTTAAGCTCATCTTCAATACTTAATTTAGAATTCATGAGTTAAAATATGATGTTCTACTCTCTAGTTTTCTAGAGAATTTCTTTACATTTCTTCATAATTTTGTTACTTCTTATGCTATGGAAAGTGCAACAAGATGGAAAAACCATTATGAATATTTCCAGGCTACAGTGCAATGTGCCTAATGAGAAGCATAAATTTAATTTTCTTAAAACCCAACATATGTTGTACTAAAAGTCCTTGTCAGTCTTTAACTATAATTGTACTCTGCTAACTTTATGTGTGTGTCTAATTAGTCATTACTCACTGTGACAGAATCCATCCCCTATCCTTCAGAATCAAATATGACACAGCAAAATATTTTAGGCATGTGTTTTTAATTATGTTTTTTTTTACAAACTGTATATTCCAGGAATACAGCCATCAGAGACCAAGAAATTCTGGTCTCATTTGAAGTTGTTTGGCAAGATGGAAAAGGTTAGAATGAATCTTTTTATTGCCTCCCAGCAAGATCAACAGATAAAAATCTACAGCAATGTTGAGCTCAGACTATTCACAATTAGAAATAGGATTTCTACCCATTATTTCTTCTCTTTGGAAAGCAAATAGAGTAATGAAGGAATTAGCATGAATGTTTATGTCTGGCATCTAGCAGAGCGGAGTAATTTGTAGAGTGCAGGAAAGTGAAGATTGGCTGATGGGCTTAATTTGGACTTGTTTTTACACTTAGAGTAATTTTAGCTAAATTGTTTGGATACAAAAATCTAAATGTTTCATTTTCCAGTGTTTCATTTTTTCAGAACCTCTTACAGAAGCATTCACACATAGTATCATTTCCTTAAAAGATGCAATTCTAATGACTAAACTATTTGTCTGTTAGTAAACTTTGTATTGAAGCAATATTATTTACAGCCCAAGACTGTGAAGTTTGGAAAAACTTTTATATGTGACAGAAACTAAGTTTACAATAAAAAGTGGCCAAGAAATTCTCTTCCATGTTATCTAAATCATACTACTGCACTTACAATAGTGTTGCCAGTACTGTCAAGTCTCACCAAGTACCATTGTCACTGTTGGAGCAATTCCAGAGAAGGGCTACAAGGATGACCAGAGGTCTGGAGCAGCTCTCCTATGAAGACAGGCTGAGAGGTTATTCAGTTTGGAGAAGAGAAGACTTGGGGAAGATTCTGTGCTTTCCAGTATCTGAAGGGGGGCTATGGAAAGCTGGGGAGAAACTTTTTTTGGCAGCATATAGAGAGAGGGAGGACAAGGGTTAATGGCTTTAAACTGAAAGATCAGAGCAGATATGAGGAGGAAGTCTTTGACTGCGAGGATGTGAGACACTGGAACAAGTTGCCCAGGGAAATTGTGAATGCCTGGAAGTTTCAAGGCCAGGCAGGATGGGGTTTTGAGCAGCATGGTGTCCCTGCTCATTGCAGGGGGATTGGAACTAGAGTTTCCTTAAGGTCCCTTAAAACCCAAACCATTCTATGAGTCTATCTACATTTGGATCTTTCATACAACTGTATTAGGCACAAGAGAGGTAAAAATCTTTGTAAAATATGCAGTCCCTGTAGTTTTTGTCGTCAAAAAAGACTGTCTAACTCCCAAACTTTTCCCTTAATTTTCAACAGATTTCTACTAAAACCCTGTGACAGGCATTTGCAATAAACTTTCACTCCCTTTATACTGCCTGATTGGTACAATTTGCTAACTTCCTAAGCCTGAAGTATTCTTGGCAGATCTTACTCACTTCACATTGCTTAGCACCAAAAAAGTACACATCTAGTTTCCCTAGGTGCTTACACAAAACTGTAAGAAAAAGTGAAACATAATTCATGCCAATATGTTTTTGGCCACTAGTCTAGCCCAATGTAAGCATTTTAGATATTTTACCACATGCTTTCGAATACAGTACCTAAAGCCACCAGCATTTATCAAACTGTAGGAATATGGAGATATATATATATATATGGACATATATATATATGGATATATACAATGTCACATACTCTGATTTATACTTTATTTTCTTGTGAATTCATACCAGCTGCTCTTCTTTTTGTTTGCTAGTTAAAATCTAGTTTTCAAAGAATTGCACGTCATAATCTC
Source organism: Ammospiza caudacuta (assembly GCF_027887145.1). Classification (NCBI taxonomy): domain Eukaryota; kingdom Metazoa; phylum Chordata; class Aves; order Passeriformes; family Passerellidae; genus Ammospiza; species Ammospiza caudacuta. The sequence goes on from NC_080597.1 coordinate 51,319,667, forward strand.
ATGTTTTCATTACCATATGATAACTGTCAACTGAATGCCATCATTTTAGATACAGAGCCAGGATTCCTTTTTTCTTCCATGTGCACCACCTTAAATTTAACTATACTGATTTTCATTCTATTTGCCAAACACTCAATTGAATAAAGTCCCCTGGCAAATTCTCATTGTTGGTGCTACCATACCTACCCAGAGTAATTTAGTAAGTCAACACCAAATTGAAACATATCACTGCTTATTGGGTTTTTTCCATACTATTTATTAATATATAAAAGCCTGTGTTCAATAAAGACATTGCAAATTTCACAGTAAACCATTCTCCACTGATCGAAGCAGCATACATTTAAATCAAGTATTTATCCTTGCAAACTTAAATACAATAACTATTTATTTTCTTCTATAACATCTGGTAAAGTACCAGAGTTAATACATTTTATAAATTCTGGCCAAATGTATTAGTTAACAGGATACACATAACAACCAGTTGTCTCTAAGCAGCACCATATATTCAAAATGAAAAATTTCCTTTTACAACAGCCACATTTGCTTGTCCAAAAGCATATGATATTTACCCATTCATTCATTAATTCTATTATCCACTGAGTAATCAATAATAAAAAGGAAAAATCATGACTTCAAATGTATTCAGATGGTGGTAAGAAGAGGCTTTGTTTTGCAATGATCATTTACACAAAATCACAGTGGCAATTGAATGTTTTCCTTTGAATAACAGAAACAGCACAGTTATATCAAAAAGTGCTTTATTTTTACACACAATTTCTTCTAAAGACTATGTTAGACATTTGTAATAACTGCATAAATGGTCTGCAATAATTAACAGACATTTCAGTCATTTATAAGACTGCTAATATTTTAGCCTATGAAATAATTACATAAATTAAACTAATTTCCACCACAGCCATTCAACTTCAAACAGCTGCACAAACCAGGGTTTTTCCTTTTCTAAAGAAATCTGCATACTATTGTGTTTTGTATCACAGTTATACAGCTCCAGTATTGTCCTTTACTGGCACAAAAGAGACCTTGAAACCATGGTCCATATTTTAGGTGCTTTCTGTGATGCTCACCTTACCATCTGTTCACATTAATCTCTCAAATGAATCCACTCTAAAGGATGCCAAATATAAACAGATTTATGGTAAAAAATATTTGTAATTAAAGGCAGAAAGGAGCACTGGGTCAGTAGAAGTAGTGAAGTCCTATGTACATCTTTAGTTGTTCACCTTTAAGCTCGCACTACCACAACTGACAGGTTTTCTTCTTTTGAAAACACCCACTTGACAAGATAATCAGGCTACTATATTAGCTCTGTAGCTTTAATGAACAAGTGACTCTACAGGGAAAGAGCATGACTTTGTCTCTCTATTTCCTTCTCCTTATCACCCACTATAGCAGACTAACAAAAACACCTATGTCTTTGGAAAGAGCAATAAAATGTTATTACTTAATGAATACTGCTGAAAACAACACAGGGAATGTCACAGATTCTCAACAGCAAAAAGATCATAGAATCATTGAGTTGTTTGATTTGGAAGGGACCAAAAGCTCTTCTAGTCCTATTGCCCTGCAATGAGCAGGGACATCTTCAACCAGATCAGGTTGCTCAGAACCCCACCCAAACTGACCTTGAATGTTTCCAGGGATTAAGCATTTATCACCCCTCTGGGCAAACTGGGCAAGTGTTTCATCAGCCTCATTGTAAAAAACTTCCTTCTTATATGTAATCTAAATCAACTCTCCTTGAGTTAAAAACTTACATCTTACCCTATTGTAACACACCCTGCTAAAAGGTTTTTTCTCATCTTAAGAGATCCCCTTTAGGCATTGAAAGGCTGCAAAAAGATCTCCCTGGACTGGAGCTTTCTCCAAGCTCTGACCCCAACTCTTTCAGACTGTCTTCATAGGAGAGGTGCTGCAGCCTCTGATCATCTTTGTGGCCCTCCTCAGAACTCACTCCAACAATTACATGTTCATCTTACACTGGGTGCACCACAGATGGATGTGGCACTTCAGCTGAGGTCTCACCAGGGCAGAATAGAGGGACAAAATCACCTCCCTCAACCTGCTGGTCATGCTTCTGATGCAGACCAGGAATGAAGACTGAGCAAGAAAAATTAATTTCAGCAGCAGGAAAGACAGGAAGCCAGAAAAAAATAGGGTTACTCCCAGTCCTTTAGAATATACAGCCTTTCCTGTACCCTGAACCATCTTAAATTAACCTTCCTAGCTCTCTCTCCTGTCCAAAATGCACTTGGTAATGATTACGAAACTGAAATTTCTTTCTCTCAAAAGTCTTGACTCACTTCTAATTATATAAATTCAAAGGTTATAAAAATTGTGGTTACAGAGGCTAAAATTAGAAGAAAGAGAAAATTTAATATATAGAAGTTGGAAGATAAGCAGGAACTGAAAAGCTCAGGGAAAGTAGGTTCATTCTTCATGTAACTTATCAAAGTTTTCATCTATTAGCTGCTAAAAAAAACCACAACAAACTGGTAAAGTGCTTTTTCATTGAAGACTAAGACATATGGTAGAAAAAAATGACTAAGCAGAGACCCACAGAAGGGCACAAACATGTGTTGAACATCAGCTATATTTGGTACAGCCATAAATTTCAGCACCTTGCACCTAGCCAGGTGGGTGAACACAAGCAGGTGCAGATTAGAAAGCAGGGCAATATAAGACCAAAGACACATTTAGAGGTCACACAAACACAAGTATATATCAGTATCTCTCTCGTTTTTTAGTTCAAAAAACGAGTTTCTGTGTTTACTAAAATTGATAGTGAAACTTATTTGGTTCTGATGAATTCTAAAACTTCATATCATGTTAATTTTCTAATTACAAGACAACATGAGTCACAATAGAAAGTAAAGGAATCACAAACACCACATTTACATTCATCTATTTCTCTTCCTCAAACAGCAATACTAGTTTGTACTACAATCAACAGGTTTAAAAATTTTATTTTTTATAAAAGAAAGTCTTGTATTTCATTGCATAGCCATACAGCCATATCAAAAATTATGATCTCACTCCCTGACATATTTGAGGCACCATACTGTCCTGAACAAAACTCTCTAACCCACACTCACGAAATGAATGTTGCATAACATATTTCTAAACTGGGCCTATACTTATTTCACAGACATCAAATAGGTCAAAAAGCAAGGCCACAGTAAAACATCATCTTCCATATCATTTATCTTTATCCATTTGGCCAGCAAATTCAAATGCAATTCCGAAGGATGATGACTTAAAATATTTCATTTAGAGATAGTACTCACTCCAATCCATTTTAGAAAATAATCTATTTAATAAAATAAAGGTCAGATGCCAATTAGTATTTCATAGGATTTATAATGCTACATTTCCAGAGAAGAGAGTAAAGTAGATCTGAAGTATTTGTGATAGCTTTTCTCAATATATCAAATTGCATGAATAGAAGTATAATGATAATGAGCAGGACCAGGCTCCAAATGGTTACTGTGCAAAACTCCAAACAATGGCAGATCTGTGTCTGCCCAGAGAGCTTACAATGCAAATGATAATATTCTTTGCAAATGAAATATAGAAAATAATAGAAACAAAGGAAGTATTTAGATTGATAAGAAGCACTCTCAATTAAAGGGGCTTTAAATATCCTGTGCTATTTTCCTGAAATGCTGAACTCAAATTGATGCAATGTAGCACTTGCCAATGAAAGTATTTCACCCCTGATTCTATTAAGCAGACTAACGTGAATCAAATATTTGTTTGAACTGTGTGCCAAACTCTGTCCAAATGTATGTGTGGTTGATGCTCTTTAAGCCCATCAGGCAGCAGGCATGTGATTAACCACAGTGAATTCAACTTAGAATTGTCACTGTCTCTTTTAAATATCCTGCTCAAAACTAATGAGAGGAGTTATCTGAAGCACTACTACAGTGAAATTTGCTGCTGTGAAAGGACTATAATTAGCTTGTAAATTGTTTTAATTTGTTTGATTAGCCTCTACAAAAAACAAGTCATCTGAAGATATTTCTTCTGTTTTGATACCTAAATTACTTTTTCCTTGGGATCATTACAGACAGCATGTACAGTGACACCTTAGTTGTAAGTCAGTTTTTACAGTGCCTGCTATTCAGACCAGAATTTTCCCTGCTGAGCATCTATTAAAAGCTGTTTTTTTTTCTTTAACTTTCCAATTAAAATTGCTCAACTATTATTGGAATCCAGGTAGAGGTAGAATATATTATTCTACCAATACAATGATTTCACTGAGAAATTTAAATGACCTTTTCTTTTGAACCAGATCTTCAAATCTGTCCAGAGATTAAATTCCTATAAATTTATGTCTTCTGAGCTCACAAGACCCTATTTACATCCTGTAAAGTAGCAAGCCTTTACAGACTGCTTTTTGCTTATACTCTGTTGAGGTCACCTACTTTAGCCTAAGACAACCTTGTTTATATTGAACACATTCAATCCCCATGTAAAGCCAGCATGGTTCATCTACTCCCAAAGGAAAACTGGGCATGTTCACCAGCTTTATTGGCTTTCCAAATTAAACTAATCATGCCAGAAACCAGTCCTTGATTCAATATTTTCTGTAAATAATACACTGAAGACTATGTGCATCATGCTAGGTTATCACTATCATCATGATCTACTTCAGGGCTATCAAGCATTCAGTCTTGTTTGCGCAATTGCTCCCCATGCCTGGCACGTGATGATGCAGAGGTTCACCACGAAAACCAAAATCAAGGAGAAAGTCTGTCCTGCCTTTGCTCTACCATGGGCACCTAGGAATGCCAGAGTAACAGTAGCCAGTCTTGTTGGGAGCCAGAAACAGAAGTAGACCAGACAATAACCTGACGCAAACGTGGGGACCCAACAGAAACACAGGATAGAAAGACACAGAAAATTGTCTTGACAAGTACACATACTCCTTTTCAGGACACAATTTTCGTTTGCCATGTATGAAAATTAGTCCTATGGCAGTAATTACTAGCAAAAGCCACTACCAAAGTTAATGCCTCATCTTTCCATACTGCTTTTATCTAGCCCAACACTAGCTTGCAACTACTAAATAGTAGCTCAATATTCTTTCAACATAATAATAGACAGCAACTAAAACACAAGCTTGTATTTGCATGTATATCTTGTTTTTCTGTATTTGTTTCATAAGCAATAACTTTTCTTGGTGAAAAAAGTCAACTTCTTTAATTTCAATGGTTATTTTGCTCTTCTCAATATTTAACTGGTCTGAAAAGAAAAAAATAAAAATATCACAGTATCTTCCTATTATTTCAAACACTAATGTCAATTTGATTGGCCTGCTTGTTTAGACAACTATCATATTAGCATAATTCTTTTAGAAGAATGCATTGTTCATGTGAGTCTTAAATAATGAAAGCGTTGTTATTTTGAGTCTCTTTCTTAACCACATTCAGCTCATTTTAATCTTAGCACCCAATTTTGCTGAAATGTCAGTCTCTGGATCAGGATTTCTTTCTTTCTTCCCCAGACCAATTTGAAACTTATGTCTTTTCATAATATCTTATATCTCTCCATCAATTCACAAGTCCTTGGTTACTGAAAAAAGCATTGACCCATAAGTTTCATTTTGATTAACTTTTCCCACATTTCTAACCATTTCCCTTTACATTTGTTCCCAGGCTGTTTTAGGACCTAAACTCTCAGGATATATCTGTATAGGATGACAGCATGTCAAGATTAATCCATGGCCATAAAACTAAGTAGACACATCACCTGTAAAGGATTTTACTATCTTGGAAAGATCACACTATCACACTTTCTAGCTTGCAGCTTTGATTGACAGGAAGTTGTTTCCTGATATAAGGAAAACAGTAATCAGATCTCAGAGTAGGAAAAACCACTGCTCGTATCAGAGGCACTTCATTTGGTGGTGTTCCAGAAATTTGTGATGAAAATTAATTTATGTTGGCTAATACTGTGATGGTGGGATTCAATCAGAGCATTCCAGTGCTTCCACTGTTACAAGAACAAATTATTGAAATATATCTACTTTTACAAATACCATATCATATCACAGTCATCAAAAAGAAAACACACTGCTCTGGGAGCCTACAGAGTCTCTATCACTGGAAGCTTTTAAGGATAGGTTAAATCAATCCTGACAGTGTGTTAATTTTACTTGGAGAAATATCTGAGGGGCAGGTGGGCAAGAGGTTATCACTGCAGACAGGAAGCCAAAATCCAGCACACATCCATTAATGTGCACGTGTGGGTGGGTAAGACTAACAGAAGTCCAGAAACACACAGTGGACAAAGAGTTTTGATTCCTCTGTTCATCACACTGGACACAAAGCTGCAGATTGCTTGTCCTCCCTTCTGCAGGCAGCTATCTTGCACTGAGCATGCAATGGACAGTTTCATTGCTCAGAAGAAGTATTCTTTGATCCAAAATGGTGCTTAGAGCACTAGGGTGAACTACACAAAGCCACTTTGGCTAAAGTAGTTTGCCTCCAGGGCAACTATACAAATTAATACCCTGCTATGCTGAAGTAGAAATTAACTAATCCTCCAGCTACATATTATCACAGATTTAATGATCTTTGCAAAATAAAGTTATATCATCCAGTGATAATGATCTCCACATGAAGTAAACTTGCTCAACATTTCAAATAATTCATTAGCTTTCTGTAATTTCCTGCCACTCTCTTTCCAAAGTCTCTGCCTTTCTTATGATAAGTTAATTTTTAATTTAATGTAGTGTGGTAGTTCCAATTTTTTATTTCCTCTAGTGTTCCTCATTGTTCAGTATCAGTTATATCTTACATCTTCTTTAGGTTTTTTGTTTGTTTTTAGAACTGCAGATAGGGTCACAGAAGGGAAAACAACTGCAACAACATGAATTCAGTTATACAACATTGTGTAATTACAGCTACCCAGTTTCATGTATTAGTACTCATTCCTGAGTGTGGACTGATTCCAACATTTTGAGTGGTTGCAACTTTAGGACTTAGAGACATTTTTTAATAATTGCCGCTGATGTCTTACCCTGCAGCTGTCTGGATGAAATTCTACTGCAATCATGCCATGCAGCTCAACTCACTAAGTCAGTCTGCTAGAGCACTTGACAATCTTCCCCATTTAAGTTGCTGAAATAATGTTGTGTCTTCTACAAAATTTGCTACTTCTCTGTTCATCTTCCATTTGCTGGCTAATAATAGCACATTAAGTGCTAACATGAGTCCTAGCAAAGAACTGAACTACACTGCACTATTAATATAAAACTTGAACATACAAATTGACTACTTTCCTTCTGTCAGACACTCCATTTGAGAAACCTTCCTTCTACCTTCAACATCTTTTGTTTTTCCTAGGCTTTTCTACAGAAAAGCTGGAAAAATACTAAATGAAAGTAACACATATCCTTCAGGTAAATTTCCTCATCTCATAATTTTTCCGCCTACTATAGCAGTAAATGTAAGAAATACTATTGACGGCTTAATTATTACAGAACAGCTTGATTTTTCTTGGATTAGGGGTTAAGTGTTTCTCACTACTTGAACCTGCATACAGCAAAAAATTCTCCTGCTTAGATTGATTCCTACAATACTGAGATAGAGCATGCATGTTTAAAACTGGGAAAAAGTTCAAGAGAAGACCTGAAGATTTGGAATCTGCCTACAGTTCCAGAATTTAAGGAGAGAGTGAATATTTTTAAGAATGCTTTGAAAACTATTGAAATGTAAATGTAACCATCCCCAGGACAAGGACTAATCTCATCATGGATTTACATAAGCAGTATTATTCATTGCTAACATATTCTTTATTAGCACTCTCACGCAGAATCTTAATTTTTCATAGCTGAAAACAGAATTTAATAAATATCCTCACATGTGCTGCTGCCTATATGGTGTTTCTCTGTAGGCCAAATTAATGCCAGTAGGGTCAAAAGCCATAGTGCTGTTATAGCTGTGAGGATTTAAGGAGAAGATTTGGAAGAAGTAGTACAGTCTTTTATTTAATTAAGTCATACAGCTGGACTGCCTGCAATTAATATCTTGTATTGGGTCTGTGTTCCCAAAAGCATGTGGGGTTTTTTTCTGAACTGGTAAAAATCACTACCATTCTCTGTAAATCTTGTCTTACTGATATGGAAAAAAGATCAAAACAAGGGAGCATAGTTCTGAAGAAGAGCTTAGTTTTGGAAGTTTTTACAAACTAGTGGCACACATCTGAACATGTTTCCTGGCTGTTGCTTAGAAGGAATGAAAAGTATTTGTTAAACAAAGATTGAAGATTAGGAAAAAGTGATCCCTTTGTTGCCTTTTTTAGAAATCATGGTGGGTGTAGAAAACCTTTCACCACAAAGAAATAGTGATGAAATAGTTATGAAATAGTTATTTCTTTAAATATCATTGGTATACCTGGAATTTTACTGGCTGAAAAACACCTAAAACCTGCCAGCCTAATAACAGACAGTGTTCATAGTGAAGGAAAGAATACAAAGGCATGTCAACTCAGACACATAAATGGACCTAAAATTTATACCCACATGTTACAATTTAGTAAATTTTTATATGCGTCAGAAAATTTACAGAAAGGATTTGAAAGTACAGAACAAAAATGCTTTGCAGATAGACTGAGAAAGGTATGTACAATTGAGTAGGAGGTAAGATATGGGACATTAGGACTAATAAATAAATGCCAACTCTGAGAATGAATGCCTAGAAAATTATGGCATTCAGGAGAGCAAGCATTGAGGGCTGCTTGGTTTTGCTAAAAAGAAGTTACAAAACAAAATGGAAACTATGCAACTGAATAAAGAAGCTAGTAGGAAGTATTTTCCAGTCAGAGAAGAAAAAAAAAGAAAATCAGTTAAATTTTGTCTGAGGCAGTATGTTTTTCAGATACATTATACTCATGCCACTTTATCACTCAGTATAATTTACTGTTCCAAAAGCTTCATTTATGATATAATGATTTTATAATTTCATATATTTTGAATCCCTGCAGGCTTTCTCATTTATTATAAGAAAGTGTGTATTTAACTATAAAACCATGATGGGTGCCTGGCTCCAGCACCAAGCAAACAGATGAGTAAAATCCAACAGACCTATTTTGCAGACCTGGTTTCTGTAAGCAGTCCTGTCCCTTTATAGCATGTAGAGTAGGAATGGGCTCTAGTGACATACAAAAGAAACCCCTACTTTGATTATGCCAGTATTAATTATACAATACAATAGCTCCTCTGAGATGAATTGAATTGTGGTAGCTTGCAAAATATGTGTCTATCTTTCACTACTGAGAAGCACTGCAAAAGTGTAATAATTAAATTAACAAATTAGAAGGTTTGCCAAGCACATAGCAGGATCTAGGTTTATGGATAAGAGTGAACAAAATGGTAAGATTAAAAAGTAATTTCACTTTTTAAACTGAGACCTTCTGTCATATATGGCCAAAAGCATCCTACTTTTGAGAATTTAATCCCACACTGAGCAAGTCAGGATACTGCAGTGTTTTCTGTTGTTGTAAAAGAGTAAGAAGAACATAATTACTGCTTGCCAACTATCCCTACATTTCTACTGTCTCTATCTTATTGCAGACATATCTTCTTTCATATTATTGTCAAAAGCTAAATCACTTTTTCATAAGTATAAAATCATTCTAACTTCTTTTAAAATAACAAGTGATCCTAGATGACTGTCCTTTAATAATTTTGAAAATAAACTCATTCTTGAAAATAATGTGTTTGACTCAAGTGTTTTCTTGTGTAACTTCTTTTTGTAGTTAAATATTTGGTGTGGTTATTTGTGTGTAGTTTTTAACTTCTTTGTTTCATCTCCTGTTTTCATGAATGATTAAATGCAGCACTGGTGAACCAAATTCAATGTTACATTTCATACTGCAGTAAATCAATAAATTTAAACTTTTATTCATGTGCTCTAAAATGACAAGATGCAAAGTGGTAACAGTTTTTTGACTTCTGTTCTGGTTGTCATTTTATTGTTTGGTTTTTATCAAAATCAAATCAGAATCAAATTTTTAAAAATCCATAAGAACTAAGAAATATGCTTTTTGGCAACTTGTCTTGTAATATTTCCTAATTCTGGGAAATGTTCTCATCCCCTGTCTATGAATATAGAGCAAATATAGCACTCACAGAGCAAGTAACATCTTTGTTATCTAACAGTGTGACATTTTGAATAAAATTGAAAATATGCATAGCAAGACAAATATGCAGTGGAAACAGCTCACAAAGCAAAAGCAGAATCTATGCACTAGTGAATGGAGTCATGTCTGATGATCAGGCATTTCTAAAAATAACTTGTTGAATCAGATTATAGACTTCACTTAAGATTGTACATGAGAGAAATTAAGCTGATAAAGTAATTTGATAAAGACAACATATTTAGTGTTACCTTTTAGAAGTACATTGTCATAGTTATATTAGTAATATTTTAAATCATTATTTAATTTCATCATTATAAAATATCTTTGCAGAGAGAAAATGGTGGCATCAGCTGTTAAATCAGCTGTAGATATCAGCAGATATCCTTTGCAAGAAAAAAAAAAATTATTACAAAAGCATAAGGAGCTATTTCTTAAGTAGCACTTATTGAATAAGGAGTTCTACTCACCAGGGAGCCAATGAGTGGACTTTTCCATTTTAATTACAAGTAAAGGAACTTAGCTCTTGATTGTGTATCTAATATGTTGTGTAATTGTTTATTATGCTCAAAAATTATTGTCTTTCAAGAAAAAAAATGTACTACGGCAATCAATTCTCCGAGAAAAAGACATACAGTTTCAAAACCAGAACTTCTGCAGGTCATCCTAGAAAATTCCCTATTGGTTTGTGACTTTAAGAGACAGTATTTCATTTCAAAAATGAAAAGAAATCAACAGCAGCTTTATCTTATTAGGGTATAGAACACCAAAATGATCACAGCTATTTCACAGAATTGTATTTTAAATTAAAAATAAAGATCTGAATAATGTACAGGTTTCAAAATGCTTCCCTATTTCAAACCACTATACCAATTACAAAAGCATCAATAAAAGTAATAAACAAGGAATCATCTAGTCCTGGTTTTTAATAATCTTCAAATATTGACCTAATAGAAAGGCATGAAGTTAAATCTGTGTAAAAACTTTGGTATTTTGAAACCGACAAGATAAAGTGTCATGTTTTTATCTACCTACATGGAGATGAGGGATGTAAATATAGGGAGGCTATTCCAGTTTGGTGCTCATTATCATTCTTGAAAGGACAAAATTTTATTTCAGATATCAAAAAGGAGCAAAGGAAAAGGCTGCCTACCACCCTGGAGGCACCTTCATAGTGTATTGCTTTCTTCTACCAACTTGAATGCATTTGGGCAGTAGTTACTGTAAATTGTATCCTTCTTATCCAAACTACCACAAAGGCAGCTTAAGGTGTTTCCCCTCTTACAAGGGCATGTCTTACTTTGATATCTATGTGATTAGCATGGCCATTTCCGGATTTCAGTATCTCTGCAAAACACATGCTGCATATAAAAAGTAATTTGAAATATTTGACAACAACAAGCTCTGATATTTCAGTCTGAATTATTTTATGAATATGCTTTAAGTAACAGGTACTAAATTTTCTATTAGTATTATTTTGGAAATGTAGACTAAAACTAAATACCATATTGCAGAAAAAGCCTAACAAGTTATTGAATCAGTGGGACCAGATTAACACAGAACTTTCCTGTGGCTTCTTCAGTTTTCCAATAAATGAAAAACCCCATAGTTCATGTGACAAAGCAGCTGGCAAAATGCAGATTAAGCTGTCAGGCAGAAATCTGTGTATGACTGAGCTCAGAAAAGAAGTGGAAAGTAACTCTAAGAAAGTTTTTCCTTGCAACTATTTCCTTTTAAGAAGTAAAAGCCAGAAATTCTGGGTTATTATAAAGAGCCATACCATTAATTTTCTCCCCATTATTTTAAAAAAAAACGTAAACAAAGTGAGTTTCTTCTTTGTGAGGACATAAAGACGTATTTTATTTTTACAGACTTCAGAGAAATTTGAGATTGGCATTAATCCCCAGAAACTGGAATGATGTTTCTATATTGCTAACAACTGTTCATTGTCCTATGGCTTCTATGGTATTTAGAAAAACAAAAGTGCAACAATGCATCACATTGTTAGTCTTATATGTTAATTGTAAGACCTTTGGCCCTCATCAAATGAAGAGCTGGAAGGATTTCACAGCATGTTAAAATGTATTAAGAAGGAATATACAAAGAATTAAGAAGTATTTCAGGTGAAAGACAGTAGTAACAGCAGAACAAATAAACTAAAAAATATAAACACACTCTATGCATGCATGTATAATATTCAACCAATCATCAATAAACTCTGGTGAAAATGTTAGTATCTGATCTGGCAATAAGATCTGCTGAAGCAATCTTCCAATTAAAGCGCTGAGTACACAAACTTATAAAAAATATTATATGGTGTGACAGTCCATAATAACGAAAAGGTATTAGCTGAAGTGTTCTTACTAACTGTATCCTTTCCAGCAGGAAACTAAGAAATAGCTACTTGAATTCTAAATCTCACCAGGATAAGTCAAGAAAAACATGTCATATTTTGAATGAGTAAAAATGAAAAGATTAAAAACACTTTTCAACAAAGTAAACTTTCAAGTAAAAAAAGTTTAAGAAAAAGTTTAAAAATGGCATTGGAAACGTTGACTACAAAATTGCTTACTCTCTAATTTAAGAAATATCAAAGAAAATTCCAAGTGAAATCAGAGACCCAGATTTACTAGAGGGAGAATTTCTTTCCTGGAGGAAACAGGAAAAAAAATAACCTACAGAAGAAGAGAATGTAGAAATAAGCTCTATCTCACTCAGGGAGTCCATATCCATCCTCACACACCAAAGACCCAAAATAAAAACATGTTTTACAATCTTAAAAGTAAATATAAATTCTTACAACTTTAAACATTAGGAAGTATGTAATTCCAAAATGCTTCTTATTTGCTGAACAAAATATTTCCATAACTTTTAAAATTTAAATTGTAAAGTAATATCAAAATTCAACTTCAAGTGCCTCTTCTCTGACAACACCTATTCTGACAATTGACTACAAAAAAATTCTTAAATTATCACAGCATCTTATTCATTCAGTTGGTGTAGGGCAGCATGCAGACTTGACATGTTTCCTAAGATCACCATCTAAACAGGATCATGAAAAAAAAAAAATGCTTCTCACAAAGATCAATTTACACAGAGGTGAATCACTTGTGTATGATGTTTTATAAGACTAATGTAGCACTGCTGGCACTCCAAAACCTCATTTAAAAAAAAAAAAACAAACTGAAACGTACCTCATAGGAGGGTCAATGTCATCTCTGGAGACAGAAAAATTACTTACCTTTAGGTCCAAAATTCTTGACTGCTGTTTTACATTAATCAGAATGCTCTTCCAAATTTAGACAAAAGGAAAGCCAATGATTTATAGGTCAAAATTTCTGTAAATCTGAATTTAAAGTCCAAATGTCTGAATCTGAATTTCAGCATCCAAATGTCAAACTTTTCTATATTTATACTCTCTTTCAATTTGAAGATATATTTTTCCAGAATCTAATTATGTTTTTGGCAGGAACATGGCCCAGAGCTTTCTGGAGTTCTGCAGATTTTTAACACCAGAACTCCTGGCAAAATCTCTATATAGCAGATAAAATTTTAGTAGAGAAAGCAAAAAAAAAAAAAAACCAGTAAAAATCAAAATTCTCATCTCTTACATAAGCGATGTTCTTTGAGCTTACTTTCTCCTATTTGGCCAGAAATGAAAGACTATAACAGGGCTCAAACGTACCATTTCAGAATGGTGCACTTTTCATTGGAAGCAGTTTGAAGTTTCTGCAGCCAATTGTTTCAAATATTTTTTCATACAATAAGATCCTTTGAGATGAAAAATCAATTAAAAAAAAAATTTAGTATTTCATTACTCATGAACATAAATTCTTTGAGAATGAAACTTCAGTTATAACCTCCTTTTCCCCAAACCAAACTCCAACACATAGAATTCTAAAAAACATTATAGAAAATTAAACACTAGAGGCAAAAAAGATAAAATTTTATGTTAAGCTGTAAAGAAAGGCAAAGGATTTGTTAAAGAACATATGAAAAGAGTTTGAAATATTCACTGTCTTGATCATCTCCTCTGTGCAAAAAACTCAATATTATGCATCACCAGTATGGAGAATGAACTACTTCTGATTTCTCCCAACTAATCGTCTTATAACATCATCCCACAAAGAGAGAAAAGTACTCAGTAGTCATGAAAAAAAATTCATTAACACGATACATCATATTATCATTTCATAAAAGAGCTTTACAGAGTCAATACAAGTTCCTCAATAATACCACAAAGTACTCCTAAGAAATATATCCTTAATTTCAGCAAATTGTTTTGTAAAGACTATGGAACATCATTCCAGAGAAAGCCTAATTCTTAAACAGAATCAGAGGTCTCCAAATTTGTCCTTATGCTGCACACCAGGTGCTTTTCAAGTCTCTTCCTATGCACCAACCAAAGTCTGAACATCTGCAACTTCTTTTGGCAATATAAACCAGTGCTTTTACCTTATTATCAAAAGTGGCCGTCTCATGTGTTGTTGTTTTGTCTCCCTAATATCCAACCTAAAAATCCCTCACTCTTCTCTAAATACACATTTGAAAGGCAAGTCAGAAATCCCCAACTGGTATCATTATGCTTGAGTTAACTGATTATAAATGGGTGCATTGTTAATTTTACAGCTGATTCTAGTTCTACTGCAAATCATCCTAGATTGTACTTCAAGGTTATTTATGGGATTCTCTAAATTGAACCCCAAAATATTCAAGGAAAATATTAAAAAATGTTTCCAATTTGTAACATTCCCTGAGTATATATACACATCTAATATATACAAGTCTAATAGAACAGTACCTACCAAAATTACAGAATTAACATCTCCATCACAAAAAGAATAAATGTTAAACTTCAAAAAAAGTAAACAGAAGTTAACCTTTTGAAAGAGGGAAAAATAAAATTCAGAAAATTATTTTCTCTGTGTGTCCAAATCTGGTGTTCTGTAGCTCAAGGGAAAAAAAAAAAAAAAAACACTAACATTTTAAAATTCAAAAAATCTAAACCACAAAAAATGTTAAATTAGGAGCAAGGAGGAGATTCAAATGGTATAATTATTCCTAGAAGCATCCAATTATTCCATGGACATTTTGGAGACCAGCACAGGATTTAAAGCAAAGCTTGTGAAGGTCACAGGAGCTCATAAGAAAAAATATAAGAGGATCACTTACAAGGGCAAGGCTGAGATCACTTACAAGGTTGAGAAGCTAAAAAAGAGGTTTAGATGAGGTCAGAAGTAGAACAATTGTTGGTTTGTTATTGTATTTAAAGAATGAAGACTTGGATTACAGCAGTCGGAAATAAACACGATGGTACACAAGACATGCATAACTAATTGGATCAATTTGTCTACCTGGTGACAGGCTTTGGGTACTATCTCACAACTGTAAGAGAACAATATATTCAAAATTTATAAAAGTTTTTATTTAAAAGCTTTGCAATAAACTTTAAAAACCACAAAATACTTTTTAATGAATAGGTCTTCCTGCTGGATTCATTTGGATGAACATTTATTGAAGCACTAATTGTCAGCATTACTTTCAGATCCCCATCAGTTCTCATAAATGTCCATATGTTCTTTGGCTTAGAAGTACAGCTTAATGACACAGGAAAGTGCAAGCCAATTTATCATCCTTCCTTAACCTTTTGAAAAATAAATTTGTTTTTATGAGAAACAATCATGGTAAATAAAGTAAAGAGCATTTCAATTCTATCATACTATGGTGTCATTTTGCATTGTCTTAATGCAATTGCTTAACTTTAAAATTACTCAAATCGATCCTTTTTTTTTCCCTGACCTAGAGTTTACCATCTCTAGAAGGGCAAAGACAAGGACCAACTTTCCAAATAGCTTTATATGTTTGAGATGTGACTACCCACCAGGTGTTTGTACATCTCTCTCAGCAGAGCCACAGTACAACCTACAGTACAACCTCTACTTTCAACACATTTATGCCAGTATAAAATTCTTTTTTCTATAAGGATTTATTGTTCATTCAAAAACCTACACTTATGTGAAGGATTTTAACCAGTATAACTGAATCCACACTAGAGGGTGCTGCAAATTTAATTGTAAAAGGTTTTTACAGACACTGCAACTTCAGAGCAGTATATTTTGTAACATTTCAGAAATGTTTTCTTGCTATCTGGGACAGCAAATTACTACCAAATAAGAATTAAACTCATAACCACAGACACCAGATACATCACTGATACATGTCAAGTCTTGTTCCAAATCCAGAAGTTTGTTATTATTTGCTATCATAATTGCACATCAGTGCTTGTATTTAACATATGAATAAATTAGTAAAGAGAACATAGAATTTTCACCATCAGAAAAACAGTTTGTAAAATGAACACTGACCGATTTGAAACTGCACAAAATTGTACTGACTCTTCCAAAAAAAAAAGTATGTACTTTTCCCATGCAACATGGAAAAAGTAATCCTCCTTCCTTAAGATTAAAAAGGAAAATACACTTTACAAAGTACATACAACTTGAAAGCTTCAAATAGAATTTTGCCTCAGGCTGCAGAATAGCCTTTGCATGAGCTTCCATACCAGTAATTCCATCATCCATGATCCATACAAAGTAACATTTATATGCTGGCTCTTATCTGATCTTCCTGCTCATACTTCAAACTTTCTGAGAACATTGGCTTTACAGGGAGTTCTAGTGCATCATGTCAGGGCCCATTTGTCCTGGTCCATAGTTCCATTGTTCATGCAGTACCAAAACCACCCCAGAATACAAATTATAGATAAGAATAAACTTGGAAGAAAAAGTTTATCTTTTTACTTGGCTTTTACTTCCCCAGAGACTTCTGTCTCTCAGGCTGTATCCAAAGAATAAGGGGAGAGGAGGATATTTCTACCTCCTCTCTTCTACCTTTTCCACAGGCAAAAGGAAAAGATTCATAAGTACAAGAAAGTGAAGGAAAAGAGTTTTGTCTCTTTGGAAAAATGTTTTGGCAAATAACAAGCCTGATGCCACAGAGGGATCCTATGAGAAAATGTTCTGTAAGCAAAGGGCTACAAATCCAGCTGACCAGTGCTAGACTGAAAGAGAAGGAAGATTTTACTCTAATTCCAGTTCCTATGCAGAATAACAAACACAAAGGAAAAAAAAACTCAGAAAATTATAACAAATGTACTGATCTTAAAACAAAAAAATCTGAAAAGCTCCAGGGGGAAAAAAAAGCTAGAACTGAGAATTTCAAACATTTCTAGGACTTCTTGCTTTCTGATCTCTTGCCCCTACTCTTTTTTCCACTATTTCTTTTGCCCCTTCCCCTCTTCCTCCATTCTCTCCCCCCTTCTGTCTATTTTTGTGGGATAAAAACAGATAATGAAATGCTTCACTTAGTTGTCAAAAAGATATAAGCACTAATTAAATTTTTCAGGTTCATCTCCACTTTGAAAAGCTTAGTTTATCCACCCAAAGAAGAAGCCATGAGGTGAAACTTGCAAGTAACAAATAGCAAATGTTCATATTAGAATAGGTAGCAAAACATTACACTAGAAAGCACTCATTTAAAGGACAAATTAATTTAAAAAAAAACATTTGCATAAATTTAAGTTCTCTGTTTACTGACAATTCTATAAATCTAATCTAATCTTTGTATAAATACATGCTGTGAATCATTTCTACAGCTGCAGGAATACTTCCAGTAGTTAAAACCTCTAATTTTTTCTGAGAATCTCTAATATCTCACATTAGGATCACCAGCATAACTCTGACAATCAAAACAACTATCCACACACTTTACTGATATTAAGGTTCAAAGAATTCTAAACATCCCATAAAACAGCCTGTTTCCGGATTACAACATCTAAGGGAAGACTAACATTACAGATCCCTAAGGTCCAATTTCTTGCCCACTTTTGTTATTGAATGTCAGTTGAATAAACATAGGAATAGACATTATGAAAATTGCTCTGAGACAACTAAAACAATTCTTTCAAAGCATTTTTTAATATTATCTCATAAATGAGTTGCTTAATGTACAAATTGAAAACCTGATTTTTAAGAAAATCTATCACTAAATACAGATTTGTTATTTAACTACTGACAAGATAAGCAAGTAAATTTTACCATTTCACAGTAATTCAAACTATATTCTTAAGAAATGTCTTAGAAACAACAGGTCACTTAGCAATTCTCTGCACCACTTTAGCCAGAAGTCTGTAAAATGTTATCAATTAATATTATTTGATTTACTAGTATGATATTGCTAACATGTACAATCCATACCAGCTGAGGCATTTTCCCTTTGTTGCAAGAGTAATGTTAAATCTCATAAGAGATGCAAAACATATATTTGCATGGAGAAATGCACAGTTCACAGGACCAAAATGATTTGGGTTGGAAGTGACCTCTCATTATTAAAATCTTTTCCTCAGAATCCACTTTCAATGCAGTAGGAAAAAATGTCCTTCAAAACTTGTTCTGTTTATTAGCAAAAGCATTTGTGACTTATTTATTTCCATCAAGTCTGTTTTACTTAAATTTGCCCTTACATTTTCCCCCAAACACTTGAAACTTGTACATGCACAGGGTTCTATCAAGTTTGATTAATTCAGATAGACTTCTGTGGACAAGTAATCTTGCTCAATATATTTATCTGTTTGCACAGCTTCTTGTATACCGATATCATGTGGGAAAAGGAGGGGAAATTTCCAAGTGCCTGATATAGAATCAACCAGTACAGATAAATAATTTTACAGCTGTAAATACATATTTTGGCATAGATTGTGTCTCACCACATAATGTAACTTTTACACAAGAAAATATTCCCTCTCTGTAATAATGGAAAGAGCACAACACAAAGACTACATCATACTTATGAGAAGAGGTTGCTGAGCTAAGCAGACCTTGCTGTGAGCCAGCATCATCATTCCTGTATTCTTAGTTAACGTCGCTTTGGAAAAAGGTCAGTTCTGTATGTACATGAAAAAAATACTGAAATGACAAAGTAAGAAAGCATACTTGGAAAGGAAAAAAAATTAAAATCTAAGCTATGTGTAGTGCAAAGGAAAATACAGAAGTACATACTACAAATTGTATCTTATTTTCCCGAGTCATTATGGCTATTTCAAAGACCATTTCAAATAGCTCTGTACATAACATTTCTTAAATAATCTCTTTTTACAAATGCTGCAATAATTCAAATACTATAATAAGATCACAGCCATATGAGGATGCTACAGTCGTCAGCACACTGCAAATCTAGCATACCCTGAAAACAAGCATGCTGAAGGAAAGGCATTTGTAGGTGTATTGTCACAGGATTTCACTTTCTGTTCCCTTTGCCTCTCTTCCTAGCAGTGAATCACTCTAAGCATTCAGAAGATACTCCAGAAACTTTCCACTCTGGTAAAAATACATGGGAATACATAAAGAGCTTCTGCTCCTTCATTTCCAAAACCAAAGAAATGTAGGCATCAGGATCAGAGTTGTATAGTCATACAGCTCTGATCCTGATGCCTACATTTCTTTGTTACATGTTAATGTAGCAGGACGTTCCCCTGTCACAGAAGGACTTATCTGTTCTGCCTAATAGCTGGTGCAATAGCTCAAGGCATCTTCCCCCTCACATGTTTCTGTTAATTGGTAAAATAACTCCATCAGGACAGCTTGCTGGCAGTGAGTTATTTTGGTGCTATGTAGGTGACATTCCCAGCTGACAATAAACACTTTGCCTCAAAAGGGAGGATGTAGGAAGATAAGCTTGAATTTTTGAATGACAGACACTTCACAAACTATAAAACTTACAACAAACTTGCACATAGCAGAAGTCTTCTGCACATTCCCTGGAAATGTGTGGAGTCTTTCCCCAAAGTTGGGATGCCAGCTTTGATGGTTACTCTCTCGAGGGTTGAGTGAAATGACTCTGTGAACTCCATCATTAATTTGGTGGTAAGATTGACTCCTAAGCTGTACTATTTCTTTCCTAGTTATAATATGGGTGCTTTTATGTCATTCACTGTTTTATGCAATCTACTAGTAGTTCTTTTGTTTTATCCTGTGTAGTAAGTAGCTCTGTATAAGGTCGTTTGTTTGCTAATTTCCTGTCTATTCTATAGACTCATTTTGTAATAGACCCGATCTGCTACTCTTGAGAACATACAAGCCAGAGCAACTTAGGTGCATGTCAGCTGTGTAGAGTTGCTGCCAAAAATCTGAGCCTAAGGCAGGGCTTGTCTAAAGCTCTCACTCAATCCATAACAGTTGTACTGAAGATGATGCAGCAGCATTTAGAGATGTACATTATCTGCCATGGGACAGGCCTAAGTGAAAAACATGGCCAGGCAGTGACTGGGATATGAAACTAGGAAAAAAATTCATTATCATTAAATAAAAGTAGCCAGAAAAATTTGGGGAAAGCCATCTTGTTTTATTTTATCTGTGCAGAAAGAAAAAGAAGTCTAACTTGGAAACATTTTGTCACCAAAACTTTGTCTAATTTACATCTGAACGTTCAGGTGGCACTGAACCAAGGTTTTATTTAGCTTGGAAACTGCTAAAAATGCTTAGACATGTAAACAATTGGAGCTAGTGAAAGGTACAACAATCAGCTAACAACCATCCCACTCAAATAAGTATGGAGTGGCACCGCAAACACCTATCTGAAGCTGAGACCGTGAGTCTGCAGAGCCAGCAATTGGTAATACCTGTAAATAATTATCAAAGGTAGTGGCTGGAGTAGACCAGAGCTAGATATCCTTTTTTCATAAAACATGTCCTGCAGCATTGCATTACATAACTTCAGGACACCACTTTGGTTTGTATCAGTATTAGAGCATTATTATAAAGTCCACCTAAGTTTTTCTAACACACTCCCTTGCCTAAAACTTGCAAAATGACTAGCTTTTAATTTACTTTTATTTTGATCTAGATATGAAAATCATCTGATATTTCTTTTTTGAAGTTCTAAAGTCAAAGTCAATGATAAAATAAGGCACAGAATAATTCACATGATACGTAGTAAAAAGAAAAATTAAGTCTTCTGAGATTCCACAGGGAGACACTTATTATCAAAATTAAAAGGAAGAAAAGAAAGAAAAAGAGCATGATAGTTTGTATTCAGGTATAGAGATACAGGCATTGTAGGCTCTTCCTTAAAAATATCGATTCAAAACACATTCTCACTATCCCTACTTATCCTGTCAACTTCAGACATTTCATGCAATGTTTCTCCCACAAAAGCTCACAACTCTATTCAAGCAGGATATTTATTTTCTAGAATCTAGGAATACATTACATTATATCTTTGACTAGTTATGTAATGTCAATAATATAAGGAATGAAAGATTGATTTCAAAGTTCCCTGATATTTAGATACCATTTAAATTAATGTCAAGTGTTAATTTTTCAATCTAGTAAAAGTTTTTGAGATTTTCTAGAGACCTTGTATATGACTTCACCTTCCAGACAGTGAGTGAAGTGCTAGAATTTCCAGAACCAGTATTCCCTTCACCCACTATGTATCCTGCACTATACTCCACTTAATCAGAGGACAGGCTAAGACAATGCACACAAGAAAACCTTGTGATAAGAAAACCTGAGTTCTGGAGGAGGTTACTGCAACTGCGCTGGCACAGGCAGTTTTCTGGAGAGAAGCACCTTGCTAGGACTTTCTCCAACAGCATGTACTTTGCTCACTTTTGTAGGATACAATCAAAAAAAAAAAAGAGAAAAAGAAAACATTCAACATCAAATTGGGGATAATGGTATAGGATGAAAACATACAAAAATCCAGTGAAGAACATATTAACATCTCTGTAACCTAAAATATACACACGTACACACAGAACTGTTTCACATTTAGTGCCCAACTCCAGAAAGCTAGCTTTATTTTCTATTTATTAGTATTGTCATAATATGAAAAACAAATACTATTTGTTAGGAAAGCAGCTGATACACAAAATTAACAGACATATTCTGCTTCAGGGCATGAATACAAGAAAATTGTCAGACATTAATAATGTAGACAGAGCATTTTCCTGGGAAAATGAAGATCCAATGGAACAACAGATAAATCATGCCCAACTGCTCACTGTTTGTTGTTTCACAATCTGTTGTATTTTATAGAAAGTGACTAGTACAAGTCTTTTACAGCCATAAAAAATTAGCAGAAATTAATATGTAAATTACTGTAGTACTTGTGTGGGAATCCATTTCATTAATTTGAATTCACTGACATGACTGTGTAATCTAAATTTATGAGGTTTTCAACTGCCACTCCATGGAGAATTCCACATTTATTGAATTTTGCTTTAAAAGTATTTTGTGCATTAAATAATACTTGCAGAGCAGTAATGTACATGAATGGCTTGGAGTTTAATTTATATAATATATACCAGGCATTTTGCCTGTAAGATATATAACCTGCAGTGCCAAAAAAAAAAAGAAAAGGCACTTAATATTTCCTTTTAAAACATTTGTGGACAGCAATGAAAACAAATTACTGGAAGAAGGAACAAAAAGTTTTTGGAGTTCTTAGTGAAATAAATATTGCTCTTAATTATTTTGTTGAAACAAATGCAAATCTTCTTCTTGTTAATATGAAGGCTTTATGATGCGTAGGACTCAAGTTGAAGAAAAAAGGCACAGAATAAATCACATGCAAATCTGAACAAGAAGGTTTGTCAATACATAGGCCAGCTTGAAGGTTAAATCTTCAATACCGAGTTTTGGAAAATAGAAGCAAAAAAAGAAATAATAAAATTCCTTACCATTCAACACTAACTAATATCTGGAGGCAAAGAAAGCAAATGCTTTGCATAACATTGGCCTTAATATCCTCTAGGTTTCTAGATGTAAAACAGGTATCCAAATAACATGATACTATCAAAATGTTCTCAAGAAAATACTGAAAATAACATGTCAACATGCTTTCTGAAGACAAGA
Source organism: Ammospiza caudacuta (assembly GCF_027887145.1). Taxonomy (NCBI): domain Eukaryota; kingdom Metazoa; phylum Chordata; class Aves; order Passeriformes; family Passerellidae; genus Ammospiza; species Ammospiza caudacuta. The sequence goes on from NC_080597.1 coordinate 51,342,745, forward strand.
CGAAATACAACAGAAAAGATAGAACAAAACATTTACTCACTTGTGAAGAACTAATTTTAAAAGGACAAAAATATGAAGGTTAAAAAATATTATTATGATAAAAAGGTTTTATTTTCAATTATTGACAGCATTGTAAAGTGGGGTTTGCCCCCACTGTGATTCTAAATATTTTGATATGACCTACTTGCTGGTGGGATGCACTACCAGGTTCATTATTTTGCAAAATGCAATTTTGTTAAGCAACAGGATTGTTTCATTACTAGGGCTTAAACGTTTTTTACTAAGGCATAAAAACAAAGTATTTATCTAGGAGTGCCTATGGTGCAGTTATACCCCTACACATTTCAGTCTTTTTCACACACAGACATGTATCTATAAACAAAATTACTTTTTAAGTATCATCAATTATTTGAATGAAGAAAACTGCTTTGAAATGGGGATCTAGGGGCAGGGAAAGAGACAATTTGGTATCAGATTTGTTTAAACATGACACAAAGAAGAATATATTCCCAACCAGCAACGAATCTTTCACACTTGTCAGATCCTCCTGTCAGCATCCCCTGCAGCTCTGCTGACTACCAGAACACCTGTCTGCTCCAAGGTCACTGATTCAATGTCACATTGCAGTGAACGTGATCATGCACCATTAGGATTTCAGTATCATCTTGCAAGAGATTTTGTTGTCCCTGTTATTTTACTTATAACTGATTACTGGGTAATTATACTTTGTGAATTGGCATGATTTTGTAAATCAGAACCTTGAAATTAGTTTATCTGACTAGCAAAGAAGCAAGTAAAGATGTGACCCAAAGAAGCATGTACAGAAATAAGTGTCTCTTAGATGGAATGGCTACAGTTCATTTATTTATATATCACTTACATGAAGAGAGCATTTCCACAGGTTTCTTTGCACAGATCTACTAAAGGAATCCTTTTTCTTTTTATTCTTTTTCAAGAGATACATTTCATAGTTAAAACATCATCTTTTTTTGCCTCCTAAAATGTTTCCAACTACTTGCTATTTAGGAAGCTGGTTCATGCAGAGACTTTAAAAATTGCTGTATTTTTCATAATATTAAATAAACATATAAATTAAGCAACCATTACATACCCATGGACCTGCATTAAGGTGGCAGTTACAAAAAGTAAGAACTACTGCAGGAGGCTCTGTTTTGCCTTAACCTTGGCATTAAAGGAATGTAATACATAACTCTGTTCTTTTCCCCCAAGTAACTGTAATGTTAGAATCATATCCTCCAGTTGTTCTGAGATTGAATCCTTCTGTTCATATCTGTAACTATAATTTTTCTACCCTAAGTCTTAGAAAATATAGTAAGCAATTGTCAGGAGACACACATTCCTCAACAGCACTCAACCTACATATTGGACACCTCATCCTAAATTCAGGTCTTTGAGAGAAACGTTTCCTTTTTACTATGTCAAGTTAAACTGTCTTTTCCTCCTATCCACAAAGGGAAAAACAGATTTTATAGGTCAGAAAAGAGAAATGATTCAAATTACTCTTCAAATGCTCAAAGTAATGGTGATGGTACTGCTGTCCCTCATAGAAAAATTCCATTCGTCACTGCAAAAGTCTGTGTAAAGTCCCACTCATCGTGGTTCTTGTAAATCTGCCGCCTCTGAAATTCCGTAAGCATTGCATGATTCTGCATAGGCTGAAAAATTGCTTTCTATTGAAAAAGAAATAAACACATGCATCCCCGTCTCAGTCAGAACACAGCTAAAATCATAACTCAAACATAAAAATCTGCTAAACCTTCCCCAGCATTGTGTGAACATTTGTTCTCACAGCACCGCGAGCAGTTCATTAGCTCTACGCTACTGATAGTCAATAGCAGCCAGAGTTAAGAGCGCAGAATCGGAAGTCATTACAGAGGAGCAATCGTGATGGGTATTGACTGCTGCGACTCTAAGATGCTTTACCTCTGCAAAGTGGCATCTGAAGACTTGCTCCCACAGCTAGCTGTCTTGTCTCCAAAATTGACCTACCAGGGATACCTAGGCACAAGCTTCACAAAGTGGAGTTATTTCACGAAAAAGTAAAAGTATGTTCAATGTCAGCTCTTTCTCAAGAACCCTTATAGTCCTCATTCTGTAGTCACCAGCCAATTTTGCTCTCAATAATCTGTACATACTTTTCATTTAAAGTATCACAGCTTGTAAAAATTCCCTCTATAATTTTCTGAAATGTAATTCAAAAGTTATCCTTCTTCTCAGAAAAGGAAGGGATGAGGAAAAAAAATAAAATCAATCTCATTAATTACTTAGTTTGCTCAGTCTCACACTTTCTTTCCCTCTCAGCTGGAATCTGAGAGGGAAAGATGAGGAGTTATGAGATGAACAACTAATCTTTCAGATACACAAGTCCATCTTCATATTTGATCCCTCTTCTTCTAAGCTTATATTTTCTCTGCTGATTTAAGAAGCACAGCCAAGGACTTTATAGATTTTTTTCAGTCGGAGAAAAGTTGTAGTGATGGCTGGTTTTGCTCATGACTTCATCATTCATTCTTCTGTTAAAATCAAAAGAAATATGTGATATTATACCACAAGCCACAGTAATGATCAATTAACCCTAGCTGGTTCCAGGCCTTAGAGACTCTGCATCCTGCTTCAAAATATTTTCAGTGACAGCAAACCCCATCCTCACCACCTCCTAAAAATAATGTACAATCTGTTCTCTCACTCACAGACCAAGCAAATTAAAGAAAACAAATGGAAGAAAATCCTACCACATGTATACTACAGACTAAAGAATACTCTCTCTGAAGAATCAGTGGAATTTAGAAAAACCATCTAGCCTCCAGCTGTTCAGGAGTTTAATTTTCTGGGAAACACAATAGATTTCTTCCACAACCACCATCACCTTGGCCAGTTCAAAACACAAATCACTGTCTGCCTTCAGTAAGAAGAAGTCTAATACTCAGATTTCCTGCCTAAACACCAACTGATTCCATTCTCACTCACAGCTACCTTGTCTGCCAGTGCTGACTGATCTACAGCATGGCAAGTTACAAATGAAACACTAAATGCAGCACAATTTTACTATTCATGTAAAGTACACAGATAACATACTTATCTTCTGGACTCCCTCAAATTACTACAATAAAATTTCATAATCACCATTTCTACATCAAAACGCATTTCAAATACACTCCCAGCAGTATCCTATTATTAGCCACTCTGCTCAACATAAAACAGAAAGCATACAAACTACTATACATGAAAAGCATGCAAAGTATTACATACATCATTATAAAGCAGATGCTTCTTGAAACACCCCAAGAAAGCTATAATATACAGAAAGCCCTCAGCACCACTAACATCCATTGTGTATCATTCTCTCACAAAGCCCTGCTCAGCAATCTCAGACCCTTAACTAAATAAACACACCACTCTAGAGAAATCCATCAAGTCTTCCCCAAGTCTTCTAAACCTCTCAGTTCTGACTCTGAGGGAAACTCATAAAACCCAGATGATTCTGAGAGCTCAAACATAAACTTCAAAGGATGCTAAGCAACACAACCGAGAACATTAGGATTCTAATGCTCTATAATTCTCACTCATCCCTAACAAAAAGCTCCATATTCATCTCTGACTCAGTGCCTGAAAGGACTTAATGACTCTACTGTGTATTCTCTGGATAACATCCTTTCTCCTTCCTCCGCCCCCACTCCACAGGTGTCCACTATTTTTTTTCTTTCAAATGATGCAGGTAAGTGAATAGGTTAAACTCATAACAATTTACAGTTGTTCTTTGAGATCTCTCCTGCTATTACAGATTTTAAGAGGCTCACATGGTCAAAAGGAGGCACCTTTTCCAATTATTGCAATAATTCTATAATATTACCATCTCCTTACAAAATCTGTAAAGCTTTTATTCTTTAAAAATAAAATCACAATTACAATGCTATGAGTGTATTGAAGTACTTGTTGCTAACATAAAGACTTCCAAGTGCTCATGTTAACAGAGATAAATAAACCAAATCATGTAGAGCTTCAAGAAACCTGATTACAATGTTCTTTTGTCTACAGCAGAAAAATTATTCTATGCTGCACATAAAATTAAGATAATTATCTACTAGTTTAATTTAAGGAAAAGCATGCATGCCTCTTACTGCAGTAACAAAAGCAATTACTTTTGTGGTAAGTTAAATATTAGATTTGGAATGTTTTCAAACTAAGCATAATAATGTTTTAACAGCAGTTTACACTATAAAAAATTCAAGCAGTGTCCTTTTTATGCATCTGCAAATTTAATTTTAAACGTGCTGAAACTTTATGGGTACAGCAGTATAAAAATTATGTTAACCAGCATTTAACAAGCCCAGGAAGTATACTGAGAGTCATGCAATTATTAGCTATAATTTACATATGTATGTAAATTACACCGTATAGAGGTATATAAGCAATTCTTAGAGTGGTTCAGTTACAAGGAGAACTGCATTTTAGAAATGTTATCTGTTACTGGTTTCTATACTTGCTTTCATTAAGTCAGCAAGCCAAGCTCTTAGTAAGCAAGTAAGGTAAAAAACTACTGAGATTAGCTTGTTAATAATGTCTGTAGTTTTGCATAGGGATATTAAACTCACACTATATTTATTGCATTATGCAAGTAAGCAATGTTGTTTATACATTAATAATTTTCATTCGATAGTTTACAAGGACAGAACCAATTAAAAAACAAGCTTACTAAACTGTCTGGTTTTCGCATAAGAGATCTCTACCACATGATTTCCAAGTTGTTTGGGTTACAGAATAGATGCAAGGTAATTTTCTAATTATGTTTAAGCCTGGAGTCCACCAAAGTTAGCACAGAAGAGGCATATGTTATATACTGTCACTTCTGGAAGCATCACATCATTTTGAGCTGCAGCAGAGTCTCACAGCTGAAAAGGGCAGCTCAGGCTCCATCCTTCTCCAACAATTCCCTATTCGTTCTCTTCAAATTACACCCAGCATAGTACCTCACACAGCCTTCACACAGCCCTTTTCTTCTCTGTAAATAATCAGCAGCTGTTTTCATATGTCAAAAGAGTTTCTTGACAGAGATTACAACACCAGGATCTATCCAAGGCTGTGGTAACAATGATCTTGACATTCCAAATATTTTGCAGAATATAAAAATATTTATCTGAAATTCTGCTTTTAACTATTAGAGGAATGCTGAATAATGCAATCTAGCAACATTTAATACTTAGTCACAATATTCTTACTTAGTAAAAAAGCCAATTTGCTTTTCCAAAAGAAACATTCTTCCAGCAGCAGTATTTAAAGTTGCCATTTAAAAAAGGCTGATTTCCCTAAGACTTTTAAACCATACTTTATACATTATTGAAGACTACTAGTTAGAGTACAGATTTTTTAAAATTTCTACCAGGGACCACACAATTTGAATGTGGCTTGGGCTTTTTTTTTAGGTGGTCTACAAATTAAAGAACAATTTTAATGGATTTGATTAATTATATATGGCATTACCACATTAAGAGATAATGGGGAGTTTCAAACAAAACTCTACAATGCTTTTCTAAATATGTGGATTAAAAAAGTAATTTTTCTCAGGAAATAAAATATTTAAATAGAAAATCCATGCAGTTTTCAACAAGAATCAAAGCAAGATAATATATCAGTCTTAAATGAGTTTTCCTTATCATCTGAATATAGACCAAGTGAAAGGAGTAGCTATTTCAATTACGTTTCAATACACCCAAAGACAAAAACTGTTGGAATTTCTCACTTCTCAGTCACTTTCTTTAGCTATATCAACACAAATGTATCTAAACTGAGTTATACCTAAAATACAATTTCTTATGTTGAAAATACTGTATTTAAAACGTTATAAATTATTTTATATTTCTTTCTTCCCTACTATGTTATATTTATTAGGAAAATATTCCTATTTCCAACAGGGAAACTAAGCAAAAACAAGTTTTGAAGAAATTATAGGACAACTTAAAGTGTTAGTAATACATAATTTTTTCATATTATTTAACATTATCACCTCTTTCTGGTAACTCCTGGATAAAGCAAGAGAAAGCAAATTAAGAAGTTATCATTTTCAAGAAACTATCATATCATGAAAGGTTCTTGAGACAGAACTTAGTTTTCTTGAACCAAGAGGACAAAAGGATCTCTTTTGCTCTAATCAGTAGCAGCACTAACCTTTTCTAGCTAGTGGGGATCTTAACAGTGTGTGTAACTTAAAATATTTTGTCTGTGAATTTCTGACTTTAAATGTGATTTAAAGAAAACATTCAGCAAATTAAAAAGGAAATACATATTCAGGAATATAGTTCAAAGAACACTACCTAGCGCATCAGCAATTTGGACAAGAGGAAGTGAGCATTTGTGAACACAATTTACAATACCCTTGATATACCTAGAAGCAATAAACCAAATCTACAGTTTGTATGAATCAGTACAGCTCCATTAATTTCAGTGATAATAGGCTGATTTGCATAACCTGACAGCTGACACAAATCTATTAAGGTTTTCAAGCTTTAGTTTTTGACATATAACCAGTTCTCAGAACAGATGACATGGGACTTGACTCCAACAAGGCATTTGTAATGGTAGATGTTCACTATAAGCATGCAGATCTGAAAAACTAGTTCAAGTACTAAGGTTCTAAAATCTACAGATTAAAGGCAATACATGAATTACTTCTAAGAAAATACAAACGGAACAATATAAAAAATGCAATTGTTTTTAATCTAACAGCAATTTATATGCATGTAATTTCATGTTTCCTTGTGTACTTAGAGGGGGAAAAATTTCAAGTAAGAACACAGAAGACCAGGCACCTGAATAATTTAAAATACAATATTTAAACATTTTTGAGGTTCTCAAAGCCCAGCAGCCCATCTCAGTTGACTCAGTGCTAAAAATTCCACAGCTAAAGTTTGCTGAAGAGAAGAAACCTTCACCTCAGCATACCCTATGGCAGCACAGTCATGGTGTGGTCCTGGGCAACAAATTTCCTCTGGCAGGGGAAAGGTGAGCCCCAGGGCAGGGGCCACTGCTGAAAAAGAAAAGATGTACTACTTTGCTCCCTCTTCACTCATCCTGCTTCCATTTTTGAAAGACGGACTTTAAAAAAAATCTAAGGCTGAATTTTAGGATTTTGAGAAGACACAGATACTGCCTTGTTGTTTTAGACTAGACACCTGAACTCCTAGGAATTAAAGGCTTACACCACTACTGACCCATTTAAATTCATGCCCTAAGTACCCTGCCAGAACTTCACATCTCAATCGTGGCCCTTCTTCACATGCACCGTATATGAAAGAGGCAAGGCTAATTTCACTTAACAAAGGATATCTAAAGATTGCAATTTAAATGCACATTATAATGCTTCAGTCATTGTCTGAATCTAAGTCATGCAAAGGTCTCAATACAGACTTGAACATTACGGAATATATTCTATTATCTTTTTTTTGTTGACATGCTCCCCTGGCCTTTTAAAAAATATATCTGAAATATTCTGATATTTCTGATACTGAAACGAAGTTTAATCACAATGCACATTTTTACGCCTTACACTGCTGACTAGATAATTAGCCTAAAATACTAATCAGAAAGCAATACCTCATGGTTTTTCTGACATGTTGAAGTCCCAGACTGAGCTTCCTATCTCAAGCAGCAAAATTGCTAAAGTATTTACATGTCTCAAAAGTAATTCAAAACTCAAGGCTTCGAGAACAAGACAAAGTCTTCCCAACCCCCAGTCATCCCTAAATTGCTAAGCAAACAAAAAACCCAAATAAAACTACAAGCAGTACTGCATGTATCCATGACCTGTGACTTGAATCGATACCGATAAATTAGAAATACATTGCTTCTTGGATCAGGTAATATTTCGATTTTGGACAGAATTAATGTCTGGGGGGGGTGACTTGTATACAATACCGAATGGCCAGAACAAGATATATAGCTTGGGAAGTGATGTGTGTAACTGCTTATCATTAAACAGTGGAGAAATTACTGCAACAAATTCCCACATCTGTCTCATATGCAACTTCAACATACCTTTCCAACTTGTTTTACTTCTAGATTTATCCAAGATGAACTCTCCACAATGAAATACAATGGTGAGCAAAAATATAGCCACTGATTCTGCCTGACAGATTCAGAGGTGTTCCAAGTGGTAGGGCAGGCTATATCTCAACTAGATAGCAGAAAGAAGTTCAGAAATTACCCAATGTGTTACAAACATTGAAATAGAGATTATTATGAAAGGAAGTCAGAAGGTACAAAATTCCTTAATTACCTATGGCAATACAGCACATTATATTTTCAGCCTCTTTTTCAAATAAAAGAAATCCATATTTTTTTCCTACTAATTTGACATGCACAATGTGTTTCATGTCCTGCTTATGAGGCAGCACAAATCTAGTCAAAATTATAACCCAGGTGACATTTTAAACAGAACCACAGGAAGGATGTGGTATGCTGGCCAGAAATAAAACTCTAAAACATACTGATTCACATCTTGGCTCTAGTAAATGTTTAGCTATGACTTATTTAATTTTCTCTGATTTCCATTTCATTATGCTCCTAAGATAATGAGGAGAGTGCATTTACAAAAGGACTAATGTAATAGTTCTATCTGCAATCTTTTATCCTCACACTTTTCAAGATATGCAGTAAGAACTTAAAACAGCCTTCATTATCACTCCTTACCGGCAAGCAAAGCAGCTAAAGATAAAAGACATCATGGTAGGAGCAATAGTAAATAAGTATCACCTCCTCATAAGTTCCCTTGAGTACAAGTTCCTGTTTCTCTCTCCTTCCTCATTATGTGTAAGTTCTCTAGAATGAACATGCATTGGCTGCAGAATTAGCCTATCTGAAATTTTCTTTTATGAAGCTGACAGCTGTTTTAATTGTTAGAAACATATCTGAAGAACAGTTATTTCAAATCCATCATAATAACTTGTTTAACACAATGAATTTCTGAAAAAAATAGTATCAGCTAATGCAAGTCTAAAACTGGATATAATATTATTCTTTAGTTGTGGAGAATTTTGTGAACAAATACTCAAAACATTCATGGTCAGAATGTTTCCCAAGTATGCAGAGATGATACTGAAATTATCCGCAAACATACAAAAATGCATATTCTTTGGAAGTTAACTTTTTAATGGTATCAGTAAAAAAAATATTTAGAGAATCTCTTTGCATTTAACATTACTATATATATATGAATGCATAGTCTCTCTTACAAAAATATTAATATAAACTTCATCACAATATAAACGTTTATACTATAGTTACTCTGGCTTCATGGATGTGTTGTAGACAACTATTTCTAAACTACATGGGGATTGACATCAAGTGACCTTAAGCATTTGAAGTTGACACATGGTTTATGCTAGAGATCTAAATCTTCTCTTCAGTCAGTGAAGAAAATTAGAAATACCTTTGAAATTATTCATGAAGTTTTACTTAATGTTACAGGGTAGTGAACTAAGCCATGAAGATAGTGTTCTCTGCCTGTTGAGCATTACAGGAGCCACAATAACATGTCTACTTGTCTAGAGCAAGCCACAATTGATCTCATCTTTTATGATCAGAATATCATTGCCTCTAATACATCAACTAAGACAAACATTATTTTAATATTGACTGTCTCTGGCAAGATTTGCTAAATAAGATAACAGAATGATTTAACTTGTGCTCCTGATAATGCCTGGAAACACACAATTTACATTGTAAGAAATATGTTAATGTCTTTGTTTCCTTCAGACCATCCTTTCTGAAAGTATCATACTTACTTTGATATCTGTATCTCTTCTTCATTATGTTATTGCACATATGTGAAATTCCATTTATAAAGGAGTGGGTGCCTACCATCAGAGATTATAATTGCCACCTTCCATTTGGATAGAGATATTTTTCCTCTCTGCAATGGGGAAAAGGTATTTGTGGCAAAGAGGTCTATGAACTGAACATAAGTCAGCACTGCAACGTTGTTTTTAAAAAGAAGTATGTTTGATCTCTTAATAGGGATATTTTGAGACACGCTGGGGAAAAACAAGATCCTGGGATCTAACTGCCTACAGAAGTGACAGACATCCTAAATAAAGGGGTAAACTATGTGAAATATCAAGGAAGATAGTGACAATCAAAGAAAGAAGTGAAGAAACCTCTCCAGAATATACTGTGCTGTAACAGTCTTGTTAGACATTGTCATGCTTGTTAGAATGAAGGTACCGCTCTCATTTAAACTCTGGAAAGTAGTTTATCTTTCATATCCCTTCCAACTGCCAAATCATTCAATAATTCTATAACGCATTAAGCAATTTTTGTATTGCATTCAGCACTAGCAAGTACTATTCTTAGGTAAAATATTCTGTCCCATTTAGAATGCTAATATTGTGGGAAAATTTTACAAACTGCAGAGGATCCAGAAGACAGAGAAGAGCAGAAAGTACAAACAGCAGTCTAAAAACACAGGAAAAATATAAAGGTCTACAGGAAAAATACAGTCAGCTGGTTTTGTACAATAAAACAAGATGATTGAAGACTTAAACACCTGAAGTCTTCAAATAAACACAAAGGAACTGTAAAGAGGAAGGCAATAAACAGTTCTTTGTGTCTACTGTAGGCAGGATTAAAGGCAATGGGCTGAAATGGCATCAGTGTACAATAGACAAGAAAATAAGAAAAAAAACCATATTTGTAGCAAGAAGTAAGATTTGAAACAGCATGCCTAGGTAACTAAGGGATCATCAAAACAGTGAATTTTCATTTAAAACAGTAGTATAATTTAGTTGTTTAATTTAGTCGTTTAATTTAAAACAGTACTTTACAAACCAGCATAAACACTGTCCAGGTCAGATCAACCTGCATAGTTCCATCTCATCACTTCACATCATGACCTTATATCATTTGCTGCTCCCTACACCATCCAGTGAGAAATTACTAGTTCTACCTCTCCAGTTTCATTCCAGATCCTTTCTCAAATATTGTGTCAGGCACCACATCTTCTAGAGTGATCTCTGTCCATAGATGCTTATTTTTTCTTCTACCTCTCTTTCAAAAAGAATTAGTGCCCTTTATGTCTCATCAGTGTACACAGCTCAATATATAAGTAGTCCTTTGGACTCACAATTTCAGTAAAGCTTAATTACATGTTCTCTCTCCCCAGTTATATTTTGCTAAAAATCTATTAATACAATTCTACCAATGGGGTAGACTTTCTTCACAAAGCCTCCATGTGGCTGGAAGTTGAAGGAAAAATATTTTCTTCAAACATGCATCAATATATTTGATTGATAGCAGATGATCTGCTGAATTGTATATCCAAACCTTCTGTAAAAAATCTGAAAGCATCTGTAATGTCATACAAAATTTCAGGCCTCTTGAGGCCATCCATATACAAAAGTCTGCTCAGATTTACAAGCCTTTTAATAACTGCCAGAGCTTCCTATATTTGGGTTAATTAAATTAATTATTTCATATTAGGATTGGGAAGCCTTCAAAGCCATTCTTTATCTTCATTATGTGCTTGTCTTCACTGATGCATATCCTTAATTGTGAACCAATCGATTATATGAAGCAAATACCTAACTCCAGAAACATCTAAATAGCCATATTTTTAATTCATTTTATTACCAGAAAGGACATATTGATAAGATATGCAAAAAAATTCTAGAAATGCTGGTATTTTCTGCAAACTGAGCATATAGAAAGAAGAATTTTACAAATCAACAAATAATTACTAAGATGTAATTGCAAAAGCTTTGTATTATTTTTTTACAGCAAATATGAATTGCAAGAAATATACACACTCACTTCACATTATCTATTCAATATTTTCTAAAATATAACAGTGAATTTTTGAGATATATTAACACTAACATATTAAAAAAAAAAACTCTGTGGTATAAATTTGTGAGATTAATACAAGGAATCTTATAGTTTCCAAGCTGAAAGACATCTTCTGGAATCGGCCAAGTAAAAGCTTTGAAGTTATGAAGATTTGCCACCCTTATCCATTCTTAGCAGGCAATGACCATGATGAAAAAACAAACAAAAAACTCTTTAAAAATGCTTCTTTCCTCGCAGCTGAATAATTATGTGCTATATATTCACAAATATATATACAATACTTCTTATTGCATATTGAGCTTTACATAATGCTACACATGGGTCAATTATGAAAGAAAACAACAGTACTGCTTCAATTAACTGATTCAGAGGTTCTATCATGGCCTCTCAATTCTGTACTTTATAGGGATGATATTGGGCAATTTTTTTCTTGGATATACTTTGAAGTTAAAAAGTGGTAGCAGCTCATGCAGTAATCGCTCCTCAAATTCAAAACTTCCTGCACTCAGAATCACCAATTCAGGAGTTTCCCTTAAACAGATCTACTTTGTTGCAGTTCAGTAACAAAGAATTGCTTATGCTCCCTGTACCCATGCAACTGTTTTCAAGGTTATCAGTTTACAGTGTGTTAAGTGGTTATAGGTAGGTCAGAATCCAGGATATGATGATAGCTAATTGAAGATTAGAAGCTGAACAAGAACAACAAAAAATGTTGCTCTTTGTGGATACAATTCAACTAGTGGAGTGGAAATTGGGGGAAAACATGATCCCTCTGCTGAAGTTCAAGTCACAGAATGCACTTTTTAATTCTGACTTTTCCTCAGGCAGTCTGCTCAATCCAGTTGAAAACATCATTGTAATTTTCTACTACTTCTTGCCTCTATTTAAAATTAAGAAATATAATGACAAGTATGTAATACGCTTACTATTAAAATAGATCTGCTAATGCAGAGAAGTTTGATACTTTCAGTAGTCTATGGTATCTTTTACAAAAGAGAATAATAAGTCAATCAGAGTATTATCAAAGAAAAAAATAAGCAGCAATTGCTGCTCCAAATTGAAACCACCTTAGTTTTGTCTCAAAAATAAAAATATAACTGAAAAGGCATATTCCTCCTTTCCACATCCCATCTGTCAGGCTAAAAAGCTTTTACACTGATTAAGCACATGCCTGTGTTTGCACCTTCAAACAGAAAAGCCAAAGACCTTCAAGTAAAGAACACCTGCCTTGCCCTCTATCCTAACCAGTTGTTCCTGTATTGCCAGCAACACAGCCAGCTGTATGAGATTATGATGAATCAGTGCTTCAAAGCACAGCTATTCCTGCAAGGACATATTCAACACCCACCAAGGGAGGGACATGGGTTTGAGATCCATTCCACTCAGGAATCTCTGGATGAGTCTATCAGCTCCTGGAGCAATTCATAACCCAACAAATTTTCTCTTTTCAACAGTCTTCTGTATCATGGAGGACTAGTTTCACACACTGGTAGAAGTGGGGGAAAAAGCAAAAAACAAAGAACATTCAGAGATTCAGTATATCTTTCCATCCTAATCAAGACCCAAAGATTCATCAAGGATCAAAAGGAAGTTTGTTACAGATAAAAAATTAGGACTGTTCTAGCATCATTCTAAAATTGATATGCCATTATATTACACACCTTTTTAGGAGATGGGAATCTTTTATCTTTTTTCCCTCAAAATTTCATTGATTTTACAGGTACCGATGACCCAAATATTTGCCTTAGAGAAAATATCACATTGATTGACCCACTATGGGAGCATTTCACTTATGTTAACAGCTGAGTCATTCACCACCAACTGCAACATCATTTCCTAAATTTTAGTATCCTGGTTGATCTACAGGTACAGTGATATAAAAAGAGTTAAAGTAAACACCTAGGAAAACACAGAGCAGCAGAGATTTGTAATAGAAATGTTAATACTGATATGACTGCAGAATAAATGGGAATACAGGGGAGGGGAAGGAAATAACAAAAAGGAATTACAAAAGGGCTATATAAATGGATATACTAGTGAAAAGTACATTAATCAGCCTTAAAGGCCCTCCACACACACCTTCATAGCACATACCAATTAGTAAAACAAGCTAAAAGAACAAGCTAAAAGGGGGACCAGTGTACTGCAGATAAACCAAAAATCTACAGAAAAGTAAAGAACAGGGTTGAATGACCCAGGTAAGGAGACAAGAGATAGTGAGTACATCCTAAGGAATCAGAGAAGGGGCATAGGATGGAAAGATAAAAGATCATAATCACTGTCAGCTCCTTGAAAGACAAATCCCAAATCAATACATGGTCACCAACCTAAGAAGAAGGAGTGAGGATGATAAGAACTTGTAGTCAGAAATTTTAGTCCGTGTTATTATAAATATGACTACAGTACAGGTGTACCATAGCACAATTGAAAGATATTAAATCATGAAATTATATTTATAGATTACAATATCTTTTCACTGTTTCTATCAGAGTGACTAATGGCTCATGTATGCACATTCACGATATTCATCTTTATTTTCTTGTGCCTTTATGGCTGACCTTTTAAAACAGCATGTAGTGTATACTCCTTTCAAAGAAGTATACAGACATTGATGCTGGTGTACAGATTACATATAAATCATATAACTTGATACAAAACCTTCAGGTTGAATTCTGCTGTGCTGAACATCTTCTATGTTACTGCATTGTATTAATATATAATATATTATAATTTTATATATATATAAAATATATATAATTTTAAAGAGCTATTAGAATATCTCTGGACAACTCCCCTATTAATTTTAAAACCTGTAAGGTTAAGATATCTTTGCAGTAAAAGATCAAAGTTGTCATATTCTATTTCATCTAAAATTTTAGTTTGAAAGTTGGTAGATGGCTGGTTGAAAGAAAAGAAAGAAACAATGCACAGTCAGTTTTGGGGTTTGCTTATGGGTTGGCATTTTTCACAGTTCCAAAGCAACCCACACTGCCCATTCTCCTTTCAGGCTTTCCATGGGAACTATTTTGCTCTATCCCTCTTTGCAGGGAGTCTGCACTCCCAGATGGTAATATCCCTATTCACTGAATTAGCTATTTTCCAATTTCTCCAACTCCATTCCAGGAGATGGAGAATGCTTTCAAATGTCTGTGACAGAGAACAGGTGTGGATTTAAAAGAAACCTTTATTTCTTTTGTATTTCTAATACAGCAAAAAGAAAAAATGATTAAGATAACAGATGATATTTAACCTTAACTTTTGCACTTCTTTACAAGTTTGTAGATTCCTTTTCAGCTGACTCACCGTGCCATACAGTTCCAGAGAAGACAAACTGCATTTGCCTGTTGCTCTCAAACAGCATTTCCAGTGTACAAATCAGTCTCTCAAAAGATACTTTGTGTTGTTAGCCTGCACTTCATAAAGCTGTTTGATTCCTGTCTCCAGTGGTAGATTTTCAGCAGTACATTTACATTTCAAATCAGGAAGTGAATACAAACCATTTTCTGACCCTTTTCATTTGCATTTCCTCTGACAGGAATTACCCACTGGAACAAGGGCACCCCATTGAACCCCTTGCCTTGCCATGCTGTAATGAAGTGAATAGTGGCAATAATACTTGTTTCTTCCCCCCAATACCTGATTAGAAGTAAAAACCCCACTCTGCAGACAAGTTGTACAAGCATACACCGCCTAAACACAAGAGTAGATAAGAGATTTTCCTGCCTGGAATGTAAGTGTTTTAGTGCATCTGTTGTCCAGCATCTTTAAAATACTCAAAATAAGATTTTTTTTTTTTTTTGCAAATAAGTAAAACAAGGAAGGTATCATTCTTCAAACATTCTTTTTTCTCCTAAATACTTTAAAACCTAAGGACAGTCATGCTGAACTTGATCAAAGATCTCATCTGTCTTCACATCTCATCTCTGACACCAGTGAGAAAAAGACCTGCCTTTAAAAGTGTTTAAGACAGGAAGAGCCTGTATCATGCTTCCTTCTCCCTTGACCCCATATTTCCCCAGCCTCCAACTATTTTTTATCTCAATGAAATTTGTAGCCTGGTGTTGTTTTCCTAGAATTCCATTTAGTGTAAAATATAAACCAAGTCTAGTGCTTCATCACACTGATGTTTTGTCACACTTGACTTCATCTTCAATCTCAGAGGATGGAATACTTTCTCTGTCTTAAATCTAACAACCAGTGAAACGAGAAAAGTTATTTACTGATGGTGTTTCTGTATATTCTCAACAGCAATTTTCATGTAATGAGTGAGGATTTTAATTGCAAGAATTAACAGCTTTATTTAGCATTAACTTGACATAAAATTAGCAGTTTCCATTGGAAAATAAAATCTGAAGCAGTTCTATTTTTCAATAGTTGATCAAAATAAATGCAAAAATTAAGGAATACTCAGGATTTAATCACCTCCTTGGCACAGCTGACAGTAATTGTAACCATAACATAAATAATTTGTGTACACAGGCATAAAAAGAAAGCACTGATGAGACTGACTATAAAAGTATTTTGGTTGCAGTTCATTTAAAGTCAAGTTCAGACTGAAGCATGTTTCAGCCTAGTGAGGATCATTTTACATTTGGACATCAGAAGCATATTCTGTGGTCCACTGCTCTGCAATAAACAGATGTTTGAATACACCCTATGCTATGGATAACATTAAATTTGCCTCCTGGGATTTACAGGACATTGGTTCTTAATGAGCAAATTTAATACAGTGGCAAGATACAGAATGTGTGAGATAACACACAGAAAATAATGCAAAAGTCTATTTTTATCCATGCATCTTTAACTATACTTAATATTTGCTACAGACTGAAACAATACCAAGAAGGAGGTATTACACTGTGTGTCTTACTGTTATGCATTGTAGACCACTAGATATGTATAAAGCAAAACAATATACGCTGGCTATTCTAAAATTTTTATTTTCTTTAGAGAAAAAAAAGTAAATTAAGCATGAAATTCATTTTATGGCTATAAAGTTACATTTAGATATAGGTAAGAGGATCATAAATAAGAAAATTAAGTCTTGCAGCAGGAATAGATGAGAACAAGGTCCTGCTAAGACTGTGTTTCATAGAAAGTAAGTGAATCTCTGATCTTGGAGTAATGTTCACAGCCCTTCTGAGTCACTGGCAAGAGACAGGAGAGTCCTGCCTTGTTCAAGGCCAGATAACTTCCTTTAAATGTGGCAGACTGAAAACTTTTGAAAACATATACAAATATATCAGCATGACTATAGTAAACAGACGAAGGATAACTCATAGTAGCTGAGGATGGAAATATTCTTTTTGTAGGCATATTAACTGAGTTTGTAGATAACAAAACGTTTTGTTAGATAAAATGGCAGTTCTGACAGGTGTTTGCCTGCTTTACTCCTCTTGTCAATTGTAGATGTCAGTCCGTAAAAAGCTATCTCCTGGCTCTCTCCTAAGCATTCAGTACAAAATTGTTTTAACTATTTCCATGGAACAAGACAACTGAAATTCAGATATGGACCACTTCACCCGCTCACTCTCTTTGTCACCCAAGATTGTGTTTTAGAGCCACAAAGAATTTACAGCTTGTTTACAGACTAAAGAACACACATTAAAATGCTGTTTAGTTATTTTCTGACTAAAGGTGAGCTATTGCTTCAAGCTGATGGTTAAGTCTGCCCTTGTGAACTGCTTTTAGCCAACCCTCTAAGGCTTTTTTGAGATTTTGGTTCAACCAGAATTGTCATATCAAATGAGACCTTTAACTTTCATCTGAGGAGAAATGTCAATCGTGGGTAGTTTCTGACTTGTTAACAAATCTCCAGAGTATTCAAAATGCTGCTAACATTTCAGGATATTAAGCAGGACCAGAGAAGACCAAAATTTATATAAAAGGATTAATTGCACATACTAGAATGGAATGTAATTCTATGGACCTTCTATAATAGAATGAGTGACTCCATCACTCATCTGTCCTGTTTCTTGTTTCTGTACTTTCAGGTCAGCATATCCCACATCACTTCTTTTGATAAAAGCTACTTCTCTTAATTCTAATGAATCTCTCATACCCTTAATAAATATTCCATTCCTGGAGCTATCCCTCAGTCACGTGTATAAATGAATCTCCAAATTCTGCAGCAGATTATTATCCTGGGAGAGCCTCTAAGTAAGGACTTTGTTCTGCCTCCTATTACCCTGAGGTAATACAGTATCTATGCACTCTGAGCTTTGCCTAAAGCTCCTATTAGTTCTTTGCATTTGCTATTGATTTACTTCTCAAACACTTCATAGTTTTTTGATAAAGAATCAATTAACAATTCTGCAGTAATAAGAAACAAATCAACAAACAAAAATCCACCAAAAAAAACCAACCAGCCAACAACCAACCAACCCACAACAGAAAACTGTCACAACAGTAATTATCATTACTGCAAAAAAAATTTTTTAGAGTATGTTTAGAGAGTAATTAATAATTCTGTACATTCTGATACATTCTATAATTGAGCTATGACAAGTTTAAATGGAGAGGACTAGAAACATAATGTATTCTCTAAAGTTCAGGTTTGAATTGCTACTGCAAACTGTAGCTAACATGTATTGTCAAGCACACTAATGTGAATAGATACGTTTTGAAGAAGAGGGCTAAATTAACTGAATCCTGGCATAGAAGCTGGAGATAATACAATACACATTTGAGAAACCTATTTTCAAGTTTTCTGCATTAAAGTAAGTGATCAAATAACAGGCCTTAAAGGGCAAGATGTCTGCCTAGAAAATAACAGAAATGGAAAACAAAACAAAGTATAGCACATCCTCCATTTCTTTAAATAATGCAAAAAGACATTAGAAAATGAATACATTCTAAGACTTAGCATTTATTACCTTGATATCTCACTGAAAATTACTAAAAAGTGTTTAAACTCTGAAAAACTGATTTCTGGCAAAACAGACTGGTTTTTAACTCTGTCCTGCACAGAACACTTGGGAAATGTCCTTTGAAAAAGCTCTGCCATTTGTTTATAGTATTTTTAGGGAATTCTTCATTTATTTCAGTGAAAGCTGACACAGCATGAAGCATAAATTCCCAGTAAACAACAATACAGAACTATCTGTCCATAATTGACAGTAAAATTCAGTCATCCATATTGAACTGTGGTGACCATAAGAGCCATTAAAACTTGGTCATTTGTGTAGTTTCTAACCATGTTTAATTGAAACACTGGAACAGTAAAATGCCTTCCCTTCAGATAGAACAACACAAAACACCAACTTATCTATTTAAGCCCATTTTCTCAAAACATGTTTTTAAAACACATTTTATCTGTGAGAGACTTAAATAGTTTAGTACCAGAGGCTCATTTGTACACTGGCACTACAAAATTTAAATCAATTTGCATAATCAAGTCCTACCAAGTGTTTGCCACCAAGATGAATTATGTCTTTTCTTTTAGCTTACCCTTGAGCTATTGTGAGGAGCAAAACAAATACAGTGCAAAATAAAATTTAGAGTTCTGACTACTCCACTGAATTAGGAATGACCATAAATACAGCTTACAAAGTCACATTCTGAACAGCAACGGTTCTGTTAAAATTTATTTAGTGTAAATATGTACCTTAAATGCACAAAGACTTGTACTTTTCATGTGAAGAGCATCTTGTAGCCAGCATTTAAGTAGCTGTGCCAGGCCTAGCCCTAATCCCTTCTCACAGGGTGATTAGTACCAGGCATTCCAGGAAAAAAGCATGAGAAATCTCAGATGAATTCCATTTGATTATTACTGTAGACACTTTCATCACTTTGTCCTATTTTGAACCTTAATAAACTCTTAGTTTTATTTCAGTACTGATTGCTTAAATGTTTTGATATCTGTCTCAAAAATATGTATCGGGATAAAGTTGTATAGCCTATCCAAAGTTTTCATAAAAAAATAAAAGAAATGAAAGTTTAAGTTAGTATTGTTATGCTCATCATCAACAGTCTCATTCAGGGAATTCTAACCAAACATTTTTTGAGCGAGATTAAACTCATGAAATTTTTGGCCCTTCTTGCACACACAGATTATACAAGTAAGCTACCCTGTCTCCTTTTTTTCACCAGATAACTTTATTCTTCAATTCCTATTATTCCATATGTCTATAAGCAAGATAATAACCTCACCTTTTCCTTTCCTGTAATGGTGACACAGAGAGCAGAAATATTCATAGCAAAAATTAGTACTACCCACTGTCGGTTTCTCAGCTGTTTAGGTGTTCTGGAAAGGCCCAGGGATGGCCTTGAAGAGCCGACACTTCAAAGGACGAGGAGAGACTTCTGATCTTTTCTCGGTCTTGGTGTTTATTAATTGTTTATCTAAAAGATTTTCTTTCAGCCCGACAGAGGTCTGCGCAGCAAGCCAGCCATGAGCACACTGCGAGCCCCCGGGGCGGTCACTTATCTTTATACCCGAAGTTACGTGTACAATATTTATCATTTTTCCCCAATACCTTCTACCCTTATTAACCAGTGCACTTCTAGTAATAACCAATCCCAAAGTGCCACCACCACCACAGAAGATGGAGGCCAAGAAGAAGAAGAAGAACAGGACACGCCCCAATTCCTCCATCTTACTTCTTTAGACCCCCCTGTACCAAAATCCTAAACCCTGTGTTTTACACTCTAATTAACCCATCCCTTCACCATTCACCCAGTGAAATCCTCCCATCCTCATACAGGTGTCGTCTCCCGTGCAGGATCAAAGTCCAGCCACCAGACACTTCTGGCAACATTCCAGGACTCCCGAGCCCCCCAAGGGTGTTCTCGGCCACTCTGCACCTCCGTCCTGAGGTGCTGAGATCCCACAACCCACAACAGTAAAAACCATGTGAAATATCATCTCTTTCCCAATGAATCACCATGGGCACTAGGAAATTATAATTATTGTTACTGGCCATGAGAGAGAGTGATTAGTCATGAACCAAGAAGAAGAAAGTTAAGTGTATCAGCTCTTGAGTTCATGAATGTAAAAAAATTTTAAAAATTAAAAAAAATTTTAAAATAATTTGTCTTCAAAAAAGACCAAAAGAAAGACCAAAAAAACTAATGCAAAAAAAAAAAGCATGTTTTCTGACAAGAGAAGTTTCAAAAAACTGAATGCAACATGATACAAAAGTTGAAATCAAATTCAGTAAGTCTAAAGAAAAAAGTACAGTGAGAGCAGAAACCTTGGCATTACATTGCAAGTTATACTTTGCAAAAGATCAATTTTTTTCTTATAAATTGATGATGACACAGCAAAATAAATACATCAGCTGGGAAAAAATCTATAAGATAGTAAGATTCAAAATATCAGAGAGTTTCTAACCTTCCTGAAATTAATACTTTACTAAAAACATTAACAATTCTGTATGTATTTTGTTAGTGTACTTCTCATTTCTCTGTTAGCAGTAGGGGAACACGAAATTTTACAGATTATAATTTGTTATTTAAACCCTGTAAATTATAAAAACTCCAAGAGGAAAGAGTTTCTAATTAGGAAATACAGTAAGCTGATGCTTTTAAAGGAAAAACTTTCAAAAACTTTACTGGCGACATAAATCAAGGTGGAAATTTTTGGCTACTGAGTCACATGAACCATATCTAAACTGCAGGATGTATTCTCCAGAAGAAAGATTAGCTACTAATCCAAGTTAATCACAGAGAGAAAATGAACAATATTTTCTCAAAGATAATCCATTGCATTTCTTGTAATTAATATCAAAAAGTCTCAAGCAAGAAATCCAACTATATCAAATCAACTATACCAAAACATTTTGCTAGTAGACTTATACAGGTATGGGATGGCAGTGGATCATATGCTAGCAGTTCCTGCTTCCCTCACCACTTTCTACATAAATATAAGTTCTTGAAACAGGAAAAAAAATTATTCTGAATAAAAATTATTTGAAGGCAAGTGGATGAATTTTAGGGGATTTTAACTGAAAAAAAAAAGATGCTTAGATAGTTTTGGATTAAAACATTATACCCATATTTATACACAAAAATACTTGGAACAGTGCAAAGAAAGCTGGTTTTATTGATGTTGTAAACACATAACTTTCAAAAATGGCATGGAGGTCTTGCAGATAAAGTGAGAAAACTGAAGGCTATGTAACTTTCTCCACTCTCAACATGTGAAAGCAAAAATAAAAAAAGTCAAGAATTTACTATGAGCTCTCTCACTGAAATTAAAATCCTGGTCAACCCTGGAACCATGTTTAGTACACAAAGATATATAAAATATTAGAAATACATATTTTCCCCATCACTCAACAGTTCTTACATTTCATATAATTCCCATTCCTTTGCACTTCACATTCTGAAGTAATATTGCTTTTGTTGCTCTTGAGCTCTATTGATATAAATGAAAGTTATTTGATTAAGTAACCAGAGATGTTCCCTCTTCAACTTGTTGTCCGGTCATTTTGGATTACAGCTGCATAAATGAGAAGTGCTATAGAAAACTCAAACAATCCCTCTTGAAACAAAGCTGTCAGAATACATTTAAGTTAGCTACTTTGGCAGTACTCTAATACAAGTAGAAGGTTCAACATCCTCTCTCAAAGACAAATTCAATTACATACTACATAACTTTTCAACAAAAGAATCATCATATTTGGCACAGGCATTTTTTGAGAGAAGGAGTAGGACACTTAAGCTGAGCTCAGAAAGTAATCTTCAGCTGTTAACAGGTAAGCATCCATTTGCCTTCTAGCCTCTACTGATGGTTTTAACTAGACCTCTGCTGTACATTACAGGACTTTAAACACCTGACATCCTAGATATCCCCAAGTGGACACTTAAATGTAACCATCAATCTCTCAATAGAATTCTAATCTTTAATTACAGAACAAAACCAGGTTTTGCTTAAACTACAAATGATTGCCAGCACCAGTAGTAACTCTGAGATAAAATTCTTAAAAGAAAGATACTTGATGGTTTCTTTGAAGTTAGTCTAGGAATTTTCTATGATGTAAAAGACGGATTGCTACCACACAAGTCTGATTTTCCTCACTTTAATTAGTTCTCTTGACTCTCATTGTCATTGTCACAGTATAACAGCTACTTCAGTGAATTCATCTGAATTACTAAATCAAGTCACCATGGAAATTAGAGAAGCCTAGAGACCAGCTCCAGAAGCAACATGCCTAACAATTTTATTTTACCAGCAGATACAATTAACAATATTGCAGGAACAAGCACTCTGAATGTAAAGAAACAAACGTGCAATTATAAAAGCTGACATTCGTCTCATAGTGCAGCAGATGACTATGTTAAAAAAAATAAAACAACCCACATTTGAGGAAAGCCTTATATGAAGGTAAGCCACTTCTACCTATATGTACTCTACTTTGCCTAAGTAGGCTTTTTTATAATCCGTCTTCCAAAAACCTACCTGCATTTCTTCCCCACACTCCTGTACCATTAATTCAATTATCATCTTAAACTTGTGCCACATTAAAATGACATTGCCAATGTAAGAGTGTGAAATAACTGTAATCTATCTTGTAGTATCTTTGTCATATATTCAGCTCAGAAAGCTCCTGCATCATTTCACTTAAGCCCATTTTTGCTTTCTCATGAAGAAATTATGTTCTAAAAATATCTTCCAAGATATCTTGCTGTATTAATGTTTACTACTGAAAAGAATAAGCAAACTGTTTTGCTAACTCCTAGCCATATTTTTGCTAACTCTGTCTTACTTCAGACTTATTTCCTCTCAGACCAAGGAAACTATCTTTAGGCTTTTCACCCAATCTGAAAGTTTAATATTGACAATATTCAAAGTGCTGGGTCAACTGCCAAGAAGTTTGGCATGTATGAAATTTCTCTTAATAGAAGAAAACAGAAAGTTTAAACAGCTTTTACAATTAGGGTCAAAATTAATGCAGATATTAATGCTTATAGCATTCTGACAGACAAGCCAACAGCCAAACTATTTAACTAATAAGGAAGTGAAAAAAATCTGAGCAAGACCAAGAACTCATCCCCAAGCCCCTCTTAAATGAAGCATAGATACAGGTATTTATACATTCCTGAAAGAAAGGGAGGAGGAAACTCACAAAGGCAAGCATCACCTTTGAAAACACCAAAATGTTTGGAAGCTGCAGTCTGATAATAATAGAATAATCCTGAGTTGGAAAGGAGCCACAAGGATCATCAAAGTTCAACTCCTGGCCCTGCACAGGACAGACACAACAATCTCACCATGTACCTGAGGGCATTGTCCAAATGCTGCTTGAACCCTGTCGGGCTACTGCTGCCACCACTTCCCTGGGGAGCCTGTTCCAGTGCCCAAACACTCTCTGCGTTTCCTAGTATCTAAACCAAACCTCCCCTGACACTATATGAATAAATGAGCTAGAGAAATACAGATCTTAGGCAACAAAGCACATGAAATTGAGAGGTGAGTGAAAAAGTTTCATAAATTTAAACTCAAGAAACAAGATTACAGACCACGAAAACAAACCACAAACGTAGCTGTAGACAACTTTCAAGTTTTAAGACTCTAAATAGAGTCAAAGACTGAAAATTAATGTCACCTGCAGAGTATTCTGTTCTTTATACTGTTTTTTTCTTAAACAGTCTGAAAAAATGAAGCAGGAAGCAGTCAAAACATGCAGGATATCTGACCCTAAATCTGTGTCTCACCCCAATGTGTACAGTGGGACAACATAAGAAAAGAGTAGTGAAACACAAAATAAGACAGCACAATTAGTAAAACATAATGAAAGATATGACAGGTCTCATCTGCTCAAATTTCAAGTCCACATAAGATGTGTCACTGAAAATTTTTCTAAATGTGGGACACTGCAGAAAAAAATTACTATTCCGTGAAATTATTTGAGGTGTCCTATACCTGATGAGTAGGTGAAAGTAGAAATATGTGTAGATACCTGAAAGGGTAAGCTAAGAATTTCCAGAGCATAAACTTTTATTAACCTATTTTCACATTTCTCATTCAAATAAGGTTTTTGAAAAGCATATGTGTATCACAAATCTAGAGACTCATGTATTCTTTCCTCCTACCTGTTTAATATTCCTTTGTATACAGCCAAGGCATAGCCTTATGAACTACTTATCAAGTCTTCTCTACATACACCTTAAAAAATCATTACAGTAAGCAATGAAAACCTTAATAGAAACTCTGCATGTGGCTTACTCACAATTTATAACTAAGAAACAATATGTGTAAAGGGAAGGGTTTAGTCAATGCCTTTACCATCAATACAGGTTCTATTCTCACACAGTTTCATTATTCTTTTTTCCCCTTTTTATTATGCTTTCTCACCTTCCATTTTTATTGTCCATCTGCTTCTCCTTTCCCTTGCATAACTTCCCATCTTACTCATTTGCAGTAACACAAGGCAGAAACCTATCTTCTTATAGACCTCTACAAAGATATTAAGCCACTCCAGCAGGCAAAAGAAATCAATACTGCAATAGAAGTAGAATGCTTAAAACACAAATATGAATGAAAACAGAAATATTGACAGAAACTAGGAGTCAGCACAACAATGAACCTCTGCAGTCTTGTTCATTTTTCCTATTTTTATTATTATATTATTTGGATTTATTTGGCTTATAAAGTCTACAGATAGTAAAGAACTGACTACTAAAAATGCTGCAAAATTATTAATAGATCAACTTTTACAGAAATGCATGCATTTTATGATTTCTTTATCTTCTTACATAAGGAAGTAAAATATCAATAGCTATAAAAAAATATCCCTGGGAGTGTTCAAGGTCATGTTGAATGGAGCATTGAGCAACCTGATCTAGGGGAAGGTGGTCTTGCCTATTGCAGTGGGGCTTGAACTAGGTAATCTTTCAAGTCCCCTCCAGTCAAAAAATTTCTATGATTTTAGGATGATAATATAAGCTTGAAATAAAGCAAGAAAAAAAAATCTCACTCTGCTCCTTTACCTCATTTATCTGTTCTATATATGTTCCACCAATTGAACAGATCTAACCCATTGCGTGAAACTCAAACCAATGTATCAACAAAACCAACTGGAGATTGTTCTGAAACAGAAATTTTTGCCAACCTGTTAACCCAATCACCTTGTACTAAGCAGACTAAATACTTAATCATTAAAAGGTAACACAAAACCAGATAAACTGTACACTATTACAGTTGTTTGTAAACTGGTATATAGCTCAAATCTGCGCAAATATAATGCACAATAAAATTTATCACAACAGACTAAAAGGTCATGTTGTAGTAATACTGCCAGATGCGGTCATCTACTCTCTAAAATTTTCATCCCTTCTCTTTAAAATTAAATGAGGGCTTAAAGCCTTTTTGATTCTATTCTCCCACTAATAAGCCCTCATTCGATTTAATTACTTACATTCTACATAGTTACATTATTCCTACAAACAGTGAAGCCTACTTAAAGTTACTGTTCAAAAAATGACTCGAAGCTATGATCCAGGAGAGATGCTTGTTTTTTCTTTACTACACACCAGCAATTCAAATGTTCCTTCCTTGTGTACCTTATTATGAAATAAATCAACAAGTCCTTTCAAGTTAATATGTCATTCTTACACTTTGATGATTTTTTCTGAAATGCCTAATCTATTTTCCATATAACTGTCTATGTGGAATTTGCATACAACTGCCTACATACAGCTCACTCCTATTTTCTAACTAATAACTAAATTCATTACTTTGTCTTAAAAAATTTATTCCTGGTGCAATTATTATCCATCAGAATGACTCACATTTATTCACTGTAAGTTTGCCTGCTTGTATGGCATTCTACATGTCAAACTCATCATGCTTAACTTCACCAATCCAAAACATAGGTTTGTCTAGTCTAATCACCCAGATCCTCCATCCAATTCATCCAAACAGACAAGCATGAAAAGAAGACAATTCATTCCATTTATATCAGATGTCCTTTAAAAAGGGATATACTGCTCTCTTGGGGTGCCTGCTTGCACAGTTAATTATAGAGGAAGTCTAAGTATCTATGCTCTATTAAAAATCTCATTTTGAGACAGATATATTTAAACAAGACATAATCCAGCCATGACATGGCCACAGGATTATTTCTGATAGTATAGTTACATCACCTCTGCAGAATGATACAGACTAAGCCATAAAAGGGTATTTGCTGTCAGCAGAGAGAATTCAGACTAAAAGTGTCTGCACAGCACCCTTAGCTGGTGTGCTGCTCCTCTACAATGACCCAGCACTGCTACGCTGGCAAAATTCCATCATTATAAGGTTTGCCTAGAATGCAACTATGAGAAAGCTGAAAAATTATTTAATAAACATATTAGTTGAATATTTAAAAACTTCATAGCTAAGTATGGTTGCTGAAATGCAAAAGAATTCTGCTGGATATTAGTGCTTATTCTATGCATTCATGGCTTATAATCTTATTTAAATGAGAATCAGAAGTGCAGTTCACAGCAAATGCTAAGGAGTATTCCAAGAAATATATACAGAGCAGTATGTGCTGGAAAAAACCCACATTTCTAAACCTGCACACAAATATCATCCCTTGGGTTTGGATTGTGTGGTGGCCCAGTACCAGCACAGTAAATTTTCTTGGGAACTGAAACAGCTCAGATTGTAAAAACCCAAAACTTTGATTCTGAAGTAAACACAAGGAAAACAGATTTCAGTGTTGGTTTAACCACCTGTTTGTGTTTCCATACATTAGAAGCTTTGTCCTCATCAAACGTAGAATAAAGATCATAATAAGTATATTCAGGCCTTTTAAAAGGAAACTAATCTGTTGAAACCAAAATAGCAAATACAAAAGTTTTATTTAAACCTGATATATGCAGACATAGCAAGAAAAGATAGTAATAAACTTATGTTCTGCTATGCCTACTGAACTCACAAGTATGCTTTTTCTTGCCTCCTCTCAAATCTGTGATCAAAAGATAGAAACTTTTGGCAAAAATAAATTTAAGTCTAAAGACAGAAAACAAAAGAAAACTGCAATGAAACAAAACTGTTGCTGTGTAATTAGCATCATTATTTTTATTAAATCATTAAATCATGTTTTTTAAGCAATATATGTTTCTGTCTGGAAAATAAAGATTGAGCGGGAAGTAGAATGTTTTGGAGGATTCAGTGAGAAAATACAGCTACAATGGCTTTGAGACACCCTGCTCCATATTAGTAGTGACAGTGCTAAGAGACTACATGTCATATAAGTAGCACAGAAATAGAGAACAGATATACTGATACTAGATATCAGCAGTGACAGAAACCCATAATGCAGTGACCAACATGCACTTGTGTCCTGTTGCTAATCTCCACATTAACTTAGGGGAACTATTATCATTATTAACAAGAGCAAGATTTAAGGCTCTATTGTCAGAAAACAGTTTTGATCTTAACAATAAGGCAGTTCTTTTGTATAGAAGAGCAAGGCAAGGAGTTAAAATCAGGTCTGAAAAAGAGGGAGATTATATAGTTGAGTCTTTTTGCATTGAGGTGCAATCAATAATATTTGATTTATCCCTGGCAGAACTTTGTCTAATTTACTCTTTACATCAAGAATTCTACATTTTTTCCCCATCTTCTTTATTTCTTTGACACTTAAACTCAGGGTTTCGGTCTTGCTTCAAACAGCTTTTTTTTCAAAACAAACAAACTGTTTTTCCTTTTGTTCCTCCAAAATCTCTTCAGTCTAGCAATGTTACATAGTATGAGTTTCCCACATCCTTACTAAAACATGTGCAAGGATGATAAAGTAAATCAATTCTCCATTTGTAATGATAGGAGGCACCTTGGTTTAGTCTACATTTTATTTTCACAGAATCAGAATGTTTGTAAGCGACATCTGAAGGCCATCTGCCACAACAACCCTACTCAAGCAGGGCAACCTACACCCAGTTGTCCTGCACCATGCCCACATGGCTTTGTGGAATTCCAAATTATCTTCTTCATTACTTCAACTGGTTTTTACATTCACATATTTTTTCAACTTCAATGTAAATAAATCAATTCTTTCTAAATGACCACAATGACATCCTGGATCTGATTTTTATGACACTTATGTGCAAAACTACAGAATTGATTTCTTCATTGCTGCAGCAAAGATAAGTTCAATATATGCAGGCTAGATGGTTGATAGACCTGAGATCTTAAAAAACCCATCAATACAATGGTGTGGATTTTTATTTTTATTTTCCAGGTTTTGCTATTGACAGATTTATGTCTACCTCCTACTGTAGAAAGAATATGATCACATTGCCATGATAATGCAGTAATATTATGACTCAATTTCACTTTAATGTACACTATTGCTTACAAAATGGCTAATAAAGCAGTTTTCAATATGGGGACTAAACTAGAACAATATACATTACACAATAATAGATAGCAAATTACCCCTAGGAGAAAAAAAAAACATAGTAAATGATACAACTCCAATTTATTAAATGCTTAAAACTGGCAGAATGATTTATAGAAAGCTTGTATGAACACAAACTCCCCAGTCAGCTCAGATGGCATACAATACTGGCTGCAAAAGAGTTGCAGATTTTGAAGATAAACTCATTTTAAGTCTTTAACAAGTTTAGCAGCTCTCCTTCTTTGAGTCACTTTTTTATAGTATCATCAGCTATATGCCCAACATCACTGAAAACAGAATAAACCTTAGAATACCATTAACAGACAGCATTTACTGAACAATAAATATGTTATGTAAAACATTGCCTAATGCCCACAAAATAGACCTTCAATTTTTAGGCAAGTAAACATTAGTATTATCACCATCCAGTCAAGACACAGAGTCTTAAGTGTTATCATTCACATTGTAAAGGGCCGTCTTTCACTGGTTTGTGGAAACAATCCATTTTTGATTTTAGGTTTGTATGATTTTTCATGCTGCTGTTTTCTAACTGGTATTATTGCTTATTTCCATCTCAACAACAAAACCCACATCTCCTATTTTGCCCTCCTTAGCTTGCTTCATTCTACTCTGTAGACATTATCTCAGTTTTATTAATATAGAAGTCTCCTCAGAAATCTAAGCCATGGTTACACCATATCAAGAATGAGGTATGGTTCCTTAATCATGGCTGAATACAGAGGGAGACAGAAAGTGGAGAAAGCAATTTGCTATAACTCTCACTTTCTCCTCATGCAAGATATTTATCTGTAACCATTCTTCTGTTTCTTTTAAAGTAAAATGGGAGCAAATTTTGGATGCGCTGCCAAGGATTCCACTCCAAATGTTCAGCACCCAGAAGAAATGTTTCACAGAGAGAACCTGAAACAGTCACACTGCAAAACCCTATCTGCTTAGAAATCTGAATGAAAGCAGGTATCAATAAAGCTCAGCAAGCCTAACACTTCATCTTTCATGCAGAAACCAAGGGATTGAAGTGATTTAAGGATGCATATTGATATAAAATGCAGACTTTAAATGTGTTCCCCACTGACAAAATTACATAACAAATCCCAAAAAGTAATTTCAGGCTAAAATGTATAAACATCAAAGAATTGGACAAATCAGAGAAAATATTAAAATCTTCTGAAAAGTCAGCTAAATTTACTCGTCAGACAAAATGCTAGTTAAAATTACTTTAAACTGTTAAAGGATTTGTTGTTCATGCAATGAATACAATGCTTAATAAATACATCATAAGAATGATGCAAACTATTAGGAAAGTTAGTCCCTTTCTTTCTGATGTATCTTTGCAGCTAAGGAGTAACTGAGTGTCAGGCTGCAACCAGAGTATTTTTGTGAGCTCCCACTGAATGATGTACAAACCTTGTGAGACTCAAAGGCAAGTGCAAGGTCCTGCACTGGGTTGGGGAAATCCCAAACGTGAATAGAGGTTGGGCAATGACTGGACAGCAAAAAGCAAGACAGAGAAGGACTTGAAGATGGTGGTGCATGTAAAACTGAATTATAGCTAGGATATGGCACTGGCAGCCCAGAAAGCTGACTGTATCCTGGGCTGCATCAAAAGCATCATGGCCAGCAGGACAGGGGAGGTGACTCTACCCCTCTACTCCACTCTGGTGAGACCCCACCTGAAGCAATGCATCCATCTCCGGGGCTCCCAGCACAAGAGAGACATGGACCTGCTCAGGAGGGTTGGGAAAACAATCAGAAGGCTGAAGCATCTCTCTGACAAACACAAGCTGAGAGAGCTGTAGCTGTTGTACCTGGAGAAGAGAAGACTCTGGGGAGACCTTTGAGCAAACTTCAAGTAACTGAAGGGGGCCTGCAAAAAAGGTGGGGAGGTAATTTTTAGAGGGGACAAGAGAAAGTGGTTTTATGCTGAAAGAGGGGAGGTTTAGATTGGATTTTAAGAAGAAATTCTTTACTGTGAGGGTGGTGTAGCATTTGAACAGGTTTTCCAGAAATGCAGTTGCTCCATCTCTGTTCAAGGTCAGGTTGGATGGAGGTCTGAGCAACCTGGTCTAGTGGAAGGTTCCCAGCTTATGACAGGGGAGGGTGGAGTAAATTATCTTCAGGGTCTCTTATATAACACCCAAAGCATTATATGACTCTATGACAGGATTAGATGTCAAAGAATTAAATAAGAATCCTGTTACAAAAATAAGAGTGAAACATTCTTCAGATAAACTTTCCCCCCCTTTTCTAACTTTGAGTTTACTGAAATGTAATTTAACTGTTCTTCAACATATTGAAGAAGACAGAAGAGTTGCCACTATTATCATTGCAAACAGATGTTTGCCTGTGTTTTTTAAACATAAGTATGGAAAGACAATAAAAGGAATTAAGCCTGTTATAATGAGTAGAATAGTGACTACTTTTAAGATGCCTTGGTTAGACAACAGAATCCAAAGAGCAAAGGCAGAAATGCAAAGCCCAGCAAAGAAATTACTTTTATTATAATTTTCATAAACAAAAAGCAGGTGGTTCAAAAGGCATGTCAAAATGTTACATTTCTTGTTCGTTACAAAGCAAAAATGGAAAATACCCAATTTATTGCCTCAGTAGGTGATCTTCTGTAACAATTTATCTTCAATAGCGACTGAATATTTCAACAATATATATGTCAGCGTTAAGGAGCATAAGAGAGAAGGATTATGGTTTTAATGATCATAATAAAATCTGGAAGTCAGATCTCCCTTTAGACTGTGATAAACCATTATTTTAATAATTTCTAGAAGAAGTAAAGAAGGAAGCAGAGGAGGAAAGAAAGTGAACTCAACCACTGACAAGTTCGCAAAACTGAGACACCATAGCCTTGAACCCAATCTGTCAGGTATGACATCCTTCAAAGAAGGACAAAACTTTGTACTGATGAGACTCCTTATAATACGCCTGTGGTGGGTTGACCCTGGCTGAACACCAGCTGCCCACCAAAGCCACTCTGTCATTCCCCTCCTCGGCTGGACAAGGAAGACAAAATAGAATGAAAGGCTTGTGGGTTGGGATAAGGACAGGGAGAGAACTCGCCACTTACCGCCACAAGTAAAGTAAACTGAACTTGTGGAAAAATAAATTCCATTTACTACTAATAAGATCTGAGCAGGATAATGAGAAATAAACGCAAAACTTAAAAACACATTTTTATCCCACTCCTCCTTTCTTCCTGTGTTTAACTTCACTACTGATTTTCTCTACCGCCTCCTCCCCAGGGCACAAAGACACAGGGAGAGGGGTTGTGGTCAGTTCATCACATGTCTCTGCCACTGGGAGAGGACTCCTCCCACTTCTCCCCTGATCCAGCATGGGGACCCTTCCATGGGAGATAGTTCTCTTTGTATATGATATACACAATCAAAAGTTACTTCAAGACTCAAATCCTCAGGTTATCTTCTAGGCACATGATAACACATGCTAACTACACCCTAATTTATTATTTAGAATTTTCTTTTTCATGTTCTTGCCCAGAACAGTCATTCTGGTGTCATTCTGACACCCTTCTAGTGTCACTTCTATAACAAAAAAGAGAGACAAAATGTACCAAGTTGCAACTCATATAATTTTCCAAAACAAAGAGCAGCCCTAGGTCATCCTCATGATGCTGAAACCTCAAGAAAGAAAATACCAGCCTCTTTTGCATAATAAAGATGCAATATCCCAATACTTGTCACTACTCCGCCCTAGCCTGAGAACTCCAAGTACCATGTAATAGTGCAAGAGCTATCTGACACTCCACTGCCTTCAAGTAATAGCAATTTTTCACTTAGATTGGCAAACCATGATTTTGTTTTTTGTGAAGCACTAGGTAATGCATAAAACTCCAGGCTGCATCCAGCAGAATCACTATTTTCTAGATTCTGATCAACCTCATACCTTAAAATGTCAGGCTTCAGATTTCATAACATTATACAAGATCATTTCTACACCTCCTAATGTAGTCCTCAGCATTTCCTCCAAAAAGAACAAAATGAATCAAGCCATGAAACCATGCTACCTCCTACAGCAGTTCCATCTGAAGGGGAAAAGAAAAGAAGAAATCCACAAAATTAAAACTTCAAAAAAAACTCACAAGAAAAAGACCCAACACACATCAAAAAAAGCCTTCTAAGAACCATGCAATTGCATCCTAATGCAATCATTTGATTCTTTCTGACATGCTGGGAAAAAACCCCATGCCACTAATTAGTCAAAGTTATGTTGAGAGTCTCATGTTCTACTCACATCAAAAACAGCAGAGATCCATATAGATACTGATTAATGGCTTTTAAGTAGAATAGATAATTGTTCTCAATTTAGAAAAACAAATGACACCACACTATTGCATTATGCACCCATTACCAGTCTTTCAAGTCTTCTTTCTTGATTTCATTTTAAATAAACATATATTTCAGTTTGGTTTTTTACCAGATCATCTGCAAGCATCAATTTTGTAAAAAATTCCTTTTACAAATCTTCTGCTAAGAGTTGAAAATTTAAGCAAAGATCTATAAAGGAAAAAAAAATTAACAAACACAAGTATCTGAGTCAAAGCAGCAGTTTATCTGACTTCACTGAGTTCACGTTAATAACTTGGAACTTAGTAATCTACGCAGGAGAGCTAAATTAATTGCACTACAAAATATGTTCAGCTATTGTACTATACCTGCAAGTCTTACTATAATAATATTAACTGATTTTTTTTCCAACTTTGAAAAAAAAAATGAAAGTTGATCATGACCATGCAATTTTTTTTGATTCTCACAAGGAACACAGTCTTTCACAATATTCTTGTACCTGTGTCAGGACATTGCAGGGCACGGATTGAAAACAAAAGATGAAAAATAAAAAGTCTGTATTATCAGGCTCAAAGGGTAGTGGTTCATGGATGGCTCGCTGCCTGAGCGCCAGCAATAAGTGGAGTACTGCACAGAGCTGCCCAGAGAGGTTATACAGTCTCTGTGTCTGAAAGCCTTCAAGACTCAACTGCATAAAGCCTAGCAGAATCTGGCCTGACATCATAGCTGCCTCTGCTTGAATAAGAGATTGAACCCCCTGAGGTCACAACTTCAATTACCCTATGATTAGGGATGTGATCCTATGATCTAGGTCTCCCTGTTTAGTGAAGATATAAAGACACGCACACTTGTCTTTAAAAAGTGTCCAGTTTTTTTACATTTCTTATACACAGGCAGACAAGCTCAGAAGATTTTGAGTAATTTCCACTAACTGTAGTAAAAATGATGGCCAAAGAAGTGGCTGCCCTCCCTAATTCTTTGCTTTGACCTCACCCCTGGTACAAGTCAAACCTATTTGCAAAATGGCTCTTTACTTCCAACAACTAGATAGGCTGTCTGAAATATATGGCAAGTAAGTCTCAAGGCTTCATTCTCTGGACATAAAAGGCAGATACATCCTTTTAAGCTAGTATCTCAAAAGAAGAAAGATAGAATAAAGAAGCCAGTCCAAAAAAAACGCATCTGTGGGGAATTAATTCAGAGTAGGCATATCACTAAGAATGCTGATAAAATTGTCATGTAAATTCACTGTTCTCTCTTAATACAAAGAAAGCATTTTCCTCCTGCCTCTTCTTCCTTCCACTGGTGTTACTTTTTAACTCTTCATTAGCCATGTAACCCAAAAAAAGAATCTAAAACATTTGCTAAAGATCAGCATAAAGTAGTTTATAGTATCTTGGCATGCTGTGGTGCCATTAAAAACTTTGCATGAAAATGAAAGCTATGAAGCCAAATAATTCTTAAAAAATATTGAATTCTCTTTTACACAATGTAAAATTCAAATCAAAGGCACATTAATACATCTGTTAATATACCTGTTAATATATCTGTTCCTGCTCAGTAGACAATACCAAAAAGAATTATACTTATTCAAGGACACAATTATGCAAGAGACATGAAGTGGAAAATTACCCATCAAGCCTTTCTTCCCATTGCCAAAAATCATATTCTATACCATGTACTACCCAGCATTTTATTCTAGCCAGTTCAAAGTACATTAAATGTTTTCTTAGTGGTTTTCCTATGATTAAGGTGAGAATTCCCAATTCAAAAGTCATGGCTCAAAATCATCACTGACAAATTTCAGAAGTTCACAATTACTGTTATTTCAAGGGGGAAAAAAGTCCTACTGAAAACAGAAAAGCAAATTTAAAAGAAAAATTACTTCATATTGAAAAGATGAGAAATATATGCTGGCATACATTTGTGCTTGTAGAAATTTACAGCATTTTTATAGAGGTGATTTGGAAGTTCTGGTCAATCTGTACTAGTCCCAAACAGTTTTTAATTTTCACATTGACAAGATTGTGTTAGGGAGTTTATGTAATGGAAGATGGGCCAAAGGTAGCAACCCTGTTTTCACTGGCATATGCTGAATATCACATTCCAGAATTCTACAAATTCAAAATTACCATGTTTATAAATTTCAGTGCACAAGGGAAACACCAAACTCCCTGGCAAGCCATTTAGTGTAGCACTGCTACTGAGCAATGTTATATTTAAGTGAACAGACTTCTTACTGGTTCATTACCATCTCTCATCTACAGCATTTTATTTTCGACCATTTGACAAAACCAGAACACACATACATCAGCAAGATATAACAAATACTAGTGCCACCTCTAAGATCTTTTTCAATCAAAAATCACTCAGTCAAATAGCTCTGGCTTGCTTATCATTCTTTGGTTATTTCACTTCCAGCATCTGGTATCACTATGGACTGAACCCAGCTGTAACCATTATTTGCACTTGTAACTCCTATTTCTGGTTATAGACAAAATACAGTGAGGTTGTGAAGTTTGGTGCCAGAAGAAAGGACACCAATCTCAATATTTTCTGGAAAGCTAAACATGCAATGACAAGGAAAAATCTCTAGTAAGTCTGTCTATTTCCATTTATTAGAATTTAAACGTTAGAAAAGCACTACCTGATTCATGCTAAGCTGTTTCTGTACTACAAAAACTTCCCTTCTAAAACTCTGAATTTCCACATTTGTGTGGGAACATAATATATAGCAGCAACTTACTAGTCCCTAAGGGAATCATGTCAATTGGCATTTTAAAAATTAATTCAGTGACCTACAATAATATGAGTTTCTTATGCATAATATTTGTCAGTAGGCAATGTGAGAAGTTCTGAATTCATTTAGAGAGCCAAAGCTTTATAAAGGCAAACAAAAATATTCTTGAATTGCTTCTTCTAACTTGGTGTCTTCTGGTGAATGTTTGTAATGTAAGAGCAAGGAAAAACTGAATATATGACAGGGATCTACATGCAGTGTGGTTAATATTTAAAACAGAAAAGAAAAAGGAACTAAAACTTTTGTCAATATATGCCCAGCCAGCTACAGTATGGACCTGGTGAGACATTCAGAGCTTGTGGAAATTTTGCAAATCTTCTGAAAACTACAGCATGATGCTATATACAGCTTATATGTGCTTGCACAGATCATTTTTAGTCACTATAAAGAAAATTTGCAACCATAAGCAGGACTTTGGGGCAGAAGACCCCATCTAAAAAGGCTTAATATCTAATTATATCAGCACTCCTCCTTCTGATCTTACATGTCAGTGAAATGTCAGAGCAGCAGTTCACTGAATGGTTTGTGTAAATGAACCCTGCACAGGGCTGCATATCATTTTCCACAGTTTGCTCTAGTAAGTACAAGCTGTCTTTAGAAACAGCTTTTTTCAATTTATTCCCATTGTTTCAGGAAGTATGTTACACTGTGCACATGAGTTTGGTTTATCAATAACAGAAATTGGGATGGAGTTGCCAGAATTAGGGTTTAGGTGTCGCTGTACATGAAAACAGAGCGTATTCTAAGCAAGGATGAGACACCCATACTATTACAATACACTCAAATAAATAGACTATTCAATATATTAAACATATACAAAGAAAACAAAATATAGTCACATGAAGATAGAAGCAGAGTAGTCACTACTTAAGGAAAAAGTTTCAACTTTTAACTTCAAAATCCTGCTTATGAAGCTGCTCTCAAAATTTAAATGACACAGACAAGAACCAGAGAGTTTTGTTACAAAAGCATAATAGTTTACATCTGAACTATCTATTTAAAATGAAGTACCTATAGAAGAAAACTGCAAGAAGTGATTATGATTCATTAAATGATACTACAGTATGTATCATCAAATTTCCTAAGTTTTCATGGAATCTGAGACAGCAAACAGTTCAGAAAATGCATGTGATTAATTGCCATCTGTCCTTCAAGGATAGTTTCCATTTCCAAGTAGTAGTAAAAATATTCGATATAGTGAACAAGAATTATTCTCAATTTCTACAGAGCATTTATTAACTCTCCATACTTAGCCCTGGATAAATATTACATTTTCTTCCTCAAGCAGGTAACTACAAAACTTCCTCACTCAAGTACGATTGTCCATGTTTTTCTGGACTACAATAAACTTTGAAACTAGAAGCCTTTGCCACAGCACAACATATCTCTGCATAACAGCAATATTCTTTTAGTCAAATACATAACATCTGACTGATAATCTGAAAAATAACATTCTCAGTAACATGGAAGTATTTTAATATATGATCAAACAGCACAATGGCCACTGTCACAGAACAAAGAAATTAAACAGAAATCTAATAACATAGTAAGACAAAAATAATACAAACAGATTATGTTCCTGCACAGGATTAGTTTGTGGGGAGTTTGGTGGGGTTTTTTGATTTGGTTTGCTTTGGTTTTCACTTTTTGGGGTTTTTAAATATGTTCTTTACTTAATGGTTAGGTTCTGGTTGTAGAGTTTGTTTCACTCATCAGCCACAGTCACAGTTCCATCAGAACTACTGTCATGTTCTCTGAACTGACATCAGTGTAAGCATCTTCAGAAATAAGTACTAAAATTTCTTATGCAAATGGGCAAGAAAATTAGGATCTCCCTACATGGCTGACTCTCAAATCTAGTGCTTGAACTTCAGTAACACTTGCTCTTTTAATACATTTTTGTCCTCCTCAGTGCCGCATAACACAAAGTGGAAGTCACACAAGACTTCAGTACTGGAGATACTCAAAATGCCTGTTTAAGTGCCTTCACAACCTGATCCAACATTAGCTCTACTTTAGGCATGTGTTTGGACTCCAAAGTTGTAAGCCTATATATTCACAGTTAGGAACTAAACTACTTTATAATTATCAGACAGATTAGGAAGACATACCTAAGAATAAGGGAATAACAGCAGTGCAGGAACTAACAGCCACTAACAAGCTGAAACTAGTCTTACACTGATGGATGGTAAGAAGTCAGTCAAGTAAGTATCTGACATCTGTAGAAGCAAAGCTGGAATCCACATTAAGTGAAACAGATTTCACTAATAGCTACATTTTTATTTTTGCTGAATTTGCACCTACTGATGAAAACCAGTTTAGAGAGCAAGACCGAAAGTGTAAGCTCTGAACTGAAATTGCAAAAATGCTGAAAAAAAAGGAGACACTTGGGAAAAATTGCAAATGCAACTCAAGAAAAAGTGAAATAATTCCTTGAAGAAACTTTTAATAATTTTAAACCAATGAGTCAGACCTATAATTAAGGCAGCTGGCAGATCTCATTATAGTAGATAGATACTAACGCAGTTCAGTTAGCCAAAGCTGGAGGGTGGAGGGCAAGACACAAGTAACTAACAAAAGCT
The DNA here is from genome assembly GCF_027887145.1 of Ammospiza caudacuta. Lineage (NCBI taxonomy): Eukaryota > Metazoa > Chordata > Aves > Passeriformes > Passerellidae > Ammospiza > Ammospiza caudacuta. Next base: position 51,381,650 of record NC_080597.1, read on the forward strand.
CTGACTTCACACTTGGAGAAGAGTTGTATGTGATGTAGAAGGCTGCAGAAATCCCTCAGGACAAAAATAAAATGCCCAAAAGAAAGGAAGGGGGAAAAGCAAACAAACAAAAAAACAAATATACTTATTTTAGGGACAGAATAAAATAAAAAGAAATTAAAGAATACAAAGTAAAAACTTAGGGAAACTTTCACAAAGGGAATACTGCTAGACAGAGCATAAGACAAGCATATGGGATGTAGGGCCATACACAGTATTTGCTAAACAACATACAGCTGCAGGCAATGCAGCCAAGACCTGCCAACTCACATCCAGCAAGCAGATGGATGTACAGTGTGCTTAAAAAGCAACAGACATAGCACTGCAAGCCTGCTTAGAGGTCCCACTTACAAGATCCAACCTGGAAAGCAGTACCTCTTCAAAACAAGCAAGCTTTGTGAATTCAGAGTGGAATTCAGACAATCTTAGATAAATGTCATTTCTGGTAAATGCTTTAAAAAATTACTAGACTCAAAGCTTGATATAGAAGACAACTAAAATTGAGAGCTTAGAGTAAACAAGTAATTTTCAGTCTTAGATGACTCCGAACTAAGGCAGCAAAACCTAAACTAGACAAGCTTTTTCTTTTCTTTTTTAGCTGTCATGATCAACAGCAGTAATACAATCTTTTAAAAATCTGAAAGTTTTACATCTCGTTTAATAAAAATACAGAAAATATAGAAGTAGAAACCTATATTGAAATATCAAGAGTATAGTGACACTTTATTTCTAAAATATGTTTTCTCAAAAATGGTATTATACCCTCTACTACTTCCAGCTCAAGAAAAAAAAGGGTAAATTGGATTGAAGTATATCAAGATGAGTTGAATGCTAAGAAAAGAGCTTCAGAAAAAATGTCTTCTCTTTCCAGAGGAGTAAAGTTGTAAGTATTTTAATCAATGTATATAATGCAAGTATGAGTAGAAATTACAACCTCTTCTTCCATTGTCCATCCCATTTAACCCAGGCTGGGCTGCTCCTGATGCCTTAAATTTTAGATTTTATATTTTTCAGTTTCTGCTGTGCTTTAGTGTGTAGTTCTGAGCTTCATATTAAGTGCTGGTAAGCTCTCTTCACAGAGTAGCTACACAAAACAATTCCTTCTCTAGCTGGGGTCCAAGGACAACTGATCCAAATTTCAGGCCCAAGAGCATAAACAAGGGTGAATTGAAGAGAAAAAGACAAGGAGGATGGAACTTCATAACCTGAAGCTATAATTGGATAATTAACTCCAATATGCAAACAGACCAGAACTTATAAACGTGAGAGACCCCATGACCAGTCATCCATTTTGCCACCATTTTGGGTTCATCTGGGGTGTGGCCCTGGCTGGGCTCTTGTATTGCCCAAGGTGTATCCATTGAGGCCTTTTAATAAATACCTACTTTATTCTTTAACTCTACCTAGGCTCTGCTCCAGGTCAGCCTTCTCAAGGCATCATCCCCAATGCACAGTCTTGCTCTGGGAAATATGAGAGCTGAGAAAGCCCTGAGCAATGAGTCACCAGAGCTGCACAGACACAGCCCCTCCTTCTTGCAGATCAAGCCCAGGTTAGCACAAGGAGCAGCCAGGGTACCAGGATCAAGGCTTTAGAAAAGAAACCGGTAGAGACAAGAGGAAGATTCTTCTTCCTAAACTTCAAGTGCCAAAGACAAAACTATTTATGTGCCCATAGGAATAAAACACTGGCTAGGAAAAATGGGAGACCTGGAATAATTTTAAAAGCTATAATGAAGGAAATTCTTCCTCAAAAAGACCAAATTATGGAACAAGTTTTTTAGCATTTGCTAGAAAAACAATGGGCATTTATCTTTAACCAAGTAGCCAAAACACTGTAATAAGGACACTGCTTCTTTTGCTTCAGATTTAATACGTAATTTCAGCCATATGTGTATACAATAACAAACTAATTAAAGAACTCACCTGGAAAATAAACTAGATCGATGAGGTTTTTCTTTTAGATAGCAAAACAGCTTCAACCCAAAATCATGTTCCAACAGGCAAATAATATTTAAAGAAAAACTTCCTTTATCCTCACAAAGGATACATATTACTTCATGTCAATTGAAAAAGTTGATAGTAAAGGGAAAATGTGGGCTGAAACCCTCCAGGATAAATGTCTCTCTGATGAGAAACAATCCAAACTGGTTCAACTTTACACACCACATTCTTCACTGCAAAAACAAGGCAGAGAAAGTAAAGAGAAAAGAGAGAAAAAGAGTACACAGAGAGAGAGAAGGCAGAAAGGGAGACTGATGTTTTTTACATTCTGAAGCAGTATGTAATTTCAAATATAAATTAAGTTGAAATAACACAACAAAGTTTTACTTATTAAGTCAACGGAGGTAATTTCTTTCCTCCCTTACTTGTTATATCAGTATCATGAAAACAGCAGCTGATTTTCACAGGATGGAAGTAAAATTAAGCAGACTTACTTGGCAGCTTAATTGCTGATCAGAAAGAGACAGCTTCAGTTAATAAAAGATTTTCCTCTGCATCTCAGTGAATTAGCCTCATTCTAAATTTCGCAATGCTGATACACAGCTGATAAGCAATCACTGCTTAATTTTTTTTTCTATAAAGCAGTTTTTGTTATGGTACATATGAGCAGATGAAACCCCTAACTCATGCAATATTCACCTTGATATACTTAACACAAGCTAAAATGCATTCTGTTGGTATGGTATATTGTTAGAACAATGATGTAGCCACAGCAGCAAAATATTTCTTGGCAGAAAATTTTTTGTCAATCAAAATTCAAATAGTAAAAAAATTATAGATACTGCTTTCCATTCAGAAGGTATCTCTACAGATCTATACGCAGATTTATAATTATAAAAAGGTTTTCATATCTACAAATAACATTTAGAATATGTATTTGTTTCATACAGAGACTATAGTTCTCATTTTTTATGTTTTAACCTGATATGAGTCTTATTTAGCAGGAAATCAATTACTGCCCTTAATTCCATCTGAGTATGACTGGTCTGCCCACAAAGCAATAGATCAACTATAAATTTACGGCTCAATATGGATACCAGCCCACAGCTAAAAATTTGCTGCTCTGTATAAGCAAGCACATTAAGCAGTCCTCCAGGGTAACATATAAGCAGAAGTAACTCACATAATTCAGCACACACTACAGGAAGAAGCCTTTCAACCACGTCTGTTCACCTATTTTTGGTCCAATCCATTTTGAAAAGAAGCTGCGCATATTGTCAATATAATGAATGAAATCTCAAGACTCCTCATAAATTTTACATGTCCTACGGGTTCTTTTCTTCACCATCATGTGAAATCTGAGTACTTAATCTGAGTATGTTTAAACTGAGCTGAGGAGTGAAGGGGTGAAGGGGGGTGTGGGATGTTTAAATTAAATTAAGTACTTTGATGAATGTGCCCTTTTATTGTCTACATCAACATTCTGTAAAATGTATGAAAGGAAAAACATTCAGCAATATTAGAGCTGTGTTTTCTTAAATTAGCCTTGTTTTACTGTATAATCCCCTCAAACTTCACTGGCTTTCATTGCTGTAGCAGTTCTTCCCATACACCTTCCATTATGCCGTAGAGATTCCATTACTTATTTTACTATGAAGAACATTATAAAAAGAAAGCATTTCTAAAATGTACCATGACATTCCTTAAGGAATAGGTTTTTATATCACTCTAAGAAAATAATCTCTGAATCCTAGTAATAAAGAAAGAACATCACTTCATAGTAAATACAGGATAAGAATTGTGCATGTCTTCTGTCAAATGTAGTAAAACCAAGTATATTTTATTCTTTGTAAAGCAAATGTTCCCTAGAATAATCCTTTAAAAGAAGGAAGTTGGGTTATTTTTACAACTGAAGTAGAAAGCAATGAAGTGAGTACATCAGTGTTGGCCAGTTGGGTATATTTAGCAAAACAAAATTTTTGTTCCTCTTGTTCAGCAGCCTTAACTATTATCATGACAATTTTTTCAGTAAAAGGAAAATATTTGAGAGGCTGAGAATTTCTAAAGTTAAACCAGTATCTGTAAAAAGAGAAATCCACTGTGCAATAAAAAATACAAAACCAGGTTTACTTAACTTTAAAAACCACCATTTTCTTCAATACACCTTGGTCTCCTCCCAGAATCATTACTGCTTCCACTAAATTTAATAGACATCAGAAAGGTATCAAAGCAGCATTTTTCTCAACAACAAATAAAAGTATTAGCATGACAAATTTAAAAAATTAAACAAAAAAAGCACAGGTGTGGGGTTTTTTATTTTTGTTCTGTCATTTGGGAAAAAATATTTTGTGAGAATTTCATAGTAACCTTAGATGTTTCACAGCAGAATTTGAAATTATGAAAAAAACCTACATATAGCCAATGCATTTGTCTACAGGCATATTTCTCACTATTATATAGAAGTGAAGTTTAATTTTGGAGTTACGTGAATCTTCCCCCTGCTTTCTTTTATTGCCTCAAGTTTCACAATCCAAGTGAAGTTCATAGATACAAGTTAGCAATATGAAAAACATGGCAAAAGAAAAATAACTAAAAGTTAAATAAACATATGTCATTTTAAGATTATCATCACTACATAGTCAAGGATATACAGAAAAATTGTGATGGCATTCATTTTCCTGTTCCAGAAATATTTCTTCATATGCATGTTGACATCACTAACATACAAACTTAGTAATAGCTTTGAGGTAATATTAATAATGGAAGACACAATGTCAGGACTCATGGATACCTTCCTACAGTACATAAAGTACTGAAACAGAGATCATCTTTGAGGATTTTTCTTTTTTTTTTTTACAATATTGATGCAAAGGAAGGTGAAATATGAGAAAGAAACACACAGTTTTCACATAAATTGCTATTTCTTATTTTTGAGAAATACAATCTGAAGAGATTCTTCATTTATAAACAATGTTCTGAAGACTGTGTTGAGACTCCCATCCAAGCCATCCTGAATTTTACAGAAAGAGCTACTGAGAGTTGTAACACTGGCGCAATTTTCAGCTAAATCTGAAATTAATAGTTAAAATTACTAATCAGATGTATGGATTTGTGACATTCCCTGGATGAAGAACAAAAGAAGAGCAAAAAATACCTGATAATTTTTGCTGTTTGTTGCCACAGGAAGTTGTAGAGGAAGTAATATTTAGCTTTTTATAGATCAACAGTCCTTGAATTTGTTTAAAAAGATGCTGTAGACATTCAGGTACTATTTAATGGAAAGAAACATATCCAATGTCTCTCAATGCTGTTGAACTACAAAGGGAAGGGCACACAGGTAGGGAATCCAACTGACAACTCACCTTCTTTTGCCAGTTTTGAAAAGAGATTGTGAAGTAAATGTTTCCTTTGTCAGACAGTTACAGTAAGCAGCCTTATATTTACAGAATATTCTGAGTTGGAAAGGACCCACAAGGACATTTAAGTGAGCGGCCCACACCATGCTGATGTTATCAGCATCATGCTCTATCCACCTGAGCCAATCTCAGCACAGTAAATCATTAGCTTAAGATGAATTTTCAGGCTGGACAGTGGCTGAAGCCCATATACAAAACACTGTCTACTGTTTCAAAGTGCAAGAGTGTAATTAAGTAATTAGCTAAACATGTATGTATTTAAATGAAAATATTGCTTTTAATTCTTCACTTCTGTGAGAGTTTCAGCACTCTCTTCCAAACCATCATCATAAAATACTGCCTGAAAATCCTCTTAGATCAATGCAGTGAGAAACTAATTAAATCAAGTTACTGAACTGTGTCCATAAACAGTGGTTTTAATTCTGTCAACTTAGTATCACTAATGCCATCCATAAATTTTGTCACATTTACAAAGAAACCATGAAAAAGTCACAGTTTCACTACATAATAAGTTATGCTCTCTTGTGTGACTTTAATGGGCTCTGTTAGGATAACAGCAGCTAGCCAATTTAAAATGTTCAGGCTTCATTTTGTCAGCATCTGTGATCCAAGGGGTCATTCATTAAATTATGACCTTATTTCTTCTGTGTGGTTTAAGAGACAGAGGAAGGAAGAGAAAAAAAGAAAATAACATTGTAAACACAAGAACAGTATGGAAGCTCCCCAATATTATTTAGTTATCTGCACCTACAGCTCATTTAATAGATGCTTGATCTCAAGAGGATGAAAAACCATTGACAGTTCAGTTTGACAGTAAAACTGAAGCCCCTTGTTGGTCAGATACCACAGTCTCCCAATAGGAGAGTCCAAATAGGTACAGTGAAAAGTAAGAAATGTCACCCTGGAATTTAAGATATAACATGGAAAATACTTTTTTCTGGGCAGTAGTAAATTGCACATAAATAATCCTTAAAACTATATGGTGAAACATACTAAAATAATTTCATTATTATTTAATCACCTAGATTAGGGACAAAAGTGGAAAATTTATATAAAAATGTGTTTTTATTCTAATTAGATTACATATCATTTATTTGGCCCATCATGTAACATAAAATGTCTAAGGACAATTGATAAAAACTCATTTCTGTAAGTGCTCGTTTTTCTTCACTGACTAGAGAGAAATTCTGGTGAGTAGGCTTGATTTATGATATCTGACTATTATAACAATAGAGATAATTGGAGTAGGTTTAATGCAGAAACCCCCCTTGAGGCGACAAAGAAATCTATGTAGAGTTTCTTGAATAATGATGCTTTTGTCCAAAATCAGCATCCTAGGCATGACAGAATATAAATAAGAGTAAAATAATGTTAGAGGCTTCATCCTTAAGCCTTCATTAGAGACTTCTGAAACACAAACAAGACATAAGATGCTCTGAAGGATGGAAACAGGCTTGCTCACTGGCCAAACTTTAACAGGTGAACTAGTCTGTTGTAATCTGTTTAAGGAAGTCTGCAATGATAAAGCAAAACAAACAAGAAGTAAAATAAAGTTGTCACAATTAACTCTCTACAATTGCTACTGAATAGACACTCCACCGAAGGGCAGCAAGGATCAACAGAAGAACAGTCAATAATATAACTTCACCCTCATCAAGGCCTGTTCTCATCTTCCTTGTTTACTCTCTGATGTCTCTGAATGTATTTATCACAACTGGTTGAAAGAGGCATGACTGACATCCCAAATGAAGTGGGGGATGCAAAACAGTTCATTTTTCAGTAGCACATTATCTATGGCTTGGGCCTGACCTTGGATACAGATAACAATCTAAGCATCAAAACCCCTAAAGACAAACCTAAATGTGTTTCTTAAGCATGTAACTTCCATATAAATACCAGTTACATTAGCTAAAGTGGTAAAAATTCCTTTCACCTTATTAGTATGAACCTGAATATAACAACCCAAAACCAGCAAGAAAACTTCAGGAAGGGATCTTATTGCCATGCAATGGGTTGGGTTGAAGGAGACCTTGAAAGGTCACACAGTCCAACGTGACCATCCATTCTGCCATGGGCAAGAATACACAGGTCAGAATTATTTTTTTGGGGTTTTTTTTAATGGATCCTAAATAGAACAAATCCCTACATGGATTCATCATATACATGACTAAAATAGTGAATTATCCTCATATCCAACTAGAGGATTACCATTCTAGAGAGAGGACCTTCAACTGCTGCATGCACACTCCACACACAAACTGATGAACATGGATTTTATTTTCAAAAAAAATAGTGTCACTCTAGGATCTAAAACATTTATATAGACCATAAACACATCCATAAATTAATATATTAGAAGAACGTAAATACAATATTATATATTTGGTTTTTTAATAAGGTGTAAAATACATCCATTTAAAATTTTCCCTCTTGCTCTAAGCTTCGGATTTTCTGAACTGTTTTAAAATATATATTGGATTTGGATCCTAAGGAGAAAAAGTTATCAATATATTCTGGACTTGCAAGAGCAAAATGGGGATTACATTCTCTCTTCTCACAGGCAATGCAAACATCATTCACCCTAAGGAATTACAAATCCTTTCAGATTCTGGGCTCCCAGCAGCACCAACCATTGCTTTTGTTCCAGGTCACTGGGGGAAAGGAAAAATTACTGATTTTAATAAAGAACATACGCATTTAAGAACTTTTGCGGGGTGTATGAGTAATATGCTGCAGTCATTCCGCTACTGCATGCCAGCTGGTTCAAAATCTGACCTCTTGTGTGTCAGGATACTTCCCAAATGAATCATGTAATATGAGATTGTTCTACTAGTATTACATACACATAATAATTATTGAATTATTATGCAAGATGCTTATTTGCCAGTTTGTCCATCAGAGATACTTTTTAAAAATATAATCTCACCAATTCATATTTGTTGACATTTTTGCTATAATAGTTCTCAAATTCTGAGTGTGATTTATTTTCTTCCTAAGTCAAAGATCATTTTGAATATCAGCTAGTCATATGAGTCCATGTTAGCGTGCCTTTTGTAATTGGATCAAATTTCCATAACAATCTCCAAATCGGTTTATTCTTAGACAACACATGGGACACCAATCAGCAATATATGAATACAGCCATCATAACCCTGTTGTGTTCAAAAGGGTTCTTCATGAGATATCATTAAATACTGTACAACTTCTAGCTTCCTGCAGATGAAGCTCATGATAAAAGCAGTATTGATGTGTTTTATTTGTTCACTTTATCAACTGCAAGTATGAGACAAAGAAAAAACAGTAAAATAATAAAACCTTTACTCAGCCCATTCCAGTAGCAGTCATATTACTATTAATATATTATGAAGCAGGAGTATAACTGGTAGATTAGATATACCAAGATTGATTTCTTCTAGCCTGAAGTAATTCTCTGTGCTAAAAAGAGCAAATGCTCTGTTCCTGTTCTCTGTATACCAGGAGCTAACCCGTTTGCCAGCCCTCCTGCAGCCACCTAGAGAATGCACTTGTTGCTGCCATGTCACACCTCGTGAGCTTCAGCAAATAGTACATACAGCTACACGCAGGAATTGAAACAAGCCGCACAGAAGAACTAAATGCAGTTGCTAGCAGAAATTTCTAGAATAGTCCAGGAGGGCTTTTACAAATCAGGACTTGAAGAGTCCCTTCAAATGTAAATTTCCCTTGGTGGTTAACTGATGCTGTATTAGCAAATCTTGTGAACTGGAAAACCTTGCTGAGCTGTCTCATCTCACATATAGTTACACCGTTGAAATGTGAGATACAAGTGCTAAGAGTCTTTGCAATCTTTTCAAAGTATTTTCAAATCTATCAATTCAATCATAGATCTATTAGAGTTACAGTATGCTATACCTGTTCACAAACCTCAGGTAACAGCTGGTTAAAACATACATAGCAAACACGCACAAAAAAACTTTCACATATTTTAAAGGAGAAAAGTGTAATTTAGAATTAGCTGAAAAAACAGCAGCAGACTTTAGAAGAGTGAGAGACAACAGCTCCAAAGCTGCAGTCTCACAGACTTAATGTAAATACTTATATAAATCCCAACCTACTTTATACACTTACAAACCCTGTAGACTTTTTAATACCAAAAATGGCCACAGGATTACAAAAGAGATCTGAAAAAAAGGAAAATTGGAAGGCCAGCTACTCAAAACTCTCTCAAAGATAATCACTGTTATAATGTCTCAAAAAAGGACAGGCAAAGAGGGAAATAAGGAGTAGAAAATATTCTATATGAACATGCTTACCTGTTTCAATTATAAAAACTAAGGAAGCGTCTAGAAACAGTTTCAGAAATTAAGATTCACTTTTTTCTGCTAAATTTGGGTTCAGATACATTAAGACCTTGGTTTTGCTATGTCAGGCTTAACTTAATGTTAGTTAACACATACTCACATTAGCAATTTCTCCCAGTAAGGAATCACTCCAATATTGCACTTTCCCATCACTGTCAGTTTTCAAACCTGTCTCTAGATATCATGCAATAACATAAGGGTCTTAGAAGGCCCAAGAAAGAATGTTCTTAAAATTTCCTGGCATCTCAAGGTATTTAAAAGATGTTGCAATAAACGTATGTCAACTACATCAACATTCTCCTTCACTTATCAAAGGTGTGCATGCTGTTCCTATCAAGTAGTAGTAGTATGGGCCTGGAACAATTCATATTCTTCACAAGTTTTGCAATGACATCACCATTCACAGTGAAGAAAACGTAGTTAACAAGAGAGTCTATGGAAGCTATTTCTATTTTAATCAGAAATGTGACACCACCTCATCATAAGCTGCATGGAACAATGAATTTAAATCTCCAATTCTGTCTATGGATTCAGGTAAGCTATATCAATTAAGGATACAGGAAATAATTTGTAATCAGGCTTTCCCTGGTAATGTTAAACAGGTAAGCCTTTGAACTCAAGTAAAGTAGAAACTAAAACAAGTTTTTTGTGAAAAAAATACTATCATCAGCGTCCTAGATGACTGAGGGACACGCTGTGCATGAACACGCATTTAGAAATGTTACAACAGTATTTCTTCACTAAGGTCAAACTCAGCACCAGTTTAAAAATAGCCTGTTCTGAGGGCGAAGGGGATCTTATGCAGACGCAAACATCACAGCAGGCCTTCTGGGTGTACAGGATGCTATTATCCTTTGCTTGCTGACAACATACTTCCTTTATATGGCAAGACCACACTTCTGTCACTACACTTGCCCTAGTTCTGGAAACATCAAAGTTATTGTTCTGAGAATGCCACTAATTTATCCCTTAAAGCAAACATATAAAACAACACATAACACAAGAAATGTGCTCACTAGCTGTCTCTTTTTTGCCTTAAGATATACACTTTTAATTACTGAAACTCTAAATGACATAATGGATGATGAGTTTATGAGAGCAATAATTTTAAGTTTTTACTCATGCCTTTTCCCTTCCCTAGTCCAAAATTTTCTTTATATACTAATTTTTTACATTTCACAAAGGTAGCAGCAAAAAAGACACCTAAAATAGCAGGGAAAATCAGAGCTGAGTGGCAAGAGAATAGGCTGGCTAGAGTGTTCTTCTCCATATTGGCAGAAGACACAGGTCAAGTTCAAATCAATTTAAGGTCTATTTATGAAATAAATGACAAAGATATTTGTCAATTCTTCCTACATAAAGTCATTAAATTACAGACATGACATGAAAATTTGTAGGTAACCCCTGTCTTCGCTTCCAGTGTTCTATCAAATCAACTTTTTTGCCTTCATTTTAGTTGCCTTTTATACTTTATTACTGACACATTTTTCTCTGATTTTCAGTCCTTTATGAATGAATCCAGTCAGACTTCATTGAAAATTTAACAAGTGAGCAAACAACTGCTTGTGTACTTTAGCAAGGCTCCACTTCTCACTTGGGAACCATGCCCTCATATATTGTCAAACCATTTCCCTTTACTATAGTACATCAAACACATCCCAGTTTTCAGATGTCTGCTTGCAGCCTTCCCACCCCACTGATTGTTGCACCACACACATCTGCCTAAACCTACTCATTGTTTCTCCTTCAGAGGATTTACAATCTAGTTATAAAACCTAAATGCAATCTGACCATTCTCTGTATGGTTCAGCTATTAACAAAACAGGTTTTCAATGCATGGCTGGGTCTTGTAGAAGCAGTTTTAAGACAAATATCACAACCACATACACAGAAAAAGAGGTTTTTAGAAACTCCACTTCCATGCTATAAAACAAATTTAAAATATCATAATGCTTATTGTAAACATGAATTTATTAGTAATGTAAACCGTGATAGTGTATAGCTATTATGGCTCACATTTTAAAACTTCCATTACTGAAATTCCATTTGATGTAAACAAAACAGAATCATTCAGCTTGGAAAGGACCTCTGGAAGTTATCTACTTCAGCTTATAAGCAAAACAGATGCAACTGGAAAGGAAGATGAGGATGTTTGGGTTTTGCCAGTCCAGTTTCAATTAAGGCTGGAGGCTTCATAGCCTCTCTGGCTATGAGGTGATTCTAATCCTTCTTTTTTTCTTCCCCATATGTATAGTCAGAATGCCCCTTTCTGCAATTGCAGCCCCTGTCACATCCTTCTACTGTGCATCTCTGAGGACTTTTCTCTGTAGCTAATCATCAGATAGACGGTTGGCAATAATGATAAGTCCCAAATACAAATACAAATGCTTATTTTTAAAGCTAAATGCTGTTCAATTCTGCTTTTCAGGAACAGCTGATTGCCCATAAAAAACTAATGTTACTTTCATCAATATAATTTCCCTAGAAAATACAGTGATTATAAGGTTAATTATCATTTTAAACCTGATAATTTGCCATTCCCTTGCCTTTACCTTTGCTAACAGGTTGAAAAAACCAAAAACAAGGCCAAGACTGCTTATTACATGCAAAAATATTCATGTCCACAATATACTCAGCACAGGTCAAGACTCATGTTTTTTCTTCTAACTTCACCAATTAGATAGGAAATAAATATTTTTCATGTGTAAGCAAAATTCACTTTTTCAGCATATGTGTAGTTAATTGAAAGATTCCTAGAAGAAATATTCTGTAGTTAATATTTATGGCTGCTTATAATACAACTGACTAAACTGGCTTAAGGGAAGTTATTACTGAAATATACCAAGTCAGCTGTGGCAATAATTTGTCCAAGAACACAAAGTCTGAAATATCCTGTAAAACAAAATACCACCTCAGTATTTCCTAAATTGTACACAAAATGAAAACAGGCTAACTGCCAAAACAAAAAAAAAAAAAAAAGAGGATAAAATGCATTTAGGTATCTTTTTGCATAAGAAGAACCAATTTAATTTAGTTAATTGCTTACATCCAGAATGTATAATATAAATAATCAGGCTTTATATCTTAAGAAAAATTATTGTATTCTAGGACTCAAGAACTGCTGAATCATACTGTAACATCCTACACATATTTCTCTGTTATAGCTTTTATACTACTGCAGATAGCAGAACTTAGCATTGGAATATAAAAGCCTTGATGCCAAGGAACTGGATCTCTTTGAAAGATAATGGTTTCACATGGAAAAGAGAGAGCAAGCTGATTTCCAGAGTTATTCTAGGAAAAAATAAGATCTATTACTCCATCTCCTCATAGGTATACAACAATTTCTTCATAATTGATGATATAGCATCTTTAGGTCCAAAATTTGTACTGTTCACAATTCAAGTAAAAAATTATGAAAGGCAAACACTTAAAATAGTGAGTTCATCTTAAAGAGAATCTAGCATCTCACAAATTCAGCACTTCATAAGTGCAGTGAAACATAACATTTGTTATCTTCTCTAAGTACCAGTTGAAATGTTGTCTTCACTTTCAAGGGAAGGAAATTACTTTCAAAGTACCAGTTTAACACTCCTCTATAGTGTCAAGGTATCTGATCATCAAATTAAACAGAATATGTATTCAGAGCATATATTTTAAAATTATGGTCCATCTATATTTATCATAATCAAAAACAGAACAGACTTGAGCTAAAGTGCAAGAAAAACCATGTGAATAGCCATTATTTTTTTTATCCTATATCATGACAGATTTTCAGCCGGAATTTACATAAGGAGGTGGTGTCTAATCTGAATACCCTGCAGAGAATAAGCACTGGAATTTCACATTAGTTGCTGAACAATCTTATTGCCTGCCACTTCCAGCAATGAGATTGTGTAGCTTATTTCACTGACTTGTAAAACCTTTCCTAGTTCCAAGTACCTACAAGCAATGCCAGTCATAAATAACCAGCAATTACTTTGCAGCAGTTGGAAATGTACAGAGAAAAAAAGGTATCAAATATTTTCCTACAAGAGTTGTCAAAGTTTCTTCAGATTCAAGGAAAAAATATTTAGGAAACATATACCTTTCTGTACATACATGACAGCAGATTCTGCTACAGGAAATCATATTCCTAGCATCTAAATTATAGCTATTTCAAAAGGTATAAGTGACATTTTTCTAAACCATTTTTATATATATATATTAAAATGACATTTTTCCTTTTGCTCAACACGACCGTCACAGAACAGTCAGCCATCCGATTGTAAGGCAGAGTTACAGGATCAGACAGCTTTCCAACCAACCAAATCACCACTGCAATTACTGCAACATTCCAAGCAGCTGTCCACTTAGACCCAGGACCTCCAACATACTGTGACTGCTCATCATCTTAAAGAGTATAAAAATCTATTCTACTTTTCCACCTTTTAAAATTTTTATTGAAAAGGTAAAAATTATGTCATTTGATAAAATAGTTTTTTTCTCTTCATTTGCCTGATCACTAAAAGGTGAAGTAAAATTAATTAAATTGAATTAGTCAGTTAATTTTGAGATTAACAATTACTGTTAAGACTCCTCCAACAGCAGAACATAAGCCCTCCTTATGTAACAATTAGCTATTAACACCTGATCATCCTAGAATTTGAAGATCACAACGATTTTTTTTTCACATCTTTCTCACTTGCCAAAGAATCAGACATATATTTGTGTGTAACTACAAATTAACCTGTTTTTCTTATTTATATCCCAATCTAGCTTAATTTCAAATTTATAACAATTCAGAGAAAGAAGGTTTACATTTTCCATTTCAGGGGAGGCTCCTGCCTTCCTTAGCAGACAACTGTCCTTTTCAAACTGAGACAATACCACAGACTGTGCATCTGACTTTAATTATTTTTGTCAAGTCTCTGAATGCTGCATTTTACATTAAACACAAAGACCAAATTATATGCAAGAAAATGTAAAACTAACAAACAAACCTAGCCCAAAACCTAAAGTAACTTGGTAATCAGTGAAGTGGATTCAGTAAAATGTAGTATTGCAATGTAGTATTCTAATAGATACTCTAATAAATGTTCAGCAAGCAATTTGTTTCTTAATTCAATAGCAAGGTACTTAATTCGATATAAAGGCCAATAAAATCAAAATCAACCAGAATACAAAGTTTACACAGCACCACTTACAATACTACAGTGGTCTTCTCAATCAATCAACTGACGCCTCTTCCACAAACAGCAAAGGCCATCTGACTTCCTCTTTTTAAAAATGGATATTGTTATTTTTAAATCCCCAACTTTCAATTTAATCACTGTAAGCTATAACATAATTAATTTATGTGACTTTTTGGCCTAAAGAGTCTAGCCAGGCTCTTTCCAGCAGTGATTCTTGCAGTCAAGTCTTGTCAACTTCCTATCATATTCATAGACTTTAAGTATAACAACCCTAACTTCAACTGCAACAACTTCTTTCCTCCTCAACTGCTCATTTTCCACAGTAATGCAATCACTGCCTATTAAACTCCTCCTGAGCACTTCATAATACAACCAAGAATCATGTACAGTATCTGAAAAGTCTCATTAGAAAAAGGATTTTGCTTTATAAATAGAACACACAAGGCTTTCTTCCACCAACAGCATTAACACACTTATATATAGTATGATACGCACACTAGGAATAGATCGTAACACGGATAATAAAGTAAAACTACATATTTGATTTTTATCAAGAAAAGACATGAGAGGTTTTGTTTGGTTTTTTCCCAGCTAAAAGAACAGAATAGGAAAAGATTTTCTGAGGTCACTGAGGCACAGAAACTAAAGTGATTATTTAGCGTCTGTGTCAGCACAACCTCTTTTGCAGTGTCCTACCTGCCAGAAGACAGATGACTTGATACAGAGACCTAAGTACAAACAAAAATAGAACAGAAATTGGAAGACTTAAGAAGGCCAAGCAGAGGTATTTGTAAAAGTTCGTCCAGTATTTCAGTCAGAAAGAAGCTTTTTTAAACATAATGCAAGAACCATTAGATATCCATTCACATTATATCTACCAGAATTTAGTAGAAAATCATTTCATAATTACAACTAATTCAAATTCAAGGGAGTTCCTTCAGTAAGTACCTTCTTACTGATATTTATTTTACTAAGCTAGTCGCAATAATGAAATTCCAATTAGTGATCTTCTATGAATAGCATATATTCAGTTTGCACAATTTGAGAACTCTCTTGTTTTCATCAACTAAACAAGATTATATTCCTTCAAAAATTGCATTATTCAGATTTGCATGTGTAGGCTGAAACTTGTTGAACCATCACATAAAATCAACTGCAATTATCTTTTCCAGTTCTCATTTCTGAACAGACACCAGTGAGGGACACAGCAGCAGAAACAACCTTAAGTGCAGTACTTTGATTCTTCCTCCAGAATGGTTATCTGCACTGGATTTTTCAAAGATCAAGCTCAAATAAATGCTTAGCAGTTTGCCCAAAATAAAGGAGTTTATGGAAAGGTCCAAGTAATCTTAGGCTCAGATGAAGAAGTGACGGAAGCCACTTAATATCCCTCACAAGGATACGAAGGATAGAAGACAAAAAGCATGATTTGGCTTTTTTTTTTTTTTATGTCAAGGAATTTTCTATGTAGAAAGTTGGGTTTGTATTTAAGTTATGCTCCTGTATGAGAACTCAAAAGGAGCTGACAAAATATACAACACTTATTTCCTTATTTTTGTAGCTGACCTTTAAAAACATGTTTTTAAACATACTGCCCATTTAGCTATTATAGTTCATAATTTTAAAAGCATGTTACCATTCAGGATATACAGAACAAACAGCATGGTTCCCTTTTCTTCTCCCTCAGATTAATTTAGCATAGCTATTTTTATTTGACACATAAGAACACATTCTAAATTAGCAATGGAGGGACACCTGGCAACCTATTCAGCAAGTAAGCTCCTGCTCTCAGTCAAACATTGCAGAAGGTGTTCTCTCTATTACAGACATAGCACAACCTTCAAATTAACCTCTAATTTTTGACCTCAAGGTTAAAATTAATGTCTGTGAATATTTACAACTTTAAGATTTCATCATTTGAAAATTTAAGCACGAACGTTTCCTACATTAAGACAGGAATTTTGGAATAAAAAGATGGTATGATTGTACAATCAGGACGGGAGGGTTTCCATATAGGCAACCAAAATGAATTCTAGACCTAAAAATCACTCTTTGGGAACACCTTTTTATAGCAATGCCTGCATTTGCACACAGTAAAAAACAAATTACATACAGGTAACATTGGCAAAAATATCCCTTAATCCGCAGTAGAAGAGCAGTATCTCTAAGTGCTGGGAAGTGCAGCTGCAGCATGTATTCCCAGGGAAATGCATGAGCTGTACACCCCGCACTGTGATACAAACAGCTCCAGCTACAATGCTGCTGGCACTCAAACGTTACAGAGTGAGACCAGCTGAGAGAACACTACGTGTCTTATAACTCATTCTGCAATAGCTAATAAAGTTCTACACAACCGTTGAGATCTACCTCAACTGAGCTCTTACAAAGTAGATGCTTGTTTCAACACAAAACTTACTGAAAAATCAAGGTCTGCCTGGCAAAAGCAAGCATTTGTCTTTGAAAGATGACGTCATGTGCTACATGACTATTTTTCCTCTTCAAAGACAAATAAATGCATTTTCCAAACTAAAAATATAACACATTTTTTAATTTTTTTTAAATCCATTTAAGAGATGGAAAGGCAGTAATCTGAAACACAGAATACCTGAAATTACTTCATTTATTTAAAAATTATTCCTGTTTTGATTTTCAATGTGTTAAGTCCCAGTAATACAGCACTACCTAAATTAGGCATGTAGCAAGTGATCAAGTTAAGGATGATAACATTTTCCTCAGTTCTGAATGAACTTAAAATTGTGAGTTCAAAAGTTACAGCATGTTGCATTGAGCTCTCCTAATTCTGGTATCAATAAAAATGAGTTCAAACTAAAGGGAAAAAATATTCTAAAGGCTGAAGTAAGATATAACTATCTGTAAAATAATATACTGCAATTAAAGAAATAATTTTTTGCTACCAACTTATTATCTCCATTGGTTTTACCTGACTCTAATTTAATATTTTTAAAGACTAACGTTGTTGTAAATATTCTGTCTAAAACATGTGCGCATACAGTGGTTAAGCTATGACAGCTATGATTGAAATGAGTGGTTCACCTACATCAGATAAAGAGACCAAGATGACAGAGAGACATGCAGTCTTCATTCAGTACCTTTACTAGGTATAAACATCACCACATACTTGAGTACTTGGGTGCTCATTTGCAATCAAAGTAATAAAATAAATGTGTATATATATATATATATATATATACACGTGTGTTTATCAAGAACTAGATCGGACAATAGAGGAAAAGCTTTCGGATCTACAAGCAGTATCAGAATCATGACCACAGGCTCACTGATTCTCTTCTGGGGCATCCAGGACCACTCTTTGCTCTCTTCATACCAGAGATACCATGTCATTCTGGATGGCTGCTGTTTCTACCACAATTCCTAAAGAGATTGTTGAGATCCCAGCTAGCAAAAGTCCACTGTAAGTAGAAGGTCAACAGGCAAAACTTGGAGCAAAGAGAGGAGTTTGAATGGCCCTGGTCATGCTGCCATGAAATCATATTTTACCTCAGCTCCTGTTCTACAAATGACCACCCTTGCAGAACCTCTAAAATATCTTCTACTACAACTTGGGCAAAGAGGAGACAGTGGACAAATGTCAAGCAGCCAACAAAGAGGCAAATGAATATGTAAGCCTTTGTTTTGCATATCTCAGTCAAAACAATATTTTCTCAACTGAATTTCTGAGAGGATCAGTAAAGGAGAACCTGATAGGACATCTGCCTTCCCTGTTCATGGCTTACCTAAATCAGGATCTGACGACCAGCGAGTAAAATCCATGGATATATGTGAGTTATAGAAATAATAAGTAAAAAACCAAAATGAAAAATATTAAAAGTATTAACTCATTTACACAACAGAAGCACTGTACAGCAAAATTCTCTAAAACTGACAGGTACAAAATCACATCCAGATACTATATCCTGCAAGACTTTACCACACAATTAAAAACTTAACAATACAATAAGGAAGCAGGCCAAAACTTCTAACAAACCCATATCATGAGGTACTTAAAAGTTGTTACTGAAAATGTAAACATTTAATGATATTTTATACTAAAACTATCCAATAAATTATTTTTACATTGTTTAACTTCCTTTGTATTGATCTTAAAATGCTTTGGGAATGCTCTCATCTGATTATCCACAGGACTTCCCAAAGACTAAGAAAAGCTTCCATAAAGTGCATAAATACAACTTCTTCTATGTGGGTCTACATAAACTCTACCAAGATTAGGGAAAAGCTTCCAAACATAGAAAAATCTCCACTGCATCTAAAATACTAGTTATCCTGCTCAAACATACAGCAAAGTGAAAATAACCAATGCAGATGGCTCAGACAAAATTACAAACGTTCAAGGAGTATAATAAGGATGAAACTATTAATTTTGTTTTCTGATCAGACAATGTGCTCATTTTCTGTTTAGTCTATTAATTACTAATCAGTTATCCTGATTCTTTTAAACAATCACCAGAGCATGACTTGGGCAGAGGGATGCACACACAGGCAGAATCACATCATTTTACAGCATCCATTGAGTGACCTGAAATTGAAGCCCTTTTGCAATATTATCTCCAGCAAATATGAATAAATTCATATTTGCAGCTAGACTATTTACAGAAAATTTTACATGACAGAAAATGAGACAGATCACAGTGCAAATTTTAAATATCTAGCAAAAGAAGAAAATTGTCTTACAAATTACCACTACAGCGAAGAGGAAAGCAAAAAAATGGGACAATTAGAAAAGATATATGACAAAAAGGCAGTTAGATAATATGGCTTCCAAAGACATTTTTGTTACAATTTCCATGTTGTGCATTTCACTTACAAAACTAAAACCTTAAGCTTAAACTCTCCAAGCATATAATATGAGTATGTATTATATCCCTGCACCAGTTATGAGGACTTTGACATTCTATTTCTATATTATATTAAGGCTGAAATGGAGTTTCTGTCCTGTTAGTCTTGAGTATTTTGAACAGTGAAACACTGCCACCTTTTGTCTTGATACATAGACCTCCCAATTTTAAATGTAGAATTCTGTCTTTTGCTCCATTTGTCCTTATGGAGCTGGGTGAATCCTTGAGGTCTTATCTAAAATTTTATTCAGTAGACATATTCACCAGGAAGAAAAACATCCAGTACTAGTCAATAAGGCATTTTTTTTCTCATAAGTATATAGCCAAGCAACTCAAACTATACTCCTTTAGGCCACATAATGTTTTATCTATTTTCCATCTCACAACTCTTTGGTCTTGGCAGTTTTGGTACACATACATGCTGTATCACATGATACCTTGCATTGCATTCCTTTCAAGTAAAAACCTGGTAATGCATTCTTTGAACATCTGAGTTTTGAAAACAGACAATAAAAGTAACAATAATGCATTATTTAAAATGTTAGGTTCCTTGCTCATGTATATACCTACGTTATTGTAGACAAAACACTGATAGTTCAACATCTACATAAGCATATATTGAAATGTATGCAAAATTACTTACACCAGTGACACAATGTCCCCACGTTGTACATCATAATTTCTAATGCTCCAGTGGTTCAAGAGTACTACATCAGATGCTTGTCTTCCCCCAGGATTCAAAGAAGGCTGAGAGAAGGGAAGAAAAACAGACCTACATTTAGATATACATTTTCTTTTTCAATCTTCCCCCTAATTACCTTTCCATCAACAGGTAAAACACATTAAAATTGGTAAAAAAACATACCAATACTCACCATAAGAGGCCAAGAACATGTTCTATTACAGGAAATACATTTGAAATACACTTCTTTATTAAGTGACACGTTAAAGATAATTAATTTATGACAAACTCTAGTTCACATCTTTTAATGCACTACTGCATGCAAATCAGATTACATAGGATACATACTTATGTTGTCATTATATTGCAAAGGTTCCATATTGTTGTTCTCCTTATTGCAAGAGTTTCATACCTCCTTGATGCTTCTCATAGGCAGCTCCTCTAAGCACGGACTCTTCCTTCTTCTTACACCAGCCAACTGACTCCAGCTCCCCTCAACCAACCCATCCACTCTTTTATAACACTCTTCTTTTTATTGGTGACAACTGTGGCCTGTGAAAGTCAGGCCTGCTCCTAATCTTTAATAATTAGCCCAGCTGCAACTCCTTAGGGGTAAGATTACTTTCTATACTACCTTTATTTTCTTATATTCTATCCCCCTACATACTTCCAGCAAACCTGATGAAAAGAAGGGATTGCTGTTGCTCCTTATCATTTAAGATTAAAATCAAAGGAGAACCAAGTACACTAATTCCCAGGGGAAAAAAAAGCAAAAAAAAAAAAAAAAAAAAAAAAAAAAAAAAAAAAAAAAAAAAACCAACAAAAAACACCCAAGCTTTTTGCAGGTATGTTACTATTTATAAAAGCATAATGCACTAAAAATGAAAAATGGACTTGTAGCAATAGTAATCTCAGCATCCTTTGCAAAGGGGAAAAACAAGCCCTGTATCTACAGCGCACACTGACGCTGGCAACAAATGTGGGCCTTCCATAACAGGACACAAAAGGGCATGAATCAAAATAGCCAAGTAATTAATGCATAATTAGGAGGCACATCAAATCCCCCAAAATTATTTTGTGTGATATGATACAAAACCGGTGTACCTGATCAATGCTGCCTCTGAGTTAACTCTTGGGAAAGGGCCGAGGAAGAAGCCCATCACAATACTGTCTTCATTTATTTTTGCAAGGTTTACTTTAAAACAGAGACTCATTTTACTAGACAGAAATTATTTAAGAGTATTCCAGACTGAAGTTTTATTTATTTCTCAGAAAGCTTTTTCAGGGTCTTCAAACAAAATTACAGTATCTCTCAAGTTGGCCAAGAGATAATCACTAATTAGAGTTAGGTGATATATGCAATAAAGCACATAGTGTTGCAACTAAGCTACCCCTCCTTTGTATGGTAATTGCAATATTAGCTAAAAATTTTGTTATTGTTGCTGTTGCTGTAGAAAAGGCACTTGAACTATAACTTGCACCACCACATAAACCACTGGACTTTCACTGCTGATATTCTCCTCTCCAAACTGATGGTACCTTTGATGAGTAAACCAACAGAAGGACTGAAATTAACTCTTCTCAACCCTAGTAATTAACACAGAGTCAAATTTCATTCCGTCACTATTCAGAAAACTGCTCTCAAATGAAAAGGTTATTTAGTATTTATTTTTAACTTCAAAAGCAATTTCTCTTTATTACAGTTTCTTCATTCCTTATTGGTTGAATGATTGGTTCACAAAGACATGCTTCAAAGGGGATTTGTGAAAAATTAGTTTTTCAAGGTGAAAGAGGAAGGGTCCTCAGTAGGACCCCCAGGTGTAATTCACATGAACAGTATGCAATAAGCTAGATCAAAAGAATAAACATGGTAGAGAGAGGGGGAGGGATATAACATCATATGTTTAGTTAAAGAGCAAACAAGGCTAGTTACATTTTGGGGTACAGGCAAATTTCCAGTAAGGTAAATCAGGGGATCAAAGCAGATCACTTTAATATCCATAGAGATATGGTCTGAGTCTAAGCTATAAATATATTAGTACTCATTGCTGTTTTATTTACTAGACTCAATGCACTGCAAGGACCAGAGAAATAAAAAACAGGAGCTAATTAGCAGTTATTTTATTAGTAGTTTTTAATTAAGAATTTCAGAATTATTTATCACCGTTACAGCATTTTCCACCAAAGGATCAAATATTTACATACAAGTGACTTACATACAAACTCAGAAACAATTCAGTCATACTCACTTTGCCAAATGCAGGTACATAGGGGCCAGAATCTTTCAACACTACTTAGTATAAGGCAGAGGCCAAACTTACAAAGCAGGAGTCATACATAAGACATAGTCTCACAAAGTAAACTCCTTAGTACTCAAAGGTATCCACCTTAAAAGGCTAAAAGAGGAGGATGAAACCTTTAATAGAAACCTTGAAACCATTGTTCCAAAAGATAACGTATCTAACAGCTGATATTTAGAATATATCTAAATAAGTGCTTACACACTTTTTGTATCACATAAACTTACATCAACTACATCTTACAGAGAAATACACCAGGTAGTTACAGTATTGCCCTAGTTGCACTATCCCAGTTGACTCCTATTTTTTATGCATTTAAACAAAGGCAATACCTTAGAATTCAAATACATTTGGATATTGCATAAGCTTTTTTAACTTAAAGCACTCTAAATGCATTTTTAACAATACCTGACCTCATTTTGACATACAGAGTAGATATTCAACTCATACATTAGAATGGTGTTTGAGAAAAATACAACAGTATAGGCTTTTTTCTTCTCTCTCACAAAAAAAAACACCTGACAAACGTGCAGACAATAATACTATTTTATTAAAAGAAAGTGAAGGAAAACAAGGGGACAACTATTCATTTACATCATCACTATTGTCTATTAAAAAAACAAAGGATAAATCATTCAGCAAGCCTCTCTATTGTAAATAACTATTGTATATTATTTTCTATTGTAACTAACTGAGATTCCCCAACAAGTATAGAAACAATACTACTTATTCCTCATGATATTTTAACTACTAGTAAGGTTTCAGGTCTAGGAAAATCAAAATACAGCTTCTGCAAAAGGAGTCAACAAATAGGGACACAAGGACTTTTCATAAGAAACAAAATGACACAGAGGTTTCTTCCTTCTAGTCTGAAGTATTATAACTTCTTTGCTCAAGTTTTTGGCATAAAAGCCTGCTACAAATAAGGCACACAGGTCTTAATTTAAACTGTGGTGCAGAAGCCACAAAACATTACTCTTTCCAATTACTAACTAATCTAATGCTAAAAGCATGCAAATTGAGATCCCCAGCCATATGATGAAGCCTCATAGGACATGAGGTTCCATAAGTAGGAGGGTAAAAACATGCCCTTTTGCTATAAATAATGATTAACTTGATAGTTGTTATGCTGCTAGTGAAGGTCACAACTTATTTGCTTGAAGCTTGGGGAACACAAAGAATATTCACATGAGCTTACAGCTTAGGTACAGTAATCCTAATAATAAAGTTAGGAGAAACTGCCACAGAATAATTACAACTGCTATTATGCATAATGGAATAGAACATTCAATAATGTTTGCTGCAGAAACATGAGTGCTTCATCAGAGATCACTGCTCACCACTTCCTATAATCCTTGGTGTTGAACTGTTTGCAATAGAACTTGCATATAAAGCTGCACATACGCTGTCATTCTCTATCCCACTTTAAAACAGTCAATTTGATTTAGTGAATTTACAAATTTATATATCCATGAGGGGTTCCTTTTCCACATCTTTATGTATGAAGAGTCTGTAATACTGGACAAGCAATGAAACTCAATAAAAAAATAAATCAATATCAAGCTGTCCATATGACAACAAACATTTTAAAGACACTACAAGAAGTCACACAAAAAAATTCGCAACAGTCAATTAAGAAATCTTACTACCAGTTATTTTTTTCACTTACATTTAATATTGTAAACAGATTGCAACTCACTAGAAACACACTATTAATAGAATGCTAGATGAGCATATCAATCTAAGCAACAAAACTACCTCATGTGATGATTAAAAAACTCAGTAAATTTGAAATTTTATTTGGAAATAAAAGAGAAGGTAATGAAACTATTAAACTGTTAAAATTATAAACTGCAATAGCTCACACTTATTCTCTATAGGTTAGAGTTAATACACATATACACTGAAGTCAGCACAAGTGAAATTATGACAGGTGGCTGAAAGCACTGAAAAATACAAAATCAGCTGGAGACAATGGAATGCATGAAGTCTTTCTTAATTGGCTGGGTCAGAAAAATTTAATTTTCATTAGAAGCTTTATTCATATGCTTGCCAGGGTGTCAAAAAGTGTTCCCATTATCAGTACTGTGAAGCAGCAGTAAGGCTGGTCCAGAACAAAAGGAGAAAGTGTAGGGGGAGAGAAAGCACACAGCAGAGAACAGGAGTAGGTGAGCAAGCATGACACATAGAAATTTATTTCTTTCTTCTTATCAAAACTTTTAATTTCAAGCTCATCAGGAGCCAGAATTATGAGTATACAAAGGCAGCTAGACAATTTAGAGGTCTATTACAAACAGATTCTTTAGAATCTTACCATGGTATCAAATTGAGACAATAAGGTATCACTGGAAGCATGTGATTGAAGGATACAATCTGACTTCAAACCAACTGAACCTCAGTCTTCCTCATACCTATGGCTTTAAGATATGTTTGACATACATCACTCTCCAAAGAACACAGTTAACAGACAGAATTGCAATATGACCAGTGCTCCCTCAAGCTACTATTAAAGAGAGAGATACATTCCTTATAATTGTGTCCCTGTCAGACTTGTTTAGATGGCTAATAAATCTTGGCAAGGAGATTAGTATCTTATTAAAAAAGCTAGGATTTTTTTTTTTCAATCTGAAAAATAGCCATATCGATAGAAGTTTAAAACAAACCTCTATTTCAGTTCTGTTTCAGAATACAACCAGAGATTTTTACAGACACTGAAGTGTCAGTAAAATTATAAATGTCAGCTTTCAAGCTATCCATTTTTCAGTCAACAGAGGGAATGTTTAGTTAACAGATACAGCAAGGGAAAAGCTTCAATTTTAATAATCCAGTGAATATATATTGCTTTCCCTTTGTCAGATTGAATAAATCTAAGCAAATGACTGTAGTGTTCTTCAAATCTTCCATGGATAAACCACAGTCAACTATGTGCTCTTCAAGTGAGTAGCAAAGCAGCACTCCAAAACAATACCAGAGCACTCTCAAACACTTGGGACTGACTTCAGAGAAAACATTAAACTGAGGTACTAACCAGAAGCACAACAGACTTATGAAGAGGGAAATGTAAGAAATTTCTTTCCAGCTACTGAAGCAAAACTATTGCACAATAATGGATGTCAAACAGAACACTACATCAGAGGCAGAAAAAGATGAAACAATAAATGGCAAAGTGGTGTGCTTAAAAAAGCATTTAAACATTTAAATGCTCAGGTCCCACCCACTATTACCAAAAAAAAGCCAAAAAACAGAAACAACCAAAGGCAGAAAGCTAAAACAAAAAATCCAACATGATCTGAATCTTAAAACATTCCATGTGGCTCTAGACCTGCAACAGAGGAGAAAATGGGAAGATGGAAAACAGAGGAGTTGTACTCATCTGGCTAATTTTGTACTTCTCCAGATGCTGTGCTATATATTTAAAGTCCTCCTGCCTGAAGATAGCAAAAAGATAACAGAACAGTTTTTTTCACAGTTTTCCCTTCCTCTCCTTTTTAGTGTGAATTTCTGGCTCTTCAACTGCAAGCCCTCAGATTGTCGTCACTTTCACTTGTCATCAATGATATTCAGAAAAACATCTGTGAAAAGGGCAATAATAACTTAGGCTACACCTAGCTTTTGGCCTTGGATTGTAGAATTACTGGAGTAACACAATTTTATTTCCATCCCTGTTCTTGATGTGAGAGCTGCCTGCTGAGGTTTCTGGACAGAGTTTAAACATCAGATTACAGACTGCCACAAAAGACACAATGCCACCTTGCCATTCCCTCCTCCCCTCCACATACTTTTTAGAACATTAAACATAAATCAGCCAAGTGCAGGATCAATCCTAAGTTTTCTAGCCCATGCATAAATTCTGCATAATTCAAACACCAGCAGCTGGTCTTGATTGCTGTGAAATCTCTCTTCAAGGTTCTGAGCTTATTAAGACAATCAGAAAAGAGAGCTTGACATCCAAAAATCAAATCCTTACTCTCTGCTAATTGGAATGTTGTAACATTGGAACAAAATACATCATTGTTATCAGTGGTGATGCATACCAAAGTGCAGTGCATATGATTTAAAATGCAAAGTAATAACATGGAAATTTTCTATCTATGTTAAAATATAGCTTTTTCAAGATCAAATAAATGGTGAAAAAAATAGTATTCATGAGTATTTATCATCTAAATGTTACACATTATATTTACTTGCTTATGCTGTATAAGCATTCAATATAACCAGAGTAAAAACAGTGAACTGCTGCCTATTTCATGATAAACATAAGCAATGACAGTAGGTTCATGCCACTTTCAGTATTCTCCCCTGCAATTGTACCATGTGTTCAATAGTAAGAACAAGTACAGCAAGAAACAGTTTTACCACACAGTTACTATAATGTAGCTACTAAAAATTAATAAAGCCTCTTTGTGAGTCATCAATTCAATCCCAAGTAACAAAATATATTGCTCCAAATATTTCTAAATGTCTAGGAAGATATCACTATTTCTCCATACATTTTCTTTTTACTGACACAGAATTTTGGGAAGTTTTGTTCTCAAAATCTTTTTTTTTCACATCATAAAATATTTAACAAAGTAGAAATTAAACTATTCCATACCAGAACGTCATTTAATAACAATTGAGAAAAAGATTTTTTTCACCTTGCTATTATAAGTGGAGAGCAACCTTTTAATCTCCTGAAAGACAAAAGATATTTCCAGCAATACCTGCATTGATGCTCCTTCCACCCTTGCGACACAGGCAACTCTATCCAGAAAAGTCACAGTTACAGGAACGGCAACAAAGAAACCTTTAAAAAAGGCTTTAATGTATCTCCTCCCCAACCTCTGAGCCTGTGCCATACTCTGAAAAACATGAAGGAAAGAAAAAAGTCGTTATAGAAAAAATTTGAAGTAACATCAACATGTTGCAATTTAACACAGAATTATTAATAATAAATTTATTATCTGTTAGAGGTTCACAATATTCAAGAGTGAAAAAAAGAGAGTGTGTACATGACAATGGAAAAAACCCCAAACCAACAAACCAGAAATCTTAATCAGATTTTAAATGTCTATTCTACAGAACAGAGCTTGATACTTCACATTTACTCTTTAGCTAATCTGAACATTTTTGGTGATCCTGTGCCAGCAGAAGTACTTGATAAAAATTATTCAAGGTGGCAGGTAAGCAAGAAGCAAAGTGATGCAAGCAGACAAAATTTAATAATGCATTTTGGAAGAAAGAAGCATTGCAAATAATTTTCTCTCCACACACTGGTATTTATTCATTTTTCACCCCCACAGGTGGATTGTGTTAAGCAAAGGAAAGCTATTTGCAACACATCACCTTTTCTTTATTAAATATTTTCACAAATGAAAATGCACAAATGCATCATTTCCACACTGGTGGTACTGCAAACATAAAATCAATTCAAATTGTCACACATATCATAGGGACACACCATAACATGATGACTCCTTGTTCACCACTCCATCACAAGGTTAAAAGCATGCTGGCAGACTAGGCAGCTACGTATTGACACATGGGATGATTCCACTCCAACTCCATGTATTATACTACCTCTCAACTCTTTTATTTAGCCCTGAACATGCTTGGAAAATACCTACAAAGTGTACTGAAACACCAGCTGTTTGTTTGCATTAGTCATACCTCTGAAAAGCAAGCTGAATATCCAGGTACCGCTGCATAGACCCAAGCCTAATTTACATAACTGCAGTTGGAGTATGAGAAATGCTGTCTTTCACCTATTGGCAACTCCCTTTTAAACTGCTGCTTGTGTTTATATCCAAGAATATACAGTTATTTTTCAATTAAAGTAATGAAAAGTATAAACATATACTGTTTCATTCAATCCCCTTACAAAGTACTTAAAATTTCACAATATAATCCTTTTTTCTTTGTTGCATTTTCAGAAACATGGAAATGATTAACTATTTGTATGCAGAATATAAACTGATATCACTCTGATGAAATAGTACTGAAGGTAGTATTTCTGTCACAGATAGAGCTTAATTCCAAACAACCATAAAACTCAGAAAACTCGGTTCTACAAAATAAGCCACCTGCATATTCATCACTAGAATTCTTTATAGACATTAACAGCTTTGCAATAAGATCTGTCTTCTGAGACTATTACTTGTGACATTCACCTTCAAAAGGTTTTAATTTTTTTTAAGTGGAAATATTTCATCATCTGTAACTTGCTCACAAGTTTAAATTTTCACACTGCTTATAATTCAGTAATTTTCTTTCTGAACATTTCATGAAAACATTTTCAATTCACATCAACCACTTATACAAGTAATTTGTAATAGGTTGTGAAACAGAACAAAACATTTCAAGACAAAAGCTATAAGGATTTACTCTCAGCTTATCATTTAAAATCTGATTATTAGACTCAATCCACCAAAAGAGACTATTGCTTCAATCAGTAAAGCTTTACCTTTGGAAAATATGCCTCTTTAAATACAATCTCTAAAAATCAGATTTTTACTACATTATCAATGTATCAAAAAATCTTTTGACTACATTATTGTCTACACCTTAATACTCTTCTCTCAACCTATTTATTTTGAACTATGCATCTTGAGTTTTGTGGCTGGAACTCTACTTCTCTGCTATGAGGTTTGGCATCTCAGACCTCCTCTGCTCTAATTGCAATGCCAGCCACAAAACCCCACTTTGAGACCTTACACAAATATATTCACCATGTTCTCTAGAGTAACTTGAGCAGGAAAACATTGTCTGACACATGTATCACAATATGGCTGATTTAAGAATAGTTTTTAAACATTCAGAAATCAAACAACTTCTCTTAAAATTCCTCAAACATCTTTTTCATTAATAATGAAACATGAATATTCATCCCATCCTGTCTACTGAATCCATGGACAGATATTGTTAGAAACTTCCTGCAGAAGCCCCATGCTAGTATCTACAGAAAAATCCAGAATCTGAAGAGAAGTAATTGGCCAGACAATCCACAGGAGACCCACCATATGCTTCCTAGAACTACAAGCTAATTAATAGTGACAGAGAATCTAGCAGTCAAGTTGAAACTGCTAAGGCAAAATGCTTCATTCTCAGTACACCACTTGGACAAGGCAACACCAGCAGTATTAAGCAGCTGTGGACAACACTGGGAATTAAAGTCTTACTTTTGTGGGTTTGAACACATGTAGCATTACATGGCACAATATAAAAAAAACATAGGGGAAAAGCACCCCTACAAGCAATCAATTTGCAAAGCCACCAAAACCAACAACTTATGTGCTCAAGGACTTCTCTACTTGTCCCAATTTTTTTCCTCTCCTCCCCTCTCCTCTTGGTAAGAGATCAAATCATTGGTTTCATCTTCCCTCTACACCAAAATGATGAGTCCTTCATTTATAATGATGAGCTACATTCTGAACTTTTCCTGGTTCCCCACCTCCCACAGCAAAGGACAGCTTTTCCCCATAACACAAACTGAGCTGCTCAGCAGAAGCCTTTCTTCCCAAAAGACAGCAAACATTTGCACACACATCCCAAACAATTTGAGAAGAACTATTTAAAAACAATCCATCTACAACCTTAAGTCCTTTCATACAGCAAAACATTTTCAATACATAGCTAAATTACTACATGTCAGTATCTGACTTAACAGTGCCCACATTTTTGCCAGGTCTGCTTCATAAACTTTCCCCTCTAAAAAGCACAAATGAGTAAATAATACACATGCAGAGCTCCCATGCAACTGTTGACAAAATAGTTCACCATCCAACTGCCAGTAAATGGGAGGTTTCCCCTCACTCTTTCCATACAAGGAGCTTCAAGTTGTCCTGCACTGCCACAGGGGAAAGGCAGCGGAAAGGCAATTTGCAGCATTACCTTCTACCAGTAACTGGACATGTGAATGGATAATCCTCAACTGATAAATACTGCTGGATTAAAATGTTCAGTGTTATTTTTTCTTAAACTTTGATGGTCGTAGGAGAAAAGAAGGGGAAAAAGTAATGATAAGCATTTACTGCAGTCACAAGAGAGAATTTAGAGCAGTAAAGGCTGGACACAAAAACAACCCTTAAAAGAAAAAAATTCTGGTTGGAGTTTTTTTTTATAAAGAAAACATAAGATAGTCATCATTATTGAAGATAATATTCTGCTCTTAGAGATTTCTAAAACATCTGTAGATTTTAAAAGCATCATATTTCTGGAGTGAAATTCTGAAATACAGTGCAGTGTCAGATTTACTATGACAGGTTTAAATGCATGTCAGTGAGTTAAGCCAAGTATTGTTTTCTGAAAAAAATAATTTCCCTACCACATATTTTTGGATCTCTGACCAATTTGACACCTTGAATAAGATCAACAAACCACAACACTTAAAAGACGTGAGGGAAAAAAAAAGAAGAAACATAACCAAATACAAAAAAACCCAATAAAATACTTTAGAGATGCATACACTTTTCAGCACCTCTACGTTACACTTGGTTTAGAGAAAGAAAAAACCCCACAGAATAACTCAGTAGAACTGACAAACTTCAAACCAACAACCTTGAAGACTTGTTTGAAATGGAAACACGGACAAGAAAAATCCAAGATCAAAAATGCTAGCATATAGCAGGTCAAAGCATTAAGAATTTCACATTGTGCAGCTCAGAGATTAAGGCAGATGGAGCACAGCATTATCCGGACTGAAGTATTTGGTGCACAAAAGGTCCAGGGATTATAATGAGCCCCTCATGGGTACTACAACATATGGAGCAGAGATGCTATTTAGATAGCTCTCTATGTATAAAATGTTTATTTTTTCTTACACTTGCCTGCACATTAGAAGACACTGTTTATCACATAGCCTGCAGAAAATCATCAAGTAATTCAGAAAGCCCCAGGTTACAATATATTTGCAAACCTAGGTACTTAAAAATTACCCACAGAAGTATGATAGGAAAAATAGCTGTAAAAACAAGGCATTAGCAGTCATCCGCAAAGGAAACAGAATGGCCCCTGATGTGCTTCTACAAGAAGACGTGAGGGAACCGGAAGGAGGGAATTACAACCTATATGCAAAGCAACTACCCCACCAAGACTGCTACATTCGTGTGAAATTATCTATTTGATCTTGTTCAGGAATTAGTAACTATATGATATATAGTTCAAGAATCCATTGAAACAACCAACTTCTCTGCCAATCAAAATATGTGTCTTTAAATAAATCAATTGCACCACACTAGAATTCAGGAGATATGGTTTGAAAATAAAAAAGACTTTCAAAACAAAAAACTTCACAACACATGAATAAGCCCAATTTTATTGTGTCCTATAAAACATAAAACTGAGGACAAAAGCTTTTGTTTTAAAACTGGTCTAATTTGAAGATGAGGTTATACCTGGCTTAACAACCATGATTAACAGGATACCGAAAATCTTCTTCTTCTTCAGTAGAAGAATTTGTGTGATCTTTTTAACACACTCTTTTTCTACAATCTTTCATGATACAAGGCCAGAGCTAAATATTGCCATGCAGTGCAGCCTGAGCCTAATTTCCCATTTTAGTTTTCAATTTCTATAATTTTTATATTACAGTGATTACTGTACAAGTATGCAGAGTTTTTAGTAGGCTTATTTAACTCATATATATTTATCCAAGTACAGGCTTGGACACGATGCTGATGAATGCCACAGAAGAATCAAAATAGACTAGCCCATAAGTTTCCAGTTAGAATAATCAATATAGATCAGTGCATTTAAGTTTTCATATAAAAATCCTATCTAATTCCAGAAGAAGCTCTCATTTATCCTTCAATAAAGCCAACTCTATCCTGGTATTATTCCACTATAGAGGTAACATGTCTATTCAATTAATGTATTTATATTCTGCACAGCTTTTACTCATCCTATTCCTCCATCATATTACTCTCTGTCTATCCCCTAGCTCACAGACATGAAAGAACATCCCTCTATTTTGAGTTTGGAAATATCTCAGGTCATGGAAACAACTGCTGTGTTACTGAAGAAGAAAATCATAACCTAATCTGCAGTTTCAGCAACTGCACACGTATGCTCTGCTGTTCTCTTTTCTCTAAATTACTCTTTTTGTTCTGACACCCAGATGCTTTGCTTGTTCCAAATATAAAGCAGCAGATTTTGTTAGTTTCAACTCCATTTTGTACCATTTTCTTATGCCTTTGCTTGAATTTAAGCAATTACAATTTCCATGTAATAGCTCCCAGCCCTATGAAATATGTAGAATTTTTTCCAGTATACCACACTAAAGAAAAACAATAATAAAAATCCATTTTTCTAATCTTTTCAGTGCTGTAACATACAGAGAAGTTCCCAGAAGCAGACAAAACCAGATCAACCATAATGAGCTTTCAGCTCACAAACCAAATAGAAAAGCTTAAAACACAACAATCATGAACATAATCAGCCATAGATTTATTGCTGGGGGAAAAAAAGTCAGTCTAATGTGGAACTGATTTTTCTTTTAACACAATATTACTATATCCCATCACTGGGATCTATGCCATGTCAAAGGCTTAGTTGATGTGTTGGTTGTAACTGGAAAGAAATTCATATTGCTTATTCTTAGAAATTAATTTTGTGTTTCAAGTACACAGATTTTACCGTAATGGACAATCTTGTATTCCAAACAGAACATTTTATTGTTCAAATATAAGCAAAACTAGAAGAAAACACAACTGTAGATCAAAGTTACTCTCAGCAATCAAATCAACAACTAGCTTAGGATGGCAAGTAATCAGCCATCCCTTAGCTCTGACAAGTTATTCAGGATTCCATTTTATACACACAAGCATCAAGGATAGGAATTACAATTAAAAACATTAGTAATTGTTACAAATCAGATTTTTTCCCAGCACTTCAGATGTAATGAAATATCTTCCAAGTGCTAGCACGCAGGTGACTGGCAGAGCACCAGTCCTTCTAACATATAAGTTACAATATTTGGGTTTATTCATGTTCCTGCACCTTCAAAGAAACTAAAGATCATCAATATATACTGTAGATAAAGGAAAGTACTAAATGCCATTAATTTTTGGAACTCACTTAAGAGAGCAACAGAACACGTGTTCAGTTTCCTACAACTGAAAGTTCTGTGCTGCTTTCAGCCTAAGGATTCAATGCCTGCAACCAAAGTAAACTGTTTAAATTAGTGTCCTTTGCAAATAACTACCAGCTGCTGCTATGTTTTACTCTCAAGTAGAGTGCATAAATGAGGAGTTGCTTTGAAACTTACCAAATTTGTAAATTATATTTACAGTAAACAATAGTATAACCTTTGAATTTCAATGAATTTGTGCATTCATCTAGACAACTCTATGGATTCTTTCAAGCACCATTGAACTGTGATGTTAATTGTGCTTATCCAGAACCAAATTTAGGCAAAAACAAAGACAACAAAAAAGAGGAAATATTCATTTTTCACCAAAATATATAACTTCAAGTATTCAGATAACATTCAATGAACAGCCTAAAAGTAAGAATAACAGCACTCAGCTTCAAGCATTAACATCATCAGAAACAAATTCTTCTAAATCATTTTGCTTTTGGATTAAGAAGAAGTTTCATATGGAACAGGGAAGGTTCTTCTAGCCTAATAGAAAGTCAAATGCATACAAAAACAAATTAATAGAAGAAAGAAGAGTCTCAGCTATGAATCTTTAAAGCATGCCAGTATACACTGAGTACACAAGGACAGAATAATGACTGAAAATAATATTTATTATGGTATGAAAAAATGATGCCAAGAGAAAGAATAGAAAATTATTTTACTATTTGAAAGGTATTTTCCATTTTCAGCATACTTCACAAAAATAACAAGTTCTCCCACAACTACTGTAAAAGCAGCTTTGTGTATCCTTGTTCAAAGCAGGGAAACTGGGACTGACTCCTCGACAGAACATTCCCATGAAAGCCAGCAGTAAAACCCAATGAACCATCTACTTACCACCTACTGTCTGGGGAATAGTAATAAACTACATGTATAAACTAACACAGAAAATTATGCCTTCAAAAATAATTGCCTTTATTTTAACAACTCATGTTTTATCCTTGAACTCTAGAGGTCACTGTGGGAGTTGTTAAGAGCAGACCTTGTGTACTCCATCCTTCCCCACCATATTGATTTTGAGTCTGGGATTCTGGATAACTTAAACTGCTGTGTAAGTTTCTCAGGTCCCAAGAATAAGCAAAACAGCTTAACAAGCATGAGGATATGAATTTCCAGAAACAGATTAAATCTCTGGCACCCTAGTCATCTTATAAAGATCTCACCACAAAATTACAACTGTGACTGTGAAACCATTTGAATCTTCAAATTATTGATAGCATGCTTAAAATACTATTTTCAGGGATCTGGATATCACCCCTACTATATCATGTATATAGTTATTTACCACTGGTTCCAGGAGAAAATTTATTTCGGTAACATCATACAAGTTAAATAAAAGAGCCTGTAATTTTAAAAGTAAATTAAATTAAAGACTCCTGAAAATCTTCCAAATACTGTAATTAAAAATGTTAAGTTTTTTACAAAATGCATATGTATTCAGTTACAAAGCCGCATATTGGAAAAAGAAAGTCTAATTCTGAAGTTTTCTAGAGGAATTATTTCACTTAACCTGAAAATCCTCAAGAAGTTCTGTCTTCCTAATATATTTTGTTGACAATTTTGATTTTCTTCCTAGATGAACAGTGAACAAGTATGTGGGGCATCTGCTTTTAGGGGAGAAAAAGAAAATAAAAACGTAGTGGTACAAGAAAATTGTTTAATTATTTAGAGGGATATGTAAAGCAGCTTTGCCTATTCTGGTCTCTTGGTGTGCTCAGTGAATTCCAGTTCCACAGAACCAGAATGGTAATTAAAAAAAAAAAAAAAAAAAAAAAAAAAAGTAAAACTTCTGCAATGGAATACTGGCTAATTAAAAGATTTTACAAAGTTAGAGTCTACTTGTTTAACTGCACTTTTTCTATCTAAGGTTTCTGGCAACTTTAAAAAAGTAGGAACACCAGAGAGACATGTCTAGGAACTGGCTGAATCTCTCCAGCTTCAAGCATTGCAGTCTTTATACACAGAAGCATTTAACTAAGAACTGATTGCAGGACAAGCGCCAGACGCGGAAAAGCAGCCACTTTAGGAAAAGTTCTACATTATATGCAAACAAACAAAAAAAAACAACAAAAAAATTCTCTCTCAGATGTCCGGGTTGTAGGGTAGCAGTAAAGCCACTCCATCGGATGCCGGAGAACAGCCATTAACAGAAGTCCTCATAGGACAAATACAAGATGTGATAAAGTTTAATAAAGCAGAAAAATACGGTAAGTAAGAGCTGCATTGAGTCCAGGGCCAAGCGCCGTGCACAGCACAAGTCCCAGCTGCAGACACGATGCCCAGGAAGGGCAGCAGCACCCCGGAATCGCTTCCAAGCCCATTCCCCCGCCCAAGCTCGCCGCCTCCCACCGGCAGCAGGGCACGCACCGCCTCTGCCAGGCGGAGGGCGCACAGAGCAGCGGTGCTTCTCGCTATTGACTCGGCCGGTTCTGTTCAATCCAGCCCCTCCCCACGGGAAATGGCTATCCGGTAATCTGAGCGGCGAAGAACGGAGGGATCGCACACGCGACTGGAGGCGGGCAGGGAGCAGCCGCCATCAGCGAGCGGCGCTTCCGCCGGCCCCACAGGGCCCGCCCCGGGGGAGGCGCCGGCCGGGGGCGGGGGCGGGGCAGGGGCGGCACCGGCTGCGGGCGCGAGCTCGCGGCCGGGCCCGCCGCGCGGCGCCTGCCTGTACCCGCAACCGCGCCTGGAGCCCCCTCTGCTCACGCCCGTCCCCGCTCCCTCCTCCACCAGCGGGCTCCCCGGCCCCTTCCCCGCCCCGGCCCTCCGAGCCCGCCCGGCTCCCGTGGCTCCGCCCGGCTCCCGGCCGCTCCCGCCGCTTACCCTTTGCTCCGTTCCGCGGGGGGCGGGCCGCAGCCGGCCGCGTCACGTGACGCGCGGGCGCGGGGCCCGCGGTGCTCCCGGAACGGCCGCCCCGGGCGGGCCGCCTGAGGAGCCGCGGCTGCACCGCGCGGCCTGACGGGCTCGCCCTGTGCCGCACACGGGGCCAGGCAGGCCCTGCGCTGTGTAACGTACTCGGCCTGGTCCTTTTTCAGCACCGTAGTTACAGTTTGAGTCCCCAAAACATTGAGGATGCTGCATTGCAGTGGCCGTTTCCCTTCAGGGAGGATAGATATTCATATACATAAGGATATACTCTTGTGGCCATTTTTTGGCAATTGGACAGCAATAAATCGCTTTGGATATTCATATGTGTGAAAAGTGCATATTATATGGCTCTACGCAGATATTTACTATATGTATTTTGATGTATTGATTAGTAGTGCTATATTAACATTTTAATAATATAAATGTAGTCTTGTAGTTAAAAGGTAACTTTTGTAGTTAAAATAAGAGCTATGTAAGTGGGTATTTTTTGAAGAAAGGAATGAGGCACTCACACCAGATGGCAGCCACAAGACACCTAAATCGTTCAGAGAAAAGGAATTTATTGTTCTCTTATCAGAAGAAACTAAATTCTTCCTGCCTAGCTAAAGATCGAAGGCGCCTTAGGATTAGGAGGAAGTTGACGATGACCAGACTGAATCCTTTGATTGAATGGAATTTATGCATCATGTAAGGAGCGTATGGATATGCAACAGGCTATAGCTCTTAAGGGTAAATCTTTTGTCAACGTGTGTCCTTTTTTGGGCTCGTGCTGCCCAGAAAAAGCTACCCGAACATCTGTAACTCTTTGTCTCTATTGTCTCATATTGTCCTAATTCAAATTGTCCAAATTATTATTACTCTAATTGTATTGCTATTTTTATAACCATTTTATTACTATTAAACTTTTAAAATTAAAAAAAAACCCAAGTGATTGGTGTTTTTCACAAAATGTAATATTGGGAGTTCTTAATATTTCTGTACAAAACTGTTCTGATCTTGCATACAGTGTAACCCGCAGAAAAGTGCAGGATTTTTGTCCAGCCGATGACTTCCCCTAGAGCACCCCAGGTGTGATGGGCACCGATGTCAGCCACATCTGGTGCATTTAGAGCTGGCTGCATTGTACTGGCTTCATGGAGGGTGGCTGTGTTTTCCTGGCTGGTGCCCATGAATACACTTGGGCTTGTGCTTTCATTCAGTGATTAGTTGTTTTTATCAGTTGCTGTAACAAGTGTGGGTGCCAGTATAGTCTGAAGAAGGTTTTTCCACCTAGCTCATGTACCTTCAAGAGTCAGTGAGCAAGTTCCTGGGGGGGAAATCCATTACAGATTATCACTCACATAGACCACTACCTCTGGCCCAGGGCGTTCCTAACTAGATGCTGGGAGACACTTCTACTAGTCAGGCCATTGTTGGAAACCAATGTAAGATGACACCTCTGCCTGTGTCTGTGAAGTCAGATATTTGCAATTTATTGCTAAAATGTTATTTTTAAGCTCAAATATAAAATTGTCCATAATTGAACTGATCTTGACTTTAAGGCTGAGCTATCAAAGTATGAATGCATAGTTGTCTGTAATCTGACCATGTCTTTTCTATATATTTCCACAGTTGTTGAGATAGGAGTTAACTATCTTAAAAGACACTGCAGTAGAGTACTTATTAATAAATTGAATTGGAAGGCACACTTGAAGACCAATTCAGTACAAGATATATGAATTATGTACACATAGTCTATAAAATTTCTTGTTTCATACTTGTTCCAAACACAACATGCCCAGCATCTTGTAAAATGTGAACCTTTCAGCAATGCTTACTGCTTTTAATGCTCTGTTTCGTGGGGCTGGCACAGAGGGTGGCTCATGGTGATGGGGTTATCCCACAGTCATTTTGTGCCCAGAATTGTCACTGCCCTAACCGGCCTTTCTCCTCACCTCCTCGTCCCCTTCTCTGCCACGGCTCGGGGGATACCATGGTGGGTGAAGGGGGGCCTGGGATCCTGCAGGGGTTGGAGCTGGAACTGGTCCTTCCTTCCAGTGAGGCATAGGGGCAGCATCCACGCAGCATAGCGAGTGGATTTGATCTGAGATCCTATTGCTCTGTAGGGCTTTTTTCTTGGTTTTCTTTTTTTCCTTCAGCACTGCAACCACGGTCTGCCGGTTTGCTCGCCTGTTTCCCTGCCACTCGGGAGCTCAGAGCCGGCGGTGTGGTCCCAAAACCCAGGACCGGGAGTGCCTCCGGCCGGCCCCCTGTGCGTTCGGCTCCGAGACTCCTGTTCGCCGCCGACTCTACACACACGCCTGCTGGCCTTCTCCGTTTCCCGGCCATTTGAGGGTCCAGGGCCAATGTGTGGGGTGCCATAGGGATTGGGAGACAGTCATGTTTTCCATTCCAGGGAGGTTCCTGCCTTCCTTTGCAGACACCTGTCTTTTAAACCAGAACATGCTTAAAACATTTTTATGAAAGAAACATAATTGGCTTTGGTGTGATTTTGTTTTCTGAAATACGTTATCTGATATATATCACTTGATGCCAACATATATGCTACTCAGGGAAAACAAGTGATTGTTACCCTATTTCAGTTTTTGTTTTCCTTTGACACACTTTTAAATAAGCATTACCTTTACAATCAAATAAGTCTTACTAACTTTGTTGTTGGTTAACCTTTATTTAATGCATTCTTTAACACATTTGAATATTGTGCTGTCGTTAAGATTCTACAGGTAGGTTATTGGTGCACTGTGTAGAAATCAATAGAGTATTTGGCCACTGCTGTCCACCATCTCCATTTCATGTAAATATTTTACTGTGAAACCTTCACTAATTGTTTACAAATATTGCTGCAAAACACAATAATGTCTTTGTAACATAAGAGAAACACCTTACAGGAATGTGCCTCAATATTTCCATGCACTTGAAGCTGACAGTATGAAGTAATTTACTCTAAAACTCCTGATCTGAAGCTCTTTTCATGTGAAAGATTTTTGCTATAAACCTCTCAAAATCAAATAATGGTTTATCAGTTCTCTTCATTTTGAAATCAGCTGTGTGCTAAGCAACTAGCAGGAAATGTCCATTCTTCCTCTTTATTTAGTTGTGGATAAAGTGAAATTTATCAAAGCTGATACTAAAACTATGAGCTGCAAATGATGAATTACCAATGTTTGCACCATTTTTTTTTTTTTAATAAGTATTCTATGACAACTGCATTGGTACCCAAAAGTAAATGGCATGGTTTTTTGCTTTCAACTCTTAACAAGGAGGTACTGAAAATGTTTTGCTGCGTCTATGCTTTGGTGCATCTGTGACTGAAATAAAGAAAAAACGAGCCCTTTTTACCCATCTCTTCAATTACTTTTCAGTTGAGAGTACCGCTAAAACATTCTTGGCAATACACAAAACTTTTGCACTACAATATCCTTTTAAAAGACTCTCAACAGACTCTCAAATAGCAAGCTTTAAGCTAAAAACAAATTTACTTTTGTTTCCTCCAGGTTAATTTCATTTTACATTTTAAGAGTACAGAAAATGCATGGGAAATATTCAAGACCCGCTTTGAGTTAAAGTCCTTACATTTGCAAATACAACTATGTGCAGGGTAATTAAGGCATTTTTGTCTTCCTCCAAAGGATGGAATGTTTGAGTGGTGTTGAGTGTATTGCTCTGAGGGAGTGCATTTTGGAGGAAAATACTGGGCCAGATCCAGCTGCCTCAGAGCACAGGAAAGGTGCAGTGAAAAAAGGGCACAGGATCAAAAAGTCTGATTGCTTAATGGATATTGCAGATGAACACTTCATATAGTCCAGCTGCAGCTTGAAGAACTGATGGCCTAAGGGCAGCAATCAATGGTGTGGCACAAAAGAGGGCAATAAATCTTAAACTTGCTATTGTACTGAAAAAATATGATTGCAGCATCTTCAGTATCATATTATTGCACATCTCAATTTCATTACATGACTGGGAACCTAACTCCTGCTACCTTTGACAATCACATATTATTCATGTTATGCCTCATACACACTGAAACACAGTCTGGTCAGAATAAAGTAGATTTTGCTTACAGTTAGTCAGGCAAGACACAGAGCACTAAAGAGGTCTCTAGTGATCTCTACGTTAGGGAAAAAGAGAAGAATTAAAATGCAAGAAATTTATTCCTGAAATGCTATCACAGGTCAGTGAAAATAGCATAATCTTTGAAGGCCAGAAAATATATCAATAGCTTATGATAGTCAAGCTAATCGTCTTGTGTTCCTCAAGGAACAGTTATTACACTCATATTTTTGCTTAGGAAAGAAGGAAACAAACATGATTTGCAAAGTCAAGAGTCTGTTGTCAACATAGGTAAATTCTTGACAGGC
The DNA here is from genome assembly GCF_027887145.1 of Ammospiza caudacuta. Classification (NCBI taxonomy): domain Eukaryota; kingdom Metazoa; phylum Chordata; class Aves; order Passeriformes; family Passerellidae; genus Ammospiza; species Ammospiza caudacuta. The sequence goes on from NC_080597.1 coordinate 51,422,758, forward strand.
TCATTAAAGATTTTTCAGGCCAGATTTAATAATTACAAAAACAAAAAAAAAAAAAAGAAAACAATGCCATTACAAGGAAAAAAACCCACGTCTATTATAGACAGCCAAAGTTCTTATAACAATTCCTAACATTCACCTCCCTGGTGTTTTGCTCACCCTTTGGTGTTTTCCAGAGATCTTTAGATGGTTTGGTTCGGTGTGATGGGAGTTGTTTGTTTGCTTTGTTACCCCTGCAACTGGTTTTCCCAACCTCCCAGGTCAGTGTATTTTTAGCTGACCAACACTGACTTGTTTACAGCCCTGAAGTTTCCAGTGTCATCTTGCAACTCTCCCCACTCCTGTCATTTCAGCACTGTAGTCCCCTGCATTGCATTATATCCCAAAATTATATAAAATTACCAAAAAGAAAAACACAGAAGCATAGAATATCTCCATTTGAAAGGGTTCCATAAAAATCTTTGAGTCCAGCTCCCCAGTCCCCAAGGACTACCTAATCTAAAGCATGTGGCTAAGTTGTTTAGATGCCCTTGAACATTGGCAGGTTTGTGGCTGTGACCACTTCCCTGGAGAGCCTGTTCCAGTGACTGACCAGCCTTTCTGTGAAGAACCTTTTCCTTATGTCCAATCTGAACTTCCCCTTATCCAGATTCATTCAATTTCCTCACGTCCTTCTGCCTAGCACTGGTCACAGTGTGGAAATCAGTACATTAGAGAAGTCCCTCCTGATCATTTTAAGATTGTTGTTATAGGTAAGCAAAGTAAAACAGTTTGTTGCAGGAATACTAAAGCAAGCTCAACAAAGCCTGACAAGTCCATAAAATTTGCAAAATCTGAATAAAATCCATGTTCTGCTGCTAGCCATAGCAATAATGTATTTACTGAGCCTAAGCTACTTGCCTACATGGGTCCTAAGTATTTAGAAATGTGAAAGTAACTCATCCTAATATTACTCATTGCTTAATACTCTTCAACATATTTAACCACTTTAGCATTCAATTCTCCTATGTAATGTGTAAATCCTTATCTTGCTTTTAAGCGCGGAGGTCACAAAGGTCAGTAGCAAAATCCAAATGTAGAGCAATCATTGTAGATTAATGATTATTAAATGCTTAGCATAAAGCAGACAACATTTAGCTTACTATTACTTGCAGTACATTCTTTCAGTGTTGTCAGATTTAAAGGCTTACATTCACCTGTATTGGGTCTGTATTGAGTCAGTATTTCTGTGCTGTCTTTTCTCATTACAGAAGCTTTTTTTTCCTTCTCCTGAACGTGCACTTTAAAGGTATGTAATTAACTGGTTGCAAGTCATTAGGCAGTTGATGAAGGGTGAATGAGGTGCTGATTTGTTTTCTTTATTTACATGTTTCCCATAATACTCTGATGAGAGCAGGATGTGAAAGCATTTTTACCCTTTGTATTATTCTTTGTTTCATCAAGTAAGAAGTGGTATGTGAAACCATTTGGAATTCCTCAAATTCCATTAAACATTAGTGTCCAGGTTAGCCTAAATCAAAAACACAGTAAGTGCCGTATGAACAAGCATTGCTGTCCCTGACACAAATAACCAGGTTAAGGAAGTACTTTTTTTCTAACTATAGCAGTGTATCTGACCACTCTGAGCTTGTTGTTTAATAATATGCTGGTTTTGAAGACCTAGACAATTCAGGACCTGTACCTTGTTTATTACTCAGTCCTCCCCTACCTTTTAGCATTTAACCAGAGAGAATAATAATTGTGTGGGGTAACCCACCTTTCAACCATGCAGTAGGGAGGGACACATTTTAAGACAGTTTCATTGCTGGGGTCTCACAAAGGCCCCTATTGTCTACTCTTTGTCAAAGGTGTCTATCGTGGAGTGTTTATAGCCACTTTTATTTTAACATTGTGTCTAACAAGCATAATAAATAGGTTGCACCATGAAAAGTCCATCCCCTTATGCAGGTACCTCTGAAAACGTCTCTGGAAACCTCTCTGAAAAACCCCACCCTTAATTATAGTGTACTAAGTAAAAATCAGCATGAGAGGTTTTCAGTGAGTGGGAGCTGAATTAGAAGTAGGGGAGCAGGCTGAGAGCTACCAAGACAGAAACAACTGAAAGAGCAGAGGCATGAAAAAATTAAACCGAGGCGTGTATGGTGGAGTGTATTGAAATGGCAAATAATAGTCTGGAGGAATTGGTAGGAGACAAGCGGGGGACAAGCAAGCAGAAATATGATACAAAGTGTGGATGAATATGAAAGACAAATGGCAAAAACAAAGAGCCCTTTATAATAGGCAGAAACAATTAAGCTGTGTAATCACAAAATCCTGCTGCGACCGACCTCCTGTGCAATTGCTGAATGGACACATACCCCAAGCACAGCACTTTGAAGAGTATGGCAACACTTTGTGTGTCTTGTTTCCAACTCACCCCCTTCCCCGACATCCGTCAGCAGCAGCTTGTGTGGTATCTTTGTTTTCTGCACGAGAACCCAGTAGGCAGAACCTCCCTGTGAGCAAACTCGAGGCCGGAGGGGCAGCTGTAATTAGTTCCTAGTCAGCACCATTAGTTCCTAGGGGCACCATCAAATCGTTCTCAAAAGGTTTTCTTCAGTAATGCTACACATAATTTTGTTCAATTTTCCCCCATCTATTGTTACTTTAGAAAGTATAATACATTCTTTTCTAATATATTTAACACAAGTATGTGACACAATGTTACAGGAGAATAGTGGGCGTCACTGCTAGGGGCAATTGGCATCTCTATTTCCCTCTATTCAGTATGTATTTTGAGGACCTTATTACAGGTTGTTAGGCCACCATGTTCTGAGCACATCTTGTTTGCTAAAACAATTTTTACTTCTAATAGTATAGCCTGGGCTGAGTTAAAATGTTTTCTAAATTACATAAGCACCATCTGAATCCAGAATCTCCAAAGAACAACTAGCTGCAGTCCTTTTGAAATTTCCCATGGGAAAAATTCCTTCCAAACATGAAATTAGAGCCAATAAACGACTAAGGCATCAGATGCAGAATTGAGACACTTAAATCCAGAGTTATTGTCCAAACACTGCTGCTTAGCTGTTGTATAACCTTGTGGATAATTCCTCATTTGACCTGCAAGTTCTTTGTGAAATCCTCCTTTTCTGCAAGCTACACTTGCACACACCTAAATCAGAGCACTGAACGGACAAGGCTTTTAAATCTGATATGAATTACCAGAGCATGACTTACATTTATCCCTAAGAATCAAAATTGTCAAAACATCTAAGTTGCTTTAAAATAGCAGCATTTAGTATACAAACACCAGTGTAGTTAGTGAAGTCTGCAGGGAAAGGGATTTTGATCCCAGTTTCCTCGCTCAAATCTTTGGTTTCTTTCTGAAGCTCAGGAGTTTTTAGGGTTAATCCATACATCCCAGATTGACTCCGTGCACAAGAAAGATATTGACTGCTATTACTAAAAGGTAAAAGAAAATGGTAACTTAATACTGTAATTTAAACAGATCCTTATTCTTTCAGAGTGTTCAATGCCAATTCTAAAATTTCCTGCTGGACCTCAAGGGTTGAAGACAAAATGAGTAATTTCCAAAACCTGATCAGGTTGGCATAAAGTTTAGCTGTGGTACTTTGTAGGAGACAATTCTCAGCTGTATAGCTTAATTTCGTATCTCTGAGTCATATTCAAGTTGTTTGGATAGAAATTTTGAGTTATTAAGGACCTCCTTTGTAAAACACTCAGTCTGAAGGTTAATGAGTTTATATAAGGACACCTGAAATAACAACAATTATATGACTGAGTGGAGCTGGGTTGCTTCTTGCCACCTATTCTTTCAGTATCTCTGTACATACACACACACACACACACATTTTTGCCAGTAAAATTTCTGGGTGTAATTTACCCAGCTATTCATCTGCCTGCCCACTTCTATCCACACAACACATCTCGGTTTGTCCGTTCTGCTGGGATTCTGTACCCTGGACAGACAAACTCCTTTGTGCCAGACCCACCTAAGCTACAGGACAGCAACAGGCAAAGAAGACATGACAGAGTTATGGCTCTGGCTCACTTGTCACTATTTGTCTGTTGGTCACACCAGTAAAACACACTGCAGTTTTCAGGAGCACATAAATTAGTAAAATCTAATGTAGCCATTTTTTACTATAGTGTATTTCAGTTCCCATCAGTTGGCCTTGGAGCCACTTACTTGAGACCTGATGTAAGATTTTTCTTTCAATGAGAAAAGGTCTCTTGTTAATTGCATACTTGATCATTTTAAAACATTTTAGAGACTCAATTTTTCAGGCCACAACCTTGACATTCCCACATGAACCACAAAAGCTGAAACTCACAAAAAACAGCCTCATCAGGAGCTAAAAATACGAAATTTCATGGTAGTAATTAGGGAAAGCAATGGAAATTATTCTGAAGCTTTTCCCTGACTTCAGTTACATGCCTGCATGTATCCTCTTACCTGAAGGCATTGCAGCATAGGTATTTGGGTCTCTCATTAAAAGGAATCTCAGTGATAGAATCCCCTTAAAAACAGTCATGTTTTTAATTTGTTTATATTTGTACATTCACAAGTAAGCTTACAGGGCCCATTTTCTTTTGCAAAACTCATCGCAGATATCCATTAAAGTTCATACACATTGAAACTTTTAGGCTAGGCAAAAAATAATTTGGAACTTCAAGATCAAAAGATCATCATCTGAATATAGTGTCTACTGGTTAGCATCCTAGAAAACTGGTAAAATATGTTCCTCTGTGGCCAGGTGAATTCTCAGCAAAGCTGCCAATAAAAGGATGTAAATCCCTTGCAGGGAAACAAATGTTGTAATATACTCTGGGTTTATGTACTTAGGGCTAGCTCTAGTACCAACTACAAGTACCTAGCCTTTATGTTTCTGCCTTATCTCCTTCCCAGCCACAGGAATGCCTTGGCCCGATGGATGCACCAAGGGGCAGCTGGTCCTCAGAGTTGGCACTCGGAGCTGCTCAGTTTCCTCAGCCAATACTAAAGCTGCTGTGGTTGGAGCAGCACCATTGCTAAGGCTTGTGTGCCTCAGTGCACTCAGGTGAAAGAGTCCCAAGTGCTGTGCTAAATCCGGCACCGAGGACAGGCACCTCCTGCATGAGCTCTTTTAATGAGCTGTGTGCTGTGGTACTTTACTGCTGGGGGAGATACAGACGATGTCTAATTCACCGAAATGTTCACCCAGGGAGATAAACCAGTTGTGAGAGCTGCTCTCTGACTCTGCTTCAGCAGGCAACTTTTAAATGAAGAATGAAATTATCTAGGCAGAATGCAGGCAGGTATGTAATCACAGTGTCCTGCTCCCCCCAGAAACACACGAATTGAATTATGCTGTGTTTGACAATATGGCAAACTGCTGATTGTGTCACCTCAATGGAGAGAGCTGTACAAGGGGTGCTTCACCCTGTGCTGGGAACCTGTTAAGGAGAGCATTTTCATGTGCTGGGGAAGCTGTAGATGACAGAGTGCAGCAGAGTCTTTTCCAATGACAGCAATTAGCATACCACACATAGAACGACTGAGATGAAACAAGATGTGACAAGGAAGAACAAATGCACATCATTCATTTGGGTTTGATATTCATATGGGTTTAACTGGAAATGTGTCCCAGGCTCATTAACTAATATTTGCCACATTTAAAGTATATAGCATATAACATTAATACATGTTTACTAACCTCAACATAATTAAGTGTAATAATAAATAAATAATATTTAACATAAAATTTGGGAAGGGACTACTACTGCAGGTTTGCCCCAAGTAGTCATATGGTCTCCACAACCTTAACGACATTATGATAGTGTCAACAACGTTCAAAGATTTTCCTGGAAACTGCATGTGGATGGACCCCTGACCAGCTGAGTGCTTTAACCATGGGACTACTGTGTGAAAGAGGAGGTACTGTCTCTCCTGGTGACATTTGGTTGGTGTCTCCATTCTAGGAGGAATGCCATGGGAGCTATTAAGTTGAGCACTGCAGACCTGCACGTGAGCTAGCATGCTAAGCTACTTGCATAGTGCTGACACAAACATGCCTTGGCCACAGAAGTTTGAAAACCTAGAGAATGCAAAGTGTAAAGGTGCACGTTCATACAGACTTTTAAGTATCAACAAAGAAGGGTGAGGTCAGGCCTTGTACTTTTGGATTTCGTGTTTGAAAACTTTCAATGACTACATATACCAGGAGCTAGTAGAATGCATATATCCCTTCAAATGTATTGCCTTCAATATAGTGCGTATAATAGGGTAAATTCAATAGCTCTCTCCAGGTTAGACTGTTCTGTTCCAAATTGCAGTGCAGTTACTGTAAATACAAGTAACTGCACTGAATCTGCTTGTCAAACCTCTTCTTAAAAATCAGATCGCGATAACTGACCCCAGTTTTGTATCTAAGCCACAGCATGGACTATTTCTTCTAAAGAGGTAGTTTGCATAAGGAATGCATAATTTTACAGATATTCCAGGTGCCTGAGATCTAGGTTTTAAGAAGAAAGGGGGAAATACCTACCTGTGAAACATTAAATCTGAACTTTCAAGCTTATAACATACAATAAAATATTTATTCTTAAAAAAGAATAGCGCATGTATTGTGGCCTAAAATAATTTGCAAATACTAAAAAGTCAAAAGCCTAGAAAAACATATCTTCCATAAATATCACTACAGATTATCAAAATACCATGAATATTTTGTGCAGTTAGTATGATGATGGTAAAGCATCTTTATGCATCTTGGTTGAAAAGTGAGACAACATATCCACTTGTTTTGTGTCAGGTATGAAACACTTTTTCATAAGATTCACAGAGATCATAGCATGAACTAAGATTAAATATCAGAATAAAATTCCTGTATTTTCTGGATAACACTGTAAATCATATGCACTGAGCCCCATTACAACTTCAGTTGGGAGACTCTAAAATAGAAGGGAGCAGCTCTGCTAGGGAAAATTCTGTGTGTGAGGACAAAATATGTAATTAAAATGTATCATTAAAGGTAATAATTCTAAAAGGTTGGTCTTTTAGGCATTAGAATATATAGGTTTGAAAATTTAGGGGTGTGTTTTTGTGTTGGGCTTTTTCTCCTCTTTCTTTGTAGATTGGTGTTGCATTGCATGGGAATGTAAGTTTTCTCAGTTTGGGATTGAAGAGGTAAAAGACTATTTGGTTCTTCCAAACTGGAAGTAAGTACTCTGAAATCTGTGCAACAGAATACAGATTATTCCAAATTTTTGCTTTCACAAAGTTACTGTGATAATCATTCAGTGACGTAAAACATGTTTTTCCAGTAATTTTGTGTAATATTCAGTTGTAATTTATTGAATTTGATGAATTTAGTAAACTAATTGTGCTTTTAAATTTATCAATTTACTTAAGATTTTATATTTGATGGGCTTTTTCCAAACACGTGAGAAATGTGTAGATTATTACATGCCACATTGATCTCGTTTATTTCTGACAGCTTAGAAAGAATGTGAATTCCTTTATTTTGCTTTTTTTTCCTAATTGTATGATGTATATTAGCACGTGTTTTTGAAATTCTAATATGTAGCATCACTTGATTTCAAAACACATTATAGAAGTACAACACAGCTATGTAGTAATTGCAATTTTATGCTTCAATTCTCTACCACATCCAAGCATTTCAAGATTGGTCTATTGAAGATGATTGCCTCTGAACTATCTGATTGTAGATGGTTTACAGAGCTTTCACTTTCACCGCAAGTATTTACCTGATCTTATACACTTTTTTCATACACTTGTTAGATACATTAATCTTGCAGGAAGGAGCTTAAATAAAATTATGTTGGTTGTAATCTGTCTAAAGCAAAAATATTTTAGTCTTGAAGTTAAAATACTTTTGCTACCATTCTATGAAGAATTTTAATTATACACAGAACTTAGGGGGTATGCCAAATTGCATAACACATAAGCCTACCCAAAACCCCTCTTATCAATAAACCACTATCTTTAAATTAGTCTTTAGTCTGAAGAGATAAACCAAAGCAAAAGGTGAGAACATAAGATCTGGAAAACAAAGCTTCAAATTTATTTTTGATTAAATAATTTTATAAGGTCATTAAATTCATCATCATCTATTCTTTGACACATCCTCTTAATACCTTCATTATCTACCACCAGTCTTCTATTTATTCTGAACATATTTAGAAAAAAATTAGAAAAGAGTTCCTTTACAATTCATTTGTGCAAAAACATATCCCTTTTGAAGAACTCAACATCTTTTTGACCTGAATATTACCTGCAATATTTTTATTTGGGTGCTGAGAACTCACACAGCAGTGTACTCAATAACCTGTTTGCCCAAGAGCAGCCTCTGCTGTGGAGTCAATATTTCTGATATGTTGTTTATTCACCTATTTTCTGACTCTACTATGCCATGATTTCCAGCTGGAAATATGCTTAAGGGTAGGAACCTGCCCTTTTCCTTGCATTGTGATGTCCTGAAGCATCATTTAATAGGCATGTAGGGAAATGCAGGCAAAGCAGGCACAATGTTCAGTCTTCCCTTGCCTGCTGTTTGACCTCATCAATACAGGCAGAAAGTACAAGACACGTACAGAACACCCAAGAAGGAGCCACAGCAGTTTGTCTGCTCCAGATAAAAATAAAAACAACCGCAGCAATACCCTTTGTGAAGTGCTATTGACTGATTTGGAGCCAGGCTGAGGATTCAGCAGCGAGATTAAATAACTGTCATTTTCTGCCATTGTTAAGTAAATTACTTTTAGTGCTGCTAAACACATTATACAAGGACAGCACGGCATCATGCTTTCTTGCCCATAAGATCCTGCCTGACTAAAAACACATTTCAAGGCACCACTTCTAAACTGGCTCCTCAAAAGAAAGATGGGGAGGCAGGCAAAATGAGCCTGCTGGGGAGTGCGGTGCCCAGAGGCACCCTCTGGGCATTCTCTGAGGACAGAACCCAGGGTGGTGAGGCGGGAGCTGCCCGAGAGAGCCGCACAAGCCGCGGGCCGCCTCCTTCCCGGGCGCCCGTGCTTGGGCCGTGCCGTGCCAGTGCCTGTCGCAGCATGTACTGAGAGTTGAGATGGCCACGATACACAGAATATCACCGTACAATATCAGAAAGCTGTAAGCATCCCCATACAGAGCAACACCATACCTCACCAGAAGGCTTCGAGTGTCTATTCTTTATTACTCTTCAGTCCAACCTTTTATACCCTTCGTCTTACATGCCTTACACCTGTGTGCCCTCTGTATCCTTTGGTGATTGGTCAGTGCACCTCGGCACTCCATGTGCCATTACTAACAATGCTGTTCACCTGTCCTGCATAGCTGTAGCCCACTGGGGACAAGGCTTGGCTGCAGCCCCACTCCCAATCACCACAAACTGTGTGCCTACATGTGCCTGTGCCTGTGCTTGTGCCTGTGCCGTGCGTGCCGCCGGCCCTTACGGCGCCGCAGGTTCTGTGGGCGCCCGGAGCCGGCGCTCAGAGCTGCCCAAGCCGCTGGGGAGCCGCAGCGCATCCCACGCTGGCAGCACTGCCCGTCCCTGCCGCCCTCTGGGGGGATCCGGACGGCCGCCACTGCGCGGGGCGACCTTGTCTGCCGTGTGCCGAGCGCCTGTCCTCATTGTTTCCCTTGCCCAGGTCCTTGCCCTCACGCTCATCTACAGCCGGGGCCCGGAGCCCGCCGGGCGCTTCCTGCTGCTGCCCGCGCCCAGCAGGCCGTGTCAGGGCACACGCTGCAGCCGGGAGCGGCGGCAGCGGCCAGGCGGCAGCAGCTCTTCAGGGCAGCCCCATACTGCCTCCGCCGGTGCTTTCAGGGCAGCCCCGTATTGCCTCCGCCGGTGCCTTCAGGGCAGCCCCGTACTGCCTCCGCCGGTGCCTTCAGGGCAGCCCCGTACTGCCACCGCCGGTGCCTTCAGGGCAGCCCCGTACTGCCACCGCCGGTGCCTTCAGGGCAGCCCCGTACTGCCACCGCCGGTGCCTTCAGGGCAGCCCCGTACTGCCACCGCCGGTGCCTTCAGGGCAGCCCCGTACTGCCACCGCCGGTGCTTTCAGGGCAGCCCCGTACTGCCTCCGCCGGTGCTTTCAGGGCAGCCCCGTACTGCCACCGCCGGTGCTTTCAGGGCAGCCCCGTACTGCCTCCGCCGGCTCCTCGGAGCTCAGTGAGAAGGTCCAGGGCAGGCTGCACCGCGGCGAGCAGGCCTGGCTGAGGCCGTAGTGCTGGCACCTGAAGAGACTGGGACAAAGCGGACGAGACGTGTTTTAAAGCATGTTCACACTGTGCTGTGTGTTGCCGGTTGACTGGTGGAGCAGCAGAACAGAAAGTCCATTTTGGCATCTGGGACAGTAGCAGGTGCCAACAGTTCTGATGGCATAGGGGGGTGAGTTGGCTGCTTTTCCAAAGGGACAAGGTGGAGTAGCTGGGGAATTGCCCTGGAAGTCCAGCACAGCATTCTTGGAGTGATCATCAGACTTCCAGTGGGCCCCACCTGCTCGGGTTGGGACCTGGCCCCACCCTGAGCCTCCCTTCAGGAGTGCTGCATGGATAGCTACATAAAAGGTTAAGTTATAGTTTGAAACTTGTCAGCATTAAGTCAACAATAAATTCATAATACAGTTTAAATGAAGTTTTTTCTCTAGTTCAGGTAGATTCCTGTCTCTTGACTTTTTTTTTTTTTTTTTTTTTTTTTTTTTTTTTTTAATAAAAACCAAGGTAGAAATCAGAAATAAACCTGTGGTTTACAGGGCAAATTTGTGTTAATATAGCTGCAATATTTATTCATTTATGTATAACCAGGGTTTCTAGAACAAAGTGTTACAGTCCTGTGTCTCACAACACACAGAGCTAGACCGAAACAGCAGACTCACCAGATGTTTTGTCAGCCCAGCATACCTTCACAGAACAGCTTTCCATTTTGCCAGCAGCCACAGCTTTTGGTTCCTTTTGTCACCCAACCAAAGCAACTCACCTCAGCAATTATCATTTGCTGATTAGTTTCAGTTATGCAATCATAGCTGAGATTTTGGCAGCCTGTTCTGGTACAGATTTATTAACAATGATCAATTATGACCAGGTGGAATTTCTGACTTTTTTTTTTTTTTTGTTATTGTTGCTTGATAATATATGGGAAGTCTCTGATTAGATAAATGCAGTTAATGAGCTGACCCTGCCATCTGCTGTCATTTCTGCTGCTGCTTCCATGGTTTAGTGCCTGCTCAGAATCTCCCAGGTCACTCCCTCTCCTTCAGCTCAGCATGGAATACAAGTCTTTCTAATGAGCCCACACAGTGTTGAGGATTTGTCATTCATGCTGTGCCTGGTTTCATGTAGCACAACTGCTGAAAGCTTCACTTGCAAGATGGGCTGGTGTTATCTTCAGTAAAAATAGCACTGAACCAGAAAAGGCTCACTGAGAGAATTTGCAAAATCCACCAAGTTTCCCAGTTATCAAGATAAATAAGTGTAGAGTTGGTGAGAATGACAAACAGCAATTTGTCTTTCAATTTGACATTTTGATTGTTTTTGTGTACTTTACACAGCTGCAGCTGTTGCAGGTAAGACAATTGTGTGCCATACTGTGACAGCTAGTTAGGATACTCAATGCACCACAAGTACATCACTGCTGCAGCAATATGGACACCAAAGAGAGGGCAGCATTCCATGGTGCCCATCCAGGCCCATTTCTCACCAAGCCTGAGGCACATACAGAAGCACACTTTCCACAACAAGATGGAACTCACCCATTTTTTGACCTTGTGCATAGGTGTGAGGGGCCCACAGTGAACTGAATTTTGGCCTTTGAAGGTATGAGTTAAAGAACTACCCAGAGAATATAGATGTTCTTCTCTGAACATGGAACACAGAATGGCCTGGGTTGGAAGGGACTGTAATTGCCTTGTTACAACCTCCCATGCTGTGGGCACGCACACCTTCCACTAGATCACGTTTCTCTAAGCCCCGTCCAACCTGGCCTTGAACACTTCCAGGGATGGGGCATCCACAAATTCTCAGAGCAACCTACTCCAGTGCCTCACCACCCTCACAGTAAAGAATTTCTTCCTGACATGTAATCTAAACCTACTCTTTTTCAGTTGGAAGCCATTGCCCCTTGTCCATGACCACCTCTGGTGGTACACTGACCAGTCTTGTCTTATTTCTGCTGTCCTACCCTGTCACAGGACTGAAGAAAAACAAAGAAAACCCTGAAAACCATTTTCTTTGAGTACAAGACAAATATCGTAATTCAAATCTACACAAACTCCAGAGAAAACCATTTCCCAGCATTATCTCACACAGAGGGGAAAACCCAGTAAAGCATGTGGTGAAAATACAGTACTTCTCAAAATGCAGCAAAGATTCCAGAAGTCAAAATTGATCTTTATGGTCTGAAAACCAATTTTCTCTCTTTTTTTCTCCCTGCTTGCTCCCCTGTAGCCCCTGTCTGCATGTTCAAAGTAGCGGGTTATGACTTGCTTTGATTTTGCTTGCTTATCATCATGCAGCTCAGGTTTTACAGCTATAAAAAGTCCACTGAATTATAGCTTCAGGGGGATTGACAAGATGTGCTTTAGTTCTGAGACAGAGCTTGGAGGGGGAACTGTAGATGCAGGAAAACTCTCCTTGGCAACATAAAAAGCCTCTGTCCAGTGTGCACAATCTTTTCTTGCTGAACTTAATGGCCTGAGAAGAGCACAGCACAGTAATATTTTGTTGCTTCAACTCCTAATACACTAGCTCAAAAAAAAATTGAGTTTATTGATATGTTTTGTTCCTTGTAAAGTATTTTGTGCTCATGTTGGAAAGTTTTATTTTTTTCAGATGGGACCAAATTCATTAGGTTCCAGCTGCTTTCACCCAACTCCTCTTGGACACATGCCATTTCTAAAACCTTGGTATGAATCTTCAGATTAATTCTACTGGGTGTTGTATCACATCCTTGGATTTACCACAGCACTGTACTTACAAAGGTGAACTGAATATCTCAAAAAGAAGCACAGAGATCAGGCTGTATCACACTCTGCTCCAGCACACCTGCAGCAAGACCTCCTCTCACAATACAAGGCAAAAAGAGACTGGCATGGGAGTTCAGATGGACAGCTGCCTCTCCAGGGCACATTCAGAGTAAGGGCAAATCATTGCACACATTACATCCCTTGAATGTAATGTGGACCAAAGACCAGAGGAATGGTCTCTCAATTAACTTAGGCTTAAAGTGTAGATTCAGCATTTCTTCCCTGCCCCTACCCATGCTCAGCAATCCTAAAATAAATCTTACACCCTCCCACCACCCTGTCTGTCTACCTGGCATTACTTTCTCCGTGAAAAGATCAGGAACCAAGGCAAAGGATTCCCTTTTATAGGACATGCTAGGACTGAGCATCCCCCTTTAGCAGAGCCTTCAGACATTGCCTACATCCCACCTCCTGATTTTAGTAAATTAGTTTAGTCCCTGTCCTTGAGCTATTGCTCTATCTGTGAACACAAACTCCTACGGGAATAGCTCTATGGGTAAACTTCCCCCTCAGCTTTTGTTCCCAAAGCTCTTGCTTATAAGTCCCCCCTGGGAACAGTTGCTGTGCTGCATCCCATTCAGGCTGTGCTTTTGAAATATTCCCCACAGGAAAGTCAGAAGTAGCTCCTTGCTGATGGTCTTTCTTTTGAAAAGCAAGAGGAAACACTTCAAGGGAAGTCAGTGAGGTCAACAAAAACCAGCAGGAATAGTAGTGTCTCACAAATAATCAAGAATGCAATGCAGAGAGTTCTTCAGCAGAATTTTCCAGAAGTAAAATAAATTGGAATACAGAAGTGGATGTAGTTCCCATAGCAAATCAATGATGTGAACCATTTAAATATTTAACCAAAATTTCAGCAGCTTATGAACTATCAAAGAAGCTATTTACTATGAAATTTTGACATTAATTTGCTCGTTAAAATACTGAGATGTTAATTGCAAAATGCACTGCATCAGTTACACATCATGAGTTAAGAAAGTAACTGTTTGGCAGAGAAATATTTGAATATTTTGTAGGTCTTTGCTATTTAGAAACTCTGCCTTTGCAACTCATGACAGTCAGTCTTCTCTATCCTCTGGTAAGCCACAGCAAAAGAGAAAAACCCCCACTGCAAGAACCTTTGTAAAATAAAAACACCCTCTGTTTTGTCAGGACTTCTAGCTTCCCTTCCACTCCCTTCAGCTCAACCAGTAGTTAAGCTGGTATAGCATCACACTACAAAATAGCCTAAAGAAATGTATTTGGTGCTTCAGTTTCAGGTAGCATTTCAGTTTCTCCCATCACGTCTCATGGCTGAGTCAAAACACACTTGGATAATTGTCAGGCCATCAAAGATTTTGCCTAGGTTTTATTTGCACTTTTTTTTTTCCCCCCCCAACTCTTGACCTTCTTTTCCCTTCTTCTAACAATCCTCCTGGCATGAATATCAGTAGACTAAAGAGATCTGAACTGTGTCCATAGCACAAGTTCTATCCTAGGTAGGTTTGCCCAGCTCTGCCTGGAAGGCTGCATCCCCACTGAAGTCTGACAGCCCTCAGCCTGTAAAAATAGACACACCAAGTTCCTTACTGAGCAATCATTTAAAAAAAAAAAAAAATTAATGTTATTTCTTCAGCAGCCTTATTTTACCACCCAGGAAGAGTCCCTAACCTGGTGCTTATTGCACATGAGATATGCAGCTCTAAAACTTTGCTATTCCTGAGATTTGAATAGTTTAGCTATTTAATTGTTAATGTTATCTAAACTAATCATTCTAGTTTCTTCTATGAAGTATATGTAAAAAGCTGAATTAAAATGCCAAAGAGAAGGTAAAGACAAATTAATATGAAAAGGGCTTTCTCCTACAATAATCTAGTTCAAGGTGAGAATCTCAAGGGATCCAGTGGCAACCATCCTTCCACAATATCCCACCAGATAGGACTTTGCCCTTTGGCCAGCATATGTCAGGGCTCTGTGTGCATCATCAGAAATGCCAGCAACCAGCAGAGTTCTGGAGCAAAGATCTGAATCTGTCAGCTCCTGGGTTTACTGAGACAATGCTGCTACATGCCTCACTGACCACAGTTACATTCAAAACAAGAAGCTTTTCATCATTTATACCTCAGGCACTGACTCCTGCCAATTGGTATGTTTTTGCTCTGTCACTGTTCTTTTTGCAGGTGCTGTTGGACAATCAATGAACAGGAAGGATGGTCAGGCAGGTGGGCAAGGTGCTACTTTCGTATAGAAGATTTTCACTATACCCTGCTCTACATGAGCAGGGCCATAACTGCACTGCCCTGAAACCTTTACTAAGAGGGGTAATTTCAGCTTTTGTGCTTCTTTCAGGGCACAGCAATTGGCCTGGGACATCATAACTGAGTTCACTCACACCACAGAGCTATGAGCTATTATGCCATCATGAGAACCAATCTGAACTGCATCATTTTGAAGCCAGCCAGCCGAGTTAGAGGAGGTTTCTCTGGCATCCCACAGACTCCAGCATCTCAAATATGGTATCTGAATACAAGATTATGTCACCTATTACAGACACATTGGCTAACGTTCAAGCTGTTGAGAAGTAAGAGCAACTTGTTCCCATTGGTCTTCCTGTATGAGCTTCTGAATTACTCACCATCATCCAGAAAGTGGTAAAATTATATTTATGACTACTACGTAAAATTCAAACAAGACCTTTATTTACATTAGGTTTTCAAGCAGTGGGTGTTGCAACATACATAACAAAATTTCATACTACATTTTTTATAGGTATTCAGGTTGAAAAACTGATCTACAGAATCAATTTGTCAAAACTGGCTAAGCAAAAAATGTGTTAACTCGGCTTAAGAGTACTCTGTCAATTTTACATAATTTTCTATCGTTCAGAGTATTTCTGATGTCCTGGTTATAAAAACAGAATGCTCATGCAGGTTAATTTACAGTGAACTCTCTATAAATTTTACGTTCTTCACTTGTTCAGAAGAGCATACCAATACTCTCCCCGCCTTGTCTCACAAAGCAAGTATGAGTCCAAATAGGGAGAAAACTCAGGATATTTTTAACAAAAGAAAAAAAACAAAACAAAACAAAACAAAAAAAGATTTAGCAAGACAAGGAGTCAGAACTTTCATTCTGTGACTAAGTGAATTAGAATCTTTCATTCTGTAGAAAAAAGTTGTACTGTAAAGATTAAGCAAGTTCTTTTATTTCATACTAGCATTACGCAGCAACCAATATGAGTGTCTAGGTAAACAGAGACTTTGTGAAATGTTTTGCTGCAAAGCTGACCAGTAATGCACACAAATGATAAAGTCATCAACTCTGCTTATTGCCAGAAATAAAAAAAAAGGCTTCAGGAGCAAATAACACTGATTCATACTGTACTGTGCTCAAGCACTAGTAAACAAAATCTATTAAATTACATGGGTGGAAAAAAAAATCCAGAGCAGCTTTGTTATCTTAGTTGTGACACCTTATTTAAATTTCAGGCATTACTTCTTTATATCAGCATAAATATGTAGCCTTTTACAGGTTTTATGATGTGGTTACAGACATAAAAATGTTATAGTAGAAAGCAAGAGCTACTTCAAGGAATTCCAGACTTTGAAATCAGCAAGATACAAAGCTAAAATTCATATGTTCCTTTTCAAGTTATGAATACTTTCACTAAAACATAAATATTTTAACATATATTATTTTTTCTGACATTCAAAATTGTAAAGTCAATATGGCAGAATTATTGTTAAAAGCACATATTTACAAATATTCTTTTTTCCATACATAAAGTATTTGGCATAATTATAACAATCTTACTGCATACACAACTGTTTGCTTCTTTTTCACATAATGGTACACTCCTTATTAAAATTTACCAATTATGTACAAAAATACTTGAACATTTATTATAGAAAACTTCTATAACTACTGTCAACAGCTTGTAACTGCTGAAGGTTTAATTGAGAGAATATAAAAAAGTGGTCACTTTCTTCCAGTTAAGCTATCAACAAATCAAACACAGCTAAGATCAACATGAGCTTCCCAACAAAAGAGGGAGAATATTTTTAACAATGTGATTTAAAATGCAGTTCACACATCTGTTCCCAAGCACATTTAAACAGTCAATAAAAGAAAGAGGATACAAAACATACATACAGAAGGTGCTTTTTTTTTCTTTTCCCTCCACATTCCTATGTCTTGGCATTAGCTTTCCAGAGCTCTTCAGATGCCAGTCACTAAAATACAACCTAAGGCCAAACACCATTTTCAACAATAAAGATGATGGTGATGAACTCGAGCTAAAAAGCAAATCAAAAGCTTGGCTCCAATGGCTCATACAAATCCAAGAAACTGTTCAAAATTTTTGCTAGATTTTTACAAAATTATTAATGACTTTTGCAATTAGCTTTTGAAATATATGGATTGTAAACCAGCCATTTGTATTTTTAAAAATTGGCTCATTTAGTGAATTGCCTTGATAATAGTCAGTACTGACTCTTGTAACAAGTTAAAGGAGCAATTGAGTTGTACCTATTTCATACACAGATTGTATTTTAGGGTGAACTTTCAAGAACAGCAGAGAGCATTCACTAGAAAACTCCTAGCTTTAAAAAAAAACCCTAAAACTAAAACAACAACAACAAAAAATACATTAAGTGGAAGAATAAAAGTAAATTGCACCTCAAAAAGAAAAGGGATGTGTCACATACATGAATGGCACAAAACTTTTTCAGGATTCACCAGAATGGTGCTGTACGCTGAATGAGATACAGGTATTTTTCCATCTTAAAAGTAACATAAGCCAAGTGTGTGTTTCAAAATTTCCAAACCACATTCTTAGAACAGTCCTCTGCTGTATAACTTGCATTTTATCTCAGTTTTGCCACATACATTTGAAATGACCAACCTGTTCATCAGGTAAGAGAAACAACTTTCAGCCTACTTGCAGAAACATCCTAGTCTACAGACTACTTTGTTAGAAAGCGTGCATTTATCTCTAGTAGTAAAGATCCAGTCAGTATATTCTGCATTTTGTAAGAAGCATTCAGCTAACTCCGATGAGAGTTGTAGGGTTTTAGATTTTTCAAATAAAAATAAAGTACAAATAAAAGCATTTATCAGTATTCACCACCATGAAATTTAAAAAAAAAAATCCTCTCATTCATGCTTCCTGTAATATCTGGCAACCTAAATTAGTAATTTCATTTCAAATGTGCAACATAATATTAATAAGCATTTTGAAATTACTCAAAAGAAAAGGTGGACAAAATATTAAAGTGCCTAACTAAATGACTTTTACCATTTTTAAAAAATATTATTTCTTAAACAGTAACGAATGTGTAGCAATTAAATATAAAAGTGGCTTCTCATAGCTGAGAGACTTTGCGGGGCAGAGGCCTGGGCCGGGGAACCTGCTCAGTCCTCCTGCTGCTGTTTTCCAGGTTGTTTGGCCGAACCAGCTGTGGCTTGGGCGGCAGTGCCGGGGGGTCTGCGGTGGGCGGGATGGAGAGGCTGTGAGGTAGAGGAACAGGGCGTTTCAAAGTCCGCTCATACACGCTGTAAGGTGGTGGGGTTTTGCTTTCTTTTCTCACAGGTTCCTCAGAAATGCTGTAGCTTGGGACAGTCACTGCTGGTTCGCTGCCTTGGCTTTCAAAGCCTGATATTTCTGATGTGCTACATCGGCTGAGTGAAGAGATGCCGCTGCTGTAACTCCCTGACAGCGCTGGGGAGTTGGATATGAGCCCCGAGGAATGATACTCCACTGGAGACGGTGTGAATGATTGCACAGACCCCTGCTCAAAAGAAAGGGCAGAAGAAGAATTTACCTGGCACCCAGGAGGGAGAGTA
Organism: Ammospiza caudacuta; assembly: GCF_027887145.1. Taxonomy (NCBI): domain Eukaryota; kingdom Metazoa; phylum Chordata; class Aves; order Passeriformes; family Passerellidae; genus Ammospiza; species Ammospiza caudacuta. The sequence goes on from NC_080597.1 coordinate 51,441,598, forward strand.
TTTCTCTGCTCAGACTGAAAATATACACAAACACAGTGCACATAACTCTGAGCTTTGATAAACAGAAATGGTTGTGCCCCTGTTTAATCAAGACCTGGTAAGAAACTGATAAAAAGCTCATTTCAGTAGTGCCTGGGTACACCTTAGATAGTGGACATGCCAGTAATTCTTATAAGTGGAAATAAAAGTGCTTTTAAATGTTATCTTACTATCATAATACCCTGGAAAAATCTGGAAGTCTTTAGAATACAGCCTTAGTTTTCCCAGCTGGAAGTGGAACGCATCACTGGGCACAGGGCATACCTGGGGGTATCCTGCCCCCTAACGCCAAAGCTCAGCCACTGCTGCTACCGCAGGCTCTCATATCCCAAATTCAGTTTCCAAAGCTTTTCCTCACATCTTTTAGTGCATTGCCATGCAGTGAAAAGTGCACTTACATCATGGCATCGTTTCTGAGGGTACTGTAAAACCAGTGTTGGGGGAGTAGCACAAAGCAGGTATCAAGGTAAGAGCCACTACTGGGTGCCAGCCCCCTTGTCTGCTGTTCCTGCTCCCATTTGGGGCAGCAGCAGAATGGCAGGAGATGACAGTATCACCACCCTTCCTCTCCCCCATCTCCCAGGTGTTCCTTTGACATACAAACACAACACATCACGTGTGCCTCAGGGAACAGGGCCATATGGAGGGCACAGGTGGCCAGAGGCTGCACCAGCAGCCTCACAGGTCAGTGAGGGAAGGTGAGGGACCAGGAGCTGAGGGCCCAAGCAGCAACAACAGTGCTGATGACAAATAAAAGGCATGGACAATAAAGGCATTCCTAAAACCACTGAGCAGTTCAGTCCACTGAAGCAACTTCAACTGAAAACTGTCAAAGGTTAGCTCATGCTTTCCAAGTTAAAATTTTTTTGCAACATATTTAATTATGACTGGAGTAATCTGAGACAATCCCAACTTATTGGCCTCAAGCCTCAGGCTAAAAAAGGGATGGAGAAATAAAAATAAAGACAAATTTCTCACTCCTGTTCTTGTTAGACTGGTTGATGCTCAGTTGCTCAGCTTGAGGTGAGAGTGGGAGCCATGCAACAAGGGATGGGAGTGGAGGAAGAGAGGGGCAGGGGTGTACAGAGCTGGCTGCACTGACTTTATGCTGTTGAGATAATTTTAGTTATCCATCTAGGACTGGATCCACAGAGCACTGAAATCAATGGAGAAAAAAAACTTCATTTATATCAGTGGATTTTGTTCTACGATGGTTTTCTCTGGTAGCTCGCTGTTAGAAGAAAGGCTAAAATCTGAGCCCTGTGTATGACTGGAAAAGCAAAGCAAGTTTTATTTAAAGCTCAACACCTGGTGAAGACATTTCAGACTTTCTCTGGAGCCTGTTTAACTACTCATTTCATGTTCCATTCCTCTGTATGCGAGGAAGCTCCAACTGCACTCCTACTCCCACAAACACCCACCGTCAAGGCTTTCAAATAAATCATGTATTTGGCTCCAGTTCCAAGAACACTGGACACTTGGAGTAAGTGATGATATATAATATTTAGGACTTTTGCTTTTGTCTTTCACAACAATGGCAAATATGTAAAGCCTGCATGGGTAACCACTTAGTTCTGGTATAGCAGCATAGACCACTTTTACCAGTAGCAAGTAACAGTCTAGACACTAAAACAGTCTCAAAGTGAGATCCAGCAGTTCTCAGAAGTATTTTGGGCCAGCATTGCTCTTCCAAGCAGCAAACCAGACCTTGTAAAATGCTTACATTCTGTCCAGACCTATAGAAGAAGAATGTTAGGACAAGCTTCAAACATCCCTAAGAATCATCAGTGGTCACAGCAGTATGTGTTCGTTAAGGATGAAAAGGAAGGGTCACTCCTCTTTGGACAAGATCCGAATGTTCTAAAGAGCTTCCTAGGAAGCAATTAGGGTGAAACTTGGGATCGGTACTCACTTCAGCAGAATGGTAATAGGACTATGGGGCACTCTGATGGTCAGCAGAATTGCTTTGTTATGAATTTGGACCACTGTGCAGACACAAGTTGTAATGTTACAGGCTTATGGGAAGGCAATCAGGACAATGAGTGTAGACTTGCAATTAGGGACCTCAAGGGGAAGGGAGATACTTTGGGGTGCTGGTTTCCTCCTCAGGCAGCGTGTATCTCTGCAGTATTAGTTAGGCATTGGGTTGCTGAGGAGTTACTTTGGCAGGGCTGCTTCCCTCTCTCCTTGCACCTGAGTGCCTGAAACACCAGTCATGCTCCTTTCTATTTGCTCTCCTTCCATATTGTTGACTCTTATATTTCTACCTGCAGAATCATCTCTGCTTCAATGGGGTGGCAAAGGCTATCTCCAAGACCAATGACATGTACTCTGCCAGCACTAGGGTTTGCCTGGAGGAAGCAGGCTGCATGTTTGTATGCTCCAATGCTGCGGAAAACACAGATTTCCCAGTCAAGTTTTCCAGAAAAAAGCTGGTACCAATATGTGGGTACCAACATATGCAAACATCTTGAAATAGAAATGAAATCTGCTCAGTTTAGCCTGGATCTTAAATTACTTTGGATGTTTAACTACCAGAGAGGAACCAGTGTTTAGTCACAGCCTATGCTTAATGTGTCCTACTGGCAGATGTCAAACTACTTGCATCTTCTTCTAACTGCTCTGGATCATCCTGCAGAGGAAAATGGGTATTAAAATGATTGAAGCAGGAAATACTGTCTAATGAGCCTCTAATCTTACAGCTCTGAATGCTGGAAGAATAAAACCAATGGGTTGCACAACAGGTTTTCCTGGCACCTCCCCCTCTTCCATGCTGGAGACAGAATGCTGGTTTTTGTACAGTATTTGATAAGAAAAAGAAAACATAATATAATCCCAAATAATGCACATTAAATATACACCATCTACCCCACCACACATGAGACCTGTCTCACAAAGGCAATTCACTGCAGTAAGACAGTACCTTCATTGGTGATCTTCCAGCAGGAGAAGGGGAAACGGAGGCTATGTGTCTTGCTGGTGATGCTGTAAAGGTAGAAAGATTTCAGTGCACTTGTGGCATTACAATTTTCACTAAGAAATCTTTTTAAGTGGATAGTCGATCATTTGATACATAAACATAATCTAGTTCTCTTGGTTGACGGCTGTAAACAGTTTTAGAGATTTTGTTTATTTTGATTTGTTCTCTGGGTTATCTTGCAGTGCAACCAAGTACAAAAAATTTCTGCATCTGCCTTTTCTGACAAATTTTATATCACTTTAAATTGATTTATAATCTACTAAATGATAAAAAGTTAAAAAAAGAGTCAGTATAACAACTTTTCCCTTTTTGTTCTTAAGAAATATCTTATGTATTTGTAAGTCAAATAAGGAAAATAGAAAATACATAATATACTTATATCAAACATTTACCTCCAAATCTACTAGAAACATGACTGGACAAACTCAGAGGCTTAAGTATAATACAAAAAATGTTTACTCACTTCTTTTAAAACAATTATATTTATAGTATCACTTGAGCAGCCTTTCCTTTAAAAGGAAATTAATCTTTTGAAAGCCAAAATGATTATAGTAACTGATGTACTTTCATGAATGCTGTGCATTTTCTGGCCAGTAAGATTCTTTGTGGTTAACGATCATTTCTGATTGCTAACCTCCAATTATCATAAAATCAAAAGACTAAATTTGATCATCCTTCCTCATACTAACATGAACTGTCTGAAACTGCTCATTCATTAGTGAAGGGGCAGAGTATTGGAAACTGCAGAGAACATTAATGAGATGAAAATACCCACAGAGGCAGTTCTACAGCCTTTCATGTAAGAAATCAAATAATAAGTTAACCTGCCCAAGAAGTTAAACATCAAACAGAGTGGAAAGAATCTAAGCCCTCAAGTACTGGAGCTTTACCTGAGATGTCCATGAACTCACCAGTCTGTGCAGGTCTTGGTGGTACAGGAGGAGATATAAGCTTTCCACTTTCTGATGTGTTTCTGGCTTCCTTCCCACTGTCCAGGCTCCAGCTGCTGGGGGTGGTGTTCACAGCTGGAAGAGAATGAACAAACTGTCATAGGCATCAACACTTCCAGTTCTCTGACTTGCTTTTATCCATGGCTGTAAAAACAGTCAGAATACAAGCGCCTAACAACATCTGCACTTACAAAGCTCTTGAAGAGCAGCCATCAATGCCATGGATGCCTGATGGATGCACCTGGCCCTCAGGTCAGTTTGTGACCAGCAGTGGCAGCCATCAACAGCAGCAGAGATTGCACTCTGTGCGCTGCAAATCCAGCCACAAAGGGAGATAAGCTTGAAGCCTTTTAATATAATCAGTTTATCTTTGCACCAGACTCCTATTTAGAGGTTTCCAGGCAGGAGGGAATAGACTATTCATAAACTGTTCCCATTAACTCATTTTATATACAAAAGGGACTAGAGAAAGAAACTCTCCAAATTCATATCGACCTCCTTCATAAAGCTTTCTGTGCTAACATTCCTGTGTTACCTGCATAGACTACCAATCCAGAATTGAGAGAAGATGGAAAGAAGGGTGCAAAATGTAGGGAGTAAAAATTGGAAGAAATTAAAAGTGTCTGACTGCAAAAAAAATCAAATTAAGAAATTATTATGGACTGAGAAAATTTCTGTACACTTTATATCTGTGGTCAAGGATCTCTGCTTGATTATGTAAATTGACTACCACCTTGACATGCATAAAAGTGGCTGTTTTCTTTATCTGTTACCCTGATCAAATTCTATGATTTTAACTAAATGATCCCATAAGGTCTGGAACATCTTCCTTGATAGAACTGGATTATCTCATGTCATCAAGATGTCACCAATATTGGAAAGAAGTCAGACAGAAGGAGAAGGCATTTAACATGGGCAGGACAAAAGCTAATTTGAAAAATACAACTCTCATTACACTTCTTAAAAACAAAAAAAAGGAGTTGAAAATAACCACTTCAACCTTCCATTTTTTTCCTAAATACTCCACCAAAAAAATCCCCCACCTTAAAACCTCAAACCTCTTGCTTTGTCATGACACTTTCCTTCTTGTTTACTTATTTCAATTGTGAGTAGAGAATCACATGCAAGGACCCTGTGTTTATTTACAAAGATGAAATGAAAAAGCAAAGTATTGCTGCTAACTGATGGCATCAATTATCACTATTGTAGCAACTCTGAAAGCTCTCAGACTGCAACCCCACTACACACCAGACTTAATACAATAAGTACAGTAAAAATAACACTAATCTCATATCTGAAACAATATTGTTACAGTATAATTACACTTTAGTTGACCCTGTGACCAATGAACAGAATAATCTATTTTCCAGAGGATCATTTTGCTTTGTTATTGCCAAAATATGCAATACAGTATTTGCTTTTCAATGCAAGCTGTCACCCAGCATGGCTTTGCCCTCATCCTAAAAATCACCTGGCACCAGACCTAGGTACTTCAAATGCCTGAATCTCTTGACAAGCCAATTTTTTTTCTTTTAAGTCATCCAAGCAGTCCATTTTTTGGACTGCTAAAGCCTTCAGGAGAGAATACTTCATTTTAACAATTCTGTGATGTACTTGGCTGCACGGGCCAGTGGAAAAGTTTTGCTATTTCCATGTTAAATTATTTCATATGTTTTTCTGCCATGTGAAAAAATTCCACCTGTGTTTCATAACAATGTAAACCCAAAATTAACTACAAACCCCAGCTTTTATTAAAGCAAATCTGATTCCTGGTCAGTACTTATTACAGTATATTATTAAAAGTTACTTTCTATACATTTATTTTACTGTATCCTTTATTCAGCATACCACAAAGGTACCAATATGAAATGATGGAGCATATTATTGATGTGAGGCACAAAATGAAATCATGGCAAAAAATTACTATGCTAGCAATATTTGATTTCCCCATATTCAAAATTATAAGAGGCAATCTTTTTTCTATGGAAATACATATATTTCCCATTTACGCTAATTAAAAACAAAAACCCCATAATGCAAGAAGCAGCAAATTGGTGTTTTCAATCCAAGTGTAATCAGAAGCACACTGAGTTCTATTTGATAAACGGGACTTGCAGGAACCAAACTTCAGGATTCTGTCCATCTCTTTACCTTCCCTTTGCTCCATTCTCCAGATCTGGCTTTTCCCCACATACGTCTCTCTTGAGAAGCAGAAAGAACAGGTCTCACAGGCAGCCCGATGAAACCTGCTGCTCCATCACTCCCTCCTGCAAACTTCTGGGCCTAATTTGAGTGCAAAATACAGTCCTCTCCTCTTTGGCAAAGTGTTTTGACGCTTAGATCTATTAGCATAATTTATTTATTTCCTTAGAATGTTTTGACACTTGGAGATGACAGTATGCACTCAAAAGAACAGGCACTCTACAGGAACATGACGGAGTAATTAAGTTTTCATTCTTCAAAGATTGGCATGTTGTAGCACGTCTGCTTACCTTTGTCAGAGCCAGGCAGATTGGAATCACTTCGTGGCAAAGCACCATCTCCAATATGATTAAAGAGCATTCTCTGTAAATTGAGAACAGCATGGTTTACACATAGCTCCTGCTATATTTCAGTAGCCTTTCAGAAAACAAATATATTTTTTTATTATCCCCTCTCATGCCCAGGTCTGCTTAGGAGGCAGAGTGATAAACATCACATAAGAACATAAACAGTTTAATTAAAGTATGTGTATACAGATAGGGAGTAGACTAGTTTTCTGAAGATTGCACACGCAGAAATTGGAGGGAGGATTATTATGTACTGAGTTCTGACAGTTTCCAGCACCTTAAAAAACATAAAAAGCTAATTCCTAAAGAGATATCTTAATAGATTAATTAAAATAATTGCAATAAATTCATTACAGAATTAGGATCTGAACAAGATAATATTCAAGTTATGGCTGTTACCTAAGAAAAGCATTATGTATTGTTTTCCAACCCTGACTTTTTTTTGGTAGCAACCTTCTTACTTCTCTTGTGGATAAGAGCTGACCCATAAAGCACGTTTGTCTTTAATTTTCTTAATATCCATTTTGTTTACAAATCACAGTAAATGTATGGAAAAGAAATTCTACCATTGATTTAATTTGGAGCATTCAAATAATCCATGGATCACTAGTTTGTCTTGAAAACATATATAAACAGCATACAGTTAATCCTACAAGTAATTCAGACATACTTTCCAGAGGAAATGGCAACAGATAAACATGCGGGGGTTTTCTTACTTTTTTTTTTCTTTAAAAGCAAGATCAGATTATCAGTGAAATCCAAATAAAATCCTATTCTTGTGTCTCTTTCCAGGGCTCACAGAGCACTGTGCCAAGCTGGTGAGGCACTATGCTGGGGTTCCACAAGATGGCAAACCCAGCTGCAAAGCAATCATCATTGATCTAATATGTTGCAGCTTTGTGTCAAAAAGTGAGGAACAAATACTTAGACTCAATTCAACTTCACTTTAAACATCTCAGAGACAGAATGCTTTTGGCACACTTTGAGCTACAGTAGGTGTGCTGTATATCATATGAGAATCATTCTAGGTCAGGCAATATCTATTTTCCTGGAGTTACCATTAAACTGAGGTGTTAAACCTACATATGTACTCTGATGTGACAGAGAGCGTGACCATATGTTCCTGCTTGGTCTGGATTGAGTGACCACTGCCTAGTGAGCCTGCAGTGCACGAGGATGTGATGGACAAGTGTTGAAGTCCATTTTCTGTTGCAAGGGTAAAGAGCAATGGCTGAAATAGCAACTGAAATTGGAGGAGATAAAGAGACAAAAGCTGAATGAAATATAAAGAAACAAAGACATACTAAAAAGAATGAGATAAAAAAACCATATGGAAGAACAAGAACAATCACAGGATGTTTAATGACACACAAATAAAAACCCCAAAAATGTGAAATTCAAAAAGCTTCAGTAGGAAGAATAATTGCGCAAAAAACTAAGGAGGCTTGTTGACCAGTCAATAACAGCAGCCATTCCTCTTCAGAGTACAGGAAGAGCTGGAGAGACACTGTACAACCATTCAGCCAGAGATCACAAAGCAAGCACAAATGGATGTTGACTGAAAACAGCTGTACATAACCTTGAGCATCAATTTCAATGAGGAAGCGGATGAAATACTGCTGTGGTCTTGTTCTGTGAAATCCATCAAACTTCCTTAAATAAGGGAGCTATGGCTTGAAAGACTTGAAGTTCAGGACTTTGCCCATGAATCTCACATCTCCTGGCTGAAACACTAATGTGAAAATTGCCTTCATCAAGATGTATGTAACAAAGTAATTCATAAACGGGTGGTCCTTTCCTCTCAGTGTGAAGCTCCAACCAACGCTGTTGAAGTGGTGTTAGAATGAAAGGAGGAAGGACAAGGAACAGTTTGAGCAGCTAAATTTAAATGAGAGTTGCAGATAGATAAGATAGCTCCTTACAATTGTCCTGAGGAATTCTTTTCCCCTTCTTTATCAGAAGGCAGAGAATCAGGATTTTGTTTCTGATCACAGTCCATTTTTACTGCTGAGGGAACAGCAGAGAAAGAAATTTCACCTTTCCCTGGAAAGATATATCCTTATTTACAGTTATAAGGGCAGAAAGAAACCGTCAGACTTTCTCATCTTTGAAATGTACTTCACTGTATGAGCAAGGAGATTTTCTACTTACCCTCTCATGGGACACTGAGGGTAGAGACAGATTGGGAGACTTTCCTGCTGGGCGAGTCTCAGAGAGAGCGGAGACTGGGCCTACGAGCTCCTCAGCCTCCCTTATGCAATCTCGGATAGAGTGGGGGACAGAAGTCGCATTCCACTTGGCAAAGCAAGAGTTTGTAGTCTGGGAGCAAAAACGGGATAATTTTTCTTTGCGGCAAACTGTAAAACCGCTTTATATAAAAAGAGCATCTCCTGATCTTTCCTGTCTGTTGTTTTGGCTCCACTACCACTGACAAAGTGCCCAGTAGATCTATCTGCTCTAAGTAGTTCCTGAGAAGTGTCCTTAAGTCTGGCTAAGCCTCAGTATTACTTCTTAAGCCCTCAGGTAATAGCATGAGGACTTAAACAGAAAAGAGATTAAAAAGTAAATCAAGAGCCAATTCAACAACCAAAGAAACAAGGGACAAGAAAAGAGCTAGTTAGAAACCCATAAATAATTTCTAAAATAAAGACTCCTGGAGCTGGTTTTTGTCAGTGGTAAAACTTCTGAAAGACATGAGAGTGTTGAAAGGACAGCTTTTAACACTGTATGTATGTTCTCATCTTTTTCAGCTTCAGCAAAAGGTGCATTGTGTGATGGCAGGGATTAAAACAGCAGCTGTGTTAAAGAAAAGCACTTTGGGAAAATAGGTCCATTAAGAAGAAAAGATGAAATAAGGACTCAGTATTGGCCAGCTTACCAAGTTCATGTTGAATTTCAGAATACTCAAAACCCACACATTTCATACATACAGACCTGTCTAACAATATTTTAAGGCAAGAACACAATACATTGTTTTCTCTGGTGTAACAAAATGTCTATCATTTTTTTCTGAAACTACATTGGAAAATAGGAATTGCCACATGGAATGGGTTATTATCTCACAGTGGCTACGATTAGATTTCTCAGAAGGAAAGAAAGGGGAGCTCAACAAGGACAATTGACATGATAAGAGCTTTTCGTTCTTTGTCTTCTTCCCTAGATTGAACAAATGCTTGTTGTTCCAACAAGCAGGCTGTGTCATCTGGTAAGTCTCTGCATCTCTCTCTCACTTCAGTAAGTAAATGTAAAGAAACAGACCTACACTTAAAAAAATCAAGCAGAAATATGACCAAGCACTATGTACTCTTCACATCTCTTACATCTAAAATATTTTAGAGTATTTGCTTATAAAGCTATTAAAAAAATCCCTTGAGAAGTTACAACAGTGAACAGGCACTGAATCTGCTCGAAGTTCAGTATGCACCTTTATTGTCTTCCTAGCTATCTGTGCTCCAAGGATTCCCAACAAACTTCTTACCTGAGAAGTTTCCAAAGGAGTCGGGTAGATGGCACTGCAGGGCCTCTCTCTGGGAGACAGGCAAGAGTTTTCTCGGGAATGCTTATGTTTGTCAGACAGCAGAGGAGAAGCTAGAATATAAATGTGTCTAGTGATTAAATTCATGCAGTGAAACTCAAGACATTTCAATTCTATGCTTATGACAAAAAAATCCTCTGTCTCTAATAATTCAGATTCTCCAAGTAATTGGCTAAATACCATGTCTGACCAGTAACATCATGCAGAAATTCAGCTGTGTAACATATCAAGAGTCTTTTAATACAGTTTACCGCAGCAGAGAAGCACTGACCTCTGGCACTGGATGGAGCAGAACTGGTCACATTAGGTGAAGCAGAATGAGTAGAACTCAGGCTTGAGGTAGATGGACTAGGCTGTGCATAGAAGAGATGTCATTGTTACCAGATCACTTTTACTGGTTTGGAAAACAAAAATTTATAGCATACTTTTCACTAGAACAAAAACCTTTAACTTCTTATCAGTAATTCAAAATAGCAAATCAGTATAAAAACCCTTAATCTAACTACACAAAGATGTAACCAAATACTAAATAAATAGAAATGTAATTAATACAGTAAAATAATTACATCACAATGTAGCAACTGTACAGAAAAGTCTATGCACTGTCAGATCACTTTGTATCATAGTCCATTGCTACTTACTACATTTGTAAAAAAATTAATGCTCTAATTTAAACGACAGAAAACAGTTATATAAAAAAATATTTCTAAGTGAATGAGTTTAACACCTCACTTAAAGATTTGGTTTTTAAAAGAAACATCAGCAATAGTTATGAGATTTCTGAATGAAATAATAGAAGAATTAATTTAGTAAATAGCCTTTTGAGAAAGATTCTGTGCAGTTTGAAGAATGACAATAAATTATACCTGCATGTTAAAAACTTCATCTGAGCTTTCTGACTGCCCAGTGATGTTGCTGACTTCAGCAGAAGCTTGGGATGACAGCGATGAGGAAGAATAGCGATTGACAGCTGGGTAACTCAGGGGGCTATGATAAGAATAGTGAAATATAAAATGGTTAACTCTAATTGTCAGTCATAATTTTTCATGTGAGAACAGCGCATGTTTATTAATCTTTAATTGGGGGTGGGAAAAGAAAGAAAGAAGGAGAGAGAATACATCTACCAGCTATTCAAGGCTGAACACACTTCAGCCAGACCATACAAGAAAGCATGCACATAACAGAAGTATTTATGGGTCATCTTCCATGGGTAGCAAAAATATGTGATTACTAATATTTAACTTGCCTGCGTCGTGGTATTACCCTGGCAGCATCAGGGCTCATAGAAACAGGTATGGAATTCCGGCATACACGAGGACTTCCATTTGGGAAATGAACAGGGCTAGCTTGTACACAGGCAGAAAAGTCCTGGTGAGTCAATAAAAGAAGATTAATTAAAATTAACATAATATCTTAAGCATTTAATAAAATAGAGATATGTAGATAACTACATATAAATGTAGTTACATGGTATTTTGGATCAGCTTAATCATTAATAAGAAGAATATTTTAAATTTTCAATAATGATAGTTAAACATTACTATTAGTAAAACATGACTACTTTTCTCTGCATAGTATGGGAAGTTTATGTTTCTCTTTGCAGTACTGCAAAAAGGCTACAAGCTGTAATAGGGACAAACAACCAAAAGATGTCACTGTTTATTGCTTGGGAAAATGTACCAGCCCTTAATGCAGCTGAACAGCCTTCTGTTCTATCCTTGCACCTGCTCATGTGAGTACCTGTATTCCCAAACTTGACTTCATCACAAAGAACTGATCCACCAGCTTTTTGTGCAACGGCCTCATGTCCTGTGGCACCACCTTCTCGTGCACTGCCAAGCCAAATTCTAGAATCTGGGCCTGCAGAAAGGAAAAAAATATTTTTGATCCATTTTCTTTAAGCTCTCATCATCAATTAGGATACCAAAAAAAAAATAAATATCCAAAACCTACCTAAATCTCTGAAAGACCAGTAACCAAAAAAAGGCTAGGACCAAAAGCAAGCCTCTTCCCGTTCAACTTTCTCAAAGGTTTCACTTATGCAAATTCAACTGTAATACTAAAAAACACTATGGATAACATAGTGAAAAATCTGACTTAATGGGAACTTTACAAAGGAGTAGTTCTAAACCCTAAATAAAAGCCATTTTCTACAAGAACAGCTGTAAAAAGCATGAAACAACAGCAATTTTCAAATCCTCTGTAATATATTGGCAATGAAGTCCATGGTCCCCTATCTTATTTCAACTCCCCAGAGACCTCCATAAGTGGTGGCCTGATGTATATCCTTGACACAAGGTATGACATGCTTCAGAATTAGTGCTAAAACCTTAATCTTGCTCAAATTTGGTCACGTGCATTCAAAATATTGAACTGGTTACATGAGGAGTCAGAGAAACTCAGATTTAAAAACAAAATAGCTAGGGAGTGCTGTAATATCTTTGGATGAGAGCTCCTGGCTGATGTTTTCAGGCAGCCTGTGATCAGGCACGCAGCTGTACAGCATCCCTGACCTGGGGTCAGGACTGCAGCACATCCATCCACACACAGAGCCATGCCAGCCCTTCCAAATGCTCTGTGCTAAATCAGCTCTGGGTGCCAGAGAGGGTTGAGCTGCTGTTGCTTGGAACCCACATTTTTCTTACAGGAAGTTACTAACTCCAGTTTTATATTGTAAACTTAGTGAGATTAACCATAGCTTGAAAAAGTTAGATTATAATGTCAATTACTATACATTCTCTCAGTGAAACTAAAGCAAGGTCAGTGAATCTGTTGTGATTTATACTGTCTGAGGACCTGTCACTTGGCTGATCTGACCAAAAGATCCGACAATGCTGATGAAAAATGGAATTTCCATCTTGCCAAAGTCTAAGCTGGCAATAAAATTTGAAACTTCAACATGCTGCATAGAACAAAAATAGATAAATGCCAGTTAAAAAAACTGAAGTATTAGTAAGATCTTTGATTTTAAAATATTCAGCATTTTCAAATGGAAAAACTTCATCTTTGAGGCTGGTAGGTGATTGGCTTATAAATGAATGGAGAAATAATGCAAAAAACATATAACACATAGAATACTCATACATTTAATTTGATCAATTTGTGTTTATCTTACTGCCTACCCACTTTTCCAATTAGTACTATTTATCTTTCATTGCAATAAGATTTTGAATGCTTTTTTGCTCTTAAAGCAAACCTTGTAGTGAAAATACTTTCTGTAATATTGGTAAAATAAAAATATATGCCAAAGCCATCAAATTTTTCAATGAAATAATGTTTATTCTGTCATAGTGATAAAATATTTTGTGCAAATATTTGTATATGAGCATGACAAGACAGGCCTCTCACTCAACCTTTATTTTACACAAACCAGTTTGAAATTATTAAGTTGATAATGGAAAGGACTAGGGAAAATATATTAGCATGGCCCAGAAACCTGCTTGTATAGAAAGCTACTCTGTTCTTGGAATCTAACTCAGAAAACATTGAAGACAACAGGGCAATTAATAACCTCTGATATTTTTTATTTTATCTGGGGACATTTTTTGGTAGAACAGCTGAACAGGCCATCACGTCAGTCTTTTCCCCACTTTACCTGCTCAAGTGTAAGTTCTCTTAAGCGTGTGATCTTCTCTCCATCTTCTGGATGGTTCAAGATGTATTCTTTGACAAAGAACGCCTAAGCACAATAAAATGACAAAGTAAAACAAAGTGAGTAAAAACACACCACTTTTATTTCTTTTTTTTTGAAATCAAGTTTCTTGATAACATTTTCAAATGTTTTCTAAGTTCCTTTGAACTGCAATAATTAATAATGCATGTTAAATAAGTAATTAATCATATAGTCATTGGTGGAGACCATTGGCAAAAAAATGTAGCCACTAGTGAATGGATAGGTTCAACATTTGAAATATGAAGGTGCTGAAATATGAAGCTTCTTCCTCATCAGAAAATAAAAAAAAAATACAGGAACTCATTTAAAGAGGAAAAAGAGGGAAGAAGGAAGACAGAATCAAGAAGGCAGCAGATAGTCAAAGGACACTTTTTAAAAGTTGGAAGTTGCCTTAAGGGAAGGAAGATAATAGTAAAGACATGGTCACTCTTTCCTTGAGAGCAAATGCTCCCAGTGACTGAACTTTGAGCTTTGTACAGGGCAGAAGGGAAAAGCAGGTGAAATGGAAAAGCATTTACAGAAAACAGGACAGCAAGAAAGGTAGAAGATAGAACTGGCAAAACAACAGGTAGACATATAAAGACTGAAAAATGGACATGCAATGAGAAGAATTGGAGAGAAATGGAAGAGAAAAAAAGCCTCACAATTATTGCTAACAGTTTTGATGTTTACAAAACAAACTGCTAAAAAGTCCTATTTCAATACAGTGAGAGACAGAGGGCAGAAGGGAATCGAAACATGAACATTGTCTAAGAGATCAAGAATTACAGCCAAGGACAATAATGAGGAGCAAGCTAGAACCTTTGATATGCTTGTGAGGAATGGAAGCTGTGCAGTCACTGAGCTAGCTCTGACACTGCTAATTCAAACCAGACATAGTTCTGACATGACTGTATTTCTCCAGGGACTCCCTTCATCGTGCTTCACTATGCTAAACAGTTTTGTTGTTGTTTAAAGGCAGTTTGGAAACATAAAAAATGTTACTGCTTTGCTTCGGTCTCACAATTTTCATAACACTGCAGTTTTGATGACAGATTCTAACACTTTGCTGGACTCAATTTCTTGTAGTTTAATTAAGATGCAGTTTTACCAAATTTAACACTGTTGAGTGAACACTGAATCCCTCAGCCTTTGAGACAAGTGGACAGAATGCTATTCAAATTGACATTTTCAAGGGAAAAACCAGCAGACCCAAATATCTCATAACACTATTTGGAGAAAGAGAAATATCAAGTTGGGCTGCAAAAAAACAGTAACTCTTTTTTTTACTGAAGTTTCATAATTCCACTGAATTTTGTATAAATACAGCATCCCAAACATTTAAGGCTTTCCTATTGTGATTCAGAAATTATAATAATGAGGAACAACTGTTAGAAACAAATCCAGTGCTAGACATTTCTAAATTGTATTTATTTTTTTAAATGCCTTTCCCCCCTCCCCCCAAAATAGCTTTTCTTAAAACTTGGAAAAGAGATACAAGAAAGATCAAGAAAATTATGATTCTTTAAGATAATGAACTACTTGTTGAGAATTTATGTGTATGTGTGTGTGTGTGTGTATATATAAAATAAAATATATATACATATATATATACATGCATATAAAAACTAGAAGGTTAGCACAAAAAATAAAATTTGTTAGTTGGCCAGAAGTAACTCCTAAGCCAGAAAAGCAGTGTATTATAATAATTTACCTACAATTGACTGGTTAATTGAAAATTTCAAAAAAAATCACTGAAGAATGCAGGGTTAATTGTGAATTGAGTCATCTTTGGAGTAAGTTTATGGTACTACCTAATGCAAAATGGTTATTTCAATAAACCACGTCACTTAACATTACCTAACCCAAAAGTGCAATATAGGTATAATTACAACAATTATTCATACAGCACTTTCTGTCCTTAATTCATACAGAGGAGCTGCATCTGTACAGGGAAAGAAATAGGATTTTTAATAAACAGAAAGTAAATTGCTTACCTCTTGGTATCTAGCAACTCCACCATTAACTGCTGCATCAATGACCCCATTTAGACACATTGTGAGAGGGTTAATGTTCTGCATCTGTCGAGTTTGACACTGACTAATCAGTGTTCTTAACTGCTGGTTTTTATTTTCTAAAACTTCAATAGCATTCTCAAGGGGGCTCATTTCCACCTGAAACATGAGTGAGAAGCATTGCAAACAACTTAATCTTCAGTTGAAAGATGAAATATATTGCAGGTAATTTTTGATTTCTTAACATAAAACAATATTATTCCATGTCGTAGAGTAGTTTCAGAGACAAAGTACTTCTCAGCTGGGGGAAAGATTTGATTTTATCATGCAATTAATGATCAAAATAATCAACTGTCACTCTTTTGTAGATTCATTATCTGTCCTTGAGAGATGACCCAGCCCTTGTTGCCAAACATTAACATACTTTCAGCCAGTGGTGGAACTCCTAGAATTCACGATTAAACCTTCCTTGGTAATTACCTAAAAGAGGCTTGGGGTCAGGGAGCTTAATCACTTTAAAGGTAGAGAGCAGAGCTGAAGTATTGGTGAGTTAGTTTCCTCATCCAAAGTGAAGTTACCAATGAGACTTTATGGATCAGGAATTTGAATGCAAGCTTTGAGCTAAAATAATGATCAAGTTACAGTCAAAGGCAGCCTTGAGCAGGATGTGCCCCTCAACTCTCAAGGGTGGGGAAGTTCTTTCAACAGGTAATGTGAACTGCCAGAAAAAACAAATGCTGAGTATTGGGAAGAGTACAGGCTTGCAGCTGCCTATAATTTACCAAAATACACAAATGTAAATCTGAGTCATGACCTCATACATGCCCAGGAAAATTTCTTGCAGTTTACTTTTGTAAATGGTGACTGTAAGGGTAAAATGCTAGTAAACTGAAGGTCTTCATATCAGTGGTCATATTAACCTAGTAAAGACTGAGCAGGAGTCAACTAACAAAATTTTTCATGTGACATACATTTTGATTTTACTAAACTCCACCTTTGGTTTTCTATAGGAGAATATCAAGATGGTGACATTTTCCTGCTACGATAAAAGTAAAACACAGCAGAGTTTTAGAGAAAATCGATGGTACTATGGTATCCTTATATTTAATGGGATTATTCTAAGACTAGCTTTGACAAGAAGGAAGAAAGTTACAGATGCTATGTATACTCCAGGGCTCAGCAATTGACCAGTTATTTAGAGATCTTTATAGGAGGAGCCCTCCTCCAAATATATCTAGAATCTATTTGAGGATTTTTTAAGTAATAGAACAAGGAAGGAAGAGGAAATTCCAGTGTGTCAATAACAGAACGGTACATTTGCTGAGTTTTAAGTAATTTACTGACATTAAATGTTGCCTTTGGGTGTCCATTATTGTTCTCAACTTCTTTTTCCTCAGCTGTTTAAATGAATCCTAAGGGTAGTTCTTAAAAATACTTTTCAAGACAAGAGAAAGCAGACAACTCAATATACTTTGTAAATAATTTTGTTGTAGCCACCTTGAGAACTTGGTCAAAGAAATTACATATGTGTAATAAATCTTAAAGCAGTTCATTCACCAACATATGATTAAGGAAGTAAACCAAGCCACAATATGTATTGACATGAGTCTCATACTCACCACTTCACGTTTTTCTACTTCAAACCAACGAGATATTCCAGGTAAACTCTGCACCAAGATCAGTGTGGTTCTCTCTACCCATAGACTCTGAAATATACAAAAGCAATTTATTTCCCTATTTGACTTTGTATCTTCCTTAATTATTACCAGTTTCCTTTATGAACACCTTCACTAAAGTAACAGTATACATTAAAAAAAATACTAACATCCAAATTCTACTGAAATGTAGAATAAGTCAATGACACTTGCTTTTTTCTTACTTTCTAGGTCCTACTACTAAGCAATAATTTCTGCTCATTCTTCACTCTTAAACTTTATTATATATTGTCCACAAATCCCCAAAAGTCACCCACAACTGCATTGGTATTTTAATATTTCTTTTCTGATCTAACATCTGAGAAGAACAAGAGTTCTGAAGCAGAATAACTTACAGATCAGAGAGCATGATTAGGTTTCCTTTGAGAAGCCCTATTCAAGATTCCAGAATGCATAGCTGATGGGAGACTCAAATATCATAGTGGTAAACATTTTGTGCCAGAGGTTTGTCAAATGACAAATCAACACAGAGGATAGTGCTTACAGAAAAAATATATGTAAGCTGTACAGTTAAAACAAAGCTCAAACATATATCAGAAGACAACAGTGACTCAATTTAGCTAATTTATTATCTTTACAGTTTTTTCTTCTAAATTTATAACAAAATTATTATGGGATAACTCTTTTTGTCAGACTGAATACCAGAACATATTCAGCATCAGGATGTTCTTCTAGTGGGTAAGAATTAACATTACACCAAAAGATGAATTTTCACTGTGACATTTTTAGTAGAAGGAACAGAAGTGATTTACCTATTAGGGAAGGTACTATTGCATTTCCCTGAGACATTGCATTTCCTCTAAGTTCAGAGGTAGTTTTTAGTCTTGATATCACAGGAAGAGGTCATGATGCTGCAGTTCAGTCTAAACTGTCTCTCCCTTGCTCTAGAGAGAAATAGCTTTAGGCAATCCTATCCATACCCCAGACTACATCCTTAATGTTTTCCCATCTGCCTGAGAAACTTTTCTGAGACTGCTCTGTCCAGTTCTGCCTTCTATACAAAACAACGCAAAAAAAAGAGGTAATTTTTTCAATTTTAGTCACATTTACAGCAAAACCTCTGCATCTCCCATATATTTTTGATACTATTTTATTAAAAATACAAAGTGAAATACTCAAACCTGAGATACCATCTCCTCTAGAGAATTTGATGTACCACACTCAGCTGAATAATGCAAATGCAGATGATTTTTAAATAAGGCACTTTTGTTGATGTTACAAACAAATCCATAGGTCCACTAGATCAGGAAAGGGCATGATACTTTACCTTGAATTCGTTTTCCTTGTCCTTGGTCCCTTTGTGAAATGGTCTGTCATATCGGAATCGCCAGATGTGATTTACTTTGTAAAAGCTCTTGATATTATCAGGAATGCCATCTCTCTGCAAAACTTCCTGGTTTTCTGGAATTGGTGTCACTGCATAAATCTGCAAATCTATGCGTAAGGAGTTAAGGCTATCCCACTTTATTCAAATTAGCAAAGCATATTGACTCCTGAAGCATTACAGAAGAAAAATTCTTTAAAAAGCGTGCCTCATAAAATGCTTTTATACTGTTAATGGTTTGGGAAAGGAACCAGAGAGATTTTTTGATTGAGATTTCTTTGTACTGTTTTGTTGAAATTTTCATCTTTATTTTTGAAATAGAACTACTTACAAGGAATAGTACATAAAGGGATTTAGTTAAATATATTCTTATATAATATGTCATGCTATGCTAAAATAATGTTGTATTGTAAGAAGTTAAATTACTGTACCTTGAACTGCTACACCATTATCACAGTGGTGATAGCTCTGTAGGTATTTTTAGCTAAACAAATAATGTCAATAACATGTCAAGGAATTCTTAAATAGAACCAAAATTACAGAAGGAACTTCTCAACATAATAGAGTGAACTGGGACAAAATGCAGGGAAATTCTCACCTGCCATTTATTTCAGTGGAGGCACCGTGTGATCGAAATTGGCTATAGGTGTACCGACATTTTTTACAAGCATAGAAAATGTAAGTGCAGAGTATGGCTTTGTGATTATGTGGATACACTGTGCTTCTGCCTGAAAGATGGTCTCATCTGGCTGATTAGCATGTTGCATAGCAATGGCATGTGGGAACTCATTCAACATTCGCTGCTGGAAGGCCTCCAGCCTTTCATAGTCATGTCCTCGGCAAACAAATTCCTTATTCTGAGAGGAATAAGAAAACAAAAAGCAAGAGCAAGTTGCATGAAAATAAGTGGGATCCAACACGCACTTAAATATTGATTTTCCAGACAACTTTTGCATCATTTAAAGAAGGGAAAAAGAAAAGAAACAAAAGGCAAAAAATAAGGAATACAGAAAGAACAGGTTACTTAGAAGAAGGACGTTTTATCACATAAGTTATGTTTTATTCAAAAGTCTGGAAAAATGTAATAATTACACTTCAAAATTTAATAAAAATCTAAAGGGAGAAATTTTTCTTAGTGGATCAAAGAATGCAATTAACGTGATATATCAGACTGCATAAAATATGTAACAGAAATATAACCCAACAAACATTTAAGACAATGAAATGGGTTCGAAGTCAATTCCATGAGGAGCTAAGAAACTTTGTTCTGATGTTGTATAATTCTGAAGAAAAATATTGCATAAGAAAATTATAAAGGCATTCAACTTGCCTTACCCTGTAAATGTTGATTAATTATCAGCTTGGAAAATTAAAATGATCTAGTTTTTACAACACAAAGTAAAAGGATGCTCCTGGCATTGAATTCTCAGAACGGAGACTTTCATGGGAATTGCTACAAAAAAACCCCTGTAACCATATTATTGTTCAACTACGAATTAAAATGCGAAAGCTTTATTACGAAGTTTAGTCTTTATTTCTTCTACAGCAAACACAGTCAGATTTACAAGCTGCTTTGCCATAAAAAATTTAAATCAAATGTATTATGCCTGTCCTTGTTGGTGTTGCAAGCATAAATACGTGCTGTGTATGTTTAACTTCAAAAATTCATAAGAGGATGCATAAGCAGTGAAAGACTTAAGGTTTGAAAGTACTGCACTGTTGTGCAACTCTTTCCATTACTTTTACTCTATCAGTTAAAGTCTTTCGGATTAGTATTTTCAAACTGGTTTATATAGAAGTTATATTCAGATGAATATTAGGTAATCTCAAGAAGTATCTTTCCATCAGACTCTTTTTGAGCATTATTTTAAAAGGCAGAGCTTCATGCTATACTTGCCAGTTAGAAATAGTCATTTTCCCCACCACTAAGGTAAAGACTAATCAGGCTTTTTAGGCCTCCACCACATGGGAGGCTCCTTCATCATTTATTTTAATTACCACAGGAAGAGGAACTTGGATTATGATTGCAGCTGCTCCATGAATAAGACAAATTCTGTTCTCTTCCCAAGGTGACAGTCAATGCAGCTAAACTACTGCAGACTGTGGAAGAGGGGACAGTGTAAACACCACTGACATTTTCAAGGGCACTTCAGTAACTTCAGAATTCCAGATTAATGATCAAGATTATTAACCTTTTTATTTGTCAGTTTTAGTACATTAATAATCAATTAAATTCAGCATATAGAATTTCTAAGTCATTTTTACAAAAAGGAACTTGGTAATTGCTTAAATTGCTAATTGCTTAAATGCTAAATTGCTGATTATCCCACCACCAATGGATACTACTTCTGACAGACTTTGCCTGAGTACCTTCCAGCAGGAACAGAACAGAAGAAAGGGAACAAACTACCATGAACCACTGGTCTGTGGAACAGTGTAGGTGCATGGTTTCCAATAGAAATGTGAATATTGTGTTTCTGTGTGACTCTAGAAGCCTAGAATTTGGCTTTTCATTAGTCAGGAACTTTTCTTAGCCATGAAACATGAAGGTAAAGAATTTCTCACAGGATAAGTACTTGCACATGGTATGAACAAATTTTAACACAGTGAAAGTGATTGTGAATGACAGCATTACTCCATTCTGTTTATTTTCATTTCACTTACCCTCAAGAAGAATGGGAACTTTTTCCCATAGAAACCAACTCTGAAAAATTCTGGCTCCAAGCGCTGTTGATCCATAATTTTGTCATACAGAGATGCTTCCATCATCTGTGTGAGATTGGGAAGAAATGCAATTAGTCTTTTTTGAAAGTGTGTTTTTACCATAAATTATCACAAAAGGGAATGTCTTTCACCTCTGGAGTAATGGAATTGCAATATATCTCTGAGCAACAACTAGGACACCCAGAAGTTTCTGAATGCATCAGATTAAGTAATTATACCTCTTAGGGATCTGAAGGTTTCCAAGAATTAAAAACTAAATCCTTTAAAATATGAAGTACTAATATTAAAGGGGTAAAATAGAAAGACAGTTTGAAACATATGACCCAGTAATCTGCTAATCACCCAAACACATGGCACTAATGTGGTCAGTTAAATCAGCAAAGTCTAATTTACATATTCAAGGCAATTGTGTCCAAATCACACCAGATTCCAATGATTTAAGCATCAAATATGAGCTCCTTTAAAATGTCCCAATAGCAATTAGCATAACGTTTGATCAATACATCTGTTTTTTATTTCACTCATAACACTGACACAAGGGGAACTTAATACCCAAGTTCCCTTTCTCTGATGATATTTTCAGCAAAGTTTTCAATACTGTGGAAAAAGCCAAACAGTCTTAGCCCTATTTCAGGTATCACAGACAGCTATTTAGTATGCATATGATATCAATAGCTGCCTAATTATAATGCTATGAGAAATCCCCACACCTCCATTTTTGGATTAACATTGGTGGCACAGATACAGCAAAAGAATATTTCAAACACAAAACACATTCAGTACAATTAATTAAACATGCATAAACTAATCATTTTATTCACATGACAATAGTCAATTTGCTTTTGCTTACAGGATTCTGCCATTGACATATCAAATTATATATGGAATAAGCAGATAACAGAGAGTCCTGCCACTTGCATAATTTTGCATAATGTTGTTAAGCAGCTCTGAATTAAAGGGACTTCAGTCAGTCCTAGCAGCAAGTATCCTATATGTATAGGGAGTTTATAAGGCATGTTGTAATACAAAATTGAATCCATCAGAAGGAGGTAAGAAAAGAAGACTCAATAATTTTTAAAAAATACTATCTGAATAAATGAGAAACAATGTTTAGAGTTCTAAAATGAAAGATACAAGAAGACTGTACCAAGAAACACAAGAAACATTCATTTTTACTATTTATTATTAAACAGATCATATTTTTAAACAGTAAATTAAAAAAAAAATGTGTGCATTGCCTGTGGCTTTGCTTGCAATTACAACTGCAAAGTCATGCTGCTACTCCTAGTGAAGGACTGCACACAGCACATTTCATGGATAAACTGTAGGAAACTAATGAAACTTAGTTTGTATTGTTATTTTTCTGCATAAGCATGCATACAAAAAGGATGCTGTACAGGTACAAATATTTTAAGAACATTAATTTATAATTAAGAACAATAATAAAATAAAGCAACCTGGTCTGGTGGAAGGTGTCAAGCAGGGGGGCTGGAGCTAGATCATCTTTAAGGCTTCCAACCCAAACTGCTCTATGAAGATAGGATTTTCTCATTTTTCTTCAAAAAGCTCACACTCCTTTTTTATAATCCTTATTGTAGAAAAGATGCCTCAGGGTAAAAAATAAGAGTGCAAACCAAACCTAAGAACCATTCTGCGGTAAATTTAATTTCCTCAGTAATATTTTATAACCTAAATTAAAAAGCATTTGGATTCATGATTGATGAAAAGTGTTCAAGTACATTACCCTCATCTTGCTGAGGTTTCTGTAGTCATAGTAGCTCTCATATTGTTCTGCAATTTTCCTGCATAAGATAATGCCATTTTCCCAACACTGCAAGCAAATAAAAGGTGCTCAGTAATTCAAAGCAACTGTTTGACAATTTGTGATTTATTAGTGGTCCGTTCTATATATACTAAGCCTTGTTGCTACTGAAAATATTTGAACCCACTGTCTCCTAAACATGCTGATAGCTTCTGAGTAATACTCATGAATTCTTTGAAGAATTAAAAATATATTTAGAGACTTATTTAATTAATTATTCTTTCTGCACTATGCACAAAACGTAAGTCATTGCAAGAGTGATGGATGACTATTTTGACGCTACATGAGATGGATTCAACACAGTATGATTTTTACATTTTAAAATTGTACTTTTAATACATCTACCCTAATTTTTTTAGGTTGTACAGTACTTCATTGCACCATGTAAGTTAAACTATATAATTACAGCGTTGTTTGAAAAACATGATGATCAACATCCATTTGATTACTTGTTTTAGGCTTACATGAATTTTACACTAGCTACACAAAATTGTAATGCATTGCATGTTTGTCAGTAAGATGAATCAGAGCACTATGTGGATATAAAATTTTAGACTACAGGATAATTACACTTGCTTAATTCAGAATAGGCATTTGCAGTAATGACAACGAACTGTGATTCCCTCAAACAAATTCATTTTTAGTTTTTAAGAGATACAACATGGCATTGTAAGGTGTAAACATAGCCTTTACAATCCTCACTTGGTCACTTAGTGAATTTCATTAGCTTTATAAGGCTCACTTTCACCACCTTTAAAATGGGGGAAAATGATACCACCTTTTATAAAGTGATTTGACAGTTACAAAGCCAACTGCTATGCACATGAAAATTATTCTTATATGTAAGTGGGGGATTTCTAGGATGCAAACACAGAATTAAACGAAATGTACTGCATCGGTAAGTAACTGCTTAATCAAGCAAGAACAAACACTTCGCCTCAATACAAGAAAAGAGTGCAACCCTGGAACTAACATCCTAAAATGAATAAACTACCCTTCCCAGATCCACTCAGTAAAAGAGGACTATTTTACCTTTCCCCTATCGAAGTTTTGAATGATGGTCAGATGGAGACACTCCTTGCGCTGCCACTCTGTTTGCATGGGGTAGTTGAGAAATTCCCTGAGCGGCCGGTCTGACCACTCCAGCAGCTCGTCGTACAGCAGGAGAGTGTAGGCAGCCTCTGCAAGACAAACCACAGCACGGCACTCACCAACTCCAAACACATTACACACACAAACAAAGTACACAGAGATGTGAATGCTTTTCTTGAGAGCCACCTTTCTAATGGGTAATTGATTTATTTTGAGTATTAGCCAGATGGTATTGGTATTTTTTGGACAGAGTTACTATTACAGCTATAATAAAAATAGCTTAAAATTTTCATACACTATTTAGAGTCACTGGGGCACTTCTTCTGGAGTCTCAAAATACAAAGGAGACAGAAATTAAGTAAGCATTTCCTGCATAGCCCCAGTCTTCCCTAATGCTAAGGAGAAACCCTCAATAACTCTGCTGTCTGAAAAAAGGAACAAGGACTGGAGGATGAGGAACATCAGTAGTGAAAGAGGAAAGACAACAAGACTGTGGACACAGTCCAAAAGAGAGGGCTGGGAGGAAAACAGGGAGGCAGATGTGTGCTTAATAGAATCCACTCCTTCCACAGAGAAATAAATTCCTGATAGCTGAGCCTTACCAGCTGGCCATAACAAGAAATTTAGAAGTGTAATATTTTTCTCTTTTTAATTTTTAAAATTTTATTTAGTTTTTGGTTCGGCAGGAATCAAACTGGTTGTCAGTCTCTACTCAGAGAAGTGTGTAGTAATCTTTATATTAATCAGTATAAATTATCTGGAATATAAAAATTATTATTTTTTTTACATTGATTTCAGAGATTCCTCAGAAACAGTACACTAATATAATATAAAATTAATATTTTTATTGGAAAGTCAGACTTCAGCAAATTACAAAACACCAGAATTACTACTGGCTACAACAATTCAATTTGGCTAACTGAGTATATGTATTATTGATTTCCAAGCTAATATTCACAGTTTATGTTGCCACTCACAGGACCACTTTGCATGAGTGAGTCAGCACAAAGATGGGCCATGTTCTGGAGATGACTTCATTGGAGAAAGAAGTTCCCTACTGACTTATTTTATTGCAGATTTTATAGGTTGTACATAAAGCAAAAAAAATAACAATAAAGTACTAAAGTTCTTTTTGTGCTAAGCTAAGTTTGCCCCAGACAGCCACATCCTACTTCTGCCTCTGCCATATGAGCTCCCATAAGACAGGCGATTTAAGCCAAATTTTACGGGATTTTTTCTAGCAGTAGTGTTCCTCTACACGTCCAACTGAGAACCTGTGGAGGAAAAAACATCACTGCAGCAGACAATTGTGTGAGAGAGTGCCTTGAACCCCAGTATTGCAAAATGCTAAGTGTGGTGCAAAGTGGTGCTGTGCTGTGGTACACCCATGCAAGGAAAACCAGCTCGAGTTCCACAGACAACCTTAATTCTGCATCACACTCAGCAGCTCTCAGGCTGCTTGACTGGTAACCACCTTTGTCATAGCTTCAAGCTACATTTTTCTACTCAAGAAATGAAGCACATCTATATGACAATTTTAAAAATCCATGAAGCTGATAATAAATTATTCAAAATCATAAGGAAGCAAAAGATAGCAGAACACAAGTAGCTGCTCAGGATAGCTCACTGTGACCTTACCTTTCTAAACTTGGCATCTAAGTCCTTAACAAAATTTTGTCTGCTCTAACAATGTAGTTTTCTTAAATTATAATAAATTTATACAGAAGGTTTCTAAAATAAGAATGATCATACTGGATTACAAGTCTGAATGTTTCCTCCACCCAGCATGTCTGGCAGTGGCCAACACAACAAATAAAATACTGATACCTCAGAGGAGAGAGGAGAGGACTGTAACTACTGACTTGCATCAAAGCACTAAGGAGAGATAAATAGGGTTGACTCATGATGTGGAAAATTCAATTTATACAGGAAATATTCAAAACACTAGATTTTTCTAAGGTGGATAGGTAAAAAGTCTCATTACAGTTCTCAGGAGGAATCAGTGCATTTATGTGATTCAGCCTCAAGAGTGGTATATTTATAGCCCCAACTGAGTGCTGTGTAAAGAAAGATTTGAAATAATGTTTTGTGTAAAAATTACTTTTTTTTTTAACAGAGCATTTTTAGAAAAAGTCCAGTAAATCATACTATGGAAATGAGAGAAAAACCATTTCATCCCTAGGATGAAACAATGCCATTAGCAAACTAGTGCTGCAACATGAAGGAATGCTGCTGAAGTATCAAGCTTATTTTCCTAATTCCAAATTCTCTAGACCAGCTGATTTACAAAAATCTGTATTGTCTCTCATAGGGCAAGGCAATGAACTACAAAAGTCTGTTTTCTAATTATGGGAGTGAGACAAGTCTTATTAAGGCTCTTAAAAAAATTAAAAATAATAATAAATTTTAAAAAAAGGAAGCAGTAAAATCTACCACAGCAAAGAATGCAAAAATCACACAGATGAATAACAACCACATGGGAAATATAACAAAGTCCTGGAAAAAAATTTTGAGCAAAATACTGTTTAAAATCAGAATGGATGGCAAAACAATTGCCATCCAATTGCCTAAAAAAATTAGGTTCATATCATAGTTGAAGGTAAACTGGACACATAATAGTACCCAGTGCAAAAAAGAAACTCAATACTCCTCAAAGAGTTACTAAGATCTACTATGCAAAATAATAGCTTTATACAAAAGCCAGCTGTGGCAAAGAGACTTCTTAATAATCAAAATTCTCTCGTGACTCACTATTGCCAGGTCACATGAGGAAACTAAAATCTCTTCTTAACAGATCCTGCTATCTAGTCCACATTTAAATGCATGAACTGCAAAGGGAGTGTGGAAATTCCAAGTGAACAATGTTTCTTATGGACAGCAGAAAAGCATAAGGAAAGTTGCTGTGACACCAGGTACCTGTAAGCTGTTTACTGGAGACTCCCAGCCAACTAACCTGCTTGTAAGAAAATTCAAAATCTAGAAATTTTGAACATATGCAATTGCAAAGACTGGGGAAAAGCTGGAGGTATTACAAGGTCAGTAAAATATTATGGCAAAGACAGTGTGATTTAAAAGGGTACTGATTTTATCTCCTCCAGCACTCACTGATGGCAAATAGTTCCCCAAATGAAATGTGTGTTTAGCTGTATAAACAACAGCCATGCACAATATTTTCTTATTTCTTCATGTAAAAAATAACATCCTTGGCACAAAATTAGAGAAATCTTGGACAATAGTACTGCAAATGTGGTATGTGAAGATTTAGAAAGACATCATGAAATTGCAGTACTTGTCATAGGTTTTAGGATATCTACCTCATTATGAGTAAGTTATATGGGTCTTCCTTTCTTTTATTTCTTTTTTTAAACCAAAAATGAGGTTCTGAAACACAGCTGTGTTGAAACACTTCACCAAACAGATAGCGAGGAGCATGACAAAAAAATGTATAGGCTCAGATACCACTGAATGAACTCATAAAAACTTCTTCCAAACTTCAGTCCTTTTGGGTGAAAAATGACCGTATCACACATTTATTGCTAGTGGGTATCAACAGAAGTAATTTACATTCACCATGGCTCAGCAAATAATAGTGCCGTGGGGCTGAAAAAAGCAGTATTTTGAGACATCAATTAGGCAAGGAAACTCAGCTGTTGCCTGGGTTGCTATGTTCTGCACTGAGGATACAGCTTACAGGCTTGCGAAAGACTGCAAACCACAGACCAGTCCTAAATATCTTTTTCTAGTTTGTATTCAGTTACCTGTGAAGTTTTGTGCTTTCAGATGTAGGTCATAGAGCTTGTGAATATAGCGAATATACATCTCTTCCTTGTTCAGTTCAGTCTTGTAAAAATTCTGAAATAAAATTGAGTTTTGTAATAAAATGTAGTAGCTAATAAATTTATGATAATGGTTGTAAATAAAAGACTTCAAACATAATCTTCTAGAAATATATGCACAGATTACATTTCTGAACATAAACCTGCTATTTGTTGTTACATGGATAAAATATGGACTACAATATCATAAATCTTAGTTCAAAACCTTCTTTATCTGTTTACAAGCCCTAAAGCAAGGTATGAAAAAGTTACAGGAAGAGGAGTGCAAGCCTATAGTGCTGTTCACAAGTACTGCCACATTCACAATGGTCATGCAGCTTAAGTCCTCCTGCTAGACATACTCCATGTTCAGGATAATCTGCTTTGGTTAATAAAAATTTATAGGCTAGAAAAGTCTAAGCACTGGTTCTCATTAGCAATTAACAATTTCTGTTTTATTATTTAAATCACTATTTTAAACGATGCAGTTTTTCTTCTAGTGTACAGTATTCATATTCTGTGCCACTGTTTCCTAAATTGAGTTATTATCAAGGAAAAAGGTGGGAGAAACACTATGAAAACAAAAAAATAAAAACTTTATAGAGAAAATATTTTTAAACTGATTTGAGAAAATTTAGCATTCATTGTCTCTCTGTTGTGCAAGAGTATTAAAAATTTCTTTGAAAATGATTAGGGTATGAAATCCACCTTAGCCCATATGAGTCATTGAAAATCGTCTTAAAAAGTAATATGGTGTTTTTAGATTTTAAAATATTTTCATTTTCTTTTCATACAAATCTTGGACACTTTGCTAATAATAGATTAAAACCTCCTTAGGGATGAAAATAATCCAGGTACTTTAAAGAATTCAGATCATGCAAGATATTTTGACAGCAAGCCAGCTGCTTTATAGCTTCATAGTAAATATCATCCTTATTTAGAGCACTATTTTTCTACTGAAGAAATCCTTTGTTCTCTTATGTATGACTGCTACTTAGAAGTGATCCCAAATTGTTTCACTGACGTCAAAAACGCAGAATTACAAGTCAGCTTATTTTGTTTTTTTCCCCTCTGGCTAAAAATACAGCTTTTCAAAAAATTCACCATGAAAATGGAAACTTTCCAAGGTTAACAGAAGTCAACAAACTTGTCAGTGGAAACTGGCCTAGAATCAAAATGCGTCTTGTAAACAAAAATGACATCTTTTTCATACTATGGTTTAGCACTGTTGGTTTGTGGCAATAAAGATAGCACGACAACAGGAGGTCTTGAGCAGCATTTCTGTCTCTTTTACTAGGGAGAGAATAGTCAGCCTGCAGTTTTCACAAGATATCCCATACTATATGCTATATTAACAAACTTGCATCAGTTATTGGAAGAAAAGGAACAAGAGAAATCATGTAGGGTTTGTTTGGTTTGGGAGAGGAGGAAAGGCGTGTTTGTTTCTACAAACTCAGAGACTAATTAAACTTGGAAAGTACTTTGGTAAAGTTTATCCAGTAGGAAGAGACTTAAAACTGAATAATGCAGTTTTGGAGACCTTTCAGAACCAAGCTAGGAAATGCCAAGGAAGACTATCTCCCTACTGCACCAATCTCAGCCTGGAAAAAATAATCAGTGATCATAAGTGTAGTGTTACTCTGTCAAATTCTACTCAAATTGCAACAAGAAGCAAAGTATATCCTATTCCAATGTGCATTTGTTCAACTGAAATCGAAAAGGGAAAGAGAAAGTATCATACAAACCAAAAGGCTAACGGTGCAGCCAATCTTTTTGCCATCCACTTCTCCCATTTTCATGCAGTCCCTAAAGCAGAAAGTAATGAAAGTCAAAAGTTTATCCTCTTACAGTGAAGGACACCTCAGAAAACAGATACATTTCACTTAGCAAGCTGACTGAAAGGATTGCATTTAGCTGAAGAGCTGACCCAAGTAGCTAAGAGATTTCGTGCCTCCTTTTATAGTACATTGAATACCTCAATTGTCAAGAAAGTCAATGTTTTCTTTTTGGCTCTGTCATTATTATGTGACCTTTTTTTATCACATAGGGAAAAAAAGTAGCCAGTATAACCATGCTGAAGTAAAAGAATAACAGGCAGGCATCACCACATAATCAGTAAAAGAAATTTAACATGACTTTAAAACATTCTTGCATACATGAGCCAAACAATTTTCCCAAATACTCTCATAACTAACAGCACACCACTGCTTTGAAAGACTGGGAGTCCTAGAGGTTGTAATCCAGCTGGTCCCTGAAGAGAAATAGCAGTGCCATACTTCTAGAAATTAAGAGCTCGGTCTCTTTGTTGATGAAATAGCTTTCTTTCCAAGCTATCAGTGATGACAGCAAGTGCAGTATTAGGTCTCACCATGTGTCCCTACGGAATGAGGGAGAAAACCTTACAATTAAGCTCTGGACAGTGCTATAGTTGGTGGCAATAAGGAGGACTGAGCTGAAACGTGAAGCCTCTACACAGGCTCATAATTGACTGGGAAAATTGCTTTTAGTCTCGCACTCCTGAAAGAGAGAGTACCTGCCTCTCATTTCCCTCTCCTTTGATCACATGGTAGAGTCAGATGCGAGGTGTTCATCCAGAGATCATGTCTTTGTATACACACTTACTGTGCCAGCTGACACCACAACTAAGCATGATTGACACAGTAATAAGAATTTTACATATTGTGTAAAACAACTGTCAGGTGATTAGTACTGAGCTCTGTGTCTTCAGACAGACTTGAGTCACCAACCTGCTGCCAAAAGTTACTACATTGCCTGACAGCAAACTCAAGCCCACCACTGGATTTTTTGCACCATGGGGAGCCTCCTTGGTTGTTTTCATCCTGCCAGTTGCATTTTCCTGTTGGCTAAGCAGCTGCTGTCAGAGATCCTGAGCACTTACAGCTGCTCTATCCACATATCCATGTGCAGTCAGCATTGAGCAAGATAACTGTATTTGTTTCCTAATATTTCAAAGACGACAACCCTACCTCTAAACTGCGATAACCACTCACCTGTAGTCCAGGAGCCTCTCCATGAGGCGAGTCACAGTGGCAATTAATGAAACACCACTTTCCCTCCATGTTTCCCGCTCAATTTTCTTCAGCAGACTGGAAAAAAACAAGCCAGAAAAATGTCACTGTTTATTTTTAACTGTCACTATGACAACCTCTCTGCTTTTACCACTACCTTAATACCTTAGCAACATCTCTGATAGTTAGATTTTTTTTTTTTTTCACAAACACCCTCCCAAGAAGTGCAATTTGCAAACAATGTCTTACCTAGGATAAGGACCAAAAAGTGGAATTCTAGTCCAGGAAGCATTGACAAAACAAATGATTTTTATATTAGCTGCATAAGGTTAAAAATATGTCAAATACCTAATTTTCAGAACATATTCATATCCCAAAGACTAAAACACAATTCTTCCATAAAATTTTTATATTCACTTCATGCTGATATGTCAGAAAATGAGGAATTTAAAAGTGCTCTTAGAAAAGAATATTCATCAGCTTAATATACCTTCTAAATTTTTTAAAAAGATTTTTCTTTCTCTCCTCTCTTCTCTAATATTTCAGTAAGCATGATATTTAAGAATAGAGTAGGGATTTGAACAAGATGATTCCCCCACTTCACTTAATGTTTCTTTCTGAGAACACACTATACTGTACATGTAAAATTCCAGTACCTTAAAGTGTCATAAGATTATTTTGTTAAAAACTGTTGTGCAATGTAAATTCCTACCATGCATTGAAGTGGAAAGATTTCAAAATGTCAGTAAAACTGTACAATATAATTCTCTTTATTATTATTGTTCTTTATATCATTCTGCTACAGGCCTCTGTTTTTCATTGCTTAAGTTTATCAAATATTTGTCATTTAGGCATGAATTTCCACATTTTCTCTATAAGAGTGAGCAAGGAAATATTTATCTACAGAGCTGTGTTGCTTTTATACTTTGGTACAGGAGCTCGGGTGGATGACATGTCCATGGAGATATTTCAGCAGACTCCCTGAAAATGTACTCAGTTATGGTTTATTTAGAAGGATCTGAAAATTCCCACAATCATATCCTTAAGAGCTTTTAGAGCACCTCTGAACCTTCTGTCTGTCAGCTCCACTGACCTTCATCCACCCTGAGCATGCTCAGTCCCAAAAACCTCCTACATCCCAACCTCAAACCTGTAACAGCGCTCAGGAACTCCTACCTGCCAACTGCACTAGCTGTACACTCCAGCTCTGCTCCTCACAGCCTCAGGGATGGCACAGATGCAATTCTCCAAGCAAATTTGACCTAAATGAAGCTGTGCTCTGCTGGAACCGAGGAGCAAATACTGATCTTCATCCTGCACTCTTATATGAATCCTAAACTCACTTCTTCTCTTAAGGAGGCAGTCAGATGTCTTTCCCTCACAATCAGAGGCTGACTCTTTTTCATTGCTAGCAGGCAGATGATAAGGCCATCCTTAATCAGGAAATGCTGAAGCATTAAGCTGGCACCTCTGTTTTCCATACAGAATACCTTAATTAATTTTTGAACCCCTTATGTTCCTTCTAATAGAAGCTTTTGTGTCTAGTAAGAAATAAGAGTAGATCCCGTCATGTTATTGAATCTTGATTACCACAGGGATTTTTCATTTCTACTGTGTTTTAACCCTATGTTAAAAAGGAACATTTCAACTTAGATTCAACAAAATAATTACTGATAGCTCCTCTAGATCCTCTAGAAAAACAACAGAAGCATGACTTCTCTTTCAAAACAGATTGTTCTTATCTGCCTTCGACTTATACATTTTCTTTAAAATTGCATTGGCACGTTCCTTATAAACACACAATTTGTAATAATGAGTTGAGTTGGTACATTCAGAGTACTTATACAAACTGACATCAATGTGGTCAGTTGAAAAAATTAAAGACTTGCCTTCTGATGCATTCCTCCCTCCCCCCCCCCCCCCCCCCCCAGATTTCCAGCACAATGCACAGAACAAACTCAGAATGAAAAAGCTACTCACATCCATTCTGCCTAAATCTAGATAGACCTGAATCCCTGTTCTTACAGATCCCAAAGCATAGCCGAGATGCTTGGCTATTTGTACAAAGCACTAAGGGGGTTAAACAACAAAGGGAAACTATAAAAATGTTTCTGTCTATGCATGCTAATATAGCCTAACACCTGAACTCACCTGAACAATTATGGTTTGCTTTGTTTTGTTTGGTGGAGGGAAAAGGAGGTATATTTAATTATTTTTAATCTTGGGTACCCCAGGAGTAAAAGAATAGTGATCCAGAGGACCAGAGTTCTCCAGGGACAAACAGCAGGCTTAGAACAATGTTCAGGCTAACTCAATCATGTAGTAAATGGATTTTGTATGCATTATTCAGACTTTTAGCACACAGGCAGCTAATCCTAGAGGTGCTTTAAAACATCTGGATGCTTCTTTTAGAGTTCAAAGACTTCACTATAGCCAGAGGTTCCCTGAACGAGTCATAAAGGCTCTCAAAAGGCTCACTCCAGACAGATTCTAATGGACTGGGCAGTGATGAATTCAGTCATGCATTTGGAGAAGAAATTAAGATGACTGAAGACAGCAGAAGAAAGGTAGCAGCCATCACTTTTTATATAATAGATTCATGGTTCAAAAATTCATCCAGAAACTGGCAGAACTCAGTTATAAGTCCCTGCTCAGCTGAATGTCAGCTACAATCTCTTCAAAGAGAAGCCTCACTGCCAGGCCCCCAAGCAGAACCCATTAGCCCAGGTTTTGTGCTTCAATGGGGCCACCTAACTTCCAAATCTGAAATGCCCTGTCTTAGGCCAAACTGAAATACAGCTGCAGAAGTAATAAACTGCCAGCATCCATCTGATTCAGAAGAAAGACCTACTTCTGAGGATTTTATTTTAACCACCAAAAATAAAGCAAAATCATTCTTTTCCCTGTACTAATAAATTCAGGAATTCAATTGCAGTATTACAGTGTAAATGTAGATCAGAACAGCTTTCATACCATATTTACAATGGATAGCAATTGCAACATCTAGTTTCTCATTATAACAAAATGTTCACTACTTCATGCTTTGCATTTCCTTCAAATGACATCAGGAGCTAATCAGTGAATGGTCACATTCAAGTCCCTAGAAAGACATTGATTCAAAACAAACAGCAGTCACCTTCCCCCTACTTTCTCTTTTTATTTGATATAGATAATTCCATTGTAGGCAACAAATTCTAAGCACATATCTTATCTATCTCCAGAGATGCTTATAATTTATCCTTGAAAATAGATGTTCAAAGGAAAGAAGCAGTGATTGTCTCTGGGGAAAAAAAAGCAGTTAATGGGGGAGTTAAGAGATTTAAATTCATTTTCCAAATCAGGCAAAATAAACAGCATGACAAAACCTGAAAGTCTCCCACCCACTGCAGTTCCCAGGCTGTAGGTGTGTGCATCCCCTTGGTTCCCAGTGATACCTATCAAAAGTAACCACGCCTAATCTTCAGAAAGATCAGGTAACATTGTAGTATTTTCTGTCATTGAAGACCATGAAACCACAGCCTGCTGCAAAACTGTATTACTATTCCAGCTTTTGGGTACCTGCTACATCTCTGCCACTTCAGCCTAAACAAGTCTGTTTTCGTGCACTTTGTAAAGACACCCTAATATTGCTTAGCTTAAATTGCCCATGGAAGAAATAAAGAAACCCCAGAATCTCAGGCTAACCAACCAACCCTGTCTCTTGCAGTCAACTCCCCAAACTGTCCATCTGATTTTCATAATTTGTCTTCACATGCCCTAGAACAATATGACATTCTCCATTTCAGATCATTAGTATCTTCTACAGGCTCTCCTCTTGAGAGCTGGTAATGCATACAGACAATCAAAGTAAAAAAAAAGAACAAACTAATAATAAATACTACCTTTTTCATTAGCTGGGAGTGAACTTGAGCACTTTGAAATTTCACAGAGTTTAGTTTTAACTTCTGTTATACCATGATAGAAACCACATGTATAATGATGCTGTGAGACATTTTGCAATTTAAATTACCATGACTATGTTTTCAGCATTTAGATTTATAAAAAGCTGTCAGCATTTTTCACTGTATCATGTTTAACATTCTCCAGTTGAAATCTAACTCAAAATCATAAAAAATTAGGCATTGTATTTGATACCAGTAAGCTTTCTTATAGAATTTTAAGTTATTTCAGGGATAGGCACACTGATGTATTTTACATAAGCTTCATTTTATAATTAGAGCTTTTCCTTAAATGACTTAATTTTACAGTTAGAATACTGTATTACTAAAACATTGAAAATATCTTACCCTTTATTTTCTTTACTCAGATTGGGAAAATGTCATGAATAATTACAGGAAAGTTCTGCTTAAGCATACTGTACTGCTGTTCACTATTATTCATTCAATTCCATACTATTCTGCCTAATTTTCACCTTTGCTTCCGTACATGATAAATATTTAAAAACTCTTTTTTAAACTCGGTACAATTACAGATTATGAAGTGTTTGCTATTTTCAGACACCAAGACCTGACTCTTGTTCTTTAACCAAAGACAAGAGAGCCAAAAACAATACTTAAGGAAGAAAGAATTATTAAGAAACAATACAAACAGGGAAAAAAAAGTCATGTTTTTAGTATTACTGAAGAAAACACAGCAGCCTGGAATCCTGAAGATGAACAATACATCTCCTACTGAAATAAACACATCAGAAATATGTGAAATCTTTCACTTTGGTGGAATTGAGCTCTGAGGAACGAGAGAGACGGAGCCCTGTTAGTTATTTTGCATCTGTACTCTGTGACAGTCATTTATTTCAGTCAGTGAAACAATTTATGCACAACTTTAGGGACTTCAGCATTATCATTAGCTGTTCCTATTAAATTTAAGTGACATATCATTTATTAAAAAGCACTAAAAGCTTAGCCAGTAATTTATCAAAAAAATTAGAAAGAAATAATCTTATCAGAATAAATACAATTGTTTACATCAAACAAGAAATCAACAAGTGACATTACTCAGAGGACTACAAGTAGCAATAGAAAATCACTTATTAAATGCTTTGTTGAATTGTCATGCCTTGTTTTCAAATGCTCCATCTGAGCTCTACCTGCACCCTATGCAATTATGAAGCATTTCTTGCTTTTCTGATTTTAAAATTAGTAGGTAGAGAAAGAGAATGCTCTGTGATATAACAGATTTAGCCTTTCCCAATTATAGCTGTATGCAAGTACTGCCAGACTTTACAGATGCTATGCAACACCATGAAACATTTTATTCTTCAGATTTTAAGGAAATAAAAAAAGAAAAAGAAAAAATGAGCATCCCAACTGGTTTAAGCATTACATTTCTACAATGACATTAGCCTGTGATACAACCAACTGAACTCAAGGAATGGTAAGATAAACATATTACTCACATACTGTTGAAGAGCTCTCGGTATGTTTCATCACCTTTACCTTCTGACATTAGGCTGTCCAGTTTGTCAATCAGCTTTGCTTCCACCTGCAACATATAAGTGTGGTGTAAACAGCTTCTTTTTCCTTTAATGAGATTAGAGAAAACGGAGGGAAGATCTGGTTTTATGTAAGAGACTTTGCTAAATGCATATTTTAGAATTATTGGTCAATCATGTGATAAGCCACTTCATCTCTTTGAAGCTGTTATAATTCCCGAGGTTTGTAGGGCTTTCTTTTTTTTTTTTTTTGTGGTGGTGGTTTTTTGAGTTTTTTTTTGGAGGGAGGGAGCTAATTTAAATTGAGCAACGTGACTTTAAAACTACAGGCTGAGTAGCATTTGCTGCTGCTAAGGCAGCTATCTATTTATGGAGTCGGAGGAAAAGCACACAGCCCAAATAAATTGCCTGAATTCTCATTGCAAGGCTGTAAGCACAAGATATTTTCTTAGGCTGAAGTAAGAATATAATCTTTTCCTACCTGCACCTCATTCATTATAATTTAATATACATAAATGTCTGCACTGTTCAGAATACTTGGGAGCTCAGACTCTCCCAACATTCTTACCTGCCCGTATTTCATTAGAAAGCAAATTTCCTGGACTTACATATTAGCTATCAAGGAAACTTGGTGGTTAAGAATATCCAGTGCTAATGATTCCTTCAATGCATGTTTTTAAGTGCATTGATTATAAAAAATATAGAGCTGATGGTACACTGTGTATTTATATTTCAAACCTCCTTCTTATCAGTAATATATTAACAATCACAAGTCTAGGGGAGAAACCAAGCTATTATAATTATTTTATTACAGAATAAATCTATTACAACTTACACTTGAAACCAAACTTAAAAGACAGAGTAGCAGAACAAGTGGATTTTCTTCCTTCTCATTACTTGTTAACATTTCTGTGGTGATTTTTAACAATAAACTTATATATTGACATTGAAAAGCTACCTACTCACATCACCTGCACTACTCTTGTTTTCAATAGTTTGGTTTGTGCTTTAGATGCAACTCCCACCCTAAGCCTTATGATTGCCTGGGAGTAATTAAAATACTTCTACTTTCCTTCAATTTGAAGCAGCAGGAA
Source organism: Ammospiza caudacuta (assembly GCF_027887145.1). Classification (NCBI taxonomy): domain Eukaryota; kingdom Metazoa; phylum Chordata; class Aves; order Passeriformes; family Passerellidae; genus Ammospiza; species Ammospiza caudacuta. The sequence continues at coordinate 51,479,364 of NC_080597.1, forward strand.
GGAGGGCACTGAGAATGGTTTGAGGCAGTCTTAACTGAGTGGGAGCTGAGGGAGCAGATGGCATTCTTGGTAGTTCCTTCCTAGCCCATTAAGAATGTGTTTGAGCAACAAGCATTCTTGGATCTTTACTGAAGAACATCTGGTCTTTTTCCATAGTAACCAAGAGGGAAGCTGGTTGAATCCTATCTAACCAGCAGTCTGTACCACTGTAAAGCAGAGGTGAAAATCCACCACAGCAATCTTGTTAAAAACAGCTCCAGTTTTGTTCTTCACTTCATGAGGCCATGGATTTTTTCCTCATCTCACATAAGTAACATGATAGTATTAACATCTCACATAACTAACATGATAGTATTAACAGGTGAATCTTACCAGCCCTGCAAAGAGAAAAAAGGGAAAGCCCTTGTGGGTACCTTCTCCACCCTGAACCACCAATGGAACTCCAGGTTCAAGTCTGCTAGGACTCTATGAAGTGCTTTATATTCAGTGCTGTTCTATAAAGAGCTTCACACAAAGTACCTGTTTGAAGTTGCCGCTTCGCCTTTGCTCCCAGTCCATCATGTCATGGAAAATAGGAATCATTACATTCCTCAGGTCTGGCTGAGGGATCAAGGTCACTTCCAGGAAAGGGCCAATCAATGCTGGAATAAAGTGAAGCTTGTGTTCCCCTAAAATGAAAATGAACATAAACCTGAATGTGAATTGGGTGTCCTGTGAGTTATCAAGCAATCCAAATGCTGTCTGAAGAATGAAAAAATAGCATTTTAAATGCCTATAGTTTTTTTCTTAATCACACATATATCATAGCATGGGCTATTTCTTAAGCCCAAAAAGTGAAAGCTATAGACAAATGAAGAATATAAGGCAAACATAATTTATGAGATTTTATTATGCACTACTGAGTTCAGAAGTGTCAGTGGGTTAGCCATATCTGAAATTAATCCTCCAGCAAGTTAACAAAGACAGACAAAGTACTGTCTCTGCATTTCACAGAATCACAGAAATTCAAGGCTGGAAGAGACCTATAAGATCATCAAGTCCAACGCATGTTCTAACAATTCAACTAGATCATGGCAGCAAGTGCCACATCCAGTCTTTTTTTGAACTCTTCGAGGGATGATGACTCCACCACCTCACTGGGTAGATGATTCCAGTATCTGACCACTCTTTCTGTAAAATACTTCCTCCTTAATTCTAGCCTGCATCTCCCTTGACGCAGCTTGAGACTGTGTCCTCTTGTTCTATCTGTTGTCGCCCGGAGAAAGAGACTGACCCCCAGCTCACCACAGCCACCCTTCAGGAAGTTGTAGAGAGTGATGAGGTCACCCCTGAGTCTCCTTTTCTCCAGGCTGAACAACCCCAGCTCCCTCAGTCGCTCTTCATATGGCTTGTGCTCCAAGCCCCTTACCAGCCTCGTTGCTCTCCTCTGGACACGCTTAAGCAACTCAACGTCCCTCCTAAATATTATTATATTATTATAATATTATAAATATTATATTTCACGAGAATAATTTGGTTTCTAATCTCTACATCCTTGTGTTTACAAAATGGTTAACTGTCTGGTATTCTGTGCTCATCAGAAAGAGGTAAGTACTTTGTTTTTTACCCATCTTTAGTTTTGCAAGTATAGAAATGGAAATATGTGTTTCAATAGCAGGAGAATAAAAATATGACACAGCTGTTCTCAAAACAACTTGCTTTAAAACCAGTTCTAAATCTTACCACATTCCACTTAAAGGAAAATTAAGTTCTTGCCAGAAAAGCTAGAAATGGCAGAAATGGCATACAGTAAACACTGACCATTCAGTTTCAGTTTTCCACAAGTGAGACTTCTGACATCCTCAAAATTAAGAGATTATGAATCAGGATGCATTGATTTTTCCAAGCTAGGAATTCATTTACATCCAGCCTACCTCTGGATATTCCAGTGGGCATTTACCCCTGGTTGCTGTGTGTTCAGTGTTTGAGTTTGCGCAAAGGAAAACAACAACTCCCTTTTCTGGAAACATCCTAGGATGCTTATCCCTATGAAAGCAAGGTGACTGTACAAGGATCAAGGCTTTGGTTACCATGACTCTTACTGCTACAAGAACTGTAAAATGTTGACCAGCACAACACCAATTGAAATAAATATCCTAGCATTTAGTTGGACATATTACCAGATGAGTTCCTTATTACAGGGGTGAGTTTTGTGGAGATGAGCTCCACAAAACTCACCCCTACTGAAAGGCGTCATTTGCCTGCATCCCAAGCTTCTATTGAGCAGAGAACAATATGAGTGGGGAGGTGATGCACACTAAGATGTATGAGCAGGAGAATATCCTTGGGAAAATATCCTTGATACACCAGTTCTGAAATACCCACCACGTATCCATGTAATATAGAGGGATGTCTCAGCAAGTCAGCAATACTAAATATTGTAAATTGTAAAGTTTTCTGCGTTCTTCTTTTCGCTGCTGATTTATGTTCGGCCGGGAGATAGTTCAGGGAATTCCACTTGCTCGGTTTCTCGGCTGTTTTGGTTTCTGTGGTGTTTTCGGCTGTTAACCGAAAGGTTGGTGGTTCGTGCCCACCCAGGGACGCCACTTGTAGGGTTTTCTGGCTGTTGCTGTTTAGGTGGCCTGGAAAGGCCCAGGGATGGCCTTGGAGAGCCGACGCTTCAAAGAACGAGGAGAGACTTCTGATCTTGTCTCGGTCTCGGTGTTTATTAATTGTTTATCTAAAAGATTTTCTTTCAGCCCGACAGAGGTCTGCACAGCAAGTCAGCCATGGGCACACTGCGAGCCCCCTGGGCGGTCACTTATCTTTATACTTGAAGTTACGTATACAATATTTACTATTTCTCCCCAATACCTTCTACCCTTATTAACCGGTGCACTTTTAGTAATGACCAATCCCAAAGTGCCACCACCACCACAGAAGATGGAGGCCAAGAAGAAGAAGAAGAAGGACAGGACACGCCCCAATTCCTCCATCTTACTTCTTTAGACCCCCCTGTACCAAAATCCTAAACCCTGTGTTCTACACTTTAACTAACTTATCCCTTCACCATTCACCCAGTGAATTCCTCCCAGCCCTCATACAGGTGTCGTCTCCTGTGTAGGATCAAAATCCTGCCACCAGACACTTCTGGCAACATTCCAGGATTCCCGAGCCCCCCAAGGGTGGTCTCGGCCTCTCTGCACCTCCATCCTGAGGTGCTGAGATCCCACAGTAAATAAGTAAAATATTTTTTTCCCAAACAATGTTCAACTGCATTTCTCTGACACTCATAATTTCAAACAGTTTGTACAATTATTGCCTAAAAATATAAATGTGTTCCTAAGTTTATATTCAAGCAGGCATTTCTCCCATGTTGTCCAAATTCTCATTTATACATTAGTCACTGACTTGTTTATGCCTTTATATTTTAGTGCAACTAAGACTTCAGAGAAGACTTGATGCAAATCCAGGATCTCAGGAGACCTTCAGAATTAAGACATGTCTTGTCCTTAAACAACAATTTGACAACAGGACTAAAAATAAGAACCTAAGTATATTTCAAGGCATAATAATTCTTCCCAAAAAGAGTAGTACTTTCTTTCTCAATTTTCTCTGATGGTATTTTCTCAGTTGTCAGGGAAGAAAAGAGGATGGGTCAGCTACAGTATCAAGGCACAGAAAGCTGAGTTTAGCTATAAAGAAGGGAATTATAAATGGCAAACGTTTTGCTAAACTTGAATCAAGACTTCATGTCTTGAATGTAATTATCAACAACTCATCTATCACTGGGAAGTAAAAATAATAGGCAAAGAACTAATAATTTGTTTTCATTTTAAGAGTTACTGATGATGTATTTAATCACTTACCTAAATTTTGCCACATACTGAAGATTTCACATCCCATTGTTACCCGCATGTCACCATATCTGCAGTGTATTAAAAAATAAAGCAAGAAAGCAAAAGATAATTTAAGAAAATCAAGTTTATATGCCATTCTGTGACATTAATAAATGAAATGTCTCATTTGTCATCTCCAAAAAAAAATCCTTTGCTGCCTTCTCCCAAGTGTTTTGCTCTTTTGATTGTACCCCGTTAAAACTGGATTTTTGAACCCAGGTTTATTTGAAATATTGTCAAAATGCTACACATCAGTAACACAGCTGCAAAGCAAAACCTATTTTTGCCACAACATGCTCCAGTTCTCTCTCTGAGAGCAAATGGTTTTGCTGTAGCTTCAAGACATACAATTAACTCATACATACAATAGCATGGCAGAAGCACCTGAACAAGTCTGAGTGACTAATGCTTTCACTGGCAATGAGTGGCTCTTTTCCTCCCAGTGTCTGAAACTCCCAGTTTAGGCACTTATGAAGGTTACTGGCTCAAAGACCTGTACAAAGGGCCAGAACCAACTCTTGTTCTAGTCAGTGGACATACCATTACGTTTTTCTTTTGGTGGGTCCTTTTGCAACATCCAATGTCTTGCATTTTGAGAAATTTTAAATCTATTACAGTTTTCTACAAGCTGATAGCAATACTTACTTTTCTAAAACCTTTTTTTTCTTGGAAGGTGTGAACATCTCCAGTTGCAGACATAACTGGTTTATAAAAATGACAGCAAGGAAAAAGTAGGAATCCCATATCTATAATAAGCACATGGCATGTGGTCATTTCATTTTCTCAGTACGATCTATGATCACCCAAGAAGCAAAATTTCCAATCACAGCCCTTGTTTCAGTTTCAACTGCTAAATTAGTCCACCTGCTTTAGACTAAATTTCTTTGACTCGAAATATACTTTCCACCAGCCCCAAGATGTTCAGCAGAAATGCATCTTTTACATATTCTACATCTCAAAATGCAAAAGTTTCAAAGTTACAGATTGGACTTTTTCATCCCTCCAAATCAAGAAGCCTTACTTTTGAAAGTTTCCGTTGGTTATATTCAAATATAAAACTATAAGAGTTATGTCCATAAGTCCAAAACCCAAAAAATTCTGACACCTCAGAAGTTATCACATAACAGGACTGACATTCTCTGTCCATCAGATTTTATAATACTATTTGCAAGTCTCACTTGCTGCAAGCTTCACTGGACAAAACTAAAGCCAAATTTTCTTAAGATGTTGCAAATATACAGATTTTTTTGTGCTCATGCTTTATGAAATAGATGTTGAATATTCTACTTAGAAAACTTAGCGATAAAATTAAAGATAAAATGAAATACTAATTACTATGACCCAATTATAGATGCTCCATGACTGGAAGTGTAAAGGGAGCCCTATTCCAGGCCCTGCAGTTCAGCAGGACAGCAATAACATTGCTAATCAAGTCTAAGCAATATAGAGGCCTTGTCTAAAGGAAATTCTTTCAGCAGTTTTAGCTCTGAATTTACATAAATTCATAAAGAATAGGCTTCCTCATGTTCAGTTAAGCAGATAAATCTGCATTTCCGCCTATCTATCTAACAGGAGTCTGGATTTTCAGAGAAGCATCCACAACCCTGCTGGAAGTCAACAGGAGCTCAGGGTCTTCTCTAGGAAGGACATTTTGCACTTTTCATGATGCAGCAGTTGGACTAACATCTCTTGGTTGGGCAGAATATTCATTCAGGTTTGTTCCCATGGAAATGTGTCTTTCCAGACACATTCCTAGATCTTCTCATCTGAATCCTAAAAGCATAATCTGTAATTCACAATTTATTATAAATGCAGTATCTCACTGTATGAGGTATGCACTAACATCTTTAACTACATTCACTGTGAAGTGTCATAATTTTCTAATTTTAATTATGCAGCATGTTAATTGGTCTGAGAGAAACTACAAAAATATAAATCTGCATTTTATATAATCTGCATTGATTAAAAATCTGAAATACTTTCCCCTCTGCAATAACTCAAAAACCCAGCTAAATAACTTCATTAGTTTTTAAGAACCAAAAAATTGCTACACAAAAATCCTAAGTAAGCAGTCTAACAAAGAGGCTCAAATAACAAAATGAAAAATTAGATGAAATTAAAAAAAAAACCTCGCAGCACTCATTTATAAGATAGTCCTGTATTTAGGAAAAAACATCCCTGAGCAGTTGAAATTGCTGATTTTGTACATATTCTAGCTATTTAGACGCTGGAGCTAAGTGTAATAACCACCAAGCCCCAGGATGATATAGCAGCTATTGCATCTATTGTTTACCTTGTAATCAAAGTTTTCATTCAAGAAGTTTTTACGAAGTGCATCTGAAAGGTACAGGACTGTAGTAATGATCACACTGGGAAGAAAAGAATGAAAAATACAGGAATTTTCATTATATGGAAATTCATATTTAATGCTCAAAGCAGGACAATTTTCCAGTGAAGAAATAGATGTAGCGTGTCTGGTGGCATTAAATAATACATTTTCAACATATCATATAAATACCTAACAACATCTATTAACAGAAAACATGCTCATTAAGATAATGAGCGCTGAAAGAAGGTGCACCAAAACCAGACATTCTATATAGAACATAATTTATCAAGACTGATCATAAACTTTGTTCTGAAAATAATTATGATTTCAGATTTATTATACACCTTAATAGTATTAATACCCACAGTTGTACAATTTGTTTTCAGCTTTCTTGGTATTGAAAATGTGTGCATACAGATTATAAATATAAAATATTTAGTAAATGCTAATATTCAACACTGACACCCTTATGGACAAAAAGTGTCTTTAATGACAACAGATAAATGCAGAACTGTGTGAGCTCTGAGAGAAGGATCTGCTTCTAAAGATCTCTATGCTGTAAATGTATGTTGCAAAAAGTCATATATTACCCTACATTTACACCTGCATGAATTATGATTATCTTAAATAAATATATATGACCAAGATCCTCTCACAGTGGTTGTCACCAGAGATCAATGATGGCTTTCTTTAGTTGTAGCAACCAACTTTGGTAATCTACGGAAACAGAACATTCTTTGAGATTATTTAAATACACCTAATTCAGTGGTTCAAACTTTAAGCTAACCTCTTGTCTTCCAACATATTTAGTCAAGCTAGAAATCCATGTAAAGCATTACATTACTTTTGAAAATAGTCAGAAGTGAATACTTATGGAGAGAAAAAAAGATAAACACAGAGAGACAATATTTTTGCTGTTATGTATTTTACAACAATCAACTGTTTAAAGATCTTCTGAGAAAAAGGGTTATATCTACACATTTCATTTAATTACCATCTGTCTATTATTAATACATTTAGTTCTTCTTTGAACAGAGATCTTGACCAGCATGTTGTTACAATGCTAAAATGTGTTTCCATTTCTATATTTTGGACTTAATCTGTTCTACTATTTTTTTGCAATGCTTTCAAGACAAAAAGACTTAAAAATAACAACAGCAGTATATATATTTCAAGGTTACAATATTTTTCATTTTACAACACTGGAGAATTAAATGTAAGCCAATCCACCTAGAATATAGACTATATTTTTCTTCTAGAACTTTGGACAGTTTTCGCATTTATAAATAAAAACTGGCTATCTGTAATTTCACATATTAGTAGTTTAAATGTTTACTTCCATCCTCCTATTTTTAAAATTACTGTCCCTGCCAAACTTTACCTTTGCATTTGATGTGCCTGAACACCTGCACCAGCCAGTTCTGAGACTGTTTTTAGAACAGGTCTTGAGTCTCAAGTTTTATTTATTCCTATTCCACTGCTCAAGTGTATTTTCATAGATATTATTTTCTCAAGGATTACACTGTAACTTTTCTATCCAAGTAGTGTTCCATGCTTAGCATTCATCAGTAAGTTAGCCCCACTTTTTCACCAATGGAGAGTTACAGCCTGTGTACAGCACTTGCTCTTGCAGCATGGAACACAAAGTGAAATGTTAGTAAAATGCAGTATAAGCAAAGTTAATAATGGAGGCATGGATAAGAACAGAGCCCTGTCATTCTTGTTGTTGTGCATGATTTAATTCAAGGTCCATATGCTTCACAGAATGGAAATAGTTGGTATATTTCAGGACGACATTCTGGTAGAAAAAGTCAGTTCATCTGAATTTTTGCTATATGAAATTTCCATCTAAGTCCAAAGTAATAAATCCCTGAAAACAGTGCTCAAGAGAAAATTCCACAAGATCCATAACCATACTGCCAAGTTTACATGACATAGTTCTATTTATGTCTGAGACAATTCCTTTCTTGCTACATTCCTTCCATGGCAGGTGAAATTGAAGAGAAAGATCTGCTTCGAGTCTTATGAAGTGAATGCAGCTTTCAGAATATTTTTTGAAGAATGTTCCTGAGATAACAGAATAATTGCAATGCAAGTATTTCTTCCTGCAGGGAACTTAGCTCAGGTTTCATTTATTTGGTAAGTCAAAGTTATGGTATGGATTAGTTGATAAAATGTGGATGTCTAACATGAGGGGATACGTTGTAGATAAAAAAAACCTCAAAACACCAGATGCAACACACAAGGTTGAAGACATTGTTTTCGACCTACCATCTGTTATTCTGAATCTACAGCAGTCTAAAATCAGGTAGAACAGAAAGCAAGCTAGCGCTAGGGATGCTCATAGACAAAAAAAGCAGAAATGCACAAAGCAGAGGCAGCAGCCAGAGGACAGCTGCCTGGTTCGGTACAGTACTCACATTCCAAGTTGATTCCCGGCCAGTGATTGCCAAACAACAACAACATTCATTTGAAATCCATCTGAGTATCAAACTATAAACTACTGAGCTTGTGACAAAACTTGCTTTTCTTCCACTTACCACCTGCCACATATTTGTTCAGAATACCTGTTTTACAGGAGAAAACCCTCTACTTTTAGCGACTAAGTTATTCTGGACTCATACACAGGATGCTAACCCAATGTCTGGTAAGGCCATTGTTGATGGAATGGCTTTTCCATCAAATTTTCAGGGCAAACCTTTCTGCAATAAGCTCTTTGAAAAACCCAGAAGTTCAACAACTGCTTACTGCCTGGGCTATGCTCTGGCAACTTGGCTTTTGCCTGGGCAGCCAGTGGCAGAAAATGAAAATTTCCTTTTCCATGGTGATATAGGACAAATGTGTAGCATTAGCTTCTCATTCCATTCTTTTCTATCAGAGTGAAATAATCCCAAACACAAAGGTATTCAAACAGAAATTTCTTTCATATTTCATAAAGAAATGAAATAAATCTTGAATCACATAAATGTGTATTTATCTATTGTTATAGGTTTATGAGCTTATTTATATATGCATGCCTATGCATATATGTTTTTTTGTGAAGGACAGAATGCCAGGTTCAGTTGCTAGCAACATTTTGCATTACATAAAAGCAAAAATTTGTTAGCAACACTATGTATTACATAAAAGCAAGAATTTTTGTTCATTGTAGGAGTCTCAGACTCCCACACCATGGGAGCTAACAGGATTCTTTAGAGCAGCCATTATGATGACACTAATGCTGATTTGATACCTTCCCTTACTGTGTATTCCATTTGAGTTACTTTTATAATAATAATAATAATAATAATAATAATAATAATAATAATAATAACAACAATGTATTTTAGCCATTACTGATTTTTATAACCAAAAGGATCCTCTGCTTAAAGTACTTATGCCCAACTGTCAGTAGATAGATTTGAAATTTCAGTGTAAGCAACATATCATGTAAACCTTACTTTACAGATAAATTATTTTACTATAAGTAATACTATCTGTACATCTATTTGCATGCTTATAATATTCAAATTGAGGATTCGATGACCTAGCATCTCTACCATTACGCAGAACGCTGATAGGCTATACATTTTTAAGTAATTAAGTAATAATAATTTAAGTAATTAAGTAATAATAATTAAGTAATTACACAGAGATCTTGAAAATTAAAGCCTCTTGTATACCAAGAAGCAGAAAAATAGTTCTTTGTGCATTTGCCTATGATACATAGGCATAGTATATTCTGAATACCAAAGATTTGCTCAGCAAGTAGTTGAAGCTCCTTTGCTCTCCAAGTCCCTCCTCAGCTGTTAATAATACAACATATCTGAAAAGCTCAGCTGAGTGTGTTAACTGCTCTCAAAAGAAGCCAGGCATTAGGATTAGACAGGTCATTCTTCTCCTAACTTTAAGGTAACTGAAGCCAGTGACCATTACACAGAGATTTCCAGGTGAAACTGTGAAGATCTTCTCCAGAAGTTTCATTTTTAGTCAGGCATATTTTGCTATAAAATTTGGTATTTCTCTCTGGCACTAGGCAACTGATTCTGACGTCTTCCTATATTATGTGGTGCTCCTCTGCAGTTACAAATAGAAGCTAGATACTACCTAGCTGATGTAGAAAGTCTACTTCTAGAACTTAGAAAGAAATTAAAATCATCATTTTCATCGTAAACATAAAGTCATATTTTTCACTTAGTAGTAACATTCATGTTAGAAATATTAAATGACCATAAGTAATTATTTTGCTTTCCTGCATGTGGGCTGATTATCTCAGATATTACACAGTTATGAAACTTTTAACAGTTATTTCTTTCTCTTTGCTCAACTGTTAGGAGCTAAGGATGTTTTTGCATGTTCTCTTTCCATTACAAAATACAACTCAAAAATGTATTTCTCTGCTTTAGTGCTAAATTTGCCTTTTTAAATGTTACTTTATTTCCCAAATTTTAGAAGTCAATTGGCAGTTTATAATGCTAGCCATTAATACTTTCACACATTGGGCATCAGAACATCCAGAACTATAGATCATGTATGTGTCATCTTGAAACATCTTAATTTCTGAACAGTTACAGATTTGACTTCTTGAGCTCATAGTATCTTCTGGTTTTGGTGGGTTTTTTAAAAATTTCCCAGACAGCATCCAAGTATCAGATGCTACATAATTACTGAAAATATTGCAACTAGAAAGAAGAAAAGCCCTTAGGAACCAGGGGGCAGTGAGATTTTTATATGTAAATACTGTATAGTGTACAAATTATGGCATTTTAAGACTTAAAAATATTTCATGTAAATCTAGTTCTGCATACATAAGAGAAAAAAAAAAAGTAATTTCTCTCTCAGGAAAAGCTTACTCCTTGATTATAGCCTTGCTAAGACTTATTTCTTCCCTAGGCTCAGACAGGCTAAATCTTTCTTCCTGTAAATATCAGACAGTGTGAATTCGTATATCACTCTAGGCACAGGGAGGAAAGCAGTGCAGCTGTTGATGTGATGGCAGTGATGGGTGATGTGACCACACACACACTGCCTTCAGGTGAGCTACAGTGAGTGAGAGGCCAGACAGATAGAAGGCAGCCATGGGATATAGGAAATACAGCACCTGCTTTATTCCTGGGAAGCAGAAGTTTGAAAAGACCTGGACTGTTATTGGATCACTCAATTCTGCTCTTAAAAAGATGGGCTAGAACTTCTAGCTTTTTCTTTTAGACATGAATGGAGCAGAGAGTTCAAGAAGTTCTGCTTTCAGTCCTGAAGAGTCTCAGATCCCTGGAAGTGCTCTGGCTGATGAAGTCTACTTCAAGCCAACTAGGACTAATAATAGCCACAATCAGACTAAACCTCCCCAAACTAGCCTTCCTCTGCATCTCAACCCATGCATTCTTCAAAGCCATGCTCTTCCTATGCTCAGGCAGAGCAGCTCACTTCTCTCAGTGGGGCAAGCAGTGCCTGATTTCACATCCTGCCTTTAGGCTATTTCCTTTGCACTTAAATGTTTTGGGCTGGAACAATTCTAGCAAAGCTACTACTCTGTGCTTTTGAACACTTTGAGGAAGCTGAAGGAAGGCAGTCACTGCCATTGCAGTGAGGAACACGAGGTAAAGGAAGAAGCTCCCATTCAGAAACAGCTCTGGAAAAACTCTCTGCAGCTGACGAGAGAACAGAAGCAGATTTTCCTTTCTGCTGCCTCAAAAAGGAGCAGAATAGGAACATAGGAATAACGAGGCTTCAGCCTTCACCACACATTTAAATACACCTGGTCAACCCTCTTTTTCACAGCAAACTAGCTCTTCCTCCACATAGGAACAAATTCCTAGCCAAGCAATTATTCAAAGCTGAATTGGTAAAGATGTGCTCATAGCCCACTTGCTATAGTGGGCAGAAGTGCTTATGGAATTGTGTTATCAGGATCAGTTAGCTGGTCTGATGAGCTCCTCGTGGCCAATTCCCACCAGCAGTTACTGTCAGCTTCTGCCTATCTTCTTGGCCTGACAGAACTGGGCAGAGACTCCTAGATGCTCAGAAACAACATGACATGCATTAATAAAGGGAGATGTGTTATGGTTACTGAAACACTGGAAAAGAAAAGTGCTCCTTTTGCAGAACTTGGTATCATCTGAGTATCACCAGCTATGTAGCTCATGCCAAGGTCATTCCTAAACCTTAGTTCTGTACATGTCAGCTGTTGCAAAGCCATCTGCCAAGCCAGCTGTTACTGGAATACATAAAAATTTCTAAGATTATTCATTTTGTCTAAAAGTTCCTATCTTTTTTTTTCCTTCCTTCTTTCTTGTGTTTCACTGTTTATTTCTTAAACATAATTACTAAATGTAGACTGGTACCAGTCATACCTTATTTAATATCATACACAGAAACAAACGATCATATCCATTCTTTAATTAATAACTTTTTTTTTCTGGAATTCAAACTTTAAAAGATTAGCAGCACTGAGGTAATAAAAATTAACAAAAAATTGTTTCAAGTCATGACAAAGTTTGAATGAGTACTGTTATGCTTAAATACCCATACACACACATAACAAATAAAGATCATAAACCCAAGTGTTGTTAAATTTAATTGTATCAATTATATTGCTACTAGTAGTATGTATAGCACCACAAATTTAAATTGGCCTTGAAGCTAGCAGGCACAATGCAGACTAAAACTGAATTTTAATCAGGCATTGCAATATGTGTCATGAAAGTTTAATGATCCTTCATTCTGGATTCCTAGGTCTCCCAACACAGCATCCTTCCTCTGCTGACACTCTTTGCATAACTGTGCTGACTGCTCAGCTGGGTTATCTGATCTAAAGCTAAGACTGCAAAAAAAGGATAGGTGGTAATAGACATTAAATAAAACTTAATATATTGTTTCAGACCTGTTGTAGTTACTTCTTAAAAATGCTGGGAACTCGTTTCTTTAAAAATAAGGCCTGAGCAGAGAAAGAATGGCTGATGGGCAGGATTCCTCTGAAAATCTCACTCAGCAGTGCTTAGAGCCTTACATGACTGTTGCCTTGTGCTGTACCGCATTTCCTGATTTGTGATTTTTCTGACAAATACTAAATGAAAAAACATGCAAAAGCATCTTTAACAATATTACAGTTAATAATTTCTTCTTGAGAGCAAACAGATCTTTACCAACTCAGAGTTTCAAGAAGCAGATTTGAAAAGAAGTTCCTTAGAGACTTGTCATTTGTTACTTGGAAAACAAAGCTGTTGATGCTTTGCAGCTTTATTCTGTAAAAGTGTTTCTGACTTTCCAGTTATATGTGCTTACTAAAATTCAGAACAGAAAGAGGTATAGATTATATCATAAATTTGTGGTATAAAAGAAGTGCAGAGATTTGAAATCTTAAATTAAAAGAAGAAAAATTGCAGCCAGCATTTAAAAACACATTAAATTTTTATTACAAACACCATATAACTTTATTTTTATCATGATCTGGGAATACTATTCATACTTTTTAGTAACATTAAAAATGCCTTACTTGTTTGCAACCAAACGCATGACTGTCCAGTCTTTTGGAAACATCTCTGGTCGTATTAGTATCCGAAACACTGTGAAAATCTGCAGCAGGAAATCCTTTGGAAGGAAAAGAAGTAGTCATATGTCTTTGCTGCTTTAAAAAGAGCAGTGAGCTTTAAAAGTATTTTAATCAGAGAGAAAAAAAATCATTATAGAAATAGCAGAATTCCACTTATTTTCACCATAGATAAACCTCTGAAAGCCTTTTTTTTATTACTTCCCAAGAATTTTCAAATAGTGATTTAATCCTTTCTTCTTAAAGTGATGAAAATAATATAATGTTCCATTTGATTGACAGCAATGCATAAAAGAAATGTCAAAGATGCATTTGGTTTCCACCCATACACTTCCACAAATGCGATGTTGAGAACAATTTGCAAATCAAAAAAGCACTTTACAAACACCAGAGAGTTCAGAATATCTCCTTAATCATGCCAGGTTTTCATCACTTTCAAGATTCATTCTAAAAGCAGCAGAGAGAGTGTAAGGACAATTTTGTCATTGACTTGACAAAGACCAGTGACTCCAGTCGAGATGCCCAGGCCCCATAAGTGGTAGTGCAGCTGGCTGGCTGTGTGCAGGTCACTTAACCTTTCTGCTTCATTTGCTGGATTTAAATAAAACAATCAACACCTGTGAGCTACTTTGAATGGAGAAAGCACTGCCTGAAAGCTTTTAACATTATCATTTCCTTTGTCATGTAACTCACTAATAAGTAACTAAACTATTCCTCTCAGCACATGGGTTTATTCAGTTTTTCTTTTCACAAATAAAACTAACAACAAGGAACCATCTTGATTATGTATGGTACTGGCAGTATTCTTTTAGTATGAAAATCGAGCTGTTGACAACATGAAGAGCATGAGGCAAGTGATATAAACACATCTAACAGAACCAGTGCAGTACCTGACCTTGAAATGTTTGGTATTCATTCTGCCCACATCATTTGTAGAGAGTTACCTCAAAACACAGATGAGATGAAGATACAAATAATTTTGAACACCAAAATATATTCTGGAGTGCATTTACCAAAGTGTAGATGACAGGCACTGCACAACAGATGCCTTTCATTAGAGAATCACTGTAAAGGGGGACGAACACAGGCACTGGGTAAGGCAGATGAGATCCCCACACCCACCCACCACAGAAGATTACATAAAAGAGACAACCTGTTTTCTGAGCAAAATGCCAAAAAATTATCTGTATTAAGGAGTATAAATAATACTCACTGCAGATAACGTACTGTTTGAAGGCAGGTGACCAGCTTTACAGATAAACAAGTACCTACCTCTACAAACAACACAGCTATGCCAGGCCATTTTTTTATAGGTTTGCACTTTGTATTTAAGTGCCTTTTTATTTTGCAGAGGTTACCTCCCTCCCCTGTGAGTAATCCCACAGCTCTGTGCCATAATCCCAACAATGAGGCAATAGCTTGAACATTGCTGCATATCATCTCCCAATAACATCCCAGATTCTTTCATATTCCCTTTTTATCTCCTGTCCAGACACAATACATGTTTCTGCCATTAGGGATCTCACCAGTGGACTGCTGAACTGAAGAGGCCAAATGGATGTTATTGGGAAACCATAAAACCATGCAGTGGTGTGAAGATTTAAAACCCAAGGTCTGTGTGAGGTGGAAACATAGCACCTTTGAGATAGCTTGTTGAAAAGTCATTAAGAATAACAGTTAGAAAGATCATATGAACTTCAATCCTTTGGGTAACTAGGCTAGAATCAGAATACATCTTTTATTCCAAGCAAACTTTAAAAACAAAGTAAATGTAGACACTGGCATTACATTTTGAATCATTAATACCAGGCTAATTATTTCTAATTTTCACTGAAAAAATAGAAAATTGTGTCATCAATGTAGCAATATTAGCTGCAAAACATAGATTTAGTAACAGATTTTAACATTTAAAAAACATTTCTGCCGGCAGTTTAAGTCAGCTAACATTTGGTTGGTTGAGTACAGATAGAATTAATGTCTCATATGTCTTCTATCTTAAAAGACACAAAGGAAGTAATTTTGTCTTTTACATACTCTAAATACCATCTCTTAATATTTCTACTTAGCGTTCATAAGGTCGAGTTCTATTTGTAAGATAATACTATATATTATCTTATTAGTAGTACTAAATTGGTAATAAACTATAAGGTTTACTAATTCCTGCCATTTAAACCACTTCACACCTGAAGGATGGGATGTCATCCAGAGGGACCTGGACAAGCTCAAGAAGTGGGCCCATGGGAATGCCATGAGTTTTAACAGGACCAAGGGCAAGGTGCTGCAGCTTGGTCAGGGCAACCCCTGTATCACCACAGGCTGGGGGATGAACAGATGCAGAGCAGCCCTGCCAAGAAGGACTTGGGGTGCATGAGAGGCTGCACTGAGCAGGCAAAGTGCCCTCCCAGCCCAGAAAGCCAATTGCAGCCTGGGCTGCACCAAGAGAGCGTGGCCAGCTGGGCAAGGGAGGGGATTCTGCCCCTTCTCCACTCTGGTGAGACCCACCTGGAGTGCTGCATCCAGCTCTGAGGCTTCATTGATCTCTTGGGGTACACCTATAAAGCATTTTCATTTGGGTCAAGAGTCCACTTTGAAGCTAATTGCATCATGTTCCACTTTGGTTCATGCTGTAGGATTACCGGGCTACATGATATCAAGGCTTTGTAGAGCGTCCTGAGTGCCAAAAGCCAGTAAGAAAGAGGGTGGTTCCACAGTGAGCTGGCTGGTCCTGGGCAACTCATCCATCCCTTGGCCAGTTCCTTTTCAAGATCTTCTCTGCTTCATTGCTTTCTTAATCTACATCAGAAGCCACCTAAATGAGTGGCTTTAGACCCACCTCTCTGCCCCAAAACTCATCCTTTCAGAAGTCCCACATGTGAGTGGATGTCCCTGCAGAGCAGGGGAAGGATGGTGGCTGGAACTGTGCTTCTCCACCAGAGACACTCCCCATGCCCAGGGATCTCACACAGCCTGTGTCCCAGGGGCCATTAGAGAGCAGGGGAATAAATCCACTTGGTGTTAGGGGATGGCACCCACCTTACCCTGCTCAGGCCCTGGAGCTGGAAGACAGGGATGACAGAACTAGTAAGATTTACACCCATCCCTATCAAATATTATCTTTTCCTTCATCAAATCTCTATTCTGTCACACTATGTCGGTACACTGCCAATGAATAAAAACTAGGCCTTCTGGTAGGTGCTTACTTGTTTTGTCTTCTTCTAATCTATTAATTAAAAACCCCAAACATATTGATCAATGCCACCATGCTTTGGTCAAAGCTGCATTGTGCTAACATAAGTTTTTACATTCACTTTCCCTCTGATCTCTTGCTATTCATAGCTTCCACTGTTACCTTATGTCATAAATTATATTTGAGATTTTCCACAGCAGCAAATAATCTGCCTAGAAGGTTGCCTCTGGTTCTATAAATTACTGTAAAATATATATACTAGGAGTAGAAAGCATTTTGTGGTAAGAAAAAAGATCATAACTTTAAAATAATATTGAAAGATAAAGGGAAGCATTTAAAATTGCTGTCTTGTTAAAGTCAGGGTTTCAAAAAAGAGAGTGAAGTATAGCATCTGGTTCTACCACTCAGTCATGAAACCCCTGTCAGTTCTTTTATACTTTATTTGCATCTTTTCAAATATAATATTTTCCCTATCTTCTGCTTTTACTGGAAAAAAACTCTCTTAAGAAGCTCATAAAACCAGTCACCATGTCAATTACTTTAGATAAATATATTTACAAGAAAAAAAGAGAATATTTGTATAAGCAACTGCTCATTTAAGGCATCACTCAGATGCATGTCATATAAATATGTGTACGTGTCATTCCTTTAAACTCTCCATTTTGCTTCTCTTTGTTTAGCAAGATGGAAACAGCCTTTAGTAAGTTTGATATACACTGCTAAACAACAAAAGAGAACTGCAAAACTTTCTTTCCTTCTTTGCAAGTACCTTCATGAGTGAGTATTTGTTTGGAGAAGTCATTTGCTGGGGGTATTTTTATCAACAGTATCACAAATGCTGTGCAAACATACATTCATGCAAGTACTGACATGGTCACCCTGAGAATTAGTCTGGAAGAAAGATGAAATGCCATGTGGTACCAGTGTCCAATTCTTTAGTATAGATGGTTATTATAACCAGAGGTAGCTAAAGCCAAAAAGCAGAGCACAAAGTAATTCAAAAGCCTAGGTTACACTCCCTTGTAAATAAGATAAGGTTTCCCTTGGACATATCCTATCAGATCTGTAACTCATAATGTGGCTTCAGGAAGACCCAGCTCACTTTGATACTACTGACTAGGGACAAAATGAGTAGTCAGAAATCCAGCTAGCTGATGGTAGTTATCACTGAAGCTTAAATCCCAACTAGCCACTAGATTAACTGAGGCTACCATTTTAGCTTCTAAAGCATCTCAGGGAAAAAAAATGCCTTATCTCTGATATTAACAGCTTTTGAATTTTCATTTATCCATACTGATATAGTTTTCTAAGATATCTCAAAGCAAAGAAAATTCCACACTTAGCAATCAAAGCTGAAAAGTAAAAAGGGAAGTAGCAAGATGGTTTTGATAGCCCAGTCATACATAATCACCTCATGATTAACAGCAGTGGTGGTCTCGCACACTAACTCTCATCTTTCCCTCTTGCTCTCAGTGATATTTGATATTTCCAAGTGAGGGGAAAAAACAATATATTATTTAAGATGCAGAAGAGAAGGAATGCTGCAATGATGATGATCAGACTCCTACCACTGAATCACAGGTTGAGCTGATGCTGATTCGATGAGATCTGAATGGAAATAAGAAATTCTGGACTTGAGTTCTTAAGACCTCTGTTGTGATAGCTGATGGCACCAGCTACAGCTGCTTTCCATATGTCTCTGTGTAATAGCAGAGTATGTGCGTGGGGGGAATTTCAATGTGTCAAATCAAACACCATTCAAGCATTAATTCCAAAGATTTTTATGAAAAATTCTAGAAGGAAGAAAAGTCTGAATAAACTCAACACTGTATTTCACAGATATATCAAACAGAAATAAAGCCTGAAACCTCTAGGAATACCTAGAGGTTCAGAACTCACACAAAAGGTAAAATATTTCAACTAAAAATGCCTAGGTTTCATAATATTTACTAAAAATTGCCTAAGGATAGCAACTATGCTAGGTGAAAATAGATGCTGTATTGCTTATATAACAATAATTCACCCCATACACCTCCTAGGTAGTGCTCTTGATTTCTTATAACCTCTTAGCAGCATTTTCTATCTGCCAAGCTCTATATGACCACCTCACTCAAAGAAAAGGCACTCATAAATGATATGCTCTCTTCAGCTCTAAGCAGCTATCAGGAATTTAAGTAAATCTGAAATTGCACCATGACAAGACTCCCCTTTCTGGCAGCACTCGAGTATATCAAATGGTAATTAAGGAGTGACACCTAAAATATATTATCACATTAGGACATGATTACTGGCTAAATAATGTGCATAAATGATTACTCAAGATTTTTTGTGTGGATCAAATTTGGTATTATGTAACTTTCCAGGGTCCAGTAGAATGGAAATCTTAGTGGTTACGTTTATGCAGGAAATCTTAACTTCAATAAATTTTTTTTTAATCCCACCCCTCCTCCATAAAGGAATTAAAAATGTTTTATGTCCACAAACCCAGTAACTCAATTCCTGAAACTGGTAGAAGTTGTCTTAAGAGACCTCTGCAGCTACTCTTTTCTATGATTGAAATGAGCAGACAGACATTAGAAGTCTGACACATCCTCCTGCCAATGGACATGCTGCACAGCTAAGAAAAATGAAGAGTTAGTTGATTATGCATTTCTCAAGCTGCATGTTTGCTATTGCCATACATAATTAATTGAATGAAAAAAATAAGCAAGTATAATAAGCCAAACATAAAATCCCCCAATTGCCTGACAGTAAGAATCTAACAAGAGCAGTGTAACCTTAGACTGACACAATCTTTAGGAGAGGTTTAGAGGCTAAGTTCATGGCTTTAAAGAAAATTTACAGTTTCCTCCATCCAAATTCTCTCTGCTATCATTGCAGAAGCAATAACAGCCTTGCCCCCTGTGAGAGTGGACACAAGTTCCCAATAAAAGCTGTGCAATAGTCAGCTAATCTGTAAAATACATTGCATTTAAATACTGAAGTGATTTGTCAAAGCACAGGGACATCTTAAAGGGAGATAAATCAAAAAGAGAAATAAAAAGGCCTAAGCAAGTGGAAACACAATTCTGTTACTCACCCTCAGATCTTCCTTTGTGCTGAAGCTATCCAGAAGCTGCTGATAATGTCTATCAGTCATTTGTCGCAAGAGTGACAATAAGCAGGAGACAAATTCCCCCTGTTCAGATAAGCCAAGAGGAGAAATTTTAGAATGTTTTCTGCACTTGAGCTTAAACTCTTATATTATAAGCACTTGAAAATAATTAACAAATGCAAGGGAAATTATTCTACAATTAGGCTTCAACTCCATATTTTGTGAAAATACATTGATTGCACTTCCTTCCCATTTAAGGAAATATTTTTTCCTAAATGGAGTTTATTTGCTTGGAAAAATCTATTTTAATTAGTTCCAGCAGGGTTAAACCAGTAAAATTTTTATTTGTTATTTATTTGTTTTCCTTGTATCTGTTTTTAAACAAATTACTTAGATTTCTAGAATTACAACCTCTTTAGTCAACTCAGCTTTGAAACAAACATAAACAAATATATTTTGCAAGAATTCTGGGAAGAATGCAATTGTTTTCCTTTAGGGAAGAATTAGCTGGGAATTATTAAAAACATTCTGTCATTTCAAACCCCCAAGATTTGTCAAAAAGAAAACTCATTCGTAGGACTGAACAAACTTCAAAAAAGTTTTGATCAGAAATTTCTTTGGGCTTACAGTAGAATTTCTCATTGAAAGAGCAGAGTACTGCACGGGGTATCTCCAGTGAGCAGACAAACCACTAAGATATTATAGGAAGGAAGAGGCTCTTCCCTTCACCCTTTCCTGTCTGCTTATTCAGTTTTGGACTGGGAAGAAACACTGAATGGTTTCAGTCAGGTCTGCCTGCAGAATTGATGAGGACAGGGAAGAGTCAAAGGTTTGGTTTGCATCCCAATGCTTAGAAAGAACAATTCTGAAGTCTCACAAGCTTGCTAAAGAATGGGAAATATATTTTTGCCTGTACCAGGATTGGAGAATGAGACTGAGAGAACAGACAGGTGATAACGGTACTTTAAAATTGTGCCTTTCATTAGCTCACCAAGTGAAATTTTGGGAATATTTCCCTCTATCCTTCATTAAAAACAGAAGATGATATTCAAAAGAAGCAATGTGTTTTCACAGGAATGACTGTTCTAGAGTTTACATTGGAAGGCCTAATTCATTTGTGATTATACCTGGTAATCATGTGTGAGGTGATGGCTTTCACTGGCAACATGGTGATATTTCTACACTGAAGTAATGATTCTAAATTTCTCACTTCCCTTTGTTTTACAGTAAACACAGCATTCATAGAAACAGAGAATCACAATCTCAAAACAATACCCTAAGGCTACAACATCTCTCAATATTCATGCTCCGGGCATAAACATAAAGGTTACAGCTGCTGTCTTGTAAATATCTGTATATCCAATTGCTAGCTTGAGTTACAAAACTCCTTCCCTGCCTAGGCATTTTAAGCAGTTCTTTTTAGTCACCTTTTTTCTGTGTTCCTACATTTGTTTCAACTTATATAGTAGTATATTAAAAATCACAACCTATTATAGAGAGCTGTACTATTATAGTTGACAGACAGATTAGTGTTATAAAAGTATAAACTTAAGCTTATTGTTAACTGACTTCTAAATTTGAGCTTTTAATTTGAATGTAGGTAGCTATAAAGGCTGATTTTTAAAATAGCAATGCACATTCAGCCTCACTTGTTGAGCTCAACATAAATGCACGTTGTAGGATTTCTGTCAGTGTTGGCCACAGATTAACTTTCAAATCATGCACAAAAGCAAATTCCACACACATAACAACTTTGCTAAAAAAAATTTAGGGTTCAATTCCAGTGTCAAAAGTCAAGCCAAGCAGTATATTAAAACCACTTAGGTAGATTCCTTAAGTAATTTTTTGTGTCTTATTTCAGGAGCACAATTATTAAAAGCCATGGAGCTTTCAATTAAATTGCAGCTCATTTAGGCTCTGAGGGACTGAACTTTCAAGATGTAAAATCAATTAAAGTTCACTTTAATTGGAGTGCTTTCTGCTAATTCTTTATATGCAAATGCATTTTTTCTGAAGGAAGTTCAAAGGTCTAATTCAGTGACAAAACAAAGCAGAAATTTCCCTTTCACCATTGCATTAAATTCCACGTTTGCCAACGCAACATCCGCAACACTGTCACCCTGAAGCCGCGTCTGCTTCGTGCTCAGTTTAAAGCATCACACCCACCTTGCAGGTTACCACTGAACAAGGCTGCTGACTGAAAATTAAATGGTATCCAGCTACCACAGCTGCTTGAAACAAGTGGTGGAGTCACAGCAGCACAAAGCCCGGAGCTGCCTGATCTGATGCTGTTTCTTGGTGAAGAAAAACAGTGACACATGGGACTACTTCCACAAGGAAGACTATGTCTCATTCAAACCTAGGGTATTTTATTAAGCGTGCTCCCATGGCACGTCACACAAGGAATTTTTTATGACACATGCAGTTTGAAATAATAGCAATATACTGGAACAGACTCTACTTCTGTACTCACATTGAGTACTTTATCATACATGCTCTACAAATAGTTCCAAGAATCTGGCTCCATGTGCTGCCAGAAGCCCATACTGCATGATATTTCTACATAAATGTATATAATTGCCTTATGCTGTGCTGTGAGTCACTTCCATCTTAAGTATTCTTTGAGAGCTTGCAGTGACAATAACATGACTTTTCTCATGCATAAAAGAAAATTTTGCAACTTGAAAGCACTTTCAGAGCCTAATTTTTTGATGGTGTAAAAGAATTACCCAGTCATGTTGTTTAATGAAAACTTAATCTGCAAGCAAGGGGATATCTCATAACAAGCCAATAAAATCAGAGCTTTGCTACACTAACAGTCTAACATTATCACCCTTTCTTTAGCTTAGATTTCCTTGTGGTGGCCTGATATGCCACATGGCATACATTTGCAATTTTTGTAATTTAAAGAAAAAACCTCCCAAACTCTTATATGCTTATTACTGTTGAACCACAGTGATTAAGCATTACAGAGCTTGGTCAGCTCCATAAAATACTCCATGTACATTTTGTTCTCTGTGGGTCTAAAGTAAAAGAGAAAACAAGCAAAAAAAAACCCAAAACAACGTGGCAACACTTTTTTTTTCTGCAGTTATTAAATGCTTTTGAAATGTTTGATCTCAGAGGAAATTCTGGTTTGAAAAGCAACCCTCTATTCATTAACAAAAACTATTACAGTGTAAACACTGAGCAACTAATTAATAAATGTATGAGATGATAAATCACTCAGCATAGTATGTTTTCTGCACTAAATGCTAACCCCTCACATTTTCTTGGGGTCACATCCCTGGCTATATTAGAACCAATTTTCCTTTAAAAAGCAAAGTGAAAACCTTGCTGCAAACAAAGCAAAATAACATTTCATTTTATTTGATCAACGCTCATCACAAAACTTTCTGTAAATGCCTGTATTTCAATCTTCTAATTTCCATGAGTTGTTATAGCAGGTTCACCAAAACATCATTTGCTAATCTTCTAAATCTATCCTGTATGCTCAGCTTCATGTGACAAAAACAAAGCTCAAATGCTCAGCCCAGAGAAAAACAAAATGCCTCTCAAGTAATAAATTTAGATTAGTACAAGTTATCACAGATTCTGCAGGCATCTTTAGAGTTGTTTCATCATGAAAAAATGTATGCATTTTAGGAACTATTATTGATTGGTACTCTTCTATTTTCAGGAATTCAAACTGAAGGAGAGTTTCAGAAAGTTATTATATTGCAAACAAAAGGAACATACTGAAATCATTATCAACCTGAAAGTTTCAGAAGAAGTGTTATCTTTTGGGCTTGTTTTTTTGCTTTGCTTTGGTTTTTTTTTTGGTCACAATCTATAAATAAACAATGAAAAAAATTACTATATTCACTAAAAAGTAATAGAATGCAAGAAAGGTTTTCATTGTTCTCCTCATTCTCTCTTTTATACACAAATCTAACACTGAGAATTGCAACATAAAGACAATATATTCACAAGTCTAGTAGTCCAACCAGTGACAATTGTGAGCTCTTTCATTGCAAGAAACTTACAGTCACATCTTGAAACTGGAGGCGCATAGCAGAGCCTGATGGTTGTGGTCGGCTGGTGATCTCTAGTATGGTCCTTAACAGAATATCTAGCAGACTGTTTACAATCACATCAATTTCTTCCAGGACTGATTTTTCCTTAAATAAGAAATAAAACATTTAAGATTTTAAAACAGAAATATGACCACAATTACAATTCCTCTGATGGAGTCGTAGAAACCAATTACACTTTCACTATGAATGCTACATTCAAGAAACAAGGACTATTGTCTAATTGTTGTTAGATATTGTTTAATTCTATTCTTTTTTTTCCTAACAGTTTTCCATTAATTGCATCACAGTTACAGGGATGATTTTGAATATGTAAATATTCATTAAATTACCATAGCTCTATTTTCTTCACTTGACATTTAGAAGAAAGCAGTAAATAATATACAAAAACTTTTCGGGCAAGATTTTTATAGGTAACGCTTATATATCTTCTGGGGAAATTGCCAAGAAAGGCTTAAAATCCAAAAAAGCAAAATCCTGTTTTACACTTTGAAACTATCAGCAGAAATAAGCAGATGGTGCTCAACCTTCAGGACATGCTTCATCAGTAAGGCCCAGCTATGCTGCTCCCCAGCAGCTGAGCAGCACAAACAAATCAGTTCGTGAATACCTCAGTTACCAGCATGAAAACACTAGATAAAGCCAAGTTGTAGTTACATCTCCTTTTTAATTCAGATGGAAATATGCTTTCCCTCCTTCAATGTTTAAAGTCTCCACTGCAGCAGAAACCAACATCTTAATCTGAGCAATTTTATCCATTGTTTACCATGACCCTTCTTCACAGAAAGAAACACTAAATAATCAAATGCACACAACCAAGCTAAAACTCAACTGACAAACAAATAGATCAGCTTTACTGACATTGAGGTGTAGGAGTGATTTGGGGTTTTCTTTTGTTTAGTTTTGCTTCCTAGACACCCTAAAGCATATGATTTGTAACAACACTCAAAATTCCTTTTTAGACTTAAGTTGAATCTAGTATCAAGCCATGTTCTCTATCCCTTCATCTAGCATCAAAGAACTGTTAAACTGGCTTCTTATGACAACAGACAGTACACAGTATATTTAGGAACTGCATCCACCATGGGGACCCTTCTCTTTACTACTACAAACTACTTTTGGAATGAGCAACAGCCTTAATTTTCAAAGCTGCCTTACTGCAAATTCACTTGTTCCCTCAATCTCAAAATCATCTTAATTATAATGGAAGGACTGAAATTCTGTACTGATGTACCAAAAAAACATGCCGAAGTCACCAAGTTCTTAACAATTTCAATTACTCAAAGAATACTAAAAATAGTATCTGTATATCCTGAATATTTGGGAGAGTCTTATGTAGATATCCACTTGTAATTGTGTACATCTCTGGTTTGGTGACTCCAAATGGAAGATCTCGTGAAATGCAGACAAGTTATGTAAAGTTTTGTCCCAGGCCAAAACCACAACTCTGCTTTAGTATCTATCACTTTGTCTTGTGATGAGATTTTATACTTATCCAGGAGCAACTGGAAGGAAGATGTTGTTGCAATGCCAAAGGTGCAAGCCACATCCTTATGAAATCCCTGGCAGAGCAACTTTAATTGCTGAAAGAGGTATGAAATGAAGAAGCACATAAAGGAGCTCGCACTAAGCATTACAAGGTAATGTATGCTGCCCTTGACATGCAAGTAATGCACTCATTACAGGCAATACTTGGTTTTAATTGCCTTATATCCTGCTGTATGTCAGAACATATCATCACCTTCCCATTTGCAATACACCTGTCTGAGCGAGCTCTCATATGCAGCTTTCACACATTAATTCACAAACTTCAGAAACTGGCCATGAAGTTTATCAACTAGCACCAAGTGCAATCTCCCTTGCAATGCTCATATCAATCTCTTTATCTGGATCAGCCCAGTGTCCCCTAAGAATACACCGCCCACAATAAAAAATGCCCCTAAAGAAAGCAGACATTTCTTTCTTTCCAACACAACGCTCAAGAAGCGCAAAAGCTTGTCAGAACACTATGTGATAAAATTAAAATACTCGTGCATGGAATGAAAAGGGTCATGAAAAAATCAAAATGGCAGGTTTATGTAGATTCATTACACAGAGAATCCCTTAAAATGCTCTTGGGCAAGGTCCAGCTTGTGTCATTAAATGTCACTGAGCCATATAAAGAAGTTCAAGTGGATGTGACACGGTGTTTACTCACTGAGCTGTTCTTCTTGATGAGGCAAAATATGTTGCTGAGGATACGGGCACACATTATAAGGTCCTTCTGCTCTTGTAAATGCATGTGGAGATGATGTAAAACTACTGGAAGAAGAATGCATCGAGAATCTGGAAAAAATGAAAAATTTCATGAATAGGAGCTTCTCATAGAGTAATTTAATTTTAATACATCTATCAAATATGTCTTCAGTCTTATTTCTGATAAGCAGAAGCTTTTGCTAGCTTTAACAAAAAGGTTTGAGAAGCAGAAGCTTTTACTTCACAATCATGAGCAAATGTTTGAAGAGTAAACAATATGCTCAAAGTCACTCTGTTATATCATGGATGAAGAAGAACACCACTGTGTGGAATATACTACATATAAAATAAATTTCAAGTATTTCTTGAACTGTCATCCAAACTTAATTTAAAAAACAAAAAGTAGAACAGTAATGTCTCTAATCATAACAATGAGAAATTATGCTCTAGTGTTCCTGCCATGTGACAGGATCCATTTGCACGCCAAGGTTCTGACAGACTTCAGCAGGAACTTATGTTACTCTACAAAAAAGTTCTACTTTACAGCCAGCAGCAGGATTTTCAGATTTCTTTCAGAATTTTTACTTTTACAGATTCCTCACTCCTACTGAGTATGAGCAACTTAGACTATTGATTTTTACATAAAATAATTTGCTTTTCCACTCTTTCATTTTCTAAACATAGCTCTTTGGTGTTATTTGCTGTCCTGATTTTGCTGAAAATTATGCAAGAACATAATTAACATGCTACTTATTTCTGCCTCTTTTTATTATGATTAAAGAAAATATTAAATGGGAAGAACCCTAATACTTATACTTGTGATAACACTTTAACACCTATTCACAACTTGATAAATAGGAAGGATATTACCTGTTTTCATTTTGTTGTTGTTTTAAAATATTTTCCATAATTAAGAAATTCTATTCCCATAGAAATGTACTTGAATAATTTCCTCTATTAAAATTTTAATGATTATAAGCTGCATTATAGATATATATTCATCTACTCTCTTTGTTCATTAATGCAATTATATGCTAAAAATTGATTTCTCTAGCTGGAAAATTACTCTTTTAAAACAATTTTGCCATGCAGTTATTGTTTGTGGATTACACTTTCTATAAACACTTTCCACCCCCTCAATTATTTCCTCTACTTTTTCGATGAGGAAGAAGAAGATATGTTTATTCTGAGATTTTATTTCTTTAATGTTTCTCTTGCTTACTGAAACACAGCACTAATCTTGTTATGCCTGACTATCCCCTTCTTTTCATTGTCTAGTCATCTTTATAATAAAAGACAAATCACATGGACAAGCCCATTTGTACACACTATTTAAGTATACCTGTATTTTTGAAATAAAAGCTTGTTTGCTCTTTCTAAATGGGTGTTTCATGCTTATTATTTATTCAGATATCCCTCTGTATCTTCCTGCTAAAGAAAATAATGATCAAAGGCTGTAAGGCAGTAAGTAAATGACCATCAAAGAGTTGAAAACCAGTGGTAGAGAAGCCCAACACTTGGCAATAAATAGCCTTTCTCCAGTGACAGCTTATTTCTGCAAGTGCCTCAGCAGGTTTTCATCAGGACTGCCCTGAGAGTTCCCATCTACCTGCAGCACCACAAATGGGGGAAGTTTCTCAGAGAAACCAAGGCAGCATATTCTTTTTCTCTTCCTCGGAACGTGGCTTAGCCAAGGGTTGTTCCTGGTGTTCTGAGATGTCAAATGTGCACAGCTGCCACTGACCGATCCGCTGCAAGACTTCTAGGGTTCAAAGGGTAACTGGGCAGGGAAATTGCCAATGTGCAGACCTGCGGTTGTAAAAGTGCCACCTTCTGATCCCCACTGCTAAATCTGCTTATTGATTCCTATTGGATGAAAAAAGAGAGCTAATGCCTTCAGCTGAAGCAGGATTTTCATATTTGTATAAAAAAGACTGAGCCCCTGGATTAGAGGGGATGGCTCCTTTTCCCTGCATTCTCTTAGGCCTTACACATATGGAATTCTTGACTATCTGGCAATCCATCATCAAGGGTTCACTGTAAACCAGTCTGTGACTCTGTGGCTGGGGTACTGTGCTGGCAAGCAGGTGACAGAAAGCTCAATCCAATCACTACTCAACTCCACATCTCTCACAGAGCAGTAGTAGTGGCTCTTTCACACATTTCATGTTATGAGCATTATGGTTTGGGCCACAGATCCTCTCTTCCAGCTACAACTCAAATCCCTCAGTCCAGAAGGTCAGAAGAAACCAGGAGTAGCCCTGTGCCAAGGTTTTTCTTCTTGGTTAACTAGATAGTTTCCTGATGAGCCCACACAGCATTTGGTACCTCACCTGAGGTGCCATCTACTCTGTGAACTGCTTACACATAAGTGCAGCATCATGAACTACATTTTGAAAAGGTCCCAAAAGTCTACATGTAGCAACACTTGACTTGTAAATAAGCAGCTTTTATACACAACATGACCTGAGGCATCTCAGGCAAAACTGAGCATCCTCATTCAACTGTTTCAAGTATCTCATTTTTGAAAAGCTTTATAAAATGATCAGAAACTCTGGTTAACCAGACCAAATGGACTAGCAAAAAGCATCTTACAATGACTTGCAAGTATATAAGGGAGGCAATAGTGCCAGTTATTCAAACAACCACCACATATATCACAGCTTTAGATATATTCCTTGCAAGCCCAGAATCTAAATACCCCACTGTCGTGATCTGTTTAGCTGGAGAGATGTAGTGGTATTACAGAAAAGGAGAGCTGGCTCATTCACCTCTGGATTCACCAAGGACTGGGTGAGAAAGTTTGAAGAATATTTGTCTGAGTTACTCTTTTTCCTGCTAATTGTCAGCTGCAGTGTTCGCCACTGGATATAGAAAAAATAACGAGTGCAAGGAATGGTGCAATAATCAGAACTCTGAGCCATCACTCACTGTCCTAATTTTTGTTCTATGCAGGAAGTCAAATTAGCTGACTGTTTTAAATGCTAATATTTGCCCTTTACAAATACTATACAGAAAGACAAGGAAAAAATCATGACACAGAGCTTTTCAAGTATGTGCTTGGCATAATTAGAAAGAGGGCAATCTTAGACTCTGGGCAATCCTTGTGACTTCCCTATGCAACATTAACATTTAATACACAACACATCTTTCCTCCCTAATTTCCATATAGTGGTAATGCCTCTGCAGAGAAATACTTTCTTCAGTCTTGTATATTTTAAAGATTACTTTCAGAAGGATGATACTAATTTCAATTACTGTACCTAAAGAGATGGTCAAAGCTTCAGCCTGCTTGGAAACATTTCCCTACACTATTTCCCTCAGCACCTGCTGGCCCAGGTACAAAGCACACAGTGTGAGCTCCTCCTCTGCAGGCAGCCCAGATAACCTCACCTGGGTTAGTGTACAGGTGACTCTCCACAGTTTTCCCAATGCTCTGCAGTTTAACAGTTTGAAGGGACTCATCCCCATGCATGACTGTTGGCAGGCTGCCCAAGGCATCGTGAACCAAATTTGCCACTTCTCTCACATCAAAGAGCTTCAGAAGTTCTGAGTACACTGATGGGAATGAGCTGAGAAACACAGCCTAGGGTGAAAATGGACAGTCAGAACAGTTTTGACATTTATAGAATTTAATAAACTATAGAAATTTAAGTAACTCTAGAGAAATGCCTGGCTTCCAGGGTAGGTAATAGCTTTAAAATTGTTTTATTTTCAGAATTAATAGGCTCACATTCATTAACAGACTTACACTTGTGACTACTTCCTTTAAGTAATATTTAATGATTGTTAATTCCTCCCAGGACAAAGTGCAAGTTCAACTCAGAGCAAAAATATTTATTCTTTAAATACACTTTTGCCTCTATGAGAGAAAATTTTTAAAAGAATGGCAGAATATAGCTGATGTGATACAAAAAATATTTGTGTCGGTTGGTTTACTTTGTTTTAAGGTAAGTAGTATAGCAGCCTCTGTATCTTCCATTTTTCAAATACTGAACATTTTTAATTTGGAGTGAGGCAGCACTGGTAGTCCTGGTTCCCTTCAACAATCTTTAAAATGGGTCAGAAAGTCATTGATGAATTTAAAAACAAAACATTGTAAAAATAAGGAGAACAATGCCAGAGGAAAGAAGCTAAAACTGACATTCCCTTCTACTACTCTAAATCCTCCTGTTTGTGAAAAGTTACACACTCACACTGGTGGCAGAACAGGCTAACATGAGTTAAAAACAATTCTAAATGTGGTTATTTGTATTCTTTTGTTGTCTTTTGACTCCAGCTGCTTACATGATATGACGTGGAAGAACTACCTTTCTAAGTCTGTTCTCTCTGATTTGTCATTTTCTTGGTGGAAGAGTTTTCTACAGAAATTTGGAAAACATTAATTCTTAACAGGATCTTAACCATCTCTGTTTACAGAAACGTGGGAAGAGGATGGTATATTTATATATTTATATATTTATATATTTATATATTTATATATTTATATATTTAATATACAGCGCTGTCTCCTGTGTTTTGCCTCTACACTGCAGCAGGAGCCCATTTTTGTAGTCACAAGTGAAATAAAAATATCATGTGAGTATTAAACCATATGGTTCATCAAGAATTAAAAACTTTCTGTAAAGCATGACAACTCTGATAGTAGTCTTTGGTATGGCTCAAATTCTTTGGTAAAAACCAAAACAGATAAAATGTTTTATTTGTATCCATCAATATAATTATAATAAAATTCAGTATAAATGTCAGCTTTAGGATTATCTATTCCAAGCATATTTAGAAGGTGCTGGTATGAAAATTTCACACTGTAGGATGGAAAGTTGAAAATGTCACTTTGTTCTAGCAAAAATGCATTTTCTTTCTGAGCAGGCACACATTTTTCACACTGGATGTGGAAAATGCCAAGAAGCCATAACACTTACTTGTAGCTGGGATAAAGCACTGGTTCCTTTGCTCTCCTGGGACAGGAAGAAGCGCACTGACATAAGGAGCTCTTGAATACAGCAGCGAAATTCCTCCTCATTTTGTCCACCAGTAGCAATAGAGAATAATCTTCTTGATTGAACTATGTATTTAAAGATATATTCCTGTGCCTATAAATGCCAAAATCAGAGGTAACTCACAAAAATGAACATGCTTATCTCCAAACAGAGTACATGTAATGATTATATCATTCAAATAAAGAAAAGAATCTGAAACAGGAGGCCATTAGTTAATTGTGATAAATCTCTCTATTGGAACACCAACAAAATTTTAATTTAAAAAACCAAACCAAAACAAACAAGTAAAAACTCAACACCACTTTCTCCTCCCACCCTGCCCCCCCTCCAAAAAAAGCTTAAATTAAGTTGCAAAACTGTTGGAATGCAAATTCAAAACACTGCCCTCTCTTAGTGGCAAGACACCAAAGTTCACAGCAGCATAGAAAAACACAGAAGGGTACCACATTGATACTTTATTTCCAAATTG
The DNA here is from genome assembly GCF_027887145.1 of Ammospiza caudacuta. Taxonomy (NCBI): domain Eukaryota; kingdom Metazoa; phylum Chordata; class Aves; order Passeriformes; family Passerellidae; genus Ammospiza; species Ammospiza caudacuta. Next base: position 51,511,154 of record NC_080597.1, read on the forward strand.
TAGTACGTGTCCCACATGGGATTATTGTGTTGTATAACTCAGCCTGATGGCATGTTATGCTCTTCTGATAGCACAAACCAAGGCAACAAGAACAACCACAACCACCACAATCAGCAGAATTCCCTGGGGTCAGGACTGAACCACTAAGTCAGCATTTAGATTCATGCCATGGGTTACCAGTGTAACCTATATTTGATTCCTCTGCCTCATTCAGTAAGGAACATAGAGCTCCACAGACTAATGGTAGTGAGCCTCAATGGTCAGCTTGCTGACATAAACTGAAAATCTGCAGCTCCATAGAATTAGTACTACTCTTCCATCATTTATATATATTCTGCTTCATTCCCTAAGTTAAACCCACATGTACTGTATGAATACACCATTCAAATATATAATTCAATAATATTTATTACCTTTAGTACTTGCTGTATGTGATCATGAAGCTCCACCTCAGTGACTCGATCAATATGCCACTTCAGTACTTTTATAAGATCTCTATAATAGCACATCAGAAAGCATTACAACACAGAGGTGGGAGAAGGGTTAACTTTGCACATAAAATGCAAACCAAAAGCTGTCATATGAGAAACACTGGCAAAATAAAAAATAGATCACTAGATTTCACTGATCACCACAGACTCAATAGTACACTTAGTTTTAAGTCTGCTGAAGAGCAGCACCTAATAGATCTCTGATGAATGGCCAATAATACCAGCACTAAGTAAACAGTAGAATGATTTTAACAAGGATACACTATTTGCTTAACCTAATGATTGATTCTTTTAGTATAGTAAAACTGTCAGTATTAAATCAGATAGAAAAAGTACAGACTTCACCTGTATGCAAGTGCTCCTGCAAAATGACTTTCAATGTAAGTGTCCATTACTGGCTTAAAGTGGTGAAACTTGCTGTCCTGCAGCAAATTTATTATATGAACCTAAATGTGAGAGAAAAAGGAAAAAAAAAAAAACACCTTTTTTTTTTGTTTTACTTGGCTTTTAGCTAGTGCTAAGCATGATCACAAAATGAAACTTACCAAGCAATCAAATACTTTTGATCCATATTTTTGAGAATTTTCATCTAAAATACCAAATAAAGTGTCTAGCGTATCTTGAAGAAACTTTATGGAGAGAATAAGAGTGTTATTAACAAGATGCTTCTGTGACATAGAAATACATTATTTCCTTCGTATCATCTAAAAGGATGAAAACATATATACCTTCACTATTTCTGAACCATCAATTTCTTTTAATTTTGAGAGGCAACCTGCAATTTTGTCTGGGTGGGTTCTCCACTTCAGAAGGTCAAGCATATCTCCTGCAAAAACAAAATGCAAGATTAAAGTTGGAAGCAAAGCAGTTTTTCCTATTTTAAATTTTACTATTACAGTTCACTCAGCAAAATCTGGCATCATTAAAACAAAACACCTTCAAATTTGCTATAATATGATCTTTCCAAGAACACATTTTCATTCCATTCTGTAATTGCTCCACCAATACAAACATAAGAACATGTTACTGGGTCACTAAAATCACTCTCCTGTGGCCACTCTATCATGCAATCTCATCCAGATACTATCTTAAATAAAGCAGTTATTTGCCCTCTCTCATCCCATTGAAGGCTGCCTTCCAGAGGTACTCTGGAAGCCAGAAACAATCTCCTAATTGCTACCTTGACTGTATTTGAAGCACTCATGTTTCTATGGCCTTGTAGAGCTCAAACATGATGCCTCTAAGATCCCACTTGATTAACAAGAAAAAAATCTCTTCTGGAAAATGAACTCTTCTGAGCTAAAAAATACCTGAGTATGTCCAAACTTCCTCCAGTTTTAATTCCTTGTCCTTCAGCTTCCTTAACCAAAATGATAACTACATTATAGATAAGATTACATCATTTTCTACATCATTAGCAAGCTCATACATCTCTTGTAAACACCTGACATGTACATTCTAGAACTTGAGTGTCTTTTAGATAGACATATTCATGTCACCAATATGATGCTTCTCCTGTTTAGCACTATTCAGCTCCCTGGATAAAGAAGAATCCCCAGGAGTCTCCACTAGGATATCCTGCCTTTTCCACCATTAGAGTCAATCTAATTTCTACTCTTTCTTATTATTTAAATCAAAGTTACAATATTTTGCTGTATCATAGTCCCTCTCAACTGATGAGACCTTTCAACAACATATTAGCAGAAAATTGTCTCATATTTTAGTGAAGTCACTCTCATCTCCACATCCTTCCAGTGCTTTAAAACAGATAAATCCCAGAGATTTCTTCATATCTAGTAGTAATTTCCATCTGCTCAGGAAGGAAATTCCTTTCACTATAGTGCAACTTTCTGCTTCCATTTTAACTTTTACTTGCTTGTTTGAAAATTCTTATTTCTAATCTATATGTTTTCTTATGTGCTGCATTGCTGAACTGCTGCATTTCCTCCTGACAGTAAATAAAAAAATTGGAAAAGCAAGATTAAGAAGTTCATTCTGGCATTATTTGTGTTTGATAAACTCATCTTACAGCACATCTGAATTAGTTACACATTGATTTTTTCATCCACGGTTTCTTGTAAATACTACCAGAAAATTCATCATGGACAGATGGCCCAATGACTATATCTGCCCTTCCACATATCTTAAATGTAAGTTCTACATTTAGTAGTCTTTGAACACATGTTATTGCTTCACAGAGGTACTAAAAAGCCCACCTTGCTATAAGATTGAGAATTTCTTGTTCCATACCATTCAATATCCTAAAATAGTTTTGCAAACTTGGCTTGGTTTTTCAGCAGTTTTTCCTTGCTGAACTCAAACACATCTGCAGAGCTCCTTTCAAGCTGTATTCAGTAAAAGCTACACATATTTTTGACTGTTAAATTAAATAAATTCCAAATCTCTTTTATATTCAAGTTTACTACTGCCACGCTTCACTGACCAGCTTTTCAGAAATTCTCAGTGCCTAGTGGTTTGAAGCAGAAAACCTTAATCACCATCCAACCCTTCCACCAGTTTAAGCTACAGTCCAGCTGATCACTGCCCTGCACTGTGTCAGAAGGAGCCAGGGTTTCTGAAGAGTTCTCAGTAGCTATTAAAGTAAGAAGTTAATAGCAAGTTTTCCTTTTGGTTCAGCACCTTTTTGGCTGCTTTCTACCACAGACTGTTTTCAACACCCATGTTTGTGTCATCTCTTTCCTGGTTTGCTCCAGGGAAGTTCCTCTATCCCACAAAAAAATGAAGTAATAATTTTTACTTTATTAACACTAAAAAATCTCCACTTACATTCAGATTTTGCCATAGATGCTAATGGCAAACAACCAACATAAAATTCCACAAATATTTTGCTGCCTTAATTGCTTTTGATGGACACAGACTGTTTTGATGCATTTATGTGTTATATTTTTGCTTTACTTCAAGCTGTGTTGCATGGAAAAAAGACATCCTTGAATTGCACTGAATGTTGAAGAGTCCCACACATGTATCAGAGACACATCCCAAAGATCAAGGACAAATTATAGCTCTTATTATTCTTTCTGGCAGGAATTTTTAAGGAACAAGATTTACAAATCCAGCGAATTACGTTTGTCTTTCAGATAATTAAATGTCCTTCCACACTTTAAGCCTCAGCCCAAGCTGACGAGTAGCAAGCTATAAGTTCAGAGCAGGAAAAACACTTCTTTACAGGTTTGCTGGAGGAACTTGGTAGAAAATGGTTAACACTCAATATTAGGGATTTGTTGGGGGATTTAAAAAGAAAAAGAAAGCAAATGTAAGACACTCACTTCAAAGAATTTATTTCAAGGGAAGTGCTAAGGAGGAAAGACATTCTAAGATAACATTAGCAAATAGCCTAAGCATAAATGACATGAATAGAAAATCTGACGTGAATCACAAGGGAATGGATAGCAGTGTGTAACGTAGTAAGAGACATGAAAATATAAAACTGTTCCCAGAATAGGCCCACTAGGAAATCATAGTTTTGGAAAAGGGAAAAAGTCACTGGTGATGAGTAATTTTGCTGAAGAATAAAAATATTTCCAATGCATTATCTTCAAAATAATCAAGGCCTGTATGTTTAAAACAGACTACACCTGACCTGTTATCCCTACCAAATAAAACATGTCCTCTCTCAAAGCATGCAATTTAAATCCAAAGAGCTACATTTAATTGAAAGTTTAGAATCATGAGTTTAAGGAAGTGGTTTGGGATGATTTTCCATCTCTCTCACATAAGTCCTGAGACATCAGAAATTGACTTGTTATGACACTACTACACTTCAGGAGGAAAAGACTGAATTTCAGAACTGGCAGTCAGCATGTCTCTTCCAACAGGCTGCTTCTGTGGTCACCAACACTTCCTCCATAACTAGAGTTATTTGGAAAGCTGCCCAGTGCTATTTGTGTTTTATTGATTCACTGGTTTTTTTGGTGTTTTTTTTTTTTTTTAATGCAGCTAGAAGTATTTCACCTCCGCCATGCTGTATGGTGTGTTTGTTGCTCTGCTGCTGAACAGCTGCTGACCAGGGATGTCCCAATCAGTGCTGACAAACAAGTGGATGCCAACAGCTAAAATGTTCAGACTTACTGGAAGGATCCTGACTCTCTTGCAGCCAACAATCCCTGCTATATGTCAAACACAAAGACTGTTTTGGTAACTACTCAGTAGAAAAATACTGTGCTCTCAATCACTCTTTTGGGGTTTTATAGAGTAATGAAAAATAACTACCCATCTAAGAATATAATAGAAAAAAGCTAGTATACTTTTTGCTAATATTAACTGATTAGCTATCCAGGATCAAAAGGAAAAGAGAAGGAAAAACTAAATAGCAGAAAGATTAGATAAGGACGCGTTCTCAGCCATGATGAACGCACAGACTTCCCTGGTTAGAAGGTCTCTAAAAATGGTTTGGAAATAATCCTAACAACCCCTCCAAAGTGCCCAGGGTAAGGAAGTTATGGATCCCAACAACTAGGAGTCAGCCTCCATCCCCCAGTCCCCATAATTTTAATATGCATGAGAGCTGATGGCATGTGGGAACAATCAATGAGAGAATGACAGCTGAGTAAAATTTCCCAGCAAGTGAGTAAAGCTGCAGCCTAATTCAGTCACACCCTTTACAAGTCTGGGTTTGGGGTCCTTCCCCACCCCATAGCCAGACAACAGAATAATTTTTAATTCATTTTCAGACTGAACATTGTTGTTTGTAAACAACAGGTGAATCTCTGAGACATTCAGAAAAAATCTCCAAACTTAAAAACAAATTAAAAAATAACCAGCAATTTTCAAAAATACCAATACAAATGCTTACCAAAAAAAATTAAATACACAGATCTTTTTAATCCTGTGGTTTTTAATACATAAGCTACATTCTCTCAGGGATAACTGAAGTAATGCTCACATGACCAAATATCCACATGCTTTGCTCTATGTTCATTTTCTGAGCATGCAATAGATTTTGGCAAATTTTTGTTTAAAAGAATGGGGATTTGGAAACTCACCAAGATGAACTTCCCAAAGAAGATCCTTGGAGAAAATATGAGCCTGTCTATTGAAAATATTTCCACCCTCTGAAGTACTGCTGAAATAATTGTTAACTCTTTCAGAGCTGAAAAGGGGATCAATATTATTCAGATATTCTACACCCTCTTACTCAGAATATGGTTAAAAATAGGAGGAAATTTTGTGCCCTATGCCACACATCTACTTAAAATAAGTACAAAATAACTTCTGTACTGTAAATAAAAATTATTACTAGAACCACAGACAGCAGGGAACTATTTATCAGTGAGACACTTGTAAGTTCCAGGCAGCACTTTTATGCATGTCTAAGTACCAGTACATTAATGTAATTTCCTAAATCAAGGCCTTTAACTGAAGCAAATTTAGTCTCTGATTCCCTATTAGCTACCTTTGGGAAAATCTTTCATTGAGTAACTTCATTACTATGGTAATTGCTATGAAAATACAAAATGGGTGTGTGCAAGGAAACAAGCCACTTACTGGTTGCACACAGTTCTATTTTGGACACTTGGTATTAAAGGGTGAAAATTAAGAGCGCTATTTCAACTTTAAAAGCTGCTCTGTTTTTGCTAAACATCTTTAACCAATTTGCAGGCAGTTAGCAATTCTACCATCATACACACAAGATGAATAAAGTCACAGATATTCACACACCAGAGAGATCAAAGAATCAATATATAATTGTAGGTCTATCAAAGAATGGTCAGAAACACATTACCAAGCAAATACACAATATTTAGAAATTTTTGGAAAACTGTTCCACAGTTTTTTTGTTTTAGTTACAGGTAGATCAGTTATGGCAGGTAAACAAGAACCTCAAGAACTTTATACATAACACTAGTTAAAAACTTTACACAGAGCACTGGTAGAGTGTGTAAACACAAGTATTTAAATCTGCTGCTCCTTATAGCCAGTGTATAAACTGTTTTAAGTAGTAATAAATGTTTGTTGGCTTGAAGAGAAACAAAAAAGCAATATATGCCTAACTAGAAACAAACTGCTACAGCCGAAAGCTGACGATAAGTATTTCATAAAAAATCTACAACAAACAGATTAAGAGGTTTTATAAAGCAGCTGGGTTTTGATAACTGATTCCAGAAGTGCTGCATTTGATTCCAATATCATGATCATCTAAAAAGCATTCTTGAACTACTTAAAAACAGTGGTTCATCATGATCCATTTGTTTCCATCTGGATATAAAAAAATTATGAAGAAAACCAGTTCACAAAATAGAACATAAGCTATTTTTGAGTACATCCATGCTTGCTTGGCATGGAAAAGACTGACTATGACACTCATTTCAGCTCATCATGTTTTAAATAATCAACATATCCTACCATTTTGTGTGAGTTTGGTGGAGCAGAGAAAGGATGTAATCCAGAAGGACTCCTTAGTGGATTTTACTGCTTGGCTGTTGTTTCCTAGGGATATTCCCTTTGAAAAGGGGAGTTTGAGGTAGCGACCAGAATCCTGAAGGTTTGCATTTTCTTCACACTGCGGAAACAAACCAGTTAAAATAACTGTACTGCATAAAACAATTGACCAAATCTCTAAATTATATGAATCATTGTTTCTCTGTCAGAAACTGAAGAATTTCCAATTTGCCTGTTGCAGCTTTGGTTTTAGAACATAGCATTCAAATTTAACAAATTTGCACAGGTTACATTAAATTAATAGCTACAAATTTTCATGTTGAAATCTAAACTTTATCTGGGAGCACATAAAATCTGCTGAACAAAGTGACAGTTCTCATATGTGGAAAGAGAATTCCACAAAATTAAAATAACTTACCGTTGTGAAATTCATTGTAACACAATGTGATATAATAGTAAGACTTAGGAAAACCAATGCACTGAAACACATACCTAGATTCAATTGCAGTTTATATCAGGAAGGTGAATATTAAACAATCAGCAATGGATATTTTAATGGTGACAAGATTATCATTTATTTGATAATCAATACAGACTTTCTCAATTTAATGTCTCTGGACATTCAAAGTAGGTTCCAGTGGAATCATTACTGCTAATGACTGCTAATTCAAATTACCTTGTGTACAATTAGTTCATGGGTGCCATCTGGCAGAGTCCTCCCATTTTCCTGCATCAGGGGCACGAAAGAAAAGCCAAACAACTTCTTCTCACCCTTTTCTTTTGCTGAAATGCATGTATAAATAGCAGCAGTTAATATTATACTTTTTAGACAAAATAAATGTATAAATGCAACATAGGAAAGTACACTGGAGCTGCAGCTAGTCAGATGAAGATTATCTTGAATTGCTGTTCCAATTTGCACATCATCTCCTTTTTTATCTTTAAATCAGAAGGGAGTATTCTGAAATAATTTAGTATATATTAATAACAAATAATGTAAGCCACCAAGTATGCAAGCTTAGCAACATATAGAAGTTTATCCTCCTCTGTGGAACCTTTCTTTCATGCCTTGGAATGCAGAATGTGGAACCAGTCAGCAGTTTTTACCTCAAAATCATCTCTAAAATGTTTCATAATGTTTTAAAGTTTTTAGAATTTTGTAAGCAAAAAAAGCATTACAGAGAAAGCTCATGCAGCTGTCTTTTCCCTGAGGTGTTATGGAAACTCATGTGCTGACTGCAGCCCTAATGGGGAGGGCCAGCAGAAGTCATGAGCAGCACTCACTGGAGCAGTGCCGGAATTCACAGCGGATGTGAGCGCCTCGGAACTTATCCACAGGGATGGGAAGCTTCAGCAGCTCAGCCCACCTGGGGCCATTGTTGTGATAAAGCACAAAAGAATGGTACTCGCTGGCTGGTGGCTCTCCAGAGCCAAATGAGATAAAATCCTAGTGAAGGAAAAACACGATTAAGGATAGATCAATTCACTGGTAAAATAACATCAAGGACTGCTCTTCCAAGGAAGACTATTTAATGTTTACATTCATAACATAAATGCCAAATGTGGTACAATGTTCAGTATCTTATAACCCTCAAAAAAGGCAGCACTGTTTTTTATACTTGCAATTAGAAAATTAGAAACAGCAAGAATCATTCACATAATTCAGAGCAGAAGTGTTTATCAGGGTGTACTGGGTGATCAGGGAGGTTTAAGCAACACACGTGTTGTGGATTCCCATGACACAACGCAATCCTGCCAATGTTATGCCCCAGCAACAAAGAATGGAACTGAGACCAGGATAGCCCAGCTCAAGATCTTCAATCATCTGAAATAAGCCTGTAACCCCGGCACTATCAGTGGTATGTCCCAGGATTAGAAAATAAATGTGGATTCTGTGATCAAGAGGAAGCAAAGTGTTGGCTGCCTTTACACCACCCATGATGGACTCCCCATAGCAAGGCAGACAAATGGATTTGTCTAAAGTCCTGACTTGGGGATATCTATTAATTCTCTGTGGGAAAGGTAAGGTGCAGCTTTTACAATTATAATCTCAATATCATGTTTATGTTTAACATACACACACACTTATGTTTATATATATAAAATGGGTCTACACTGGATGCCACGGATCAATAAGCACAATTTCACTTCAGATACAAAAGCACACAATTTGAGCCAGGCTTTCTTCATTTTGTTACCCCACAAACCATGAAATCATGCAGAATATATGAAAATACTACTTCCAAATTTAAAACAAAACAAAAACCATATAGAAATATGTGAGGAAAAGTTTGAATGCGAACAGAAATCTTTCTGGTATAGTAAAATGTTGAGAAACAGTCATCTATTAATAATTAAAATTTAAACCATTGCCTGTTTGTAAGCCATCACCAGCCTCATAAAATAAAATTTGAAGATGAAAAGGAATATTAATTTCTTTTTTTTACTGATACATGGTGCTGACTTCTGCAGCAAGAATCCCTAATTTATTAAAATCAGACACAAAATTCACAATTATCAAGAAGTTATTCTGTGTAACATAAAAAAATTGCATATTTCTAAGAAGAATTTTTAGGAAATACAAAGTTTCCCAAACTTGATCTTCCTTCAACATTTTCCAACATTTTAATGGAATCATCAGTTATTTAGTTGGCAATTTTACAGGTTTATCCCAATCATGTAATTCATCACAGAAATAAAACAAACATATAATAAGGTTTAATAATATAGACATTTTATAAATCTTTTAAGCAAAGTGGAAACACTTTGAATACCTAAAGACAGCAAAAGATAAATATGTCCTTTCCAAAGCATTTTTGTATTCTTCAATCAGTGCCACAAAAGAGGATTTACACGTGAAAAAGTGTATCAAAATTAACTACAGCAAGGAAAAACATAAAACAAGGATACCTTTAAAATTTGACCACTGCTGTCCACCACATGCATTGTCACTTCCACATTTCTGGCCACACTTTTCCCTCCTTTCTCAAATTCTCCTCTTTCTACAGTGATATATAAATCATTCCTCATTTCACCTATTAAAAAAGCAAAAACAGAACAATGTGTCCAAAATTCAGTCCAACTTGCTAAATTTTGCTTTCAGTACTTCAGTAGATTTTCATGATATCTTACAAAGGACAGTGCTGCACCCACAATTTATCCGCATTTTTGGATTTTAAACAATAATTGTGCTCATAAACCAAGAAAAGCAAAAGATCTTCATCCCTCTCAAAAATCAAAGATTATTTGCCATACAAAAGCAGTTCTAGGGGCTTCTACTCATCTGTTGAGTCTGTTTGGTCTTTTCATTGGCTCCTCGAGGTATACTGCAGCCAGTGTCTAGCTCCACCTCACTTAATTCTTCTTCTAATCTAAGGCAATATTAATGTATTTCCTTTCATCTGTAACTGTTACAGATCTCTGTTTAATTGATTACGACTTTTCTTCTGCTTAATCTTAACAGGAAATGTATTATTTTGCAAAAGGGAAAACCAAGAACTGGTGCTCTTTCCATTAGAAGGGCAGTCTTCCCGGATTATGGTTATTACAATTTGTAATCTAAAAAAATCTCAATATATTTTACATTAATAGGGTGTTCCAAAGCTTTTGAGGGAAAAGTTTGCTTAGTTAGCTTATTTTTTGCTTGTTGGAAAGGCTTCTCAGAAATTAGACTCTTCATCAGGACATTTAAACTACAAATCCAATACAGACACCACCTAAGTACCATATGGTATGCACAAGGACTGCTAGCACATCTAAATTTAAATTCTTTTCACGTTCATGCAGTATCACACTAAGTAGTCTGTCAGAACACAAACAGATCATATGGACTAGATCAATAGTAATTTTATTTTAGCTTCAGTTGACACAAATTGCAAAGTTTGATGAAAAGAGGAAAGAGTGGTTGCAGTGGGGACCTGGCAGGGGTAAAAGCAGTACTGGTAGTGACTCAAGTGCCATAGTAGGGAAACCCCTGTTCTGTTTAAAGATGCTGAACCTATTTGTGAAGAGTGCAAACAAATCCAACTCTTGAACAAAGTTACCAGAACTACTTTGAAGCAAATGGACATTCCTTGTGAAAGGCAGAACAATGAAGGATGAACAGCATCATAATTAGAAGAATTTTCTAAAATTCTTATTTCTGGACTTTGTTGAAACAGAAATTGAGATTATATGTTTTCATCTAGAGAAACGCAAGTTCAGTGAAAAGGGAATTTCATCTTTTAATAAGGCAGATTTTCACTCAGCACTGCTGAAAGTGTGATAGTTTGGTATATTTATAGGTGTGCCACTTGGAAGGCAACCATGGGATGTGTACTTGTATTGTGGGTAAAATTAATTATAATATATGTAACATAAATAATTAATGCATGTTCAATTTCTAGCTGCATTTTAATTTGCAAGTAGAATTTGATATGCTTGAACTTTCCGTAATACTCTCATGTTTCACATACCTTACATTTTAATGCAACTCTCTAGTAATTTTTAAGTAACAGAAACAATGATCTTGCTATAGTTAATCTAATATTTTTATAATATTATTACATCACTGGATGCAAAATAATTAAATGATTCCTCCAAAGCACAATCTAAATGATAAAAAGATTTAAAGAAGAAATTGCCATATCACAGATGCCTCAAGACCCATGCCCACAAACAAGGGGGGAAATCTGCCATTGTATTACCTTATTATCAGTAACCTGCTGAAACAATCATGGGCAGAGGCTAGAATACAGCTAGACAGAATCAACAGAACAAATACAAATAGTATTCACTTAAGAGTGTCTGAAGTCAAGGATGAAAGAGCTGAATTACTAATAAGTGAGAGCAACCACCAGATCAGGCTCTGGTTCCTGGTGGGAAACAGGATTAAAATAAGCAAAAGGTGATGGTTATTCAGGTGATGGCCTTGTAAGAAAAAAAACCAAAAAACCCAACACCAAACACAAAAGCAATCTCAAAACAAAACCCAAACACAAACTCAAAGCTTTCCAAAGGATGTTATGAATGTAAGTAACGTAAAATGATGAAAGGAAAAGATGGAGAAATTGTGAAAAAAAAATCAGCTACAGGATATGAAAATGGCAATCATAAGGACTCAGGAAATCCCTTGAGTTGAAAATAGCTGGAGGCTGGGAGACCATCCGGGGGTAATTACCATACTCTTAGGTGCATACTCAGCTTTTACAAAAATGCCATTTTTCCACCTTCCTTAACAAAAATTCTCACTCCAAAAATTGAAATTGTCTGTTTAAATTAAGTTAGGGCATTAGTTTGTGGTTCCACTTCCCATAAAAAACATTCAAAATCCTCTATAAAGCATTCAAACATCAGCACATTGCTGAATATATCTATATCCTTTAACTGATCTTTCTTATTTAGGGTAACTATAATTACACATTTGATTATAAGAATATGCATCATTTTTCTATGGGATCTTTGCCTTCACCAGTCAACCAGACAGATTAAATCAACTCCTTGTCACTAAGGTAGTCAATTACCACCATAAGTAGCACTGAAAGGCCAAGTCCAGCTGAATATCAGAGTTCTGAGGTAGACTTAGGTGAGTACAAAAGGTATCTTCAGCTGAACTTATCTGCATGACTGAAATAAATCTTACAGGTGTATGTGTACTGAGACTTTACAGTGTTACACTTCACCAAATGTGAGGAATCAACACAGAAACAGGAAGGGCACATTTCAAACAGCACAGTACATCAGATTTTAATTACTGGTTGAAACATACCTACAGAATTAAATCTCTATCAGACAGAGGCTTTAGATGAGATTTAACATGCAACACACTAATTCCAGCCCATTTCTGTGTTGAGAAATACAGTGTCTCCTTCTCCAAGCTTGTCTCAGAGAAAACATCCAATGGCTGTTTTCAGCATGAAGTTTGGTACAGGAATAAGCAACTGAAAACAATATTAAAAAACGTGCTCAGCTTTTGAAGTGACAAACCTACCTCCGCCTATAATGATACTGAGTGGTACGCAAGATCTAGAGCACTTGAAAGTATTTGTTTCAAAACAAAGGGCAGCTCATTTCTCCCTGCTCTGATGGAGCATTTCCATTCCCTGGCCCCTGTTATTACAGGTCACTTTCACCTGTCTGAATTTAGGGCATCCAGACTGTGAAATGAACACGCGGAGAGCAATACTCGGTTAGTAACATTCTTAGCCAGAGTCAAATCCCACATCAAATCAGCTTTGTCTAGGACTGTCAGCTTTCTGGGTAAGAAATGACTATCAAATAATGAATCACACACGTTTAAAATCAATAAACATTTTCTGTGAAGCTAAACTACCTAAGTCTCCTTAGAAGTCAAAGATACTTCATGTAGGTTATGAACTGAGTCAGCAGATGCTGGAGAAAAGCAAATTAAAGAAGCCTTTTGTAGCATTTCTGTGTTATTTGAATGATTTCACTGCTTAAAAAGCTGTTTATCTTGGTAAAGCTACTTTCTAGACATTATTTCAAGAAAAAAAATGAGGTTAACATGTTACAACCAGCATAGGTAAGACAGAGGATTGTTGTACATTGGGTGTGAGATGGTAAACAACAAAGAAGACATAAAAAAGTTGGTGTTGGTCCCTATGAGAGGGGGAAGTAATAAGCTGTTTTGGGAAAAATCAGAACTGTGAGGACCAAGGAGTGTATCTAAGGAAGTTGGTTGTCCATCTGACAATCATGCAACTGAATGTGTTGAAAAGGGTTATATTCTGTCCTAATTACAGAAGTGACCCAATAAGCCCAACACTTTGGGACTTAGTTAGCACCCTATGATTTCACCTTTTCACCAAAAGCAGGCTGACAAATTCCTACAAGAGCTTCTAGTATTAAGTGAGGGTTAAAGCCATATGGAAACTGAATTTTCACAGAATTTAACAACGACAACAAAGTCAAGCTGCAGTGGTGTGAATACAGACATAACATGCACAAGCTTTCAGTGCACATTCTGCATGGACAGCCACTCCGGCATGTGAATTTAATTGTAAATGAAATGTGTTGAATTGAAATGTCTGAGTTGCTAAATAGAAATGTGTACAGCACAGCACTGGCAGTACCTGCCTCATCATATGGTCCTGCCAATACATCGCAGGTTTAATCTGGCAAAATTATCTTGAAAGGACTCTCCATGGGCTAAGAGAGGAAGAGCTCCAAACCCCTCCTGTCCCAGCTGTAGGGGCTTACCAGGTACATTATAGCTCAAAAATTCTGACCTATGAAGCAAAAGCTTCATGACTTCAATCCAGCTAGCAATGAATTGTACCAGGGCAGAATGGGGGCGAGGGACAGACACCTGATCAGCATCAATTACATGCAAAATCTAATATTAGGAACAGGAGGAAAGGCCAATTAAAGTCAAAAACAACCACAAGAGGACTGATGGAGGATGCAGTGAATAGGGTCAGCCTTTCTTAACCTGCAAACTACAAACTACAAATATTAAATAAGCAGTAAAGAGAAAAGAGCCAGGAGTAATTTCCAGGCTGGAGATGACAATGTGTGTTCAGGGACCTATTATGGCCACTGCAGAGTTTTATTATGGGATGCCTCTGCAGGCTGCCTTTCCTTCATAGGTTGGAGGCTCCATCATCACTATCAAGGACCTGTGTACAAGCTCTGGTCTCCTGCTGCTCCCAAGTTGGACCTGCATGTAAACTGCCCCCAGCTCAGAGAGGCTTAACTGCACCCACAGAATCTCAGGTGACAGGAACAACACAGGTAATCACTAGTCAGGACAAAGTCAGATCAGTACAAGCCTCAGGAGAGCCTTTGTATGAATCCATCATTTGCACTGCTATTTTTATAGAAACATTTGCACCTAACCTAAGCATCAAAGCAATGATTTTTCATCACAAAATTGCTTTTAAACTTACACTGACAAACCTGTGAGATGCAGCTGCAACACAGATATTATAACAAGACTTTTCTTGTATTTCAAACCTATTTAGAACTGCAAAATCTCTTGTAGCATATTAATATGAAACAAGGTTTTCAAGCAGAAGATAGCTGTCAAAGATCAAAGGTAGTGTCTTCGTTAGAAACAGGAGTTTAGTTTGCCAGTTATCCTCAAAAAGCTTTCTAGTGAAATAAATTTCAATTTTATTATTTAGTAGGGTAACAAAACACAGCATGAGTGTATTTGAACAAGCATCTCTGATAGTTACTGCTGTACTGACAACAGCCAATAATTTAAAAATAAGTATACAGACCTCACTAGGAGCTTTTGTTTGGAACTGCTTTTTTGAAAGCTTTGCTCAGAACTGTAGGACCTTTAGAACCATTAATTGCAGAAGAGCAAAAAAACCTAATTTCATTTAAAGGAAGTTCCTGTTCATCTGTGTAAAATAGGGGCTAACGAGATGCTTTATACTCTAAATATATCTTGAACAGCTCTTACAATTTTTCAGTTGTAGGGACTGAAGATCTCTGGCTGTGGCACAGACAAAATGGTACTAACCCAGAAGGTAAACCTTGTGGATGAAAACATTCTAGAAAAAAGATCCTTAGAATACTTTGTAGAATGGGAAAAGAGTTGTGTAGCAACTGCCAGTGGGAGGATATAAAAAAAAAAAAAAAGCAGCAGAAGGTGATTTAAACTTTTAACTTGAGGAGAGTGCTAAGGAAGCTTAGCTAATCCCCTTCTGGCAGTTGAATGTTGATGATTTCATAGTCCAACTTCCATGCAATGAGCTGGGACATCTTCAACTAGAGCAGGTTGCTCAGAGCCCTCTCCAATTTTTCTTAAATCTTGCCAGGGATAGGACAGCTACACTCTCTCTGGGCACCCTGTGTTGGCATTCCTACCTTTAAAAAAAGTAAAATGATGCAACGTTTCCTTTTTTACAGTCACTGGATACTCCATATGACTGCCATGACTTTTCAAATATCAAGGAGAGTGGCTTGGTAGCTACATCAGCCAATTCCCTTGGGACCCTGAGATGCATCTTGCCAGGTCACACAGACTTAATTATGTTCAGATTCCTCAGGTGTTACTGTTTTCCTACAGAGGGAGGAACTTTGCTCCCTTCAGTCCCTGCCTTGAGATCCACAGATTTGAGAGGTTGAGAAGAGAGACTTACGGTGAAGACTGAGGCAAAAATATTGCTGAGTACCTCAGCCTTTTCTTCTCATCTGCTGAGACCAGTTTAGCAGTCATGCTGATCACAAGGAGTATGCTTTTATTTTATTTTCTGGCTGAAATACCTACAGAAGTTCTTATTTTTCTTTGCATTCCCTTGCTGATTTCAGCTCCAACTTTGCCTTTGCCTGACCCCATCACTACACAACTGGGCAATATTTCAATATTTTTTCCAGCACACCTATTAGTACTTTCACTGCTTCTGCATTTCCTTGTTGTCCTTTAGTTTGACCAGCAGGTCTTCACTCAACTATTCTTTTTTCTTCCCTTCCTGATTTCTTACACATTTAATTTAAAAACAAAAATTAATTTTAAAAAAATCAAGTTAAGCAATCTAGGATCATTTATGAAAATTGTAATACAGAAGAATGTTATCTGAGAGAAGGGCATTCTTAAGGACAGCAGCTTAGTAGGACACACAGGCATGCTGCATTTCACAAAGAATTTCATCACTGTAGGAAATGAAATCCCATTACTGAAACAATTTCCTTTTTGTTTTGCCTTTTAGAAGATACTGAAAGACTGACTGGCTGCTTATCAGGGAATATATTCAGCACTTTCAAAAAGGGGGGCAAATCTCATTGACATGCTTGAAGCTGCCAGTGAACACGTTTGAGTTTTAAAGACTGTGACAGCCACCAGTCAGCTGTCTGTTCAGCGCTTTTTCCCCACTGAGCAGATCTTCACTTCTCCATCACTGAGGCAAAGAACAACCAAGCAAGTTTTGCACACATTCAAAATATTTATAAGTAATATACACACATGACTCAAGAATGAGAAAAGCTTTTATTTAGTGCTTAAATACATACATACAAAGAAAAACTCAGACTGAGACCTTCTGGGTGACATTTGACAAAGAATTATTTGGGGCAGGTTGTATGTCTGTATTTAAGTATATTATAGGGAAGAGGCAGAAAAAATTAAGGCAATTTCTACTATTTATATACTAGCAGCTACTTTATATATTATGACTAGTATTCTTGTTTATGTATGGGAAACTTAATTAAAACAACTCTGCATATGTTAGGATTTTAGGAGCATTGGTCACTTTGGTAACATCACTGCCTTTTTATTATTGGATTAAGTAGACTTGGACATTTAAATCAGAGATGAATAAACTGATTTTTTTAGTACTTCCCTCAGTTACTTTACTTTTATTTTTTAATAAAACATTATCTGCATTTTCAGCTTTACTACAGAAACACTCAACAAACTCTAAGACACACTCACCAGAAAACATCTGATTAAGCAAACGAAATGCCCTTTACAAGGAATTCTCTAATACTTTCATATCTCAAATGGATTGTACATTTACCACATAATACCCAATTGTTCCGTGACTTTTTCTCTTCCTTCTATCAATGAAATGAAAAACAAGCTGCTTTAAACAAGAGAGGAATAAAAAAATTGCAAGCTTTTTTCAACAGAAAACTTTGACTTGTTGACTTTGTCAAACTTCAAAATGAAGAAAATATTTCCAACACAATTGTGAAAGACTGTTTGCTTTAACAGAGCTAAAACATTCATTTGTTAGTTTGCCAGTGTTCCTTACCCAGTTTATAAAAAAAAAAACTTCCAAGCCATAACTGTCCTTGCATACACCTCCCATGCATCACTGCTACTTATTCTATACTCAGTAGAAAGCCAGCTTATTCTTCAAATACCATAAACTGCAGAAGACTCTTTTCCCTATTCTTCATTTCCAGCAATTTTAAATCAAGGGAAGTACAATTAAATTCTGGCTTGTCTTCCCTTTCCAGAGTTCTCTTCTATTTTTTCCCTCAGTTTCTAATGAACCAAAAAAAATAAGATAGAGGAGTAGAAAGGAGAAGAAAAACAATATACAAGTTCCTTACACTTGTCTAATGAAATGCATCATACCCTTCTTTTCTCCAGTGACTTGTATAAATGTTAATTCCTTCAACAGATAGGATTAAAGTTTTTAAATAGTATTAAAATAGGATTTGAAAAGCAGAGGATATTCCTCCTACAGTACTACAGTTTTGTGAAAGGTCAAAATGCAGGGTTTGTCTTTACTCCACCATATTGCTCACACATATTTTGTGTAACTAATATATCCAGTGGCAGAAGTTAAATTTTAATTGTTTGTACTTCATATAGTATAAAGAAAAGTTTGGGAAAATTCACTCCATTGCTAAAGGAAGAAAAATGTTGAAGTGTGTCAGATATAGATTTCTTCTCCTAGAATCTACAGCTCTTTACTAACTCCAAGCTCACTGGCAGATACAGACATTTACCATGATGAAGACAACATATTCTATAGCTTTCTTTATGTGGAGGCCTGAATATATGTATTGTTATAACAGCAATAAGAATACAACAACTGGTGACCCCGACGTGATGAAGAACACACAGCCAAACATCGAGAGAAGGTATGGAATTCCCTGGACAGCCGAGAGCTGTGGCAGCCAGAGAGCTGACACTGTATAGGGGTATGTGTATATTCTATGTATATATCTAAGACAGCTGAGAGCTGTGGCAGCCTGAGAGCTGGGACTGTATGTGTATTGTAATTGTGTAATTGCTAAAAGAAAAGGGGGGAAATGTGGAGCCCTGAATATATGTATTGTTGTAACAGAAATAAGAATACAACAACTGAAATGTAGTGAGAGTCCTATGTATTAGATAAGCAGATCCTAGCTATTCTAAATGAGTCACAGCTGCGAAGTCCTTAGTTGGCCAGCAGCTGTGGCTTGTAAAGATAGCTGGGATAAAAGGGGTGGGTCAAGAGCCCAGGAGGAGCCCCTGAGAAGAGACACAAAGGACTGTGCTGCAGAGAAGAACAGCTTGGTACAGTATGGGACTTGAGAAATATGAAGACAACATGAATACAACACCTTTACATTTTTGCAGAATCTTTTTCTATGCTTTGAAAGAATGACTGTCTCTAGTCAAAAATCACATAATTGATAATGAATGTTATCACAAAGATAGCATTTTTTGAGACCATTTGTATAAAAAGACAAAGATTCTATTTCTAGCTTTATTTTAAAAAGCTTCTGAAAATAGTAAGAAAGGTTGGTGTGTACTTGGACATGAAAAGGCCTTTTAATAATCCAGATGAAAGCACGATTAGTACATTCAGTAGCTTTGAAGGACAGGATCTGATGAGATTTAACTGGACAGCAAAAGGACATCTAATGAAGTTAAAAGGTGACAAACATAAAGCAATGCAGAGTGATAGGAAAAAAATTCAGTTACTTTTCTTGAATTAAGCATATGAAAGCTTAACATAGGAAACTTAAAAGCACAGCAATATCCCAGGCACCTCATTTTATCTGCTAAATTGCAAAAAAGAAAAAGACCATGTTGAAACAAAATGCAGTTTTTAATCTTGGACAAATAAGTTCGAAAGAATGAAAGTTCCTCTACAAAGCTTAATAGTACAGCTGCATGTAGAGTTTTTAGCAATGACATTTGTCAAAATTTATCGCAGAAATAAAAAAGGACCAAAAAATTCCAGGTTAATTATTACAAGCCAAGACTTCTCCAGTCAGGATTGACTAGCCCAGCTCTAGATACCAGTACAGATACCACACTAAGCTTGTGTACAAGGTAAACACTGGTCAATGTAGAACCATTGTAGGGATGCACCAATTCTTTAACCTCTTACAACAGCATATGATTTTAATAATTTGGATGGAAAGGAAGAAATATTAACTCTTATCCTTAAATCAAAGCATGTCATGATCAGCAGCAGCAGTAATGGCACCAGTTCAGATCATAAGCTGAAAAAAAGGATAGCTAACTGATATCTACCTGAGAAATTCTTTTGAGATGTCAGCCAACAGGCCAATGGTTTACACACCAAAGTACATTTTATGGATAAAGACATTTTGAGCTGCAGTCTCTAAGTCACTGAGCCTTTCAAAATCAAATCCCTAGCTGTTTTAAGTCAGAATTATCTTGTCATATTACTATAGACAAAGCTGTATAGAGGAAGTTTGTAGGTAAAATTCCAGGAAGGAAGGCTTGGACTTCACTGAATTGCTTAGTGAAAAAAGTATTCTACAGGAAGATGATGAGATTATTTTAAATGCTTTTGTATCACACTGAATGGATTTTGTCTTTGAATGTACCAAGCAGTTAAGACAACAACTACCAGTAAACTACCAGTAATAGACTTAGCACAGTTAAGATCAGTGTAGCTTAAATGAAGCAAAGCAGATGCAGTTCTGATCTGGAATGCACAACTAAAGGAGACATGCACCTGTATGTATGCTTACCACACAAAAGTTTAGTCTATTTACAACTGGGAGGCAGTGGGCATCTAGCAAAGCCAGTTAAGTCCTCATTTAGACAAACAGCTGTGCTAGGGTTTATTCCAATTCTAAAAACTCCAGGCAACACATATTAGTGATCAGCCTTATTTAGAGAATTAGATATTTTCCACACTGGGACCAAAGAATGTGTACATGCACGTGTATAACACATGAGCATGAACAGCACTGAAGGCATGCACTGATACAGGTGCTCTAAGTCAAATTTGAAAAGAGATTCCATAACACTGAACTACATAAAATAGCAAAAAACGCTGGTAAAAGTATGCATAGGAAAAGGACTTTCATATTTCATTACCTATTTTGTATGTAAATTTAACTTAGAGTGCTCCTCAAAAGTATACTAGATTTGTAAATACCAAATGTTTAATTTTATATATTAATAATGATGTAGTTGTCAGGAAGTGGTGAACACAGAAACTCAGTGTGCAAGCACAGGTATCCTTCAATGTTGTACAAAGCTTCCTGCGAATATTGGCTGTATATCTGCAGACAACCACACTAGAATGCTGGAAGAGAATTTACCAATGCTTGCATGGAGTCTGCCCTGAAATCCTGGTCAAACCTACAAAAAGCATATTGATTATCCTCACAAGTTGACACTTTCACTGCCTGCCCTTCTTTTGTTGGCTAGAATAAAATAAGTTATCTATTTCACAGACTTTTAAAATCATAGCCCTATACTTTTTTCCATCCATCTACTTCATTTCCTAAAATACTTGGAGTTCTTCATTAAGAAGTTCCAACTGTCCTGGACAGTGTATTTGTGGCTTCAGTCTGTCAAAGCTGCAGTGACACAAAACACATTACTCTATAAAAACATGCACTATTTTGTCAGTTCTGCTTTGGCATGTAAGCTGACCCCAGTTACTTTTCACAGCAAAACCTCCACAGAGAAAAGGATTGGTATGACAAAAAAGGAAGGTCAGAGAGAGTTTAAATATACCAGAATAGGAGAGAGACTTAAAATATGGCATTTCTAAGAGAGATACTGCAGTTTAGCAGCATGAAGCATTTCTTATTGAATAATTCAAGAGTCTTATTCACAACACTAACCTAAGTGTTAATTAGCCACAGCAACACCGTTTCAACAAAAATATAAAATAAGATCTAATTAATGACCATTTCTAGTGGCAAAAGATGAAGTTCTCTAATTTATCTGTGAGAAAAAAAAACCCACCAGAAGATAAATAGAATGAAAGAGGAGCTTTAAATTAAAAAAGCATTTCAAAGGCTAGGTTGCTGAGGGCATTTCAGGGCCTAGGGCATACTACTCTGCTTAGTCCTTGAAACTCATCATTGCAAGACTGAGATGATTATTTCTCTTTAGGAGAAATCCCTTCTATGCCAGCACACAAAGAAACTGTACATTATTTAAACTCATGCATGCATACAATTGGACTGAGACAGCAGTATACCAGAACCCATTATTTTTTAAATTTAAACAGTGACAAAGTGAACCTGCATAATTCTTTGAAACTGAGTCAAGAAACTCCTCCAGCAGCTGATTACACTACCCTGCTATAACATGTTTCTTGCAGTTTAGTACATTGTGTTATTTCTCAAGCGGAAAATGAAGGGATAAGAGATCTATTCATAGAACTTAGCAAATTTGATAACACAGAGCAGCAGGTCACTAAATCATAGATAACTGGGGAAATTATTCCTAATAGGAGTTACAGTGTGCTCAGTAAAACTGCTTCCACTGCTATCTAACAGACTATCTACAACACCCATTTTATTCAAATTTCAAATCCAACAGTAAGACAACAAATAAAGCCTAGCTAATAAGCCATAAAATGTCAATTGAATTGCTTGCATTAGGCATATATATAGAAACTAACTTCAATTTAAATGGCACCTGACTTATGCATTTCATTATTCTAAATACTGCAGTTACACCATTTTCATTGTAGTGCTGAAACTGTTTTATTAACTTGTGCTATTGTGCATGTTTTAAGTGACCAGTAGTGCTGATCAAGGATGCAGAAGGACAGATGTTTAATTGGCAGTAAGCACACAAGAGTGAATTCTCAGTTGTCAAGTTTCAGGCAGAAGTTCAAGAGAAAGACATGCCCACAGCTAAAGCTGAGCCTCATTACTGAGTTTCAAATGCCTGTTTAAGACCTCCTCGATCAGTGAAGTATGAAAGTTTATTTATTCTTGCCTCAGAACCCTAGTTTACTTCTGATTTAGGTCCACAGGAACGCAAAGACAGATCTTTATATGGAGAAGATAGTCCCTATTAAAAATCTGAAAGTCATGGGGATGATTTACATTTGAGAAAGTCAAGACTGTATGCGTGGACTCAGCTGAAACTAAGATATGAGCTCCTCCCTGCAACATTCCTCAGCAACAACATAACAGCATAATCATGCAAAACTGATCTGCTTGAAAGTATGCTTTGCCTTTAAAGAGACATTTGCTTCCTAATTTTCAGCAACCCACTGAACGTTTACAAAATTTCATTTCAGGGATGTAGTTATAAATTGTTCTATGATCTTCTTCCGCTATTTGCTTCTTCACAATCACACTGACACAATCTTTCCACACTCTTTAGCATTGGTTAAAGTATTTGCCTATTTTGTCATATAATATACACAAAATGAAGCCTCTACATCTATATTATTGTCCATTTCCAGTCATCTCTATTTTGGAGAAACAAACCTCATGAAAGCAGAAGCTGTACAGTATCAGTGAAATTCTGTGAGTCTTTATTTAAAAAGCTACCAGCTCCTATGAATTGGTTCTGCTGGTTATCTTTTTACCTGCATAGAGCTCAGCAGTTGCAGCTTGCATTCACTCATCTTCACCTCTGTAAAGGGGGGTTCCATCTCTCAAAAAAGGCTCCTATAGCCATAGTTGTTTTGACACTGGCATGACAACTATACAATATAATGTAATGGCGCCACTGGGACACGGTTTCTTCTATTTTTATGAAAAAATGGTAATATAAAAATCTCAGGAACTGTTTAAGATGTTTCAGAATGCAGTATTCATTTGAAAATCAAGTAATTTCTCATAAGTTCTTTCTTTTACTGCTTAGCAGGATAGTTTTCTCTTTAACTTACCAGGCATTATAATATTGGAAAAACCTAGTTTCCTTGTTATGGATACTCCATGCGTAAATCTGGATGTATACTCCCTCCTAATTTGTTCTATGTCTCCATGAAGCAACTGAAGAGAAACTGCAAGACCTGAAAATGAAGAGAAAAGCAATGAAAACTTAGACATTCAAACAGTTTATCAGTACTACTTAAAAATTTTATGTATTTGCAAGTATATATGCATTCTTGAGAACAGGAAATTCAGGGGAAGCCAACCTACTTCAATTCTAAAGTGTATTTGTGAAGGGTATCAACATCAAAAAATCAGTAAAGACTTGAAAACAACTACCTATGAAAACATTAGCAAATTATTACTGATGTGTAATTGAACCACAATGACATGAACGAAAATTATATCAGTAGGGACAGACAAAATTTTAACTAAAAAGAGAACTAGAAAGAGAACTAGAAAGAGGTCAATTTGGAGAAATTTTGCTATCAGGGCATTTGGTATCATTTTAATTTTTCACTTCCTTCAACACAACCCTGCCTTTATTGACATGCAAGAAAAAGTGCACATACAATTTTTGCCCTGAGCTATGGGTGAAACACAGAAGTCTCATCACAGTGTATCACTTTGTATTAACTCATACAGAGTTATATAATTTATTCATCTAAAATTTGAAGAAAAAATTCTAGTAAGCTAATAAAATTACTGTCTTAGGAACAGTAATTTCATAAGGACTAAAATTACAATTTTTGTTCAACATTTACCAGATTTAATCAATCATACTCATTATGTTCGCTAGAAGACACGCAAAATGCAAGGGTGGCCATATAATAATTTTCCAATTTTTATTCCTCTAGAACCAAGGAAGCATAACTCCTTCTACTACATCTGCAGTACACAAATAAATTGCAAAGAGCATACTTCATTACAGTTGAGATTAACAAAAGCAACAGGCATGCCTTTTGGTTATTGCAAATATAATCACTGAGGCAAGTGTCAGAATGACACAGCTTGTAAAGATTAATCTTGCCTGACCTTCAGCATTACTACGGCATATCCTGTGTCAACACACAGATCAAGGAGAAGATAAAAGCTTTGTATGCACTCAACAACTGGAGATAAACAGACCACTCAGAAGAAGAGTCATAATGAACTTGAGATTAAGCTGAAGCAAATAACATGTACAACACAGACTGAACAACAAGGTCATCAGTCCTTTTGGCTTTGAAAGAAATTTTCCCTACAACCATATTACTGTTCAACTGAATAAATTTACTTGAAGTCTGGCAGTTGCTAAAATCAGGGCTCAAAACTCCGCACTATGTACTGCCAGTCCAGGCTCCAGCAGATCATATTTATAATCACCATGACAACTTTTATATTTTTCCCCTTACCTATGTTTACATTTTCTTATTTTGGCAACTCCAGAGAAAGTGATACTCTGACCAAACCTTCCTTCTCATAAAAACAGCTCGCCTACGCATCTCCAACTGGGTGCATAAAGAAATCTTACAAGAAAAAGCATTCAGTAAAGTCTTTTCTATTTTAAGGACTGTATTTAATGCCATGGATATTAATTATCTTTATAGGGGAATTTGTTCTATGGTTATACAGTGAACGACCTTTAGGAAGAAGTGACAATCATTATTTGGGCAGGTGAGAAAACAAACCACACCATGGCTAGCTGACAGTACAGAAGCTTGGTACAAAGCAAAATTCAGGCTCTGTTAGAGCAGGTGAAAGGTTTTTCATTGCTGTATGGGAAGAGCTCGGCTGGGTATAGCTCCCTGATAAATATGGATATTTAGACCACCCCAAATCTTGCTGCTTTTATATTTTAAGAAATTGTCATACATACACATGTATAATCATGCCCTCATATGCCCCCATTGCACTGTTTCCTTGGAAACCTGAAAAACCCATTTACTATTGTTACAGATCACATCAACCACAACAGCATTAATCAGATATTGCACACCACCTGGTGTAAAGCTATTGTGTTTTCTAAACAAAGGTTGAAGACTCCAAATTCAATTTTCTTTCAATATAAATTTCATGGCATTCCCTTGAAGAATTTTATTTAACTTTAAAATCAGATGTCAAAAACACCTCATCAATGGCTAAACACTTTTAACTTGAGAAAAAAAACTATCTGTCAAGGATTTTAAGCACTCGCTCATGCAAGGAAAGAAAGATATAGAGCTCTGCATTTCATGACATTCATTGTTGGAGAATGAAGAGTCATCTTTATACATCCAAAAGTATCAAGAAATCTCTCAGTGAACACACCTGAAACACAGGTTAGTAATTTTACTTATAGTTTAAATACATCTTTGGAATATAAATGGCATGCATTCCCCAGCTCTTCAGAAAAATGAAGAACACTGGATTACAGATGGCAAAGTTACTTAAAAAAATTTGGTTATATGGTGTAAAGAGGCTAGTAAATAAGAAAGAGTGAAAGTCAGCCAGAACGGAAACAAAGCAAGGATGCACAGAGAAGGAAATCTGAACAACCTCCAAAAATCAAGTCTTCAAGTGAACAGTTTTACCACTGAGGACCCAGCTGTCAAAAAAAGGGAATTGACAAGAAGTAGAACTGATAATTTCGGTAAAATGCTTAAGTTGGGAGCACACGTATTCTACCTAATCAATGAAAAGAACGTAATTCCCAGGTAAGCATTCAGATTGCTCTGTCAAAGCTCCACAAATTTTGGAAGACACCCAGGCTACCCTCCATTAAGGGCCTAAAATCATAAGAGGCATAGTGTTACTGAGGTGTGATGCCCACATTACAGAACAGGTTGCCTGAATTCCCCACAATATATTACTTTCAGGATGTTGAGAGGGGCAATAGGAGCATACTATATATCAAAGGGTTGCCCCCAGAACTGCTTTCACTCTGCTCTCAAACCCACACTATTTGATGACCAATAATTGGCCACTGGTGAGCTGTCCACAGGCCTCTAGTACCATCCTGTGCCAGTACTTCCAAGGTGTGTTATGGTCACATGTCTTTATTCTTCTGTGTTCCATGTTAGTCTAGGGTTAGAGCTGGTTAACTCTACACTAAGTACATGTCATAGGTATTTGTTACATACAAAGCATACATCCACCACACAACTGCACAAAACTAAGCAAGAGCTATAATAGGGCAGATAAAATTGATTATTTTGTAATTTGATATATGCTTTTACAAGTCAGAACAAATCTCCTGTCAGAACAACACAGGGTAAGACAAGTCCAGGCAGTCAAAGCCAGATAGCTAAAGAGGACCTTGCTGTCAGCCAAACACAAAGCCTTTGGCCAGTTGCAAGCCACAGCAATCCCATATTCATGGGTTTATAAAATTGCAATTCACTTCCAGAAGAAAGTAGACACCCATCATGACTGAGGAACCATGCAAATGTAATAAAAATCATGGGGAAGAGGTACTTTAAAAAAGATGGAATAACTCACAGAGTCTAGAGTTTGTATGCTTATTATAAACTGAGCTACCGGAATCAATAAGCATTAGCTAACATAATTCAAAACATACTGAAACATCACATTCCGATTTTCAGAAGGGTGCAGATTCAGCCTAAGAGGGACTCCCTCAGGCACATTGCAAAACAAAGGAGATTGAAGAGGAACTCACAAGCTGAAACACATCACCCTTAAACTAAAAGAGAGGAGCTTCAGATCAAATGTGAGGAAGAAATTCCTTATGGTGAAGGTGGCGAGTCACTGAAAAAAGATGCCTAGAGAAATTGTGGATGTCCCATTCCTGGAAGTGTTCTAGGCCAGGTTAAACACAGCAAAATTATTAGTTTTAGAAAAACATAGAGCATTTTGATGGGACAGCTGTTCACAGACAAAGCAAAATAGAAATGTGCAGCATGTCACCATACACTCCATCTGACTGTGGCTGATAGGACCACTACACCATTTATTACACCTGGGAGCCATCAAAAACTTCCTAACTATACATTTTCCACTTCTAGAATATTAGGAGCTAAAACATAACAAAAATTATTATCCAGTCTCTGAAGGACTGGCACATTTTTTTAATAATGTCTGTAGCCTAGCTTTGTCCCCTCAGAAAAAAGCTTCAATTACCTCCCCAGTGATAATTAAAACATCTTGTGTTAGCTATTACTCTTTATTTACCCCAGTTCTGAAACCACTACAACAATACTCTGTAAGGCACTGCAAATAGATATGCTTTTATTTCTTTTGCAAGCACATGAAATTTCTTACTATTAACTTGTACTAAATTTGAACCCAAGACAGATTTTTATTATTTAGATGAAAGGCAATGCAGAAAATTGTCAATCTGCTGAATAAGAATACCAGATTTTTGTTAGATTTGTAATTTTACCTTCAAACAGCTTTTGTGCTGCATTATTTATTTCTGCACTTAGTTATGACAAAAGGCATCTGTTCAATATGCTTATAGACCAACTTTATTTGCATTTGGGCTTCTGGGGGCAGGGGAAATAATTTACAGTCAGCTTCTATCTACTGGCAGCAGAGAGTCCTTGATCATATTAAGAAGAAAATGCCTAGCAGCTGCTCAGAAAACTGATAGAAGAAAAAAAAACCAACCTCCGACAGAATGTTATTCAGCACTGTTTGTATTTTAAGAAAAGTAATAAAATAAGGCATCTGTCCAAACAAAACTGCCTAAAGATGATAAAGCTTTTTGAGGGCTTACAGGTGTTCCAATTTCCAGTAGTGTTTTAAGTAACAAGGTAAAAAGGTAAAGGTAAAACCAGCAGATTTGCACAAACAAATGGTTTACCGATTTAATGTGATCTGGGACCAACAGTTGTATAAATCTTGGCCACAGAAAACTCTGAGTAGAAAATCCCACAAATTACAGTCTGGGAATAGAGAGGTAAAGAAGGAGAGCTAGATTCAGTCCTTGATGGCCTTTTTGAAGATTTCATTCTGATTAATTGGAATTATCAAATTAAACTTCAAACTCCTCTTTTCCTCAGTTTTAAATTCTGAGGTTTAGCTCACTAAAAAAAGAACGCATCAATGCCATTGCAACACTTTGACAGCTTTCTTGGAGCTCTTTTGTCAGGATTTTTGTCAGAAATGCCCTCAAGGGTATAAAGTAGGGATGTTTTTCTTCCTCAAAGGGAAGAGAGACACTTAAATGCAAATGAGATTTAGTTGTCATTCAAAACTGGCTTGGAATTTCTTTACAAGGTAGGTGAGAGAACCTCAAGTATTTCTTGCCAGACTTACCACAGGATGAAGGACCAAAAGGCTAAGTTACTATTATAAGCATCTAGCCTAACTACCCTATAAAGACAATAAAAATTTCAGAAATATTGTCTCCAGTTCTTGCCTTAACAACATCACTGCTGCCCTTTTCTATTAACAAGTCACTGGGCATGGCAGCACCCATTTGCACACTACAGTGTTACACTGCAAAGGTGAACCATCTTGCACAAAGATTTTTTAAATTACATTTATACAAACTAGATGGTTAGCTAGAATATTATGGAGTGTGCAAAATACACAATTCTGCAATTATAAGTGGTTTATATTGCTTCTAGTGCAAATAAAAGGTTCCAAGGAAACACTTGTTATTTTCTCCTTCATGAAGTGCAGTTCTTCATGGAAACAGAATTGTATTAGAAATTTAGCTATTTGTATTCCAGTTATGAGTCTTATTTCAAAGGAAACAGATGTTTAATAGGTATCTGAACAAAATGTTAAAAATCTAATCCCCACCAACATAAGAACCTAGGTAACAATTGTAAACAACTTATAAATATATTCTTTGAAGAAGTTAAAATCTTGTGTATGTGCTATATTAATAATTTGAAAAATTTTGTTTTGAAAAATTTTTATTTTGAAAAATAAAGATTTTGTATTCTTTTAGTAGATTAAATGAAGGAAGTCAACACTATATCCAGCAAGTAGAAGAAATTTTTGGAAAAGGCTTATAAAAACATAATGCAACTCCAAGATAGAAATATGAACCAGCTATTGTTACTATGCAGCCTTACCTAGGAATTTCTGGGTTTAAATTGAGAGCCACTTGAACCACAGGCAGCAAGAGTGTGTCCAGCAGGACCAGGGGAGGGTTTGTTCCCCTGTCCTCACCTCAAATCCTGTGTTCAGTTTTGAGGTCTTCACCACAGGAAGGAAGCTGAGGTGCTGAAGCATGTCCAGAGTAGGGCAGCAGGGCTGGTGAGGGGTCTTGGAGCACAGTTTTTATGAGAAGCAGCTGGGGAGCTGGGGTTGCTTAATGTGGAGGAAAGGAAGCTAAGGGGAGACCTTATCCCTCTCTACAACCACCAGAAAGGAGGCTGCAGTGAGCTGGGGGTCCATCCCTACTCTCAAGTTACAAGTTGCATTGGAAAAGGCTGCCCAGAGAAGTGCTTGGCTCACTGTCCCTGGAGATATTTAAAAGACCCACTTGGCAGCCCTGGGTTAATGGTTGGACTCCAGGATCTTAAAGGCCTTTCTCAGCCTAAACAATTCTATGATTCTATTATTGAACAACAAATCATAGTTTCTACTGAATAGATAATCTCCCTGGCAGTACCACAATGGCACATTTTTCATTCTTCCCTGAAAACAACATGAATTTGACTCTATTACACCCTTATCTCTTCAGGGCCAAATGATCTTGGAACAACACTTCATGTGCAAAATTCTCTATATGAGTAATCTTTTGGCTTTAGCATTTTTTGAGAACAAAAAAGAATGCCTTAATTCATTGTATACATAGTGAAGCACATAAGAGTAGTATTCTTATTTTAAATGTATTTCAAACAGCTGCCTGCAGTGACAACTAATTCTTAAAGACATCAAACTGGAATACACAATCTCCTTGTCACAAAACAAAGATTAAAAATGACAGATTTATAACTTTTCCTAGAACTAGAGTAACTAAGCAAATGCACTTGCTGTTTAAATGTTAGTGATGTGAAATAAAAAATACATTTCAAAGCAATGCTGACACCTGAGAACCTTGTTGATAAAACGCAAACATCAGAAATCTTTTCTGTGATTATATGCCCAGGAGTTGCCTAAAAGCTATGTACTTCATTCTGTTTTACCTCCTCAGTGAAGTTCATGCTATCATTCTCCGGCTATCATTCCTCCTCATTGCTCCCCAGTCATTGCTCCAGTCAATTCTTCACTGTAAGCCTATGCTTTCTTTTTGGCTAAAACCCATAGCTCTCCCTAGCAGGGAATGCACATTTAGTTTCCCATCTGAGATTTCTTGTGGTGGTTCACAGGAAAAAGCTCTCCTTGCAACAACTCTGAGTGTGGTAATGCTGTGAGCTGCTGGGGTAGTGTCACGTAAACACAGATTACTTCTGGTAGCTAGAAAATACTTAAAGTCACCACAGCTCTACTCCTTTTTTTAAAATTTATTCATTATATTTTATATGTATTTTATTTTAATTATATACAAATTTTAAAACATATATAAATATATATTATTTTATATGCATTGTATTTATTTTTTAATTTATTTATTGTAGACATATACTGAGCAAGCAATTCCCTGCTGCATTTGATCTCTTGTAGCTCTTCATTTCACAAGTGTGAAAAAATGATGCTCCCTGATTAAGGGGACTCTGTAGTTTCTCCCCTGCAAGGTAAATAATGACACTTAGAGGCTTCCTGCCCCAAACCAAGGAATTTGTAAGCCAAAGCTTACTTTTTGTGAAAGAGGAAATGAAACAAAGTACTTGTTCCCTTAAATTTCTCAGTGTTTGACAGTAACCATGGAGAAATTATATCATCAGAGTGCCAAGGGGCTGCTGAATGCAGGTGAACAGGCATGAGAAAGCCCCAAAGCACATATCACTGTTTCTAACCAACTGTGTCCATTGTCATCCCTGCCCCAGAACTTATATCTTGTCAGATGAGCTCATGCAGTGGGCTGGTCTACCTCGTGTCTTTTCTGACCAAGCCTTATATGACCACTGAGACAGAGACTCAGTGACAGGTATATGGTGGAAAAAAAGTCCCACATATGAGGTAAAAATAGTTCTGTACACTGAAGGATGTTCTATGAAGCTTACTTTAGGTTGGTTGAAATAAAGTTAAAATTATTTGCCTTTGAATGAGCATCCTCACTGAACTTCAAAAACGTTTGATCTCACTCTGAGGTCGGTTCCTGTTTCTGCTGGTGTTGGACCACATAACTTCCTGAGGACCCTTCCAGCCCAGCTTACTGTGTGATCTGATGAATAACATTCCTCCTTGAGATGACAGATTGTCCTTCTTCATGGTGGTAGTGTTGGCAAACATCTGTCAACACATGGGCTTCAAGACCTCCTTGCTTCAACCAAGGAATTCTAGTTTCAAGCACTCACAGCAATTAATGTATAATTAACAGTGTTCCCAGTGGAGCTGCAAAGTAAGTTTGGCATTGGTACCACAGAATAAACCACACTGTCCTCAGTACAAATGCAATTAGGTTACATCAGTCTTGTCTAGTTCATCAGAAAACTCCAAGATAATGGCACAAGGAAATACTTTCCCACTACATCAGTTATTTCCATGGACTTCACACGAGTTCAAAGCTACAGAGCAGCCACAGGTATTTATAATTTCTTACATCAGTAATTTAATCTCTATAGGACTAAAAAGGATTTTTACCTCCTTTGCTGTCACAACTGAAAATCACATGTATCCCTTCCTCAGCTTCCAAGAATTACTGCATGAGGCAAGACTTTTCAAAACTTGTTATAAGGAAATCCCAATCAGCATTTACAGAAAAGCTTACACTTGAAACTATTAGGAGCCTAAAGGGAAAAGCAGAGTAAACCAGAATGTCTTGCTTCCCCTTAAAAGTAAGTCATTCAGTCTTTCTTTTCATAGGAGTGTGAAGAAAAAGAAATTCATAGTGCATTTCATGGACATTTAAATATGATTTTTATCAGGTAACTCAATGGGGAGAACATTCATATATGTCATGAGATCCAGGCTTAAATCTTTCCTCTGAGAGACTGGTAAGAGGACATGAATATAGATCACACTTAAGAAAATTATGTGCTACTCAGAAAGCTTTAGAGCCACTTCTACTTTCCCCATGGTATCATGAATATTTTCAGATCATATACAAAGTTGAACAGTTGCTGCAGGGAAGTTGGAGAAGCCAAGCAATTAGTGTGCTCATCTGGGACATGCAAGACTGGCTGAAAATCCTTTTCCAAATCAGATCTCTGATTCCACAGATACAAAAATAGAAATGTGCTATTTTCCTCATAAAACTGATGCAATTAGGTGTGATGTCTATGCAGGAATATTAGGTTTTCCACTGGTTTTGAATTTAATATTTAAAACAAAGTAACCGGCTTCTAATTCTAAGAAAAAATATTTTACAGAAAATAGATTTTACAGCCAACTCTGCTCCAGATGTTACTGAAATCTGGTTTGTGTAATAATGACATTCCACAAATACCAGAAACTCTATGTAAGAAATAACAAAGCTACTAATTGCAGCAAAGCTTGTACAATTTGGCCTTTGCAATATTCATTTCATCCCTTACACCAGGCACCCAGGTGTTTTCCAGCAACATGATACCTTACACCAGCTGCAAAGACCAGTGGTGAATGGGAATTGCATCCACTACCTGCTGCTCCACTCTGTTAGATTGGAAATTCTTACAGAAAACACATTCCTGTTCCCACTCCAGCAAAGGATACTAAATTATCCATGAGAATGCACCCTTCCTTCCATTCCTGCACCACTGAGAAGAGGAATGGGGATGAACGTCTGTGCCCTGCTCCTTTTTGAACTTTATAAAAAAAATGACATTCATTTGACTTTATTTGATCATTTTTAGACACAAGCTGAGAGTAAGATGCGAGAGGATTCTGTACTTAAGAACT
Organism: Ammospiza caudacuta; assembly: GCF_027887145.1. NCBI lineage: Eukaryota > Metazoa > Chordata > Aves > Passeriformes > Passerellidae > Ammospiza > Ammospiza caudacuta. The sequence continues at coordinate 51,544,414 of NC_080597.1, forward strand.
GCCATGAGTTCAAGCAGAAAAGGTAAGTTTTTGGCACTGGGGGATTGAGTGGCAAACACAAATGCTATAGTATGTCACTATGCATTTTACATGCAAGACACTCAAAGTACATTTTGAGTTCCTTTTCAGATTGCCACAAAAAATGGAAGATTTTTTTTTTCCTGAAGAATATTATGAACTATCTGATAAACTATTTTAGCAGGGGGACACAACAATTTGTGGGAACTAAAACATGTAAAATCTCCTGACTTGAAAGAAACTGTACAGGAATATGAAGAGGGAACAAGCTTGGAGAACAGACAATAGTCTGAAGCATCTTTGCTGTTGTTTTTACCATGCTTCCTTTTTAAGTATTTTCTAAGTATTCAAGGTGATTTGAAAAGGGCAAGTGTAATATAAACCCAAAAACATCAAGTTTTCCTACATCTGGCACATACCTACAACAGTTCCTAAGGGAGAGAAAAGACATCTCTCTCCTGTAATGCAAGGTGTTATCTTTTTTTGACAACAACAAGGTGGCAGCCAAAGCTAATGAGGCTTCAGAACCAGCCACAGAACACTACCACAGAAAAAGACAGCAAATAAAAAATAAAAAGTAGTGTAACAACAATATTTTCCATGAGGTGTCAGCAGAAGTATCTGAACATATTGCTAAAACCTTGCAAGTGCTTTTTCAGGCTGCTAAGGAGTCACAGGAGAAAGAATTTCATGTGTGTGCTATAAATAACCTTCCATAGTTTATCTTTCACTTGCTCAGTGCTGGAAGTGGCATTACTGCTCACTTCCTCCTTCTCTCTCCAGCCTTCACATTCACTGCTGGAGTTCTGTGCTGCTCTTCCCTCTTTGCCTCCCTTACCCTGAAAATTCTTTTCAAAATGCAGCTAATCTTCCATTTGCTACCTTTAGTTTCCAGCCTCCTGCAACATGTAAAAACATTCACATGCCACATCTTTCATGCTGAATATTCACATAATTTAGAATATTCAAATGTATCCAATGTCTCCTAAGAACTGCACGTTTAACTGTGAACTTTAATTTCATGAGAGAAGAATAGGATTAGCAATGTATCACAGAGTAAGCACACATTATATGGACAGTCAGAACAATGAAGAATAAATTTTTCTTGATGAATATGATTAACACACATTTAAGAAGCCAAACATTAAACTTACTCAGTAATGTGTCTATTTTCAGTACATGATTTTCATACTTATTGTCCAATAAGAGCCATGATATTCTAAACCTTAAATATATGCATATATTGGGCTAGATTCTATTATGAGAAAATAATCAAATTAGAAATGGCTAAATATATAACTTCAGTCTTGATAAATGAGCTTTTATGTGCTTCTTGGTTATGCTCTAAAGATAGCTTAACATACATTTTCAAGACAAACATTGTGCTTGAAATCAAGTTAAAGAAGCCTGCAATGCACAATACAGTTAAAGAAGCCTGAAGTCTGCTACAGGAAAGGCATTACAAATACAATATACTGAAACCTTGAAAATGAGATTTCTCTATGGGCATATTTCAACTAATTGACATTTCACAGGGAAAACCAACATTTGAATACAGGGACAATAGACTCATAAGCCTACATTTCAGGTTTCATTTCAAGTTTGACGGCCCCTTTGAATGACAGAATTCAGAAAAAGTTAGCAAGTTGATATTGAAAAAAGAAAACAAAAAACACAAATTCATCATCTCCTGTGAGTCAAACCACCATCTCCTAATAGCAAAGGTCAGTCGTGTCCCATTCCTTAAGTCTCACACCCCAACTTATCTCAGACAGTTCCAGTAACATACAGCTGACCATGGGGACTATTGGTAAATTCTGAAATTACGACTCTTTGCATTTGCTCAGGTGGAATGCAAAGCTACCAGCAGGAATGCAAATTGCACTTCCATTTTCTTCTGAAGTGTAATAGATGATTGTTCTGGTTTTGGCCATGAGGGGTGAGGTCTGGAGCCTTGTGGGCTTGTCTGGGTTGCTGTTCTAGAGCAGCTACATCATGGATGGTGTGGAAGTAAGGAACTCTGGCTTCCAGGAAGGAGAGGTCAAGACAGAGCCTGGAGGGAGGGGAAACTCATCCACCATTGCTGATTGTTGTCCTTGGTGAGCATTTGCATGTGAATCACCCTCTTTTGTACACTTTTGTTACTAATATTGCTGCTGATTCTGTTTCTTTCTCTTATCTCATTGCTCTTTCCAGTGAATTGTTTTTATGCCACCTCAGGATCTCTGCCTTTCGTATATCCCACCAGAAGGGGCAGGAGAGTGGTTTGCTTTTTAGTGTGAATACTAAACTGGGGAATACCATTCCTAAAACACGACAGCAATGTCCATGGCAAATTTTATACTCCTGGTGAAAATGTGAAGAAGAAATGTCAAGCAATATGGATCAATAATTTGATCAGCTCCAGAACTAAACAGAACTCCAGCAAGCTGTAGGTCTTCAGCACAGAATAAAAGTTTATATTATATAGCTCCTTGAAAAAAATTAACTTATTTTTGTTATTTTTAAATGCACACATGAACAGCAGTATTTTACATTTTCATCTGACTATTTTTCTCTATGTGCAAAAATGTTTCTTTCATAGATGTTAGTGATGTTAGTCTTTCTACAATAGAGCTATTTAATTTGCAAACTAAAAAACCCCTAAGAATGCAAACAGAAAGGCAGCAAATGACTCACCTGCATTGGAGCCTGTCAAGTTGTAACGTGCATTCAGCTTTTTAATGATATTTTCATGGATCTGATACCAGTCACTCTCTGTGTTGCACCTAGAAAAATTATAACTTTTTAAATTCTGAAATGGGAACACAAGTTCATCAGACCGACTTTCCAACATATCCCTAAATAAATCCTCTTTAGCTCATGAATCAACTAACACAGTGGGAGCTAACAAAGCCCCATGGAACCGCCTGTCTCAATGGAAACAGTGCCCTTGCCATTTGAGAGAGGCACCATGAAACACCTGCTTCCTGTGGCAAAGGATAGGAGAAAGATTGGAACAGCTATGCTGAGGAGCTCAGCCATGACCAAATTAATTTCTGTATAGATCTATCCTTCAGGGCTAACCCACACAGAAATCTGTCTTGTGACACTCCAAAGGAGACACAGGACTCAGAGATGGTCTTAGTAAACAGAAAAATCTGTGCCTCAAAGTTACTTAAAAAGGTTGTTATCTTCAGGAGGTAGTGAATGAAAGAGCAAATTACATTTCAGTATACATTTAGAAAATAGCTGGTTTTCCATAAGGAAAACCTGACTGTGATGAAAATCTGACTCTAATGATCTGATTTCTAGTGATAATTCTTCTTCCACTGTTTTTGTTATCTTAAATCTAACAGGCAAATTTTGTGAAAAACCCAAAATATATTTGGTAGACAAAACTAACAATTTGTTAACCAAGAGTGAACATTTATCTGACTTTAATGTTCTGGGAGTCTAAATAAGAGCCAGCCCACCTGCCCAGTGTTGCACTAAGCTGCTTTTCTGCAGCACGGATTCCAGCAGTTCTAATTCACTACAGATGTAGACAGAGGAAAGACACCCATGCCTTCAAGATTTGAGTGCTACCCCTGGGAAGGGCAGAGCTTTCTCACACACATGACAATACGTGTCCCAGACCACTCTACAAAACAGTTCTTACTCTAAAGTCCAAGATCAGCAGGAAGTTGCATGCAATAAGTTACTACTAGAAAACTGAACTTTCTGCCAATTGCTATCAGCCAAAATCCATTACCTAATCAAGCACTCAATTCTAAATCTACTTTTGATTTTTCATTCTCCAGCACTGTCTTCTATATTTTTGTTATTCCTATTATATAGTTGCTTCATTTCATAAAAAGATACTCTGCTGTTTTGTTTTTCTTTTCTGTAGCTACAAAGTACTTCCACTAGATCCCTTGGCAGCACAAGGCATTAAAATTAGTCCAAAAAGCACTTTATGTTGCCATAATAAGAGAGCTCCAGAATAATGTGAAAAATGCTGATATATACACAAATACCTCAAAGCATGTGACCTTTACCTTTACTATTATCCCACTTTATAAGCATACCTCTAGAACTAGCCAAAAATTCCACACTGTGATAGAAAAAAAGCCAAAAAACCTAGCAACTGTGCATTTTTGGAAAAGAAAGGAGATAGAGCTGTCCAGTCACACTGCATTTAACACCACTGATTCTGATGCAAATGACTCGAAGGTACTTTCAAAAATTAAGGAAAAAACATCTCTTACATGTATACTTTTAAGACAAGGTCATCCTTTGAATCTCCTGCCAGCAAATCTGCAATACTGAGGACTGCACAGCCAAAGGGCCGCCTGTATTGGACATTGCAGGCGTTTTTCTTTTCTCCAGCTCCCATTCGTCCTGCCAAACAAAACAGACATTTGGTGCATCACCCATGGAACTGTGTCTCTCCAAACCACAGGAGGGAGGCAGCAAGCAGTCCAGCTCAGACAACGCCAAGTGTGCTCCCATTGGGAAAATACCTGGTCCATCTCTGTGCTAGATTCAGACAGCAAATGGTACAGCAAGTCCACTAAGCATGTGGTGACCCTGAAAGGTCTCAGACCAGAGGTTCTGCTCATCCTCTCATGACCCTCACTCAGCAAACACCACTTTGTAACACCCAGTCATAGAATCCTCATGACACTATCAAATTAAATTTAGAGCTCAAACATGACAGAGTGTTCAACATTCACTGTCTGGTAAGAATTATTTTACTGCGGTTGTTGCTACCTATCCTTTATGTCAGAAGTGTGATTGAACCATTACCATTTGGTAATCAAACGCTCTTTCCTTACAGGCAACTGGAAAGCATGGGGATAATTGACCAGTTGCAGAAAAATAAAGAGATGAAACACAGAGAGAAAAGATGAAAAAGGGCAGAACAACAATTCATGGCAAGGAAAGAAAGAAGGCAGTCAAAGAAAAGAGATGCAAAACAAAATTTTTTTTCTAGCCTTTTTTATTTGATTTGAATACAATTTATCAATCTTCTCACTGTGTTCTGGCATTTGAAGCTGCCCTCTTTCTATCAATTCTATTCAATTGTGCACTAGCAGTTATTTATCTTTCCCACCAAGTCCTTATTTCTGTCAAAAACACCTATGGCTGCAGTTGCTGCAGGACAATGCCTCCTCCAAATATCCCTATGCGTCACAGCAGCTTGAAGAGTAATTGTTCATTTTCCCACCGCAAAGCAGATAAATGTTGCTTCAACTTTTTCATATTTCAGTGGTTCACATATGAACTTGACTGTGAATATATCTGAAACTTATACAACTGGAAAAATCCTACTCTTTAATATTTTTAAAACATTTATTCTTCTAACTGTACTTACATCAGAATTTACCATATATATTCTAAAATCTTGTCAAAAAACCAAAACACTGTATTTTGATGAAATACCAAATTAGCATAAAAATGCATGGAAAGTTATTTCTCACGGCTGTAAAATAAAGAAACAATTCAGTAACAATTTGTTACTTTATATCAAATTGTTTCTGAACTCAGCATAAGTTACAGTGACTACACCTCAAACCAAAATGCCTTTCAAAAATAGGAAGAAAAGTTATATTTAGTACAGCACCGAAGCAACTAGAGGCAGTTTACAAAGAAAACAATATATCTAAGAGGTCAGAAGCAGACCCAAAGATTATTGCTTCACATCAGTACAGCCCAGAGGACTTCTTAAAATAAGTACACAAGCATACACTTTTCTTCTTCTCCACTTTTTCTCTAGAGGACTTGATATCTGTCTATAGCATTAGAGATTAAAATGTTTATGAAATATTGTCCATTTTTCCCCTGTCCTCCTTTTTCAAGGAGTCAGGGAGAAGACAAAATTCATCTGAACAGTATCAGATATACATCAGATATTAGATACAATGAGGTACACTAAATGCCCAGACAAGCTTTTCTATGTTCAAAGGATGCTTGAAATTACACTTCAGAATAAGAATGGACTCCCCAATGACAACTCCATCATCCTAACACAGTTCATCTTTGACCCTTTCATTTTGTTTTGTGATAGCGACAAAGTACACTGCATCTACATTCAGTTAGCAATATACCTGATAAATAATGTAAAACAATGCTGAGAAATCCAAGCAATTTTTCCAACAAACAACAGGCATTTTCTTTTCCAAAAGTTTATTCAAAAATCGAGCTATTATAGCAAATCCAAAAGCTAGCCCCAAGCAGTTTTCTTTTATCTACTGCCAAATGTCTAACAAATAAAACATGATACCTACCTATTCGGATAATGTGCACAGTGATATAGATGTCCTTCCTGAGTTCACTGCTACCCAAATCCTGCACAAGATCAGAACCTCATTATTTATGACTCCTAATTAAAATGCAACATTTAAAGAGACCTGTACACGCTGCTTTCACTGTCAGTGAGTTCATTTATACAATATTAACAAATCACTTCAACACTTTAAATTGGCAGCCATGTGTTTAAAATGAGTGTCCTAAAATATCCTGGTTAGGATTTGCTGTAATGTAGCAAAATCAGTGGGAGGGCACACAGACTTGCTGTGTGCCTTGAAGAGCAGTGATGCATTTGTGCAATTCCAAATATTCTGGAAGTACAGAGAGTGCTGCACAAGCAATTGTTTGGGTGTAAAAAGTACAAGGAGGAAACATAGCTGGTCTTTGTTGCAGAGAGAATGACTGGTACATATGCCTACATGGAAGTTCAATGAGTGTCCACACACTGCCATAAAACATCCAAACTGGGGGTTCACCCATGCCCTTCAGCCCCTCAAACCAGCCTTTAGATTTGATGTTCATAGCAAGGTACAAGCTTAGGGAGCAGCCCTGAGTCAACCACACAATAACAATTTAATCCAACTTCTATTCTCAACATCCAGCACAAAAAAAAAAAAGATTGAGATGAGGAAGAACTCACCACAAAGAGAGAACAGTGTCTTTCAGGCTTTTCTGGACATTTTGGCAAACCATTTCTATTCAGTCTTAAAAAAAATCTTTCACTGTAAGAAAACAAATATGACAGATATGTTGAACAACACTACAGCAAAAGTAGATCTCATTTTGATCTTATTTCCAGATTCAACCTTTCTCAAGATAAAAACAAATGTATTAATTTCTTTCTGAAAGTCTCAGATGTATGAATGAAAAAAAAGGGAGATGCTAGTGAAGGGTGGTGATTAACTTAATCACCTAAGAAAATTACTAAAAACTCAATACAAAATAGGAGACTGATTGTCATTTGGAAGAATGATATTGTACATCCTAGTACACAGAGAAACACAAGCAATAAAATCCATTTATCCTAGAACTAAAATTAGATGTGTAGTAAGTTGGTATTGATTCTTGTTAAACAAATGTCAACATCGCCATGTTTGTATTCAACCAACATTCTTTTTCATATGTAGGATGATGATTGTAGGACACATTTTACTTACACAGCTCTGTTAAAACCTCTTACTACAGAACACTGATTTTCACAGTTTTATAAGAGTCTTAAAGTTCCAGCAGGGCAAATTTCATTTTTGAAATCCTGTTTTGCAATCAACACCCCACCCTGTGGGCTGTTAAATGCTACAGCTGATACAAGTATTAATACTGCTAGTAGGGAGATGCAGAGAATTCTTATTTCCAAATAGAAGAGGGCCCTAGAGCACACTGGAAGAGAAATTATTTTTTAAAATATTTCCATTAGATAGTAGGATTTAGGGATAAACTCTAAACTCTATGCAAACCTGGCAATTCTTGCATGGTAATATTATGAAAAAGGCAACCTTCCATGCTTTGGAAAATTTTCTCTAAGAAAATTAGCCTCACAAGAAATGTAACAATCATATTTCTGTAGTGAAAGATGTGGAAGATGGAAAAGGCAAGTAAGTGTTACAGACATTTCCTTTCAGCCTCTCACCCCCAGCAGGCCAGACACATGAGTCTGGATGTCCTGTAATGCTCAATCAGAAATAACATTTCATAAGTCCACATATATTTTTTTCTCAGCTGTATCCACATCTTCTCCTTATTCCAGAAGCTAAACATGGTTTACCACTGCTCTATATGAAGCATAGCTTTTCAAAACGCAGCTGGAAAATCACTAGGAATATGTTGGATAAGATCCATCTCAATAGACTAATTAAATCTTTATTTCACCAGCATTTGCCTTGTAGAAAATCTGCATTGATCACTCACAGAATCAGTCATTCACATTAAAAGGGACCTCAAAGGGCTTCTAGGTCCAAACTCCTGCTCAGCCTGGGGTCAGCTATCAGGACAGGTTAGCTTATCAGAGCTTTAGCTGGGCCATGGAAACCTTCAGCTATGGAAACCACAAAGACTCTCTGAAAAAAACCCATCCCAGTGCCTGACTGTCCTCAGCTTTTTCTTTACATCCAGATGCACACCTTGTTCAGTCTGTATCCCTTGTCTCTCACTGTCCCACCATTGAAATAGTCAGGTTGGATGGAGTGCTGACCAGCAGGACTCCAAGGCTCAATGATCCTGGAGGACTTTCCCAACCTTAATGATCCTGTGATGATGTCTCCACTTGTTGCAGAGGGGCTGAATTAGATGACCTTTAAAGGCCCTTTCTGACCCAAAACATTCTATGCATCTGAGATTATTATGTGATTTAGCTCCCCTCTAAACTGTTTCTTCTCCAGTCTGAACAAGCTCCACTGCCTCAACCTGGCCTCCCAGTGCAGGAGCTCCTGCCCACAAACAACATGAGGCTTTCTGCTGAATTCACTTCAGCTCATCAATATTGGTCTTGCAGGACCCAGAACTGGCATGGTCTGACCAACACTGAGCAGGGGATGATCAATTCCCATGAGCAACTGGCTGTGCTCTTGTTGACACAACCCAAGATGCTGTAACACTCTAGAGCACACTTCTTGAGAGCTATTTCTGGAGAACTCCCCATGCTTTTATGTGCCAGCTATCCAGGCTGATCAACTACATATTTAAAACTTTCCTAATCAGATTCTTTGAAAACTTTTATGCAATCCATCAGTACAGCTTTTTTATCAAACACAATAAAAGGCAGAACCTAAGTAACAGTAGAGTGGAGCTCACATACCAAAGTACACGAAAATGGTATTTTATCAACAAAATGCTATTTTTCTCATTCACTTTTTATGATACAGCAAACTTCTGCAGCTTAGGTCTCCATCAGAACAATAAAATTGAGTTTTAAAGTCTGTTCATGTAAGTGTATTTTTACAGAAAAACAAGCTGGTATTTTGCTGTTGATTTACAACTGGTTTCAAAATAATTATGCCTTTTCATTTAGAATTGAGTTAATTTGCAATATTGAAAAATACAGTAAAAAAAAGTGTAGAGCTTTGTTTATAGGGCTCACACAAAATTAGTGTACACTGAACAAGAATTATTAATTATATTGTCAAAGTAGCTAAAGTTTTAGGACCACATTATGTGTGGCACCACTCCAGACTGGATAGAAATGAAAAAGTCTGTTCCAGAAGTAACAGAGCTTCTGTGCACTTGGTATGTGTCAATAAAAATTTGGCTAGTAAAGGTGACTCCGATTTTCACCACTTTATCTTCAGGCTATATAGCAATTTGAAAGCAATTTGTACATACATACACATCACATCTCACTATGTTTTTGTCTTTAAAACAAATGTTAGATATGTTAGTTCAAAGAGAAATACCATTCATAAGCCATCTTCATAGTTTACCTGTTAACTGGAAAATACAGAACGCACTCCCAATTAAATGTATTTAAGTTTATATTCCACACAAACAAAGGCATATCTTTTGAAGGTTTCCTATTCACTATCTACTACAATACAAAATTTTCAAGCTCTGCTTATACTCACAGATCATGAGATTATGATTCACAACACAACTAAAAGCCAAAGACTTGTGTCATGCCACAAAGAAATACACTGATTGCAACAGATATGTAATGGCTATGCAGATCTACTTTCCTCATTTGCAATTGAAATTTTCTTTCACTGAAGCAGAGTGAAGCAATGAAAAAAGCAAACCAAAAACAACAACAAATCTTAATCCCTGCTTGGTGCTTTATCATAGCTTTTTTTTTCCACTAGAAACATATGACAGAACCAGTTACACCTCAGGTTAAAATGGTTATCTTTGAACATTTCCAGGGAGCAAATGCAAGCAGTTAGACTTGCGAGATTACAAGACCAAAATGGCAGTGTTATATCTACGTACATAGAGCATGGGTATTTATATACCATTTCAAGGGATTTCTGTAGAGACCAGCAGGCTGGAAAAAGTGCTAAAGAAAGCAAACAGCCTTCATCAAACAAAATGAAGACAGACTTCCCAGGATCTGAAAGCTTGGCATCAAACAGCAGTAAAAATCTCAGAGGGTTAAACCTAGAGCTAGTATGTTACTGCACAGCAGTTTTCTCAGTCACACATACATAGATACAGCAAATATACACAGCAGTACCACACAACAGAAATACCTCTTCTTTGTATTAAGACAACTTGATTTCAATTTAGACTACAACAAGCTTTTCAAGAGCACCAATCTCGCCACTTAAACATGCCGTACACATTTAAACTCAGCTGTCTTCCTACTGAAAATAAGGAAATAACTAATGCTGGAGAGATTAATTTAAGAAGGTCAGCAAGGGATTTTTGTACTGTAACTTCTCATGCATTAGCAGAGTAACAACATGTTCCAAATCTGCAAGCTTAACAGATGCATTTTAAAGGAACATGGCTGAAAACTGTTCTATTTTCATATGTGACCCCTATTTCCTTAGTATTAGCAGGAAAATATTACCAGTCACATGGTACCAGTCTAGACAGATTGCTTGCTCTATGATTTATAAACACACTATCAAAAATAAAAAATCTGGCCAGATTTATACCACATGGCATATTCTTGTGGCAAAACTATGACATCAAATAGTCATAATTCTCAGTACAGCTCCACTTTCAGACATCTTTATAAATGCTCTCTACTTGAAAATAGGTTACAGTGATTTCCAAAGTAAACAATGAGGAACAATAAGAGAATTCTGCCACATAATTCACCACCTCAAGTTTATTACATTCCAGAACACTGTCAATGGATGTTCAATAGGAACTTGAATCTGAATTGACTTCATTTACAGCTAAAAGCTCAGTGGTTTCGTAAAACCCAGATCAGACACAAAACGTTACCCTCACATTTAGTGGTGAAATACAGAAGAATGTTGTACAACATATCTTAAGTTACTGAAAGATCATAAAGTCTTCAAGTATATCCTTAACCAGAGAATAACTGAATGATAAACGTGCCAACATGACTTAGCAGTACCAGCTGATTCACAGTAAGTCAGGTCCTGTATTGCATCTGTTATGTACTTAAAAAAACATTCTCAAATTTCTCACTGTAAAATACAAGGCAATGAGCAAAGGGGGACAGAAAAGGAAGAATGACTACTATAAAAATGTCAGCCAATTTCAGATAAAGATCAAAGCAAAAATACCAACAAAAAAACCACAAAAAAATCTTACTATGGTACGTCGAAGCTTATCTTTCTGTACCCTAGCCATGCTGACAACACGAGGGAAGAAAAAAGCATTCAAAGAATGTTTATAGATTTATGCAGCGAAGCCTAATTTCCCTTGGCTAGCTGTACAGTTAACAAGGAAAAAAGAAAGCAGAAAAGGGGATTGGAGGAAAAGCAAAACAGATTTACATAGTTAAATCAAGCTCATGCTCTCATCCTCTTTTACCTCTTTATTAACTGAAAATAGCCTAGAGAAATTAGTTTTTTTACAGATTTTATGAACATAACCTATATTATTTTAGATATTTGCACCTGTATTTTAAATGAAAGATGGCATCATACATTTCTTAGAAGAGCTAGACAGCAGTAACTTTAGATTACTTTTCATGACATACCAGGAGCCAGAGGAAGATGACAGTTTTAAAACAGAAAAGTGTTTTTAGGAATTTATCAGCATGTATTTACAACTAAAGAAAAAACATATACCAGAAGCTGAAGCCTTCACTGATCTTAGTCTGCCACCAGGGATAAACATTTTGCATCACAGCATTACCAGCACACAGACCTACAGATCCTTTAAGCTGAATTACAGTCTTGATTATTATCCTAGTCAATGACTGAGCTAACAGCATGGATACAAGCAGATTTGCAGTATCTTTCCCCAAAGATTAAGCCTGAAGGGAGCAGGAGAAGTTGGTAAAGTGAAGGGAAAAAACAGCATTTAGGAAAATTCCCCTTCCTCCAACACCTTCTGGCTTCCTATGTATTCAACACCATTTGGAGGTTTACAAAGAGCAAGCCTGTATTTTGTGTCAATCCTAACATGCTTTTTGCTGGTAGCCAGTGCGACTGCAATATGTTCCTCATGAGATGATCTTTAAACCAACTATACACACACACATATATACACATACACACACACCACTGGGGCTCAAAATAGCTCACAGTTACTGAAATCTAGATCTTTAAATCTAGTGCACACATGTCATGGCTGGTTCACATGTTCCTACTCCAACACCACATTATTTCTGAATGTAGCTAATTGTTTAAGCTCCACCAGACACATGACAGGTCACCTCTTCCAGGGTTTTCATCATCACATTTAAAAAAGAGTTATTTCTCCTGACAGCTTTCAATTTTTACAACAGAATCTGTAAGAGGGTTATTTGTTAACGCATTTGAGCAGCATAATTGATACCACGGGTTCCTCTTTGTGTTTATCTACTTTAAATATGTGTCTATCTATACACAAGCTCAGATCAAAGATCTATATCAGCTAGCATCCTTAGTCCAACTACAGCAAGTAGAAGATATTTGAGAAAGAATCTTTAAACAGTGGATAAGAGGGTGGATTTGTTTCACTGAAAATGGCTCTTTGTGAGAGGAACTGAACTACATCATGAAATACAATTAATTTATAACACACCCTCACTCCTGGGAAGGCTTATGGAAGGTGTAATTAAATGGGGCTCTGTCTACCCATAAAATGCAAAACCAAACCTTCTCAGAAGCATTTTCTTGCCAGACAAGACTTGTAGGGTTTTTTTAGGAGCTTATTCATACCACATCTACCTCATTTTATTTATTCACAAATGCAATTTGTTGTAAAATCACATGCAGCAGCTCCCATACACAGGCTGAATAGGACAGTTTAGGCCATCAGGCCAAAGAAACACACTTGCTGAAACATCAGTTCCTCAAAAAATACTTGAATTAGCCTGAATAAAAATGTTAATTCTCTTGCAATTCAAGAATGGCCAGTATTTAAAGGGCAATTTATCAAAACTGTCTCATTAATGACAACAAATTATACAGCACTGCAAAAAGTCAGATAAAATGAATGGTTCATAGAAGTGCTGTGGTTTAACCCCAGCCAGCAGCTCGATCACCAGCTCACTCCCCCACAGTGGGGTGGGGGACAGGATCGGAAGGGTAAAAGTCACAAAAGTTGTGGGTTAATGTAAAGGCAGCCTAACACATAAAGCAGAAGCCACACATACAAGTAAACAAAGCAGGGATTCATTCACCACTTCCCGTGGGCAGGCAGGTGTCCAGCCTTTCCCAGAAAAACAGGGCTCCATGACAGGTAACAGTGAGTAAGGAGGATGAATGCCATTACTCCACTGCCTTTCTTCTCTTCTTCCCCCAGCTTTCTATGCTGAAATGGTGTGTCCATGTCATATGCTGTGAGATATCCACCCCTGTGTCTGGGTCAGCTGGGATCAGCTGTCCTGGTTGTAACCCTTCCCATCTCCTTGTGCACCCCCAGCCTCCTCACTGGCAGGGTGAGGAGCAGAAAAGGACTCAACCTTGTATAAGTTCTGCTCAGAATAGCTAAAACATCCCTGTGCTACCAGCACTGTCCTCAGAACCAATCCGAAACACAGCCCCACACCAGCTACTGTAAAGAAAATGAATGTTACTTCAGCCAAACCAGCACAAAACGTAAGTATTACTGAAACTATTAGAACCTCTTACAAAGCAGGTTTGATCTCCTGGTGTTGTGGGTAACCCAAACCATCATTGCATTCCTGGGGTGGGCACCATTTGGAAAGCCTCAGATGCCATTTTCCCTTTGTGTCCCTACACGGACAGCAGTGGGGGCCACCATCTCAGGAGACGGTGGTACCCCACCAGTTTGGGTTCATTCCCCCTTTATTCCCCCTTCTGTGATTTAGCAATTTTGTATCTAGTGATTATTTACTGAGGGTTTTTTTGTTGCTGTTCCACTTGTTAGTAAACTGTTACTTCATCACTGATACCAACTCACACTTCCTCCTTATTGGTGGAAAGGGATTGGTTAAAACTCAGGGGAGGTAAACTCATTTTAGAGTGGACACCTTAGATTGTCTTAAACCAAGATACCCAGCAATGAAGGTTAATTTTAATCTGTAGAAAATATCTTTTTACAGAAACTACCATAAAGCCAAATATTTAGCAGGAGGATACAATAAACATTCCTTTCAGGCATCTCCTTCACACTAGATGAATCCTATCTACTTATACTATTGCTGTTAATGAATATGTAAAACTGAGCTATGAGTAAAATTAGTCAATTGTGAGGAAGAAAAAAAACATATATTTGCTACTGATACTGGTATCCCTGCCCATGGCAGAGAGGATGGAACTATGTGATCTTTTGGATACCCTTCCATGACTGTATGGTATCTGAAAACTAAAAAATTAAAATACCAATAAGTACAAAGCAGAAACAGGACAGACCTGTAGAAATATTTGTAACATACCAACCCATTGATTTTGAAATTTCTCATTGGTCCTGGTAGCTCCTGTCAGGAGTTTCTAAATCCAAAACAGATTTCAGGTCAAAACCTGGAATCAGACTTAGGGAAAGAAAAGACAAGCAAGCTTGAATACCCATGGGATACGTAAGAGCTCAATTCCTATGTTTGATTATGGAATGCTGATTACATTACAGGTCAGTATAATAGCTACAGTAACTGTTTTGCCATGTAAAACAACAAATGACAACGTGCTACACAGGGCACACAGACTGACTGGGCCAGTGCTTCCATGCTCCTGCCTGTGGAGGAATTCCACAGCAGGCACAGACAGTACTCTCAAGCAAAGAAGCAGAATTCAATTGAGGCACATCCTTCACTTTTCTAGTTTGACTGGGACCAAGAAGTAATCTTTTTGCCAATCTCCACTGGTAATTCCCACTCCAAAATATCACCACATCTAAGATCCAAGCAGAAAGACTTTTACTACTACACTACTCCTCCCAAGAAATGGTTAACAGCTTCTATATGACCTGACTATATTTCCTGCTCACAATGAGTAACTGGAAAAAATAAGTATATTTTCTGAGGGGAAACTTTTTAACTTTCTGGAACTTCAGCTTCTTTTTAAAGGTGCTTTTTGTAAGCCAAATTATAGCTGTACTAATATATTCTTGTCCACAAGAATGTGCATATTACCATATATCTTAAAGCTAGTAACAAAATAATTAAGCCTACTTAAATACTGTGTATATATAAGCATATATCAATATATAGGATATCATTTTAAAAAATAGTAACCACATTCAGCAATGTATACACCAAGTAAGCCATCTAAAGGGGTATTTTTATTCCAAACGCATAAAAGATTGGTACAAGAGTAGCGGCTGCTCTCTTGTCAAAGTGACCTTTACGTATTCTTGAGGTGTTTTAACCTTCCTGCTAAAATTCGGACTAACTCTTGAATTCGCAGGACACAAATAAAGCTGGGCTGGTTTTGTTCAATTTTTCCTTCTAAGGAGCAGCAACGTGACAAGAGCAGTAAGTGACTAAACTACAATGGAGGACTCCTTTAAGCATCTGCTAGCCAGAAAAACCAAGATGCTTCATCTCTCCTGCATCTATGAGGCATATATACATATATATAAATACGCACATGCATTGATTTTCTGTAATTCCCTGTAGCGCAGTTTTAATACTGTGCAAGATTAGATATTTTTGTGAACACAGCACAGGAAATTGAAAACAACACTGAACTACCCTAAGCTGTGACCCACTAGGAGTGCAATCATGCTTTTGTGGAAATACTGTAACAGAAAAGTAGCTCTGAGCTAATTCATGGGGTGTTCCCTTTATCAGAAAGGCTGCTAGTTCCTTTATCTTAAATCCCTGCACTGCTTAGCAGGCACACCTGCATGGAAAAAGTAAGGATCCAAGAGTACCTCAAGGCAAAAAGCATCCGTGGATAATGTGGAAGTATCTGAGGAATAATTTCTAAGGAACAGTATGAATGAAGGTTAAACACACTAAAAATAGTATTTTATGGGAAATAAGTGGAGTAGATTATCACCTAATGATAGATTAAAAATTCTAGGGAGCACCGGGATTGTGCTCCTAATATAACGAATTCATATTGCTGAAAAAGTACAACAAAGTCCAGCGTGAGCTCTGCCTTTAGTCATTGTTCACACCTCCCAGAAATTCTGTGCTATTGGTACCAGTTAATTATGTCTGAGGCACATTTAAAACACATTCTTAAACAACTCAAAAATACCACATACACTTTTTTTTCCCCCCCCAGAATGATACTAATTCTCATAGATAATGCTAGAAACAAACCCCTGTCTTTATGCAGGGTTATTTATTAAAATAGAGCCCCTGAATTTCCATGACATTCAGAGACGCAATGTGGTGCTGCGTCAACCTTAAATATCAAACAATCAAATATAGAAAAAGAAACCATATGCAGAAGCAGAAAATCTTAATACCAACTAATGTGTATGCATGTATGCTCATATATTAAAATTTTTTCACCATCTCTCTCCAGCTTTTGTACTTGAGATACATTGCACCATTTGAAATTATTTCCAAGTCTGGACTTAAAGTGTCCTCACAATTATTTTCCATACAATTTGCTTTCATCTCTGATGTCAGAATGAAATAAAGAAACAAGAGCAGTAAAAGAAGATGGAAAGTGATAACAGACTCACACATTGTAGACCTGGGCATCTTGATAGACACCAAGTCAAACGTAAACCAGAAATGTGCCCTTGCAGTAGAGGAGGCCAGTTATATCCCAGGGATGCATTAGACAGAGTATTGCAGCAGGATGAGGGAAGCGATCCTTTTCCTCTCTACTCAGCACTGGTTATACCCCACTTGGACTTGATTAAGGACGGGATAGAATGCTCTGACAGCTGGGTCTGTTCAGTTTGGAGAAGAGAAAGCTCAGAGGGGATCTTATGAATAAATTGGAATATATCTAAAGAGAGGGTGCAAAGAGGACAGTCAAGCAAACTTCAGTGGTTCTAAGTGAGGCAATGGACATAAACTGAAGCATAGGAGGTTCCCATTAAGCATCAGGGAACAAATTCTTCCCTGACAGAGGTGTCTGAGCACTGGCACAGGTTGCCCAGGGATGTTGTGAAATCTCTGTCCTTGGAGATACTCAAGAGCCATCCAGACATGACTCTGGGAAATCAGCTCTAGAGTAGTTAGACCAGATGACTTCTGGACTTTCCTATGAGCTCAACCATTCGATGATTTTGTGATTATGTGCAAGTACCACATACAGGCAGCCCAGACAGCCAGCTAGGTCATTTGGGTCTTTATGGAAATATGTTTTTCTACAGTCTTTTCCATCTTGCACCTCTGAAAGTTAGCAACTGCCATGATGCAACATTCTGCCACTTGTGCGCTTCCCCAGAAGTTCCAAATAACTACAATTAATGAACTATCCCTCACAACAACATGTGACATGTTTTTTGTGAGCCAGAGGGTCAAACTTGAAGGTACTGTACCTTTTTATCAACTTCTGTAGTCTTGCACTGAAGTTGCAAGGCTACAGCTTCACAAATACGATCTCCATCTCCTTTGTGGTCTAGAGTTCAACACGATTTAGAAGCAACAAAGAATTTATTTGAGCCTCCTGCATTTAGAGTGCTGATGTCTGGAGTACTGATTCTAAGTAAACGAGGTACTGAAAGTCAAGTGTAACCCATTTCTGTGCTTAAAATAATATTGAATCATTGAGCTCCTTTAGAAGAGAGATCATAGGGATATATTAAGACATCTTGGGCTGTTAGTAGTGAACCTTCAGGCTAGAGAAAATGCATTATTAGCTTGACTCTAGAGGTATCCAAGCCCTGTCTTTGCTGTTGCGAATGGTAATAGTGAGTTGAGTAAACTTTACTCAGAGTGATGGCTAAAAGAACAGTTCTTTGAGATGAGCAGCTCTCAGGTTTGAAGATGCTGATGGACATTGCAAAATATGTCTTTAAACATTCTCTTACTATACCAAAATCTTTTTAACATTGTTGTGGAATGAGGGGGAACAATGACAGTATGCTTTTTCAAAAACCGTTGAATAAACAGTTGTGTTATGTTGTTTTATAAACAGTTGTGTTATGCTGTTTTAAAAACTAGAACACCGAGTAGTGAATATTTTGACTAATTAATGTGGATTTTAGCTTTTGGCAAGTGATTTCACTGAATTAAATGAATAAAAAATCTGAAATAGGAAAGGGCTAAAAAGATTGATGATGTGGGTGTCGCTAAAAGGGTGACATTGAGAGTACAACAAAGGAAGGGTAATCTTATCCTTTGGTATGGTCTGGAGTTTACACAATCATTAAGGATATAATCAAAAGCTCACAAAAAAAAAAAACCAAACAGTTTGCTTTCACTGGCCTTGGATAAACAGCCTATTCTCTTTGTGGTGTTTAAGAATCTCTTCTCATTTGAGGGCAATATGATAGTTACAAACAAGGTTGTTCAAGGTGATAGCAAAAGGAGGATTAGCATGCCAACTTATCTCTGCTCCCCACACAGATGGGGCCAGAGGCATCAATCATTTCTGATAAGATGTTCATATCATATTGACACAGACACAAAATGTATATCAATGAAAGAAAATCTCAACAGGCTCCATCTAACTGAAGTGCTGCCTTGAAATTTTCCCACTAATAGTACTGCTATTTGGAAAAAAAGAAAATGTTTTAGAATGCTATCTAAGAACTATGGGTCACATTACAGATTTAAGAATTTCTGCAGCAGTATGTTGGCATAAGACAGAGGCACAAACTCTACATAAATGTAAAGGTCAGCAAAGCAAGCGGGACTCTGAGCAGGAGATGATGCAGCATTTTTATGCATTCTCTTCAATGCCAGGAACAGGGGCCACAGCCTGAACTGAACAAATGTAGGCAGCAGCCTTAACACCTTCCATTCCCTTTTTGTAATACACTACCCAGTTTTGCTGGTGTTTTCAAAATTCTCCTGAAAAAAAACCCCGGCAAGATCTCTAGATGGTAATGTGATACATATATTAATACAGCCCTATGGCATCTGCACTGGAAAGGTGGGAATTTCAGAGGACATGGGGATAACTTGATTTTCTGAACACAGTCATCTGGTAAATATTATCCTTGGGCTTTTTGGCTTTGTTTTTTTATAGCAGCAGAATATTCTTATAGCAACAAATAAAGTTAACACTGCCTTGGTGAATAATGTACATTGTCTAGAAAACAGCTAAGCTCTTATTTTGTCCCTTGCCACTTGTTAAACTGATTCTATTAAAAGCTAATAAGTGAGATATTTCCAGGATCTGATAAGAAAAAAAAAATCTATATTTTTGATTAAATGATTGGTGTTCTTAGAGCTCCAGTGTAAATGGGCCCCCTGGCTATACTAAGGTCATCATTGCTGAAAAAAAATGCTGTATTGAGTAGCTGACAGTACATCTGTACAGAAAGCACAGACTGCCATCATAATCTTTAATTTCTTTGAAAAAGTACCGCTACAAAATTTGTAACTGTGTAACCGCTTGAAGTATTTATCACTGGCTTTTTAAGTGTGATCTTACTGCTGAAAGAAAAGTTTGTTTCACTAACTTCTGTTTGGGTAAGAGAAAAAGATATCCCCAAAGCCAACAGTCATCACCACACCCACTCTTCAGTACTCTTAAAGCTGGGACTCTGTATATTCACCTTCATATTCCAAGGAATAGAAAAACTTCTAAAACTTCACAAGTGACCACACACACTACAAGGGATGCTAATAAAAAACATCAGAACACAGGATTGTTGCAGTGTGCTGAAATGTTGCAATCAGATTTCCAGTTTTTTTGAGCTGTAACAATGGCCTACCTCTTACCTAAAGTTATTGTTTCTCATTGCTTGCACTCAGAGTTCCCTAATCCCTTTGAACTCTAAATTGTTTTTGCAATGTGATTGTAAACAATTATGTCCCAAAGCACAGCTGAGTTACTCTCTTTTACAGAACTTTCCCCCATCCAAACTATGATCCTGCAATATCCATCTTACAAGCACTATTTTATGATCTACATGATCAAGTTGAATTAGGTGCTTTTGAAGACAATCTTCTGATCATCTCCACATTTTGATTCACAAGCCAGAGCTATGAGTCCAAACTAGAACATATGCTGCTGCCACTCAGTCCACACAACCACAGATTTAGTCCACAGTAAACATTTACACATTAACATTGAGTCTAGCATGAAGTTCTGCTCTACAAATCCACTCCTACAGGATGGCACTACTTGCATAAGTAAACAGCAGTCTTGGACTTGCAAATTGTTGATTTGCTGACAACAAAATTAGATTCTATAAAAGCAAATCATCAAGGCTCTTTACCACATTGGTAAGTCCTTCTGATTTTGCTTTTCTCAAACATTTGTGCAACATACATGATTCCAGAACAGATTTTATAAAAGCATTTCTTTACCAGCGTGAAGCACCAGTACAGACCCCCACAGAGTATGTTTGAGCTCATATACTTTAGGAACCACTTCAAGTAGACAGCAAAAGCTCAGCAGTGGCCAGAAAAATAGGATTGAACTAAAAGACAAATCTCATGAGATGTGACCATGGATCTCTTTCATTTTCCAACTACAGTAACAGGACCTCTCTACAACTGCACATGCCAAAATGCTTCCTTTAGGATTCTACACTAGTGAAATTACTTATAAAATTTAGGTGTCATCATTAGAGTATTTTACTTTCTTAAAGTAAAAGTGTTTTGGTTCTTAAAGAACCAAAAATACCCAAGGAACACAAAAACTGGGCTTCTGAACTTAACAGAAATAAAAGAGGAACAGAAACACATGATTAGAAGATAAAACAGCACATAAGCCAAAGAATTTTACTGGAAAAAGCCAAACGGTTGTATCATGTTAAAGCAGTGCCACTCACACTTGCTCTACCCCACTCAGGGGCAATTACTGTTCTAGCAAAGCAGCAGGAAGGGGAGAAAAATAGAACATGATACAAAAACAAACCAGGGAAAACTCCAGGAACCATCAGGGGCTGACTTCAGCTGTTTATTGCTAATTTAAGCAATAGCAAAAATTATTCCTAGCAGCTAGTTTAGCCAGAAAATATGGATATATACATATGCATACAGATCAAGTGAAATTAGCATGCACCAATTAAGTAGAAAATGAATGACTTACAACTGTAGCCTTAACAAGCATAAGCATGTCATGAGTCAGATTTAACTACTTGACTTAAATACTGACAGTTTTTGTGCTTCCATAGAAGTAAATAGTCAAATTCAAACAAAGTCTTTTAAAGTGGGAAGGCCCATATTAGACAATTATTTTAATATAGGAACAGTCTGGAAAATAATATTATTATTGTTTATTAACAGGAAGAATAAAGTCACAGATAAATCTGAATTTTATTATTACCCCTAACAATACAATCCATTATTTTGGATGCCAACATATTTAGAAATAGTTATTTTTAACAGCTATTTCCAGCAACAAAAGAACAGTCTGGAGAAAAGTACAGTCTCATCCTGTCCCAAACAAATGGAAAATTATCCAAAAAGAGTATTTACCTCTAGATTAGTAAAACGTATAGAAAACCATTCCTATGGCCCAAAGTGGGTGCTGATCTCACTAAGTTAGGTGTAAGCAAGGCATAACAACTCATATGAATCCAGAGAAATCTTTAGACACAAAGTCTGAAAATAAAAAAACCTTGAAGCATCTCTGATTTTTTTCTGTCACTATCTGATACCAGATATCTGCTCTGGGGAAGTTACTAATGCCTTTCAAAATCAGTTTTTCACATCTCATGAAAAGCCTATTATCTAATTCTCAGTACATATTACAAAAATTATGAGCATTTATACATGCTGTTAAAGATGAAAAATATTTAATAGAGAGTTATCTAGCTATAAATATACTTAATTTTTTTTTTTTATTCATAGAATCACAAAATGGTTTGGGTTACAGCACACCTTAAAGATCATCTAACAATGATCTATTCAAAACACTAAAGGAATACTAAGAAGCATTATCAAAACCAGAATAACTAGGAAATGATTTTATGGCTTTAGTTTCCATCTCTTTACATATTTTAAGAGCTGGTATCCCAAAGATGCACTGGTAGGTCCCACAATGAGAGCACTAATGCTTATGTTTAATTAGGAGAATATTCCTTAACCATATACATTGCCTACCACAACATATCTGCTCTACTTAAACTAAAAAAAGAAACCACCACATACTGAAAACAGTAATTTTGTATACATATATATATTTTATCAGGTTTTTTTGATCTGACTATCCTAAATCCTTTGCATATATTTAAGAGCAAATTCAGGGTGTTTTTTCCTATAGATTACACTCTAGAGGGCTGATGTCAAAAACTCAGATAACTAATACTGAGAATTTATATCCTGTATGATTTCAATATCAACTTCTTCTGAACTTGAAGCCTCAAACTTTACTGAGATCTAAAGTAGTGATACAGAAAACAAAAAGTAGTAGACTAGATTCAGATCAAAATTACTTCAGGACACACTGAGCAGCTCCTTAATCACTACCATCTATGGATCCTAAGGAGCTTTCCAAAATGTCCTAAAGAAGGTGCAGACATTTCACCAGCTGAATTGCTTTCTAGGCTTTGCTGACTCTAACTAGCAACTAGTTACTGGAGATGCAATTCACACAAAGATCTTAAGTTTAGACGTCTTTGGGGCTGGATTCCAATCCTAAAGTCCACTGATTCATCATTCTGAAATCAGACAAAAAGGAAAGCATTGGTTCTATGTCTTAATCTTGACATTTACTTGTGACTGCAGAAAGATACATCCATCTACACAGATTCCAGAGGTGATGCTGGTGGTCTGCTCCTCCCCCTGCCATCCACCTGAAGACGTACTTCATTTCAGGACTAATTCATGTCTAGCGATGCACAACTACTCAGGGGAACAAAAGATGATGAAGAGGAGCAAATTCTGAATTTAATTATAAAGCACTTCGGGGATTTTCCTTTTTTGTTTTTTTAATAAAGAGGAACAAAAGTGCAGTGTAGGTGAAGAATAGATTTATATTAGTAGGTGTGGTTCTTTCTTTAAGAGAAAAAAGACGCATGCCCGATTTCTCACTCTGCCTTTGAATATTCAAACTTACACCTCCTATCTGCCAAAGAATCTGAACTCTTAAGCCACAGTAATCTATATTATTATATTTTACAAGCCATAAAAGGAATTAAAATTACTACTGTTCTCCTTTTCCTCATCTGCTTGTCTCTACAATGACAAACAGTACCTACATTGCTTCATGTTAGATTACACTTCTGCCAAGAATAATTACTAAATGTAGCTCCTGTGGCAAAACATATGGGTCACAAGAATTAGAGAGAAGTTTTGTGCTGATATTCAGGCGCATAGCTTTCAATTTGATATCTAGTTTTTTTCCACTTTATACATCTGTATTCTTTTAATCTGTTTTTAGCAAGTAATGATACAATATTTCCTTATTAGACACTCAATTCTGGTCCCACTAAGCCAACACAAGAACTGTTAACACACTGTGCTTTCTCCTCATACCTTGGTTTGCCTCAGTTGTTACAGAATGCTTTTTTTCAGAGAGAATCTATAACTGTACAAGAAAAGATTTAACTATCTTTCATTGCTCAGTGGATATTTTCTAAGTCTGATAATTTCTTAATATTGCACAAGAAAATAGTTTTAAATTGCTTATTATATTTATTATCGTTTAAAATGGGCTAAGTAAAATCCTATTCTTGTGCTATAATACAAAGCTCAGCTATCAAACCATGCATTCCCTACGTTATGAAGTACCTTCCTTTCACCTGACTTTCCAAAGCATTGACTTTTCCACAGGGCTTTTTCTGGCACTAGTCTGGACTGGAAATATTATTCCTTTTTGGAGAGACTTTCCTCATCTCAGTATCCACAATTGCTATTCTGTTTACTGTGATACTTGAACAAATATTGCTGTTCAAACAGTTGAATATATGATACTGATAACATAAAACCAACAAAAAGCTGTGGAAAAAGATATCCAATCAATGGAAGAAGTAAACAGACAATGTTTTTTTAGTCTTCCAACCATCTTTTAAAGCTGCTATTTTCAGTGCATATACCTGAGGATAGAAAAAATAAGATAGATTTATTAGAGATAGATATATTGATGTACAAAGAGCTTACAATTGCAGGTCCACCTGAGAAGAAGCTAAGTTAGTTTTAAAAAATTGTATTATTAAATTTGAATTCTGTACTCTCTCCAACAGAACTCTTTAAGAGGCTACAAAGCTGACTTATGTCAACTTATATGAGGTAGACCATGAACACTCTATTATGCATTCAAACAGTCTCATTAAAATAAACAGGATTACCCACCTGAGGAAAGCTTGGTACACATACAGTTGTTGCAAAATTTAACATATAAAGTAGCAAAGTCCAAAGAAATAAAGTCCAAACAATTCTAATAATATAAGCAATGATTTGGAGAAATAAATTTTAAGTCATTTATATTCATATATCTTTACCTGGGCTAGTAAAAAAGTTTCATCTGTTCTTTTCATTACATTATTCCACAGGACCAAAAACAATGACTTGGGAAACCAATGGACAAATGACACAGCTAGGTTCTGACAGATCCTAAGGTGTAAGGATCTATACTACAGTACACCCAGCTTTTGACAAGCCCTTTTGCTAGAAATGAGCAGAAGAGTCGAGTGTCCATCCTCCTCAGCTCCACTGCTGCCCGTAGGCTTTGGCATCACTGCAGGGTGTGAACTGTGGGGGCTGAGGACACTGACTCCTCTCATGCATCAGCATCCTTCTGAGGAGATTGTTCATGTCAAACATGCATCAGCAAGGGCCTAAAGATCTCCCGCCCATTTCTACTGAATAAAAAATACACATTGTACCATACTGTTGTGCACCACAATCAACCAGCTTTGGTTTAAGTCTGTAATCAACCAGTTAAGTCACTTCCACATCTAGTCCAGACAGATCATATAAGGACCAATCTTGGACAACTCTGCAATCCAGAGTTCTTTCTGTGATACAGATATACCTTGCATTTAATTTGTTCTTGTGAAAGCTCTCTTAAGTTTAGCTTTTCCAGTACGTGAAGAAGTTTTTGTTTGTTTCTTGGGAGGGTTTTTTTGTTATGCTTGTTGGGGTTTTTTTGTTAGAGTTTGGTATGTTTGTTTGAATTGCAGATGGTGCAAACTACCTTCACAAAGCTTATCCTGTCATTCCCCCCATACCCTAGAGAAGGCAGTTTGGATTTGTAACAACACATTTCTTCAAGGTTTGCCAGTAATCGGATGAGGAAGTTTACAGCAGCTGAAAACAGATGCTGGAGTCAGGAATCAATAGCTAAAGGTCAGATCACAGCAGGCACGTGAGAAACAGCTCTAGAATTTGTGCTTTCATGTAACAGGAAATCAAATCCATTTGCTTTCACCACCACCACTGCCTTAACCTTGTTTTCAGCAATCCATATCACCCCAAATTGTTTTCTGTCAAAGTCTGCAGGTCTCTTGTAAATCTATCACCTGCTGTGGCATTCATTGGAGTGAACACAAACAACATGTCCTGATGCACTTTTAATTCTCAGAAACAACAGGAAACTGAATTTTCGTGATGACTGTCTGAAATGCCGACCAGAATGAAATGTCAGTATTTAACAGCTAACACTGTAACACTAGCTGAGTATACATGATCTCACTAACCATAAAAATTAATGTACTGAATATACTCTTCCTTCTAAGTACTGGTTACTTATTTTGCCTGCACTGCAAAGCACAGACATAATTTTGTCAAATTCAGCCCAACTTCCACACAGTTCCCCAAACTCCTATTGCCATATTTAAGACAACAGCTGTGGAAAGGATTCAGACTGGAGAAGCTCATGGAAAACAGCCTCCTGTGGGAGGGCCCCCAGGCTGGAGCAGAGGAAGAGTGTGAGGAGTCCTCCCCTGGAGGAGGAAGGAGTGGCAGAGTCAATGTGTGACCAACTGACCACAGCTCCAGTTTCCAACCCCCGTACTGCCAGGGTGGACAAAGGAGAGAAAATCAGGAATGAAGTTGAGCACAGGAAGAAGGGAGAAGTGGGAAGGAAGATGTTTGAAGGTTTGGGTTTATTTCTCATTATCCTACTATGATATGATTGGTAATAAATTCATTTACCCCATGTCAGATCTGTTCTATCTGTGATGTTAATTGGTGAGTGATCTCTCCCTGTCCTTATCTTGACCCGTGAGCCTTTTGTTCTATTTTCTGTCCCCTGTCCAGATGAGGAGGGGAGTGACAGGGTGGCTGTGGCTGGCTGCAGGCCAGGGTCAACCCACCACACCCATCACCACTGCACAGCCACTCAATGGTTCAGACGTCCTGGCCTATTCCTCAAAGGGAACTCGCTGAGCTCTTGCACTAACTGTACTCTCCTCCTGTGCTCATATTTCTTAAATGCACAGTGGCTTCACTACTAATCACTCCCATGTTCTCTCTCTTAGCCAGAATTCTGAAAATAGAAGTAGCTATTGAATATTTTAAAAATCAAAGGTTATCAGGTCTCTCACAGAATTTAAACTCCAGGACAGATTGATTTTGACAGTTTCACTGAAGAACCAGCACCTTCTCATAGAAGCAAAGTCCCCTTTTACAAAAAATATGCATAAGTCACTGACTAAGCATTTATTGGAGCCCTCCAATCTTACGCACCGAGGAGAATTTCTCTTATAAATATTACAGAGAAAGCAAAAGTTCAAAGTTTTGAATGTGCACTGATTAGGAGAGATGAAAATAGGGATACTTAAAAATTACCATTCTCTATATGTATATAAACTTCTCTACAAAGAAAAAAAACAACTGGAAAGTGAAATAAGTAAACAAGACAGATACATACATTTTTGAATACCTTAAATAACACTACAAACCATTAGACATAGCAACTGAATTTCAGAAGGAGGCAAAATATTCTCATGAAAGAAACCCACCTTGCCTTTGTTTCTAAATGTGGAATTTGTTACCTGTATCAAAATATACAGGTTTTATTGTAAAACTTATGTAAAATCAGTATTTAAATAGAAATCATATGGTACCTGATGGGTCGATTTTCTTTACTATCAAAGAGTGAAAAGATTACTTCCAGTTCCTCTCCCAGATTGGAGCACATTAAACTCTTCATCTGAACAAAAAGATGGTGGCTGCTAGCTGGTACTGGTGTGTCTTTTTTCCGATGGCGATGTTCCATCTAAAAACACCAGAAAAACAGTGACCAGTTTGAGTCAATTACAAAATTCTCAAAACAAAAAGCGGTAAAATATGTAACGTAGAACTACTTACTTATTTCAAATTAGTATTTTTTTAAATTAATACTAACTTGTATTTTCTCCTTTCTCTTTTTTTTTTTCTTTTGCATCTGAGAAGGAAAACACAGGGAATTTACTTTCCCAGTGTTACATTTCATCATAGTTATCTCTAGGTGAAAAACAGTAATCTCTAGAAGTTTGGTTTTTTTCTTTTTCCTCTGAAAGTGTGGAGCCACTTTAAAGCTTTGTGCTATAACAACATAGTATTTCTTAGCTGGTTTAAGCAGTTAATGATCTGATATTCCACTATTCAAACACATTAAAAAAATGCTTTTGCAGAACACTAAATACCAGTATTTTAAACTGGGGAAAAGCAATCATACCTGCATTCTATGATCTCTGGCAAACTGCTTTGTACAAGCTAATAAATTGTCTTGATTTGATGTCACAGTTTATACCTTCTGCATTTTAGTTACCCATTAAATGAAGGACAATATTAAGTTGTACTATCCCTCTCTTCCAGTATAACAAAAATAATTTTAAACAGCAATCTTTCTAAGTTACATAGTCTTCATACTGAGGTTATCTTTTTCCCAAGTACACTCCATGAGTGCCATTACTAGTTTTCTGGGTCATTTTTCCTCTGTATGTTTCCTCTTGTGATTAATGGTTCCTCACCATATTTCATCTAGTGCTTCAACAGGATTCCATAATATCACAAATCCCTTTGAAATTACTCAAAGGTATACTGATTCCAGCACAAAGAATTTACTATTTGTCTTGACCCTACAAGTCAACAATACAAGTAAAATACAAATTAAAAATTATTACAAAAATACGTCGTTATTTCAGATCCACAAAAGTTGTAGCAATTGATGGTTTTGGGGGGTTTGAACTTAAATACAAAAGTTGTAATAAATAAAATTCAGCTTAAATACAAGTTTAGTCTTAAGCACATAAAGCTCAGAACTCTGTATCTGTAGCAGCTGCAGTACTTAAATATGAGCCAAAGCCAACATAAATGAATTGGCAAGTTTTCTTAGACCTTGCTGGAGATTTAATCAGAATGAGAAATATCAGTGCTGATTTTAGTAGATCAAGATGGGCTTTTAGACCCAAAGGAAAGCTTTCTTATGCAATTTAACTGCTATTTACATTAATATATTAGAAAGTACCAAGAGCCCAGTATGATTAATTGTGACAATATTATACCATTATTATATTTCCACAAAGCTTATCTAGACAGGGTCATAAGCCAGGTAAAGCTCTAATGATAAAGAGTCCCATAAGCTTTTATTGATGATTAAATTCATATTAACATATTAGCATAATTTTAAAGGTATATGAGAAACCAAAACTTTTAACAAATAATATTTAAGCATGTATGCAAAGACAAATTTAATATCAAATCAAAGAATTTCATACATATTTAGGGATGACATAGCTGTTAAAAAAATTTCTTTCCTTATAGTAAAACTCATTGCATTATGAAATGCCAATATATTGGATCAAAAAAGATAGTTTCAGTTAAATAGAAGAGTGGACTTTCAATACGTAATTTGAGAGCAGAAGCATCAAACATTACATTCACCTACCAGCCTGTAGAGTTCTGTAATGCTGATCTCTTCAGGATCCACCATAGCATATTCTTTTCTTGGAACTAAGTCAAGTCCCAGTTGTCTGTATGAGAAATGGAATAACAGTAAGTAGCTTCTACTTTCAAAAGAAACAAATTAGCTCTGCATGCATTTGTTGTTTATTTGAATAAACAATGCACACGTTAATTTGTACTCTAGAATTAGTTGACTTTGGTTTTATTTTGATGCATTTTGGCTGTAACCACCATTCACATTTGACTCATTCCCTTTCTCCACTTTGCAACATTAATACAATGTTTTCCCACATTTTTAAAATCTGTTTCACAGAGTGGACAATGTGCAATCAACATTGTCCTTTGTACTATTGTGAGCATTTCAGTGTGAATGCACTAGTACCGTCAACTTGAATAACAACCACGGAAAGGAAGATAAAAAGAAAATCCATCAAATACTAAAACATCAGCTTATTTTCAGTTTGGAGTGGATGGTATCAAAAATGCTAGACTGTATCCCCTGAACAAAATAGGGAAATGAGCTTGAATCAACGGCAACACAATTTATTTCCAGCAGAGCAGGCAAGCAATAATGTTTAAGAATGCATAAGGACACGGAGGCAGTCATTTTAGGAATTTAGTCAATTTAGGAAAATTCAAAAGATTATAAAGTTTTTCAAACATATGTTTTAAGGAGCAGGAACTCTCCATGTAAAAAACCTTAACAATTAATTTCTTTCAGTTACTGCAAAATTCTAAGTAGACAGGTAATCATACACATTTACTCACAACCCTTTCACTCTGTTAGATATTTATGCTGTCAGACAGCTGTAGAAACTCTGGAAATTGAGGTAATCCTACTACTGAATATTGCTTCCTTTAGTTAGCATTTATCTGTACAAACATATGCTAAAGAAGAGACTTTGGAAACAGCACCTAAATACCAGAGGGCATTTTAACCATTTTCTTGCTTAAAAAAAAAGTAAGACAATAAAACTTGTGTAAGCTCATTTCAGTTATTCAGACTAAATGAAGATGCAGAGCGCAGTAGCTGAATGTATGTTAGAGATGCCCAAGTAGGAACTCAATTGTGTGACCAAGTTAGAAAAGAAGCAATGTCAACCAACATAGTTTCAGTTAGAACACAAAGCTCTGCTGAATGCATCATCCAGGCATCATGTGTATTAGAAAGATGTAAAATGCTGCTTCAGATTGGAATAAGTACTGGAATTGGAATAAGTACTATCTTATAGATAGTACTACTGCTACATAACTTACACAGATGTAAAAAAAGCAGAACAAAATAATCCACTTTTCGCTGTTAAAACACAGTGGACAGAAAAACAATGAAGGAGAAAGTCCATTGGAAAAAAAAGTAACACTTGTTAGAAATTTGTTCTTTATTTCACCATTTGGCAACCAGCCTAAAGAGCTGGCTTTGCAGTTTGACCACATTTGATGTCTGTACATTGACTCACTCGTTGCCCCAGTCCAGCCGAGCCGTGATGTGGCGCTTGACGTCCTTCATGCGGTCGTGGGTGAGGTGGCCAATGAGGACCTGCCTCCGCAGGTCCAGGATCTCGTTCATTATGTGCCACAGCCGGTGGAAGAGATCCCCCTCATTCCTCTGTGAGACACAAACATGATTGCCTCTGCATCACCTGATAATCAGGATACCAGCTTATAGACTGATAATCCTAATAAATATATACATGAGGAAACAAGGAAAACCCCCTTTTCCCCTTACTTAGTCTTTTATTCCCCATCACACTGTGACCATTTTACCTGCATGTGAGCGTGTGCATATAAAATAATTTCAGACCTGCCACAGACCTTGTCTATGCACCACACCCATCCCAATATTCCAGTCCAACTCCTTGTGTCTCCCTTACATTTAACCTAATCTAATGTACATGACAGGTATGACAAAAATTCAACAAAAAACGTTCACGTGTTGCATGACACAGCATTGTTTTATTCCAAGAGTATGTTCACTCTGTGCTGCTGTCTCATCCAAACTGAAAACATCATCTATATTTCAAGACTACTTGAACTCATACGCATAAGGGATAGAAAAAGCAATAGCTCTGAGCATTCAAACACTGAACCACAGAGTTAATTTATTTTACCTTTCCCTTGCATTGGTATAACTTTACATACTACCACCTTATCATAAATAAATAGTATCACACAGACAGAATCTTGTCCACACAGTTCTTCTTTATCTAACTGTGAAGTAGGAGAAATTACGTGAATATGATTGCTTTGAAACCACATCCTCCTACTCTAATTATATACCAGCTATGGGCATAACAATTTCCCATAAATGCACCTCTGTTCTGGAAAAATCTATTAACTCTTCCTTCACTAATTCTAAGTAATTTTACATTGTTTTTTTTAGAACCTTTAGGTTGAGAAATTACTACAACCTTCATCTAAGTGATTCATCACACAAAATTGAAGAAACACTCCTGTTAAGATTTGTTCTGTTAATTCTCGCCAAAAACCATAAGTCTTTTTCCCTTTGCTTTCTTCCTATGAATAAAAGGCATAAAAATAAAGTTCAGCTAGTTCTGCTGCATAAGTTAAACCTAAAATTCATTCAGAAGCACCATTACTCTCCACCAACAACTTTTATATTCCAAGCACTCTGAAAAATCGCAATTTGATAGATCTGCTCTTTTTACTTCACATTCTTTCACTTCATAAGCTTACTAAAAGGGCATTAATTTATTATTTGTCTTGGCTTTCTGTCTGGAAAGGAAGAAAAGCAGGGTAATTTTGAACATGCAATAACAACAGCAGTGAAGAAAATTTTTGCCAAAAAGAGCTGTGCAACTGCTGCAACAAAAAGAGGGAAATATGAATGTTCTAAGTAAAAGAAAACCAAGGGAAAAAAGGTCATAGCATTAGTAACAGGAGACAAAAAGGACTTTGTAGGAACATTATAGAGAGCTATACTGACAGTATGTTTTCACAATTTTCCATCAGACACTATAGAGCTTTAAAGCTATAGAGCTTTCATTTCTGCAGTCAAAAAACCAAATTGGATAAACAGTAATTCAGGTGCATCTTTGGTCCTGGTATCTGATAAGTTCTACTTAAGTATATTATTATTATTCATATGAATACAAGAGACACACTAATAACAATAAAATAAGATTTCAAGGCATTAGTAAAACAATTTAAAAAAAACCTGAATGTTTTGGATTTTTTCTGAAATATATACCTCAACTAAACCAGACCATCTAAAAACAGTACACCTTTTGAGATCACATTTATTAAGTCAAAGCAATAGTATTCAGGATACTTACCACATAGAGTTGTTTCCACATTGTTCCCCAGTCTCTTAGAGTGGATGTCATTTCTGTAATAACAGAATCTTCTGTTGGAATAACCATTTCAAATTGTCTGTAACATGCAGAAGAACACATGATATTGCACAAGCATTACTAATCCCATTGCAGTTACTAATATGTAGACTTCCTACTGCCAACAGTGATATCTGTCAACCTACATGAGTGCTCCCTTCAGACCATGACACTTTTTATTTGTACATTTATTGAATCCCCATGGAAAAACTTTGGGTGAAAATAGCTTAATCCCCATGCAAAGTCTTGGCCCCAGAGAAGTCAAGGTGAGTTTTTTCTACTATGAGATAAGCATATAAAAACCAACTTTCATAGCAGAATAAATCCCATAGTTTCCAGGGGGATCTTGACACTTCAGCTTTTCATGCCTGGATTACTTTTTTCATGATATCTTGTCTCTCTTGCTAAATTAACGTAACAATGTGACAGCTCTTGGCCATGATGTGCAGCAGGGAACATGGCCTGAATGGGAAACTAACTAACAAAGGAAATAGATGCAATAAAGATTGAAATCCATGCAAACATTCTCATGGTATCCACTAACAAAAAGTATTCTGCCTTTAAATTTTATTTTATTGTGATGGCTTACAATTTTGTTTCACCGAGCCTTCAGTTTTAGTTACAACTTGAAAAGGAAAAAGGGATCCTAAGGCATGACAAATCACATGGGGCTGTAACTTCATAGTGGACAACAGGGAGCTTAACAGTAACATGGGGACATTTTCACCCGTGAGAATGAAACTTGTTTTAATATTATTACAGTCTTCATTATTATTTCTGCCCATTATGAATAATGGATCTGCAACACACTCATTTATGCTCCTAAAAAAAAGGGTCACTTCATGTTCAGGCATCCACCTATTATGAGAAATGTCCTTACCTAAACAGTTTTCAAACTGTTTTGTATCAGTTCTCTACTAATAAATCCAAATGAAGGATACAATATGAACAATTACAAATTAAGTAAATCTGTGAAAAAACTGTTAAATTCACTGACAATTTTTAAGTTTTAAATTTTTTAAAGTGATACCACCAAGGCATCAAGTTTTATACATTAAAAAAAAAAAAAATCACTGTTTCTTTAAGTCAGACAACTTGTATTCCAAAACAAAATTTAAAGCCTAATATTAACCAATGACTCTGGTTTTTATCTGGTTTTTATTCTTCTAAATGTGAAAAAACATCAACTGCTGTCAAAAATAAATACTGGCTCTCCATCACCTGAAAAAAAGGAAAACCTTTCTCTAATCATTTATAGGTTTAGCAAAATTTTTTGCCATTAAACTGATACATTTTTTACGCTTTTTTTTTGTAAAATGGCAACTGGTAGAGCTACAGCCCTCAAAGAAAAGAGCTAATCTTAAACAGCAGGTTGAAAGACAGCTTATGTACAGAACAATTTCTTCAAAATAAGGCAATGCCGTTTTCAAGCCAAACGTAACATAATTGTTTCCCCTTTTCTCTAAGCAATACAGAGTGATATTCCCAATTGCATTCAGTGCCTCTTCTGGATACAGCATTCCAATTTTATGACTATGCAGGAGTATCAGGTTAGGTAAAGACAACCATTTCAAGTCCTCTGGCAGTAGGCTGGAGCCATCATAACATAACTAAATTATTTACTTTATAAGCAAAAGACATTTGGTACAAGTAACTGGCCGTGTTTAAATATTTGAAATCAGAACATTTCACACATACCCTTTGTTCTTAACACATGCATTCTTCAAGTGAATGTAGTTAGATGGAAATATGCCCTGAAAAATAAAAAGAGTTTAGGTAAAAAGTCCGCTTACATGAGTTTGGCATTCCATTTAGTATAATTCAATAAGCAAATACATGCTGAATTCAAAGTCCTCCAAATAATTAACAAAAAACACAAGGAAAGAATGCAACAAATACTCAGTAGAGCTCTCACAGAAACTAAAATGCCATATTTAGTAGAGTTTAAAATCTTCAACACTTCAGACAATTAGAAGATAAACTCATGTAGAACAAGGAGATTGTTTGAGAGCTTCCTTATGGCAGACTGTTTTATTCATTATTTCCACCTTGATAAGAAACAGACCAGCTGTTGGGGGATAATGTCTTATCAACTGCATCTTAAAAAGAAGCATTTTCAGAAAGGGATTTTTTAAATTAAGCAGAATAAACGAAGTTAACAATGTTCAATGAAAATAAAGTCAAGTAGACAGAGGAAATAAAAACAGAGTCTAATTTGGTGGCTGCTCTGCCTGCAGTGCAAGGAAAGTTGTGGCAGATGCCTATGACAGCGCCTGTGCCTGCCAGGAGCAGCCCCTTCCCAGCTGTTTAGGCTCCCCACCATCCTGGCGAGCACCCAGCATTGCTGCAACAGTGCCACTGCTCCCACAGCACACTGGCCTGCACAAATCACAATGAGCAAAATGAAGCAAGCTCCAAGCCTCTGGCTGGGAAGATAATACACTACAGCTCATGCAGTGAGAGAAAATACATATATGGTGTCTTCATAATAAGCACAGCTGCATACAGCTTTCCTTTGTGATGATGGTGTCCCATTTTCTTTTCACACAACCATTAGACCTTCAAAACCAAATCTACAGTGTAGAGACAGCTACCCTTTTAAATGCTCCTGCTCCTCTGTAATGCAAAGCAGTAGAGGGGAGCATCTCCCAAGGACAGTAGGGCACAGAGCCCTGCAGGTGCAACAGGGATGTGTCAGGGATGCAGATGCACCCTTACTGCACACCAGCTGCCACACATTACTGCTTCCAGTGTCAAAGCTGGCACAATAACAAGGCAAGAATATTTACAGAGCACTACCAATAATAAGAGGAGGTACAAGGTGCTCTTCTGATTTTACTTTTGGAGAGACTCCCTTCAAAAATCCAAGTCAGAAAAACTGTTTGCATTCACGCTAGGAAAACAGAGAATATATATCTCATCTCTTCACACATCAAGTCATGTTTAGAAAACCTATTCATAGCTTCCATCACACATCTGACAGACCACAAAGCAAGACTGACAGCAAGCATGTGGTGAGAATTGCAACAAAAGACACAGAAGATGCAATAACAAACCACAACTGCTCATGTCTTATAAATCAAACTGTAAAATACATCAATGAGGTCAAAGTAGTAAACATCAAATTAGACTCTGTGGCTAAATTTATTGTTTGAATCGACCTTCTGTATAAAGAAAGGAAATTTATGTGATTAGAGACCACAGGCCTTGGCACAAAAGGCCAATAATTGGATATAAGGCCCTTGAAACTTTTCAAAATTATTGTGTATGTGCCTTTTTTGCAGCTGAATCATCTTGGAAATGAGGACAGAAAAAAGAGCACAGCTTATAATGCAGGTTAAAGGATGAACAGGTAATTTAGGATCTTTCTTTCTCATGAAAAAAATATCAGTACAATCCCAGAGGCAAGACAACAAGAGAGGTTAAGAAAATAGAAAGACAAAAAAGACAACTAAAGCTTAAACACACAACTTGAACAGACACTGAAATATAAATTTCCATAAGTTTTCATGTCTGAATGCAGAAGAAATAAATCAGTGAAGTCTGGTTTAGAATACTATGCTGCTATGGAAACCAAAGACTACACATCAAAGAAAACCAAAACGGAGCATCTATTTTACATGGCAGTACATATGTTTTATTCAATTGATACCCGGCATGGGGCTCCTATAAACTGGCTGTCTCCACTGGCTGCTCTAAATTCATTCGTAGCTTCAAGAGAAACAGGCACTGTTTAACCAACTTTTCCAACAGTTTTTACATTTTTTATTCTCAATAGTCTTTTCCCTTCAACTCAGCTTTCTCTGAGTGGAAAATCTAAAGTTTGGAAATGAAAGAAAATTCACCACAGACCTGGGTTTGTGAAGTGTATTATCCTAATACACAGAAGCATTTCAAAAGGGTAATCCATGTCCAAATCTAATTAAAGTAGTACCAATAATATACTTAACATTAAGCTATGGTTTTCTTTTAAGAGTAAATATCATACACTTACAAGCAGATTATCAACTTTTAAAAAGTAAATATATATTTTTGCCCAAGAATGCAAAACTGCAATTGACCTTTACCTTAAGATTGGGGTTTTTTAAGGCAAATCCTCTGTACCACCCTGTGAAGAAAGCACATTTTGGTTTTTAAAGAGTGCAAATCATTTACATATGTAATACAGATTTCATCTTTCCATTTTGGACATATATGACAATTTCACAGTGCTGTCAGACTATATTAATTTAAAAGATTTTCCATACAGTGAAAGGTATTTAATTTAAACTAGTTCATATTTGGATGACTTCATTCACACAATTTCAGGAATTACTCTAAACCCTAAATGTTTCTAACAATATAACCTAGGTAAATTCTGCCTTGGACACCACAGCGGTCAAAACAGAAATAGTTTCTTACTAACTCAAAACATTTACAAATCACTTCTGGACTTGAGGTTCTACATCTATCAACTAGAATGCTATATAAAACTAATAATATACCTGATTCAACAGAATAGATCCTATGCCTTCTAAAAGAACATTTCTTACAAGGTTAACCATATATAATCCTGCTATGATATTACAAAAAAAAAAAAAAGGTCACCAACAAAAAAATCCCCAAACCCTATATGATCCCAAATGATAAAAAAAAAAAAAATCAATGTGTTGATTTTTAGATGTTAGGGAGGCAGATTATAAAAAGAAAATGCAACTTTATTTCTCTAACCTGAGCAACAGACATTTGTTAAAATTATATTTGCATTCTCTAATGCAAAGCAGAGGACAATGCTTACACTGCTTTAAGATTTTAAGTTGTGATTTTGAATGAATTTGAAAATGTCTTGATGGCAGCCAGGTTTCCCTCACAAACACCAAGAAAGCAAAAGAATCATGAGAGACTTTCTTTCTGTTACAATTCTTATCCTCTGTAAATGTTTATTAAAGAGAGATTAAATAAAAATTAATGTACTGCAAATTTATTATAGAGATTAGAGCTCACTGGAACTGTGGAAAAAAATTAAGAGGCCAAAATATATTATATTATTGATTTCAAAAATGTGTTACTTTAAGAAAATAAATTAATATTAATGGGGTTCAAACCATCAATACACAAATTCTCACTGGAATCACCTGTGAACTCACCATCGCATTTCTCTAATATTTGAACTGTGTCTCCAATCTCCAGTGATAGGCCATGTGGGACTGTCCCTCGAAAACCAGCAATTACTGAAAAATATAATATGCCTCAATTATTCACAACATTAAAATATAAACTATTCCTATTGTTAACAAAATAGTATATTATCATGAGAAGTTACATGTTAGAACAAACAGGCTTACTCAAATTTAATAAAGTGTGAAAAAAGTAAAAAAAAAAGAATAATTAAGCCACTTTTATGAGCAGAAAATTCAAAACACAGGACTCAGAAATAAACCTAAACACAGCCTTATGATACATGAATGGAAAGCTTGTACTGGAGAACACTATTAGCTAGTATAAGTACCCCGAAGGACAGAAAGTGTTTTATTCCAAATGCTTACACTAACACGCATCAGACCTCAGAATTTTGTGAGCTGAAAGTGCCAATATTTTTGTTGTCATCCATACCACTCACACACCATGAAAAGAAAACCTTATTTCACATTTGCTTAATGGATGCTATAGACCCAGCACTCCATAAAATCCCAAATGTGAGGAAATGGTTAGGGGGTGGAGGCCACTAAAGCATGTTGTTCACTCCAATACATCCAGGGCACACTAAGCTTCCCCTGCAGCTTCACCAAAGCCATTGAAGGGAGGTCATGAGCTCAGGCTGGGACAAGAGCTACAGAAATGGAGCTGGAGATAAAACAAAACATCCACCAGAGCAGTGATGGTCCCAAATATTTACAATGGCCAAATAGTAAGTCTTAAATTGTTAGTTCTAAAACAATAAGTCAGCTATTATTTCACTCTGAATTAAAACAGAATACCCAAAAGCCACTCAAAGAGCTCACTCCTAAAAGTGCTAAAAATCCATTAATATGTTAGATAGCAATTCAGCTATTCAATCCTGTTCTTTCTGTACTTGAAATGCTCAATTAAAATATTGCCTAATTCAAGCCACGAGACCAAGCAATAGTGTTTTTGGTTCTTTATATTGTAATCCTCTTTCAGAGCTGAATTTTGAAGGGGAAGAGGAAAACAGCCTATCCACCAGGGCATGATGCACAAAAAGACTTTGCAGCCTAACAGCAGTCTTACTGCTGCCAAATATCTACCCATCCAGACAGGAAACCTCAAATGTAATAGCAAAAAAGGAAACCCCACTAAGTGAGAGGCATGACAAGAAAACTTCACAAATAATATGCAAAAGGAATTGCATATATGCAAGGACATATATACGCTCTTGCCTTCTGTTGGACGTGTCCCCTGCCACAAGCAGACACAACGCTCAAACACAACATAACCTGTCATCCACCATCTGTGCCTGCCACATTGTTCATCAAAGGCAGCAGGAGAGGTTAGCTGGCAGCAACCACAGAAACCGAAAATTTATTTGTGAATCTTCAGAAGAAAGTTTGGGATTTTAAGAGTAAACCTACAGGATATGGTTTATGCTATACAACAGCACATTTAAAAATGCACAAAAAGTACTTTTTTGCCAAATCCTTCTCCAGAATTTGAAGACTTCAAAAACTCGTTGTATTCCCTCATCATTTCACTCAAGAGAAAATCATCACTGTGATTAACCCACAGTCTTTATCCCTAAAAAAACCCTGTGAGATTATATCCCTGGACAGTCCCTAAAAGTTTGACACAACATGAGACAAGTATTTATAGTATTGATCCTCCTCAAGAATGTGTATTGAATCAACCTCTATTTGTTTTGGGGCTATCCCCACTCT
The DNA here is from genome assembly GCF_027887145.1 of Ammospiza caudacuta. NCBI lineage: Eukaryota > Metazoa > Chordata > Aves > Passeriformes > Passerellidae > Ammospiza > Ammospiza caudacuta. The sequence continues at coordinate 51,583,815 of NC_080597.1, forward strand.
TCAAGCTTTTTACACTGAACTGAATACTGTGAGATTTGCAGCAAGAAATAAAAAGCTGCTTTGGTTCCACACCATGATCAAGTGCACCATGATCATTTGCAGCAGCTCAGTAACAAGACAGCATTAGTACAGTGAGAAAATTTGTCTAAGAGTTAAAAAAAAACCAAAACAATAACAAGAATTCTTTAATTAATTATTTTACAAAGAGCTGAAAATTAAAACAGTTTATTACCTATGTAGAAATAAAAATAAGAAGCAAACTCCCTGAATATCAATGCAAAGTGCATCTATATTCTAGTGTGGCACTGGAATGACAGAAGTCACTCTGGTCACCTTTCTAGTTTGAAAGACTCAAAATTTAAATATGAAGCCTGCCAAAACAGCATGCACAGCAACCAAAATAAAATTAAGGAATTAACTGAAGAAGTATGCAAAACAAACCAAACCCTCATTTGTTATTACAGTTATGAGATGTCTTATTTTTAAACTCCATGAAATAAAAAAGGGACAGTAATTTTGTCCTTATGAGACAATATATCCTGTCACATTGTTATGATTTGACTTTTCTGTGACATTCAGTTTTTATTACTTAGTTACTAGAGATGTTAAAGATCTTTTTCTCTTCTCTTTTTTAGGTGTTTTATTTTTTTTAACTTTCAGGATGAAACGAGATTGAAATCTGACACAGTGTAGAAAATAGCTAGAAATCATTTTAGAGCACTTATAGAACGAAATTATACCCTGAAATATCTCCTAGAAAGATGGCCTGCAGAGTACCAGAAAAAGACAAAAAGAAATGAGGGCACCATCTTTACCTCTAAGCACATTCACCTGATACGCTTGAAAAACACTCCCTGGATTCTTGTGGTGTAAGGTCAGGCTCAAAACAGGGAGCCTGTGGTGTTCAGCAGTGTCAATCAAAGCAAAATAAAGAGCATTGCAGAGCAGCAGAGGATTTAATGAAAAGCACAGGAACCCACAGATACATTTACCTCACAAATGTTGACTCAGATAACTTTGTAATAAATCAAATCATGCAACTGAACTGGGACCAAGACAGAAAGTGGCCAACACAACAACTGTTACAGCAACTGGCAACAACAGATGAGGGATGAAGTACCCAACAACTTTTTCGCCTTGGTCTTAAAGGGCAACCAACAAGATACTTGAAATTATTATCTCACATGAGATACAAGAGCATGTAGCCATAGGACAACGGGGAATGACTTTAAACTGAAGGAGGGTAAGTTTAGTCTACAACAGAAAAAATTCTTTACTGAGGGTGGTGAAGCACTGGAACAGGCTGCCCAGAGAGATTGTGGATGTGGATTCCTGTGAACACTTAAGGTTTTGGATGGACCTCTGAGCAACTTGGTCTAGTGAAAGTGTCCCTGCCCACAGCAGGGAAGTTGAAACAAGATGATTTTTAAGGTCCCTTCCATTCCTCCTATGATTTTGTAGATTCTATAGAACTGTACAGAATCCATAGATTCATCTGTTCTATGATTCATGTCTTTTTAGTTTTTCTGGGCTATAGATACATAGAATACAGGCAGGATAAAAATTAAGGCATGGAAGGAGGTAGCTGCTGTTCCACCAGAGAAGATCCCAGGGTTCAGCAAGGACATAGAGCTCTTAAGCAAGCCATAGCACAAATTTCATGTCCTAAACATCTCACCTTTTTCTCCAATGACCACATCATTCTGCAAAAGCAGATGCTCCTTAATTCTTTCTTCTAGTAACAGTAATTATATAATTAATCACTCTGCAGTGACCATGGCTTAAGATGTGGCTCAATCTAACTTAGGAGCAGTACATATTTATCATACTCACAGAACCAGACTTTTTTTATATAGAGCATTCACTGTCACATTTGCATTATATATGTCCCAATTTAATTCTTCTAACAACAACAGCTGTTGTGACTATCACTTTCTCTATCTTCATTGCAAGTGTATGCCAGACACCTTGAGAAGGAAGATGGACAGGAGAAGAAAAAGCTACTCTGAGTACAGATCATTTACCAATACCTGCAGTCTTCACAGATGGACAGTCACATGCATGTCCCCAGGAAACTATGTATCAAAATCACATCTAGATATATTTTTGTCATTGTAGTAGCTTAAGGTCATATAAATGTCCTTTTCAAGCACACAGTGACTGATATCCTCTTCAATCACCTCTTGGCCACAGGAGAAATTTGTAACTCCACAATAAAAGTTTGTAGCAGGATATGTCCTCAAATATTTTAGACACTGTGTTCAAATACTGCAGCCAGCTGGCATTATTAAATATTTTTTGGCTGCAAAGGGTGCTCAGAGAATAAGAAAACAAGACAACAACACAAGATACAAAAACCTAATCTATACAGAAGGTGAAATCATACAGTGAGAACTATACTGTGAGAACTATAGCCACATGCAACATTAAAGCAACTTCAGTTTTGGTCTGCTCTGAAGTTCAGCTTCTCAAAACAAAATTCATCTTTGTGCTCTCATTCAAAATTTCTGGTTGGACGTGCTCACTGCTGGACAGTTTTACGTATGGAAGTGCCTGGTGTGTGAGAAGATCTGTCCAAGCCCAAGGTCCTAACTAAAGCCTAAACTAAGTGGGGGGTTTGGGTGCAGCTTCTGCTCATGTAGAGTGCTGATAGCACTGCTGCTCTAAAAACTCAAACAAGATAATTTTCTGCTTGCAATTAGTAGATACAAGCCTTACCTACAAGTTAGCATTATAAAGAGGATTTGAGACAACCAGAGCAAGCTGTTTCCAAGGCTGGCTTAACTTTATGTTTACAAGATGAAAACGTCTCCCCACAAAGGGTGCAGACTTGACATGGTGCTCAAGATGACCTCGTCACAAGTTAGAATTAAGGCCAACACCACAAAAGGAGACACATTACATTCAGTTCTGGGCTGTGTGGCAGGACATACACCCCCATATAAAAGGGGATGAAAAGAAGTGATATCTACAGTAACTGCTTGATGCTCAAAAATTAGCACTTGTATGAAAAAAGCATATTTGGGTTTCACATAATAAAAAACAGTCTTTCAACTGAAGAGTGAGGAAAAGATGTGAGGTATAAGACCAAAAATTACTTTAATTATTGCTTGGCCATATCCACATGCAAAATACTTGAGTAAAAAATAGACTCTAGTTCAATGCCCTAAGTCATGATGCCCCAATTAAGAGAGGCACACAAAGCACACAGAAATGTGGTAAGTACACACTAGATGATCAGATTTGGAGGATGGGAACACCGTGTCAGAGGGACTGGCTTTGACAGGGAACAAGATGCTCTGATAGAAAAGGAATTGATTAGCTGGCAACAGGGGTGGTTGGCCCACATCAAAGTTTTGCTTGGGGTTATATTCTTAAAATTTTTATGCCTGAAATAACTGGAGATCTGCATATAAGAACTAATGAGGCAGACACTGTTGTTCTTTTCCTCCTAACAGATGGCCAGAAGCTATTATTGATTCCAGATATTATCTGCTATAATTGAAATCTGGTCCTCTTGGTAGCAAAAGCAATTTTTAAAGTTTTTATTCTGGACTTCCAAGTGCCATTCTCTTAAGAGATTGAGACTTTCAGGAACAACTTGTTTCAAGGGGCTTTGCTTCTGTTCAGCAGTTGAAAAAAAAAATCTATAACAAATGAAATTGGCATGTTTCTAACATTACGAAGTCATTATATTGGTTAAAACAGTCAATATAGCATTTTGACTTGATGACGGAAAACTGACCTTGCTTTTATGCAAGTTTTTAGTTTTTTAATGAGTAATGATATGTATATGTTACCTTTGAGGAAGGTTCAAATTCAGTGGTCTTTTTGCAGAAATATAAAAACTATCCTTTGATATGGCCTTATGCATAGTAAATACAACAGACATCTGGCACTGTGAGCAGCTGCAGAAAGTGCAACATCATCTTCACTACAGCCATTATTCAAAAAGAATAATAATCTGTCAACAACACTCCCGAGCATACTGTTTGTAAGTTCATGCCTGAAGCTGCTGGCCACAGGCAAGCAATGCAAGAATCCAGCAGTACAACTGTCAGCATTTTGTGGCATGGGGTTCTCCTGAGCCAGACATGGTATTTCTGTGTTTAACAACCATGGATGTCTTTTTCTTCTATGAATTTTCCTAACTAGAATTTACATGCATCATAATATCAGTGTCCACAAACTCACAGTAAGCTTTCCAGCTTAAGCATGCTCATGCAACAAAAAGTCTTCCTTTAATTTCACAATGCAATTTATTGCGCCCTTGTTCTTGTGGGAGAGTTTGAATACAAAATCTCTTGGCACCCTCTCTGCTGTACTTTTTTCAGGATGAAGCCTTTTCCTCCTCAAAAGAAGCTGAAGAACCTTTCCAGGTTTCAAAATAGGTAGGATTTCCAGCAGCAGAAACACATGGAGGCATGCAGCTTTCCTAATGCCAAATGGGCAGAGCTGACTGTAAAAGGCCATCACGTGCACTGAGCTTTGCCGACACATGAATTGATCTGGATGGAGCAGGACCACAGCACAGCTACACACTCGTGCTTCTCACACACGAGTTAATTCGGGCATCTGTTCATAATGCGTTGTGCTGCCTACAGCCACCCCAGGAGGCTGCTGCAAACCAGCAACAAGCTAATGAAGACAGAGACAGAAAAGAGAGAGGGAGCGGGGTGGGGAATCAATTTAATCTCCTTTCAATAAACACAATATATACAAATGTTAGTTTCAATAACAGAAGCGATCCTTAAATCTCTTGCAGATTCCCGAGGATAAACACTTTCAAATTTGTACTGAGGATAAACATTTTTAAATTCGTACTGAAAAGAATGTGAGTTCTCTTGTTTGTGTACACCACAATTAAAAGGATCAAATGCATAGTTCAGATAATGACAGCTCAGTGTGACTTTTGAATATCTCAAGTGCTGCTCACATGAAGCAGTCAGGACTAAATGTGAATTTTCTTAAGAGATGAGGGCTTGCACAGAATTTTCCTAACATGGATATCTATAGACAGCTATTCATGAATATATGTCTAGGCACATGAAAAATAATCAAAAAACTTTGCATCAATGTCCAAGCTCTATATAATACTGAAAATACTATATAAAGTAGAATAGATATAGAAAACTAATCTTCAGATGGCTGTGAAACAAAAATTTGGAATTCCTACTGCTAATATCACTGACTACCTGTACAGATAAGGTAAATACCAAGTCTGAAATACACAAAGGACATGAAGCTGCAGCAGATTGTATTCCCTCCTGTACCTGGCTCAACATTTGAATTCAGCAAGGTAATCACTTTCAAATCCCTGATTACAGTGCTGCCAAAAACCATAGGACAATTCTAACACAGATAATCAGTTTAGTGTGAATGTCTGAATGCGTGTCAAGCTCTCCTCATCCTGCATCTCAGCTACAGGCAGGCACGTTATAATCTCTTTGATGACAGCTTGATTGGTTCTCTCAATACCTGCAAACTATTTTGTTCACTCTTTGCTTTAGGTATTAGGACTATATATAAAACCAGAGCACTAAAAGTAACAAGGGCTGGTGATACCTATTTGCTCTTGAGAATAGCTGTCCATCTGGAACCCCAGAATTTTTTGCAATATTTCAGCATGCACCACCAGTGTCCCTGTCCTTGCAGGTATGAGATGCCATTAATTGTTTTCTTTCTTCTATCAAACATCTAGTTAAGCCCTTTATATTCCTTGAAATCCTGCTTGATATATTTTTATGTCTATGTCTTGTCTCTGCTAAGAGCATTTTCTTGTTATCCATTAGTTCTGGAACAAGAAATTTAAAAGTAAAAAGAAAATAAAACAAAACTCTTTACAAGTCAAGAAAATCTAGTACAACTTAAGAGTTTATGAATAAATGGCCCAACCCTTCCCACGAACTTGGTCAGGAATGTCCTTTACAGAGAAGGAATGTCAATGTAAAACCCACCAGAGACATGGAAGAAGGCAAGGTGGACTCCATACAAACAGGTGTAGTCTTCATGCATTTAATCAAATTCTGATAAACGAACTAGTCTGCAGCCAGTTCAACCAGCTGCTCTCACTTTAATTCTTTTCTGTAGAGCTAGAGATGCATTAAGACTGCCATGTTAAATAGGAAGGATTAAATGCGGATTTTCTTTTATTACTTGGAAATAGCAACAACTTAAAAATCCAGCTAGTAGAAAGGAGTAGGTGAAAAAAGTAGGCTATGTTCAAATGACATTATCTGTAAGAACAACCTCTTTTAGCTTAAAATAACAATGTCTTTTATTAAGACTAAGTACTTCCAAAGTTTTAATAATTTTTAAACTTTCTCAAGGAATTGCTTTAATTTTTAATATCATGACCAAGGAAAAGAATTACAACTATTTACTTGGAAAAGTATTTATGCTTCATTCATAGCCTCTGAGGAAACAGTTTCTGAGCAAAATCAAATAAACCAGCAAGGGGTTTTCTAACTTCATGTAAGTGTCAGGTACGATAAAGAAGGGATGATGAGAGAACATAGCCAGAAGCTGCATCAGGGGAGGTTCAGGCTGGAATTCAAGAGGAATGTCTTCACAGAAAGGGCTGTTAAACACTGAAAAAGACTGCCCAGGGAGATGGTAGAGTCACCATACCTAGAGGTATTCAAGAGACTACAGGACATGGCACTTACTGCTCTGATCTAGTTGAGAGGAGAGTGATTGAACAAAGGTTGGACTTGATAATCTCAGATCTTTTCCAACTGAAATGATTCTGTGATGTATCCACAGCACACGTGCATCATCTGAGGCCTACCACAGCCAACAAAGCTGCATATGCCAGAGCTCACAGCAACTCCTCAGTACATTTTGTTCCTCATTAAAGCCCACCAAAACCTCCAAAAACTTCAGACACAAAGTTGTACAATGTTTAAAATACAGATCTATAGTGTAATTTTGTATCTGCCAGAGGGTTTGCTGGCTACATGTCATATCCCTACAAAGCCAGCAGAAATAAGCAGAAAATTAAAAGCCTCACATGATTATAAACACAGGTGTTATCTTCCAGGAAACAATTAAATTTTCCAGAATAATAGGATAACAATTATTTCAAAGAAGGCTTCAAATACAAGAGTATGTGCTTACAATTGAATGCTGAATAATAATGACAGAGCAGTTGGTATGGTCCAAAGTCTAATAACCACACATTTCTCTGTTCTCCTCTTTCCTCCCCAAAAACATTATAACGCAACGTGCTTCTCTGAACTCAGGGGACATAATTTCAGAGCCCTGAACAAACTTTGGGTAACACCATGCAAACTCAGGCTCAGAAGGGCTGTAGTCTTATGGACTGGAAAAAAAAGGACAACCACTGTGCAAGAATTACTCTTCACCAGCTGAGAGGCACCCAAGAGGAACACGGGTAGACAACAGTGCAGTAGCTCAAACTCCACGTGCTTGCTATCAAAGACTTTGGTAAATGAGACTGGCTTCCTCTTAAAATTGCACTGTTTGCTCCCATTCAATTAATAAATAGCATTCCAGGAATGCCAAGAAAAGCAGAGCTTAATTTTCTTCACTAATACAAGAGACAGGACACCCTTCCTCCACAACCAAGTCAGGTCTGTCAATTGAGATGAAACACTTTCCATGTATTGTATGCGGTCTTGTATTTCCTTTGGAAGAGCAGGGTTTAATTCTATATTTGACCTGCCATCAGTGGAAGACAATTAAATAAAACCAAAACCAAACACACTAGAAACCTCACATACACACAAAACCAAACACAAAACATACAAAAAAATCAACACAGCCTGCAATTTTCAATGGCATTGTTTTTCAGCTTGTTTGGTATTGTATTTCAGATGAGTTTTAGCCTTCTGCTAAGCTGCATTTCTCTGATATTCAACCATATAATTATAAATGTATTTCAAGTACTTTCTTTTTAACAATAAGACTTCTGTTTACTTTGTCTTTAGCCTTCATGCCATGTTCTCTATGGCATTTTATAACTAAATAAATTGTCCTGCTTTTCTAAGCTATGAGCCTTAACCACATTGCTACTTACAAAGAACACTTATTAAATAGAATTTTTTGCTGCACTTTAAAAATTATTGCGATATTGTATTTTTCAGAAACGAAAGAAAAACCTTACCAATTTATTCAACATGCAAATTGTGCAATTTAGCTAACACAAAAAATAAACTGGAATTGTGAGCTTCTCTAGCCTGTCCCACAGATCAGCCAATTCTCTGATGATAAAAATATCAGAAAATCTCCTTAAAGAAAAGAAAATTTTACAAGGTGTGGAATTAAGTGCAACTAAGGAAGATGATTACAAATCACTTACAAGTACCTTGGCATATGCTTTTTTATCTTAAATGAGGCAGAACTTTCTTAATCCAGTGTAATTGAGAGGCATTTCAAACACACTGGAACACAGCTATCAGGACTAGTAAAGCAAAACTACTTCCTCCTGTGAAAATCCTCAGAGACAGCTGAATGCAAGTTTAAACATCCCACTCTGGCTTTAAGCTGGTTTATTAGGTTTAATGGTTGGAAATAACCACTGCACTTTTCAGCCTGATTTCAACAGCTGAACCAGCAGAATTCAGTGTATTTAGCCCTGCAGGATTTCATCACTAATCCATAATCTCTGTGAATTTAAAACTTCAAGTATATTTAAAGAAATCCTACAATTATTTTAAAATGTGTGACCAAATAGAAATATAACAAGTGCATACACTATTTTCCTTACTCAAAGCTCCAAAAATACTACCTGAATGTATTTTAACAGTGTTTCTGTGGCACAGTACACTTTCAAAACTCCAAGCGTAGGGTTTCTTGGCAAGTCAGAACCTTCACATTCTGCTCATTCTTGTTTAAGAATCGTACCTACTATTCCAAAATTAAGGGTGAAGAGAGTTTAGGTTCAGTTGGCAACTGCTTATAAACACACAAAAGAACATAAGAAAAATGTATCTGAAAAGTATATGCAACCAACTAAGATAATGAAGGCTGCTGACAAGGGGGAGATTCTGTTTGATGCTATGGGAGAAGGAGGTATATGAGCCAACAGCCCTTTTTAAAGGTTTATCTTATGATTCATTGATTCATCTGAACTTTTATCTTTTTTTTTTTTCTGTAAGAGTATTTCAAGAGACAAGATAGCTCCTTTGTTTTTTAACACCTTGGAAAAGTCACTAAAAATCCCTGTGATTGTAACAGTTCTAATTTTCCTCTAGATTTGCCACAGAAGCCCAGGAATGCGTTCAGATACCACAAGTGCAGAAAAACATGAAAAACAATGATGTTGTTCTAAGAAATTAGTACTGTAAGACACACACTATCATCTGGAACCATAAAATACTTCCTGAGGGAAACTAATCATGGTTTTGACAAGCAATTGGGCAGTTCCAGGCAAATCAGACACAGGGACTTATTGTATTTAAGTATTAATGCATTTTTCAACCTTTCTTCAGTTGAAAGTACATACAGGACTCTTTCCTGAAACTTAAACACAAAACCTCCCTTTTGTACCTAAGAAAAATTGGCAAATACAAGTAAAAAGATTTTTGTGTCAACGCAGTGTCTGCCAGCAGGTTAGGAACAACACTGAAATAAGCGAACACAAATTAAGGAGATTTGCAATCTATCCGCTTGGCCACTGTCCACACCATTAAGCCAGACGCCACGTGCTTGTTTTGCACTGAATCAAGCTACAAAACTCACAGAGTTAAAGAAAAAGCCACTGCCAAACTTCCCTGGATGTGGCATGGACAAGGCAGGGAATGAGGGGACATGAAAAGTCAAGGCAAGACCTTCAGCAAGGAATGCAGAGCTGCCTAGGAGGGACAGAAACAAACTGCAGCTCCAGGGTTGCACTTGGCCTCAGAGAGCCATCACATCACACACCTGACAGAATTAATACACTGATTTAAAATCATTCATTTTCATAAACACTGTAGGATTTTCCCTACAATTAATAGCCTCCAAATAGAATAACAGAGCACATGGAATTCATCCGGGAGCTAAAGTAAGGGAAAGACAAAATTGTGTTTTTCTCCCATGCTTGAAAAGACCTTCTGAAACAAGAATATGAAACCCATGCAGATATTAGTGTCTTGGTTCAGCTTGATAGTTTTTCAGTGTCTGTACTCCACCAAGCAGTTTCTGATCTCAACTTCAGTAGCAAAACACAGGTGTTGAACATTAGTAAATTAGGCAAACAGTTTACTGCAAGGTTGGTTTTGAAAGGAAATGAAACAAGTCCTTAGGACTGATAAGATGAACATTATGTGGCATTTCTACTACACGGAGAATTCTTTTTAAAGAAAAGACTTCCAAAGGCACTGAAAAAAATTTATTTGCTGAGAAGGAAATCAAATGGAGAAATTGAATATGGTTAAGCACAAACACACTTAAAAACAGTAACTTGCCTTAGTCATAGCGACTTTAGAAAAACTGCATGATTTGGTATTTCTGCATTATTCTCTTCCCCTCTCTCAAAAAATCTTTTGCCCAAGAACTCTGAATTTTAGTCAAGAGATAGATAGACAGGCAGACAGATAGAGTCATCTAGACTATGCACAAGTTCGTGGGACCCAAGGACATTCATCTGCGGGTCCTGATTTTTAAGGTCCATTCCAATCCTTAACATTCTGTGATTCTATGAAATATTGAACCCCTGGAGCACTATACATGAACAAACACTGTTTGGATTTGATTCAGCAGTTGGATTTGATCCGTATCCTAATTCCACTCAGTAATTAAAACAATTACAGATGTGTAAATAATCAAAAACAGACCTAGCCTGCAATGGGCTTACTTTTCCTAACAGCAAATTGAAAGGACCAAATGAAAGAAAAATGTCATTTTTCCTTGCAGAAAGAAAGCAGGAGTAAAAAAGAGCAGGAAGGGATTTGCAGCACCCTACACAGTTAAACTTGAGGTAGAAAAGGAAAGTAAGAGGCACACCAAGGCTTGCAGCTTGCTTTTAACTTCCTTAGACAATTCCAACTCACTTATTAAAAACATGTTATTTATTAACTCTAAAATTACCATCCAAATTAAAAGAAACCCCTCTTCCACTTCAGTAGGATTGCTTGAAAGGTCAGCCAACAATCACTGCTGGGCTCAGACTGAAATTCATTATTTCCAGCTAGCAGTAATGTTAATGGCTGTGATAATTAGAGTCATTGGTGATTTGGTTACTTCTTGTGCCAGAAAGAGATACCATTATGTGACCAACATAATCCCATCTGATTCTTGAAGGCTGGCATTTAAACCACAGAGGTATCACAGAAATAAAAATAAATATGAGCAAAATCACTGAATTGTTATGACTTTTCACACTTGTTTTCTAAAATGTATTGAAATTAGATTTTTTAATATTTTCAGTATCCCAAAAGGATAGGAGATGTCAAGTGAGCCAAAACAGAACATTCTTGCTCAAGTACATCTTGAGGAATTTGCAGCCTTTACATTTCAGCTGGATTAGAAGTGAGAAGACACTATGAATTTTAATTGGAAATATCCCTACCAATGCTTCACCTTTTCTGAAAGTTTATTTTCATCTTAACGCTATCATTTCTTGTTGTCATCTTATTGCAAAGGTTCCATACCTTCTGGGTGATTTCTCATGGGTATCTCCTCACAGCATTCACTCCGTCACAAAGCAACCAACAAAACTCCAGCTCTCTTCACAGCACAACCAACCAACCCCATCTCTCTCCTCACCCAGCTACCCCACTCTTTCACAGCACTCGTCTTCTCATTGGGCACAGCTGTGCCCCATTAAGGGCAGGCCTGTTCCTAATCCTTGGTGATTGGTAGAGCTGCAACTCCTCAGGTGTGAGACTGCCTTCTGCACTATCTTTATTTTCTTACATTCTGTCCCTCCACAATTTCTATTTTACTGTTTCAATTCCTCACCCTCCCTTAGTCATTTTAAGGACTGAAAAAAACACCAACACTGGCACATAGAGTGATCAGGTTGTGATCGACAAATTAGAATTAAATTAAATTGAAGACATCTTTCATTTGTGGCTTTGTAAAATCAGCAAAGTAGTACCTGGGACACAGAAAGGACGTGACCTTAATTGTGAAGACTGGTCACCACTACAAATACTAAATTGATCAATGGAATTATTGTAATGTAGGGCAAGTACCTGCCAAAGACCATCTCAACCATTTAACCTTCCAACTCGCTTTGTCCAAACTGTTCGGGTTTTGAATGTACTCCATCCAGGACTAGGGATTTACATTAAATATTCAGGCTTGACCCAGTTTCATCAAAGTTAGCCCTATTTAAAACTTGCCTAGCTAGGACTAGGAAGTGGAATTGGGTGACAGATCAAGGGTGTTTTGAGTTTTCTGGTTTGGGGTAGGTTTTTCTCCTTCAGTAATGCTTAAAATATATCTAATTTGTTCCAAAATTATTAAAAAAGACAAGGTCTCTGGTTTTAGCAATAGAAAAGCTAACCAAAGTATGGCAGAGCAAAAACTGGAACAGTTCAGATAGACGTATTTTATCTTACTCCTCATTAATTCAGGGTAGTACTTAATGAGAAAGAACTCTCCAGTTTTGTCTCCTCCCTTATTAAAACCCTGCTTTCTACCTTTGGAAGTGTATCTTTTGCAATTTAGCACTTCATACTTAATTTTATAGAATTGATAACTATAGAATTATAGATAACTGATAACTATAGAATTGATAATGAAAAGGAACTAATAATTTATGCTTTTCAAAGCTATGAATTATTCATAAACTACAAGACATGACCCATGTAGAATCATGTATTCTGATTCCTACTGAAGTAGCTTGAAATAGTAGCACCAGTGGCAAAATAGCCACTATCAGAGTCATAGAATCACTTAGCTTGAAAGGGACCCTTAGGACTGAGTCCAAACATAAAATACCCTGCAATGCATCCATATATGCTACACTGCACCCATTTCTCAGCAGGCTCATTAACTCCTGCCTACTTATCACACAAAAATATCTAATCTTAAATTTGTTATCAAGAAAGTTCTTCCAGAGAAATTTTGGTGTCTCTGCAAGACACTACACTCTGCCATAGAGTCACAAAAAATCCAAATGCCAGAGAGGCTATGGTTCATGTATGTGGGTTTTACTCTTCTTGTATTTCCAGAGTACCTAAATGACAAAAATGAAAACAACTACCAGATTTTGACAAAGCTGTGGTGACAGGAAGAATATTCTGGCAATGACCTACAACATTTTGGCACAGGACAAATGTTTCCAGTTGAGTTTGCCCAGGAATTCATAAGGCTGACACTGGGAGGACAGTTCAAAGCCTTTAGCTGCTGTATTTTGTCTGATATGTTAGAAACTTAAAAACATGAAAACAAGACAGTATTCTCTTACATAATGAACAATAAAAATTATAAAAAACCCTCAAACAACAACAAACAAATGAAAAACCAAGAATCAAAAAAATCACGGAAAATCAAAATAAAGTCAAGGGAAAGGTATCAAGGAATTAATCAGAAGCTTGCGATGAGAAACTGTGCATTATTCCCAGTAAAACAAAGTGGTAACAAACACAAGTGCTGAAACTACTGTATCCTGCAACAGGGAATTTACTGAAATTCCTAATCTCATCATAAGACTCTAAAGTAGGTCACAGCAAGCTTAAAAACTGACAAAAAGCAAAGAATAAGGGGTAATAGCATGCAAATCACCTTCTTTGCAAAGTTGATATTTCTTCCCCCTCCCCCCCTTGATTTTGACAAAGCCTCAAATACAAAAGGATTCATTGTCTCTGAAAACAGAAAAATATTTATGAACACACCATGAAAAACAGGTACTAATGACAAATCATGTGCTTTTAAACCATGTCTAATAGATCTAGAATTCCTTCAGTAATTATTTTTCCTTAATTACTGATTTACATCTGGTCAGTTTTATCTTAAATATTGTGATTAAAAGGTATTAAAAAGACCAGCCACATGATATTGAAATCCTAGTTAAAAATACACACATAATTATAAAAACCTTTTTTTGCCCCCCACAAAATTATACTCTCACAACTTAGGAGAATTTAACCTTACTTTTGCACAGAAGTATGTCCAAACAAACTTCAATTACATTATGCTCTTGTGAAAAGTAAAGAGGAAAACAACAGTTATTTCTTTTAGAGTAACAATTGTAAATAAACATTGTGCAACCAAATTTATCTTAACATTCAGCACATCCTGAAAAATATATTTTTTGGTAAAACAAAGAAAAATTAAACAAGAATGAAAAAGTCTGCGAAGTGTCTGGCTTGATTACATTCTGTAATTATGATTTTCAGCACTTAATATGCTTAACACTTAGTAACTAGGTGATAATTGTCTCCTCCCTATGCCCAACAAGTTAACTTGGACTAAATTTAGGATATCAGAAGCTCAAAACAGTTTTCTTTGGTCCAAGGAAAGATCAACGCTTGATAATAAACTTCTCCAGTTTTAAGTAAAATTCCTATAAGCAGCTCCAAAATCACATTCTTAAATCTGAAAGACATATTCTGATAGACAACTAGCAGCTAGAAATTTTGTTTCCAGCTCAAGGTTTCAGATTTCACTCTGGGAATAAAGCATTGCACTCATTATATATTCATTTAACAGTGAAATGCTACTGCACCAACTCTGCATTCAACACAGCATATCAATCTTATTCTATATTATTATACCCAAGAAATCATCTTCCTCCTGCCAAAAAACACTTTATTTCTTTACACCCTGTTTTAAAAACAATGTTTTCAGACTTCATTACTTTACAGGGCAGGGCTCTGATAGAAAAAGGACAAAACATAAGTGGTGATAGTAGGGAAAATTATGCTGGATACAATACAGTGACCAGGTGAAACCATGTGTGTTCAATTTTGAGTTTTGTTCTCTAGATTTTAAGAGCTCCAGTACAATACTTGCATTTATTGTCAATATGCAGTCATGTTTTCAAATGTCTGCTTTGTAATCAAGGTAATTGTAAGTAAGAAAATCTTTCAAACCCAAATTTTATTTAAAGTGCTGGAATAGAACTTCCTAAAATCACTTAACAAGACTAAATATTCAGTAAAACAACTGCCACAGTTTAGAGTATCTATCTATCCCTGCCCAGGTGATGCCATAAGTACTTTTCCTATTGCTAAGAGGTTGGTGACATGTGTCTGCCAAATGACCTTTGGGTGGCCAATGGGAATCAACAACATTAAACTTCAATGACTTCTGTGAGGACCAGACTATGTCTGTTGTAAAGGAAAAATACTCCAAGACATTAATAATTTTGTAAATTAATAACGCAAGTTCTTCTAAATCTTGATCTCAGGTGAGCCAAGGTAGAGAGATTTGGAGGAAGGCACAAAAGGAAGTGGAAGAACTGAGAAATCTGAAGAGGTTGCAGAAAAGTTCTGCAGGAGAGAGAATGATGGATGCCTATAGGCATGAGGTTTTCAAACACTCCAATGTAGGCAAAAGAAAGCCAGCATCAGAGAAGTTAGAAAACTGAGGCAGGGAGGAAATGTTAAAATATGTCACCTGTGAGAAATGGAACATTTATGTGAGACATCTTTTGGGAACATATTCTTAAATATTGTTAGTATCCTTTCAATAGAACATTTGCCTAGAGAGACAACCATGAACATTCAGTGCCAACAGTACGGCTACACCAGCACCTTTTCAGGACAGAATTCTTCTGAGAATTTGAATGGTCCATCAAATCAGAGATGGTCCCAGGACCTGCTTTCATGAAAAAGCAGAATACAGATAACCCACCCTAGGCAAGTGCAGCTGAAGCACTGGATGAATCCACCATAACCTGAGAAACTCTAAGGCTGTCGTTCTGAAGTGACACCCAAAAACGTTAACATAAGCCTACACTCTCACAGAGCTGGATTTTGGTATTTATTCAGACAGAAAGTTAACTGCTGCCATAAAGGAAACTGCAAAGGACCCTAAACTGGAATAAAAAAGAGAGGTGCCAAATTAAGAAATGCTGGGAAAAAAAGCATTTTGGTTTTGGCTTCTCAGACTTTTTGCCCCAAAGAAAATCAGCAAGTGTAAATGCTGTTTGGGGAGTTTTGAGGGGGTCTTGTTTTTGCTTTTTTTATAATATTGTCATTTGTTCTCAGAGAATGGGACTAAGACCAGAAGAATCATTCCATGTAAGCCACTAAACAAGGAGCAGATTGTTATGATTTCTGGACTAGATTGACCATTTCAAAGGTGAATGCCCCTTCTGACTAGGCACCAGCATCCCTTCCTGTTTCAAAACATTATTTATTGTCTCTTATTTAGGCAGAGGCCAAAATAAAATGCAGTCACCATTTCATATTTGACAGATTTCAGTATGAAGCGATTTGATAGTAATTACTGTGCATGAAAGCCTCAGTGTTGCAATTTATCACGACAAAAGCACTGCAATAAACAAAAAAAATTGGTGATGAAGGGACACTGCAAAAGTCTGCAACATCTTATAGACAATGAATTGTTGGTTTATAGTTGTACAAAGCTAAAATTTAATAGAAAGCAACAAACTAACCTAAAGGACCTGTATTTACACAAACAGATGAATTAAGGAGATTAATTAACATTATGATGCGCCAGAGAAATTAAAGTGTCAAGATGCGAAGGGAAGAAAAGATATTTAAAAGGTAAGAAATAATGTTTCTAGAAGAAAACTAATTAGCAGCTAATTTATCACATTGCAACCACCTACCATCCTGAGGGGGTTTCTGCCAAGCTAGGAGGGGAAAGCTAGAGAAATGCTGCGCAGCAGATCTAGGGCAGTATTCTAGGTCAGTGTGCCGAGAGCAGCCCTGCAGAGGCATTGCAGCCTCACAGCTGCCACGGGCACAAACCCCACCAGGACTCATCCCCAAAACCCCAGAGACATCCTCCCAACACAGCTGCAATAAAAGCATTCTTTTGGAGGAAAACCTCAGAGATACTGTGAGAAATGTGAAGAGAGGTTGTAGCTAAGCTCCTCCTCTCCATGAGCAGGGAAGATCTTGCTAACCCCTGTGAATTCCTGCTTTTTGAGGACATGGTGGACAACTGCCTGCAGGTGGGACAAGGCTTCACTCTGATGGCTTGAGCCCACCATGATGAACCTCCTGCCCTCTTCGTCAGCAGCCCTTTGTCCTACTCGTGGTGGAACTTGAGCATCTCCTTTCAAAATAGGCAATTAAAAAACAAGGCAAATCAAGTATTTCAGAAAAACAGCCGAGGTAACTGTGATTTTAAAGGCTGTTTTAGGACACAAGGAAGTAATAACAACAGAAAATAAAACAAAACAACAACCCCACAAACAATCAAAAAAAACCACCCCACACAAAAAAATCCCCACAAACCCCAGCAACCAACACAACCCTTCCCACAAGATTTGCATTAGTATCTCAGTCCCAAAGGATGACAATTCATTTCTTCAGTTACCTCCCCCATATCCTTTTCTAAGCATGTGTTAAAAAAGTTTGTCACATTACACTATATTTTAAACTCAAGATGACTGAAAAAATTATACTGCCATAAATATAACCGTCAAAGTTAGGTAACTCCAAACTGCTTTTTCTTCCAAACTGAAAAATTTGTAGTTTATTCTAGAGATCAGGATAGACACGTCCAAGTAAATTGCAAATATCTTTATCCCAGACTAAACATTCCAGCAAAATCTGAAGTAGCAATTACAAAATAATTATCTACTTCATTTTAAAGGACAAAAGGACATCAGCTAGTACCTACAAAGGTATTTATAATGCAACAAGCCTTCAGTTAAGACAAGCCCAAAGAAATGGTTCTAACATCTAGAAGGCCCTAGTCGACAGCTCAATATGCATAGTGCAGGAGTCCAGAGAGATTTGGGTTTGCTTATAAAAATATTTAAAACAGATAAAATACATTAAAGAGATTAATTATAAGACATCTTTAAAAGTTCAGCAAGGAAAAGCAGGAATCTGAAGCAAACTCATTAACTTCAATTGAGCTCAAAGTGTTTGCTGATCCTAAAATTCTGTGTTTGGACTGTCAAAAATGTGAGTCTCTAAAATTAATACTGTTTCATTCATCTGACAGACCTGCAACAAAGCATCATTCTGAGTTACTATACCTGGAACAAACAGAAGGCATGGTCACATGTCAGAGCCAAAGCAGCCTTTGTGAGATCCAGCTACCAAGTGGCAAATTGATAAAGCTTTTAGTATTCTTGAATTAGTTTTCCAGTATTTTTTCTCATAACTATTGCTTAGGCATACATGATGGTTTTGGCTATGGTTTTTCACCTAGCTGTATTATTTTGAACAAACATTCTGGGAGTCTGCCAAATAATTTA
This sequence comes from Ammospiza caudacuta, assembly GCF_027887145.1. Taxonomy (NCBI): domain Eukaryota; kingdom Metazoa; phylum Chordata; class Aves; order Passeriformes; family Passerellidae; genus Ammospiza; species Ammospiza caudacuta. The sequence goes on from NC_080597.1 coordinate 51,602,119, forward strand.
ATGTAAGAGACAGAAACATGAGGCTACCATAGGCAAAACAAGTTATTTTGCTTCCTAATTTCCAGCTGTGGCATACTGTTAGTCACTCAATTTATTATTTATTTATCCAGGACCAACCTTGCCAGCCTGCAGATCCAAGAGAAATATGGAAAGTGAGCCTCCACACCCAAAAAGAGAAGTTAGCAAGTTATTTGCTTATATCTTGTGCTGGTTTTGACTGGGACAAAGTTCATTTTTTTTCATAGCAGCTCATATGGGGCAGTGTTTTGGATTAGTGCTGAAAACTGTGTGGATAACATAGGGATGTTTCAGCAATTGCTGAGCAGAGCTTACACAGAATCAAGGCCTTGAGGCTGGGAGTGCACAAAACCTTGGGAGGGAACAGAGCTGGGCACACTTGGCATTGCAGCCACTGCTGCTCACATGTTGCAGAACTAAAGCTCTTATAAAATGCAACTTTAAATAAGCCTCTTTTTATTCTTTCTTACTAAACTGACATAAGTATTTCTGGCAAGTTCCTACTTGAATATCTTACATCCCCTTTAGTTACTAGTAAATGAGGTTTCAGATATTGAGATAACAATCTATTTAATGCTCTCATTACAAAAAAATGGGGAATCCTTCATTTAAAAACTACCTTATTCATGAAACACAGAGTTCACTCACAGCATAACAAAGTACCAAGAAATCAAGCATGGATATAAACCTGAACTATTTCAATGTAGTAAGGATTTGAGGTCTTGAAGTCCTCCAGTTTCTCCAAGAACATACAGAGATTTGAGATCTGGCAAGAGAGCACCATTAAGAGTCACTAACAAGCATCATAATTGCATGAAATTCAGCAACTATGACATATCCTGTGAACCACACAATCCATTCCACATGCTGATCTTGATTATCACAAGACCTACACAAACACGTAGTACAAACACCTATCAAGCACACCCACCAAACACACCTTCAGGAATAAAGAAATAACACTGAGGTAGAAAGCAAGGGTTCAAAAACTAGAAGATCAAACTGTGCAATTATGACAAACAATTAACAAAGGAACAAAAGCAGACATTGCCTATTTAAAACACAAAAGCACACAGAAGTACAAAGGGACTTTCTTCACTTCTTAAAATTTATTAAAGGCTTCTGCAAAACAGCAATGAGGATAAGCATATTAGCTCAAACCTCAGAACTCACTGCATACATAGCGCAATCTGTTACAAAACTAGAAATACAGATCAGCAAATGTTTATCTGCAGCTTAAAGATACAAGCAGCAGATTAGAACAAAAGATTTCTTTTTTAAATAGCTTGACACCTCCTCTCTGATTTTATTAACTATGTCTTGGTAAGCAGAGTTGCATGCATTTTTCCCACTTACCACTCTAGCTTTCTGATGAAAACTTTTTGCTATTCTAGAGTTCAGTACTTTTTATCTCTTAAAAATGCATGGTTACTCCAATTTTAATAAGATACATACCCTCAAAAAGATTTTTACCTGTATTAAATACTGTTACCCTGCAAACAAAGTCTCAAGCTCTCACCCTCTTCTGTAGGTCACATTTATCAAGAAAAGCACATTTATTCCTAGAAATGGCCTTTGCTATGTCGACAGATTTGTAGGAAAGAAAAAATAGAAAAGAAAAAATGATATTCATGTAGCAGATTTGCTCACCATTTAGTACACTATGATGAATATTGCAGGTTACTTACTAAATTTGCCTTTTACAAGACCAGTTACAATGATTTCCATAGTGCATTGAATGGTATGAAATCACCTGGGAGCTTATTTGTTTTGAAGGACTTTTAAATCTCTTTAATTTATCCAATCACTTCTTACAAGAAATTCAAATTATTCCTGGAGATGAATGGCATTACATGACCTGGTCTCCAATTTATTTTTTTCAATATTTCTAGATAATCTCCAATTTCATCTTGTCTGAAGTACCATCTACACATCTGGGTAAAAAAACTACTTTTCAGTTCCCAATTAGTTCTTGGCTTATCTCTAATTTCATATTGTCCCAATAACAAAACTATAAACAACCATTTTAACTTGATTTCTGACAAGAAATAGATTCAATTCACTGATCAAGCCTGCTTCAGTCTATGTTGTGACATTAGAATTCAACTCTACTACTCTGGCTGAAGGCAAATCACCATGTCAATGGATATCTTTTCCACACTTTTGCCTATCTGTTTTCAGAAGAGCTGAAGAAGCCTATTTGCTTGTGGCAGTATAATCTTTCAAATACACTTTTAACTCATGTTATTCTATCCTTAAACAGAAAAGAACTACAAAATAACCATGACATCTTCCTTTGCTTTCCATTTGTACCAGGCTTTGAGTATCAAAGAAGCATTATGGTTTTATACATAATGCAACCATGAAAGCATTCTTTACCTTAGTTTCCTTTTCTGGTTCCTTTTGTCATCATCTCTACAAACTTTTAAAGAGCAGTGCTTGTGGGAGATTCAAAGGTTATGGACACATCACATCAGTGACACCAGGAGAGGTAGGAGGGAGGAGGATAAAATAGAAGCTAAAGAGGGCAAAGGTTATGAAGGAGAAGAATGGAGATAGGAAACATGAGATAGATTCCTTCTCCTTTTGAAATTCTAGATTCTTTATATCTGACTTTTGAAAGGATATAAGGAAAAACTGTCACAATAAGACAGTACAGCAGAGCAAGAGGTTGTCAGGAAGGTTGTGCAGTCTCCTGTACTCTAAGTTTTCAAGGGTACCAACCAGAGAGTGCGCTGAGTAACCTGGTCTCATCTCACAACTGATGCTGCTTCAAGCAGAAACATGGACTAGAGACTTTCTGACGTCCCTTCCACCCTGAATATGCTGTGATTTATTCTGAGCTCCCAAGCTGAGTTTGTGAATACATTTCTAAATCATGCATGAAAATTATAAAAGAAACCCGAAACAAATAAGCAAGTAAATTCTGAAGAATCCTTTTACTATGATTACAGCTTTCCTGGCTGCTGTCATGTTCAGAAGCAACATTAAGAGTAATCTGCTTGATCTTCAAAATAAGGAAGAAAAAACTGTTATTCAGTATTCCCACAAAATCCTTTAAAAGCTGTTCCTGGATACATTTTGTACCCAGTTGAGATGAGACTACAGTGAATATAACTTGTACTTAAATGAAGACAAACTTCTCTAGATAAAGCCTGAAGCTCTTCAGAGCAGTGGTTTGCCTGAGCCCTGCTCTCAAAGAGGGAAAGGGGAATTTCTGATGAACCACTAGAATCAACAGCACTCCCAGGTCTTGCTCATGTACATCTATCTGAGTAGCAAACACTGCTGTTAGTGACAGAACTGATATCCAAAATGACAAAGATGTAACAACAGTCTAACTACTGAAGGCCACCTAGGAAATCTTCAAGATATATCCAAAGCAATACACAACACCTTTCCCTCCATGTAAAATCAAAATATAAATGGTTTGTGGAGGGAAAGACTTAAAGACAACATACAAGTTATTTGGATCTGCACTTTACTGCACATACTGCAACAAAATAGGCATACATTAAACAACAAATTAGGAAGATGTAAATAAAAATTATAATAGTAAATAGTGACAATAACATTTTTAGAAAGTATGGTACATCCTGAATTAGCACAAAATAAGCATAAGCACAGTCTTATTGTGGAAAAAAGTAGTCCCTAAAAACCAGAGAAATGGATAAAATCACTTCTGTGTTAAAAGTAGAATAGTGAATGGCAAATTCCAACAAGTAGAGCTAGAACCAGACATCTGGACTTTAGATTTCAGTTTTTCATGACAACGAAACAGAACCACCTTTCACCTCACTTTGCGTTGCTAAAAGTGTACTAAAATAAAAGTAACAAAAGGAGAGACTGTATCTATCACCTCAAAGGGGAGGATGGGGGAAAATGCATTAAAAGAACACCTATCCCTCAAAAACCATCAACAGAACAAAGTATCAAATAGATAATGCCTGAAAAGCAGAAGTTCCTTCACTTTTGCACTTATAAACTACACAGAAATATATGTAAAATTTTGGTAATGGGCTGAGTGTGGGAAACTGAGACGGTAACACAACAAAATTATTCACTAGGAGACTGATGAAAAAGAGGCCCATTAAGTAACATCTTGCATTCAAGTTTGACTCCCTTTCAAACAAACAAACCCAAACATGAAAAACCACTCCAATTCCCAATAACCCCACTACCCCACCATCACACAATCATCAAGTTGCATCAATGAAAACATACAAACAAAAATCAAATATGGTAACAAGGTATTTCCCAAAAAGCTGGATATTGACGAGGTGATCCTGTTTGTATACAAAGAACTTCATATCTGAAATTCTTACAGTTCTATACAGAGTGGGCTGTTACACTGCCAGGAAGTCAAGCTAGAGGTGGGGAAAAAAAGCAAGTCTTACCTTCTCTTCTACCCAAATTACTCCTCAATGAAGAATTTACATTTTACACCTCTATTTGAAGTGAATGATAGTTAGGAAGAAAAGTTATCTATGGGGTCACTAGTGAATTCCTGTACCAATGAAATACTATATCTTGCAGTACACAACAATGTTTCATTCAATCTAATTTAGACACCAGTCAATAGCACTTTCCAGGGATGATTGATTGCATATACTCCATTGGAAAAAGCTGTGCTGTTTAATCCAAATATTGTGTATTTAATTTCTAGACTCCAGTGACAGGGAAAAATTTCCATCTTTGAGTTTTGTTCTTTGTAGTATCCTCCTGCTTTGCACTGCCAGCCATCCTCCACAATCCCTCAGGTGAAACTGCTTCATCCCATTGTTTTTTCCTCTCACTATGTATATTGAGACAGGGCTGTAAAAGCTGCTCAGCTCATGCAACACTTTCCACTACAGCAGCTCTGTCCAATACCAATTCAATACAGATAATGAATGCAAGGGAAGATTCTAGAGGCAATAATTTCATGGGATTAAGGAGTCTTGGGGAGACTGGTAACACCAGTTACAAGCAATTATGGGGAGAAAATAGCATGTAAAGCTGGGATAACAAATAGCTCAGGAGCCCTCAGCGACAAGAAAGAAAACCAAACAAAATCTAATGATAAAAAACAAAATAGGGTTTACAAACTTTATAATAAATCCTGAAAAAGCTCACCTAAACATAACTCAGATAAATCCTACCCATACCTTCAACTCATAGGCTTTTATTACCTGTGCATCAATGTTTCTGTGGCTGTGCTGGGTTTTCACCAGACTGCTCAGACTGCTCTCCCCCATAAATCAAAAGCATCTGCTGAGCCACAGTTTCAGACCTGTAGCAGACTGTGCTTTCAACTCAGTTGACAGGAAAGGTGGATCTCAATTCTTAACTTGCATTTTTACAGCTATAGTGTCACTTCTTTCAGCTGAACATTTACTGCAGGCCCACACACATCAGTGTGTTGTGAGTGGTGGTGTTGATGTCATTTGTCTGCTCGGTGGCACCTCCTAAGCACATGATTGCAGAGATGACTGCCACCACATAAACTCCATGCAGCATCTAGTGCTTAGCAGAACTGCAAAAAATAAGCCAGATAATGAAAGCCCAAATTGTCAGCTTGTTCAAAAAAGAGCCCATGGCCTTGGGATCAAGGTGAGGCATGAGCAGAGTAATAGCCTTGTCCAATCCCTATCTCACTTTGAAACAATAAACCTAATTTACTAAGCTTAACTTTCAGAACAAACCCACACGTTTAAACAAGATAGGCAAACTACCTGGGACTATGCAAATTGATCCATTATGGAATTTGCATAAAATCTGAGGGAGAAAAGCTATGAAACATTTGGCACTTATGCTTTAATCTTCATGCTGTCTCCCCTGGCAGGCAGAGAAAAGGCTCTCTTCAAATCATCACAAAACTCAGCATTATTAATGGCCACCTGCCTCAGAGACATTTCTGTGGAGAGGGTTTTCATAGCTCACATTAATATCTGTGCAGCAAATCATTTTTATTTCATTTTTCTAGTGCAGTAAGCTCCAATGTACCAATTACAATTGCTTCACAGAATTGCAAGTCTAACATTCCCAGACATTATCTCATAGAAAAGAAATAAAAAAGTAAAGACAAGAGAGTGTGGAGTGGAAAGAGATTACTTAACTGCAGTTATATATTTCTGTGTACTGTTACAGCATTTGGCTGAATGGAACCTGAATCTTCAGCTGCTAATAGTCCCTAAGTCACTAAGTAATGAAAGCACTTCTCTTCCTCTTGGTCCTGTCTGAACAAATGCCACAAGCAAAAGGCATTCCTAGTATTTATTTTTGGACTACTTAGTCTACCTGGCCCAAAGTAAAAAGAAAAGCCATTCTTACTTCTAACTGCACATCCTCATGTGGACAAATTTGATGGAAAAAGTTCTCCCTAGGAAGAAATATAAAGTCTACTAAAAAATTTCCTGTTATGGTAAGTCAAAGAATAATAAATCAGGGCTTCTCTTAATAGAGAGTGCCTTTCTATCCCCATGACATTAAAATCTTAGCAACACAGACTTCTTCAATGTTTAGGGGAGCCTGTGTCACTAAGAAGTTCTGTTTTCAGCCATTAAATATATGCAGATCAAGTAAGCTCTCTGTATTCCCAGGGAACTCCCCCACATCAGACATGCCTATCATGAAGGCCTAAATTAGAGAGAGAGCAATTTAACTTGCCCTGTGCACAGTGAAATAAAATCTTCAGTTATTTCACTCTCTGGAAAACAAAAACAGAATAAACTTCCAAAATACCTAGGAAAACAATAATCAGATAAACTGATAAAGCATTACAAATAAATGCATTGATTGCTAACATTTAACCATACTATTTCTAGCAGATATTAGATTGTTTCCTGCAGTTGAAGAATGGTAATCAAAATTAGTACAGGAAATCTAGTATTGAAATTATTTGGCTACCACTTTATTTCTCAATATTTAACAAAACTTTGAGACCTCAGGTACTTTTCAGATTTTTTTTTGGGTTTTGGACACTGCATATACACTTGATTCTGTTTCATGTGAAACTTCCCAGAGAGAGGAGATGAATGCAGTCAATAACTCAGTGTGAGAAACGATCTGCACCACTGAACCCTGTCCCACTTTCCAGCTAAAGTAGGTTAGCTCAGCTGTCAGCAAAACCGTCAGGCCCTTTCGGGGAGCCTGCTTGGCACACAAAGGGGTCCTCACCTGTTTTCAGCACTTAAAAGCAAAGACAGAAATCCACAAGTTATAGAAATTACTCATATAAAAATAGTATTTTAATACTATGACTCATATTGCTATCATTTAATGAGAATACTTGAATAGCATTTTGAAGCATCTTCCTAACCAAGTGTAGTAATATCTTATGCCAATGCAAAGATCAAGTTGCACAAAATAAATGTAATTTTTAATAATTAATTTCAATAAAAGTATTTCAGACACAAAAGGAAAAAATACTTTAAGACTGGAACTTTTTTTTCTATTAGCAGAAAGCTTTTACCAGAGTAGAAAGTTGTCAGCTCCTGGAATGCTGGTGAAGTGTTACCCCACACCAGGTACTGGCAACAACAAGCAGGTACAGCATTAACGAACTGCCTTCCCTCAATCTTCAAATCTCACCATGACTTAAACACAATTTGCCATTCTGCTCACAGAAAACCCGATCTGAACTAGTACTGATGCTTTTTAAACCCAACAGCCTGCAGCCCTGAGCAGTGTGCCACAGCTGAGCCTCCTTTGAGCAGAGCGACTGGACAAGATGATCTGCAGGTGTCTTCCAGCCTTTGCTCTCCTGTGATTCTGTGATCTCTGAAGAAAGCACAGCTGTGAGTCAGAAAGCTGTACACATCTGTACAGATGGGCTCCTTCTACCATTCAAAACCAAACAAAAACCAGATAAACATGAGCGACTTTGCTATGAGTGGAATGAATAACAGATGTTGAAAGGAAATGGCAGGACACAATTTTATTTCATCATGGCATAACAAGAATCCAGGTCAAAGCTACAGCATTCCCAGCATGGTAGCTCCTAAGGATACCATTCTTTTGATCCAATCAGAGCCCTAGCTAGGGAAAGATGATCTCTTCCTGTTGACATAAGGTATATCAACCTGAAGTACTAACCACAATAGAATGTTCAGCTATCACAGGTTCAAAGTTGGAAGAAACCCAATTTTCATGAAAGAACACTATCTAGACAAACAGAATAGCTGGTCAGTCTCTGAGGAAAAACTCTTGACTTGTGATTAATTAACTCACAGAATAAGCACAAATGCAGCTACACTGCCACAAAGAAAGCAAGATAGTCCTGCAAATTTTCTTCTTGTGTCCCAAAGGGCTTGATATCTGAAACATAAGTTGGAAGGCTGCCACTACCAACCACTCTAAGCAGCGCTCCTGGATCTAGTGATGATACCAAAGGACTTTATTCTCTCCTTTCCCTACATCTTTTGTACAGTTACACAAGGTCAGCAGTGTTCTGTCTCTGCTAAATGTTTCCAAACCACAGAAAACAAAGTCAGAAATAGCAAGGCAATGTTCCTGTTGATTGTGGATGGGATATCATGGAGACTTTTCCAAACCTACTGCTCTTTAAGCATCAACCAAGCCATTGTTTTGAGAAGCTTTTCACAGAAAGCTGTTATGTTCTCTCTCTTACCACATTAAGATAGAAAGGCAAAGGAGGACAAAAACAAGTAGTCTGAATAAGCAACTAGAAGCCAGTGGGAGCTTAATATTTTTTTTAATTCAAGTTAACATCAAAACCATTTGTTAAATGCATCCTATCACTGTAGTGTGATGCACCTGCATTTTCAGTGCCTTACTAGCACCAGCTTCCACTGCTTAGCAATGAGTGATAGCAATTCTTACCCCACTTAAGACATCAGATGCTCCTTATACAGCCAATGACAATTATTAGCTCCAGAATTCTTGAAAAGCTTCTTAATAGTAAAAAAGGCTGCTTGCCTTACATCAACCTCTTAATGATAAAAGAGCCTAATTTAAAGCAATAACGTTTGACAATCAGTGAATTCTGAGAACAAAGCATGCAGGCTTTCAGACTGTTTTAAAGAATATTACCTTACTGAAAATGAGCATACTGTAAGACTTTTGTACTCCTATTAGATAATATTTGAAAAATATTAAAAGAGTATCAGGTCTCCTACAAACATATCTATAAATTTAGTATAAGCTTTTATAAAATAAAACAACAAAATATTTCAGTCACAGTCTATATCCTACATATTCCTTCTGCTTTCTCAAACTGGTACTCATTTGCATTCCTTCAATGTTTAAATCACTCAAGAAAACCAAAACAAAATTTAAGAACAATTACCAACTACTGTAGCAACACTAGTCAAAAGAATGTTGTGTTCTTGTACCTCCCTTTATCAAAATTGCTGTTGACAGCTGAAGAGGGTAAGTTTAGATATAAAGATGCCACAGATATTTTTCAGCCCTTGAACTGTTGTACCTTACCGCTGCTTCGTACCAAGAGGCAGCTGGCAGTCTGCTCTGCTCTCTCTGGCCAGCCAGGTACACTGGAGCTGCTCCCCTCTCAGACACCATCGTTACCACTATCACAGTAACTCTTTGTTTTGATAACACATTATCATTATCACAGTAACTCCTCACAGCAGCTCACCAGGGCTCGGTGGGAGAGGCTCCCTGCTCCCTGCTAACCATCAACTCCTGCTCAGCAGCTCCAGATCAGAAATCTCAGTAAATTTCTCTAACTGCCTCTTTAAGAACGTAAAGAAAAGGTAGTATTTTAATAAAATAAAACAAAAAATTCTTTAGCGCAGAAGTTGGAAGACATGCTCAAAACTCCACTGCATTAAGTGCCACACGTAGCTTAGGTGATGATGTGCCATAAAGTAATTTTTAATTTTAAGCAGTAGTAATCTTCTGACAGAAAGAGGAAGTGGACTCATCAGCTGCAACTCTTCTTGGTAGCAGTCCTTAAATCCCACACCTAATCTCAGACTGTTTGCATTTTTAGTGCTAAGGTTCCTAAAAAACCAAAAAGAAAAGGAATCACAGAAAAAAAAAAAAAAAATTTTAAGGGCCTGAAACTGGCTGTTCAAACAACTAAGCTCCAGTTCAATTAAATGGATTTTTCAGCTAACTTCTTGCTACTTGGCATTTTGAGTCATAGGAAGATAATTACATTATTTTTTCTGTATAGGACAAGGGAGAGCTGGCCTCAAGAGTTGAGCAGAGGAAATGTCACACTTTTAAAAAATAGCAAACAGCATCTAATTTTTGTAGATTGACAGGGATGATTTCACAGACCTCTGCATGAGACCTACAGGTACCCAAAGCTTTAATGAAAATTCAGAAAATCATAGCAAGAGCATTAAAAAATCTGCACATGTTCTGTAGTGCTACTCTCATTTTTTCCACATCAATCAATTGCTGTTCTTTTCAACAGAGCACTAAGCTAGATCAAATACCCCATTCACTTACTACTCAATAGAAATAACATACTCCATAGTTCACTACCATTGATCTGTTGTAGATGAAGTTAACAGTCATTATGCAATTAATGGAAAAACAGATATATTAACATTGGGCTACAGAACAATGATGGCTTCTGATTGGAGCTTTGATATAATTCAGCAGTTCTATAAATTGGAGTAATTTGTTGTAGAATTAGTGTATCTTCACTGGCCTTTAGAGCCAGCAGTGCAGTTTTATAAGAGATGCTTTACAAGCAGCTGAGGGCCTTGTTTACATTAATAATTTACTCCTGTAGTAATACAGTATATGGTGCTTTCAATTACCAATTAATGTTTGAAAACAAACAAAAAACCACCCAAGCTTGTCATTCCAAGAACTAAGCCAAGAGCAGCAAGTTGCTTTTGTGTAATTCTGCTGAGTTCTCATTTTGATTTACTGCCTGTGCATGGAGATATGTAAAGTGGGGTGTGCTTCACTTTTTTAATCAGTGTTAATTTCTCCCATGTGCTAGCAGTGAGAGTGGCTGCAGCAATTAAATGATCATGACAGCAGCAGTAGCAGCTGGGGCCATGGCAGCAATCTCCTTTCTTTGTTTTCCTCCTCTCCCTCCAGAAAGGAAACAGGTAAGAGGAGGGAAAAGCCCTTCATTCCCATTTCAAACAGGAGGCTTATGATGCTGTTCATAATGGTTTTGCCCCCAGGAGTCTGCAGCAAGGATTGCTCCAGACCCTACCCTATAAAATGAAAAGCTCTACTGGGAAGGCGAAGTGAGCCACAATCTGCAGAGCCAGGGAGTAAATGAATGGAAATGAGAAAAGGTAGTGCAAACAAATGGAAGGGGAGGGAAAATGAGGGCAGCAGATTCAACGAATTTTCAAAAGGCATGAGTTTTTATTAAAGAAAAAGAAGCCACAAGTATAACAAAAAAGGGTCACTGAATACTGCTGACAGCACCCACCAGCTTCTGAAAAACTGCAGATTTCCAAAGCACAATGACCAGTCACAGGCCATGTGCTCAATGCAAGCCTCCTTTTAAGTTTCCTCCCCATCCCCAGAAGTCTGGCTCAGTTGGCAAAAAAAACCCCAGAAATCTGCAGTGTGTTGGAGTAGCAAATATCAGGCAAATGCAAAAAGTGTCACTAAGTTCTGTGAGAGAGGAATAAGGAGCTTGTGGTCTTCACAGGACAAGGTGCCCACAGCACCTGACTCTGTAGCCCCAGGCATGGACTGAGGTGCCCCAGGGACAGCAGAGCATCCTCTCTTCTCCCACTCACTGGGATGGGTGTGGCTGAGGAGCCAAGGCATCCTGATCACCTCCTGCCTTTTCCCCACTACTCTGGGAACCTTTCAATCCATAACCCATATTTAACCCATATACAATACTATTAAATTAAATATCTCGAACAAGAAATACCAACTTATTAAACATATACACCTCAGGTGGAAAAAAAAAATTAACTTTATGGTAATTAATCTAAAAATAGGAAACAAGGCGGCCATTGGAAAGTATGTCTATTAAGCTCAATTACAATCAATGGATGATTTCCAAAAACTACATTTACTATGTGTATCTAAACGTTTTTTGAATGATTCCTACATTGCAGATGTTGCTTCAGCTTCTTTAAAGCAATAAATTACTTCAGGTTTGTGGGGGTTTGTTGGCCTTTTCTTTGAGGATGGGGTTTTATTTGTTTGTGGGGGGGGTGGTTAAGTTCAGCTGCAAAAGAGCCTGCAGTCTTTATGGCTGCTGTGTGCTAGTGCAAGTGTATCCTAGCATCCAACAAAAGAATGTCTTCTACTATAGCAGGAAGCACCTAGGAGGAAGAAAGAAGCCTGTCCTCAAATCTGACTAAAAAGCTTCAAGAATTCTAAGAACTCAGCTGATTTAAGTTTAAATAAAGTAAAATACTTGTCAAAATGATACACTGATTGTCTAACACAGCAATATCAACTCTCTGAAACTAATCTCATGTCTGATCTCTATCTCAATTGCTTAGTGTCCAAAAATTGAGACAATAATGGAAGTAATTTGTTTTCTTCAAGGATTTATGGGATTTTCAGCCTGATGCTCAAGGAACCCGCTATCTACACTGCTATGCAAATCCACACTGACTGAAAAGCCTCATAAGGCTCAGGGCTCATTACCTACATATACGTTGTATTAAGGAATGTTGAGCATTACTGTAATAATGCAGTAGGAAGGGCAGAAAGCACACCTTCTACATCACTGCCATTTCCCCTCACTGGTTATATTACAGGCACATTTTTAATATCCTGCAGAATATAGTAATTAAATTATATTTATGGGTATTTTCTGTGTGGAACTTGCAGGACTACACAGATTTTCTTTTTCCTTTTACAACACTGAGCGAGGACTAAAATCATCAAGAGAGTTTTATTTCTAGATGTTTAATTGCAAAAGGAACAAGTGAAAGCCACACCTAGTATGAAAAAGCCTTTACACAAGTATACACACCCAGAGCATGGGATCAAAGAAGAAGTAAACACATTAATGCAGAGCTCCCACATTATTACAATATATTGAAATGTGTGTGTACCCAGCCTCCAAGTGCTGAGCTACCATTATTGGAATATTACTTCAGAAATTATTTCCTAAAGACTCTATTTAGAAGGTGAAATACACTTTGAGGTTTTTATTCTACACCTCTAGGCCTATGACCAATAAAAAGTGGTAAAACAGTTCATGTTAATGGATTCTTAATTAGTTTGGGATGCACAAAAGAAATTTAACATAAGAATAACTCCTAATTCTAAATTTTAAAGCACTAGAGAGCTTCTCAAACTCAGCAGCAGCAATGTGCATTCCAGTGTCATAGTAAATAGGAAAGCTGCAGGTTTAAATTTATAACTGTAGAAATCCCTCCTGCAAAAAAGGAAAGTTATTTTCAAAAAATAAAACATCAAACATAAAAGTAACAACAACAACAAAGCCCAGAAACCTCTACATTTATTTTGCAAGTATTTGCAGCACATTAAATTATATCAAATCAGATTTATAAACTCCCTGATGTTTTTAAAATCCCGGAAGACGAACAAAAAACAAAAAGCCAAAGACAACACACTAAGTTTTTCCAGAAAAAAAGATCTACCTCTAGTAAACAGGGAACAGCAAGTCCCACTGTTGCCCCAGAAGCCATCCAAACACAAATGTCCAAACATGACTGCAGAGCAATCCAGAACTGACTTGGTCTTGTTGCCATGGACCAGAGGTGTAACATTGATCTCGGCACCTCTGGGGTCCAATCCTAGCTCTGGACTCCTGGCCCCTCTCAAACACAGAGGCAGGAGCACAATTCCATATCACCTTTCAGCCTGGGATAGACAAAAGCACCATCTCATTCTATTGATGATCTATTGATTACTTGCAGTCATACCAGAATGTTCAAACATAATAAGTTAAAACAAAATTCAGGTTAGCATACACCATATCCATGACAAATATTGTTACACCAAAATATCAGACAAAATAGAGCCTTCCTCCACAAGCTGTACCATTGTACTACTTCACTACAAATCTGAACCACAGAGCACTCTAACACTGTTTTGTGCTGAAAGGTCTTCTATAGTACCAAGCATGGTGTTTTATTTTCCATGATGCCAGCTTTACCCTCCATCAGTGCTAAAGCAGAGTACTATTATATGTGGCTACACTGTCTTTGAGATCCCTGAGCAAAGTGAAGTATTGACTGGACACAGGGATCTGTGTTGATCAGTTTTGCTGCACCCAGTCTGGGTCCAGGAGACAAAATTTCCTCTCCAAAATTTCCTTTCCATTTCCTCTCCATGAATATGACAAAAAAGAACACAAGTCAGCAAGATGAAAGCATTTTCTTGGTAAGCCTTTCTGAGAGGCACTGGCAAAGACTGGAAAGCATTGTGCTGCTCTAAGAGGCAAGAGAGCGCAGCAGTCATGTTACAGCTAATGTACTGTGCCAGCACAGCTCAGGGTTGTGGCTCCCTCTGCAACAACTGAGTAAGGAGAAACAAAGAGTAATGTTAAGGCTTGAATTAAACTGGCAACCTACAGGAGCACAAAAAATTCACATGAAAGCCTTTAAAGAAGTCAGGGGAAAGTAGTTCAATTAAAAAGTGGGGGTGGGTTTAAAGATTAGTTCAAAAAATGCAACAGAATTATTTACACTACAGTATTTTGCTTAGCAGGAAATACCCTTTTCCCATTCATTTCTCTCTGCATTTTTCTGCCTTTCTTCTTCCATGCCAAAAATGAAGATTAGCATGTTGAATCAGTTAGAAGAGTCTTTGAAGGTGTAGAAGCTAACTTACAGGCAGAAATAATTAAGTCTTAACAATTCTGATGATGTTCGAACGTGAATAAATTCAACACTCTCCCACAAGTTGTTTACATTTCATGTGTGCATGTTTGTGTTCATGGCAGCCAGATCAAACAAAGGCTTTATCTAGCATTTAAAGATGTTTTGGTAGATCCTTCTTATAATCCCATCTAAGCACAAGTTTACTTATCACTGGCAATCAAGAAAACCTAACTTTAATGAGACATTAGTTCAGTTGCTCGTTGCATCCAATAAAGCTGACTTGAAGTTAGTCATAAACACAAGATCTCCAGAAGAGCAATACAGCCACTAGCAAGTTTAAAGCTAAGGTTCCACCTCTCAACTGTAATTCTACCACTTTTTTTTGTACTAAAATTGGAAACCTTTTATTCAGTTTATACATCTGGAAGTGTTACATCAAGTATTAATGGAATTCATAAAGGCAGGCTGTGCAGGGAGATGGAGAAGAAAAAATGAATTCTCCATACTTCATGAGAATTGAACTTGAAGGATTTCTGGAGGTTTAACAGAAAGGGACAAGTAGGAAGATGAAAACAGTAAAAGCCGAGGGCAGAGCATAACTAACAGAGACTGGTAGGCATAAACAACTCAAAATTTTTTACAAGTGCTTTGAATGAAATGTTATCAATGCAGGCTCTGATGTTATTTGAGGAAAATTGATCATTTTTTCTCAGTCTGATGTAACCAAAGTTGAAATTATTAGAGGGAAAAAAAGTCTCATTAGCAGGCTTTGAACACCTCAAGAGTTACAGAAAGTAATGTTGGGAACTGCTGATTGCAATTCTAATGACAATTTCAAGCAAAGCTGTGGGCAGGTATTAAAAGCATTCTATGAGAATCTTCAAAATGCTGCAATAATAAATGGATTATAATTCCACTGCAATCTTTCTTTTTCATTAACTCAGATACCTATCTTCTTCTGCTAGCTCAACATCCTATAAACTAAAATGATTGCTTTAACATCAAGGAAGTTATATCAACATCTGATATTTATTATGTAAGTACTAGTCCCAGCCGTGCCATTTAATCACCATTCACCTGATAATATGTGACATCAAGACATTTACAGCAACATTAACAGGTAACCCAACAATTCTGTTTCCTAAGAACTCTTGCACAAGACTCGTAAAAGATGTTTCAAGATAGCCAAAAGCAGATTTGTCACATTTTAAACCATCCTTTCCAGATCTCAAAATAAGAGACTGAGATGGTGGCTCAAAAGTCTTCAGCACATAAAACCACAACCAGAAAAAAACCCACTGCTTAATAGCAGTAGCTTTTGAAACTGTATTTACTTGAAATAATTTTGTTGATGTTGCTTATGATCCTCCAGACTGAACTAAAGCAGTAAAACTGTTTAATAAAACATATACAGTTCCAGAAAAGCATAAGATATCAAGCCAGATGTCTGTATTTCTTAATATTATTTATACAAGTCATCCAGACATGGATGCAAAATAGAACCAAACATTTCTTCCTTTTAGAACCAATTTAACCTTAACCCTTTGATTCCAGTTTATGCTGTCAGTCTTGTGAGAACTCCTCATAGACTAAAAAACATAACCTGAATGCAGTATTAAAGAATTTGGGTATTTTAATATCTAGTAGTTTTACCGAAATCTTTCCATCTTCAAACACTTGCAAACTGCATCAAGTACAAATTCAGATCTAAAGAAATGCCATAAAAAAATTGAGTTTTAAGTTCCTATTTGCTGAACAGTAAAATAATTTACCGTGAACTTTTCTGAACATGAAACACACAAAGTACATCAGCTAATGCAGATAACACTGTATGTCTTCACAGAAATACA
The DNA here is from genome assembly GCF_027887145.1 of Ammospiza caudacuta. Taxonomy (NCBI): domain Eukaryota; kingdom Metazoa; phylum Chordata; class Aves; order Passeriformes; family Passerellidae; genus Ammospiza; species Ammospiza caudacuta. The sequence continues at coordinate 51,618,698 of NC_080597.1, forward strand.
ACAAATTGCTACATTCAGACTCCCAGCAGTAATAGAGAGCTAATTCAGCAGGATTTTTACATCAGCCACATGAGAAAGATTGCATGCTTTAACTATTTGTTTTTAGTGCTCCTTCTGGATGACATACAAATTACTGTTTTGTTTTGCTTCTTATCCATCTTCACAGTAGTGAAGTTCACAGTAGGAACCACAGGCTGGAACAGCAATTCAACAAGCAAATGAGATCCAGATGACTTTCTCTAAATGTTTCATAGTGGTTTATAATATGCCACAAGATTTGTTTTTATGTGCATCATCACATGCAGAGATGCAGCTACAGCTGTGATCACAGAAAACAAGACAGAAAAAATTCTTAAAAGAATGAACATACTTTACATGGCATTTCTTTGTTCCTTTCCTCAAAATATAAATAATGGCAATACAGCCACATATTTTACTATCGAGACAGTGGCTTATTGTCATAGAAAAGTTGGAATTATACCCAATACACTCCATCAACTGCTTCTTCATTTCTAACAAAGAACTGATGATGGCAGAGGCTAGTCCTACAGCTCTCACATAACTGAGAAAGGGAAAACATGCAAATATATATTGAAGAGACTGCAATTTGTCTTAGAAGAAATTGAAAAGCCTGTTAACTTAGACCTGTAGCTGAAAACTAGAGAGCTTTTGAAAAGTTTACTATAATGGAAGAAGTGGCTTTATTGCTTCCAATCCAGACTGATTGCTTCCATTAAGCTTTTTGCATGTTAAAAAAAAATCTTTCAGTGTCAAAAGTGTACTTTCAAAATAAACAGAAGCTGCTGCTAAGTGGAAAAAGAAGACCACATCTAGTACAGCTCTATCATAAATCTTAAATCCTTGCAAAGCCATCTATGACCAAAAAAGGCCTTTTGCAGGGAACATGAAATAGACCCAGACTAGGGTTTTCCAGGTTATCTACCCATATTTCCAAGGTTGGAATTGCTGCTGTTCTCTCTCATTCACTCACATTTGTGGTTTCTGTTCCATGTCAAAATTCAGCAAAGCCCTTAAGAGTACCAGTGCTATTTAAATGTTGTGCCAAATCACATCCCTAAAAGCTGCAATTAAGGATGAAAGGTCAGGGGTACAATCCACACAATTTGCATAACTAACCATAAAAACCAGACATCCTCAGATGCTGAGATTTGATGAAATATGATTGAGCCTGTAGAGAAGAATTTGGTCTAAAATATGAGTGCTTCTGATAGTCTACAAAATTAAATACTTTGTGAACAAAACAAGGAGTGGGATGGGAAAGCACAGAGAAAAGGGACAAGAAAAAGAAAACAGGAATTAAAAAAGGCAGTGAATAATGAATTGCTGGAGTAAGTAGAAAATCCTGAAGAGAATGACCTTACAATGGCAGCAACTGGGAAGCAGTGGGGATGAAAGAAAAGAGGCACAGCCAATGACTACTTCTTACAGGACTTCTCTTAGTTTTGGCTGGGTTCACTCAGTTTTTATTTTAAACACTAAGCATCAAAAGATTGACAGGGAGAGGGGGGGTTTAATACCTGATTTAAATATATTGCCATAGCTGTTTATTAGGATTCCTTTTTAATCACTGAGATTTCAATACATGGAGAGAGACCAACAGGACACAAGTGTTAAAGTTTTAATTTGTATTTTACTCTTAATTTAGCACAGAAGATTCCTCTTTTAAATTCAAGTTCAAATTCCATGGACATAGTGGGAAGCTCTAACGGGCTCTTGTGGCAGAACAGCCATTTACAGAATTTAGAGAATGCAATCCTAATTCTCTCAGATTTTAAGACAAGTGTGAACAATTCTTTTAAAGAAAAAGCATCAGTAAGCAAGCCAGAAAAATAAGGCTAAATTATGTAGGATTCACTATGTACAACTAAATAGCAAGATGAGACAATTATGATTTCAACATTTTCCTGAATTTTAGAAGAAAGCTAATAGAAGACCTAGAGAACATTTTCAAAGACAGAGTCAGCTTTCAAGCATCCTAGTTAACTTCCCTGTTACAAAGTTATAATGGCAAGGGGGGGCAGAGAGAAGAATGATCACAGGCTTGGATTAACAGCTGTATCACTTCTAGTACCAGCATGGATCTGGAAAATTTACTACCCACTTGGACTATAAAGCTGAGCTAGTTTTATGCAGAAGCAGCTCAGGCATGCTAAGAACATAATCCTTGAATTGCTATGGACTCCAGGCTGCAGAATGCCCAAGTTCTCCAGGTCTGTCCAAGCATAGCCAGGGCATGTGAACTCCAAGGCACACCAGTTCCAGCTCAGCTTTGCTTGCCAGGGCACCGTGAGAGGTCCCTGCTGTGCCTGTATTCCTGCTGCACCCATGCACAGCCTGAGCACTGCAACAACACTGGTTTGATTTGAAAGTCACTTCGAGTCCTGCGTGGTTAATGGTGGTGAATAAATCCCATTAAACGTGAGGCAAACATTGCAGAGTCACTTAGGTGTTTCTGTGTTATGTTCCTAGCACTCCCTAGTTTCTTGGCTTCTATGGGGTACACCCATTTTACACAGTCCAGTTAAAATAAACAGTTAGAGAAACATGTTCAGACTGGAGACTTCACTTCAGGAGGAACAATAGTATTTCAGTGCAAGATCCAGGGCTGGTCTCCTGAAGGTGGCATCTTTACACTGAAGTCACATCTCATTAGCTCACATCATTTCACAGCCTGCCCTCAACATGTAACAATTACTGCTGTTGGGCAACTTGGCTTCCATAGCCATGGGCTACAGCACACAGCCTGCCTGAAAGATGAAGTGAAGGAAAAAGTTTTGACATACTTTAACGTATTAAAAAATTGTGTTTGAGGATTTTTAAATTGTTATTTACAATACACTGTCAATAACTTCTGACTCAGAGAAAATGTCTTCATCATGACATGTCTGAGATTCATATTAGAAGTTTCAGCCATAAAGAGAAAATTAACATTATTTGATTTTTCATATCCAATATATTAGAAGTCTAAGAAAAGCTTTCCTTTTCAAGCCTTCCCTATCAGCTGTAGACACGAGCATGTACAAGAATTAGTGTCCAAAGGGCCTAGGCAGAATTAGTTTCCATTACTCTATATCTATATATGCATACTGCAACATCTGCTACAGATTTACATGTATCAGCAAAGAAGATGATTATGAAAATAATGAGAAATAAGACATATGCATTCAGGGGAATATTTCTCCAGGAACTTTGGCTCTTCCATTCAGGCAGTCTACTTCAGACACACACTACCAGGTACAATAAGGCTACAAACTAAAGTATTCATTGTAACACAGTAAGTATTTAAGCAGCTCAACAGTTAACCACACAGAATCCACAGTCTGGATTCCAGAGGCATAGGGAGAAACAGCTTTGAGGAAAAAAAAAGTGGATTTTGCACAATAAGTTTCTGCTTCTTGCATAGTTCCAAATATTTATATGAGGAACAATAAATAGCAATAATTTTTGAGATAGCTCCCAGTGTAGACAGAGCAGTCTAGAATATTTGAAGCTAAGAGATCCACTAAGTCCTACATTAATATTTCAGAGAAGGGGAAGGGACATCATGTACCTACATTGCTGGAAAGCTGATTCAGATTGAAATACCAGTAGTTGCAACTGCATGGTCTTTATTTTAGGGCCCTGCATTTTAAAATACCTACCACAAATTGTATTTTACTCTAAAAAGATTTTTTTTTAAATCCTTTTTTTGCATGCTTCACAAAAGACAGTCAGCAGAGTTGCTCAAGCTCAAGCACTTGCTCTCAATTGTGTTGCGTATGGGCTGCCCATGAGCCTTTTCCTACAGAAAATCTGCCCCTGAATTAATGCCATTTTTGATCAGCAAGACCCCAAATTTAATGACTCTCTAGACAGACTCCAAAGTCCAAATTCTATTTTGGGTGAAGATAAGAATTTGACAGGTTTTTAAGTTTGTGACAGAGGGTGATGAATTCCACTCCTTTTGGTGTTCAAAGTCTTCCTTATGTTTCAATAGGAAGAGACACACAACTGCAGTCTGCTTGGGAAAGGCTGTGTTAAAAGCTCAGAGGTGTTCATACACACATGAAAGCGAGTACATGGTCATAAATATTTCACACTTCTTCAAGGCAAGGTCTCTCTAAAATTATTACTTATTAAATCACATTAAGCAAGTTTTTTCATCAAATTTGAAAAAGCCAGATGAAGAACACTAAGCACTCAGAGTTTTAAATCCACATAGATGCACTGACAGGTTCCATACCCAGATTTCACTACTCCTTAATCCAGAGCTACCCCATCTGCCTAGCAAGGCGTCCTAAAAAGCCCCAGCAGGGTATTTGTAGGATTTGCTAAACAGTGGTTTAACATACCAGAGATAGTTGCTTATTTGGGGTTTTTTCCAAGCAATCTGACAGAAGTTTTTGAGACACCCAACAGCCCCAAGGGTGCCCGAGGTGAGAGCTGGCTGTCGGGCAGCCTCAGCCAGGAGAGGCCTGGGCTGCACAGCCATGGACAGCTCCAACACACCTGGGCAGGGTATGGCCAAGGTCGGGGTGACTCAGGGAAGCCGCCTCAGAAAGGGCCAAATGCCTGAGGGACAGAGGAGAGGGCAACTAAAAGAGGAGGAAAGCAGCACCCCAGTCAGTGAAGGAATGGGAGGAGATGCTCCAGACACCAGAGCAGGTATTGCCCTGCAGAAGACCATGGGGAGGCAGCTGTACCACTGCAGCCCATGGAGAATCCCCACACTGGAGCAGGCAGAAGTGTCCCGAATGAGGCTTCTACCCATGGAGAAACCACACAGGAGCAGGTTGTTTGTAGTCAGCTGCACATTGGAGCAGCTCTTGAAGGACTGTGCCCTGCAGGGAACCCGTAATGGAGCAGAGAAAATGTGGAAGGAGCTGTCATGGAGTTATTCAGTTAGCAACTGCCCTGCACTGCTTGGGTAGATGCAGGAGTTGGGAATGAAGGAATGCAGCTGAGCCTGAGAAGAAAAGAGGGACAACTGCCAAGAGGTGGTAAAACTTTTGCCACTGTTTCTCACTATCCTGCTCTATTTTCAATAAGCAATAAAGTAGCTTTCTCCAAGTCAACCCTGTTTTGCCTGTAACAGTAATTCTGCTCCATCTTTGCCTTCATCCAAAAGCTTTTGCATCTTACATTCCGCAGGGCCTGCTTGAGGCAAAGAGTGAGAGCAGCTGGGTAAGCATCCAGCACCCATCCATGGTCAATCCACCACACCAATACATCATTAGTACCAGTTTTCTTGAAATACTAATTCCTCTGTCTGACCTACCTGAACCAGGTTTTAGCTGCTTTCATCTGCTATATACACAGAACAACTAAGATTTTGTTAATATTTTCCTACTGCAGAGAATAACAATTCTGAATTGGAACGGACACCGACTTAATATGATAGGAAGCATTATTCAGGGTTCCAGGCTAAATTTTTACTTCATATAAATGTCTCAATACACCCATCATTTAACCTTTTTATAGAACTTAATGTACACCTAATATACTTGGAGAAGCTATTTACTTCAAATTATCTTTTCTTGAATCATTTCTCCATTATGGAAATTATGTTGAACAGTCAGTTTAGACAAGTTAGCCATGACTAAATATTCATTTAAATCTTTTTAGCTCAAACTGGTACAGAACTTTATGATAAAGACCAAATCTCTTCTTACACACACACACAGAGCATAGTTAGAGACTCATTTCTTCTCTGAAATTACCATTTTCAATGTCTCAGTAATCCTTTACACCAAGCAGTTTTTTGGCCTTTACCCTGCTGTATTCTGGCCAGCACCTTCTTGTGAGCATCCCTTGTGCTTGTGGACACACAAGGCAACGACACTCAAAGGCAGAAGAGACAGGGAAATGGATTTTGGGTACCTGTGCATTCACACACACACATCAAGCAACAGAAAATACTTGTGCAGAAGATTGTTTCATTCAGAAAGATAAACTGCAGAAGGCAGAAGAACACTTTATATAAGTGTAAAATTTGCAGAAGAAAAAGTGTGTGGTTCAGTGTTTCCTTTATTTATTAAATTTCTGCTTTGAAGCCAAGCTTCCTTCTAATGCATTTCTAACACTTTCAATCTAGCTGGACAGCAGGAAGAAGGTCTTCTCAAGCTTTAACAAAAGAAATTTGTTTACAATTAACACATTAAGAGGTATTTAGTTCTTTCATAATGTTAATACTGTGACACAAAATAGAGGGGGCGCGCTTTTGGATAGCCAGCTATCGATTGTAACAACACTTAGTTCACATTTATAACCAAGAGGACATTGTCTACCAATGGCTTCTTTCATTTCCAAAACAACTATTTTAGTTTTAAAAGAGTTTCTAGTGAGGATCAAAATCACTACTTACTGAAGAAACTGATTCAACACAATAATATGTTGAGGCAACTCCTTAATATCCTCTTGGAAGCAGCTGTGCATTTCTGATTGTTCCTGATGCACACACATACTATCCCCCAAGCAGTCAGAAAAAGATCAGCGTGATGTCCTGCAATCTATTTCTAAAGCATGATTCTAGAGACATTGGAAACAACTGACAAACAGTGAATTGCAATAAGTATGCATCATAGGAAGTGTTGTTTCATAGTTGGTCTTTTTGTTTGTTCCTCCTTTTCTACCAGAGCAGTTTCAGTATCTTCCACTTGACACTTGATGTCATCAAGTGTGCAGTAGTGTGGAACACACCTCCTAATTCTCAAATGAAGCTTTAAGCCAAGGAGAGTCTTACAGGTATTTTTCAACCTTATAAAGACAACTTCTAATTTCTAGAGCATAACTGATAACTTTGACTTTTTTCATAAAAACAGTAGATGTTTCTCATACATTTCATTCAGTACTTTGATATTTGAAAAAAACTAATAATTCCAGAAGTTTATGGGGCATTCTTTCAAAAATCTTTATCTGCCCATATCAGATGAAGTATCTTTCTTTTGCATTTATATTTAGCTCAAGTGTAGTAACAAATACTTGACTTCAAGCTGGAGTTCTGTCTACATCTCATCAATTCTTTGAATCAATTTCTTTAATTCTTCTCAAGAGCAATTTTTATTAATATGTTCATCTCCCAAGTCTTATGTCTCCAGTTAGCCACATGAGAGATTTTAACTCATTTTGCACGCGTCAACATTTAGTTTGGCCTTTCCCCCATTTCTGAATAAGCAGAAACTGGTCAGAAGGAACTAAGTTCTGGAATACTTGAAATGAAATTAGTACTCAAGGAGAAAAAAAAACAAAATTCTGAGACTGAAACCAAGTATGTCAGAGAACACTCAACCAGATTTCTCAATTATGTCAATGTTGCCCCTTGCGCAATGTTCAGAGCTGCTTTGAACTGCACACATTGTTGACTGCTCACCAACTGGCACATCAACAAGGCCACTGACACTCAAACACAGCTTATCACCAACCTATCTCAGAAAATACAGCAAAAAAATTGTTTCATGAATGAGACTGGTAGATTCTAGACAGACAGGGAGAAATTGTGCAGACGTTCTGTATTTTAAGTCTCACTAGCATTTGTTTTGTGAATGCTATTACCACTGTGGTAACAGTAACTCCATATTAAGTGAGAAAATTAACATTAAAGGGGACAGAGAGGATGTATCAGACACAATGAACTTGAACCATCTTGTTATTTCCTGTACTTCCATGTCAACTGCATGGAAGAAGTAAACAATATCATTTTGCTGAGATTTTCTTTAGACTGTAGCCACTGACTCAGCTGTGGATTGATTTAGTGTTTATCTACACACTCTTTACATCTTGCCTTGTTTCTTCTTCATATGCACATTTATTCTGAATTTGCATATTCATATAAACCTTATTGCAAAAAGCAACCCTGGTAGTGGGAGAATGAGTTCTGTCCCAACAGCTTCAGCTTTTTCAGATTTCAGAGCCTGTCTTCTGCAGGAAACAAAATGAAGGCAGCAAAAAGAAATGTTTGCAAAAATTAAAATTTACTGTTTTTCTGTTTCCCCCTTAAAAGTTCGTTTTCCACAGCCCTTTCAAAAAAACAAAGGACTCCAGTGCATATGAACATGGTTACATGTTCCAAAAGGATAGGCTACATTGATGAAGAAAACAAGAGAAAAATGGTTTCTAAAAATACTTTGGTTTCCAAATGTGCCATGATGGGAAAAAAGGAACCAGCACTGTCAGTATCACTCCCTGTGAGGGAGTAGGAAGACAGAAGAAGTATTTCATAATCATTACAGAAGCTCATTACAGCTGAGGGCTGAGCTTCACCCCCAAGCTCCCTGCTCCCCCATGGAACTGCATTGAAATGACAGCCCTATAGATGCATTCTCTACAGCATAAAATTCACATTTCACCTGATTTCAAACTACATTTCTTCAGAAGGACATCCCACTTCTGAGCTCCCACCAGGATTACTGGGGAAATAAGTTAAACTGCCTTGTAATCTCTCATACCATGATAGGGTTCTAGTGTGCCTCTCTCTTCCTAAGGTGAGATGCTCACCATTACCACTTGGCACAGGCCCAAGACACAAAACTGACTGAACCCAGTAACACACAGACCCATACATGAACTGGGACAGGGGACATGACTGCCACTCAGAGGCCATCAGCAATTGCTGTTTGGATGACAGTTTTTCAGGGCTTGCACTTACTGTGTTGCGAAAGCAAGTCCAAACAGCTGCTTCCAGGTCAATTTTCCACACAGCCACACAAGTGCAGCAGCACCACCAGGCAGGAAAGGCTACAAGGGACCCATGGTCCCTCAGCTTCTCTCTCCATGGCTGTGGCTATCCAAGCCAGGCAGCCAACATTAACACAGACAGACATGCAGTGGCACTGCTGGCCCCTGCCCCTGTTGTGCTGCCCTGTCTCCTGCCCTGCTGACTTCCAAGTAATGCAGCAGCTGCTGCACTCTGCTTACAGACGTGTTGCCATCTCAGAATATCTGTTCCAGGCAGCAATTCTGAATAGCATAATATTTTTCGTGATCTCAGACTTTGGTTTTAGAAAACAAAGCTACATGATTACTGACAGGAAGCCATTTTTCCATGGCTTCCCAGAAGGAGCTCTAGAGAGTATTTTTAAAGTAATTCTTCGTCTATTTTCTTGAGCATCTCTTTTGATTTTATTTCACACATGCAACCAGCCAGAAAATAATTAAGGAGCTAAACTAAGGTATAGTGGGTATCTTCCTCCCTCTCTTCTCCAAATATTTTCTGAATTGGAAGTTAAACACATTTTTTTTTTCCTGTTATGGACTGTCTTTTGAAAAGCAAGTAGCTTGCTTTCATATTTAAATTTCATTCTTGAATTTTTCACCTAATCTAACATCTATAATCTCTTACATATTGAGATTTTGAGAGATGAGCAGGTCCAATCCATGATCAGGCAAAAAGATTACCCACATGATTAGTTTAGTTTCCCAATACATAGAAACACAAAGAGAAGTCCCTTTTCCTAATTGCATCCATGCCTATTCCTGTGACCATAAGTAATTTTTGTCCTGAACAGCGAATTTACACAAAAGCCAAAAGAAATTCCACACTGCCAATAAAGAATTATTGCCCATACCAGCTCTCACTAAGCCATGTGTAGCAAAGAGTAACTACTGTCTGCCACAAAGAAGTGACAGTGCAAAACTAAGCCATGTGAATTTGAGATCCCTACCAAACATCCACTGAAAGGGTGCCTTGAGTAGAGAGAGTTGGTGAATGAGTACCATCCATATATTCTAATGCATCTGTGGGACAGAGAAAGCCATTATCAGAACAGGGTTTGTCTAGAGAACTGAAGTAGCACCTGAAATAGCATTGTAAATAGTACCTCCAGATGAACCCCCAAATTCAACACCAGCCACTGCTTAGGTCCAATCTAAGTGCCAGCTTTCCTAGCTGTAAGCAAACTCTCTTTAGAGGCAGAAAAAAGTTCACATTTCCATAAATCTTCTACTGAAGTAAACTCATGAAATAAGGAAAATAGTCAAAGTCACAGCATGCTGTGATTTTTAGCTATGACTGATCTTACCTTGAGGGCAGAAGGAAAATTGCACACATGTAATTCAGTATCTAAATACAGGAAAGCTCATTCCTCTGTCCTGGAAAAAAATCTTTTTCTTGCCAGAGGGTAGGAGAAATAGTGGTAAAGTATCTAGAAGTGAGAGAATCCACCTACAGCAAGGTATTCCCACTCATAACAGCACCATGTTTTATCAGTGAAATATGAAAAAAGCAGAAGAGAATATTTCCCTGGAGAAAATATCTCCTTTCAAAAGCTTTCTTACCAGTAGCCAAAAAGGGAAAATAATGTTCTCTGAGGACTGACAATAGGGAGACCACAGCTTCTTAGTTTAGCCAAAGCAAATTTTAGATTAGGGCAGTAGAAATGTAATCCAATGAAGGGGTAGAGAAGGAGTTGTTCGCACTGAAAATAAAGTCCCTAAAGAGGCAACATGGTACAGATATACAGTGTAATGAACAGCACAGGAAAAGTAGGTCAGGAACATCTATTCAACATTTCTCATTAAATTAGGAGTAGACAATGCAACTAAATTAATACTGGTAACAGAAAAAAACTCTCTTTATATAGAAATACTTGTTTATACAATAGTTATTCTAATTACAAGAAACAGAAGGCAATCACTTAATAAAACTGACCCCAAAAAACTGGATATTTGCAAAGGTCCTCAGCAGCATAAGATGTAGTATTTAAAATGACAAGTATTTTGAAAGAACACAAACCCCCAGCTCTAGGTGATAACCATTACCCTGTAACAAGCAAGGAGCCTTTCCCCACTGGCAGGTTGTGTGTCTCTTCCCAGGGAGCTCTCTTCACACCTCCCACTGAAACAGACCCTGGCTTATTGGAAATTAATCACTCCTTCAATTAAAAATGCAGTTTCCATATACTTTAAACAAAGTCTACATGATCCATCTGTAAGAAATAATTTTCCATATTAAAATTTTCTTGTGTGCAAAAAAGAAAAAAGGTCATTTGTTTTTTAGCATGTCTGAAATAGAGGTCATTTTTTTTCAGTCAGTAATAGCATTAACCATGATAAAGAATTTTGTCATATACACATTCTACCTCAACTTTTCTATTTCCATTTCTTGTCAGCACCTAGGTTGAGGATTTTGTTTTATTTTTGGTGGTGACTTAGTCAATTTTTTTCTAATTATAGATTATTATTTCGGTGGTGGGGGTCACAATAAAAAGAAAAGTTGCCGGCTATTCCATATAACTTCATTTAATAAAAAGTGAACGTTTCCATGCCTACATAACTTATTAACTTAACTTGCAATGTGGTTTCATAATTAGCCGTACAAACTTTCAAGGACACTGAAAAACAGAATAAACACAGCTGAACAAGTCAATCCCTCTAAGCTTTCAGCCTTATACTCTTGATGTTTAGGTCACAAATGGAAGCATTTCGAGTTTTGTACATGTTAACATGTAGAAGTGAAGCAGTCTGTAAAACTCTGATGGATAATTACTTTCTTGAGCTCCTACTACACCCTACTTGAACACTCCTGATTTCTGTTAATTTAAAGTGATTTATTGCTGTTCCAGTAGCCAAATCTCTAGCCCAAGAACACAAAGTAGGTACGGGGAACAGTTCAAAGTGATCACACACAACACTTTACTGAACTGCAGGAAAATAAGGGGAAGGGATTGTTCCATATGGCAAGGTTAAAGTCCTTGTATCAAACAGAAAAACTGAACACTTGAAAGATATTAAATTGAGCAGCAGGAATGTTAAAAGAAGAAATTACTTTGGGAGAGTTTTGTGCTGAGATTCATTTATTATGCACTACACTAAGCTAGCATTTTCACAAAACCAAGAATTACATATCTCAAGTGACAAAACTCAAACTGTTCAGTGGCAAAATTTGAAATAACTCCCCAGAAAGTTACCTCCTCAATACATTTTACCATTTATTATATTGCAGTCCAGTCTGTATTAGCCCCCATTGTCATGAATATCAGTTCCATCAAAATTCATAACATGAATTTTTCACTTCCTATATCCCAAAACACCATGAATAATACCAGCTATTCACTCCACAGATTTCATTCCTTATATTTTTATTGCCTGGCTTGGTCTTTGTCATCTTGCAAACTGCTTTTTTAATGTCTGTTTTTATACATTTGACACACCCAATTGTAAGGAAAAATGAAAAAAATAGTAGAAAAGCTGCATTCACGAACAGACACTCAAGAAAAACTCTAAAGGAAGTAAAAATTCTGCCCTTACTCAAAAATTTCATCCACATGAACACCAACTCTGTAGTTTCTATGACATAAATATTAAAAACAGCTCCATTATCCCCAGGTCACCCAATGATTCAGAAAATTTGCCACCTTGAGAAGTGTCATTGAGAATCTCCCATTATTGCAGAATTCAGAATTCAAATTTGGTCAGTTAGACATGGAGACTGCAATTGATAGAGAAGTAGAACAGTAAGGCCTCTAAAACTTAATTTGAGAATCACTATTCTAGATGGCAACAAATAAGTAATTTCAGCTTTCTGCTACTGTTTATAGTCTTTAATATTTGTTTTCTTTTCCTTGCGTGCAGAGTGTGCGAATGTAAAAGCAAACCTACATTAAAGAAGCTGTATGCAAAGTGATTGCTTAATCATGGAAACATAAGTATAATGGGAACAAAAGAGTGAAGTGTCACCTAGAAGAGTCATACAAAAAAAGAAGTGGATAACTTCCCAAAGGGCCTTAGTCTACCAAGTTACTTCTTTTAATTAAGTTTGGCACCTTTTGAAAAAGCACATCCTAGTTCACACACTTTGCATGAAATCACATATTTATGTCTCCTTTTAGTATTTTCTTCTATTCTGGTATTGTTTTTCTCTGCATTATAACATGTCAAAAGATTGAATGGTTTCTTCTACTCTTACTCAATATCCTAGAAATTGCTCAGTGACAAAACCCAAAAATATCTTCCTTCCAAGAACATCTTCAACAGCAATTCTTAAAAGGAAAAATAACAAGAGAAAAACCAAGAAGTAATACTTCCCTCCATATACATTTTCAATTCATTATCACCACCAAACATTTGATGTTACAAAGAAGACAACAGATCTTTAAGACCAGACCATAAAATACACACACACAATTATTACAATTCAAAAGGAAGTTTTAGTGTTCTACATTAGTTCAATGTATGTTATAAACTTAAGTAAATTTATCTAAATGCTAATTCCCACATTTGAAATTAAAGCCTTCTTAGGAAAAAGGCATTTCTCATTTTCAAAGGACAAAAGGAAACCTAAATGGCTAGGTAAGGCACTGTTGAATTGTACCCAAGTAGCACATAAAAATCTTTAAAGTACAAAGCACAAGAAAATAATGCCATGTACATCTTTCTAAATTAAATAAAAATTTAGGGACAGAAGCTGTATTAAGAATTCAACTGATATCAATCTACTGACATCCTGACCTATGGAAATTTACTCAAAAAACTAAAATTCTGCTGAATATCATGAATTCATTACAGAAATAAAGAAATAGCTTCCAACACAGCTAAATATTAGTAAAATTAATTGTGATACTTCCTGTACAGTTCTTATCACTTGACAGTTACTGCTCTTCTTTCAGACAGGATGGGCCCAAGTATTGAAATTTAGTCAAAACCCCTAACTTCTTTTTCCAAAACGTATTACAAAGGGATTCAAGAATTGCTTTGTTCAAAGAATAAGACTAGGCACAATAAAAATAGAATGGGTAAGTTTGCTAAATGGCTTAAATATTATCACCTGAAGTTATATAGTCTTTTAAAGCATCCATCATTCTGTCCTTCATCTCATTTTCCTTTGCCAGCAGAAGCAGATATAGAGAGTGGAGATACCCCTTTAAACAGTACATTTATAACTTTTACATGCTGACTTATCAGATCTAGTGAAATTTTTAAACATTTAATGGCATACCATTCAATAAAAATGAAAGATTTATTCTCTTTACCCTCCCTGCTTTATTCTAGTACAAATGTCTGACTTCATACTCTGCATAAAATGTATTTGTTTTAACATGAATAAACATTCAGTCACAGTTCAGGGCTTAGCCACCAACACCCAAGTGCAAAAGCTGCTTTGCCTTTGTGGAGCCAAGGACGCATTGCCCAGCCCCAGCCCACCCTGTGAGGAGCTACAGATCTGCCACTCAGCCAAGCCACAGGCACTATTAGTTCAAATTCAGAGATGCACGTTCCCCTCAACCCTACTTCTTGTGGAGGACTCAGGAAATACAAAAAAGCTATTGAGCACTGAGAAAATGCTCTAATTCTTCCTCACATTTAAGGGTACACCACAGAAAAATGGAGGCTGGCAGTGAAGCCTGACTAGGTCAGGCAGAGCGTATTCAGCTAATAAATTAAAATGCGTTTTACCTGTGATGTAAGTGACCACATTAAGAATTCTCCCCACCACTCCATCCATCAAGCAACAACCAAACAGCTCCAAATAAGAAAGAAAATTCCCTGTTCTATGCAAAGAAGCACATATCAATGTCCACGCTCAATCCTTTTAAAAAACAAAAAGCCTTAGGGCCATAAATTTTTATCATCCAAGGGTAAGTTTACCAGAGGAGAAGCTCAAGTTAATGGAACTGTGCCTGTATCCAGCAGCCAAGCAGTTGACCTCCATTAACTCTGCTACTTCAAAATACGCCTTCAGAAAGAACAATTGCCATGTAAATACAATGGCTCCTTGCATCCACATACAGCTGGGGTTTGTTCATGGCAATCATTCCAGAATAATAGACTCCCTGGGTAAATGTTAATATGGTGTATCTTATGCAGTGATCAAGTACTTCAGACAGAAGGGAGCTCATCCCTGTGAGTCAGGTTCCATGGCACCACAAATCTTCTGTTGTTCTGACCAAAATAATTCACTTTCTTCTGAGCAAGAGCCAAATTAAAGCCTTGCACTGAAAGTGACTAAGTACACTTAAAATAGGACTGAATAACAAAGAATCATTCTTTCTTCCTTCCAATTTGCCCAAGTAACCTATACTCTAAAGTTAAAAAATAGAGAAAACCCTGGATTTAGCAGTTTGTCTCAAAATAATTACAACTGATCTTGGGAATACAACCTATCTTGTCAAATATAAATCTTTCTATTAATTATGACTTAACAAGCTATCACATTTCTTTTTTTTTTGAAGGCATGTCATTTCTAGACATTCCAAAATTATATACGTAAGTGCATACAATTACACAAGCTTAATACCAGGATAATTTTTTTCTACTTATACATTGTAAAAAGAGAGGAACACAACTAAAATATACCAAATGTTGTTTACTGTCTTGATTATTTAGCAAGCAGGTACTTTTACACACAACTACATTTCAAAACACCATACTACATATTATTTATAGTTTATCTCAACCATGACATCCAGAAACTCCCTTTCATACAAAAATCTAAAAATTAGGAGTTTAATTTATTACTTTCCTCTGAAACAAAGTTTATTTAATAGAAAAAAAGACATTTGGAAGGAGTAAAAAATACATACAGTACATATCAATTAACTGAGGTAAATTTTAATAATTCACAAATGTAAGGATAGAATTTTTTTCCTAGGCTTACAAATGAGTACCCAAAGGGATCTGGTGATTTGCTGTATGCCATAAAACTAAACTGAGGAACAGATAGAAATAGAGCACAGTTTCCTTATTCTCACCCCAGGCCCTGTACATTATGGCATAATTACTATGGCTAAAACTATACTGCAAGCAATTTGTGGCTGACAGCAGCCAGACAGTAATTAAAGGACATAAATGAACAATGCAAATCCCACAGTGGAAGTCCCTAAAATACCTTTTTTAATCCCTAAAGAAATTTATTTGGGTTTTATCAAAATTGAAAAGGGCAACTAGAGGTTTTGTCTCCATTAAATATTGAAATAAGAAGCCTGTGATAAAGACTTTAAGGTTTAAATACTAATCACAAACTGATTAGTTTTAACTGATTAATCACAAATCTGACTCTATACTTGGTCTACAGTTGTCAGGTGTCCCAAAGCAACTCTAAGAATCTCCGCCAGACCAACTCTAAACAAACATTTCATTTGTAGAGGGGAAATACTTCAATCCCCTGGAAAACCTGCACATTAAATATTGCACAAATACTTAAGACACAGACACAGCAACCCTCACCATTCCTGGGCCTTTGTTTGAGCTACAACAACGCCTGACAGGGCCCTGCCCAAAGCCTTTTCCTCAGACCTGCTCTTTAGGAGCTCTGGGAACGGGTACATAATGAAGTCATGCTCTTGGCCCATCACCCAGCACAGATGCGAGCACTCGGGGCTGTCCAGGGCACTCCTGAAGCCAGCTAACCTCAGCTAAAGCAGAACTGAAGCAAGCAGCTGGCCCATCACATCTTCTGCACCATCTACTGAAGGCATTAAGTCAAAGATAAAAAGAGATGCTTCCCCCACTTCAACATGAAAGTGATCTTTAAACCACTTTTTATAAATATGAAAATTTTTGATCCTTTCTGAATCTGATGCTACAAAGGACAGCTTCTTTACTAAGTCTGAATTATTTGCTGAGTGTGCCAACAGAAAAAAAGGCATTGAAGTTCATCAGTGGCTGAGATAACAATCTGGTGTTTATTCCCTTGTGTGCAATCAGGATTATTAGATGTTCAAAAGGTGATGCATGCATCACCTTCCACGGACACACTCAAAGCCTGGGGACAAGGCAGTGTGGGGAGAGGTATCCCCACTGATATCCCCATGTGCCTGATGGCCACCTCTAAAGTCCAAGATCTGACAAGCAGGACTTTAGGAGATGGTGTATCTCTGCTGTGGAAGACATAACCCTGTGCCACAGACCACGAGCTACAGCTTAGCAAACTCCCCTACAAGAGTAAAGGGCATTCTTTTCTACATAGTAATGCAAATATTCCAGATTTCCTTATCTTTCAGTCATGCCTTACATACTTCAACTTATTTATAAATTCAGTAGCTCGCTACTGTGGCAAAGTGAAGATACCTTACCTAAAATACTTAAAATAAAAGTACTTTGTCAACTAAGTTTTCCTTAGTTTTACTCCTACAAATTCAGTGAAGAGACAAACACATGTCCTCAAATAAAGCCCATAAGATGAAATTACCCAGGAAAACTCAGTGAGAGCACTACTGAATAAAAAAGCCAAAACTGAGCCAAATGACAGCAAAAGAGGAGATTGTAAGAGCTTAGTTGCTTCAAACACTGTCATGGGTCACAGAAGAAACAGAAGGGCAATCTCATCTGCAACACCTTCTTTCTGTCATTTCTAAAACTTCAGAAAAAGCAGGTAGCCAGTCACCAGAACAGAAACCCTTGTTCTGTATGACAAGTACAACATAATTGCATATTATGTACAATACTACTGCACAAACTCTGTCATTGTTAAGACTTACACAAAAAGCACATAAGCAAGAGTTTAAGGTTATCTTCACACAGTATATTTACCTTTACTTTTGCTGCAGTTAAATCAGTTCAAGTGTGTACATAAACCACATCCATTTCTGAAACCCTACAGTAAGAAGTTAGTTTCCATGGCAACATAGCAACTGTGGGATGCTTTGGGGGGAGGTTATTTGTTTTTAACAGATGGGGAAAAATATAATGCTATTCTCAAGCTTCAGTTTCATTTCAGATTTGCTAATATTAAGCCTTTAGGCAGAAAGCTGTGGTAGGACTTTTTAAAATTTTATATTTTGATTGAACAGTGCAAGGCTTGTTAAAATCAGCTTAATCATGTATGATGGGACTAAGCAAGAATAGCTTTGGCAGATCACTCTTTAGGTACTTCTCATGATTTTTTTTAAAAATAATTTTAAATACTTGAAGATGTCCCAAAGCTTGAAATTTATCATCAAGGCACTCCAGATTTAATAAAATATATTTATTCCCACTGAGCATAGTAGTAGTCATTTATCCTAGCTCGTAGAGTTAATAGCTTCAAGTGCAGAAGCCCAGGAAGTGATTTATGGTCTATACAGTGCAGATTCTGAAACAAACCTAGTGAGAGCAATGCTTCAAGAGTCACAAGTTCAACACTACAAACACACATGTGTACAGGCACAAACCTACACAACATCCTGCTACAAAACACAGTGACTGGCCTGGTAGCCAAGAGGAGAGCAGTGGGCAAGGTCCACCTGGACTTCAGTAAGGCCTTGGACACCACGTCTTGTAAGACTGTCCCAGAGAAGCTGATAAAGTGCAGGATGAGCCAATGGCAAGGTGGATGAAAGCTGTATGGATGGCCAGGCCCTGGAGTTGTGGTCAGAGAGAGGTGACCAGTGGCACAAAGCCAGGTTGCTAACTAGAGGTGTATCCAGGAGCCAACACTACACAGAACCCTGTTCAACATGGGCTGAGCATAATCCCAGCAAGTTGGCTGATGACACAAAACTGGAGGCAGTGCATCTGGGGGGGCTGATGGGAACATCCTGAAACTCAGCCATGGGAACTGCAAAGCCCTGCACCTGGGAGAGAACAAACCCAGGGACCAGTATATGCAGGGGGTGGTGGCAGCTATCTGGAAAGCAGCTTGGCAGAGAAGTATCTGGGAGTCTCAGTGGACACCAAGTTGAACACACACCAGCAGTGTGCCCTTGTGGGCACAATGATACCCTGAGGTGCCAAGTATTGCCAGCAAGAGTGGTGATCCTTCCCCCCTTTCAGCACTGGGGGTGGCCACACATGAAACCACACATGAACTATACCTATTTCTGAGCTCCACAGGGCAACAGACATGAACACATTGAAAAGCACCCAACAAAAGGTCAGAAAGGTGATGAAGGGACTGCAATGAAGAGTTGAAGAAAACTTGCTGCAAAAATGCTAGTATGCAAGGTGTAGTAACTGCATGGTTTAACAGATTTGTATAATTACATGCTTGCCAATATTCATTGAGCATAAAACTTTTTATGACATGTAATAAAAGAAAGAAAATAGAAAGTCTGCTGAACTCCAACCTATGCTGGCACTTCTTTGCAGAAAGTGGCAGGAGGAAAAATAGGATAATAGAAGCAGAATCCAACGTCCTTGGGTTGGAAGGGACCTTAAAGATCATAGAGTTCCAACCCCAAGAGCATAGGTAGGCATGCCACCCACTAGACCAGGTTGCTCAAAGTCCCCTCCAACTGGGCCTTGAAAACTTCCAGGGATGGGGAATCCACAGCTTCACTGGCCAACCTGTTCAAATGCCTC
The DNA here is from genome assembly GCF_027887145.1 of Ammospiza caudacuta. Classification (NCBI taxonomy): domain Eukaryota; kingdom Metazoa; phylum Chordata; class Aves; order Passeriformes; family Passerellidae; genus Ammospiza; species Ammospiza caudacuta. The sequence continues at coordinate 51,637,910 of NC_080597.1, forward strand.
ACTACCTTCTAAATAAAAAAATTATTTTAAAACATCTAATCTAAATCTCTTAGACCTTTAGGCCATTCCCCCTGGCCCTAACACTATCCACTTGTGTAAAGTCACTCTCTCTTCTTTCTAAGCCCCCTTTAGGTAGTGAAAGTGACCCCAAAGCCCTGTCTTCTCCAGGCTGAACACCCCCAGCTCTCCCTGCCTGTCCATGTAGGAGAGGCGCTCCAGCCCTCCATCCATATTCATGGCCCTCCCCAGGACCCACTCTAACAGGTCTGTCTGGTGCTGAAGACGCCAGAGCTGGCTGCAGCACTTCAGGTGGGGTCTCAGCAGAGCAGAGAAGAACATCCAAATCTCCTCCCCTGACCTGCTGCCCACAATGCTTTTGATGCAGCCCAGGACGCATTTGGGCTTTCTGAGCTCTGAGTGCACACTGCTGGCTCATCTCAGATTTTCAGCCATGAGAATCCCAAGTGCTTCTCTTTTGGGCTGCTCTGAATGTCTTCTCTCAATCTGTACAGGGCAGTAATTTTTCTTCAATTATATCCAACATATTTGCTGAGGTAAATAGATACTTTAAACATTTTAGTTTTACAATGATTCTGGAAAAAAGGAAAGCAAACATCACTTTGCTTCTAGAGTAGATCAAAAATTTAAGACCGCTTCCACCTTTCATAAGAAGAGTTTTAGATTATTACATTAAGCACTGTCTACTCTAAAAGAACCATTTTTCTCTGCAAAGAATTTGTAGAAAAAGAGACTGGCATTTATTCCTCCGTAAGATAAAGGCTCTCTGATATCTTGCAGAAATATTGGCACAGATTAATAAATCCAGACAGGATAGATCTTCAACAAGGCTCCTCTCTAACATAATTCCTCTTTTTAAAATACAAAGGCCCTACTTCATTTTGTCAATCATTTGAATCATCATGAGCACAAACAAGTCCAGTACAAAAAAATGACTGTACTATATGTACATTGACACAGCAAGAAATGCTAGACACATTGGAAAAAAAAAAATCACTACAACTGGTTTTGAAAATTATCACATAGCTGTCTATTCTCTGTATAGAGAGAAATGGAGGCAGTTTAATGATAAAAAAAGATCTCCAAGCTCTTCTTCCAGGAGTTTCAGAAGCAGTCATTAAAATTAACTGAGGAGCCAGAATCTTTGTAGCTTGCAGTAATTATTTCTTTTCACTAGCTTGCTTTTATGAGTTAGTGTTTTTGATTAACATTACATTCATTAATATAAAAAAAATCTATTTAGGCAAGAATGAAATTATTTGCTAATTATGAGAAGCTGCCAATTAAATTATAACACTTCATCAAAAGTACTTGTTAAAATAATATATCTACTTGAAGTTACACCAATAATTTTTTCCAAGGATCCGGTTTTTACTATACATTTATATAAATGAATTATTAAAAATAATCAATTGCTTATGAAAATAAAAGCACTTGGCATGGTGTGTAAGGAAAAAAGACAAGTCCTTCCTTCTTTTACTCTGGTTTAGGTAAGGTCAAATATCTTCACTAGTATTACTTCAGGCTGACATTAAAGAATGGTATTCACTCCACTACTTCCACACCCAGATGCATTGAGACTAGCTGAAAACTGTCACAGTCTTTGGTGTCGTGTGAAGCATGGAAAGATGACCGCTTCTCACAAGGGTGAGACAGCCCCTTGGAAATCTTTTTTGTCCTCATGTGCCAGACAGCCTTGAGGCTTGACAAAGGCACTAACCTACTAAACTCCCTGCTAGCCCAGGATAGCAGTTTTCCAAAATTTTACACTGCATGACACACAAAAACCTCTGCCCATATACATGTGTATTGTCTAGCCAAGTATGCAGTGAATGTTAACCCGGAATTAATTATTTGGAGTTTATAAAAGTGCTTTGACGACATATTTAAAGCATTCTCAAGTTCAAGTCTAGAGTTCTCACATCATGACTTGGGAGGTTTGCATTTCTGAACTTATTCTCAGCAATTACCTGGTGCAGCCTCAAGTTATCCACTGCTTGACAGAGCTCAGATAGCTCTCAAAGTACACTTTACACCAATCCACTAATATTTTGTGACTGCAGGTCAAAGGGAATCCATATTGAAGACAAGTGTGGTCATTTTAAGGCATAACAACTGGGTATGAATGGGGGTGGAGACCTCAAGACCACAATAAAGGCCATTACTTCTGTCACAATGGAGCCTGAAGTCCTTGGGACTTTAGCATGCTAGGTACCAAATATATTTCATGAGAGCTTTTAAGCCACCACTACTGAAGTCCTCTAGGAACTCTAAAAGCTATGACATGAAAGTAATAGGGTATACTTAATTTGAAGCCTTCTCCATTTTTGCATCAAAGGACATTGGAAACACTTTTCTTAGTACATGCAGGTAATAGGAAAAACTGTCTTTGCACCTCTCTTTTCCACCTTCCAAGCTGGTACAGAGAGGGCCTGAGGGATGAGAGGTACATCTATGCCTCAGCACTTGCCAGGCAATCAGAAACTGAGGAAAAGCAACAGGAGTCTGTTTCCATCAGACCTGGGCTCCTGTACATGCACCAGAGGGATGAGAGTATGTGGATGAAAAATAACCAAACAGGTTAGAACAAGGAGTCCCGGACAGCCATCTGCCCATTTGTCTGTTTTCACTTCCTCTCCTGAAGCTCCAGCCCGTGACAGTTCTGCTTTTCTAATTCCTCAAATCAGTCTCATTGTCTTCTTGTCACCAGCTCTCTCCACAGCAACCTGCTGCAAGGCATGCAGCTTGAAGAGGAGAGCTGGAAACAAGGACATAAGTTGGGAATCAACTGAGGAAGATGTTATAAAAGAGCTGAGCACACCTGCTCAGCCCAGGCTGCAAAAGGCAGTAGCAATCCAGCAGAACACAACATGCCTGCACAGGGCACAAATCAGAGCACCCACATTCTCAGCCTGGCAGTGCCAGCTGCACAATCACATCCCCACTGTCCCCTACTTTAAAATAGCTAATAATGAGGCTTCTGATAAATCACAGACAACAGGTGACATTCCTAATTCAATTATCTTCCCACATCCATGGGCTTAGGAAGAGTTTGAAAACAGCCAAAGGCAGACAGCTCCCCCATAGTCAGTCCTTCCCCACAAATCCTACTTCTGTTGCACCAAGGTCTTCTCTCTCAAATACTTTCCCTGATGGTTTCAAGCTCCCATTCTTACATGTCTGTGCTCTGGCTTCACCCTACCAAACTCAGAGGTTTTCCACCATTTTTCCTCTTCTGTCTGTTACTGCTTTGTATGTCCAAACTATGTGCAGAGTATAACAAAATAATGGATGTAGCTAATAAAGTCTCAAGGAAGTTGAAACATCTGAACTTCAACAGTGGTGCACTTCAAGGGCTCCTTTTATCTATCACTTTCAGAAATAACTGTTTCATGTTAAAGATAACTGTTGAGTGTTGCTCAAAACCAACAGCCTTTTTGTATTCCTTTAACTACAGGGAAAAATCTCTCATTTCCAAGTAAAATGGGAGAACTAACAGGTTTTTCATATAAATACTTAAGGACACAATCTCAGGGCTATCTGAAACACAGGATAGTGTAAGCACCTTAAAAAAAAACCAAGGAAAACATGCAATTAAAAATATTTAAAGTAAGCCATTACTCTTACAAATGCAGGTGCTTCTTCAGGGGATATATACCTCATTGAGCCTATAAAGGATTTCTAAGATTACTGTAACAAATCTAGAAATATATGGAAGTATTGTTGTCAGGAAACAATTCTGGTCAAGCTGAAAACGTTAACCCCAATTCTGCATAACTGATACAATCAAAATCTTCATATCAGCAGAAATACCATTAGGATCTAAACACATTTTAAAAATACCTTAGAATAAGTGGACATTTTTGAAGAAATTCCAATTTTACCTTGTCCATTTTTCCTTTCCTACATCTGCTTGCTCCCCTCCAGCAGCTAAGAAACTTCTAGTCTGACTGATAGCAATGGGTAATCAAAGTTTGGGTCCTTTCAGGAACTACAGATCTGTCAGTCAAGAAGTCTGCCTTTGTTAACAAGGCCTTTCTAGGTCCACACTTTACAGAACCTTAAATACTGACCCAAAATCAATGACCTGACAGCACCATTTCCTTTTATTTTGCAATAAGTATTTCCAAACACATCAGCCCCTCTTCCCCTCTGAGATGGGTTGACTCTGACTGGAGGCCAAGTGTCCACCTCAGCCACTCTATCATTCCCCTTTTCAGATGGACAGTGCAGAGAAAATAGAACAAAAGGCTTGTAGGTCAGAGTAAGGACAGGGAGAGAACACTCACCAGTTGCCATCATGGGTAAAACAGACTTGGCCAGGAGAAAAATTCATTTAAATTATTACCAATCTAAACAGAGTAGGATAACAACAAAACTAAATCTTAAACACCTTCCTCCCCACACTTCCCAGGCTCAATTTCACGCTGAGTTTTCTCTATCCATTCCCCCAGCAGCTTATGAGGACTGGGAAAGGAGGCTGCAGTCAGTTCAACACATGTTGTGTCTGCTGTTCCTTCCTCCTCAGGGAGGAGACCCTCACACACTTCCCCTGTTCCAGTATGGGGGTCCCCTACAAGTCCTTCCCAAACTTCTCCAGAGGCTGTAACTCTTCACCAACTGCTCCAGCGTGGGTCCCTTCCATGGGTGCAGTCCTTCAGGAAGACACTGATTCAGCAATGGGGCCCCCAGAGGGTGTCAAGTCCTGCTCCAGCACAGAGCTCCAGCTCCTCTCTCCACAGGGTCACAAGTCCTGCCAGGAGCCTTGTGGAGCCATGCTCCCACATGGGCTTCCCACAGGGTCACAGCCACCTTTGGGCATGCCCCTGCTCTGGCACAGGCTCCTCCATGGGCTGCAGGTGGATCTCTGCTCCACCATGGACCTCCATGGGCTGCAGGGGGATCTCTGCTCCACCATGGACCTCCATGGGCTGCAGGGGGATCTCTGCTCCACCATGGACCTCCATGGGCTGCAGGGGGACAGCCTGAGTGACCAGGTCTGCATGGGAATGCTGTGGCACCTGGGGCAGCCTGCCTTCACTGCCTCTGGAGTCTGCAGAGCCATTCCTCTCATGTAATCTCTCCTCTCTCAGGCTACAGCTGCTGCCATGTAGCAACTCTTCTGGTGTTAAATACATTACCCCAGCAGCACTACCACCAACCAGCACTGGTGGGTTCAGCCTTGGCCAGCAGTGGCTCTGTCTTGGAGCTGCGTGAAGTTGGCTGTGTCAGACAAGGCAACACATCAAAGTCCCACCTCTGTGCTGCTAGGAAAACCTGACCATGCAAACCCAATCCACCATGCCCTCAACAAAACGTTGGCCATTCACACTGAAGACCATCTGCCACAGCAAAACTAATTCACTGATGATTTAGTCATGCACTGAAGACTCTTCTGGGTCTTGAGAGCAGCTTGAGAACCAAGACCACTCTTTCTCCAGATGACACAAAAATTATCAGTAGCTCATATATAGCACATTCACATCATAGTTAATGTGGCACAACAAAGTCAGGTGTGAAATCTTTAAACCAGGCTAAATCTCAGTCTCTTTCTCCAGTGGCACTGTCTGGAGAGCACCAAAGAGAATATTGACCCTGTTTTTTCTTTCTATAACCTAACAAGGTAAAAATGGTCTCAAATCCTGATGCTACTACACCTAATTGCTTTTGACATTGATAGCATCTCTAATCCAAATACATGACAAATAGTTAAAGAAAAAAAGACAAAACAGGCATTGCATCACAGAATTTCCAGATCTGTGCATTTATTTTGAGAAACAAAGCCTTAAATCAGGCATAAAAACATAACTTGGCTTTATGTTGATCACTTACAATTACAATTGAAAACAAAATGTTCGTTTTTCCTCATTACCTTTTTTAACTCTCACTAGCAGATATGCATTGAAGTCTATCCAGGCTAAAACCTGAGTATGGTGAACACAAAGCCAGTTAAAAAAGAAGTAAATCTCTGGAGAGCTTGGATGCTCTACCAACACTCCCTAAGATACACCAGAAGAGCTGTTATTCATTATCCTAATCCAGATACTACCACTGCAGACTTGCAGTGGCACATTGCTGGCATACAGCAATCCACTACTTGTCTGGACACTACTGTGAACAGAAAAAACACAAAAAACCCCAAAAAAACCAAACAGCTGACAGCATGTGATTTGCACAAAACAACAACAGCAAATGGTCAAAGAGGTAATGCTTTCCTTAACCCATCTTTATAATACACAGTGTTTTACCACTTGGGAAGCAAAAACTCTATAAACAGGATGCACAGAAATCTTCCCCTGTATTAGATGACACCAAGCTAGACATTTATCCCTACACTTGGTTCTGAATGCTCACAAGTAACTAAAGAAAATTGTTCCCATGTGTATTGTTTAATTGCACTGTCTTTCTAATGTGCTGAAAGCAGAATACTAGATACTAACTGGTACATGTTGAACTGGTTTGCATTTTGTTGTAGGAATCTTTTGTGGAGTTTTGGTTTGGATTTGCTTTTGGTTTTGGTGAGTTTTTTGTTTGTTTGGGTTTTGTTTGTTTGCTGGTTTTTTTTTTTTACAAAGTTTTATCATGTTGCTTGTTTAATGGTAGATTCTTTTACAAAGAAAGGCAGGAAAGCAAAGAAATGAATGAACACTGTCTCTGAAGTTCATCTTTGGTACCCAAGAGATAAAAATCAAAAGAGATAATAAATATTTACTGTAGAAAGCTTAAGAGTGGGAGCTCAATTATTCCACTTTGGTTAAATAAATTATCAAAACCAGTGAAATATGCTCAAAGGATTCTTAATATTTCTGTTGAAGCCTCTGTAGCATGACAGCTTAGAGGAAGTTCAGTTTCTTGACAGCACTGACTCACCTTAACTAGGACCCTCCTGACAATCCTCTAGGATCCAGCCCCACACCTACAGAGAGCTCATACAGACCCTCAGCATCTCACAGCAGAGGCTGCACAACCACATCCTGATGCCAGATCCCCTGGTTTAGCACACCAAATACCCTCCCAAATGGTAGAACATGCAGACTTCCCAACCCAGGCTCTTTGCCTCCCAGACCAAAGTTCCCACTTCAGCATTGCCAAGTGACTAATCTGTCTAACAACTAATACTGCCAGATTACAAAAATCACACTCATTCAGACAATGCTGCAAGTGTGTGCGTAGCTGACTATACTTAGATCAGATTCACAGCCAGTGCCTGCTCAGTTCATTCTTTTCTCCTGCCTAAACCATGAGCAAAAGACAGTCCAGGTAGTCAAGCCACCTTTTGAAAAATGACATCTATTGTAGGTATTACAGAGTGCATTGGAAACAAGAACAAAAATAGAAGTGAGAGTTCATCAAGCATTTTCACAGCTTCTGCTGTACCTTCCTATTTCACTCTATCCACTCCACTAGGCCAAGCCTGTGGGAACACCAAATGCAGCCTTCAGATGCAATAGAAAAAAGCAGGACACAACTTCTTCCCTTGACTGATGCATTTTTAAGGTGCAAGATAAAAACAATCCATTGGCATTTACACTGAAACCAGAAGTAAATTATGATTTTTCTAGTTTAAAATTTAGTGCACCCAAATCACTGCATCATGGTTATATGTCTTGACAAAAATGGGGCAAAAACTTTAGAAATCACCAGCAGCATTTAACGCATGAGAAGCCACAGAACAGCCATCCATTTTTCCTTTAGTTTTCATCAACCAACCACAGACGTAACTCCTGAACTATCTCAGCTATGCCAGATGAAACAAGTACACAAGCCTTCAGTCAGCAGTGCTAGCCTGCTTTTCAGAGTGCTGCTTTACAAACCAGGCACTGAGGTCATTTGGACGTAGCCAATGAGCAGATCAGTAGATGTGGGAATGTAACTCACTACTGAAGATTCCCCATTCAGCACTCCAGTTACATTGGGCTATTAAGGGATTCATACTCAAAAGCATTTACCACTAGGTCTCAAAGATATATTTATGACTAGTGTTTCCTTTTATCCAGTTTTACATATTGAAAAGATATGAACAAAGACAAAGAATTTAAGCTGCTTGTTCTGAGAATTAAAGCTATATCCACACACTCCAACAGCACATTGACATTACCTGGATGTTTTCCACTGAGGACAGCCCCCAGGCTCATGCAGAGCAGGAAAGCTACAGCGAGACTGAACGCAATTACACGGCTGCCACTGAGTCTTGCAATCCAAAGTGTGGGAGCATGGCTGGGGAAAGCAAGCATGGAGCTGCAAGAAGGCACCATCCTCTGTTCTTTTCCAACAAGCCCACGCTTGAATGGCTGATGAAAACTGAAATGACTACAAGAGTCACAAAGACACCCAAGTGGTCTACAGTACAGACCTTACCTCACAATTTGATTTCTTTTTGTGAAAGGCAATGATGAGATGCCAGAAAACGAACAAAACCTACATTTGCAAAGGGAATGGAAAAACAGAAGCAGGTGGTCAAGTAGCTAAGCTGGCAGAGCATTTGGATGGCAGCCGAATGGCCTGAATTCGGTCGTCAGTAAGGTCACCAGTGTCTTCCACCACACACACAGCTGCACTATTTGAAAACTTAAATCATACTTGTGATAAGAAAACAGAAAGCACTTCCAAACATGTATTTAGGATTTTAGAAGTGAACTATGTAAGAACAGACATCTAAAACATTCAACTACAATTATTCATTTTTTATGAAACATGTATTATTTTCAATAAGAAGTATGACAGTATGACATCAGACAAACACTATAGGCATTCATCACACTTCTGCTGCACAGTTCATGATGATACAGACTCAACTCCTATCACTCTCTGCCACAGCCCCTTGTGATGATATTTTGAGCAGTACTGGTATACATGTACTCACACATGCTTGCCGTGTTTTCTAACCAAGAGTGCCTGCCAGCACACTGAAGGCTCACTCTACACAGAAACCTATTAAAATTAAAGAAAAAGAATTTGAAAGAAAAAAAAATCCTGCAGTCCATCTTACTTTAACAAAAAAACTGTCACTCATCACTTCCTACACTGCTGAACAAATACATACTCTTCATTTTATTTAATAAATAGTATTTTTTAGTACACAAGTTCTACTGGTCTGTACTTTACTGACACCTCAGTAAAATACAGACTAGTAGAACTTGCGTACTAAAAAATACCACTTATTAAACGAGGTGACAATACAGGGAATGGTAGTGTATTGTACAGCAAACAAAGCATTTCTTTTAAAGCCAAGTGAATGTGTAATTTAACCAAGATAACTTCCAAGTGGCGAAACCATACTTAAAAACTAATTCAGCCTCGATTCCCAGCAGACACAGGACACTGACAGAATCCACTACCTTGGTAAAAAAGCATGAACATCTTACAGATGAGATCTGCAGTGTCTAATTCTTTCAGCATCTACCACTGTCACTGTCTCTGTCATTTGTCGGTCACACAGTGACTGAATCCTCAAGTTGCAGCTGCATGCTGCCTATTCCCAGCAAATTCAACAGCACCTCAGTGGCTGGAGCACATAACACAGCAAACAGCATTACCCCTGAGCTCTCAATTCAGTCACTTCTTTGGTCACAATTAAGTATTGAGCCAAAAGTTTCCAAGCAGCCTTCTGGAAATGAGAAACTGCATATTTTCAGGAACAGTTTGCTCAGATAGCAGGGAGCCCTGAGACAGAGGACAAGGACTTTGATTAGCCCAAAACTCATTAGCAACATTCAAGAATCTCTCAGAGTCGTTATCTAGCAAACTAAAACCTGCATGACCTACAAACTAAGATACAGACAAGAGATTACAGAAAGCTCAAATCTACCTAAAATCACACAGCTAACATGATCCCAGAAAAATTCAAGCTGAATCAAGTACTGCAGAATCCTGACACGGTCTTGTTTCTGAAGAGTACTTTAGCAGGATCCAGCTAGCACCAGAAGTAATCTTATGTATATGGTTTCCAAACCATAATCCCTGACAAACACATCATCCAGAAACACTCCCCAGATCTGCTTCTCCCACTGTCTTTATTCTGCAAGTTTTGCAGCAAACCTTAATTACAACTCCCCTACTGGAAAGGCAGGCAGCAGATGCCACAAAACAGGCCATTAGTGGAGCATAAAAAAAGTTTCCTACAAACTTTTCCACACTTTATTTTTCTGCATTTCACTATAGCCATAACTCCTCCTTACTCTCTGTGTCTGACTACCAGCTTTTTCTCCTGTAAGTTCATTAGTAAACCCTGATAAAACCACATGGCAGTTCTGACCTCTCTGCCCCTGCCTGTCACTTCACTTGCACTCCATAATCCCTCATTCAGTCTCTTCTGAAACCCAGTACCTTCAATTTTCTTCTGGGTCTGCCAAGCCTAAATTTGTAGGCACATGTGTCCAAGTCTCCCTTCACTTCCAATTCAAACTGCTACAATAACTTGCATCCATATTTACCCAAAAAGCCCTTCCAAAAATACAAATAAAATACACACTTAACATAACTTTTTTCAGGTCACTTCATGAATTATAGCAGCTCACCTTTGCAAGATTAACACGCAAAAGGTTTCTAGACAAAAGCAGTTTGCAAGCAACCACAAAACAATTAGCATTAGGTCTTTGCATCTCCACGCAGCTGTGCAGGTAAATTTCTTTTTCCCATTAGGAGAAACATTAGCCAATTGTGCCTGAAATTGACTTGGTACAGAAAGTACAAAAAACATCGTATTTGGGAGAAGCACATGGGTAAATTAAGCAGGGGGAAGGGTAGAAGTTCAGCTGAAGTCATTATTGTAGGAGATGTTAGAAGAGCCAAGTGCCAGCAAAGCCTGCCAAGTGCTATTCACCCACTCACACACGAGTGTATAATGCTGCCTTGAGGAGAGCTTGACATGAGATTACAAAGCAAATTCTATGAAATTCTGCTCCATCTGTAAGCTTGAGGAATTCGAGGTATTTAAATCAGGTATGCCACGCTGTTTGTGTGCTGCAGCATTTCACAGCAGCAGTGGCAGCGTTTCAGGGCCGTATCTGAAGCTCCAGCATTCCTCTCACCTCCCCAGGGCCCCTGTGACATACCACAGGCTGCAGGAATGCCTCATGTATTCATTAAGTCAACATCCACACAGAACACAAATTTCTTTGTAGCTAGCACAAAATAACTAATACTAGGGAAAAGTAGAAGTGTTTTATGCTGAACTATACACTGATGAATTTCTGGAGGTAAAGTTCTCCAGAGAGGAAGAAAAACGACTGCATCATGGAATTACACAGTATCCAGCCTTTGTAACTAAAAAGAAGCCGAACCAGACCTGCCCAAACAGCTTTCCTATTAAATATAGATCTGAGGAGACCAAGCTATTCCTTTCAAAACCACTTTTGTATTTCATCATGAAGCATCCTTTGTATCTACTCTTCCATAAAGATATCACTCACCAAACACTTCCTTTTGCAAACTGATAGGAAGGAGTTGTCTAAAAAAACCAAAAAAGTAACATGCATACAGATGAAAATGCTAAGGGTTATCTAAACTCTCTTTGCAAAAAGCAAAAGGAACACCAATGCCTGATAACTATTTGCCCCTAGAATTTTAAAGGTTCTTCAACAAATCAAGACTTCATGACAAAAGTAAATATTGACATTTTCAGACAAGTTACATATTTTAAGATCACACTACGGAACTCTTTATAAACAGAACCCTGGATATGAGCCAAACAACAATTATCGGACATATGATAGCTCCTTTTTTCTCCTCCTCCCCTCCCAGTTCATTGTGGTAGGGCTGGACAGCAGGGACACACACATTGAAAACCTTGTGTGACAACTGGTAAAAAGCACACTTAATTGCAGTATCACAAGCCAGGTGACTGACAATTTGAGGAAACTGAGGAAAAAAATATCCACAGTTTATGTATGGCATTCCAGTTCCTGTTCTCATACATTTCTGTACATTAAACACACCCACTCCCAGAGGGCATTTCAGATTTTAAAAATGCATTGAACACAGTAAAAGCCAGTTCATAACTAGACTAATTTAAAAGGGGAGAAAACACTGAAGAAAATGCCTCCAGTATGATGCTACATATGTGATGTCCCAGCTTTACAGCTACCATACCAGAAATAAGGATGCTGTTTTGTACTTAACAGACACTGAGAAGTCTGGTACCCATATAACATAGCCAAATCAAACAATTCCTCCTGTGCTGAAGGTTCTTGTTATGTATCCAAAACTTATTTTGGTACAAAACAAACAATGCATAATTAACCAAAGAGTATTTTCTCTAAGCTTGAGTTGTAGTTTTCAGACAGCCAGAAGTGAGACAAATGAGCTGGGGGACAGCAGAGCCAGAAGGGAACGTGACTGTGGCCCAGGCACTCCACTGATGGTTTCCAGGAGAGCTAACACAGAAATAGCCACAGCAAAGAAGAAATGGGACAAGACTAGTAGAGATAGTTGGAAGAAGAAATTTCCTTCCTCAAATTTATTCCCCAGTCTACGCTGACTGAAGAGGCAATGGCAATGCTTAAGAGCCATCATTCTGGAGAAGCAGCAGTTTTTATTCAAGTTCTCATAACAACCACATTATTATATGTCATCATTACAAAATGCTTATTATGAAGTATTTGTATAACAAACATTTTATTGTGAAATTGTCAAATATCAAATATTGTTATTACATCAGGCAGAACTGTTAATTTTTTCTTTTGCTTATTTTGATTTTGAAAGTACCTTATGTTTACCTGCTTAAGTTCTGAATGCAGCAGTAGGACAAAGACTTCTCATAATTATGTTAGAAGCATGACATCTGTGCTCATTTTATTTTACTGTGTTATTTACATCTCACAGGACTCCTGATGTACATTTAGCAGTTCTCAGTTCTGTCACTTTCTACCTTTTTCCATAAGTTCTGCTCCATGGCATAATTTGACTAGTCTTACATCCACAAAATTGAAATTACATCTTTAGAGTTTTTATTTTCTGATCTTGTGACACTCAAACTATTTTAGCAGCCTGCTAAGGGCTCACAAAAATCAATCTCAACTTCATGTCCAAAACATATTTGGACAGTCCTGCTTGTTGCAAGGAAGACAAAATTTGAGATTGTAAAAACAGGTAGTTGCTCACAAGGTAGCCTCTGGAATAAGAAAGCACTTACTGTGCTTGGCAGAAACTTAAAGTGTGTAAGAGTTTTATAAATAACAGTGGATTGTGTAAACAAACCACGCATGAATCCAGACCAAGCAGCTGGATAAGATGCCATACAGTTTATGTATCAGTTTGTTACTTGCTCCTGCCCCATGAAAAGTGTGATATATTCTCAATAGGCCACCTAAACTCCTCATTAGGCTGTAGCTTTCTGTTACACCTCATCTGATGTGCCTGCAGGCACAAGCAGAGTGCTGGGGTCCTGCCATCCCCTGTGCTCCCAGCTGCACCCCCTCTCACTCCCCCCGCTCTGGCACACTCTGGCAGACAATCCAAACCCAGCTAGAGGAGCTAATGCAGTGTAAATACCTCCCTGCCAAAAAAAGTGATTAGCTTCCAGCCAGATCAGCTCTCTCAGTTGCTCATCAGAGAGGCTGTTACAAAGACATGGGGGGAAGCACATGGCCAGAGCTGGGTGAGCCCCAGAGCTGGCCTGGCCATGGTCATGGCTCCCAGACAATTAAATTCTGCTCAATATGCTATTCTGAGTTTCCTGGATTACTTTAACATTTGGTAGGGTAGCTGTGCATACTCATATATCCTACACAAAACCTGCTATTTGTAGCCTGCAGAGTGCTTTTCAAGGTTTTGCATAAGGCACACAAAAACATAAATGGTATTTTACACAGGTTATTAACAAGCCAAACTTATGATGGCTCAGCAAACAATAAATCCACTTCGTAGACTAATCAAAAGATCCTAACTTGCTAGTTTAAGAGTCCATTCAGTACATATCAGCTAAATAGGTTTATTCTGGACCTTTTCCTCTTTGAAAAGAGGCATCTCCTCATCAGCCCAGTCCCTTTCTATTTGGTCACTGTTTTGCTGGGGAACTCAAAAAGAGGCAAAGCACACTGATAATGACCACAGATTTCTATCATCTGTACAACCATATTTGCATGTCAATTATGAGGCTGTTAGCTGACTGCTCAAAAAGAGCTAGAGGCAATATTTATCAATATAAATCCAAACACATCTTTGTAAGAATCATGATGAAAACCAATGCAATTTTTCTAATGTTGCAGCTGCACTTTTCCTATTTACTAGGTTACATTTTTCAGATTAGATTGGGAAAGCAGGGACCAACATAATTTGTGCCTACTTGACAGATAAAGTGTATCTCAGCCATTAAAAATGTATATTTAATAGGTGTATTAAATGGCAGCAGTTTTAGAGGCACTGCTATTCAACCCCAGCCAATTTGGCAGAATCAAGTCTTTGCAGAAGTGAAACAAAGGAATACTTTTCTTTGCATGCAAACACATTAAAGATCAACAACTTTCAGTCTTAAAGGCTTCCCCAGGAATTTTCTGAATGTAAACAAGCAAGAGTACACTTAAGCTCGGAGATACAAAAGCAATAGATTCAGTCCAACGCTGAGCAACAGAGAGGTAGGAACAGCACGAGTGACACTGCTCATCCTTCATGCCACCAGGAAGCCAAGGCTTTTCATCAAGAGAACAAGTTTGATGTGTTGCTTCTTGAAGCACATTATAATTGCTCAGGTTGAGATAAAGCCACTATTCATATTTTTTAAAAAATAAAACAATAGTGTTTTCTAGAAACAACCACTGACAGCAGCTTAAAAGAAGTAACACTGCAGGCAGTTATGGAATAAGTGATTTCCATGTCACCATGTCTGAGGCTGGAGAATCCATTACCTCAGATTCCTCAGAATACTGCTCACCATGTTACCTTTCCAAACACTATCTCCAAAGAAGATTAAACCAACAGCTGTCTCACAAGCAAGAACATCACATATTTGCCTGGAAAAACACATTAATTTGGTATTTTACATATTTTCAGCATCTCTTACAATGCTTTTTTAATTAATTGGTGAAAAGAAATTGTCTTTGGATAATTAAATCATTATGAAAAGCTTAACTTGTCTGCTGTCTTTTGTCTTCCAATTCAATCTGGGAAAAAAAAACCTAATCAAAATTTAAATGATTTAATTGAGCTTTCCAGTAATGAAAACAATCAGAGAATCTGTAATTTGACATGCTTACTATTACCACTGGCACATTTCACCACGACAAACAAAATGGCAAAATATGTGCAGGCAGATATATCTGCCCTTACTTCACCTATTTCACCTGGCAAGCAACAGGAATAAGCCCATTGTTCAACACAACTGAGAACTTAGAACTAATGGCCCAATGAGAAAAGAGGATATCAATATGATGATGGTTTGACTTACAATCAGATAGTAATTTTTTTCTGATCGGGGTAGGTGGAAGAATAGAGGTTACAAACCAAACAGAGAAGTGACTTGTGCTTCTTACACTGAAACAGAACAACAGGGATCTTCTGTTTTCCACCTTAGGATTTCCTCTTTTTTTGTCCTAAGCTTTACAGACCAAAAAAAGGAAGGAAGCTGGGGGCAGGGGGCGAATGAAGAGGAACAGGGAAGAAACAGATAAGTTAAGAATGTTTAAGAAGTTTCCACTATTAACCATGAATAACAGAGCAGCTCTGCCAACTGCTGTCCATTAAATTGTTTCAAAAATACAGACTCATATTTCTTCTTTATCAGACTAAGAGGAAACAATCTTAACACCAGAAGGAGCACTTCTAAATCCCATGCAAAGACACAAACTGCATGTCAAGCTCTGTATCCTCTTTGTACTGACAGGCCTAGTACAGACATGAAGAAAGGAACCATGTAGACTAGGAAAAGAGGCATATTCCTCAAAGTTACAAAATATTATCCAACTTTATTTCTTATCAAAGCTACCACTATCACTTACCAAAAAATAGCATTTACAGCCTGTGGCCCATCTCTATCCTGCTTAGTTTCAAGCAGCATACCTCAGAGCTGCACCAATGTCAGAGTGCTCCTCATAGTTGTACCTATGGATTCTGTGGTTCATAGTGATACCTCTGCTGACATTTAAGTCACCCCATGCTATATTTTTCTCCAAAAGATAGATAATGCACTTAAAACCCAATAGCCATCTTCACACAGGGCTTTTCTCAGAAGAAAAAAAGTTAATAGTCTTTATTTTATAGGTAACATCACCTACAGAAGTATGAATGCTACCTTACAAAAACACAACTACTGCACACTTATATAGTCTATAACACAACTCCTGCTTGATCAAGGATATAGCTGTTATCCATTAGGTTTCTATAACAAAAACAATGAAATCATAGAAGATTGCACTCAGGGCATGGAACAAAACAAAGCATCACAAGTATTGGTGTATCCTGTTCCAACCTGTCCAACATCTTGTACATACTCACCTCACTACACTACTCAGGAGAAAATCTAAAATAAGACTTTATGGAGTAATCATTTAATTTCTGCACTGTAACCTGTAATTAAAGAGTTGCAAAAGAATAAACCAATATTCTTTTATGTAATACCCTATTATGTAGTAAATTATTTATGATAATAAAAGAAAATGCCTTTCTCTAAAAACAATGAAGGAGAATTCCATCATTTCTATTATTGAAGAGTCCCTGTTACGCAGTTATAATGTCCTGTCCACAGTGTACGTAGATTCTCACTTACTACATGGTAAGTATTCATGACAATGCTTCAGTATAGACCCTTATTTTGCACTTCCAAATAAAACTCAGAAATCATAATTTCAGTACAAACAACAACAAAATTCAAATCAAGAAATCCCAAGCAACGGATTTCAAATGGCACCAAATTTCTTCTCTGCTACAGAAAGGACTGAACAAGCACATGATTTAGCTAGTGACTGCATTAGACCAGCCACCACCTCCTTCCAGAGCCTTGAAAGCACAAAAACACACACTTGAAATCCAGTAACACAAAAAGCAGAACTGAAATAAATTTATTCCTCAAACACCTTAACTAAGGCTTGGTAATTAACAACTCCATTTTCAGTTTTATTACCTCATCTACTAGTGTGGTTTTGTACACAAAAACTATAAAGAAAACAAATTTCTTTGTACTGAGTAAACACACCTTACTCACTTTTAGTTGAAGTGATTTCAGTAGTTACTATTAAAGTAGATAAATAATTGCATTTGAATCCCAAAAAAATCAGTTGACTTGGTTCCTTAACTGAAGAAAAATGAAAGATGCAGTCAGTATCATCAAGGGGTTTTTTCCTACAGTAAGACTTTTGATTTTTTAATACTGCAAAACTAATTTTTATCCTACTTTCTTATTCCAAACAACAACAAAAAAAGAGCAAGCACAATGCATTACAGATTGCAAAATCCAAGCTTGTTTCTTTGTCCCTATAGCATAGGTGACTTTCACAGCTACACTGTTTGCAGCTCTCCTATTCACCCATGAGCATCTGGAAGTTAGATCAGCATTATTTCTAAACAAAACATTTCAGGTGCCTAAAAATGCAAAGTTGACAAGTTACCATATCATCTTTAAACTACGTAACTGGGAACATAAATTCTGAGTAACCAGAAAAATGCATTATAAAGAGAAACTGCAAGCAGCTGACTTTGGTGTCTTGTCACTGTAAAACTCTGAAAAATACATTCCTTTAAACATACAAATGCAAACTAATGGCAAATCATTGTGGCATCCAAGCATCTTTGGTTGCTTATCATGCTGTGCTTCTCATAAAAAGATCTGCTTCTGCTAGTGACTACAGTTCCTAAATGTCATCTCTCAAACCTGTCAAGCAGGGTGCTTCCAACAGGCATGTGAGAGAAGGGAAATTTGGGAGTCAGTGTGGCTGACAAATGGAATAAATAGCATCAAAGAGAAGTGCCATTCAGTAAGGAGACAGAAGCAGAAATCATCAGCTGACAAATGCAGGATGGAAGGAGGGCCGTCTAGACAAGCGCGTTCCGGAAAAGGATCTGAGGGATTGATCAGCAGCTCCCCACAGAACGTGACTCAGTGCAGCGCCGCTGCCACAGTTACCAAACAAAGGGCACACCAGAGTGACAAGCACACAGGACACAGCACCTAAAGCACACACTAAGATTCTCATGCTTTACCTGAGAAAGTTTCCCTGCCCAGTTTTGAACGTGGATCAATTGGTGATAGATAAGAACATATCATTTACAAGGACAGAATGAAATGACTGGAGCTACTTCATACAAAGAAAAGTCCTGGCAAGTCTTCATGTACACCTAATTTTACATTCAAGAGGAAAACTGAGTGCTCAACACTTACTAGGTAGTGAAATTGCTAAGTATTGACTACAGAAGTTGCAGATCCTCTGCTTTCAGCATTTTAAAAAACATATTGGCAAACATACTCCAGAAGTGACAGCTAGAATTGACCTGGCCTTGAGAAAGCAGTATAATTAAATCTCTCAAAACTCTTCCTAAACATTTTTCTATATTTCTATTGATCATCTTCAAGAAAAAAGAAACTTGAAAAGCAATCCTCTGTATTACATTATGCTAGAAGCTTTTAAGACACATTAAATGCATGTGACAAATAGAGACATTTCCCACCAGGTTAGTCACCTGGCTTCCAAATCACTGTGAAGTGGATGATGGTCACCTCAAAGTCAATCTGCCCAGCTCCTCACAAACAGATAGCAAGAAAACAAAGAAAAGCAAAAGGTTACTCAATGATGTACAGTTCCATGCAAAAAAAATGCCACAGTAACAAAAGAAATTCCATGAAATTGAAGCAAAACTTCTGCATTTCAACCCTTCTGTGAAGAACCAGGCTTTGATGGGTTATCAAGTTTGTTTCCCTGTACTTTCACAGAACCAACAAATCCAGTTAAAAGAAAAAAAAAAAACCACACACAAAAAAAACCCCCACAACACAAAGTCTTTAAAAGCCAAAGAAATGAAGTAACACATTCCCCAAGGGTGCAAACTGTCTGCTCAAAGTGCCATGTCTCAGTTGCTGAATACATTCAAGTGTCACAAATGATCCAAGCAGTCAAATGCTCTCCTCAGGATTTTCCCCAATCCCAAAACTCAAATTACAGAGAACTTTATAGTACAAAACCTACATATTGAATTACACTCAGAAATGAGCTGGGAACTATGGAACATCATAGAAAACATTGTACCAGGCTGCAAACATGAAACCCAATTTTATTCTGAAGTTTCCTTTCTGGGTGCAGGTTAGGGAAGCAGAGAGATGAGTCAATGGCAGACACTCTTGCAGCAGTGCAAAAGCTGCTGAGATCTGCATGGTAGGAGTCCAGTACCCAATTATAGCTGCCTTAACAGAGAAGTTAGTGACTCCATCTCATGCTGCCTGAGCGTGCAGAAACAATCACACATTACATTAGCCTATGTTAGATTTAAAAAAAAAAAAACAAACAAAATCTCCTTTTCCACAGGGAGAACACAGTCTCACCTTCATGGCTTACATCATTTAATTCACCATCGTTCTATCACATTTTGGATAAATCCAGCCCAGCTAGTAGCCTCACAAGCCCAACAGTGAGAACTGTGGTAAAAAACCCTCAATACAGCAAAAGAGGAAGAAAGAGTGACATCAGTATACAGCTAACCATGAAACAACCACCAGAAATTTTCCTCAGTAGCTCCAGATATGTAGAGAATACGAAAAAATTTGGTCTCTGAAGGGCACTATATATCATGCTAACAAGCCAGCCAGCTCTGAGCTGTCCTTGGGAAATAGTGAAGACATTCAAAACATTGCAAAGCCATAAGGAAGTCTACAGATTTTTGGAGGCAGCTTTTTAAAATTAATTTTAAAACCTTGATTTAGCCTTATTTCACCACCTAATTTGCCTGGTCTAAGACTATTCTTATGACCCAAAATTACTTAAGAATCTCAACTTTGTGTTCTGTACTCCAACAGAACACAGTCAGTGGATTTTTTTGTCCAAAAGCTGCAAGTTAATTCCATTTTTTTAAAGACATTGAAAGTTACTGCTTATATAAAAGACTAGAAAAAAATACCACCTTTATTTGACTGACATACTAAATTGATATAAAAGCCTCCATGACAAATGTGTCATGTGTCAAAAAGTTCCTATAGAAAGTGTGTGGGTCTCTGATCTCGGATAGCTGGAAATGGGGGAATATTTCATAATGGACTCCCACTGTCCCAGTGAGGCCAAGGGAGCACTGGTATCTGCCAGCCTCATTCTTGGAGCCCCATGGTACCTCACACCTTCACTTGGTTTCAAGTCACCAGCCATACGAACAGTTACAAGATGTAACTAGAAAGCAAAAATCACCCTTCAACTGCCCCCATTCAAATGAACCCACAAATACATTATATTTTGCCCTGCCTCAACTCTCAATAGTTATTTAGACAACTTGATAGAAGTTTTGGATATAGCCCATTTTCTGTAAATGTATTAGTCTAAGACAAAAATACAAAGTGAATTCCACATAGAAATGTGAGGCACAATTAATGGAGAGGAATGGAGGAAATAAGGCTTGATTAAAGACTTTATTTGTATTGTTTGAAGAGGCACACAGGAAAAGCAAATGAAGTGTTTATGTTTAACAAAACACATTATACCATGCTATTGACAGAGCTACTGTTGAGCTAAACAAATCAAGTTCATTTACAGTAAAGTTAGTGCAGCCAGAAAGGGGATTGCAGCATGGAGATAAGGATAT
Source organism: Ammospiza caudacuta (assembly GCF_027887145.1). Taxonomy (NCBI): domain Eukaryota; kingdom Metazoa; phylum Chordata; class Aves; order Passeriformes; family Passerellidae; genus Ammospiza; species Ammospiza caudacuta. The sequence continues at coordinate 51,658,634 of NC_080597.1, forward strand.
CTCTGCTATGTTTCAACAGGACTGCTAGCAAGACTAGTTTGGCTGCAACTCAGAACAGGACACAAGCCAATTGATGTGGCTTTTGTCTATGTGCAAGTCAATACTGCTCCCGTGATCAACTAATAGGCCTCTTTTTCCTCCTTTGAACCTCAGCTTACAGCACAAAGCCATTTGAACCTTACACTTCTCCATCTATAAACTAGGAGATGCACAAATTTCATGGCCCTCTCAGAAAAGCACGTTTATGGCTTAACCACACTAAAAATATCAATCACTATTTCAGCTTGGCAGAGTTAAAATGGTATATTTTGCCATACAGCATCCGGAATACCATTCTGCTTATAAATTGAGTGATACATTCAGCAACCATTTTTAATTAGTCTCCTTAATTAATCTTTCCACCTTAATCCAAAAAATGCCTTGCAGAGAAATGCTGAGAAACTTTGTGCTCAGTGAAAAGGGTAAATGGCCTACTTTGCAGAAAAAACAACTGCACCCTTACAGATTCAGGTAAACCAAAGAAATCAGATGATTTGGCAATATGCAGATCTGGTGATACAAAAACAGATATCCTGAATATAAAGGATGAAACAGAACTTCTACTTTTCTCCAAACAGCAGCTACAAAGTAATTACTTAGTCCAGTGATGAACTAAATAATTTATTACAGCTGAAATTTTCTAGTACACACCAACCAGTAAGAGTCACTTTTGAAAGCTACACTAACTGCTTTGCTGCCTGCAGAGCATCCAAAGCTAGGCAATCTTAAATTATTCATATTAACAAAGCATTTGATGATTTTTCTAAACAACATTGGTCATTGGTTGGACTCTATGATATTGGAGGTCTTTTCCAACCTAAATGAGTCTGTGATTCTTTTGGGTTCTGAACTCACATAGATCAGCATATGGTATTCATGCAAGCCAAATCCATTTGACATCTACCACATTTAAACATTATTAACAGCAAAAAATCTTACCTCTCCTACCCTTTAATCAGCATTCTCTGTGCTAAATACTCCACATAACTGACCTCAGGATCCTTGGTACAATGCCACCACAGCTGAAGGTGTGACTCAAAACATATGCAATTTCAAAGTGAAATATACAGGCTTAACCTTCTGTTGTGAAAATACAGATATCCAAACCCAAACAAAGCAAGTTCTCAATATTGGAGAAATATTCCTATTTCACTTTTAGCATCCTGATGGATAATACAACATAACTGACAAAATCTTCAGCCTTGGAAATAAAAAACACACAGCTGTAGTATAAAAGGTGGCACACAAATTTGCAGTAGTGTTTTCCTCATAGCAGCATGAATGTCTACCATGAAATGAACAAGCATGTGTCTGCCTATTAGTAAATGAACTGTGAGTTAAGCAACACAGTCAGTGAAAGAAATCAATCAGATATTATCAATAGCTAGAAGGCAGAAGTTAAAAAAATATAGAAGAGAATGCTGTGACTTGTATTACCTGTCCCTCAAAGTGGGATCAGTCAGGCTGTGCCAGTGAGCAGCAGCCACCTGGTACCAGCAGCCCTTCAGTGCAACCAGGTGGCTCTTGTCTGGTTATTCATCCATTTTGGCATCACAGTAGAAATGTGCAGCACACAGCATGTGCTGCAGAATTCAGACTGAAAATGCAGATGAGGTCTGATGTTGATGCAAGTCCTGAGCTCTTTGCATAAAGGATGCATATGCTTGCTACAACTAATCAGGATTCTCAAAGGCGTTTCCTAACACACCCATTTTTCCAGAGCAGATAAACATACAAGTATGAAAATAGCTGTTTGGAAATGTAATAATTCTATCAGCAAAACAAAGAAAAAAAAAAGAAAACACATACGTTGGTCTAGGTGCAAAATGCAAGTTTGATTTATGAGGTCCACTTCATATAAAGTTTAAACAATTATGCAGCAAGATACAAGCCTTCCTCCTGCCTCCCCTCCACAGCTATGTTGTACAATAGCTTACAGGGTAATTGGGTGTGAAAATTTTGCAGACAGCACTCATCATGCAGGTGAGTGAGCCCACAGCACAAAAAGCAGTCCAAGAGAAAAATCAAATTTCTTTAGGTTAGTATTTCAACATTTTGCAATAGTCATATTGAACTATAATATCATTCCCATTCAAGGGGTACAGAGAAACCAATTTGAACAGTGGCTTTTTGTTACTATCTTGAATAGCCTTTGGAAGCCAAATCACAGAAAACCAGGAAATTAATTTAAATAAGAATACGCATCGTTTGGGTGACTATATTATATTTGCACAAAGAAAGACAATCTTTGTAGTGGGCCACATTTTCTGGTTGATGCAAAGGAAGCTCTCTGTTGAGAAATTGCAACTGTATCTCTTTAGCAGGAGTAAGATTTCAGTGGCACCAGCTCTGGTAAGCAAGGTAGAGCTGAAGGGCAATTCAATTCACCTCTAAGTGCCTGAAAAGGGTTACTAAACGTAGGAAAGCTTACTTAAAGGATATCTCTTAATTGTTTAGCAACGATGGGATAGTTATTCAAATAGGGGGGGCAGTTTAATCTGTTTTTTTCAGTATAAGAAAGATAGTGATTTTTAACTCATTTATGGGGGGGCAGGGGGAGAATGCTTTCAGTTGTGAAATAGCACACTAGGATCAAAAATAAAAATAAACAAGAAACAGACAGAGAGGAGGGCTGCAGCTTGAAATACTTGACTGCTAATATCCAGCATGCCATTCCAGGGAGTCCCAGAGTGATTTTTAAGCCTCTTGCCCATCCTTGTAAAGAAAGGCGGGTGGCAGGATTAATCAATATCTTGCAACCCAGCTGTGACCTGACAAATAAAGAAGTCAAGGAAAAAAAAAAAAATCTCATCGATGATCTGTGTCATTTAGCATTCGGAGGACGGCAACATCTGGGCTCAACTCCAGATGGGACGGAGCGGCCCCGCGCTCTCGGCTCGCCACAGCGCTGCTATACACACACACACACACACAAAGGAGAGCTCCGCGCTCCTCCCGCTTTTCTCCAACACGAACAACTCCGCGTTCAAATAAACACACGGAGAGCTGCCTACTACGCCGGCAGGTCTGTCCAACAGTTGAGCGACACCCGTGTCAGAGGGGGCTATTTTCCGGGACCAGCGGCCGGCGCTCACGGGTGTTGGCGTAGGCGGTGCCAAGAAAAATAAAATCACTGCGAGCCTCTCCGATCGCAAGTCAAACCCGCGGGCTTCAGAGCCCTGCACCGGGCAGAGGGGAGCGAACAGGCGAGGCAGCGCGGCTCCCACAAGCGACACTTTGTCTGGCTTCCAGCGAAGCAGCGACAAAACCCCCGACGCGCGAACAATGCCCGCGGCCCCGTCGCCGCTCCTTGCCGGGCCGCCGGCGGACACCGTCTCCCACCGGGTCTCCGCTCTCAGCGATGTTTTTAGGCTGCTTTGTTCCCCGTGAAACGCCAGCCTTTGCACCCAGCGCCGGCGGGGAGAACCGAGCGCCCGCCTGGGGGACCGGGGACCGGCCCCTGCCCCATCCCCTGGCAGCAGCGGGAGACGCCGGAGCCGCGGCTCGGGCATCGGCCGCCCTTTGTTGTGCCCCCGGGAAGGGGCCGCACCCCCGTGCCCTGACAGGACCTGGGCTCCCAGCGCAGGGCGCCCACACGGGCAGGGCGCTGCCTTGGCTCCAGCGGGAGAGAGCCGGCAGCAGCGCCCCGCGGGGCGAGCCCGCTGTGCCCGGGATGCGCTCCCCGCCGGCAGCGCCGCTCCTCGCCCCCGCGCTGCCCCGCTCGCCTTCTCTTGCACTCACCCACGCCGTACTTCTCGTGCTCCGTGGGTATCCACATGCTCGCGGCGTGCGAGGGCCCGCTCCCCCGCCAGCCCCTCCGCCGGGAGCGGCGCTGGCCGGCAAGCGCGTCCGCTGCCCGGGGCTCCCGCCGCGCTCAGCCGCGGCTGCCCGGCCCCAGCGGCGAAGGCATTGTTCGGGCGGGCGCACTGACTGAAGCGCGCTCGCCGCCAGCCACTTATATTCCCCGTCCCGCTGCACGCCGGGGAACGTAGTGCCTCGATGCGGCCGCGCCCCTCGCCGCCCGCGGCCGCGGAGAGACTACGAGCCCCGTCTGGCCCCGCGCTCCCCGCCGGGGCGGAGCGGAGCGGGGCGGGGCGCGGCTCCCGGGGCCGCCCCGTGCCGGGCGGGCCGAGCGGCGGCAGTGGCGGCAGTGGCGGCATGGCTGAGTCCCGAGGGGCTGCGGGACCGCCGGCAAGGGGAGGTGAGTGCCCTGCGGGAGGCGTGCGGGTCTCACGCTGCGCTCCCCCGTTCCGGGATCCCGCACGGACGGGGGGACGGGGCTGGCGCAGCCTCCCTGGGATGGGGAGCGGCGGACACGTGTGCGGCAGCCGGAGCGCCAGGGCCCGGCGCGGTGGGGCTCGCTCGTCGCCCGTCGGAGCGGCGTTCCGCAGAGAGCCACGGACAGCCCCGTGCCCTCCTGCCGCTGGTTACAGCGACCTGAGTCGCTCTGGTCCTACTGGTGCCCGTCCTTCCGCGTTTGGCACACGGAACTGCGGGGACAAGGAGAGTTTCCAACAGCGAGTCCGAGTGGAGAGGGAGCTGGTGCCGGCAGCGCGGGAGAGCGGTGGGACACGGGGCTGATGGTCCGGGGAGCATTTTGGCTCCTCACATAAATCCGTTTGTCACCGCATACATGCACAGAGATAGTGCAAAGCCGGCGGTGCACAGCGAGGAGCACAAATGATCCGTGGGGAGTTACTGCAGGGATAAGCCAGGTGCCGTAAGCAGCCAGAACAGCGGGGTTTGGGGTTTGTGTCCTTGTCGAGAGGTCTGTATGTCTGTCTGCACCCTCCTGGAAGGAGCTTAGCTAGAGCTCACCGTGGGTAAACCGCAAGAAATCCTCAGGCTACACTGGTCCTTCTAAGAGAAAGCTGAGTGTTTTGAGGCAGGAGCAACAGCTTGGGTTGTATCTTCTGATCCTGTGGAAAGGCACACGCAGAAAAAAGGGAGAAAAACAATGATAATGATGCTGCTTTGCTGGGCTTACCAGGTACAAGTTATCTCTAAAATTAGTGTGTCTGGTTTTAGAAAAGTGTCCTCCAATGAAATCCATATTCTGAAGTGGTATCTAGAGGTTTTATGGGTTTCTTTGGTTTGATCCAAATGAAAAAAGTAGTTTAATGTTTTTGAAGAGAGTAGCTTTCAGTTTAAGTTGACTTTAACTTCTACTGTCAAGTCATTAATAGTGTGAAGGACACAGTGAAAGGAAGTCATGTACAAGGAGGCAGTTTCAAATCTAGAGTTAGAGCACTTTTATTCTGTGTTTGGGCCTTTGATAGTGAGTGGTCTTTCAAGTGACATTTGTGTTGTTTAGTGTGTGTCCTTATTCTATTCATAAAAGTAATATCAATTTATGCTAGTAGTTAGAGCAGTACTCTTGCCTTTTTTGTGTGTAAGAGTATGTTGGCATGAACGTCATACATGAAAAGCCAGACCCTTTTAGAGCATTGCCACACTGGTGTAATTGCACCCGGAGGCAAAGCTGTGCTATTCTAACTATTGGAAAGAACATGTGCCTGAGTCTGTGCAACTCTTCTGTGTATACATTGGTCTGTGTGCTAGAGATGATGAGGTTACCCTGAGGTTTTTTAGATAACTCTTGTAAAGATATCAGTTCAAAGGAAAAAAGGCACCAGTTCAAAGGAAAAAAGGAATTTTTTTTGAGGAAAATGGAAATTCAGAGGCCTGTGCTGTTTTCCTTTTATTGAGCACAAACACTCTTTGAAATGACTAGTGGACTTTCTCTGTCTTTGCTCCCAAACTCGCTTTGCATTTCCTGGCAGATCATTTGGAGTCTCTAGGTAATGAAAAATGTAAAAATGACTGTTGAGAATCAAAATAATAGATGTCAGGCTAAATTAACTTTTATGTCAGTCTATAGACTTTCATGTCCATCCATGTGCTTCATCTCCCCATAAAACAGGTCTGCCAGCATGCTGGCTGGGAGTCATAAAATTTTGCTCCAACCTTGTAGCTGCTGTCTCTCATGTTAACCATGACTGACTTCAGCATTAACAACCTTCCCTTGGACAAAGGCAAGCATGTCCAATAGCTCTACCAGCCTTTTCAAAATTATTTGTTTGCAACACACTTACTTAAGGTCAAGAGATCTCAAGAGTATAAATCACATTTTCAATGGGCAAATAAATACCCCACCCTAATATTTATTATTTTTCTGCCTCTGAACAAAATATTTATTCATTCAGAAGTTTAACTTCTACAAAACTGGTCTCTCTAGCAACATCTTGTACTTGCATGTGCACCTGAGGTGTGTCACTTACTTGGAGGCAGCATCTAGGAAAATTAAATAATATACTATTTCCTGGCTTGCTGATTCTATTTACAGGAAAGCCTGTGGTTTTATATTCTAATCCATGACAGTGTTGCTTTCTCGTTAGTTCCTTCCAGCAGCCTTCACCAAGTGGCTTTTAATAAATATATCGCTGTCCACAGTACAGTTTGTTCAGTCTGCATATCAACACTTCTTTCAGCATCTGTTAAAGGATTTTAAAATGAGTATTTTTTCTGGAAGTGTGTCTTTCATTGTTGCATCAGTAATCTGACAGTTACAGTTTCCTACTCAAGTTCTTCTTGTGCTCAAGTGCTTTTGAACACATGCTGCTGGGGTGCACCATGTCCAAGCACAACATGTTTGATTCCTTCCATGTATCTCTCTCATACTCCATTTTTAAGAATATTCAGTTTGCTCTGGAAAACAAAAGTTTCACTGGTCTTGCACATGTCTGCTTTTTTTGTTGTTGTTCTACCTAGAGGATACTCCAGTGAAAGCTGGTTCATTCCTGAAAGTACAGCCATTGCTTCTTTTGCTCAACTCTCTAAGTTCTGTTAAGGATGCTATTAGAGCTGCTCAATGCAGTCGGCTCTGGAATGCAGGCTTTTCTCTTTCCTGGTCACTGAGAGGCAGTCCCATGTATGGAAAAGAATTCTCCATACAGGTTAATGGATGCATTCCTTGTTAGATTCACAAGCACTCCCATGTTCACAGGCCACTTCATGTATTAGTGCGGGTTCTTAAGTCTGTTTAAGTCCATTTCATAAAGTATACAAAATTTCACTATCACCTTTTGATCTCATCCGCAAACACCCTCGAAAATACCATAGTACATATGTCACACATTTCCCCTTTCCTATCAGTGACAAAAGTTCATCTTGACCCTGTTCAAGTATGTGTGAGTAGTTCCTTTAATGCCGTTAGTTCCCATATTGGCAGAGACAACTTACTGTCTGTTTTCACCTGCTCATTAACATTTGTGTGCAATCTACCATGTCTCTTGTTAGTTGTTGTTTCTTTTATACTGAATAGTCCTTAACCAAATAACTGATGGACTAGATGCCTCCCCAGCCCCTGCTTCATTACTCTACCACTCCTATTCACATCAGGCTGAGTGCTTTACTTCTTTCCTCTCTAAAATACCCACAGAATGCACGGTGGTGAGTGGGGAGCTGCTGGCTGCTCGTGTCTGTGGGTGAAACCTCCAGCAAGGTGGCAGAGCAGCCATTGCCCCGAGCACAGAGCAGCCCCTGAGCACAGAGCAGCCATTGCCCCGAGCACAGAGCTGCCCCTGAGCACAGATCTGATCTGCTCCTGAGCACAGAGCTGCCCCTGAGCACAGATCTGACCCAAGCACAGAGCTGCCCCTGAGCACAGAGCAGCCCCTGAGTGCAGAGCAGCCCCTGAGCACAGATCTGATCTGCTCCTGAGCACAGAGCTGCCCCTGAGCACAGAGCAGCCATTGCCCCGAGCACAGAGCTGCCCCTGAGCACAGATCTGATCTGCTCCTGAGCACAGAGCTGCCCCTGAGCACAGATCTGACCCAAGCACAGAGCTGCCCCTGAGCACAGAGCAGCCCCTGAGTGCAGAGCAGCCCCTGAGCACAGATCTGACCCAAGCACAGAGCTGCCCCTGAGCACAGAGCAGCCATTGCCCCGAGCACAGAGCTGCCCCTGAGCACAGATCTGATCTGCCCCTGAGCACAGAGCTGCCCCTGAGCACAGATCTGATCTGCCCCTGAGCACAGAGCAGCCCCTGGGCACAGAGCAGCCCCTGAGCACAGAGCAGCCATTGCCCCGAGCACAGAGCTGCCCCTGAGCACAGAGCTGCCCCTGGGCACAGAGCTGCCCCTGCTCATCTCCTCTTTCTCAAGAGACCCTCAGAGCTTGGCCCGATGAGCAGCCCACGTGTATCCGCCCGTTTCTGTCTCATGGGCTTAGAGGTTGATGTCCTCTCAGTACCCTTCCTTGAAAACCCCCACCTGTTCCAGATGATCACACATGGGGTTGCATCCTCATTGTTTTCCCCCAGGGCACTTTGAAGCATCCAGAATACCACTGGTGATTTCTCAGGTTAAATCTTTGTGTGCAGTAGAGGATTTCAAGACCTGAGGCTTCCACCATACTGCAGATTTTGGACAGAGAGAGAAGAGAGTCCTTTTACTAGTAGGCATTATGAGCTCTGTAAAGGATGCAGTTTAATCATTGTGAACTGAACAATTAGCAATTACACCTGGAGGATAGGTTCACTAATTAATTCTGGAAGTGAAACGCAATTTATTTTAATATGATTACCAGAATGGATCTCCTAAAGCAGTATTATTTAAAAATGTTTAAAGAGCCTTTTTTGTGATTTTTAATTAAAAATCCAATCTCAATGTAATTTTAAACATTTACCTGATAAGCAAGTGGATCTTTTGGAGGACTGGAAATTATAAATTATTGTTGCAAAAATCACCTTTTATGTGCTTTTCCGTTTTAAAATTGAAAAGGCAGAATCCTTTCATGTAACTGTTGCAGTAATATTTTAGAGGTTTTAGCCTTCACATCACATTTCTTAAATAACTGACGATGGAAGAATATACAAGTGAAACTAAATATTTCATTAAACAGGTCATAATGGCTTAATAAAATAAGTGATGGATTGTATTGGTTGGTAATAGAGATCTGAAGTGCCCATGATTGCTGCCATAATTTTACAAATAATTGTGTTGTAAATGTGCAGTGTATTTTATCTGAAGACAAGGGGCATCCCCACACCTCAGCATGAACGCATAATTTCTGTTAGCACAAGGCATAGGATATGTTGTATTCCCCAAAAACACCCAATAAAGATTTGCTATTTGGTTTTCTCTGAATTCAGAAGACTTTCATAGCTTAAAAGCAAAGATGGATGGCCTTTATCTTTCATTCTGGTGTGCTAAGCTGCTTCTTGCCCTCTCAGTAGCAGGTAAAGGCTTTGATACATGAACAAACTAGAGAGTATCAGCTCCTCTATACCCTAACCAGAGCTCATTTAGAAGTGAGCTGCTGCAGACTGCCTGGTGAGCAGGTACAAGCTCAAATATGGTAACTTGTTTACTTTTTACTGTGTTAAAGCCTCCCAGTTCTTTGAAACCTCTGCTCAGTCATGCAGCTACCAGCAGTGGAGTAAGAATGAGTGGTGTTCCATCAGTCCTCAGACTGATGAGGACCTTTAAACTGTTTCTGTATGGGAAAATATCTAGTTCTTACCCCAAAAAAGGGTTTCTCATCACTTGAACAAATAATAGATGTGGACATGCTTTATTTAGATGTAGAGGTATAGGCTAGAGAGGTGCTTCAAGTGTTCTGAATGTTCTGAGGGTAACACAGATGCCAGGATAATTTGTTATGCCTCTTGAAACAACTTGTTCACTGCTTTGTTTTTCCTGGCGAGTGCTGGTTTTCTGGAAGAGCACAAAGTTGTAGATTCTTGTAGCAATGATGACTGCCACAGGGTCTGCCTGACATATAAACAGATCTTAGAGTTCACCCTTTGAGACTTCAGCCTGCTTTCTTGATGAAGGGGTGTAGGGGTTAAACTAGCACATGGTTGTATATACAAACAGTAGGAAAGGAAGAAAAAACTTAATTTTTTATTATGAAATTGAATGAATTTGAATGAATTGATGAATGAAATGAAAAATTATTAATTATGAAATTACAAGCGTTAAGTATCTTAACTTCAGTATAGGGTAAATTTGTCTATCCAAAGAGCCTTCATAACCTTTCCCAGCTCTGTGTGCTTCCTTCCACCATGTCCTGTCCTGAAACCTTTGCTAGAACTCTGCAACTTTGTGTGACCATTTATATCCTAAAACTGCAGTTGTTCCCAGTCTCTCTCTGAGGTTTTTGCTTCACATTCTCATCCACAAACTCCCAGCAGGCTGAATCTGGGAGAAAAGCCTGAAAGCATTTGAATGTCTTTCTGTGGGCTTTTTAAAGTAGCTTTAAATATTGCATCAATAAAAGCCTCACACAATGGAGGAAAGAACAAGACATTCAAGAAGCAGGAGAAAAAAAATGTGGTGAGTTTTGTACAGCTTTAAAGCAGGTCTGTGCCTCTGAAGAGCTTGGCACATCATCCTGAGCAGTGTCTCACTGAAATCAGGGAAATGTGTTTGTAAAAGTCTGGGTTCTTTGCAGAGTTATTGTCAGTCAATAATTAATTACAGTCTCTTGAATAGGAAAAGACTAGTGTTCAATGACCTGATGATTGTTGTATTAAATAATGCATTAGTCAGTACCACTAAAACCACAAAACCAGACTAAAGTTGTGCTGTGGCATCTCTGCCTGTGCTGGGGGGCAGGTTGGAACTAGGTGCTCTTGTAGGTCCCTTCCAACCCAAACAATAGCAGTACATGTTAATTTTAATGTTTCCATAGGAAATTGTATAGCTGCAGTGGTCCAGTCATTGATCCCAAGACCTGATTTTCCAGCAGGCGTTTCCATGATCACTGCTTGTTTGCCATTCTGTCCTGATATGCTGCTGTAGTAGATCTTTAACTTAGAAATTGTAGTAAGTGTTTTGTCAGTGGCTGCAGTGGTCCACAGGCACCTGTCCTTTGTAATACATTTCCACTTTGTTTCTTGAAACTTGCCTTTTGATTTTTTTGCCCCTTGTTTTCACTGGACACTTGTCTCCCAATTGGTCTTTTTTTTTAATTTTGTGTATTTTTCTCTTATATTTTTACGACTCACAGGCAGTGGCCAGTGTGAAATGGCCCAGCTGGTTTTGTTTGATTCTTGCTCATTGAGATGTCATCTTCCCATTTGTCTTTGGGGACTCTGTACCCAAGGAGTAGCCACTTGCTCTGTGTGGTTGTAGCAAGTTAAACACCTTCTCTTTATCCTTCTGGTGTAGAAGCTCTGTAGCTTGACACTCCATCTGTTTCTACCTCATGTTTTTTTGTGGTATGTTGTGGCTCTGTTACCTGAACAAATGATAAGGCACAGTAGATGAAGGTGCCACGGTCCCTGCAACTACACTGCACAGTTTGGCTTTTCTGCTCACGTGAAGTGAGTGCTCCCACACGGAACAGCCCCTTGGTTTAGATCCAGGCATTTCTGTTCAGGGTTGGGATGCATTTTTCATATACCTGGGCTCCAAACAAACCCTGTTCACATGCTCTGAAGCTGGTCTCTAAAGCCAGCCAGTGCACAAAGCAGCTGGAGAGTGACGGGGGCTGCAGGACTCCTGTGAGGGTCAGGGGTGCGAGAGCAGAGTCAGGGCTGGTGGGCAGCATGGGGAAGCTGGCACAGCACCCTCCCACCCAGAACCTCGTGCCAAGTTCCTGGCATGTGCCCCAGGGTATGGCTGTGAGTCCCGTGGTGGAAGTGCACAAGGCTCACAAAATACAAACAGCGGGTCGTGAAACAAATGTGTGCAGTTCTAAGGGATGCTGCTGCCAGAGGAGCATTTTGCTAGCATTTGTCCTGACCAGTGTGCCAGCGCCGAATTTTATTATGACTCTGTAATGCATGAATAAATGAGGTAGAGCTTTTTCTCTAAAGACCAGTATGTTAAAAAAACATCCTACTGGAGATTTTAATTTGATTTTGTCTTATACAGAATGAAAACATGCAGTCTGTGCTGTATTTTTATTATTTATTATTACTGTACTAATTTAATATTCAGGACCCTACATGTATTTATACAATTAGTAAAATGTTGCCTGGAAAATACGAACAACTTGTATCACTAATTCAAACATTCTAATTCTGTTTCTTGATAAAGTTAATTTCAATTATTGTATCATCCATGTCCACGAGCTGCATTAGTAGTATCAGCAAGCAAATATCATACTTAGGAAGTCAAGTTTTGTGTTATATGTTTAATAAATGCGCTGAGACAGTATCACAAAAATATTTATTTCAAACTCTGGGACAAGGAATAATCTCATAGAAATTTTATATAGCTTGCTGTGAGATGTCTCTGGGATCTATACGACATAATTATTTGAGCCCTGACTTAAAAATACTTTCCTCTCAAAATAATTTTCAAAAGTGTATGTGCAAAGAGTATAAATAGTGGATTATTTGAAGTACAATCAAAGCTTTGTTTTCCTGAATCATGATATCAGGCTAAAGTATGTTGATTCACATCACTGCACACTATAATGAACTTTCCCTTTGAGCCACTGTTTTTCCAGTTTGAATACCAGTTTATGGAGGTTTGATTCTAAAAGTAGAAACAACTTATTTTTCTACTTTCCATCTGGAAAAGCTGCAGTTCACTGAGAAAGCAGCAACAGACCACAGAGATTGTAACATCACAGGGCCTCTTCTTCATACAGATTCTTCATTAAGTATAAAATTCACTTCGTTCAGCCTTGAAGGCTCTCTGTGTGTCAGGAAGCTCAGTCAGAATATCTGAGAGAGATTTCAGCCTGTTCTGTCAGTATGACACCCACACACCCGAGGATGCTAGAAACGAGACCTCTCAGGATGCATTTTGAGGTTAGTTCTAATTTGTATGAGTCTGAAAAAATTTAAGTGCTATTTAAAATAAAAGTTTCACACTATTTGCAGTTGTTTTTTTCACATAGTTGCCTTTTTCAAGGAAAGTCTACCAGTGGAAAAGTTGTAAACACTGCAATGCAAATGTTTTAGTTAGGAGCATGGCAGAAATTGCCATCATAATGACATGGGGGTGTCAGGAACTGCTAAAGTAGGCTTTATGTTTTTAAGGCAAATCACACAGCCTTTCCTGTAGTTACAGAGAGTAAAGTAATTGTTTAAAAAGACCACGAGGCAATTCTTTTAACATCAGAAGGATCAACGTGCTTGGAAATTGAATCCTCCTAGAGGAAAAGAACATGTGACAAGAAAAGGAAAATCCTTGTAGTAAAGCATTATTGATCACTACTAAATGATCACAATAAAAAGAAGAGTAAAGTAATTAACCTGCTTTACATAGCAGTGCTGGCATAGAAGTTACTAAGCTCAATACAGTATTTTTAAAGGCACTGCAAAGACAAATTATAGCAATGAAGTATTACTATCCATGTTAAACACATTGTTAAGACCCCTCCTTTCTGGGAGAGCTGAGGTCACAGACAGAATATGTAAAGTAAGACATGCCTTGTTCCAGCTTGCTGCTCTTTGCAGAGGGTTAAGCAGAACTGTGGCAATGGTAACATACACAAGTACTACATTTGCATATATATTTTTTTACTTGTGATGCCTTCCAGTATGTATTTTTAACATGTTTTTAATTATAGTCTAGAGCACCTTGACACAAAATTGTGCATTTTTTTTCTCTTCTTTTTTTCCCCAGGAGTTTTCATATGAAAATAGCAGAAATGCAATCTTTATACCTTAAATTTAAACAGCATTGTTTATGCTTTATTATGATGTCTCTGGTATATCTTTTTACTAAATAGCAAGTTTAACAGAAAAAAGCTGCTAATTTTTGTTAGATAGATTTGGATGATAAGTACAAAAGAAGAACCTGGATGGTCCCTTTTGTCCTTCCATTTCAGATTCTTCTGTTGGATATTTTCTTCATCTTCCTTGTAACTCAACATTCTGAGATTCAGGCTACATAATTACTGTGTTAATCTTTCCAGATAATAGTCTAGGGTTTAATCATTGCTTCTAATCCCTTATTTTAGTAGATAATGTGGATCTCAGCTCTCCATGTCTACCAAGTCACATGATCACACTAAACAAGGAAAGGTAAACAGAAAATTTGTTTAACAATGGCCATAAGAAATCACAGAAGCTCTAAAGAGTATAATACAATTATTCAGTATATAATGCTGAAGTAGATAAGTGTTCTTTCATATTTGTGACCAAAATATAAAACCCTCATTTTAGTTACCCTAATGTAAGTCTCTGTCATTTACCCAGGAATGAGGCATTATACAGCTCTGAACCTGCTGTAGTGTGTTAAATATTTATAAATTGCATATTAACATCAGCATTTAAATACTGTTATGAATACTTACTGGGGTCACTTCCATTAGTGTGTGTGTGTGGGCATGTGTGTCCCTCTGTGTGAGAGCAGTAGGTTTGCTCTGGTCTTTACAGATGTGGGGGTTTGTCTGGGCTCCAGCCGAAAGACAACAAGCAGTGGCATGTATCTGCTGCTGAACTGGGCAATAATCTAGTCTATTATTTAAACATGATCTTATTGGCAAGCACATTGGTTTTGTTTTATTAAAATTCCAGCACTTCACATTTTTATTAATCACTTTCCCAGTGCTATTCAGTTGTGTTCTGGTGCCTGTGCTGCGGTGCCATAGCAACACTTGTTAATGCTAATGAAACTGCACCATCCTGAGCTCCCCGACAGAGCAGCCCTGTTAAATATGGCTATTAAGCACAGTTGTATTTCTGTTGGTTCCAGCTCCCAGCAGACACCTGCTCTGCAGAAACTCTGTTCTGAGTTATTAGGATTCGGTAACTTACAGCTTTTCTTAAAGCTGTCATTTAACTGGAATCAAATTCTCATATTCCTAGACAGCAAATGCTACAGAATATGTACAGTGTCTGTAGAACTGACAAGCTTTAGCTGTAGGATTAAGTGTTCTTCTGAAGTGCTCATTTGCATTCAATGAAAAAACAGGCAGGGCTGGGACTGATTGATCTTGGGGGAAGCTACAGGATGTGTTCTCCCCTAGAGCACATGGACATTTTAACTAAATGTCATTCATAGTGTGTTAACAAGCAGAAGTAATAGGTAAATAATTCCTCATGAACTCAGACTTAATTCAACTTAATAGAAGTACTTGAGGGTTTTAATATATTGAGGTAGGAGATGATTATGTACATCAATTCTTCTTTCATTAGGAAGCATATTTGCATGTAGTATTGGTGAGGACCATGACAGGGTGTTTTATTTTCATTATTCTGAGTTTTGGCTTTGAATACTGTTTATTTGGCAAGTCATTAGTCATCCATCTTTTGTGCTCTGGAAAACAAAGGAAATATCCTGTAATCAGTGTAAAATTGCTTCCAAGAATATGACCACAAATTAGGGAATGCTGCTGTGCCAGCAAATAGATGCTGCAGTGCCAAGGCTGCAAAACAGGGAAGCTGTCATGTATGTATTTCAAGTGTCAAGCCCATCCTTCTCCATACTCTTGCACCATCTCAAAAACAATTGATTCCAAGACAAAGCTTTAAAACTGCTCGTTTCTTAAAGAGTTTTAAATGCAGCACTCTTTTGTGCAGAATTACCTATAGGAATACAGCCAGTTTCCCCAATGTACTCTCCAGTGGGGTTTGGTCATTTTGGCAACTAAATGGTTTTGCCATGTGGTCAGTGAGAATTTGGGGGAGGGTGCTCAGCCTTTTTGTTTTCCATTCAGCATCTGTTGGGCTGCCAGTGTGCAGTGCCAGGTTTGCTAGGTGTCTTTTGTTTTCCTGTCATTCCTTCTTCCCTTTGTTCTTTATGTGTCTAAAAACCTGTCTTTTGCTCGTTATTTGGACTCCTGTGTTCACCAGTATGTCTTTGTTATGTTCATTTTTGTTTTAGGATCATTTCAAGTTCTTATGCTGATCTCCTCATAATATTAACCAGCTGTATTAATGAGATAATAAACCAGATTTGTTGGTGATGAATTGATCCATTCAACTATTGGATTTAATTAGAAAGACACTTAACATTCCAGCAGATGTTCTTATTTTGTTTCATTATCCTTGTGTTACCAACAGTGGGATATTTACATCATAAAGTCCTCAGCTTAAGGCCTTGTTGCTGTGCCATAGACTACAAAAAATGACAGGAAACCCATAAATATGTCTTAAGCAAATTTTGATTAATTCCTTTTTCATAATTTCAATTCTCAGACTTTGCAATGCCTTGAATTTTCAAAGTATTCTTCATTTAATAATAAATAGATTAATCTGTTTTAAAATAGTTTGATTTCTTCTTCCCTAGTTAAAACCCCTTGTCTTTGGACTTACCTCCTTTTCGTCTGGTCCTGTGACTCGCACACTGTGGCAGGCTTATGCTAAAATTGTGTGAGACAGCTGAGGCTGTAAAGCTAAGGAGGTTCTGCTTCACCCTACTGCTGCTCACCATGCACCCCTTAGTTGGCTCTTGCCCTTGGTGGACTCTTGTGGCAGCATTTTCAACATTCTTGAGCAAAAAGGAAGGAAGGAATGGTTCATAATGGTAAAGAGCTGGAGTGACTCATCCAAGGATTTGGCAAGCCTGGGAGCCAGCACAAGCAGAAGGGCAATGGCAGATGGGTAGGAGTGGTGGGATAAGGTGGAGAAAGTCAGGATAATGAGACATCCCTGTGCTTCTTGAGGGCACCAAGTGGTTACACTGGGGACCATCTCTGGGGACCTTGCCTTACAACGCTCCCATTCAAAAGCCAAATCTTTCCTTACTTTTCTTCCTGATAATAATATCTGTTGTGTTGGCCATAGCATTGCCTTGCATATTGCTTTGTGATAATTGCATGTGTGATTGTGCAGGTGGAGTGCACTGCCTGCCCTGCTGTAACTGTGTTATAACTGTGTGGGTGGAACATTTACTTAATTGTGCAAACCAACATTGGTTTGGAGCTTAGAATAATTGTATTCAAAAGTAAAGATGTTCCAGTAAGGAAAATTAATCCATTTTCATCTTGTTGGTTCACTAGCTGTGAAGATTAACTAGTCTATATTGTAACAATTCATAAAATAAAATAAAGCCATGTAATTTCAAAGCCAAATGCCTTCAAAGTATTTATTGCATTTTCCCCTGAAGAACTTGGTATACTTCTTAGTTTTAGTTTTCAAAGAAGGTGTTCCTCTGTTCTCTTCATTCTACTAATCTACCTTTTTTAGCTCTGAATTAGGTGTTAAAGACCATAGTTTTATCTGTCCTGTTAAAGGTTGAGCAACGTGGTGTCAGCTGCCAGTTCTGTGACTGAGAAAGGGATTTTCTTATTTTCTGAGTTCAGGGGGCTTTCTGTGAAGCCTTTGGGATGTCCCGTTGCATAACAGTCATGCTGCTGTTCTATTAGACAGAGAGGAAAAACTCAGGGGCAACAACATGATTCATCCAAAATTTAATGGATGGGTTTTATAAGGCTCTCTTCTCACAGAGAGTCTCATGTGTCCTGTGCTGTTCATCACAGACACAATAAGCAAAGGTGATATATTTTGCTGTTAATACACCTTTTATTTTCCTAAGTGGTAAGCAGGAGGGCCAGCTGAAGCATTGCACGAAATCTCATGTTATTTGAGCAAATTGCACCCAAAAAAGTGCTATGCAATGTTAACAAATGCAGAGTAACACAGGAGTGAACACACAAAGAGTATAACCACTGTCTTGTGCATTCACACCTGATTTACAGTTTAAGAGACTGAATCAGAAGAGAATTCAGTGGTTAATTCAATGGTCCTAAAAGCAAGTGAAATACCAGAAATAAAAGGTAAATAGAAGAGAGATCAAAAAAGAAAAAAATCTGTGCTGATTTAGAAACAAATTTTCTTCCACTCTTGGACATTTTCAGGCTACCTCTTCCACGTTACATGAAGGGTAGAGTAGAACTAGCCTTGAGTTGAACCAGGACATCAAGGAATAAAGGAAAAATTTCATAAAATCATTACAAAAATATGAAAAGTTGATGCAAGTTTTTGTCGGTGTTAAAAAAACAAGAATTTCAAATAGTGCAGGAATATGTCAATGGAGAAAAAAAAATAAAAGCTGCTTTTCTGAGGGGCTCATATAGCCTTTGACTTAAACTCTCCCTAGTCAGACTTCTGGAAGACTATTCTGTTAGTGTGATTTCTGTTTGTTTGCCCTATTTTTGTGCCATTCCTAGGTAATTGCTTCTCACCCTTGTCAGCCAGGGCACATGCACCAGGGGAGTATTTAATCCTTCTCTGTGAAGTTATTCTCATTGCAATAGATTCTAAGAGAAAAGCTTGCTACTTTTCCCTCATTTTCAAATGTCTCTGCATGTAGGAGTCTTGGAGTCTGAGAATACATCTGAGAGTTTTTATTTCCCTGTTAGCCCTGAGCTGTGCTATAGTTAACAGCTTTTATTCAGTACCTGTAGCCACTCTGCTCCAAATATAGAAACAAAATTAGCTGCTTTTGCAGAGATTTCAATATTATGCTTGGATTTATTGGTGCTGTTTTGAGGTTTGTGCTACATTAGTCCAGTAAGTGCTGTGCTAAAGGCTGTACATTTGTTCAGCTCTGTGCATTTATTCTCTTGTTCAGTGTTTTTTGTAGCAGATGAGTATAAAGATATTTACATGGATTCCTTTTTCCTTCGCCTCTTCTTTTGAGTGCCTTCGAAAGAAATTGCATAAGCTTCTGCATTTGCCAAACTGCTCTGATAGCCTAAAGTTATTCTCTTGTAGCATTAGCTACTCTGTTTGGGCAGCAAAAAAACCCTTCACCCCAGTTTATTCCTTTCATCAACTCGTGACTACAGTTAAAGACTGAGCAGTTCTGTTTTTCCAGCCCAAGCAGTTGCTATTCACAAGTACCCTTACTAAACAAGGCTCCTTGCCCAAGTTTTGTACCAGTTCCTGCTGCACACACCTATCTGTTGAAAGTTGATTTATTGAGGCAGAAAGGTGCTTATTTATTTGGATTTCTAATGGTTTAAATAGGTTATTACAAGAGAGCTATACCAAACATTAGCAAAAAGCAGTGTTGCTCTTTGCTGGGTTAAGTTGAACTGGCTGACAGAATGTCTTCTTAGTTCACTTGGCATCAGCAATTGCAAAGGAAATTAAGTTCTGCTTTTCTCAGTAAACTTGGTGTAATGCTTCTTCAGGCCACAGGACTGACTGTAAGAATGGACAAAGCTGGACTCTTGCAGGTACCACAAATTTTGCTTGGGAGATTTGACCCTTTCATGAGGATTGCTCTAGCACATGGTGTAGCCACTGCTGTTCTTAAAATAGGGCAAAATGGAACAATTTCTGCAATGCCAGTTTAATAAAGAAATTGCTAAGGGAAGGGAATGAGCTGAAGTGTAGACTAAATTATGAGAAAAAAAAATGTTAGGTTGTGCACAGCAGCTGCATTGCTCCAGGTAACACCAGGCTCTGTGTGCTGCCATCCTTCCTCAGTGCTTGGTTTTATGTGAGAAATTGCAGTCAGTGTAACCCAGCCATCAGTGTTCAGTCAAGGCAGTGCCTTTCCAGGATGTTCTATGTTTCAGAAGTCCTAAATAGAAGCCTCAAGAGTTGTGCAGGACATATGTATATATATAAAATACATATATATTGTTCCAGGAGCAGTATAGAGCTGCTAAAGCTGTGTTCCTCTGCTTTTATCCCCTTTACCACCTGTGGCTCCCAGCAGCTCCAGCTTGCCCTCAGCCCCCTGGGGCAGCCCCACCATTGAGCCACTGCCTGTGCTGTGGCTGCTGTGGAGCTCCTGTTCCTCTGCCTGAACACAGATCTGTCACAGAACTCACACAGGCTTCCCAGGTCTGCCTCTCAATGGGATTCTCCAGCCCTTCTTTAGTTATTTCAGTGTCTTGGTAGAATGGGGGGTAGAGCCCTGATGTATTAACATATTCTCCTAGGAAGAAAGCTAAATTACTGTCATTTTTTTCATTATTTTTCAAATTTTCCATGTAAGCAAGTTACCAGACTGTCAGATTTAGTATACTTGCTAATGTATAACATATATATGTGATTTTTGTTGGGTGAAAGTTATCTGGTAAAAATTAAGGTTCCTTTAACCACGTGTACGTTAAAATTCATGTGTGACAAAATAACAGACTTGAGAGAAGGCCTTTTTCTTAATTCTTCAGGTATCTTCAGAAACTGATGCCCAGGAGGTGCTCTCAGAATAGCAGGAGATGGTTTTGCACTGTGAGGGTGTCTGAGCCTGGCACAGGTTGCCCAGGGAGGTTGTGGAGTCAAAGCCATTTGCATGGTCCTGTGAGAGGATCCTCCTTGACCAGCTGACCTCCAGAGGTCCCTTCCAATCTCATCCAATCTGTCACTCTGTGAAATTTCATTTTTCTACAGAGGTGTTCATGGCACTGCAGGAGTCCAGAGACAGAGCTTATTCTCCTGCTGCACAAACTAACTTCATAATACAGAACACCCATGTTTTCAATTTTCAACTTCAAGAGGGCAGGAACATGGGAGCTTTTTTCTGTTTGCTTTTTGCTATCCAAGATTGATGTATCTAAAACTGAAGATACCTGTTGAAATTGGCATTTGCTTCCAAGATAGACCCTAACCCAAGACTGAGGTAGGATTAATTTGGAAAATGAACACCACATTTTACTTCTGGACAGCTGGAATTTGGTTTGGCTAATGGGGCCAACTGTTTAACTCTCTTGGTCAGTGTGTCTTAATGAATTATACTAATTTATGGAAGAGCTTATGAGTTTAGACCAGTGTTGTTGAAATGGGGAGCACACACATGTAACCCCAGGACAGCATGTGGCAGTGAGTCACCTCTGTGTGGTGTCACCTGGGGAACCTGTGTCTGGCTGGTACAGTGTGGTACAAACAGGGGCCATTCACCTTTCCACATGGAGCCTGGCTGCCCCTTCCTCAGCATCTGTACACTTAGAAAGTGCTGCAGTGGGCACAGGCATCTGGTGGCAGTAATCTTGATCAAGGAAAGTCTTTTGTCATAGAACAGGGAATTAGATGTTAATGTGAAAAAAAGGCAAGACAAATACATATCTTCAAGAGTCAGTCAGAAAATTATAGAAGTATTCTGCAAAAAATAAAAGTATAATTGGGAAAATTAACATGCAAAACAGTTTGTGGTATGCAGTCTAAATCCTTCCTGACACTGAGCAATGTGGCTCAGAGTATCAGGGAGCCACAAAGAGTGGTTTCATTCATATCAACAGGTAGATTGGATAGTGAGAAGAAGAAAAGTAGGTTTCCCATCATAAAATTTCTTTAGTGGTAAGCAGACCACTTGGATGTGACTGACTTGGTGTCAGCTGGGAGTTTCATTTGAGAAAGACACCTGAGAACTGTCCTGTCCTGACCTCCCACTGTCCCTCTTGGAATCAATGCAGTCAACCTGCTTACAAGTATCTTCTCCTCAAGTGATCCATGAACAAAACCAAGACTCAAACAGGTTTTACATGTACTACCTAAAAGTACTCCAAGAGATGTACATTTATTTACTTAGTCAAAATTAATTTTTTTATTCTTATTTTAGATACCGAGTGTATTTTGGAGCCTCTATCTCTGCCAGAAAGTCCAGGTGGTGTTGATGCAGTAGAAAGTTCTCCCTATGTGCCTTGTATTTTCTGCACAGAATGCTATGTCTTAGCAGACCAAAACCAGCTCCTGAAGCACATGATTATTGAACACAAGCTCGTCATAGCAGATGTGAAACTGGTGGCAGATTTTAGAAGGTAAGGGTTATGTCATTTTAAATGAGTGTGTGTGTGTGTGTGTGTGCAGATGTTATTGAAAGCTTTGGAAAAGTAGAGATCATCTTTTTAAAAAGACATTGTGGGAGGATTTCTGCTAACTTTTCTTATGAGCAATTTGCTGCTGGGCTTTAAGGTTGTTTTCCTATTTCCTTTCCTCTCCCTAGTGCCTAGATGTTGCTGGGACTAGTGAGCTCAGTTTTAGAATACATGGCAATTCCTGTGTTTGGCATTTTTTAATATATCCAAGGGTCTTCTCAGGTCCTGTCACTGATCAACAAGTTGTGTGCAAACTAGAAAGCTGGTTTTTAGCAAAGCCCATTCCAGACAATCAGCTTTCCTACTCTGGGGTTTTATTTGTGTAGGGCAAAACTCTTTCTATCCCTGTACAATGTCCTAAAGCTGTGTATTGTACACAGAAGGTGCTCAGTACAGGATCTCTCACATTCTGGGATGAAATTTGTTTGTGCTACTTTAAGGACAGTATTCCCCCATCAAAATCACATTTAATCCTTAACTATGCTTTACAGTACTGTGATCTACACACAACTGTGACTCCTACAGCTGTGTCATTGATCATCTCACCAGGGTCACATTTGGCTTTCTCTCTCTTAACTTCTCCAGTAGCTGGCATGGCCCCAGCTGGCTTGGAACTTCAGAGACAGGGTTCTTGCCTGGCATTTTGCTTTCCACAGTAATGTGTGGGCCAGGAGGAAGGCTAGACAGTACCTGCCAGTCTGTAGATACTTCTGCTGTAGTATTTAAGTGTTAGACAGAAAATTCTCAACTAAAATGGGTTTTCTAGTAGGTCTTCTCTCACTAGTTACTAAGTCAAAATCAAGACCTTGTTTCTATCAAGACTCAAAGAAAAAAAGAAATAATACCATATAATTTAGGAAGAGAAATGTAAGCCATATAAATTAAATCCTTAATCAAATGTATGAGCTTAATGTTGCTTAAAATTGAAAACTGATGGTAGTTTTTGTTAGCTTTTCTGCTGAAGGCAGGCAGAAGGAGAATGTACTGTTCTTTGGAGATAGTACTAGTATCTTTGGGTAAGTGAAGGAATCAGAGCTGCTCAGTCATGGACCACCAGTCTAAGCGTGCTTGGGGGAATTATTTTGCATTAATAGAAATGTATTTTAAAATCACCCCTTCAAAAAGGGCCCATTTAGATTATTTTTGCTGCTAATGCAGTTGGAAGGTAGCCAAATCTTACAGAAAGTGGCCCCAGGACATGAAATGATGGAATTGTTGCTCTGAAGTGTGCTTTCTCTGATTTGCTGTATTAGTAAAATAGTCTAATACTATGCACAAAAAAGAGAATATATTCTGAAGTGTTAAACTGAGGTGAGGAAAATACAGGGATCAACTCTGTAAAGATAGTATTATTTTTATATTTAGCAATGAGTTACAGCCAGTCTTAGGAATACATTTCTTGACGGAACTGCAAGAAGTGGATAATCCATAAAGGACGAATGCTAATGGAAATTTTTTTTCTTTTCTTTTTAACTTTGAAGAATAAAGATAAGTTGGCATAAGGGCAGAGGGAAAAGAGATAAGGAGAATAAGCTTCTGCTTCATGACTCAACCTGATCACTCATTCTGTCTCCCTGGAAGTATCACAAGCCATTGGTTTTATCTGGTCATTGATTATTTGGGTTAAGTCTTATGACATGAAATCCCTTAACTGTAATTTCTGTGACACAGACAGTTGTGGGCAGGTGAGTTTGTACCTGTGTTCATTTCTCTCAGAGCAAGATAGAGACATTTATTAAATCTCTCCATTTGCACATTTATGCCCTAAAAGCTCAAGGATGACTTAGTCTGGAAGAACTGCAGTTCTGTGTAGCAGCTCTTTCAGTGAGCACTGCAAACAGGAGCAGGCAGGGGAGAAGGAAAGGCTCACCTCTCACTCACTGACATCTGAGATGCTGCTGAAGGAGCCCCAGCCACGTGTGCTGGCTCCACTGTGCTCAGCTGTCTGCTGCACCACAGCTCAGTCCTCTGCAGGTCAGAGTCAGCAGAGAGAGAGAAAGATGTGCTCATTCCTTGGCTGCTGCAGGTGAAGTCCTCAAATATATTAGGTGAGAATGGTAGAGGCAGTGTGAAACACTATGGGGTGTGATAGCTGTGGCAAGCAAACTTACAGATTGCACAAGTATTAAAAGCTGCAGCTATTTAAAAATGCTCTCATAATAATGAAAACTGATTTTTTAATTATCTTTTTCCTAATTTGGTGGCACAAAATAAGAAGAAATCATTGAATAGCCTTTGCCTTACCAACTCTCACATGATTTATATCATACATGAGTACAAATTTAAGCAAGCATTTAAACATTTTCAGACTAGTTTTTAGAGTAAAATTCTGATTAGTTAGCACAAGAGTTGCTTGGTTCCCTTTATCATATAAATGAAGTGATGATTTCTCCTTGGTTCGACAGTAGCTTCCTAGTTCAGTGGAAATCTCATCTCAGTTGTGTTCTGTTGATGCAGCTGTAATACCAACAAAGATAGTACAGAATGGTTTTTAAAACACTGTAGTTGATGGGTTAAACTTTCAAGGTATGTTTAGATCTTTTCTTATTCTGCCTGCTGTCTTACCCCCAGGTGTTCAGGGACTTCATTTTTCTGTCTTTCTAGTTGTCTGCCAAGCTACAGCTTTCACTGTAACTCCACAGGAGACCTGCCAAAACCTCACTTTTGTCAAGTTGTTGTTTTTTATTGAGTTTCAGCTTCCTGACTGCATCTTGCAGAACACAGAGCACAATATTTTGGGAATTTGAGAATGCTCTATAATATAGCTTTTCAGTAAAGATGCATCTGAGTGGCACTTCTGTCTTTAGATGTGAATAGGTCACAGTGTTTATGCAAAGCTTGGTGCAAATCTGCTTATTGAGTTCTTCACTTTGTCAGCATGGTTAAACCCAGTTTAAGTGAAACTGAATTAATTTCATAAATTTGAAAACTAATGTGAAGAAAGAAAAAAGGGACACAGGAGTTAAAGAAACAAAAACACATAAGAATTTAGAGCATGAGAAAAACAAGAGCTAATCAATTTTTTATTACAAGTTTTTCAGTGTTTCCTTTTTCACTGATCATCTCCCCCTTATTTTTAAAGCTACATCCTGTACTGGAAGAGGAGGTTTGCAGAACAGCCCATCACAGACTTTTGTAGTGTGATAAGAACAAATTCAAAAGCTCCACTAGGTAAGTATGCTGCTTGCTCACTCTCTGATGGGCAGATCATGGCATAATTTCTGGATAATATACTGCTGCTTTGATCAGCCAAGTGTGTCTGACACTAGGGCAGAAAACACAGGAGTAATGTTTAACTCTTAGGCACATATCTAAAGTTACCTTTTCCAAGGATTGCAACACATGCTTCAGCACTGTGCTGAGTGAGGATGAGATCAATAGAGGCTTAAATGTGCTGTGAACTGGGGCCTGCTGCAAATCAAGGCCTGGAAGCAGAGCTGCTCACATCGTGCCTGGGGAGACCTTGGTACCGATGAAACATCAGCGATGTCCTTCCAAAAAGATGAGAAGCATTCCCAGTGAGCTGCCTTTGCTGACTTCACCCTGCCCACCTCCTGCACTGATGCTGCTAATTCTTCTTGGACATCAGGGCCACATCCCCCTTCCTTTCCCCTGCCACAGTGCTCCCTGTGCCAGGAGATGTCATCCTCACAGGAGCCACACAATTGTGCAGTTTCCTGGGCTCCAGCACAAGTCTGAAACCACAGTTCACTGTTCTGCTGCATTGGTGGGGTGGCATATTCCATCCTTGGGACAGTGTTGGCTGTGTGAAGGAAGTGTTTTTCTCAGAAATAGCTCTGATGCATTACTTTGGCTTTCCTTTTCTAACAGAAAAACACGGTTTACCTAAAATAGATAACTTTAGAGCTTTTCTGCATCTTTAATTCTCAACTGAGACCTTAAAAGAGAGGAAACACTGCATACAGATGGTGTGAGAGATAGTTAGAAAGTGGAAACTGAGTACAAAATGGATGAAAGTAATTTTTTTCAATTATTTAAAGTAATTTAAAGAAAAGTAGCTCTGGAAAACATGAAAATCATTCCAAAAATCATAATTCTGTTTCTTTTACAAACACTTACCACTCAGTTTGAAAACTGCAAATCAAGCACCTGGAGAGCAGAATTATGAAATATCAATGAGCCTTCTCCCTCTCTCCCCCTCATCACCCCTCCCTCCCCCTCCAGAAAATTGTTCTTATCTTAACTCATTTTCTTTTGTATTTTCCTACATGCTGAGTAATTGTAATTCCTTTGAATAAAATTTGTTGCATTCTTCAATTGGATGTGACCATAAATAGTAAAAAGTTTGCTAAAGATAAAATATCTATAAAATATATAATTAAAAATGTAGATTAGGCAAGTCTCAATGTATGGTACTGAACAGTTGTGTATATCCACAGGTGGAAAACTATTTGATGGTAAAAGGTAATGTGATAGATCAGAGCAAGAGGAGGATATACCAAATTATGATAGCTTCTGAAAACTGACAGTTACTTAGGGAAATAACTGTTAAGATAAAATTAAAGGGTATTTCAAATTTCTTTCATGCTGACTTTAATCTGTAACCAATGTAAATGCTAATTGTTTTATGTATCCAGAAGAACCATCACAAAAATGAATAAAGCTGGTAGTGGAGAAAAGCTGTGCAGGACTTTCGCCTTCATACTCCAATATAAATATGCACAAATATTTAAACATGTTTCATTAAGTTATGAAATTAAACTAACTGACTTTTGTAGGTTAAAAATCACATCCTTACATTGTTAATGTATTCCAAAGTCTTAGCAAATTATCTGCCAGTAGTATCCAAAGCAGCTGCAACTTCCCATTCCTTACTCACACTTTCTAATCTCTTAACAGAGGAACAGGACAATTATTTTCTTTTATGTGATGTTTTACCAGAAGACAGGTTACTTCGAGAACAGCTTCAGCAAAAGAGACTGGTAAGAAGTTATTGTTTCATTTTTTAAGGTAAACACTCCAATAAAATAATATATAATAACTTAGCAGGCATTTTAAAGTGAAAGCATTTTTTGCAAGATGGCAAAATTCTGATTTTTTTTAAGCTCATTTCTCTAGCTGCTGCACAATCATACACAAATCTCCTGTTTATAGATTTTTCCTTGGGATAAATGTACAGGTTGTGTGTCAGTGTTCCACACAAGTGGAGAATACACCCAGAACCCTGAAAAAGGTTGAGTGTGCTGAACATTTTTCTGCTTGCAAGGATCTGCAATGCATTGACACACTCTCTTTCATGAAATAATACACATCTAGGGAAATAAGCAAACTAGAACTTGGTGTGAGATACGGTGAGCAGAGAAGGTGACATTTACCTACAAAACCTTTGAGCAAGCTGTTTTTGTGCATTCTCTCTCTCCCAGATTTCATTAATTCACAGTCTCATACTCACAAGCACCGTGGTGTGTGAGTGGAGAAAGTCTGGCCAGTATTGTTTCTGTGAGATGCAAAGGACATGAAATGCCAGCTCTTGGGTCCACATGAGCCATTCTGGTTCTTCTTGCCTGATGCCAGCCTAGTACTGTGGGCAGACCTTGCTGAGCTGTTAGGCATTGTCAGTTCTGAATGTATGTCAGTTCTTCAAGTTCAATCTTGCTGAGCAGCTTCCAGGAGTCTTGGGCCAGATTTTTGGGCAGTGGGGTTTTTCCTGGTTTCTTGTTTGAAATAGACATCTGGAGTCAGGTTTTGCTGTTGGGCTGATTTAGAAATGAATGTTACATGGTACATGGCAGCCTTGTTGACCATCTCCTCATGTTAGGATGCAGGGAATTCCACTGGAGATGCACAATACCCTGTGTCTGCACTGTGAGATGTGAGAGTGCAGGCCTTGGGGTCTTTACATTCCTCAGTTTAGTGCTGGCAGCCATGTCCAGAGAACTGTCAACACAGGCCTTTTAACCCTTTGTTGTGCTGTTTCTTCTGGTATGTTTATATTACAAGTTTGTACATACACAGCATGCAAATAAAGACACAGTAAGTGATGTGCATTCAGAATGAAGGAGAACCTTACAAAACCCAAGTTCTAGTCCTAGGGAAATTGGGATTGGCAGGCAAAATCCAGTTGGTTCAGCTACTCTGTGAGTGCTATTCCTGCTTGCTGGCAACAGTAATATTCTTCAGCTTAAAGTAGTGAATGACTAGTGAATCCCCAGAATTCGAGGAATATATACAAGTCTTACACAGCTTTCCATAGGATCCCAGCTTCTGAAAAGGAGAAATTCTGGTGGTAGTTCTTCAACTGGAGATTTCCCATGGAATTAAGAGTTATCTGAGCTGAAACCTGCCTTTCTATATAGGCCCACTGGATTAGCATGGATTCAAAAAACCAGCTGATGCAGTCATGCCTAGGATGCTTCCCTTCCAAAGCTGTCTGGGATCAATAAAAAAGGTTTGTCTGGATCAAAATCTTACCCTTGACAGCAGCTAAGTGTCTCTGGTATTTGCTGTCTTCTGATCTAGTAGTGATCCTTTCCCAAAATACTCACTTTGTCTCCTGCAATTGGCAGCTCAAAAATTTCTGAATTCAGTAATATGAGCCTCCAACTCTGAACCCACAACACCTTCCAGGATCCCCACTACTTGCAGGAGTGAGCTGTGCAGCAGCTTGACCACACACTGGGAGAGAGCCTTGTATTTGGTCATTTTGAACCTGTCATGTCACACCTGTCAGGTTTTTGTATTAGAAGAGATGGTGAAGAATTTGTCCTTAGTATTATCCAAACCATTCGTGACTTGTCTCCTGATTTATCTGCCTTACATTCTGTCTTTCATTAGTCCTGTGCTGGAGGGCACACTCATGGTGAAGAAGGATAACAACATCCTGGACTGGTTTAGGAAGAGTGTAGCAGTCAGGTCAAGGGAGATTGTCCTTCCCCTCTACTCAGCACTGCTGAGACCACATCTGCAGTGCTGGGTCCAGCTCAGGGCTCTCCAGTACAAGAAAGATATGGACTTCCTTGAGCAACTCTGGTGCAGGGGCACAAAGATGCTCAAGGGACTGTGACATCCTGCATAGGAGGAGAGGCTGAGACAGCTTGGACTGTTGAGTCTGGAAGACAAGGCTCACTAAGGGGAACTTACTGATGTGTATAAATACTTGACGAATGAAAAAGGAGACAGATTCTTCTCACCTGAGCCCTGAGGATAAGAGGTAATGGGCATGAATTAAAAACCAGGAAATTCCCCCTGAAAACAAAGAGACACTTTTTTTTTTTACTGGGAGGGTGGTCAAACACTAGAGCAAGTTACCCAGAGAGGTTGTAAACTCTTCCCCTGTGCACAGTCAAAAGAAAACTCAACACACTCCTGGGTAGCCAGGTAGAGGTGACCTTGCTTGGGCACAGGGGTTGGACTTGTTGCTCTCAAGAGATCCTTGCAACCTCAATGATTAAGTGATTTGAGGTTGAGGAATGCTATTTAGTGGTTCTTCACAGTGCATAATTTCTGCACTTCTCTGTATCTTTAACAGTTTTCTACAAAACTTCTGGGTTTGTGAAAGACATGTGGGCATGCAGTGTCATAATGATACTTGTTTCCCACGTGTATGTCATGTTTGTGGCTTTCAGGGAGGAAAAAGGGTTGTGTGCAGCTGATGTTTACATAGAACCATCTTATTACAAATAATATCTCCTAGCTGCTATAAATTGGAGTGTACCTTTTTGCTTTTTAAAGGGCATTTGTTTCTGATTTTGTGGTGTTTCTTACTATGCAGTTCTGTACCAACTAAGCCTTCTCTCCACTGCAGTGCCAAGGGCATGAGGAGTCTGTTGGCAGGTGAGCAATCTCATCTGCTCTGCAAGTAGACATTTCCTCAAACTCTGGAATGAGTGGAGAATTTAACCCAAAGCAAGTGCTGGTTTTGTTTACAGAGTAATTAAATTAGGAAAGAAAGAAATATGCATTTTTATTTTGGTGCAAAATCATTTGCAGTTATCACTGTTTTGAATTTCAGAATTGTATCCTCGGTTTTTACAGAAGGATTTTGTGAAATCGAGCTGCAGCTGTAGTTGGGGCTAATGGAGTCACTTCTTTAGTTACAGCAATAAAGTCTGTTTATTTTTTCATTTCCCTTTGCTGCAATCTGAGTGTTGACTTGCAAGTTAAATAGATATTTTGCTTTGTAAAGCCTTTACCTCCAGACAAGTCCAGCAATTAAGAGTGAGCTGGCAAATGGGCTCATGTGAGTTGCGTAGAATAAAGACCAGAACTATACAACTTTTGGTGATTTTTCTGCATCCTTTGAATCCTCACTGCTGTCTCCAACAGCAAGCCCAAACAAGGACAAATGCTGTCTTTAAAATGTGCTGCCTGAAGCATTTCATTCTGCAGTTTTGAAACTGCAGTTTAGGAATATTTCAGGCTGTATTGCAGCAGGGAGCTAGCCAAGGTGGATGTCATGCAGAGACATAATGGTGATTGTGATGTATTGAGAGAGTCCAAGGAATGAGCCTGAAGTAGGTTAGAGAGCACAGCTTGCTGAAATAGCTGACAAGGCTGTGAAATACAAAACAGATACAGTCTTTTGGAAAAACACAGTCTTGACAAAGATTTCCTAGTTGTGAAGCACTGCCAGGCAAGGAAGTACCGGCAGCAAAACTGAGGATACATGGAGGGGCAGTGTCAGAATAAGGCACCTGGGTGTTTTCTTTAAATAAAAAAACTAACATCCCCAGACCTATTTTTTTGAAAATACATGCTTCCTACAACAGCACTGACCTTGTCCTGCTGTCATGCATACAGATATTCACCCATCGTCTGACTGGTAGTTTTAGGTGGGAGCTTCTCTTTCTCCCAGTAAGTAAAGACCCCAAAGAGGAGTCTTCACCAAGACTGCAAGCTGTCCCAGCTTCCCAGGAAGAGCTGTTTGTGTATGATCCCCAGTTTGTCACAATCTGAGGCTGAGACAAGGTTCAGGAGGTTGAAGATATGCACTGGAGGGGAAGAAGGTGTTAGTCCAGTTTAGTGTAATGCAACATCAGGAGTGCTTGTGGCATGTGCCACAGCTTCTTACAGAAACTGCCAGGGCTGTGTCCTCTACCAGGAAAAAGCCCTCTAGGTCGCCTGCAAGTAGCTGTGTAGGACTGAATTTGCCAGTCCATGGGGTGTTAGGTGGTTACCCATAAACCTGCTCATTGATACCAGAGGTGAAGCTGAATCACAGCTAGAAACATTAAACTGATACATTTTATACAAAACTATTTAAATAGTTGCATAAGATCTCACCCTGGACTGTATTTATTTCCATGCACCATGTAGATAAAGTTAAGATAATTTTACTGGAGCTTAGCTGGGACACATACTGCCTTTGGAAAAATTTGGAATATCTGTGAGAACCCTCACTCAAAACATACTAACATCTGGTTTGTGCCAGCAGTACATTTCAATTTTATATGTTCATTGTTACAAGTAAGGATAAATATGTATAATAAACTTATGTGATGGAATGATTTTATGATTATGGTTTTCTCTGAATAACTATATCTGTTCCTTTTCATAGAGAGAAATTCTAGAACAGCAACAACAAGAGAGATATGACACAAGTTTTCATAGTGTGTGTATGTTCTGTGATCAAGAATTCACAGGAAACAGGTTTGTTTATTGCCCTGTTTGCTTCTGTTTTATTTTTTGATACCTGCTCGGCATCTTTGTTTATGTTTTCAATGTCATTGAACCAGTTAATGCATAATGGTAGGACTCAGACGCTAGAATTAACTTTAAGGTATAGTTTATGTATTTCTTTCAATTGAAGTGGCATTTTAAATAGATTCTGTCTTCTCAAACTTTTTTATTTATTCCAGTGCAATTATTTCTACTACACAGTATGCTGGAGTTGGGAACAAACCATTTTAAAGAGAAACTTCTTTTTGCAACTGTTTTAGTGACAAGGACAGCTGTGTAAGCTAGTGTGATGGTTAAAAAAACTTTTCATCCAGTTGTATACTTTCTTGTTTAAAACTCACCTAACTAGTGTGAATTTGAATATCAAATGAAAAAGAGGAGAGGAAAATTAGAGTGAGAGCAGAGGGCTTTACAACATCAGTCAAGTGTGAGCAAGAATTGCACTGAAGTGCATGCTCCAAAGGAACTGTGTTTATTCAGAGTAAATCAGTTTCAGTTGGGGAGGGTAAGTCTGCTTGCATGGGTAGTTCTGGTAATCTGGACAGATAGAAGCACCAGGGGTCATTTTCCTGCAGGTCATCCCAGTGTTCTGTGAGTGTCCCTCTCTACTGCCTGGTGACATCCTCTGCTTTCTCCTGAGTCTGACAGGCAGAGGGCATGTTTGAAAATCATGCCTGGACCAGGTAAAACCAAGCATCAACATTCAAATATTTCTTTAGTCCTCAAAAGCAGAAGCTGAGGCATATAGAGAGGTTGGGCACCTAAGGAATTTACCAGTATATGTCTGTCAGAAGAATATCTTATTTAAACATCCATTATTTTGTGTACACTTTTGAGTGCCATTCATGTTGCTGGTGTGAAGCAATATTGATGTAAAAGCACATTGCATCCAAGAATTTCTGCTCTGCTAATCAGCAGAGAGAAGTCTGACGAAGGGCTTTTTGGAATGCTTCTCAAGGGGGTTGTTTGAAATGTGATTTGCTTATACAGAGTAATGAATGAGCTTTGCTAACAGCGAGGGTCAAAATAAACTATATTGTAATTTTCATTTAAAGGATTATATTTCATGCATGTGGATGGAGCAGTTGAAATGTTACTGAACATTCAGCAGAGCTGAAAATGAAAAGCTTCCTGTTTCAATAAAATTGCATTCTTATTTCCTAGCAGTGGCAGCAAGACTATTACTGTTTATTTAACATTGGCTTTTATGCAGTTTTAGAGCCATTGGTGTATTTTAAATAAGTAATTAAATTATTCTTATGTATATGCAAGAATATGTAACATTCTATTTGAATGTCTTTTGTAGATCTGTTCTTCTCAATCATATGGCAAGAGAGCATGCCTTTAACATTGGGCTGCCAGATAACATTGTGAACTGCTATGAGTTTTTGGCTGTATTACAGGAAAAGCTTGACAAGTAAGTAGAGTTTTGTTTGTTTTCAATAAACTTGGGTTGTATTTCTTTTAACTTGGAAATAGTAAAAATGAATTCCACATTTGTGACTAGTTAAGAAGAAGCAAAGAGAACATGTAAGTTTATTATGAGTCCTCTTAGAAGTCTTTTTGTTGCCTTATTGAAAGCCAGTTCCTAACAGTTAATAAATAGTATGAAGTCAAGTGCCATGTTTCACTTAGGTGTTGCACAGTTTGACATCGATAATAGCACATGCCTTTTTCTCATAACTGTTAGCATTAATGTTCTTTCTCATTGTGACAAACTTTTTGCTAAACATCTCCTTAACTGCTGAATACAGAGTCCTTGTTCCAGTCTTCTTTTGCCTCCATCTACCATCGCTGTGGGATGTTTGCTCTCTCCCTTTTGTACTGCTTAGAGAGCCAACCCAGAGCAGAAGGGGATAGATACATGTTAACTTTTCCCAGAAAAGAAGACATTTTAAGAATGCCTTCTCTTTTATCATTGGTGTTGCCGAATGCACTGAATTACCATGCTCACTGATAATTTGCAGCTCTACTGTTCATCAGTAGGACCTGAAGCTTTCAGTTCAAGGCGGTTTTCTCAAACCTGATCCTCTCTATAGTTAATGCACATGCTGAAATTGTGTCCAGAGGAGTGAAAGGCCACTCCCCCTACAGCTGAGAATAAACATATTAGCTATGCTAGTAGAATAGTACCTGAGAATAAATTACTAGAGGAGAAAAATCTTGTTTCAGGCAAATAAAACTGCATTATGTATGCTGACAGAAAGCCTTCTGTACTCTTCATGGGAATGCCTTTCTCAAGTAGAGCAAACACTTTGCTGTTAGCAGGTGGAGCAAAGCAGATATTAAAATTCATAGATGTATTCTGGCATCAGACCTATGATTCCCCAGCAAGGCAATCTTGATTTGAAGTCTGCAAGCATAGGGAGAGCTCAAAACTTCTTAAATGTCTTGAAAGGCAGAATGATACTGAGAATCCTGAATTCCTGCTGCACACAAAATATCTGAGGGGAATCTGGAAACAAAACAGTTTTATGATGCTGATTTAAGGCAATGCATGTTCTGTTTTGTTTGAATTGCTCTGAAATACATACTGTGGTAAAATTCTCATTTGTTAATGAATGTTTTCACCTTCTTAAGTAATGTGTATATACACCTAAATAATACTTTCCTGTCTATGTACATACATATATGCAGGTACCTATGTGTATGTATGTCTGTCTGTGAATTATATTTACTACTCTGTGTGTGTGGATATGAATTTACTTACAGAATTTTACTTAGGATTTCAAAACCCATTGACCATCCTGGCAAACTTTCATTTGCCCTCCCTGTTGAGGTACAACTATAAAAACTTTCTGTTTAGCTAATTTAGATTGTTTCAAAAGATAAGTAGTGTGTTCACAGTTTGTTTCTTTTCAATCTGAATTACAAAGGAGCAATTACAGATGGATTGGATGTTAGTGTAAGTCCATGCTGAGTTACAGAGCTCACACAGTGAGCAATCAGCAGCCTTTCTGTGCCTGCTTTGGGTAATCAGACTTTTCTCCCACTTTGCATATGGGGCAAATAGTAAAATTTTTTGTTATCTATATTTATCATTTTTTGTGATTGTTATTTCTGTTTGACTCTACTGTGATCTAAGATTATCTTGTAATTATTTTTTTTTCAAATAAGCTTTCTGTTTCTTTTAGTTTGCTGTGACATGCTTAGGTTAATCATATTATATATAACTCCAGCTTATTTAAGTTTATTATTTTACACTATTTTCAGTTTAACATGTTTAACCTGTTTAACAATTTAACCTGTTTACCTTTTTATCTTAGCTTGCAGTGTTTATACTGTGAAAAAGTCTTCAGAGACAAAAACACACTTAAAGATCACATGAGAAAGAAGCAGCATCGCAGAATCAATGCCAAAAATAAAGAATATGACAAATTCTATATCATTAATTACTTGGTAAGTAGTTCTGTGAATAATTAGCAAATTGACTAAAGAGATACAGACATTATCTGGTTAAAAGTGAATAAATCCAAACTAGCAATTAGTATAAAGGTCAAAAATCAAGTGAAGTATTCTTAAGAAGTATGCTCATTTATGGTGTGATATTCTGGATAATTGTCAAACTTAAGCACTAGTAAACATTTTTTCTTGAGACTTGATTTTGAGAGATGCAAGAGTGTAGCTTGAAGAGACACTAATCATCATGTCATTAGTGCTCAGTCTCTGCTTTAAAAACAGAAGGGAAGGTGAGATTGAGCAATTAAGTAAATGGAGGCCTAACTTAAAGCAAGTTGGCTTCGAGCTCATTTTCTACAAACCTGAAGCTGGAAGTGCTCTTCAGAGGATAAATTAAATGCAAAGAGGAGGAAAATGAAAGACACAGAGATGAAAGAAAAACAGTTAGTTTTTAGCCTCCAGGTAGGTGTATGTTGCTAAATATTTTTTTATCTCAGACCTCTGAGAGAGTGTGCATGTGTATGTAACAGATTTTCATTTGCTGCCTTCAACTTATGAATATAGGAGCTGCTTCAAAAGCTGCTATGTTCTGTCCCAGAAATAACTGTGGTTCACCTGAAGTAGTCTTTGTGCCTTCTACATGTGCTAATATCCAGGTTATAAATAGGCATTCATGACTGTTTTACCTACTCTTTCCTTTTAATTTCTCTCCATGGGTGTTATATTAATACTGAGAACAAAAATTTATATGTTTAATGCTCTGCCAAGCCCCTTCTAACCAAGACAGAATGATTTCCCTTGGTGACATTTTATATTTTTCTTCCAAAGATCAGTGATCTGAGACCTGGAGGTTTTTTCCTAGATATTCAAATGTCTCAATGTTGAAAACTGACCTGTATTTGCTACACAGTGAGGAAAAAGTTGTGAAGCTGTGTAGGGTAGATGTTCTTAGATCCTTCACAGAACTGAGCATTTACTTCTCCTTTGGAAGTTAACAGATTTTAATTTCATATAATTGTTTTAAGTGATTTTAATAGTTTCTACCTTCTCTGCTTGTCCTGCATGAAATATTATGTTTTCAGAACTTGGCATCTTTTTAAATGATCTTTTGTCTCTCATTTGCATTCATTGTTTACATTTTAATCTGTTCCATCTTAGATCAGGAAATTGAGCTGGGTGACTCCCCAGAATCTCTGAGAACCATGAAGCACTACTTGAGAAATCTGAGAGACATGGGAGAGACAGGGAGGTCATAACATGGATACAGACACAATGGCTGTGCCATGTTAATAAGCAGAATATGCCAAAGTAAATATGACAGCAAGGCTGATATTCACATACCTAACCTGTTTTTTCCAGTTGCTCCAAAGCTGGTGGTCTTGCCCATATCACCTGAGGATGGTCTGTGTTCTGTGCTTGCTGACCCACATGCAGGTGTGCTCTGAGTGATGCTGCTGCTTGTGTGGCCCCAGACCATGCAGACTTTGACAGTCAGGGCCTTGGTCCCCTCTGCCTGCAGCTGGGATTCTGGCCAGCACCTGGCAGGGTGCCTTCCTGTGCCAGCCTGATCCAGCTCAGGTGCTGGTCACTGAGTAGCATCACTCAGACATGCATTCCTTCATGTTCTGGAAATTACAGACAACAGTAAATATGACTCAGATAAGCTATGTCAAACCACCAAAATGTTTAAAATTGGGCAGTGGGTACTGCATATGCAAGATCTGCGCCAGTACATCTTCTGGGACATACTTGAATGATCACAATTCTTTGTCTGGCTCTACATGCTCTGCTACAGCCACATTGTCTTTCCACACATTTTCAGTTGTCTCCACTACAGTCTACTCAGGGGACTGTTTCTGCTCAGCCTTTCTGATCCTTCTGACTATACCCACATCAGAATTTCTGACATTTCTTCTTTTAAAGGAAGAATTTTTTTTAAAGGTCAAAAACAGACTAAAAACTCTGTCTTAAACACTTATAAGATGGTTCACTAATAAAATACATGTTTGCACACAGGAAATTTTTTTGAATGTTCCTACATAATGGAAAGTGTTTGCTTTCCAAACAGCCTTTTATAACCCTTTTTTTTCTGCACAGAGACAGGAAGACTAAAAGGAACAACCTCAGTTTCTTCACTAGGAGTTCAGTAGATTGGCATTTACATTTTAAGGAGGAGATATTCTGTAGAGCACATACATGCTCTACAGTAGATTATATTAAATATGATAGGATGGATTTTTTTCAAGCTGCAGCTATATTCAGTAAATTCTAGATGTTACACAAGATCTGCTTTTTGTAATGGCTCAATGTAGTGATTTTCTTTCTCTCCCCTAACACCTCACAACTTACCAGAATTTTTTTTAATGTGTACTATCAAGATTTACTCATTTTTCCCAATGAGTGTTAGAGGTGTGTGTTTCACATTGCTGTAAATGCCCAGGGGATTATACAATTTCAAAGACACAAACATGGTTTACATATCACATCTGAAATGATTCCCCAGTGGATTTGGAGGTCTTTTGACTGTATTGTGTAAGTGTGGAAGATTATACCAATCCTACAGAATGGCTTGAAGTGTTAATTCAGAGACATGAATTGGCACTGGAGTGCAAAGAACTAAGCAACAACGTATTTATGATATACAGATGTAGAATTCCTTATTTTCTTTTCTTAAAAAAAAAAAACACCTAATTTCCTTGCTTCTCTGTGTGTATTATCCTGTGGCCCCATGGCACACCTTACACAAAGAGCCAAGTAAAAATGGAGAGAGAACTTTGTAATGTGGTGCCTGCTGGAGGCCATGAAAGAACAGAAGGCAGTATTAAAACTCTCTTATTCCCAGAGGAACAGAGGCAAACCCAGACTGACAAGACCTTCCTTTTTGTATTCACCTGATTGTTACCAGCAGCACTTTTAGGTATGGAGTATCCTTTGTAGGAAGGCCAGATGTCTGTTTTCAAATTGACTAATGGCATGTATCTATATACAGTATGTAGCATCAGTGAATTAATACACTTACAACTGAACTAGGCAGCTGAGAAATGGTACCTGCTACTTACTAGAAAGCTTGTTTCATAAAGCCTTTATTTTCCTCAAAAACAAAAAGATATTTTCTCCTTATTGCCAAGCTCTAGGTCATCACTATTATCTGGGGGCCAGGGGAAGAATATTTTATTATGGGAATCACTTTTTATATTTAACCTCTTTTGATTTGTAGTGTTTATTTTGTAAAATAGTAAAGGGAAACTCTTCATAAGTTGGTGATGATTCAAGATTTAATAAAATCCCCCAACTGGGGAATGCTTCATATTGAAATTCATCCAATGAGGATTAACTAACATTGGGGTAAGGCCATCTCCTCTTCCTGACGCACCATCTCGAGTCCTGCAGCAATATAAACCACATAACATAACTCAGATCATCACAGCAAGGCAGGTGAGAAAAAGGGAAAATTTGCAGGGGAAATCAGCATATGTTTGGAGTTTGTGAGCTGCCCAGGCCTGGATCTCCATTTGCATGTAGTTTGGGAACTGCTCTTTAGGGAACACTGCTTGAGATACCAGCTGCTGTTTCTAGTTTCTCCCATCTCTGCACTTTTTTCAAGATGGGATGTGTTGCCTCAGTGAGGCACACAGACTTTCTTCCTGTAGAACAGCACTGTAGTTGCAAAGGTAAATTGCCAGTGAAGCATTTCATCTCTGTGCATTTAGACTACATTTTGGAAGAGGAATTAATCAAACCACACACATTTGCATGTTCTCATTTTTCTATAGCATCATCCTCTCTGTGAGGCACACAGAAAGTATTTAAAAGAAAAAGTTGTTTTTTCTTGAATATATAGCAAGGCCTGCAGGGTTTTTTTAATTATGCATTTTCTAGTGTTTGAACTATTAGCAATGTCAAGTCTCATTTTTTCTCTGGTTTTGTTAAGAATTTCTTGGGAATCTCTAGAGATCATTCCTGGCAGCTCTTGCATCTTGGATGAAAAAGCAAAGAAAATTGAATACTTAACAAAGGCACCCTTGGTCCCAGATGCCCATCAAGATGGAGAACTGAAAAAGTGTTAAAAAAAAAAAGAAGAAAAACCTGAAGGATTTTTAGGAATGTTTCAAAGAACTCTTTTCCACCCAATTGCTCAGATTCAGTCTCCTGCCACTTTCATCACAGTGTTCCTAGTTATCCATTCACCATGCAATTTTCCAGTGATACAAGACCTGGTTAGCTTTTAGCTTTTTCCTTTTCTTTTTTCACCTCTGAATATAAATAGATGAGGGAAACAGAGACATCTTACAAGCTCCATCTCTGCCTTCTTCACAGAAACACCATTAAAAACATCAGCAATAACAAAGCTCAGGCATGTTTTTTCCCTTTCACCTTCAATTAAAAGGTGAAGCTTAAGGCTGCTGTTTTGAACATACTCTCTTGTGCTGATACACTTTGAGCTGGTAAGGGGAAACATGGTGAGCATTCCTCTTCATTTTGCAGTGGTTGTGAGCCACTATGTGCTCATTAAGGTGCTAGCATTAGCAGACATAGGAAAGGAGTGTGCAGCTGGGAGAACATGTGGTGAGAGGTGTTAATGGCTTCATGATATCTCACAGTAATGGTGACGTTAATGAGTCTCCCCTCTCACTCAGAGAGCTTACACACTACCATGTAGTATCACTGAATTAATTACACAATTTTCATTCTGTAATATATGATGACATTATGTTTAGAGCTGTCTAGGGACAATTGTTTATCATTTTCCTGATAGACACTAACAACTTTAAAAATTCTCATTAAATTGTTAAATGATGGATATCTTTTCCTTCTTTTTCCAAACACCCATAAAGGCAATAATCACACTTGTTACTAAGAATGTTATTAAATATATTTATTAGTAGGGATATTTCAATAAAATCAATTAAAGTATTATCTTTTTATTAGCTGTCTTTTTTTTTATGGGACAAGATCATCAGTTGTAATCTTTGTGAATCCTCCATAGCCATCAGGTTCAAAAATACTATTCTGATTACTGGTTAGTTTACTTGGGTTTATTTGTTAAGGCAAGAAGAATCCCAAGAAAGAAAAACACTAGCTAAAGATCACTGCTGGTATTTGAGTAGAGCCCTTCAGCTTTTTATTGACTGTTATTTACATCTCAGTCCTGCTGAGAGTGCTCCCATTGTGCTGAAGGCTGCACAAATGTATTGTGATATACTTCTTGCTGAAGGTCTTTAAGGTATAAATAAACAACACAGAAAGCAAAAGGAGGAACAGAACACCATGAATAGATGTGCTTACGTTCATGCCTGAGAAGAGGAGAGAAGACAAAGTGGAGCTCTGTGCCCTGGCTGTCCTGCTTTCTGGAGCACACTGG
The DNA here is from genome assembly GCF_027887145.1 of Ammospiza caudacuta. Taxonomy (NCBI): domain Eukaryota; kingdom Metazoa; phylum Chordata; class Aves; order Passeriformes; family Passerellidae; genus Ammospiza; species Ammospiza caudacuta. The sequence continues at coordinate 51,698,757 of NC_080597.1, forward strand.
CTGAGCTGACACCGGAGCACTTTCTGGAGCACTTCAGCTAAGCTGAAGTAGTTGCAGGGAATGTTTTTTGTTTGCACTGGCACAGCCTTGGCAAGGACAGCTCTGAGTGCTGCAGCTGGAGCCCCACGTGGGGCAGCTGCATGGAGCAGCACCTGCTGCTGGAAAGGCAAGGTGGGCAGATGGGAGGGCAAACTTGAGGTATTGATAACATACCTGCCTCAGGAACACTTGGGAAGTGTTGCACTGTAGGGGGATAGAATATAAGAAAATAAAGGTAGTATAGAAAGTAATCTTACCCCCAAGGAATTGCAGCTGGGTTAATTATTAGAGGTTAGGAGCAGGCCTGACTTTCACAGGCCACAGCTGTCACCAATAAGAAGAAGAGTGTTATAAAAGAGTGGATTGGTGGGTTGAGGGGAAGTGGAGTTGGTTAGCTACTGCAGGAAGAACAGAGGCAGTGCTTAGAGGAGATGCCCATGAGAAACATTAAGGAGGTATGAAACTCTTGCAATAAGGAGACAAGAATATGAAACCTTTGCAATATAATGACAGCATTGCACCGCTGGTTTTCTTGAGAACTCTGTGCCGAATCATCTTCCTCTCAGCTCTGTGTGGGAAGTGCCCTGTTAAATGATGAAAATAATTCTTACTTTAAAAATTCTTACTAAAGTAGTGTTGTATGACTACCTTTTACTCACAGCAGTACTGAAGTGATCCAAAATAAGACATTGATTGTGACTTCTGAGATGTTCATTCAGTTCAGTGAAAATGTGTGATGAGAATTAGGAGATGTTTTTGTCTTTTCTTTTGTTTTTTCCCCCCAGGAATTTGGAAAGTCCTGGGAGGAAGTGCAGTCAGAGGATGACCGGGAATTACTGGATCGCCTAGAAGAGTAAGAGTTACTTATGTATCCATTACACAGACTTGCAGGACCATTATTTTTTTAAGTAGTTGCAGGGAAAATGCTGTGCACAGTTAGTACACAGTTTAAATTCATTTAAGCCAATCAAATCAGCTCCAAATTGTCCTCATTAAAAACACTTTTCAGCAATGAGCGCTGTAATTTCCATATTTCAACCACAAGCTTGTTTTTTGTTTCCTTAGAGCTCAAACAAGAGCCTTCTGTCTTTGTAATGATGCAGACAAAAAGCATTGTTGTTTAATTTTGCACCAGAAAACATTTGAACAGATTCTGCTCAAATTTAAAAATTAAAAGTAAGCATCAGAAGTGTCAGTATGAAGAAGAAATTGTATTAAAAATTGATAAAAAAAGTAATAACTAGAGATTAAAGAAGGATTTCAAAGGAAGCCTCTCAGCAGTGCTGATTCAGGGCAACATCCACCTCCTCTGCGTTCTTCTGTGGTCCAGGCCCTCAGATCACTGCAGAGGTGATTTCCTTGGCCATAGCAAATTGAATAATCAGAGAGTAATTTATGGGAATCAAGGTCCCTGATCTTCCTGATTCTCTCTGTGACTTGAGGGTAATTTTACTTGACTCTGCCTGGTGCAGTAATAGTTCTATCTCTCAGCAGCATTAGGATTTAAATGTTTTGGTAAAGTATTCTCTGTGTACTTGTCTAAATGTAGCATAAGTGAGTAATTAATATTTCATAAGTAAATAACACTTAGAGTCAGCTCTGCCTGATGGTTATTATTTTGGCTGGTGTATTGAAAGATTAGAAAGGTATACAGCAATTTTAAAAGACCTCAGAAAAATAAATACTGAAGGCAATATTAAATGACTTGCCAAACTGGATAGAAATTGAAGTTAGGATTCTGTTTATTAGTGCAGACAGTTTAAAGTAGGATTAAATGACTGTCTGCATAGAAATTACCCAATATTAACTGCTCAGTCTTTCTCAAATTTCTAATTTTTTTAGACTCTACACCAGATTGTAATCATGTATCCAGCTATAAATCCACGCTGTCTTTTCCACCCCTTTAAAATATTCAGTTTCTCTGGATTTATTTCTAGTGTTGTGAAAGCAGAATCTGAATTGCCCTTCTCAAAATGTCTCTTCTCTTTCCTAAGACTAAATGAATCTTTTTGACTTTTATTCATAAGAGATTGGTCTGACTGGGAAGAGCATCCTGTATGTGCAGTTTGCCTGTTTTGTGAACAGCAAGCAGACACCACAGAAAAACTCTATCTTCACATGCAGGTAAGAGTTCTTTTAAATAACAGCTTTTTCATCAGTGTGGAATTAAAAATTGTGGTTGTAACATCTTTATTAAGGTCAAATCAGCTGCTGCATTAATATGCCCTCTTCAGCACAGAACTAAAGGACCTCCAGCATCTATTCTTTAAAACATGCGGAGAAGTCAAGCTTTACATTAAGAGTATGACTAGCTATTACTTGTAAGTGTACAGACTGCTACAGGCAGTAAAGAAATAAATCATGAAACCACTATGATGTAAAAGATGTTAATATATCTTATGGTTAGCATCTGTGTTTCAGTTTTAATAAACTATTTAACAGTATTAAATATGAACGCAAAAGTTTCTGATGAACCAAGACTTCTGGGGTTTGTTTCATGCATTCACGCTTTTGTGTATGTGTATTCATGTATATGTCTGTGTCAGCCCATGAAAAGCTGAGCTGTTTTTAACTTGGAATAGTAGAAGTAGTGGAAATAAGATTTTTTTTTTCCTTCCCTTTTTTTTTCCTCCAGAAATCACATGGATTTCACTTTCCTAAAATAAAGTCAGAGCATGGTGAGTAAGAGGGGCTGTAATTGTCAGCATTTGCCACTAGTGTGGAGAAAACCACATCATAAGAATAGTGGAAAACAAGTTTATCTGTTTTATTTTTGTAGAGACATTTAACTTTTCCATAATGGAAACTGTTTCTGCCAGCTTACAAAAGCAAGCCAAGAACACTTTATTTTTATGGAGCTGTCGCTGCTGCCAAGGATGTGTGCTATTTTCTTTAGACCCATTGGATTCTTTTGCAGAGTAGCTTCTACAAATACCTGCTCTATGAGTTCCAGGTCTGGCTGCTGAAGACTTGGAAGTATTACTATTTTTACTATTATTGTTGTTGTTATTATTGTTATACCTGTTAATGCTTGCCTGCAAGCTAGGAGCTTTGTTTGGCCAATGTTTGCCTTCTGCTATAGAATAGAATCATTTAGGCTGTGGAAGACCTTTAAGATCCTTAAGGCCAGCTATTAACCCAGCACTGCCAAGTCTCCACTAAACCATGTCTCTGAGTGCCACATCTGCACTTATTTGAAATATCTCTAGGCATGGTGACTCAAGGATCCCTTACCCCCTTCAAATCTAGTTTGAAACTGTCTCAATGAGCCCTGCGAACTCCTGTGCAAGGATCCCTTTCCCCCTCTGATTCAGGTGTCTCACCTGTCACCAGTAGGCCTGGGGTCATGTTCACACACCCATGATCCAAATACCCCAAATTCTTCCAGTGACACCAGGCTTGGAACCAGGTATTGATCTGCTGGCTCTTTTTGCTTTTCCCTCATTATTCCTTGCAACTGGAAGGACAGAGGGAAACACTGCTTACGTTCCTGATCCCTTAACTAGTCTTTCCAAGACCCTGCAGTCTCTCTTGATTGACTTGGGATTTCTTGTTTCAACTTCATTACTGCCCACCTGAAAAATCACTAACAGACACCCATAAGGGCAGGAAGGTTTCTCATCACACATTGAACCTGAGCCCCAAGGAGGCAGCAGACTTCCCCTAAAAGTGAGCCTGGTTGGCATTTTGGCCTTCATCCCCTCCAACAGGGAACCTTCTGTGACAATGAGCTGTATTTTTTTTCCTTATGGGAGCAGCTGTTTTGCAGGGCACAGGCTGAGTTAACCCTGGTGGCACGTCTGTGCTGGGTGAGCCATTGTCCTCATCACTGCTGGGTTCCACTGCAGGGGCTCACAACTGTCACACCTGGGGACGTGGGGCAGTCACAGAGGAGACAGGTCTGCTGAAAGGGACTGCCCCTGTCCCTGAAGTCACTGTGCTCAGGGAGGGCAGGGGATGCTCCAAACCGTGCATCCTGTCTGCCTGCTGAGGCTGGCCCAGGGAAGCCAGGCTACAATGCCTATAGTCAGTCTCTCTCTCATTTCCCAAGATTCTTCAACCTACTTGCCTCCTCTTGAACCTCTGTCACTAAGCCTAAAGACAGACTGAGAGGAAACCAAGTGTTTGTAGTTCTTGCACTAAAAGAAGGGTTGGTTTCCCAGCAGCTGGGAGTAAACACTTATTCAGTTAATTTGCGAAGATACAGCATGCAGGCAGTGGTGTCTTTGGTAAACTCTTATCAATCCTTATGCTTAATCCAAGCAAGCATTTTAAATTAAGACTTATGTTACTTGTTCACTACCATCTCTCCCAGGTCTGAACTTCTATCAGCAAGTAAAGCTAGTGAATTTCATCAGAAGAGAAATCCATCATTGTCGTTGTTACAACTGCCAGGAGAAATTTGAATCCAAAGGAGGATTGATAAGTCATATGGAAGAGACCAAACACATTGCATTCCTGCCAGCCAGGTCTACATGGGATCAACCACAGTAAGGGCAAATACATTTCTTCCAGCATTTATACTTTTACTTGATAATTTCTGCGAAACAGTAAGTTGAAGGTTCTGGGATTTACAAATACAACAGTGCCCTGAGCTCCCTAACTCTAGTGGCTCAGATAAAATAATAAATGCTCTCAGAACTACTCAGAATTAGAAATCTCTATACAGTCTGAAGATAAAATGAACATAGGTTACTCCTCTTCTAGTTGCATCCAGGATGCAGTGTTCATATACATGGGATCTGCACTTTCAACTCACTATCCTAGAGAAGTTTGTTGTTGCAAAATTGTTCTAGAACCAAGTCAGGCCCTTTCTTTTGCATGTCTAATGTACATATATGCATGATGTCCACCTAACTTGAGGCATCAAAACCAATTGGTAGTTTACCCATAGTTTTTTCCATGGAAAATAGAGAGACAGTGTAACAAAGCACTGGTTCAGACTCTAAGTAGGCTGTATGGGTCCAGGAATGATGCTCTCTACCAGGTGGTAGAGCAGAGGGAGTGTTCTAACTCAAACACCTCAGTTCAGCCTTTGTTGGGGGACAAATATGGATCTGCAGTCTCTTTTGTAGTATCATATGGTTGAAGAAATAGGAGGAAGGGCTCATCTGTTGTCAGCTTTCTCTAGGACTCCTCTACACTGTTGATACCTGCACTGTGAAGTTGATTTTTTGGGTGTGCTGTTTACTCTCATTCCAGACAACCAGACTTGCTCATCTTTCCTTTCTAAAATTCTTGTCTCAGCCTCTCAAACAAAATGTGTGACTGTCTAGTAATCGTGTTTTGTTGCTTTCAGGTATTATTTTCCTACCTATGAAAATGATACACTCCTGTGTACGCTGTCAGACAGTGAAGATGCAAAAGTTGAGGATCAAAGTGAAGAAGTGCCTGTTGTAAGTGAAGACATATCCAGTCTAAAAGCTCTGAAACAGAGCAGTGTTTTAAACCAGCTTCTGTGGAAAGAGAACAAGAATCAGGAGAAATTTTGATTTGGAACTACAGTGGCTGTCCTTTAGTGCTTTTGTGCTTTTTCTGCAAGATGAAAAAAAAAACCTTTCAAGACTATTGGAATACAGTTAAACTCACAAATGTTATCATCATGGGATATTATGATAACATTATATATCATAAATGATAACATTATGAGAACATAAATATTAAAGAATGAATCCTAAATAAAAATTTAAGTGTTAACTTTGTTGGTGTATCTTCCTTTAAATTTTAGCTTTATTTTAAAATGGAATGCTTGATTTTTCTGCTAGGATCTTCAAATACCCTTAGTGTATTAGTGTTATTTACAATTTTTTCATCTTTTTTTAATTTGTCCTGAATGAATCAGAATATGAGTTCTATTTTAAGGCCACCTTGTGAAAGTTGAGAAGAACTGAGATGATACGTAAAGCCAGTGAGTAAATCTTCTGTGTGCTTTTGCTGTTAGAGAGCAGACAGAAAATACAATTCTTAATCACGTGTGTGGAGGAAATCCTGCTCATATTTACCTTAAAACTTTTGGAAAATAAAAATGTCTGTATATCTTTATTATTAATCATCAGTTTTTAAGACACATGGTGCCTGTTCTCAAAACTAGCTCAGAAACATCAGTAAAGCTTTGCCTGCCCCGTGAATATCTGACTGCATGAAAAGTTGCCAATCTAAAGTCTAATTATTATAGGAATAATTGCAATATTGGTTGCATCAAAAATCAAAATTATTTAAAATATATTTCTGGTATGATTATGAACTGAGATGTTAAAGAATGACTTAGGGAATTGCAGACACATAATCCAAATTAAATGCTAAAAATCTCAAATCCAGAAAAGCTGCCGTATTTCCTTTTCAAGTTCTCAAAGGGGCAGTAGGTCTTCAGCATGTCCAGAAAGAATCTCCATCTTGAAAGGGTAAAGCTGCTCAGAGCATAGGTCCTGCTAGGATGATCCAAACTAAGTATTCCTGAAATGTTAAGTAGTTCCAGAATTCAGGTTTCTCTTTCCATAATATGTATAACTTCTTTCAAAAGTGTCAGTACATTCTTGTTTCTTCTTCAGGTCAGTGTTAGAGCACTGGCTGAAAGAATTAAGTCTTGGCTCAGTGCCCTTTCCTGCCTTTGCACAGCCCTCATTACCTGAAATTCCTTGCTATCAATAAGAGTTGTTGTTGTTTGTCTTTTTATGGTGATTGTGAATTATAAAGCAGTCCCTGAGAGCAGGGGCTAAAGTGCAAATCTTTAGCCATGTTCTGCTAAGCTTCTATGTCCCCCTAATTCACCCTGCACTCTCGTTTGCATCAGTTTCTTTTCATTTGCACTGGACTGGTTTTCTCCTACCATTACACATCACCCTCTAGCACCTCTCTTTGCTTTTTCTTAGGTGTGGGTGCTCTGGAAATAAATTAGACCTACAGGATACTGAAAATGCACTGAGTAAGATCAATCACATAACTGCAGAGTGAAACAGAGACAGAAGCAGTATCTGACTTTGTCAAGGGGAAATGGGATGGAAGAAGTGCAGCAGGTGCTGAGAATACAGACAGAAAAAGGGAACAGTCATAGTCATATGTTTGCATTGATACAAAAATCTGGGAGGAGCAAGCACAAGCCAAATATTTTTGAACTGAAATGTCCTGACCATCTTAAATGAGCTACGATCTGTACTTCTTGCATTTATAAAATTCTTAATTTCCTACAGCAATTGCAATGGGTGTTGCTGCTTTTTTTGCCCCCTAATTTTCTCCAAGCATTTATTTTCTTCCTAAATTAGAAGTTGATTTCAGTCTTTGCTTTTTAGTCAGATTCTTAGCTGAGGGAATAAGAATTAATGGGGCTTACATTAGTGATGTGAGTTGAGCAATGGAAAAAATCAGCAAAAGAACTATGGCAACAGCACATAATGAGTTTTATGGCAAGCCCATCTCAGGAGGGCACATTAAGGGGAGCATAAAATTTTACTGATATATAATAAAGTGAAATGGCAAAACATTTCCTAATCATAAGGAATGTGGTGCTGAGTCATTCAAATCCCTACCAAATTAAAACAATGTCAGCAGTATGAAATGACTGCTGTTCTGGTTCTAAGAGAAATTTGAAAAAGCAATGTTTCAGTGTACAGTTAAGAGACTATCTAAAGAGAAATTGCATACATAACACAGACTGGCTGTCTATGTTGAGTGAAAAGAAAAAGGGATTTAGGAAGAATTCATAAGCAGTGTATAACTGTTTACTTGAAATATCAGGAACATGAGGAATCAGATTATGGTTGAGCTTGTTACTTCAGTTATGAACAGGCAACAAACTAGGTTTAAGTCTTTTGTAGGTTCACAGAGAGGGTTAGTTATGGACTCTAGGGTAAAAATCGAGCACTTTCATTTAGCACAATGATGCTTGTCATTTTGCTGGAGCATACTTATTTGTTCATATAATGCCCACAATTTTCCCTAGGCATTCTTGTCCTCTTATCTGTTTTAAAACTGCAGCTATTTTTTGTCATAAATAGAGGACACAGTAATGACTGCATACAGTTATTAGGGGCAAATATGGTCTTCTAAAAAAAGAGTGGTTTTGGAAGCATTGCAACTAAAGTAATAATGCCTTAATTCTTGGAGTGGACAGAGTTCAGGTTGGCAAATGCTCTTGAGAGAGTCAGATCATGAGAATGAGTACTTCTAATTGGTATGAAAAAATCTGCACTAGTTTAACTCCAATGAACATTTCTTACAATAATTCTTCCTAGTCTAGACCTGGACTCCTTATACACAACTCACTTTTCTGTGTCTAAAGCAATGTTTAGAAGGACCTGGGTTAAAGGAAGAAAAATGTTTGTGTCCAGGTGACTGGTAATCTTTCCTGCCCTTTTTACAAATATCTTTATTATATCTTTTATGCTTCTCCACACTCAGTTTAGTCTGACAAGTCTGTGCAGATTTAATCTGACTTAAGGAGTTAATGGTTGTTGGCTTCCATTTAAGACACTGTTTTCTGTTTCTGTCTACATTTGCCTGGCATGCTGTGAGAGCTGTCGGCATCTTCTCTTAGCTGCCTAAATGGTACCTGATGTGAGAAACACCAGACTAAGGCTCTGAGAAGTCTCTCTGCTGTTGTCCTTTCTCAGTGTCATCTTTGCCTCTGAATTCCAGTCAGATCTTTACCAGTGACTGAGGTGTTTGTCACAATCTATCTCTCTCTCCTTCTTCCATTTAACAGTGTTTGACCTAAATCTGAGGTGGGACGCTGAACTTTGAGGGGAAGTAAACAAGGTTACCAGTGTCCATTCTCAAATTCAGGTCCAGAGCAGACAGTGGGCATAGGCCTTGGCATCATCTACTGTCTACTGCCAATGAACAGCAGCAAATTCCCTGGCTTTGCTCATGACTTGATGCTGTGTTAAATGTCCTTGCATTATTTGCATTTTACTTAGATGTATACAGAGGCCGAAGAGAATCAATGATCCCTGGGGAAAAGCTGTAATTCACATTGGCAACATGAAAAATACTTCGTTTCCCCAGGAGGTTTTGTTAAGTCGGGATGCTTTCTGAGGCTTAGTAACAATAACAACAACTGAAGCATCTGTTTGTCAAATTATCAAATTATGCCTTTGTCTACTCTGCCAGGTATGTCAAAATTGGTTAGATAACAATTGTCACATGCAAGAGGTAACTTATAGCCCTAGCAGGAGTTACTGCTTCCATGCAGTAGTCTTTAAAATCAGCTGCTGTAGAAATAGATGCAGCAGTGGTTGCATGTAAAATTACTCCTTTTTTTCATGAGCATTCAATGTTCTGTTCTTTTGAGTGCAGTTTTTTTCCTTTCTGTAGGAAGTTTTCTCCTACTAAGCTGTGCTCAATTTGACTTCTTGCACCAGGAAGAAATTTTCAGTTGCTTCTTGAATTGGATTTTACATCTTTTGCCAAACTCTTGGTCATGAAGATGCAGACAAAGTAACTATTTTTGTGATTAAAATGTAACCCTTTAGTTGAATCACATTTTATTTTTAAATCCCTGATAAATTCAGTCTCTAAAATAATAATAAGAAGAGCGGGGGAATTAAGGATCTTTATAACTAAAAATACATCAGTTTGGTTGCATAAATTTGGATAAAAATAAAAGTGCTTTTTTTCTTCCACAAATGTACCTTTGAACACAATTCTCTCTATCTGGTTTATGATCTTGAGACTGAAAAGGTGGCTATGTGTAGATTACATATGGGTCTAATGTCCACCCTTGCGTTATCATCAGTAAATGTAGTCTGTGGATCCTAGAGTCATTCAGCTCACCCTAAAGAAGTGCCAGTGGCAGATTTCTAGTGTTACTGCTAGAACACTGATATGCTTCAATTGTAATTCTCAGTATAATCAAATGCTTCAAAATTTCACATTTTGTGGGGGTCATACAGAGCATTTGTCTGTCACATCACATCTTATGAGTGTGTAGTGAAATCCCTCACAATAACTGCAGGCAGATTTTTGGTATCACCTCCAGCCACAGCTTCATTGAATGTCAGGAGATTTACTTTTTATTTCTATGCTTTCTGGAAATAGCAAAACAATCTAGGAATAAATAATGCAGGAATTGCTAATTGCTCATTAGGGAGCCTGTCTTTGAAAACTGCCTGCACAGCTTTACAGAGCCAAGCACTGCTTTAACCTTTAGGTGGTTTTAAATTTATGCTTCCAGTTGTACTGAGGTCATTTTGTTACTTTCTGATGCATATCTGTGCCTTCACACCACTAATGGAAGTATTGCTATGGATCTTCACAAACATTTGACCTGTTGCAATAAACTGTTTTTTGTTAGAATCAAGGTGAAATGAAGAGCAGATAAGCAAAGATGGGGCTTAGCATTTGTGAAGAAGGATTGTGAGTATGTGGCAATGGATTTTTACAAACAGTGATTTACCATGCATTCTTTGACAAATATTGTTCCTTCCCTCTGCCTCAGTTTCCTAAACAGCAAGGTTGTGATTATATAACAACTTTTAGGAAGAAAACCACACATAGAAGACAGGATTCCAATGTATGCATGCAGCTTATCTGCATTAGTTAGGCTTTCAAATTTGAAATATTTAGTTCAGAAAGTGACTAGATCACAGTCAAAAGGTTTAATCATTCAAAAAGAAGAAACTTAATATTGGGATTACATTCCCATCAGGAAAGAAATGTTGGCCATTTTGAAAATGACTTTTTTTTAAAGAAGGGTTAACTTCCAAATCAGAGCTTCAGAATATTTCCAATTTGCCTTCAATTGAGATTTTCAAGTACAGAATGTATATTTTCTAGAAGGTCCTCTGCTTTTAGTCATGTTACAGATACTCCAAGTGTTCAGTTGCATTCTAAGGAAAATTGTTTTCCTGTAAGAGAAAAATGACTGCATAGCATAGTGTACCCATGGTTGGCACAGATGAGAGAAGTCGTCCATGCTGGTCTGCTCTAGCCTTAAAAGGTATAAACCCATGAGTTTGCTGAGATTAAAGAAAGAAAATTTATTGCAAAATGCTCTGCATCCCTAGATTCATTCAATTGATCCATTTCTTTATAAGCAGTCTCTATTTAAAATCCTAGCTCTTTAAAAGTTTCAGGTGGTTTAGTATTTTTCTCAAAAAGTATACATGTAAGATAGGTAAGAATTTTCAGACTCTCTTAAGCTTGTTATTGCATGTGCCTCGCCTTTCCTTCAGTGAAGGAAAGTCTCTGATTACAACAGGACTTCTTTTCACTATTAGAGATGATATTTGGATGTTTTCTTCTTAAAAGTTGCTGCAATGGTACTTTTGTTAATATTGCCATCTTTACAAGAGGCTTGAGTTTTTTATTTTGCCTTGAGCCACTCAGGCAAACAGTTACATTTCAAGTTAGCAATCTGTGAAAGGGCTCATGCTGGGATCCATGCTTCAATGCAACAGCATGGACCATTTTCCCATTTATGCTGGATTGTCCCTACAGATCTTTAAAGATGAAGAAGACGTTGTTGCTTCTGCCTCCTAGACTTGGTGACACTGGGAGAGTTGTTTAAATGCCCCTAAAGACTGATTTGAAGCCAGTTAGATAGGATTCCAATCAATACCTAAAATGAATGTTAGCATCCTACCGAGCAAAGATTTCCTGGTGTTTAGTTTTGTTTCTGGTTGGAAAAAACAAAACAAACATTCCTTAATATATGTGACAGTGTTTATGTACTAAATTTTTGGGGCTTTGTGCTGATTAAAAATAGTACAGTTCTAGAGCCTGCCCTCTCTTGTTTGTACTGCTTTATTCCTCATCTCTGCCACCATCCCTCCCATTACCACTGGCCACCTCCCACTCCTCAGTCAGGTTTACCTTGCAGTCTTGCATCTGAAAGCTCGACTAAATCTTATTCCAATATTATTCCAAGCTAAGGATTTAGATTTTCATACATGTGCAGAATGCCTCCTATGCAGACTAAGGGCTTTGCAGAGGAAAGGTAGATGAGTTAAATGTTTTGGAGTTCTCTAGTCATGAAGTAAAAGGCAAGAACAAGTTTTCTGCATGTACATGGGATAGTCTTTGTAAAAAGCAGTAGTTAACATTACTTGTCTTGTAAAAGGGCTTTTATTAAATCAATAATGATAAAGTATGTACTAATCTATTGGACATAATATTGGAGCATCATATAAACAGATGACAGGTGTCATCTGCTGTGCAGGCTGTAAATTGATGCTCTGGTAAGAGCATATAGTACAAATAGAAAAAGAAATCTGGATTTTAGGGCTTTTTCTAATTTCAAAGAATCAAATAGTATTTTATGTCTTCCTGTGAGAAGGCTATGTCCATTCAAGAGAGTTGAAGTTTTTGTCCAGGTATTTAGGGTAAACACTGCTTGTCCCTCTGAATTTTGATAGAAATTGAAGTGGTCCTTGATGAGACACATGGTGATAAGGCAGCCATCTGTTTAAAAAGGGGTCCAATAAATCTCATTTTCAGTGACTGAATTAAAATACCCTTTAGCTCCATTCATTTTATTAATTTTTTTATTAATTATTTTTCATTTACTTTATTTTTGTATCACATAACATGGAAGACAGGAGGCTTAGAGCCTGGAAATATAAATTTAAGAAAAGGCAGAAGCCATGTAATAGTGGTACAGCTTGAGATGCAGCATTTCCAAAAATGTGAAAGGCATGCCAATAAATGCATTTTTTTTTCCTGAATAATCAGAAATCTTGCAAAAATCTGAAATTAATTTTTTGTTTTCTGAATTTTAACTTTAATTCTCAGGAATGGGAGACATTGAGAATATTTATCACACAGAAATTATTAGAAGGCCTATTTAGGGAGCAGATGTAGCTTCTTTACATTTGAATACCAAGGAATAGGCAGACCACCAGAATTAAAACCTCCCAGACCTCATGAGTCCTTCCTAGAAATTCTCCTTCCCTTCCCACCCTCCTATTAGTCCTGATGTCTCAAATCTTGGAAGGTTTTGAGGGCCTTTGGTTTCCCATGGTTTCAATGGGAGTTGCCAGGAGTGTCTTTCACATTCAGCCACCCAATGTATTCACTCCCTTTGCAGACTGCTGCAGCCAGGAACTGCAATATGTCACACTACAAGATATTTTTCTAGGGAGCAGTGCCTGTTTATATGACAAAGAGCCACACAAGTGCTTGCAAAGACACCAAGGAAGGGAAAGATACTAATTTTCTCCCCTCCCATCTCCAGCAGGTGAGTGACACCACTTCTGTCCTGTTCTGCAGCCAACTGGCAACTTGCCTTGTCCAAAATACAGCTTTGCCTGTGGTGGGGGAAGGTAATGAGCTCCCCATCATCCAAGGACAGCCAGAAGAATGAGAAACCCTCCTGATCTCTTCTTCCAAGAGCACACTGTTTATATTCACCCTTCTCTGTTTTGAGGCAGAGCACACATTTTTATCCCTGCCTCATCAGGTGGTGTAGGGGTTGCAGGCAGATGGTTCACTGTCAGGCTCCAGATTTCTTTAATCCTTCCTTTCTTTTGAGGGCAATAACTAATATGCCAGCTAAAAACATGACTAACACACTACTTACTGATATTTTTTTTGCCCAATGACTGCTGATACGGAAGTTCACACATATGCACAGATTATTTTCAGTGAAATCTCTGAATTTCAGGGTTATATACAAGTAAGGTTTTGGGTGCTTTAAAACTGAGGTAAGCAAGATTCAAATTATTGGGTTTTACTACAGTGACTGTTTGTCTGGATTTTATGCTATTCTCTGAAGCAGAAATTGTCCCTCCAGACCAACTGCCCTCAGGATGGGGGTTTAGATCTGTGCCTGTTTTGGTGCCAAATTCATCTTACATCTCTTTTGTGACAAAACATCCATGAGACTTGAAAATAAGAGAAGGCTGCCTGTGAAAAAACCACTTTAAACATTTTTAGGCAGCGGAAGGTGCCAGACCAAGTCCCCACTCCCTATGCATCTGTACTAACTAGGTTCTTACATAGCATTTCCTCCCACAGCATGAAAGCAAGCAATGAACATATTTCAATAATTTAAAACCAGATGAAAACAACCTCCAGGGAAGACTGTGAGCTCCATATCTCACCTAGATGGAATTTCTGCAGCCCTCATACAGGTAACTATATGGTAGCGGATGCAAACATCTTTTCTGCTGGCTCTCTTTGCTGACTGCTTTGGGCTTTGTTTTAGTGTCGCTATGGACTGGGCAGGGAATGCAGGTAGCAGCTGGAGATCTGTATTTTGTGGCAAGGCCAGGTACCTGAGGGTTGTTACACAGCATCTGAGCTGCTCATAAGGGCCCCAGAGCCCCCCAGATGAGCAGAGTGGAAGAAGGGTGTGCAGCAGAGACGCTGCGGCACAGCAGGGCTCACCTGCTTCGGCTCTCTGGGCCACTGCACAGTGAGTTAATAAGCCTCACTCTGGGGCTCAAGGCAGCATTTTTGTTTCAGTGCTGTTTAAATTCTCCAAGTCCTGCAGGTAGTTGTTGCAAAAGTAAAAAGCACACAACTGCCACAAGTTTGCCATTATTGGATTAACAAGCTGCAGAGGTCCCTCCTGTCCTTTTCTGTGTAGCTTTGCTGTTTTTACTTGAAATTGGTTTTGTCAGCAGTGACAGATTGCGAACTGCCTCACCTTTAGAAAGTTGAGGCTTTAGGCTCTGCATCCATTACTGTCACTTAACACATTGAGAGAAAGGTAGAAACATCTGCTTCCATGCAACATGCTACCAACTTCCTATGAAAAAATCAGATGTGATGTTTCGACAGCTAATATTGCTTAGCATGCAAGGCAAGTTCTACCTGAGATGGACAAAACCGCTGTCACTGAAGTAGAAAACTTGAAATGCCAGCTTCCTGGGCTGACAGGAATAGTACAGAGCAGGAATATTCAACCCTGTTTGTTCATTTCAGCTTAGAAATTTGTGACATGCACAGAGTCACACATGAAGGATAAGTATTTGCTTTTCCCTGTCATTTTGGAAGCTGCCACTGGAGCACCTGGCTGGAAACCACAGACAGAACTCTCAGAAGAAATGAAAGGACTAAGTGTGTCCCACTTTCTGGTTAATGAGAATTAGTGGGTTTTGTGTGAAAATACGTTCAGTGGTATAAAAGTTTCCTATAGACTACAACAGGTAAATGGCAGAGGTGAAAGGGCAGGAAGAGCTGTGGGGCTGAAAGCCAGCTGTGCAGTGCTTCATTTCACCATTCCTGCTGCATTGCTTTTCTTAATGAAGTAAATGTTCAGAGATAGCAATCTGGGTCACTGAACTCAGATCATTCTGCAAGCACTTCAGCCCAGTAATACTAAAGAAGAGCTCAAATTGTTTTGAACCAATGATACATCTGATGATCTTTTATTCATTCTTTTCTGTGCATTATTGATTGTCTCTCACTTGTTTGCTCAAGGGGAGTTAAATTGCATTCAGGAGCTGAAAGTTTATATCAGGAGCTGAAAGTTTGTAATATCTGACGGTTGGTCTGGAGGCATCTCCTGGCTTCCAGGAGATTAATTTCAGATGTTAAACATGTGCATATTCACTGCTTTTTAGTGTTCTGCTAATACCCAGGAGGTAAGATGTGGCATCTGAACCACCTCCACCCCAATGGTTTCTGCAGGCAACACGTGCAGAGAGAGTATGTAGGGGTTCACCACAAGTGTAGGCCTACTGGAGGAGGCATTTGGAGCTTGTGGCCTCAGCCCTTCTCCCCTTAGTGTCTAGCATTTTTATATTTTATAATTAATTTCCTGGGAATAAATTCTAGTCTCTCTGACTTTCCAGAGGTTCTTTTACAGGAAATCAGTTTGAGGGTTTGAGAATGCTTTTAGCAAATATTTGTATTTGTACTCAGAGTAGCAAATCAAGCACATACATTATCTGCTGGTAGTTGTTTTTCCTTCAACAGCCTCATAGAACACTCAGCTCCAGCTCATTTTTGTGAGGACACATGTCAGACAGTCTCTCTCCAACTTGCTTGAGTGCAATGCAATTTAATGCAGGTCAGGCAATCTAAGAAGAGCATACAAGGCCAAGCAGCTGCATTTGCTCTTCTGGGAAATTGAAAGGAATTGAAAATTTCTCATTATACTTGTGCCTTTGTATTAGAAAGGCAGTTTATTCCAGCCTCAGAAGTTTGCTACCCAAAACTTCTGTGTTAGCATTTGGCTTTTTTTAGTGAAAAACTGGGGGGGGATATTACAGCAACCTGAGGAGGTCACTGGGGTGAGATAAGGATGAGAACCTTTTTTCTTGATCAGAAGGCTGGATTTATTGATATATGATATATGATACATTATGACTATACTAAAAAGAATAAGGAGAGAAGTTGCAGAGGCTTGCTAAGCTAAGAATAGACTAGAATGAATCCAAAAACAAGAGAATTCTCTGTCCCTGTGTTCCAGAGAGCTTGCCCTGTGATTGGCTCTTAATTGCAAACATGGAAAATGAACCAATCACAGGTGCATCCTATTGCATCTCACAGCAGCTGATAACAATTGTTTACATTCTTCTTCTGGGGCCCTTGCTTCCCAGAAGATGCACAGATCCCAAAGAAAGGATTTCTGTGAAAAAATGTCTGCGACAGGGGGAAAGGAAGACAGAAGTGCCGTTGTATTAGATAAAACTGCAAACAGAAGGGCAAAAGCAGCCTAGGTAACATTGTGATAATTTCTGGACAGTTTACAGAAAGATGCTGGACTTCAGTTCCCCATCCACTGTAGTGGACAATCATTTATCAGTATGACTGTACTTCCTGCATTGGAACAATTTGCCAAGAATGTTTTCTTGCAGAGCAAATTTTGTAACTGTTAGATGAAGATGTAACCCTTAAATGCGGGAGACAAGTGCAAAGCTGTGCCCTTGGAGGAAAAGTTCTCCAGAATTCCTTGGAAGTCAACAAGGCACTTGTCATTAAGGCTGTTAATTGGAGAGGGAGGCAAGCACTGTTCCCACAATTTCCAGCACTTGTTCTTGGGTCCACCTAAGGGCTGAGACAGCGGTGCTGGCTGTGAGGATGAAAAGCATTTCTAAGCATTACACTGCATTTCTTCAGCTCTTTGAATTAAATATGCTAAAATACTCAAATATGGTGACAATAGAGCAATATGCACCATAGGTATATGGTAATAAACTTTGGGCAACAGAGAAAGACGCTGTGCGTTATGATGTGAGAGTCCCAGGCAATCCTTCAGGATCAGGTGGAACCTGCTCTCCATCTTTGCTCACTGTGTGTCTGCTTGCAGTGATTATTTTAGGATATCATCCTGAAAACCTTTTCCTATTTCCAATACACATTCATTTGCATTCACATGGGATAATACTCTGCAGTGTTACTAACTAGATACTGAATAGCTTCTTCCAAAGAGAGGTATTGCTCAACAGGAGCTGAGGAATTTGAATGAAAATCCATAGTTACCCAGTGGGAATGAGGAATCATTTCTAATCTTCCGTCTGCAATTTCTATCTGTCATTGAAACACATGGGGTCTTATGTGAATCTTCCATTATCTGAGGAGGAAAAAAGCTTGCTACTTTACAATAATTGTGCTATTCTGCAAGGACAGCTGTGAAACCATGGCTATATTTTTAGTCTCTTTATCCAAACATTTTTTTTTTCTGACTTGACCTGAGTCTGCTTTGAGTTTAATTTGGAAACCTTTCCAACTCAAAACATATGGGAGTACATCTCTAGCATGAGGCAATTCAGTAGAGAAACACCACGTCACCTCCACATAAGAGCTTTTGGGTATGCTATTATGCCTTGCAGACAATCCTCAAGCTGTGCCAATTGTTTCATGGTGCCTGCATGCTACAAAAATTGTGCATATTAAAACTGGGACGGCCATTAAAAGATGTCTGTGTTAGGGAAAGGCCAAGGCAAGGTCTGCTAGAAGTTTGTGCTGACTAAACATCCTTGCTTTAAATCTTCACTCACAGTAAGAGGGTGTGAAAGGGCCATTCCAGAAATACTGCCTGTGATCTCTGCCTACAGACAGGGAGGTAGAGGTTAAACCCTAACTTGTCAAGCCCTTTTTAAGAATCATTCATATACTAATCCCATTGAGCAGTCTGCTATGGTTGGAGACACAAAATGATCCTCAGACATGAGAAAAAGCCCTGATAACTGCCCAGGGCTGCACTCAAAAGTTCATGTACAACAGCAGGGCTCAGTTAAATCCTCAATTACTGTGAATGCCCTGAAAATCTGGCATTTCCAGCTATCAGACATGCAAGTTAGGGGCTCTGCACAGCCTTTTGCAGACTGCTGTTTTGCAAATCAGACTCTACAAGGCTAGAAGTAAGTCAAGAAAACAAGTGAGGCAAGGGGCAGCCTGGCTGACTGCTTGTGAAACTCTTCTGTTGGAAACAGGCTCCATGCCAGCTTCTTCTTTTCTATGACGTTTCCCTTTCAGGTTTGAGTCCACTGTCTACCTCTGCCACTTGAAGATTTCTTTTTTCTTTGAACATTGCGTTCTTGCTTCACGGGAAGCAGAGCCATGGGAGCATCAGCAAAAAAGTAAACACCAACCCCACATTTGTAGCTCAAGGATCCAGAGTTCAGGCCTCTTACTTAATTTGCTTTTGGATCTTCACACATATTCAAACCCCCTACAACCTCAGTCCCTGCTGGCAGCAGTGGGTTTGCCAGTTGCAGATTTCTTTGAGTGTTGGAGGTATTGTTTAGGGCATCATCTATATCTGCAAGAGAAGGCAATTACTTTGAAACCTATGTAGCAATTGGGACCTAATTTCATTAAAAAGATGGAAAGACATTTTTCCTTTTTTCCTTAAAAAATAGGATCTCAGCTTGATCATGTCTAAGAAAGCTTTGAAACACTTGCTGAGCTGGTTGAAATAGATAAGCCTAAAACAGATTCTCCACAGGCAGTTACTTGAATCTGAAATATTGATCAGGTAAACTGTTGGAAAAACATGGTGATGTAAAGCTGTGTTACACAGCCTAGCCTTGCCCATTCATGCTTCAAGTAACAGCCCAAAACAGCCAAGTGCTCACATTAGTGTTAGAAGGAAGCACTTTTGTTTGTTTGTTTGTTTGTTTGGCTTTTTGTTGTTTTTTTTTTTTTTTTTTTAAGTAACTTTGCCATGTCTCAGGCTGTACATCCACGCCAGGAAAAGAAAAGGAAATGAAAATCTTTCTTAAGCTAGTTCCCCTCTGGAGAGCATCACACTGTGCCACTGGCCAGCCCAGACAGACCCACCCGCTGCTGCCACCTGTCCCAGCAGCTCCCTGCATCAGCTCATCGTCCTTGTAGCACCAAAGCTTGGGAACCTCTCCAGTCCCTGTCAGGGGCTTTTCCACACACAGCACAAAAGGCTTTGTTCAGGACTGTGCCAAAGCCAAGCCTAGCTTTGAGCTTTCCTTTGTTTTCTTCAGAAGAAGAGTCTGACACTTCCCAGCTAGCACAGTGGAAGATGCCCCATCTCCATCTGGTTGTCTGCAGCCATGGCTGTGTGCTAAGATGCTTGTGTTTTCAGATATCTAATGTTATAAAAAGACTATACATCTTTAGTAGACTATACACCAAAAGAAGTGTCTTTCTTTGGAATTAGTATGTATTTTGTAGCACATTTTCAGGAGTTAAAAACTGCATGGAAAGTGGAAGGTACTGCAGCTGTCATGAGTGGAGGGTGCAAAACCAAGATTTCCCAACAGAGCAATCACAGGAAGTCATGTCTGGGGAAGAGCTTGGTGGATATGAGGAGGAGAACATGGTCCTTCATGGCCAAGCAGAGACCACTGCCCCATTAGCTTCCTCAGTTCAAAGCTGAATGTCAGGATGAAGGCTGCACACACAAGGCAGTGCATGAGGCAACCTCACCAAGGCACCAGGACTGAGGCTGCTGCAAACTTCTCTGTATCATGGAGATCTCTGGGAATTTGGCAGCAAAAACACATAGACAGTCAAATATAATAAGTACATCATAACTACAGAGACTCAGAGTTGGCTCAGATTTAGGTGTGTTAAACCAAGTCTTCTCAGGCTGCAACAAGGGAGAAGCTGGTCTCATCTCTGTTCCTTGATACAAGCTTCAGAAGACAGGACAGTGATAACTGGTTTAAAACATATCAGTGTGTCTGCAGAGGTGGTTCCAAATAATTTTCCCTTTGGGTGAACAATTACAAGACAGACCTAATAATCTGCTATAGTATCTTTAACAATCTACTTTCTGTGTGTTTTGCCCTTTCAGGTGGTCCAGTTTTTTTGTAAAATGAGGTAATTTAACCCTGGTTAAATTACCATGGACAGGATCACACAAACAACAGATCATGATTTTCATGTCTGCAGCATTTCATAACCACTAAAATTACCATCAGAATAAATCAAAAGACCATAATCTGTCTATTTCTCTGCTGACACAACTACCTTATGCTGGACAGGCCACTTGAGAAAGCTTAAGATCAAAGAAAAAAAATCTAATCCTCCATGTAAACCACTGTCACTTGAATAACTAAACTGCACAAACTGTAATGCTGATGGAAACCCAGAGCAGAATTCAAACCAGCTTTAAATATGTGCAACTCATTCCTTCTGTTCTGCCGCATCATCATCCAAAGAGGAACACACAGACACAGAAAATGATTCATGCAGGAAATCCAGAATACTGCAGAATTCATCTCTCTGCTGTGACAAGCTCATCATAGTTTCATGTATTTTATTTCCAATGGAAATGTCTTTCCAAGACACTGCTTCCACATTTTATCCAGGTTACTTAGTATGTAGCACGAGTGACATACCTTGATACGGGCAAGATTTAGCAAATACAGCACAGTGCTTCATAAATTATTGTTTCTGCATTACAATCCTTCAGGCTGGAGGTGTCAGCGCTGCAGACACTGTTTAGGTAGGAGCCAAGTTTACCTCAAAGAGAATTAGAAGAAGTAGAAGTAGAAGAAGAAGTAGATATAATATTTCAGCTTGGTACTTTTTGGTACCTCACTAGTTTTTTGCCTACCCTACCTAATCATTTGTATTGCTGCTGCAGTCACTCTCTTCCATTGATGGCCTGAAAGTCCCCATCATATTTTTACAAGTTTTGAGAAGAACTCGGCAAAAAGAGGAGATCAGAGTGGTTTGTCATCAGCAACTAGGATGCTGCAGGGCTTGCTGGGGGTACAGGGCTTCCCCCTAT
The DNA here is from genome assembly GCF_027887145.1 of Ammospiza caudacuta. Taxonomy (NCBI): domain Eukaryota; kingdom Metazoa; phylum Chordata; class Aves; order Passeriformes; family Passerellidae; genus Ammospiza; species Ammospiza caudacuta. The sequence goes on from NC_080597.1 coordinate 51,719,899, forward strand.
TTACAAAAGCTGGTATCTGGTTGCAAGGCACAAAAAAACCCACAGGTAATGAAGAAAATGTAACTGCACCTTAAAACTGATATTTGCCAGCATCTGTGTCTCATTGTGAAATTCAGTGCACTGTTATGGAGAAATGACCAAGTTGCAAGGCAGAGTCTTTCTGGGGTACTGTTTTTGTGCTGGGTTAAAAGCCAGGGGATGGGGGAAGCACTTGCTTGCATGGGTACAGCAAAGCACGGTGTGAACTCGGTCCTGCTGCTGGCCTCCCTCTCACCACTGGCAAAAAGGGAGCTGACACAAGGGTAGGCATGAATGCATTATATTAAAGGACAAAGCAACAGGAACTTCCATTCCCTTAACAAATTTTGAAAATATTCTGCTGATGTCTCAATGTGGCATGTTTTTGCAATTAAAATCTCCTTTTTTGTGAGGGTGACTTTACACTCTGTGTTAGGGATCAAAGGCATAAAAACACAACATGGATGCACCTAAGACATAAATTAAGAAAAGTTAACAGAAAACAGAATGGATTTTAAGTAGCTTTTTAATCCACTTCTACTCCATGACTATGACTTTTGAAGGGTTGGTTTGACAGCACAGAAGGAAAAAAGGCACAATATTTTTTTTAGAAACAGTACAAAGGCTTTCAAAAGTTTTTCAGAACCATTTAATCCTACTTTGGTATTCTGACAATCTTCCTCAATTAAATACTTCCTCAGCATCAAAGATGTCACTGGTGCTCTCAGGAGAGTTCTGTGGCACTTCTCCTTCCAACAACCACCAGAGTGTTGCCCACATCTTTGCACAGATTCTCTGCCAAATCCTGTAGGTTTGCTCAGCAGGGGAGAGGGATATGAGTAACAGGCTTGGCTTTTGTTTGTCTTAGCTTTTTGAATCATCAGAACTCCCCATGGGTAATTTTTCCAGTAGGTTTTGGTCTCCCCACTCCTTTTCCCCTTTGGTATCTGCCTAGACAATGCTCACTGCTACCTGTACTTACACTCTAAAATTTTATTTTAAAACTTTCTAATACTGCCAATATGAAAGTGCCTAACAGTTGTTTGGTTTTTTTCTTTTCTTCCTAAAGTGCTTTTATTTCCCCTTTTGGTCCCACAGCAAGTTTTGCTGACTGTAGTCTATGTTAACAATAGGGCAAAAAATGGTGGGAAAGGTCAGGAGCTCCAAGAGATGGAAGGACACAACAGTGACTCTACTAAAAGGCTTCTTTCTGCTTCAGGCATGCACTGTGACTGAACAAATGGGAAGCTGAAGATAAGTTAGAGGAGAAAAGGAAGGAGATTACAAAAATAAAGGCTGTTTCTCCTTGGGGATGATCTCATATCTGAACAACTGAACTCTCACTTCCTCATCCTTTGTCTTCCGCTTGTTACCAATGTCGGTGAACGGAAGCCAGGAAGGAAACAGGGCAAAACAATTTTAGGGAGATAATGTTATTTGCAAATATCTGAGAATGCTAGTAGGAATCACCATTTTCCTTATTCATTAACAAGTTTTCAAAAAATCTCCTCAGCCCAACCTAAAAATGAAGGAAATATCTGAGGAACGCAGGTTTCTTGTGGTTGTTTGAAAGTAGCAATAAGTACTCATTGCAGAGCAATCATTTAGCTAGAGCTGCCTCCACACAAAAGAGATGCATTTCAGGCTCTGCCACAAGCAGGATGGAAGGCACTGACTCAGGACAGTTTGCTCAGGACTCGGTTCCTGCAGCTTGCTTTGGCTGTGGTGGTACCTGTGTGGCTGCACCCAGGCTGGTTGCCCAAGCCTCTCTGCAGGTGTGAGCAGAGACACGAGTGGGCTGTGCAAGGAGAGGGCTGAACTTCAGCATGTGTGCACAACCCAAATGCACCAGCTGCTGGTGGAACAGTGGAGGAAGATCTCTTCCACACAGGTGCTGTGGCCAGGAACTCTGCTCCCCATCAGTGCTCCCAGCCTTGCTGCTCCTGCTGCTGGAGGGCTCTCTGCTTGCCCCAGAAATGATGAGTGAAAGTGAAACCCCCAAATACATGGTATTGCTGCATATACTTGCAGGGGATTTATAGGTAGCTTTAGCCTTCAGAATTTGGAAGACGGAAAAAAAAAATATCATGGGATTTAGTTTCTAGATAGCTCACACACAGGCTTGTTGGCTCTTTGTTTTCATTGTCAAGGGAAATTAAAATACCTCCAGACTGAAAACTAAAGAATCTGGCCATGCCAAGCAGGTTATGGCATGACCATAAACAGAGAGCAGTGCCTTACCAGAGAGGTTTTCTCTGGTTTTCAGTGGAACCATGCATTCCACAGCAGCCCAAGTGCCTGCTCCCCAGAATGTTGTGATGCAAATGGCAAACATGGGTTTGCAGCTCCTCTAATTTTCAGGCAGTGGTATTAGCTGAGCTGCAAGATTGAAATGGCAAGCCATGAGTGAAATTAGTGTATTGTGGTAGAGTAAAAGCAGTCAGGCTGACTTCAAGTGCCATGCATAAGTAAGACACCATTCTCCTTCTCCTGCTTAGCAATTCTTTTTCTTTATACTCCATTTACCCTGTATTAAGTATTTATAAGAGATCACTTTAAACCCCTTTTGCAGTCAGCACGGGTGTGTCAAGACTCATGCCTATTTGCTGAGGCTGTATAGCCAGGAAAACACACTGTGGGTAATTGCTGCTGTGAGCGTTTTCACTGAACAGGTAAAAAGTATGTGGGTGCCTTTACAAAAGAAGCCATTTTTTCATCTGCCCACTCTTATGTATGCACAACTCAGATTCATTTAGTTAAGAATGCTGGCATGTGCTTGAGAAATAGCTGTTAAGCTGGGGAGAACCAAGTGAATTTCATGTTTTGTAACTGGAAAATTACTTTCTGCCCATATAATAAGCCAAGGTATGCACTGTGTCTGCGAGGCACAGCGTGCAGTGTGGTACTGCACCCTGTTGGTCTGTGGTGTTATGAAAGCCCAGCTGCATTCTCAGTACAATGAGAGGCAATTTCTTTTATATTAAACCTTTATTTCAGGCAAGCTGGTTCCAAATGCAATGTAGAGACAGGTGAGATAAAAAAAGAAACTCATTCTGGCACAGAGAGTGTGACCTACAAAAGTGAGAAGAAAAAGTTAGAAAAGCAGCTGTGATTGAAGTGTTCTCACTCACTAGGCAGTGCATGGAAGCAACAAAAAATAATCAACAAGCAAGGAAAAGGAAAGCAGGTTTTCATGTTACTTATAAAGAAGCAAGAAGGATGTTTTAAATCATTAGAAGAGTGACTCAAAAGTGTGGCTCATGTGGTTCAGATGTCTACGAAAGAGTCCGTTCAGGAGAACAACATTTTGGGAACTTGGTGCCGAAACTCAAATTCCAGAAAAGGTGAGGAAGGATGTGCCTGATTCAGCCTTATTTCCTAAGTACATGGCTACTAAACTCATTCTAGCTCAGAAAGATGACATCAAGGTGGCCTCCCAGCAGAGGAGGAAGTGCAAGCATCCTGGAAGGGGGCCAAGGCAAAGGACACAAGAGCCAAGGGTCTGGCAGGCTGTAGGAGGCAGTGTATGTGCGGTCACAATGCCACCATGAAGTAGACAGCAGGATCAGGGACATCACGTCTTATAAATCAGAGAGGTTCAGAGGCAGATCCTTGGTGAGGACACTCCTCTGCAGAGAAGCCTTGCCCGTGCACCCTGCTGATTATTTGGTCATATGTTCCTATGCCATTAGCAGTGTTTCATAGCTAAGCCAGGAAACAGTGCACACTCATCGGGCAGTCTTTGCCCAAGCAGGCTGCAAAATCCTGTTGAACCACTGACTCAGTGCTCACACAAGACTGTAACTTCCCATATGTCATAGGTCTTAACAGTTCATTCTTCATCCATTCCTACAGGTTGCCTGTGTTGTGCCACCACCTTTTTGGAGGGGACTTCCCAGTGAATGCAGAGATCAGCCAGTGGTTGTTCTGTCCTTGCTTGCTCCCATGCTACTGCCCATCCTCCCACATGCAGAGAGCTCCTGGTGCTGCCTGGCCTTTCCTTTAATCAGTCTTGGCCTGAATGACTTACCCTAAGGCTAAATAGGATAGAAATAAGCACCAAAGACAAGCAGCTGGTTACAGTAACTTCTGGACTAGCACCTTAAGGGAATGGGTTATAGGATGTTCAGAGTCTTTTAATAGTTGTTGACAGTAGTATTTTATATCCAATGTATTGCAATAATATCAGAAATTATGTGCAGATAGGATTGGGCTTTTTCTGTTTAAGACACAGGTTTCAGTGACTCTTTGTCTCATTACTTCCTTGCAATTTAAACTAGGGTGCAATATAAGCTGTACATGCCTGAGCATCCAAGTACCTACTTGTCACTTAAGCATGTGACTTGACATGATCTCCTGTGACTTTTCTTGGGTCCTGCATTTCAGGCAGGGTTCCTACCAGCACAGACCCACGTGTTTCTCTCCTCACCTTTGAATGCAAAGCAGCCCTTGCTCTGGGCAGCTTTACACAGTGTTTAAACCAGCCAGGAAGAGTGTTTGTGTCAGCAGCTGCGATCTGCTATTCTCCAAAGGCTGACAGAGCTCAACACATGCATACAGCCAGGAGCCATGCCTCAAAGGCTGCATGTTTAATTACTAATTTCTATGAGAAACCTCAGCATTTTCTTGCTCTCATTTTCTCTTGCACTTGTGTGTAGCCCCCAGCAGGAGACAGCTTCCTCCCAGCAGCCATTTGTCACACAGTGAAAGAGAGAGCTGCCACCACGCCAGGCAAGAGGCAAGGAGGGCAGTGAGAGCCACACACCCACCCCAGCTGTGGCTTCAGGCACCCACTGAGAGCAACTCTCCTAGGAGCACTGCAAGCAGTACACAAAAAAAGGCAATGCAGCAAGTGTGGAAACCCAGAGCCCTGGGAATATTTCTCTGTCTGCTCTGGGGTGCCCTGACCCCCAGGGGAGCACTGCCTTTGACCCTCATTAATGGAGAAAGTTTCCCAGACTTCAAGATATATTAGAACCCATAAAAGTGTGAAATATATTATAGACAGTAGTGTAGGTGTGTCACTTGGTGAAAAATTGAGGTTTTGGGATTTTTAGTATGTTGTGGATGGAAGCAAGATGGAGGGCACAGGGTGTCATCCTGGGTTTCTTCTTTACGCTTCTTCTTCCTTCTTCTTTGTGGGTTTGGGTGGCATCTTGTAATTGGGCAGAAAAGTCTGCATTGTGGGCTCTTTGGGATCAGTTATTGAGTTAAAAGGGAAAATAATCTAGGTGTCAGTTCTTAATTGGATAGTTTAGTCTTAAAAGACTTTGTAACAAGAGATTGTGAGCCATTTTGTGCCTTCTAATGAAAAGCTGCCACACTCACAGTAGTGAGACTGTTTTACTGATAAGAAATAATAAATACCTGAGTCCAAACATGAACTAATGTCTCAAGTGCCTTCAATCCAGACCCAGAGAAACTGACAACTGGTACCCTGACAGAGAGAAGGCTGCAGTGTTAGAGCAGCCTTCAGAACCTCCCCACCTTGCACAGGGCAAAAGCAAATTCAGTGTGAGATAGAGCGAACTGCAGTGAGGTTCACATGTGCACCACGGCCACACAGGGAAGCAAGGCAGGCTGCAGTCACAGAAATAAACTCTCTCAGGAGCCCACCTGCCCTAACAGAACAGGCTGGCAGCTGCTGGACACTGCAGGGCTGGCTGTGTGCTGCCAGTGAGACTGACAGGCAGAGGGAATGGGGACAGCAGGAGAGCAGGCAGAGGGGTGGCCACAGCACACCAGGGTCTCTGGGCAGCCCCTGGGGCTGCTGAGCTCCCACACCAGCCTGATTCAAACCTACACCTCTTCACCTCTCCAAAGGCAAGGTCCTTGGATGATTAGACTTGCAAAGTGACAGAAATAAGGAGTTTTCCTGCCAGGCAATACCCCAGGAGCTACAGCAGGAACCTTCTCCTCCTGCCTGCACTCCAGCTGGCCTTGCAGCTGGAGGCAGAAAGCAAAAGCAGCTCTCATTGCCAGGCCCAGCCCAGAGCAGCCAGCAGGATTTTCCTGTGGTGTTCCCTGTGCCTTTGCAGCCCTTGGCCATGTGTCTCTGTGCCACCAGGCCATGCTCACCGGGGCACTGCCTGCCGTGGCATCCACCAGCCAGCCAGGGCTGGGAAGGGGCAGCACACCCGGCAAGTCCCTTGAGATGTCCCCCTTGTCCACACTGAACAAAGAGCACATCAGCTCCTCCCACCCTCTCTAATTAACAGTCAGACAGGACTTTACATCTTCCCATACTACGAGCTAGCTTGAGGCAGAGCGTTGCCACTCTGCTGGGCTCACACACAGGAGATGGGACTTTGTCTGGGGGCTTCCAGCTACCCCTGGGGCAGTTTTGGCATTCAGAGAGTCTTGATGGGTAACTTTACAAGGGCCAGCACCAATAATACCGTGCAGTTAGATGGCTGAGCCCTTGGCCTTTCTGGTGTGATATCTGTATCTGTCCTCTCGCCAACCATCACAGTTATTGGGTTCAATCTAAGGGTAACAGCAGGTATCCAAAGTGCATAAAAACAGAAACAAAGCTTCTGGGAAACTCCCCAGCTCCAGTTCACTTCTGCTTTGGCAGGTGCAAGCAGCAATATCCTCTGTCGCCTCGGGGCTGGATTACAGGCAGAACATAATGAGTTCTGTGGATTTAAGGAATGGTTTAACATGCAAGGAGCAGGCAAGATCTTCAACACAGGAACAGAAGAGTGGGAATGGTGATCCAGCATCATAGCTCTAGCCTACTACTTTTGAAAAAGAGAAATTTTAATTTCCATTTGACAAGCTACCTGAGACAGGCAAATTTGCTGAAGAGCAGTCATAAATATTGCCATATTTCAAACCACTGAGAAGAGGCTTATCTGTTTTCAGTGTTCTTCATATATTCATCTTGATGAGACATTTAAGACTGTCTTTTCTTCCCGTGTCAGCTAATCCCTGTCTTTCTGTCCCACTTGTAACATGTAAGACTATCAATTGCTTATCCTACTGTTCAAACTGAAAAGAAAGAAAATTTAACTCTAAGCTGACTCATTATTTTATGGTGTCACTCATCCTCAGTCCCTTGACAATGAGAATATCAAGGCAAAGTTTCAGCCATTTCATCTTCTTCAAGCCCCCCTAGAGATGTTATTGTTATGAACACAGCCCTTCTTGCTTTTTATTTCAGTATAACAATGCTGCAGCAGTGCAGCCAGCCAGAGGGTGACCTCCTGTGATTAGCTGGCAGATTTGCAGGGAAATCTGGAAAAACCCTGTGTTTTTAACAATTCAGGGTTTGTCTCCTTGCATTACACTCACCAGGAGCTTCCCTGGTGGTGCCAGCAGGCTTCGTGTTGCAGGCAGATATTGCTGGGGACCATGCTCCAGGTTTGCTCAGGACTTGTCACTGGGATGGCTGAGAGAGGCACACTGTCCCCCAGGAGTGCTGGCCCAAATCTCCATGACAACAGATTTGGAATGGAGACCTGGCATGCTGAGTGACAGAAGGTCACTGCAGCAAAAAAACCCCAACCAAAACCAAACCAAACCAACAATGTATGGGGGAGGGGGAAGCAGCTGGGGAAGAGATCAAGGGGCATCTTGCAGCATCTTCATCATATTGCAGTTCTCAGTTCCTTGTCTCCATGTGCTGGGGCTTTAAAAACAGTTGTAAAAAGCAATTGCCATATAGAAAAAAAACCAGCCAAGTCCTGTGTATTTCTATCTGCTACTACTTTTATTTTTTTACTGTAATAGAGAAAACAGAGAGCAAAAATATGTTTCTTGGCTTGTGGATCTTGTGATAGAAAGTCAGGATGAGAGACAAGAAGTGTGGTATGCAGACAAAAGGAGAGGGTACTGAGTCCAGTCCCTTATGATCCATTTTTCAAAGTAATTATTTTATAGCTCTATTTTCTAAGGAATTGTAGTAGTATAATTGCAGTGACTGCCTCTCCTTCTATCTGCCTCCCCACTGTGCAGACTCCTGAAGCCATCCTGCTATTTTTACCAAATCTGCCAAAGAAGTAGGAGTCTCAAAGATATTTAGTTCCTACAAAGATCAAAAAACGCAGGTGACTGGTAGAGAGGCTGAGGAAGTGCCCTGGAGGAGGAGAGGAAAGGGCAGCCCAGCCCTCCTGCACTGCAGGAGGCACAGCTCCGCTGCGAGAGCAGCATGAGCTCGCTGGCACAAAGGGCAGCCCCCGTGGAGCTCTGAACCCCACAGAGCATATGTTGCCTCTTGGGCTGCCAAAAATAGAGAGGCAAGAGAGGAAGATAAAGCACCATCACCAGTGAGGAATTAGTGAAAACATGATGTACAGAAATGAGGGAAAGAGTAAGAGATACAGCAGAAATCTGGCCAGTGTTACATGAGGGCGAGTGCAGAGATGGTGAGCAGGTGACCAGGATGGGTGGGAGGATCATTTGAAATGATCTGTGGGAACTCTGTGCATAGAACCAACACTTGGAATTAACTCTTGTGTGTTGATGAAACTGAGTGCCTGGGAATACTGCTGGGCTGGAAAACGTGGCAACCCTGGTCCCTTCTTTAGATGGGGGAGAGGTATAACAGAGTCAACAGCAACACAGAGTCAACACTTGCCCCAGCAGTACAAAATACCTCCAGGGAAGGATGAGCCTGTTGCTCACTGAGCCTATTTCCCATTTCCATCCTGGGGTCAAGGCTAAAATTACTGAGCAGTGTAAGTGCAGTGGTATTACAACGACCTGTGTGGGCCGCTGCTGGTGAGAGAGAGACGGTGAATCGTGTATCTTGATCAGAAGGCTTGATTTATTAATATAGGATATTATACATTATAGTTATACTAAAAAGAATATAGAGAGAGGTTTGCAGAGCTGCTAGCTAAGCTAAGAATAGATAGAAAAGAATCCCAAACAAAGTTGTGTCCAGGGACTCAGTCCCCTCACTTGCCCTGGCGATTGGCCCTTAATTATAAACATAGGAAATGAGCCAATCAAGGTGTCCCTATTGCATTCCACAGCAGCTGATAATAATTGTTTACCTTCTCTTCGGGGGCCTCTGGCCTCCTGAAGACGCAGAAATCCGAAGAAAGGATTTCTGTGGAGAAATGTCTGCGACACAGTGGAAACATTTTGGAATGTGCTCTGACTCTCACTTGCAGCGCCACTACACTTAAATGTGTGTGCTTCCAGCATTCCTCCTGTTCCACATGCACACACAGAGCTCACTGAAATGCTCTGTTCAGGCTGTGATCCACCCACAAATGTTCCCTGCCATCTGCCTATGACAAAGGTAGGGGCAGTTTTCTCACAGGTATGCCTGCCATATATAGTGGTTATGAAAAAACAAATAAACAATAAATATTTTATATTTTCTGTGCACCTTCATTCTCACCTGTTCTTTGAGAAGGCAATAAATCTGATGTTCACTGCTGCAAGCAGCCTTGAATCACACCAGGCACCCGCCCACCACCATGGCTGTGACAGCGCACTTCCTGTGCAGTCCCTGCCCATCCTGTGCCTCCCCATGAATTCTTCATTAGGTCATACCTGTCTGTAATGTGTGCTAATTCTTATTCTTGTCCACACCTTCTTATTGTGACACATGAACTAGGAAGGCCATAAGTAGAGCAAAGAGAAGCACATCCTTGGTTATCTTATTCTGAACAGCAGTGATATCATATACAAAGTCCAAATTCTGATCATGGTTATTCCTGCGCAGTTTCATGAGAGCCAGTTGTATTTCACATGGCAATTGATAGTGGGATCAAAAAAAATAGAGATTTGCAGGTAAAATGACTTAGTTCATAGCATGGGGTAGGGATTCCTACAGAACATTTTATTGAGGAATATTACTTTACTCCACAATGCAAAGAAAATAGCTCAGCTAAAAGGTTAAGTTTTACATTTCTGAAGTTTACATTCATTTATAGATGAAAATATTTGTTGAGTATAAATGACTATGCTCCAAAGAGTGCTGTGCACTGCCAAAACTTTTTTGATCCCAAAATAATTTTGTCTGATCGTATGGAAACCATTCCTAACTCCAGAAACCTGGATGCCATATTGGCAGGCTGCCAGCCAGGGTAAATCAAAGATATTCTGTCCTTGGAGTGGGAAAGGTACATGGTTTGCAGAAGCTCTTAGAAACAAAAAAAAAAAAAAAAAATCAGCATCAGGAAGTATCCTGGCCAAGAGGAACTTGGCAGAGCAGTATTTTAGCTTTGCTGAGGGACTGTGTATGCCCATTGAAACAGTAACATCTGTGGAGGAAGGGCAGAGAACAGGGATACAATGCAGTTTTATGGCAGCACTGCTTAGTCAGGGAAAGGGGCTCCAAAGGGAGCTGATGCAGCCAGCTGGCTGGCTGATGAATGGACTAACGATTGTGGAAGAGATCAAAAAGCTATCAAGTGCTCCATCTCTCCCATAATGAATGTCTGAGGATTAGTGAAGCTTGCAGTTGAACTGTATAGGTGTGATGTCGGGAAATATTGAGTGTTTTTTTGCATTTTTAAATCATTAAAAATTTATTTGAACTCGCAAGCAAGCCAAAGCAATGAGAAAACTCTAAAAAATCTGAAATATGGCATGAATGAAGGGAATACAGACAGAATTCTGTGCTTTTGTTCACAAAAGAAGGGCAGAAATTCACTGTATTTTCTATTGGTATGATGGATTCCTGCTGGATTCAGCTGTGCACCTCATGGAGTTGCTCTCTTTGCAAAGCACAGCACAGCCTATTCATTTTTGCAGTGAAATGTGTTGAGTATGCAGCAAAAACAGCACCTAAAGATATTTATTTATGTATTTATTGCTCACTGAATTTCTTATTTTGCCTTTACTAAACTCCAGGAGATTTATTAATTTTTCTTTCATTTGCCACAGTTACCAAACAGCAGCAATTATAGGGACACTGTCAGCTGATCCATTCCAGAAGTGTTAATTAAAGATATTTCTAACCTTGCACCTCTCCTTGAACTTTCATGCATAATTTCCATTGTTAAAACATTAAGCATTCACCTGCTTAAACCCCAAAATGTTCTTTTTTTCCTACTCTGAAAGAGCTCTTCAAACAGCAGAGAAATTACTTCAGCAAAACCATAAAATTGATTGCAGAGTCATTGTGTCAAATGCCTACCAAAACACAGAGAAATACAATTTTTTTCCATATGTTTTCTAATATCATCATGGATGTTACATTGGTACTACAACAACAAGAAAGGCAGTTCCAGAGAACATTGAAATTTCCATCTGGCAGTGGTCCTTCTGGTGTGTATTCTCTTTTAAGATGCTTTCCTGGCATCTACCAGCTCTCTTCAGGAAAATTTATATGCTATTTTAGTTTGTTTAATTTCTCTTCCCTGCTAATGTGCCTTTGTTATTGCTGTGGGGAGTTCATTAACTGTACCAGGAGATGGCAGCAATGGAAACCACTTAGTGCCCTCCATTCAGAAATGATTTCCCGTGCTGAGCGACAGCAACCACAGCATGATTATCAAGCAACGTTTAAAAATTGTTTTGAAAAATCAAGCAAAGCAGTCTTCACAGCTGTAGACACCGAAAGATATTTTAAAAAGAGCTATGAAACATGAAAGGAACTATGGGATCCCTTCCCAGGATCTGAAGGTCATTTTTTCACCGCGTAAGTTCCAAAGGCCACAGATAGACGTCAGTAGATAAAACCATTGGCAGGCAGGACTTTGCCAGGCTACCATGAGCAAAAAGGTCTGACGTAGCTTTAATTCATCTGCTCTTCACGGCACAGCAGAGAAAGCATTTGAGTCTAGAGCAGCAGAGGGCTGGGGAGAGTCTGCAAAAACATCACAAAGGTCAGAGATGGCTTTTGGAGCTGCTGGACTTTGCCCCATGTCTCTGGTACGGTGAGAAGAGGCACAGGGAGCAAGCTGCTTATTTAACTGTTTTTATAAAACACGTGAAGGGACATGCAGAGCCAGACAGAACATCTACTTAGGAGAAATGCGAGTTTACACAGGCAAATTACCATACATATTTCCCACAGGACACAAGCATTATTAGACCTGTTACAAACTTTGTCAGCAACCACTGAGGAAAAAAAGAATCTTATTTACCCTTCTAAATACAGACCAGTCTTCAGGGTAATACAGCTGCTAAATTTACTGGCATGGATGGCTGTGTTACAGCCAGGATTTATCATGCATGATAAATGCAAAACTGTCTCAGCCTCAGCTACAAGCTTTTGTTCCAAGCATATTATTTATTTATTGCCCAAAATTAAGAACATATGGGTAAAATGAGTTTCCCCACCAGGGGGTAATGTTTGTGTGCCACTGAGCAGAAGGAGTAGTGGAGCTGGGGACTGTGGCAAAGTCCCAGTTCTGCCCTGACCCATGCCTTTCAGCACAGTTAGGACAACCATGGGCACATGTCCCCACAAAAGGTCAAGAGGAAAATGTTGCTAGTTATGTGCTCTCCTGAAAAAAGAATTGAAGTGGTGAGAAAACACAAAGCTCCTTGTCATGTTTCCTGTCAAATTTGGGGCTATAAGTCATCTTGCTGCCTTTGTGAATGAAAGGGAACTCCCATCCTGAACAAACGTGCTTTAATCATCAATGCATCCTCACAGAAAAGTCTGTAACACTTCAAGCTTTGGCTAATTGCTTGTTTTAATGAGACAGATAACACAATAAATCATGTTTATGGAAATCAATCTGTCCTGCATTGCACTCTTTCCATTAGTGGGAAATTAGTTGTGACTACTGGAAACAAATTATATTCTAAGGTTTTATGGGGCTTGCTTGAGTTAAAAAATGACAATATTGCCAGGAGGAATACATGGTTTTTGAAACTACAAGCCACTTCAATCATGGTAGAGACTTCCAAACAATTTTGCCTTCTGCAAATTAAAAATCCACAACCCTCAGGGTGAAGGGAGCTTTATTGCAAGAAAGTCGCACTTATACTGCTCAGAGATGTCCCCTCTGCAACTCAGGTCAGTGATTATTCTGATCTAAAGCAAAACTGTCTAAAAGAAATGCAGATCAAAAGAAGCCTCCTTTAGTTATATAAAAACCTGTAATTATGAGGTTAGTTGATTTTCAGAACAGAAGATCACAACCTCTGGGTTTGTTCATAGTTGAATATACTATGTGACTAAGAGCACATGAGGAACGTGGACTTTTGCACCTCTAATTGTTCCTGTGGTTAGTTTGTATGAGAAGCACCCTTTGTAAACACCACGATTGCAATTATGTCCTATTACTACCTGTGTTAAAAATTTTACTACAAGCTACAGTGAGTATTCACCATACGGGGGTCTACAATACTGTGTTTCTCTTCCTTATTTCCAGCTCCTCAATTGCATCAAAAGGCAACATGATTTATATTTTCAGCATGTTATCCTACAGGTCTTAGGTGCTTTTAAATAAAAAATGGAAGGGAAGGTACATGTAGCATTACTGGTATGTTGTTGATCTATAGGATAGGCCTCATTCCTCCAGCCCTAATTACATAACACATAAATAAACTAGTAAGATTTTAAGATATTTAATAATTCTAGGTACAATTATAAATAGAACGATTCTGTGATACAGGAAGAGGAAAACAGAGCCTAACTGCCCTCTGAGGAGATTTTCTCCATGCTGACCAAAAAGGCCTGGAGAGGTGTGCTATCACAGAGAATCATGGAGGTCCTGGACCACGAGGGGCCTGCTCTGGCTTTTTTGCTCCATCAGCTTCATCCTGCAGGAGGAGGAAAGGACCTCGGAGGCTTGTGAGCTCCACCTCTCTCCCTGCTTCAGTGTAGGTGCTGGCTGCCTTTAATAGTAGCAACACAGAACATTTCTGTGAGCCTCCTTTAAAAATGAGATGCCCTCTGAGATGCCTGTATTTAGAAGCAGATTTATTATACAGGCTAGAATAGTGATAGGCTGTCACCAGGAAAAGGGAGCTTTCTCTAAATTCAGTAGTGAAATCTAACAACAACAAAAAAACCAACTAGCACCAACCAAAAAAACCACATGAAAAACCCAGCAAAAATGACACAAATGGAAAACAGCCTGACAAGCATGACCTTGTCCTGCCTTGTCACTTGATCAACTTTCATAACCACAGCAGTAATCTCTTACACAATACAGTACTACGTTGTACTGTATTTTATCTTGCAATATCTTATCTTTTCCATTCTAGCCTTGTCCATACTGTTTTCAGTCCTGACCCCGTTGTCTCTGTCCTAGAAATAGCAGGGAGAGCAGTGGAGTGTAGCTGCTAGATGTAAGGACACCCCTTACCAGGCCTGACCCTGACCCTGTCACACAGGCAGGCTGATGTCCCAGCCTGGCCTTAGGCTGTCCCCATCCCCATGGATGTGCCTGATGGCTGGGAGTAGGGCTGCCAAAAGGCAGTCAAGATGTGAACAGAGCTTTAGTGCTGATCTTTTGGAGATGAGGATGTGGCTTTTAATGACATTACTGGCAGGTGTGGTGAGCTGTTGGCATCAGTCTGACGGGTTTAGGGTGCTGACCTCAAGGCAGAGGAATGCTGCTGGCAATACACACTGTGATTACCACCTCAACCAGGCAGCTCACAAGGCACTCATCTCTGGATATTTCCACTGTGTCTCTGCTACACTATTCATGACACTCTCAGCACTGGGCATTTTGAACCCCCTCGGGGATGGGGGTACAATCCCTCCATGCTGCTGCCTGCAGGGACACTCATCAGAGGTGGTGGCGTGGAGGCCCCAAAGGAATCTCTGAGTCTGCAGGCACATTGTTTGAGAGATGCCACATCCATGTTCCTCAGTGTATGATGAGGGTCCAGCAGGCTCTGTGTGCAGTCTTTTTCTCTCTTATATGAGGAAGCAAGCTGCTGGAGGCAGAAGATCTTACCCATGTGGAGTACACATGTGCAAATACTCAATATGAAACTGATGCAGGGACACATTTTATGTCTTTTTTTTTTTAAACAGAGTTTCCTCTTTCTGTTTCTGTTTTAAGGTTCTTTTGCTGTGAATAATCAGGAAGACAGCATTTTTTTACCCATAGACCTGAAATGAAATTCAGTATTTCTGACAGCAAACACACGTGTATCCTCCAAAAGTTTCTCTTGGAGATGGATATTTACACAAAACTTCTCATAATAAAATTTTGCTTTTCTTAAGCAACCTAAAAAAATTGCTCATATGCCATAGAAAAACATGGAAAGAACGGGGACATCAGGTGCCCTAAGAGTTTGTTCTTCTGTGTCCTCAGGTCTGAAAAATGCTTCAGTGTAGATGAGATCTGTGTGGCAGACAGGCACATCAGTGCAGTGGCCATGCTGAGCATGGACCCACACCAAGGTGACAAAGCTGGGACGTGTGGCATAGGCAACTGACGTGGCAAAAGTATTGTGGCTTGTCACGTGGCACTGCGTAGCTAGTTGTGAAAGACACTGTTTAAACAAACTGTTGTGTACATTTCCATGTCAGTACCTGTCTGTCCAGATTCTTAATTTTAAAATGCAGCTCTTAAGCACATTTGAATGAGTCATTATTTTTGGCCAGCATTGACGGTAACTGGGAAATCTAAACATTCTTGCGCTGTCCATCCTCTGCACTGCATAGATTGCACAGTAGTTTTTTGTATAGGTCGCATCCTATTTCTGCTCTTTTCTCTATTTGCATCTGAGAGCATTCTTTTTTGCAAAGAGCTCTCCAACTCCTGCTGGATACATACTTTCCTCCTATTGCTGTAAAAGCTCTTCTGTATAGCTCCTCTTTGAGCAAATGGTGACTACTTAGCAGTGGCAATTTGGTTCTTTTAATTTTATACATCAGTGTTTGAAATGGCAATGCACCTTTGAGAGATGAAGCCAGGGCCCTCAAAATCCCTTCACAGCCATGCCTGCTTATATATGTTTGCCTGAAATAGGGTCATTGTACAACTTGGCATTCAATCATTTACAGAGTATTGAAAGAATATTACAGACATCCTTGGGCAGGAATTGCCTGGTTCTGAGACCAGTTCAACCAGAAAGCAGTAGTTGGAGCCTCTAGTAAGCATGTAAGCACTTCCAACAGCAGTTGGAATAGGCCACCTCTGAGAAAATAAGTTGATGAAATCATTGAGAATATATCAATCTTCTCAGTTTAAGTTCCAAATATTCAAATAATTCTGTGAAAGAGAAGGGGAGCAGGATGAAAGAAAGGAGACTTGTGGTCCTTCCCTGATCCTGAGGGAAGAGGATACAAGGGACACTGAATCACTTGAAGAAGGAAAACTGCACCCAGATGCATAAGGGATACAAGGCCTGGAGAGAGGGAGAGCTTGGATACAGTGAATAGAGAGATGAGAAGGGAGTTACACAGTCATCTTGTAGGGAAGAGAAAGACAGGAATGCAGAAGTATATGGGATGTGACAGGATTTTGATCCTGAGGTAACCATAAGGCATACAGCCTGGTACTTCCATGTTTGACTTTGGTAGAACAAAAGTCATGTAGCTCCCATCTCTTTTGATACCACAGAAAAAGACCAGCTCTCCCTTTCTTGGAAATGACCCTTGACAAGTCTCTCCCTATCTTGCTTAATCAGCACTCTGTAAGCTAGCAGCTGATACACCCTTTTGTCTCCAACAATAAACCACTCTTCATATATTCAATTTTCAGTGCAAAGAGAAGCATGAAGTCTACATATCATTCAGAGTGTGGAACATAAGCTTCAGCAAGTCCCCACAGCTTCAGTGTGACTTGCAGTGAGAAATCACCTTTCATATATGCAGCAATTAAATAATCTTTCAAACAAGCAGCAGTTGCCAATGATGGAATGGAAAAAGAACTGCAATTACATGGTAGATGGCAACAGCCTTATTGTTACATTTCCCTCCATTTCAAGAACAGAAATATGATTAAGAAACAACGCCTTTCAATACTCATTATTTGAACAGCATGGCAAATGTATAAGCAACAAGTGGGTGACTATGCAACTATGCAAAAATGTGGACTTCTGACAGGAATTTCTTGCTCTTCAGGGGAAGCACCCTAATGCTGCCACTAATTACCAGGACACCAGAAACAAGGGGTTGTTAATGGAACTTAAAATTGCCATGTAAATTGGAAGGTGGTACCTTTACAAAGGAGCTTTTAAATACTGCCTAGGAAGATTTGACTATGAAGTCCAGGATGACGGAAATAAAGTAAGAATTAATAACCCATGGTGAAACATCACAGATTTCAGGATTTAAAAGCATTTCAGGTGTCAGCTAGGGTGATAATGAACTCTATATCATGGGAAGGGAGGAAGGAAATAGAATACAAATTTCAGACCTGTTTGAAATAAACATAATGGCAAACTATTTCAGACAGGGTACTTCCAATTGACAGAGATTTGAAAGCTATCAATGACACTTAGGAGAATTCATTTGGAATACTGGCCATCCATGTTCAAAAAAGAAGAATTGCCATGGGAACCAGTGCAGAAAGACTTCAGGACCAGTCAGGAGATAACAGCACCAAAGCCCAGATTCATGCTGCCCAACTTCAGGCACTCCACAAAAGACACAAAATTGGAGCCCAGTCACCAGGGTCTCCTGTAGTCAATGGAAAGAGATGGTCACCTCCAGTCATTCAGCCTACCTAAGTTCTGACTTGGCTTCTAAATGAGATGATTTATTTAAATACTCTAACTACAAAGGAAGCATATTGCTCCAGGGAATGTGTATAGCACCCTGAAAAACAGAGGGTCAGAAAGCAACCAGCTGCTCACAGAAATGTAAACATCACAGAAGAGGTCAAGGTGAGGTTCAGCAGCAAGACAAACTGATATGTGCTAGGCACAAACAAATTTTTCTGATAAATAGAAGGTTGATCTTTGGAAACAGCTTTCCATATGTAGATGGGGGAATAAAATACTTGCCTAGAACCAAAATGCAGCTGAATGTGTTCATTTAAGAGGTTCTATGGTGGACATAGCTGAAAGAGCAAACATTTGGACTGGCAGACACAAAAAGTTCCTGTCTCATCTGTTTTGCTATGCTGTTTTATTTGGACTTTTTGTTACTGAATACAAATAGGACTAATCCTTTATGCTGGGATAAAAGGGACTTCTTGTAAAAATGTGTTTTGAAAAGGAATTATTGGAAGGTGTTGCTGCCTTGTCTTTCTCCATCTGCATCAAGGGGAAGGAGAGAAAAATCTGTTTCCTGGGACCAGACCAAAACAAAAAACAACTACAGCTGAGCAACTGACCTACACTCAGCAAACTGAGCAAAATACTTGCTGCCCAAGGCATGGGAGGCCAGCTCTCCTAAGTAATGGGCAAATGCATGGCAAGGTGCTGTTTGGAAGGAACAGAAATGCTATCAGCATGCTCCCAGGTGTCACTGGCATAGGCAGCATGTGCAGTAAGGTGTACAACTGATGGCAAGTTAGTATCTTTCCAGTTTATGGCTACTGCAGCAATGGAAACTCGTTGTCCATGGACCAGCTCCACACACAAGCCTAAAGTGCTTGACCCATGCAGTTAAAGTGCCCCAGCAAATACAAACACAGAGTATTGATCACAGCTGTGTACTGCCAACAGGGTGGGAGAGCACAGCCAAGGGCCTGGCAAACAGAGAGAAGAGGACATGGGAATGTAAGCATAGAAGGATTTGGGCAGGTGCGTTGGTAGAAATGAGACTGAAGCATTGTCTCCTGTTATTTGATTCTTCCTGGTTTCCAATGGAATGACCCTCTCTGCACATTGACAATTAACAATGTGGCAGAATCAGAGAAATATCAGATTCTCCTACACTGATATTGGCTAACCAGTTGGGGCAGCAGCATGGTAATGCAATAGTAATGTGTGCTAAAAGAAACAAGATGCACACCCCTGATTATTGTATTGCATGCTGCAGAACAGCTGAGTCACAGTCCCCTCATTCTGTGCAACCCTGGTATATTAAATAACTTGGAAGGAATAATTTTGAAATTTATGTTTAAACCTGAGCCTGTGTCTAAAACTACATATATATTTCATTTCAGAATAGCAGAAGGTAGCTGGTTTTCCTGGGTAATTCTTAGCATGAATTTAGTGGTTGATATTAGGAAACAAAGTTTTGCAAAAGACAGAGAACCAAGTGAAGCAAGACACAAACTGACAACACACAAGGCCTTAAGAGTCGTGAAATACACAACCTTACAACAGTTTTACAGCAGCAATTGCATTCATTATTCAAAGTCACTTGTTTTTTACAGCTTGCCCCACAAGAAACAATAAGCTAGAGACAAACATAGAGTCATGTACGTTTTCTGTTGAAAAAAATGTGGTAATCCTTATTCCAACAAAATCTTAGCTGTTGCAAAATGTTTGCAAGGGCTTTATATTTGTCAGTCTTATCTTTCTTTTTCCATGGGGTCACAGTTACTCTGTAACACTGTTAAGGATAATGTTTATGGTCAGTTGCTATTAGCAGTGACAGTCAAAGTTCAGGTAACCAAATTTAGACATGAAAATAATAACAGCATATGTACCAGAGAGCCTAAGTATGCATTGTTTCTTCATGACTTACTGGGAAAAATTCTTACTGAGGTCCAAGAAAGCTTAGCATGAATAAATCATATCTATGGAGCCTCAGAAAATGGAGGTATCAGTATAACCTAGATAAAAAGAGACAAAATATCAGGATTATGAAGGCAGCTAAAAACCCTCTGCCAGGAAAGAAAGGATAGTGTGCCACTGAGGATGTGCTCAGCTGTATAAATACCCAGTGTTTCATAAAGAATACACATACCCTATTGCAGAAATTGTTAAATTAAAAAGGATTGTAAATTTGAGTGCAATATATCTCTATCACCATACATATAGTATGGATATTACCAAGGCTGTGGAGAGAGGATTTATCTGTGACCACTAAGCACTTACCTGATTTGCAGAGTCATGCCTCTGTCTCAGCAGGCAGACTTTTTAAATCCATCTGCTCATCATAAATAACTGAACTTCATTCCTGACTGTTTTCTTTTCCCTTCAAAATGTCTTCTGTGTGTCCATACACACAGTACTGCTGAAATTAGGGAAAAAAGGATGAGCTGATTTTGTGCCATCTTACTATCACAGCATATGTTGCAGTTGAGAAGCACAATACACAGAGTAACACCATACAATTTCAGAAGGCTCTAAGCATCAGCCCATACAGAGCAGCACCACTTCAGAAGGCTTCAAGCAGATGCCCTCCTTGTTCTTTAGCCCAACCTTTTATACCCTCATGTTCATGCACTGCACCTGTGTGCCCTCTGCTCCCTTTGGTGGTTGGTCAGTGCCCCTGGGCACTCCATGGCTCATGGCTGTCAGTGCTGCTCACCTGCTTTTCACAGCTGTGCCCATTGGGGATGGGGCTGGGCAGCAGCCCCACTCCCAATCACCACAAACTGTGTGCCTGCATCTTGCAGCTTTGGACTTCAGCCACCTATAGACATCACGAGCTTCCCTCAGAGTCTGAAGTTAATCCATCAGCTAAGATCAAAACTCCCTCAGCAACTAATAATAGTAACTCTAGTAGTGAGCCTGCTGCCACATTTATTTTATTCTTGGGGTTCTTGGATGTGCTTGGACCACAACTGGTCAGGCTTCCAAATATAAGCAAGACAAGAGGTAAGTAATGTAAATCTGAAAGGACCTCCAACACAGGTGGTTTGTATTTTTTGCTACAGTGTAATACTCCTGAAGTATTATATCAGGAGCTGCTTAACCCTCCAATATGTGTTCCAGCATTCAAAGGGAAAAAAGCTGCACCTCTTGGCTACTGCTGCATGCTAAAAATTCACGTCACTTGCAATCCCTATATCAGAAATAAGAGGAGTTCTGTGAGAATTGATCAGATACGTCTTGCATGTACACCTGGAAGTACATGCATTCATCTGAGCACCTTCCCAGTGAAGACCTGACATGAGCTTTCCCTTCTAAGTCTTAGTTTTTCTCCCGAGACACAAGACTGGGCACCCTACCCATGCAAAGGAGGTGAATGAGTTCCTTCTGCCTGCAGTCAAGTCAGCCCCCAAGCAAGTGTTTCACTGTAGCAACTGTAGCCAGAATTGAGGGGGCTGCGGCAGTAATTTATCATAGGCAATTTATTTTCAGCAGTGTGACTACATGTCAGTGCTGACAGCATTTGTAGCATTAAGTGTTCCAGAGAGAGGACCACAGCACTGCTTCGAGGCACACACTCTGAAGGCCTGTCAATCCTAGTAGGTCACTAAAACCACAAGCATTTTGCAATATTTGTTCAGGGAATGCCTTAGAAGGGCTCATTTTCCAGGTTTGGATGAGCTTGGGATCCTCTTCTGAATTCAAAGACAGTCATGTCTTAAGGCCCAGCAGAAAGGAAAAAGAAAATCCAAAGAATTTTGTATGCCAAGATAACAGGAGCATAGTGTCAAAAGAGGAGGAAAATACACCCATATGAATCAAGGATCCATATGATTCCCTCAATTCTGAATTCTTTACAACATTTCATAGTGTATAGACAGTATGCCTGGCCATGCCTCCAGCTGGTCATAAATTATGATGGTTTACATGTCTTCAAAATAAACTCTGGCACACAAATACTAAGCTACATAAACTGAGTCAGTCACATATGTATGTCCCTCAGCTGGGGTGAAGTTCTTAATTAGACCTTTTCTTGGGGCCCTAGTCAGCATTAAGCTGCCTGTGCTCAAAGGCAGCTCTGTCGTGGTGCAGCTGAGTGACCTTGGATTAGAGTGCTGTGTGAAAAAGAGCTACAAGAATTGAGGGCCACCTACTTTGCTCAAGAGCTGTGCCTACATTGAAGCACTCTCCCTCAGTCCTTGCCTCAGCTATGTTACAGGTATGACTGTGTCTGGCCACACACACTGATCCAGACCTTGACCCAGCTGAGATGATCTAGGATCCCTCCCATCACTGTGGGCTTGTCTAATGATGACCAGACTGGTGGTGGGTTGGTCCTGGTTATTGTCATTGAACCTCATTCTGACCCTGACTCACTGGCTTGGCTTTTCTGCTTGATCTCAGATCTCCTTGTCACTGTGTTCACTGGGATGGTTACTGGTGATCTGTACTCTTGGCTGAACTTCTAGCCACCACCAGAATTGCTTTGCTATTCTTGTTTGGGTGCTATGGCACTTGCTAGTAAAGCCACTGTCATGCATGCCTTACTGTCACCCTCCACTCCCAGCTTGCCTTGCTACTCCATGAAACACTTTTCTCCAAAGGATGTCACCTCTCACCTACCACTGGTATCACTGGTGCCACTGGGACTGTGACACTCCTGACACCAGTAGCTCTAGCACAAGCCAGACAATAGGAACATGGATTGCAGACACCATGTGACTCTCCTTTTAGCCAAAGATTTTTGTTAGAAAGCTGCCTTGAGCCAGCCTACTGGCGCCATGCATTCCTGCCAATAGGATAAATCAGGAGAGTGAGCAAGAAGTCAGCAATCAAGACAAAGAGTCTGTTCTGTCACAGACAGACAGCAAAACTAAGCAGTGATACACAACTCCTCTTATGTGGCCTCACTTAACTCTTAGTCAAATAATCAGGGAATCTCAGTAACCTGAAGACATCATATTTCAACAGCCCAAGCAGATGCAAAATGACCACAAACCCAAAGGAGTCACAAGTTGTCACCTTTTGTATTTTATTCTAGTTGTCTAAATCTGCACTAGCATTTCATATTTTAGCTGTTGATTTTCCCACCTCAACTGCAGCATTCTCTCCTCTCTCTCTCCAGGACACTAGCTACACCTCTCCTGGCAGGACCATCTTCAAGTATACAAAGGCTACAACACTTAACTCTTCCAACTCCACTGTGAGGTAGCACTGTTGTTGATCTGAGCTGCCACACAGACATGCACAGTTCGGCATATTATTCAGACTGTCACACCTGCCAGGATTTCAGCATTAAACTAAATCCTTGCTGGCAGCCTCAGACAGCAGTTGTGAGACAGGGCTATAAGCTGGATGGCAGAAATTTCAATTCTGTTGAGGCCAGTCAGCCTGCACCCCAAAATCAATCTGCATATTACGAGAACATACAACATACAGGAAATTGCCAGGACACGGCTGCTCTCACTCGAGTGGTGTTGGCATCTCAAAGCTCAAATACTCCCACCGTACTTGCTTGGCCCCTATTGGGTGTTGTAGTGTGCCCAGCGCTGCTCCCTTGTTCTAATAATGCCTTGCGTACCCAAGAGCAGCTTTGCCTTCTGCATTTAATTGCTATTCCTTTGCCAACTTACCTGTAAAGCTGTCCTTTGCTCTAACATTTCATCCTGAGGGAGAAAAAGTAGTGCCCTTGAGACATTAAGGTGCTGTCCTGTACAGATGCAGTACATAGTGACGTCTGTGTCTGCTCTTCTTAAACGGGATGCTAAAAGATCTGACTTAAGCCTTTCCAGGGATTTGAACTTCCCACGCCCAGGGAATTGTTCACCAGGAGTCTCACACTGCACAGCGATGGAAAACATTGGGCTCAGGTACAGCCAGCTGCCATTTACTAGAAACAGACACTTCCAGCATTTCCTGACCCAGCATGCACAAATGGGTCACTAAGGTCACTAACTCCTTTGTTTTTCATGTGGCATATACAGGTAATTGTTATGGAAGTGTGCCTTTCTGGAAGTCAGTGTGAATACGTTTTGTACACAACAGAATTTAAACAGTGTAATCACAACTGTGCCTTATGTAACCTTTCAGCAAGTTCTGCAAAACTGCCTTCCCTTCCTCAAACACTGCAGATCTGATATGGCCTATCAGTGAACACTTGCAAACATTCAGAGCTCAGAAACATAAACCAATCTCCGTTTGGTGGACAGCAAGGCTATTGCATTCCGATTAATTAATTTATTTATTTGATGTTTAGCAAAGAACATAAAAAAAAATTTGGATTAAAAAATGTAAGTCTCTACATTGGAAGATATAATTGACAAAACTCTTCTCTGCATTGGAAGAAAACCTGCTATGAAGGAGTAAGGCATCTATCCAGCACATCTGTTTTTAAGTGAGAAACCACATTGTGGTTCTGGGCTCCTCAGTACAAGAAAGGAGCTACTGCAGAGGGTCCAGTGGAGGCCCACAGAGACCATTTGGGGTGTGGAGCATCTCTTTTATGAGAGACTGCAGCAGCTGGGCCTGTTTAGTCTAGAGACCACTGTGAGGGGATCGCACTAACACATGTCAGTATCTCAAAGGTGGGTGCCAAGAGCATTATGTCAAACTCTTTCCAGAGGTGCCCAGTGACAGGATGATGAGCAGGGACCATGCACCGACACACAAGAAGTTCCCCCTCAACATGAGGAAGAACTTTACAGTGGCAGAGCACTGGCACAGGCTGCCCACGGAGGGAGATTGTGGATTCTCCCTTCTGGGGACATTCAAACGCCCCCGGACACGTTCCTGTGCCACCTGTTCCAGGTGACCCTGCCTTGGCAGGGGGTTGGACTGGAGGATCACCAGAGGCCCCTTCCAAGCCACACCGTTGTGTGATTCTGTGAACCCTTCCGGCATTCCCCGCCTACACGTCGAGCAGTGCCGGCGGCGGCACCGCACACCCACAATGCTGCACACGGCCCAGCCGAGCCTGCCCTTCCCACAGCCAGCGGCGCACATGGCGCGGGCCGGAAGCCGAGCCCCGCCGGCACGGAGGGACAGACACGGAGGGGCACGGAGGGAGCGCCCGGGCACGGCGGGCGCGCTTTGTCCGCCGCCCCGCGCGGCCTCACGCGCCCCCAGCACCGCCCTTGGGCTGGGGCTGGCGCCGGGGCCGCCGCTCCCGGCGTGCACCGCGGCGCGACGCGCGAGGCGCCGCTGACGTCCTAGCCCCGCCACTGGGCAGCGGCGTTCGCGCGTCACGAGCTCGCGCCGCTGAGTCGGCGGCCCACCGTCGCAACGCCCGGCCATTGGCTGCAGCGGCGCGGAGCTCCGCCCCCGCAGCACGGTGGGACTATAAAAGCGGCTCCGGCGCCCCCTCCGCGCCTTTAGCCCCGGGTGTCTGAGAGGAGAAAGATGCATCGACTCCGCTCACGGGCCTCCACGGGGATTTCTGCCTTTGCCGCCGGTTCGCCCTCCGCCTGCTCTCGCCAATCACCCCCGCTGCCCCGGCCCGAGAAGTCAGCCTCGCAGAGGCGTTGGAGTAAAAAGCGCTCCTGCTCTTCTATCGGGTGATTGTCGCTGATTCCCGGGCGGGGGGGAGCAGGGAGACCGAGACCCGGAGAGGGGCCGCGGGAGCCGAGCCGAGCGCCGCTGCGACCATGCCCAAGCCTAAGAAGCGGGGGAGCAACCACCAGCGCGGAGCCGGTGAGTGCGGCCGGGCCGGCGGGAAGGAGCGCGCGGTGCAGACGGCGTTTCCCGTGGCCGCGGGAACAGGGCCGCGCTGTCCGGCGGTGCCCCGCCTCCCCGGGGCGGTGGGTGGGCAGCAGGACGGGCGGGCGCGGCCGCGGGGCTCTCGCTGGCCGGGCCGGGCGGGTGACAGGAGCCGTCCCTGAAACCGCCTCCTCACGCCGCTGCGCGCATGCGCCGAGGAGCCGGGGCCGGCGGGCGCGGCCGCGCTGGCGGCGGCGGCGGGAGCGGCCCGGGGCAGCGGCGGCTCGGCCGCGGGTCCGCCGGCTGGGTGCCGCCGTGTCGTGCCTGAAAGGCTGCTGTGTCTTTATAGAAAAAAATCCTTTTTCTAGCCTGAAATAGGATATTATAAAATAAACAAATGCAGAATGTGCGTGTCTGAGGTGTTCATGCTTGGGACAGAACGGAGATTTTGTGGGTTGGTGAGAAGTTGCCCTCCAAGCTAGCATAGCTGTGTGCAGCGTTTGTTTCTAATACCAATTTTCAGGAAGTGAGCAATTTGTAGAGTGTTTCTGCAACTGCTCGTATTTTAGTTTGTGAGGGGCTTGTTGTTCTTGCCACTTCTGTTGTATCCCTGTTTGATAGCAGCACGACGGTGGGTGGCCATGTGAGAGCTACGGGCCTCCAAGTTTGTTCGCTCGTGCATTGTCTGGTGGGGTTTTTTTGGGTTGTGGTTAACGATACAAGTGGATACAGCTAAAAGTAGCAAAACTTCCGGAGTGTGACTAACATAATTGGAAAGTATTTGGGCGCTGATCCAGCTGAAAGGTGATTCTGCCTAGATAAAAATAGTTTTTTGGGGTCTTGGTAGTCAGGGAGCCTGCTTGAAGCTGGTAAGCCCTGTGTGCAGGCTTCTAAATAATTTAGAAAAAAATATAGGTGAAAGAACAGAATTCAGAGTTGTGCAAATGATGCTTTCGGAAGTGTTGGAGAAGTAAGGTGAACACTGGTAAAAAGACTATTTTCATCAAAAAGTCTGAAAGCTGCTGCAGCAAGGCCTTCTTCGTCCTGAGAGGGAAAAACTTCTGTCCCCCTTTGAAGCATTTGATGTAAATGTAGTTCAGTAGTAAAAAAATTAGACATAGCTGATCCTGCACATACTCCATCTAATCCCATATATCCTGCATTGAACTGGGTGATGTATGTTTGCCCAAAGGTTTGACTTACACTGTCTTGAAGTTCCTCAAAATTAAAAAATAAAGACTGCATGGCAGTTTTTTTAAAGCACTCATTCTAACAGTTAAATTAACGTATTTTTAAAGCATAGTCACAGAAAACTGCATTAACATGAAGTTGTAGAAAGATCCTAATTTTCCAGTAGGAATTCATCCAATTTCTAGGGTAGGAACTGGACCAGTACTAGGTGAGCCCTTCCTCGCTGCTCACAAATGATCTTCCAGAACAGAACTGACAGTCTTGAGAGTAGGTGGAGTAAAGGAACCAGCAGATGGAAATGTTCTTTCTGTGGTTGGGTCAGGGAAAGCAAATCTGCTCTGAGAGGGATCAGTTCTACTTTTGGTGCTCAGATCTTCCTTTTCTGTATGAGAGAACTGACCAAACTGTTGTATTCATCTTTGCTTAAGGTGGTCAGCCCAGAAACGTGCAGCCTTTTAGTGATGAAGATGCTTCAATTGAAACCATGAGCCACTGCAGTGGCTTCAGTGATCCTGCTAGCTTCACTGAGGATGGTAAATTCTTTTATTTATATCTGTTCATCTTTTAAAAACACAAAACCTGAGCTGATTTAGTAGTTTTAAGTAGAAGACTGGAAGTAGCAATAATGAAATAATGACATTATAGTAACACTGTGATGGCTAATCCAGTGGCCATTTTGTTTGTTTGGTTTATATATACATAAATATATACTCCAGGTTTCATGAGCCTTGTGAAACTATCAGGCTCTATTCTACTAGAATAGAATATAGATATAGAGACAATAAGATACAGAGTACTGCTATAGAGACAATAAAAATTTTAAGATGAGTTGTATGACATGGATTTTTATAAGAGGTAGTTGAAGCAGTAAGAACTGCAGAAGAGTTTAAGATGGGAAGAGTCACATTTGCCTGTTTTGAGCTAGATTTGTGCGTTGTCTGCTTTCCCATCTTTGCAACCTGGACAACTATAATGTCGTTTGTTGAGAGGAGGGGACCTGGAAGCCTGAAGCAGGGGGATAAGCAGGGAGCCATCTTTGGGTACATGCTGCTCTTAACTGAGCTCTGTTGCAGAGGTGTCTGAATTGATGCTCTGTGGGACAGGCTGCTTTGACTCACTGCATCAGCTGTGAGCACCTCACAGTACTCCAGGGCTAGATGTAGTGGACTGGATGGCAATGTGTTGACAGGATTGGCTGATGGTCATCAGATGGAGAACATTTATGCAAGACCTGGTTCGCTCCCTCATTCATTCCTGGCATGTGTAAGCAGCAGATCTAGGAGCTGCACAAATGTATCAATAGGCCAGTTTTTATGGGAGTATTTTAGGGCACAGTCTGATGTAGTAGGTTTAACACCATTATGCTGCTCTGATACTGAACAATTTTGAAGGTGTTGTCTATATTAGACTGCTTCCTTATTAATGTTAAAAGCATTGTGTTGGAACTACTGTCTGCTAATGAAATGTGTATCAGTGTGACTAAATTATTTCTTCTGGATTAGGGCCCGAAGTTGATGAAGAAGCTACTCAAGAAGACTTAGAATACAAGTTGAAGGGATTTATTGATCTTACATTGGACAAGAGGTATAGTCTGCTTTGAAGAAACACATTCGTACACTGTTTTCTTGCTTGATTTAATAAGGAAAATACTGAGATTTTTATTCTGGGGAGGACTTCTGGATCTAAAAAAACCCTTTTTTGTTATACTGGTTTTTTAGGATGGGTTAGGCTTTCCTTTCCTAATATATGGAAGTAGAGTGACTTTCTTTCTGGCCAGCAATACTGCTGTGAACTCTGTCTCCAAACAAAATTTTGCTGTCCATGAGTAAGAAGGCAATTCAGAGCATTTCATTTCTTCATAGTACTTCTGTGGATTACTCTTACTACTGGGTGTAGGCAAATATAAATCACCATAAAGCAAGGGTGGGGTTTAGCTGATATGTGCTGATTTCAGGTCTTCCTTTTCTCTTCTAACAGTGCAAAGACAAGACAAGCAGCCCTTGAAAGTCTGAAAAGTGCATTTTCTTCTAAAATACTATATGAATTTATCATGGAGAGGAGAATGACCCTAACTGATAGCATTGAGCGCTGCATAAAAAAAGGTAATTAACATGCATGCTATTAGCAATAATCCCTATGAAATAGCACATTGTTTAAAAGAAATTAAGATCTAGTACTTTACAGAGTGCTTAATAATTTAGGTAACGTTACTTTGTAAATGCAGGTGTCACACTTTAACTGTCCTAGAAAATTAACTGAAATTATCTTCTATCTCTTGGTTTCTGAATTTCCACTTACATGCTTTCAGACTATTATCTTTAAAAGATTAAAGGAAGCAGGCAGGGCAAAAGGTGGTTGCTCATCACTGTGTTTATTAATCCGTAGGTAAGAGCGATGAACAGTGTGCAGCTGCTGGGCTGGCTTGTCTGCTGTGTGTGCAGATGGGGTCAGGAATTGAAAGCGAGGAGATTTTTAAGACCCTTGGTCCAGTTCTGAAGAAGATTGTCTGTGATGGAACAGCCAGTATCCAGGCCAGACAGGCTGTAAGTATGACATGTTTGTTTGCCAGCCAGGGACAGAGGGCTGCTTCTGGCCAGCTCACTGTTGTGTAATCCAGGACGAAAGGTTACCATGCTAGTGTGTACTCATAATGTTGACATGCACCCTCAATGATGCATAGCAGTTTTCACTGGCTTAAAAAGTTCCACCTGAAAGCTGAACATGATTGTCTTCTTCAGCTGTTACATGTACTGCTTTGTCAAGTATCTGAACTCACTGTATTGAAGCTTCCTTACTTCTGGGGACTGATGTCGGGGTCCTAGGAAACATTTTCCTACTGAGTGATATGTCCTTCCTGTATTAATTTTATTTTATTCTTGAAATTTAATTTTATTCTTAAACAGCACAGGAATGTTGCTTAAGCATTTACATTTATTTTTGGTAAAATCACATATAGCACATCTGGAAACTACATAAACAATGCAGCCATTCTACCAAATGTATTTTTAAGTTACTTTTGCCTGGTCATCTCACCTATACATCAGCAGTATGCATGAAATAGTGAGGAAAGATTGTCCAAAGCACTTGCCAGAAGTTTTACTTTTGCTTAAACTTCAGAGATTCAGCTAACATTTTCTACCTTTCCTTCATCGTTATGTGGCTGGCTACTCTTAGTCAAGCTATGGCACAGCAAATACTGTCAGCTGCAAAAAGGAGGTGGTATTAGTTCAACAATAGTTATTTCTACAAACAAAAGCTACTGAAGTTTGTCCTGTTCAAATGTAGTTTTGAGTCCTGTGTGGTTGGTGCAAATATCACTTTCAAATGGTTTCCTCTTTATTCTTTGTAAGAGAAACTGGACTAGAATATGGGGCATAGGAAACAGATCTGCAGGAGAAGTTGAAAAGTTGTAGGAGCAGCTTTTCAAGAACAGAGTTTCCATGCTATTTAATTGAAATAGAGATCAGAAGGAGAAACTATTTCTCACAGCTGTTAATAAATATATAATTATCAGCAGAGTTTCTGCTTGTAAATCCTAGTGAGATTTAAAATCATTGGGTGAAAACAGTGCCACATGGAGCTTTTTCAAGGGCTTTGTAAGCTATTAAAAATAATAATACATGGAAAGGTGAAGGCTTGTGAGTAGCAAATGCTGTAAAAGCATCCTGAGAGTAGATGGGAATTTGGGAACTAAGTATTAAAAGGAAGGTGAATTAAGAATTGGGGACTTCTAGACTGTTCAGGTTTTTATCTCAAGTTTCTGTTGCTCCAGATGTTAAATTTCAAGGGTCCCAACTTTGAAACTGTACATTATTGTCAAATACTGACACTTTTTTTTTCTTTTGTGTCCAGTGTGCAACCTGCTTAGGGATTTGCTGTTTCATCGTGACTGATGACATTACGGTGAGGATGAGTGATACCTTTCAAATGCAATAAACTGACAGGATGAAAATGTGTGACTCCTAAACCACTTCCATTGTATTTTTCACTTGTACAGGAGCTTTACTCTACTATGGAATGCCTGGAAAACATCTTCATGAAGGCCTATCAGCGGGATAGAGACACTAATGGTGTGTCAAGTACCCATAATACTGTGCTTCACGTCAGTGCTCTTTTGGCATGGACATTGTTGTTGACCATTTGTCCAATGAATGAAGTGAAGAAGAAAATTGAAATGTGAGTATCTTTCTTGGAAAGCAGAATTTGTAATGACTCTATATGCAATGAAACAGTGTCAGTAAAATTTAGGTCTTAATGGACTATGATTTACTCCTTAGGCACTTGCATAAACTTCCAAGCCTGCTGTCTTGTGATGATCTCAACATGAGAATAGCTGCTGGAGAAACACTAGCACTTCTGTTTGAACTGGCACGTGAAACAGATGCTGTAAGTAGATGTCTGCAGCTAAACCTTCTTTCATTGGGATAATGATGAGACAAATTACTTAAACCTGTGTTGCACTCCACCCTGGATCTCAACAAGTACCAAAAAATTCCATGGTTTATGTTCCTTCTAGTGAGTCTGCCCCAGTCTTAAGTGGGTACAGCAATAATTCATAGCTATCATTTTTTACACTTCATTTCTATATTGCAAAACAGGGCCAATATAACAAAATGCATCAAATGCTACTTAATAGCAACTAGAAATATGGAATGCAAGATTTAAATCTAAATCCAACACCCGCTTTTCAAATAAAATTTTAAAAAGAGAGAGATTCCAGAATGAAACAGTATTGTTTACTGTAGTGGGATCACTCATCAGATGCTTATGCAGACAAGTTTGAGTAATTGACAGCCTGCACAATTCTGCTCTCAGCCAAAATCTATCATCCGGTAGAAAACAAGTTGACTTTAAGTATTGTTTTTTCAGTATTTTTACCTAGGTAACTTGAGAAGAATAACTGGTATTGCATGATGGTTGTGCAGCATGACTATTTTAGTGAGTTAAGAACTAGGCAGTCATTTTAAGGGGGAGGTTTTTAAAGAATTGGCACAAATTTCACACAGATATCAGTAATACTTCATTTGGTGAAATTTCTTGGAGTTTGCTTTTGACTTTGGTTAGGTGCAAACTGCTTGATATTAGCTTTCCACAGCTAAAGTTGCATTTACGTTCTTCAAAATGCCTTATTAATTGTCAGACTTTTTTCTTGACAGCACTGAAGGAAACAGCCTCCCTCTGCTTACGCATGGCACAGTTTGGGAGAGTTGCCTGAAGGGCTCCCAACTCAATCAAGGCTGCTGCGCTTTGCCAGAATGCTGCCTAAAGTGAAAGGATAACTCCACTTAAGTCAGGAATCATGACACACTAGCACAGCATAATATGAAACAATGTTAAGGCTTCTGTATAAATGCAAGCAGTGTGGATTTGAGTCTCTTGGCTATGGAAGTCAACTTTGAAAGGAAAAAAAGTAAATGGAAAGCAAAACTTGATCCTTTATTTGGTCAAGCTGACTGCAAGTAACTAAAATGTTAAAATATGTTGACAAATGAGACTTCACTATATCTGCTGTTGCATTGAGGAAATGCCCCTTTAATCATTACAGATTATTCTCATTGAATCCTTAACAATCAGTGCAAATTAAAAATACTTGATGTATTTGCCTTTGACCAGTTCCTGTCAGAAAGCTTGCAGTAAGCTCACTCTAGTCACTTGAAATGACAAAACATTCAGATTAAAAAAAAACCTAGAAGCCACAAAAACTTGTTTTTACATAAGTTTGCATGCATTCTTACTAGTCCAGGTGAACTACTGCTGAATTAAGTGCAGTGGAGAAAATATTTCAATATATGTAAAGCACATATTAATTAATTCCAGTGAAAAACACAAAGCTGTTTATCACAGTTTACTTAGTGTTTTGTTAAGCATTAAAAAAAAGCTTCCTAATTTCCCATTTCATACAAGACTTATAGCTAAATATTCCATACTCTCAGTCCAGTGGTGTCTCACAGTTTGCCTCCAGAAGCAGGAATTTTGTGATAACAACATGAAAGTGCCCTGAGTTTGTTGGCAGGAGTGGTTCAGCAAATCTGTTTAGCAGTTTGAGTCCCTTGGAATTGCTGGAGTTAGAGTAGAACAGCTTGGCAGGTGTACATGCACACTGATGGAGCTGTATGGGTTACATGGCTGACCAAACAGACTTTGTTAGTGCCCTTCCTGGTAAACTGGGTGCTGTGACTTTGTTCTTGCTGGTTTCCATGCAGCAAATGGAACTGCAGAAGCACTCTCTGTCTTTTTAAATAAAGTAAGAGGTTGTAGAGATCTACACGCCCAAAATTTAAAGAGATCCATTTTCTAGCTGTGGGGAAAAAGGTTAAGGCCATCAAATAAACTAAAATCTAAAAACCTTTTTTTTCTGGTAACCTAGGATTTCTTTTATGAAGATATGGACCTTCTAACAGAGAAGCTAAGAGCTCTGGCTACTGATGGAAACAAGCACCGGGCCAAAGTGGATAAAAGAAAGCAGAGATCTGTCTTCAGAGATGTTCTGCGGGCTGTTGAGGTGATTCTTTTGTCTTAGTTACAATCTAGACCTTTAAAATATATAGTGTGCAATTCAGTGAAAACAATTTTATTATTAAACAGAATTACTGTTTCAGTGAAAGAAACAGGAAAAAGCTATTTTAAGTGAGAATTGGTAGTCAGATCACATATGTGGACTAGAGCTTTTTTTAGGAATGTTGATAGAAGACTGGGAATAGTTAAATATTGTGGAAGCTAAGGAGAAGGATTGGCATAATTTGAAGTCACCTCTGGGATTCTGCCTGTAGAAGGATCTGAGTCACCTATTAGCACTTGTTTCATTCCATTGTCCCAAATACCTGTAAGGTAGAGACTAAATGAGGTTTATATTCAGATGTAAAGGTGACTTCTGTACTTGGAACTGGTTTTCCTGGTGATAAGTCCAATTCCTAAAGTAATTTTAAAGATGAAAGTTCAGTGTTTGTTTTTTAAAAACTTTGTAATCATGAAGAATATTAGCTAAAAGTTCTACGTGAGATTTGACTGTAGGTGTGCATCTGCTTTATGAACAAATACAATCTTTAGCATACATACACTGTGTTACTTGGAAGGTTTTGATGTGCCAAATTTGTCAGTCAGAATAAAGTTCACCAAGATGTATAAAATTCCTAGTACAAAAGACTGTTTAATTTAAAATTATACATGTTGTTTCCTTTGACTTTTGCATAGGAGCGTGACTTCCCTACAGAGATGGTGAAGTTTGGGCCTGAGCGCATGTATATTGACTGCTGGGTTAAAAAACAAACTTACGAGACCTTCAAGGAGGTTCTGGGCTCGGGGATGCAGTACCATTTGCAGGTGAGCTGCTCTGACACTTGCTCAGACTGTGTTCCTCTGTGGCTGGCTTCTTTGATGGAATTACAAAATCCTGAGTAGAACTTAGTGATGAGCCTTGTATTTGAGATGTTAAAGACAGCTCTTAAAAAATTAATTACAGTGAGCTACAGCTGTCTGGATAAGCTGCTTCTGAGTTGGTGCTTGGGTGTGCTAGCGTAGTAATCGAATTCTCCAAGAAGTAAGAGATTTAGGCTGAATATGTTTTTTGCTTCAGGGTTTTTCCTGAATCCTTATGCTCTCTTTCAGCAGAGTGGTATAGTTGTCTGGCTGCTATGAAACTGCATGCCTCCACCCTTCCTGTTCAAACCTATAAAAGAAAGGCAAAGTTTTAGTCAAAAATAATGAACACAGCTTGCAGCCCAGTGGTGACAGCATTCCAGAAGGGAAGGCATAAATCTTTATCTCTGTTCTGGGAACTGCTTGTTTACTAGTCATCTGTTTACATATGTAACAGAAGCAGGAGCTGTAGTTTAGGAATATGTGCTCCCAAATTGCTGTGATAATCATGGGGTTAAAATCTTCAGTCCTGTGTTAATGAATTCCTGTGTGACCAAGGCAGCTCAGACATGTAGCAGGTTTTTCAGTTTTTTCAAGTACTACTTTCACAGACAGATACTTTAAAACTTGTGTGTTGTGAAACCATACAGGTCTGTTCAGCTGCCTGGTTTTGTGTAGAACAGAAGAGTGTCTCATTTTCTAGGACAAAAATATCAAAGGAGGCAGGAGGAGCTGTCTGTCATTTCAAGGTGGCTGTTTTAGCTTTTCTCTGGTTGAAGGAGGAAGTGTTCTTGACTTAATTGCAAAAGATAGCAGCAATTTGACACAAATCTTAGTATTTCTTACTGGAATACTTAATATTTTACAGTAGTGAACTTTAGAGACTTGATAATTAGAAGGGAAGCTAATCATTTGGTGCGTTTCTTGTTTAGTCAAATGACTTTCTTCGGAATGTGTTTGAGCTCGGTCCACCAGTAATGCTGGATGCTGCAACTCTTAAAACCATGAAGATATCTCGTTTTGAAAGGGTAGGTTGTTGCACTGAAATGAATTTTCTTTACTTCCTACTCTAATTACTCCTGCACTTCAGAAGCTGTCATTGTTACACTGTAGTTCTAAGAGTGCCTCATATTGTCCTGAATGAAACCCAGGCTTACTTATATGCATCTATGGACCCTTAAATTTTCCACTGGGCATGTGTCTGCTTCTGTGTTTTCTCCAAGGGGTCTCAAGGTTGATGTGGTTGCTGATGGGTACTAGATTCATGCTCCACATATGTGAAACTTGGTCTCTTCTGAGAGATACATATTTTTTGGGGAGGGACCTACAGAAAGCTGTGGAAACTTGAGTTTTTATAAAGACAGTGTCCCAAACTCAACAATGTGATGTGCGCACTAGGAGGTTTGCCTTGGTCTGTTGATAGTGAATGCATTAAACCTGCATATAGTTTGGGGAACAGTGCAGTCAACTTTAATCTGAGGGTAAATGTAACCTACATGATACCTGCTGGATGTTCAAGACTGACTGGCTTCCAGAACTACTCCTAGTTCAGCCTTCTTACACAGGCCAAGTTTCTTTTAAATATCTGTCTGTATATATATGTATACACACACACAGATGAGCCTTTGGTGCAAAGATAATATACTATAAATTTCAGAAGGCCTACCAGTTAACTTCAAAGATTAATAAAAGGATATTTTCATTTGTTTTGTAACATGAAAAGTCTCTGAAAGGCATAAACCTTATGACACTATGTAATTCTTTTTTTTGTTTTTTGTTTTATAGCACTTGTACAACTCTGCAGCATTCAAGGCTCGGACAAAGGCTAGAAGTAAATGTCGTGATAAAAGAGCAGATGTGGGGGAATTTTTTTAGATTCCCTTTTCAATGGGATTCAATTTTCATAATTCAAATAAATTTGTAACCTTTAAATGAATTTTTTAACTTCTGTAGTCAGTTTGCAGTTGTGCACGGGTTTGTTACATAGTCTGTAAATATAATGCATGTTGTTGCTTAGTTTCATATACATTGTATATAGATTGATGTAACATTTGGTGCAGGGATATATTGTAATGCTCTGCATTAGCCCCCCACTAGCTCCAAGTCAATTATGTAGTAACCGATACATTAAATGGGGTGGATAACTAGTCAAATGCTGTGTCAGATTGGATTCTTTATATAAAGGTAAAGTCATTGACTAAGTGCTCTGGTAAGAATATGAGAAGATGACCATGTTTGTGTGAAATTATTTTAGTAACTTTTTAAAACTCTCTAGTGGTAGGCAAGAAATCCCTATGTAAGTATAACTTTATCCTGACAGGGACTATGAAGTTCAGTAACTTCCACTGACTGTCAAGTAGTGAATGACAAATACTTGCTTCCATGTAAAATAAAAGTAAGATTCTTGTGTTCTGAAATTGAATATTTAATTTTTGGAATAAAAATGTTTCTCACTGCCTGCTCTCTGTGTAAAAGCAATTACTCCATTAATGAAACACTGTAACATTGGCAAAACTAAAGGTTGAAAGGGATGGGTTTATTTGCTGGTTCAAACACCTGCTTGGGTATTCTCCGTGTGTTAGTAGATGCTCCGTGCAAGTCACCTTTGCTGTGTTTCAAAGGGGTCTTATACTTGCATGTGCTCTGCACAACCACCTAATCTTGATTTGCCATTGCTTCTCTAATGGTCAAACGGTTTCTAGTTTTGGTGCTGCAAAACATGTTGTCCTTTATTTTAGAGGAACCATTCCAGCTTCCCTGTGTTTATCATGTTGAAAACTACTCTTCTAACCTTAATTTCTGGTTCTATAGGAGTGAAATTTGCCAGTAGCTGAGAACTGAGTTAGGAATAGTGGGGGCAGGGTGGGGGGTGTTATGTAATAAAGGCACTGAAACCTGGCTAGCTGGAGCTTCTGAACCTGAAGATCTGTAAAAGTGCTTGTTTAAATAAACATTTTAAAATGTTTGTCACCAGATGAAGCAAACATTGCATTGAAAACAACACTGCCTCTGGAAACTGTGGCCTGCTCTGATAAGGGAAAGTTGAGTTTGGGGTGGAGTGGTTGTGGTGGTTTTTTTTTTTTTTTTTACCCTCCCAGTTTCTGATTACAGCTGAACCTATTCAAGAAGGTCAATGAATACTATACCTTCTGCTTGAACCTGTTTTTTTTCCCCAAAAATCCACTATATAAGAACTTGTTTGGCTTGCAAAACTGATCACTTGGACTACACAAAACCTTGAACTGAAAACTGATGATGGACTATGTGTCATCCAAGTAGAGCAAAAACTGATTCTTGAATGAGGTGAAGCTGTGTGCCTGTACTTGCCTGGCCAAAGACATTCCTTTTGAGCAAAACTGTTCCCTTGAGCCTGTTGGTGTCTCCTGCAGCTGCTGCATAGTCGCATTTGGTGTCCTTTGCCAGGCACTTTTGGTGGCTTCCTGTCCAGCGTTTCTGCAGCGCCTCCTGGCAGGGGGCCAAGCAGGAGGTTGCCCTTTTCCCTGGTACCCTGCAGCTGCCACCCACAGTGACCCACGTGGCTCTTCTGCAGCCCTGCAGACATCCCTTGGGTTTGCAGACCTTTTCAGCTGGAGAGGTCTGGGTCCTTGTCTTACAAGTACTTTGGTGTCAGGAGTTTTTGGGCATGGATGCCACACAGATATTTTTTTTTTTTTTTTCTCCTGGCTTGCACATCCTTATTTGGAGGGAGGACTTCAGGAGACTCCTGCAGAAAGGGAGCAATTCTGAGCAGTAGAACATGTCAGCTTAGGGTGAGAAATATGAGTCAGGTGATTTATTCTCTTTTGTTTCCTCAGAGAGAAATATGTTTATAGGCAGTTTAAAGAGATTCAAAATTTTAGACATGGGGACAGCTTCAGAAAGGATTTGTGGTGTTGAGCTGCAGTCCCTCTGCCTGTTAGCTGCCTGTCAGTATGATGTGCTGTAACACTGC
Organism: Ammospiza caudacuta; assembly: GCF_027887145.1. Lineage (NCBI taxonomy): Eukaryota > Metazoa > Chordata > Aves > Passeriformes > Passerellidae > Ammospiza > Ammospiza caudacuta. The sequence goes on from NC_080597.1 coordinate 51,757,655, forward strand.
CTTCTGCAATGTCAGCAAGAAAAAAGTGATCATAAGAACTGTCAGCAAAGGAGCACTGCTCACCACCAGTTCATCAGCATTTAATCTTTGAACAGCCAAGGATGCCAGACAAATTAGTCTACCACATAATACTGTCCCACTTGATTTCATGAAGTGTATAGGAGAAGGGGGAAGGACCCTGGTTTTTCTGGTCTATGACTTTAAAATACTCATGACTGCAATACTGTAGATATGACTCTTCTGCATAGCAAACTGGTTACTCATAGCTACAGTGTTGTAGATATGACTCTTCTGCATAGCAAATGCAGTTTAGACAAGCACTAAAGCCAAGAGGTTTGGCACTAACCAAAACATTAGTGAAATACTGATCATCAGTAACAACCTTCATTCTCCATGGTGGGATAGTATCAATTCCAATATAATAAAAATGAGCTGTGTATGTGCTGTTTTCTGTTTAGCAGATCAATATTGAGAAGTGAGCATACTTGGCCAAGCTGAACTCTAAATATAGACTGAGAGGGGCAGTCTGTTTCACAGCTATCTTTTATGGGTACTGCAGGACTTGAAAGGTTCCTATGGGACTAAAAGTAGAGAGAGGAACTGCAGAACAAGTTTTCTTCACATGATTTTCACTGGCTGATTTCTTCCATACTGGCACATTACCTGAGTGTAATTATGTTGTAAGTAATGTTTCATTCTCATATTTTTTAACCTTTTAGACTTTATTTACTTTTTCTTTCTGTGAAGAATTCTCAGTGTGTTTTCGTTCCAAGTTTTTTTTTTCTTAGGAAGAAATTTAAAAGTTGTATTGGGGAAAAAAGTCTTCAGGCAAGGTCAAAGTACAAGATACAATGAATCCAAAGGTCCCAATGTTTAGATTGATTTGTTGGGAATATAATCAACACTTTTGTCCAGTGGCACTAATATTTGTATCCTTTCTCCTTTGACACGTCAATGGAATCAAACAAATGTAATATAAACTTTCTTTAATTAATAATGGTAGTCCTCACTGTGTCTACATATGCAAATACTTAAATAATAAGTGCAGAAAAACAGAATTCATAATACTAATGAATCAAAGGTAGTCACATTTATTACACCTCAAGCTGTTAAGAAGAGTCTTCCCTAGAGCTGCAGGGAGGTATTAATCAAAAGAGAGAAACAACTGCTCTTCAGAATCTAAAAATAACCGGCAGCCTTTGTGCGTGCAATGGTGACTTTTGGCACACTGCTCAAACACAAAATGACTGTGTAGGCTGAGGATGTGCCTGTGGGGACACAGCAGGGCAGAGCCAGCTCTGGTGGGGATGTGGCTCAGACTCTGCTGCCCGGTGCCATGCCATGCTCTAGAGGAAGGACAGTGGACACAGCCATCTGTCCTGAAGTTACTGCTGCACACCCAAAGATCATATACTAGGTAAGGTTAACCCCTCTCATGCCAGCTTTTCTTACGTTTTCTTTGCACTTTGAAGCAACACTTCTGAACAGAGAAAGAAGAAAGTTGTAGTCTTTTCTTATGGGCTTTTAAAGAGAAATATGAAAGTATCCTTATAGTCCTGTCAGCCTCTACTAGCAGGAGATCAAGTCCTGTTGTCAGGATTGCTTTCAGTGCTTAGTCTGCAGAGGCTCATTGAGTGTCTGCTTTGCAGTGTGCTCAGATTTGGGGGAATTATAGCGATCTTCTGCATTTGGTTTGATGAGGGAAGGAGTGAGGATTTTCTGCAAACAATTAGGGTTCAAATTTTAGGTTTTTGATTTAAGTGTTTTATTAGGAATCTGGTCACACTGTGTTCTGTGTTCCGTGGGGAGGAAGAAAAGGCTCAGAAGCATGTCAAGAGGACAGTTAACCCATCTAGGATTCAGAAATCACCCTTAGGTGCTTAACACGAGTCATCAAGAGAGGTTTGCATCCCACAAAGTGCTGATTTATGTTGGCAGATGAAATTGAACTTGGGAGCTTTATAAAATACTAAATGGGTAAGATGCATTCTAATCCAAATTTAAACTAATCTGTGGGGGCACCCTCCTTACATTCACTAGCAAGAAAAATGTACGTTTAGGCTGTGATTCTAAGGTGAGAAAGGAATATCTTAGAATAAGAGGGATATTACCTGGAGCAATATATTTTTCTTTAATAATTACAGAGGGAGTTTTCAGTGACAATTGTAGACAAACATGGCTACTTAGAATGCCTACATCTCCTTATGCCTGGAAGTGTAGGTTGTTTCTGGAAGACATTTTTGCAATCACAGTAGTGTAAAGAAAAGCAAAAGACTGATAAGGAATAATATGCAATACATAGAAACCGCCTCCCTATGTATTGCTTTTTTTCTATATATAATCTTCTTTCAAAACTGTATTTATGTTAAGAATCATTCACTGAGTTCATGCACCTAGACTCTGCAGAGAAATTGCTTTTACTAATTGAACTTCCTCCAGTGCCTTTTTTAAAGCAAGGGGTACCAGTCTGAAGAAAAAGCTTTTAAAATTTGTCCAAAAGTGTGAAGTAGACTATATTTTTTCACAGATAATAGTGATATTCTAAGGTATATAAACTTTCTTCACAGTGATATTCTAAGGTATAAACAGACATATATTCTCGTTGCTTATCTCCTACATTCATACCTGCTCTCCCTGTTTTATGTCTCAATTACTTGATGCTGAAAGAAGAGGACCTGAGTGACATCTTTCCTAGAGGTGTTAGTGGAGGTTTGGCTTTTACTGTGGTCAGGATCTTACACCTCCTCTTACCACGTACTCGCCAAACCAAAGGATAATACACTAAATAGGTACCATTCAAATCAATGCTGGAGCCAGTCAAATTGACTTCTCTTTCTCTCTCTTTCCCCATACACATATGTATGTGAACAAATACAATGCAAAAATAAAATGTTTTAATTATTGAAGATTTTCAAGAATAAATAAGTGCTATGTATTGAGTTGTCCCTGCCTTCAAGATCTAATAAGTGTGTTAGTCCTTCAAGTCTCTGTATTTTAGGAATTGTTTAGGCCGCTCAGTATTTCCTTAGAAAAGGATACCAGCTGTTACAAGTTATTTCCCACAGCCATATGTTAATTTACCTTTTAAATTATTGTTTCTTTTAGAGACAATGGAGAGGCCTTCCTTGGAATTTAACCTGCCTGATACTCATGGAGAAGGAAAACTTTATGTAGTTGATTCCCTAAACAACCTAAACAAGCTAAATGTTTGTCCAGCTGAGTCCCAACATTCACTAGGTGTGTATGATAGGTGATCTGTGGATTTCTGTACATACAATCCATATTGTGTGTCACTGATGTCAACAGCCTAATAGGCCAATAGGTATGCCAAGCTCTGTACTGAAAAATGTAGGAAAAGGAAAAGATTGAAAATGGCATAATTTAGACAGATCAGACAATGATTTAGCTGAGTATTTCCACTTTAGGTTCCTGAAAATCCTTGCATTTAGTTAGGGATTTGCTTTCAAACCTGATCTTATCTTCTATTTCAGTTGGGATTTATGAGGTGATCTCTTGCAGAATAATGTGTCTAGTGATGCCCAATATACACCTACTATATAAATAGCATCATAGCTCTTCCCAAGCACTAAAATTCATACATGGCAATAGAAGCACCTGAGAATTTCTGCTCATTCCTTTAAGATTCATCTCCTAAGAACTCAAACCAGTTACCTGAAATATCCTGTGAAACCTTTAAGCATTTTACTTTCTGAACTTTCTTTACTCTCAGTTTCAGTTATGGCTCTCACATTTCTACTGGTTTGCTAAGGCTTTTGCCTTTGATTTCTCGCAGCAACAAGAATATTTTCACCCAGTGATAGCTACAATTTGAGTTCTTTGTGACATGAAAATATCTTAAAACCTGGGGCTCATCAGCAACATTCCACATAACAATATTTGAGTCTGCTTTTATTTCCCTTATTGTAATGGCAAATTTGAGTGAAGAAATTTATAGATCAGCAGCCATGTTAAAATGTGGCCATGATTTAATCATGCGTCTCATTATGGGTCTTAAATATTTTCTCCTTACTTCTGTTTCCAAGTCCCCCAACTTTTCCTAATCCAACTAGCTGAGTGGTGCTGTTTTCTGCATTTAAGGCAAATATTTTAGACATAAAGCACTAATTTCTCATAAACAGATTAACTTGATATTGTCACTTCTACACATGGAAAATGAGACAATGGCATATATAAATTTTAATTTTAAGAAACTCCTTTCAGTGTGACTGTTTTGCTTTCTTTTGCAATTTTATTAGACAGTATTATTTACTTTTAGGGTAAATATACAAGGTTCTGTGGGAACATATGTGATTCTCTGGAATAATCACATGCATGCCCCTCCCTACGTTTCAGCAGTAAAAAATGGTAGCTTAATAAGTATTTTATTAATAAATTTGTAAGATCCTTTGGTTCCTTCTAAGATTATTCTTCTAATGTAACTTTTAAGCTTAGAAAGTCTGTAGATATCTCATCCTGTCAGCTAACTTACCCAGCAGCATAAAACTCTGGTTCTCTTGCCAGAAAATCAGAGACATATCCAAAGCTGTTTGAAATGAATATGCTGTTTAGTTTCTTCGGTAGGAGCCATGCAGTGATTTCATGTTTTAGGTGATAAAATATTCCTACTGCTTGCAGTTTGACAAGAACGTGTGCTCACCAATTCCTCACAACACTGTAGCCTGGCGGGTTCAGCCTGATGAAATAGTAAGAAGTATTCATTAGGCAGAGCTAGCTCAGACCACTTTTGAGACCACTATTGATAACTTAGGATGCTTGCCAGGCAGCAGAATCAGGCCCTGGCCATCCCTATTATTCTGATTAGAAAGCAATATTGGTGCAGACACTTATTATATGGTGCATTAGTTATGAATGCTAAGCGAATAAGAATAGAACCTCAAAGGAGAAACAAGAAAATATTTCAGCTTACTCACAGACAGGAGTGTGTTAAATACAAAAATAAGGAAAACCAGAAATATTCCCAGAAAACTACCAGCTCAGTGAATTGCTCAGCCCTAGGTAGAGTCATTATTAAAGTCCTGTAATGGCATATGCAGCCTTTCCTCAGCTTTGTCACTACAAGCTCAGTTGCAAAGACCTCAGAGAATTCCACCAGCTAAAACAAGAACATGACCTAGAAATACATTTTTCACAGATGCACACTCTACTCTCCCTTTCATAATGGCAAGAGAGCAATTACAGAAGGATAAATTACAGTAATTTGCATGTAATTTTGATATGTATGAGACTGACACCAAAGTGAAATTACATTAGCTTTCTCCTCCCTCCAAAATAGAAAATAAACCCAAATCTTTGTAAGTTATTACAGTGGAGTACAAACTTAAGATTCAACAAATATGGCTCAAGTGTAAATTTTTTACATTCACATGAATTTCCTCGTGGTGTTCACTTGACTTATCTTTGGGGCTTACTGCCACCTCTCATTGACTGCAGAATTTCCCTATATATGCAACACATTCTTTAAAAAGCAATGAACTGGCTTGTTGAGCTGATTCAAGGTGAGCACTGAAAGTGCCTTTCTTTTTCCCCTCATCCTTCCTGTGCTCTAAGGACAACATCTGTAGTCTATGTGAGAGTCTGTTCCATTCCTGACAATTGGGAGGATTGGTGCCTCATTCTTTACTGGAATGAAACCAACAGATCCTAAAGATGAAGAAGAACATTGGAAACATTTGTTTTAAGATAAAACAGTCAAGACCTAAATTCATTCTGTCCAACATTAGGGGCTTAACTGAGGTGTGTACTTTGGGAGATTAATAATCCCAGGGATACTTCTCATTAAACAGAAAAAGAAGCATATCTAGAGGATGAATGTGTATGATGAATCTGTACCTTGGTTTTCAATATGAATTTCGCTTTCTTCCCTTTTGAAAAGGTTAAATACAATCAAGCCCTTACAAATCTGCCCGAAGAAAACTTCATTGCAACCTTTGTACTTGTACAACAGCTGTAAAACTCTGAACTGTAAAACAGGTCAACTTCAACAAAACACTGTATTTCAACACAGAAACATTTTTGTTGAATGTATTCTAACAGCTGTAACAGATGTATAATTTTTTACATTTCCAAATTCAAGCTGAGTTAAAGCTAATTTCTTCCCCTTTCATGAAATATCACAGAATAAAACCTGTTGGCCAAATATACAATGTATTCTGCATAATTTCGTGATGCCAGAAGCATTTTGTCATGCTTACCCTAACCAACCTTAAAAAGCTGTATCACCAAATGGTTTGCCATCTCTTAACAGACCAGGAAGACAACACGGGTGGTGCTGGAGAAAGTATGGCAGGGAGCAACGCAGGAAACCAGCGTTTGTTCTTCGTCACCTTTGTTCTTACTCTGACCGTCAGTTTGGCGCTTGTTTCATTTGTAATATTCTTAATATGTAAGTAAACCAAAGAGTAGTTCTTGAAAATGTAGGGCCAATTGGGAAAATAACTTTGCTGAAATGTGTCATGCTACCCTGTAACATGCTGCTCCTGTGTTTGCGTGGTCAAAGGCTTTGGCTGGTTCTGGGCACTGGGTCGTGGTGCTGGGGCAGAAGCACAGGCAAATAACACTGTCTCAGGGCTAAAAGGCATGATTTTATTCTTAGTGCTAAGGATTTGTGAGCTTCAACAGCTGTGAAGAATTTATCTCAGCAGCATTATACTGTCTTGCTAAAAATGCTGGCTGGAAATGAAATTAAAATTTAAAGGTAATTGTAAGGCAGTGAGATACTTTGGCAATGTGCCTCCCATTCCTTTCCAGATAAAACTCAGTATTGGGGTCATTCCACTGAACCTGGAATTCCACCCAGGCTAACACTTAAATCAGGCTACCTGAAGGAAGACCTGACCCTTTGTCATCAAAGTACTGCCTGGAAATTGATTTGGAACTAAGAAAGTCTTAAGCATAAGAAAAAGAATTAGATATTTATCAAGATTTGCATGTAGCATTGGGTCTATAAACACAATCACTGTTCCAGTTTTTTAGGGCTGCTCAGACAGGTTTATCTGAAGACATGGCTGGTTAATGGAACCCTTCTCATCTTGGGGTTTTCTGAGCTAAGAATATTGAATAGAATCTGAGGTGCATTATTTCAATTTACAAGACTATTTTGAAAGAGTTGGAACCCATATGAAATCAAGATTTCTTATATCCTGTAGTAGGGAATTTGCTGAAAGATAGCGAAAATCCTGATCTTTCTTTTAGGCCAGGAAATCTTAACCCTTGACTAAATTTTTTTACAGGCTCTCAAAGGAATATCAGACAAGTAAAGAACATAATGCAGATTTTAAGTAATATGATTGTAAAAGCCTAATTGAAATATCTCATACTTGAATTTCAGATTTATTTAACATGAAGCTGCTAAAAGTAGAGCCTTGGTATAGAAAAATTAGTACTGGGTTGCTCTAGTGGAAAAATTATAAACTAAAGTGAAAAAAAAAAACTTAAAAAATTAAAGCAGTTTGCTTCCACTCAGGATGGTGGAGGCCTGGGTTTTTGAAACTGATTTCCAGTGGTATTTCTGTTTATGTTACAATGTTTTATTAGATACATAAAGATATAGTGTGTTCTATAATCTGAGATGCTTGCAACCCACAGGCATAGGTTCATTTAGCCTTGCTACTATTGCACTTAAGCTTCAAAGCCCATGGGTAAAATTTTTAACTTCAGAAGGCCAAAATAAAAATAGCTCCAAGAGTGCATATTGGCATGCCAGAGGAGGCTGGCCTCGAAGTGCCAGTATTTGCAAGAATTTTTATTTTATTTAAAATAAAATAGATGCACATACATGCCACAAATTGGGTCTTGAGCCCCAAAATGATAAATTTCCCTGTTGATGCTAATGGATATGTTTCTGAAAACTGCAAAAATTATCTGATCCATATATAATTTTATTACTCTGCACTAAACTAAAAGAAGAATCTAGCAAATAAGCAAAAAAGAATGCAGTGAGCAGGTAAGCCTACCAGATATATGACTTCGTATTATTAGGTTTTGTAGTTATTTTCCTGTTTAATATTTTCAGTCATCATAATTCCTTACAAAGTCTCACAGGAATACAAGTGAGAGTAGTCATGCTCTTGACTTAAATGTTGCTAATTTAATGTGGTACATTCTCCTTTTCAAGTTCAAACTAGAAATGAGGTGGACCAAATATCAAGCAGACTACTATCTGAAAAGAAGAACATAGAAGAGCTGAAGAAACTTAACAATATTATATTAAAGCATCTGAATCAATCCAGAATTAAGGAAAAGCCTTCTGATCTTCGTGCTTACTTTTTCACCCATGCTGAGCTCAAAGTCCCTGGAGAATAAATTTTCTTTGGAAAGAAATTCAGCATATTCATAGCTCAGACATGTTCACATGTGGCACACAAGCTGCTGAAACATGCTTGCTGAAACATTGCTGGAAAAGCCAGCTGAATGAAAAACATTAGCAATTAGTATTTTACCCTGTTTTTTGTGAACATAGATTTGTAATAGCAAGCCCATAGGATTCACAATAAACAATGGATTGTCAGTCTGGGCAAAACTTCCAGATTCCCTGTGCATTGTAAATCACTTTAATTGTAAGTTAATGATCACAGAAAATCACGAGTTCTATTCACATGATTCCAGCATGACCTTGTTCACTTGTTCATTCTTCTGTTACCTTTGTACAAGCTTTCTGTTTGTTTCTATTGCTATTTGTAATTAAGGATAACTTTGGATTTCATAACTTATAAATAAATCCATTTCTGTTCTAGAGTTTTGTGGTTTTCCCTTCTGTGCACATAAATATACTGATATACTACTCTTTTTGTGAAAAATCATCCAAACTTGAATAACAGCAAACCCTTTCATAGGATGCCATAATCAGCCCAAATTTGTATTGACAGAGTGAGTGTCCTATTGCTTTACATGGAAAGTGTGTTTAGAGGACTCAGTCTGGTAATGCCACAGCATCATCACAAGCACTCTATCTCATAGCAATGACAATACACTGTACTCACAATCTGCAGGTGAAACCCAAGTGTTTTTATAAAGTGATGTGGGGGAAACACTACTTGTCCTTGTACTCCTCCCTATAGTTCCTGCTGGGCACCGTCAGAGAAGAGCCAGATAAAATATGGCTGGAACCTTCATGGTTTTAATGTTGAGTGATACCTCATAGGCTAAAAGGAGCCACCCTCTCTGAATTCACATGGCAGTGGAATGGCAGCTGACACTATGGAATATGTCCAACATCTTTTGTTTCACTTAAAGTTCTCATTCTCATCCAATTCTTTCTTATTTCTTCTGGACAGTTTTACAAAAAAAGTCACCAAACTCAACAGCTAGCATTGCAGTCTTCTTTTCCAGAATTCATTATATTCCTTTCTGTGATGACCACTTCATTGTCTGCAACAAAGGGAAGAACTAAGTGCAGGAGAATTTCTTGGTATCACTCTACCTGGATTGGCCCACCAATTCTATTCCTGCTATTATGAGTGATTTCCTTTACACTTATGTTTTACATCATCTTCTTTCTATTTCCTGATTTTTATTTTCCTGATCTGTTACTGTCAAGTTATTCACATGAAAATGGTGAAGATTGGTTTCAAGAGTTCATTACTCCCGCTGTTACTTCCCAGCTGCAATTTTAGTTATCTCCTCTGGACATCACAAGTAATTTTTACAAAGGTGACTCTAATACAGCTATCAGAGAATGAAAAAATAAGTGTATAAAAACTTGTAAGGAAAGGAACCCTGAAAGTGTAACCCAAATATCTTTCTGTAAATGCTATTAAGTGATAAAAGAAAAGGTATCTTAAGACTAAAATAATGACACTTGCAGTGTTGCTTCTCTGTTCTTCTCTGAGCTGTGACCTGCTTTTTAGTGACAGCATTAATTTCTCATCTCTCCCACTCCCATTGTAGCCACTGTAACTGCTCTTGAGCTCTGCCTTGCACTGACACACATCCATACTTGTGAGTCAGGGGGAAACACCATATTTGGCACTCACTGTATCTCAAATGTGGATTTGTCACATCCCTCTTTACAACAGCAGTTATCAGAGCAGTCTGTGGTCTGCTAAAACTGATACCAAAAGCCAATAGATTTTTTTTCCTGGCACGAAACTGTAAAAAAAAGTGTGCTAGAGAAGCAGTCCCAAAGGTATAAAAGTTTCCTCATCTCTTTGATGTTGTCCTCAATTATTCTTAATCTGGTTTTTCAATCAGTGCTCAGAATTAGTCCACTTTTTCTGTCTCTGCTATTGATTAGAAGTGTTGTTGTTTGATTCCATGGTTTCATCCTGCAAGATGGTGAGTGATCTCAACTGGCCCAGACCTGTGACCAGCTGAGTCAGAGGAATGCACAGGCATGCTCAGTGTCATACAGGACTGAGGCTTCAAATGACCTTTTTCATATTTAATTGCTTCTTCACATGCTGTGATCAGCAATTAGGATCAGTGACTGAAGAGGTGCAAAGGTAAAATGCTGATCCTGCTAGTGCTGCTAAAACACACCCAGTGTTGGGAGATACTTGCAGACACAGAGGGTGCGCGGTAGCAGTGATTAAGGCTGCCTTTGGCTTCTCAGCTCAATTTAACAATATTTAACAATATCCATTTACTGTCAGAACTGCTTCTTATGACATCAGAGCAAGGGCTGAGAGCAGAGTACCACAATCCCTCATTCAACACTTCCTGGAGGACCCCCTGCAATCTCCTTCAAGGGAACTTTGTCTAATCTACTGACATTTGAGTAGTCCCAAACAAACCAATATTTGACTCAAAACCTCCTACAAATCTGACCCTGAAGCAAATTTCAGCTCAGTTCACAGGCCCATAATCCTTATCTCAAATAAGCAGCTAAGTAAGCTCCAAGCTCCAGCTGCATGTGATGTAACCTCTGTGCTGTACATGGATGTTTTGATGTCTCCTGCAGATGTGGGTAAGATCTGCTCCTGCAGAGCTGCACATCTCAAGGGCCTTTGCAATGTCTGGTGTTACAACCAGAGGAAGGTGATCTGACAGCTTCATCTTACAATAATCACAGCTGTTCTTGGTAGAACTGCTTCTTTCCTTTTTCTCTTATTTGCAAGTTGTAGAGGTATCTACCCAAAGTAATTCATTCACCTTTCAGTAATTCCACTGTAATTGAAAAGAGTGCACAGAGGGTTCGGATAGATTTCACAACATGCCCCTGACACTCACCTGCTGCAAGTACCATCATTGCTGAAATGACAACATGGTTTCAGGAAATTTTCTGCTGAATAAATCTGAACAATGCTAGAAAAATGCTGGTAAACTAAGAAGAAAAAATGGAATATTTAACGAATAATATACCTCCACCTCCCATCAAAGGCATCATCATGCCAATCCCTGAAGGGCTGGATGAATCTTCAGGTTGTTAGGTAATATCAGTAGACAAAATACTTTCTTACCTTGGTTAGCTTGCTGATAAATTCACTCCTTTGTTCCAGATATCCACATCAGCCCTTGCACTTGTTAACATCCAACCATCAGAGAGCATCTGACAAGAAAATAGTGTCTGACAGTATCTCTGGGGGGAATATGCATTACTGAATAGTAGAGGGTCAGCTGGGGTAAGCATTGCTTGGGGTCATGTTACCTTGAGAATATCAGCTTGTACTTGGCCTTATGCTGCGCTAGAATGAAACAGCTCACACTCAACATCAAACAGCATGTAAGAACTGAGGGCAAAATATCCTTTATGGACACATGTCCATGTCAAGGATTGCACAAATCTGAACAGTGGGCACCTTCAACTGAAAATGAGGCACAGACAATAAAGAGGGAATCAGAGAGACAATCAAATCCATCCCTCTGCCTGACTGCAGCATTCAATTTACTCCAACAATTCCTGACAGAGGCTTGCCTATTCACATTGTAAAATATTCAAATAGTGGACTGTCCACAGGCCTCCCCTTCTAATGTGCAACTAAATGAACATGGTTAAATCTATTTTTCCTGAAGTCTAACTAAAATTTTCCCTGATGAAATTTAAGCCCTTTATCAACCAACCAATTTCTTGTGAACATGTAAAACAGTTTGTACCTTCCATAATTTCACTTATTTGATATTATACTAATTTCTTGAAAGAAAAAAGGTTAAAACCTTAAGAAGGCCTTTTTGCCCTCCAAGATACCTGGAATTTTAAGCTAGCATTTGTTCTTAAAGTCTAGTATGAGTTCAGTTCACATGCTTTGTTCATTGGTAACAATACAAAGCTGAACACAGGTTATAAAAAACAGTAACGATGATGTGAGAACTCTGAACGTGGAAAAAGAAAATACCAGAAGCGGCAAAAGGGTTTGTCACAAGTTTGTTAGAACACACGCTCTCAAAGGTGATCTGTTGTGTGTGGCACAAAATCCAAACTGTTCAGGAATCCTAAATATGGTCAAGGTATTTGAAAAATGAGCAGAGTGGAATTGTGTTGAACAAAGACAAGAACTATTGTCAGAACATGAAGTATATGAAGAACAAAAACCCACTGCATCGAGTTTTGAAGTCTTTGAAGACCTCATATTTACTTTTGTTTTATCAAACAGAATCTTGTAAAATTACACAAGACTGCTTACAAATATGAATTTTAAGGTCCAAAATTCTAAGTTTTCTTATTGATTTCACCCTGTCTCAGTGGAGTTTGTGTTCTTGAGATACTGAACCTACGCCATAGGAAATGGTAGCAAAGCAATGTGCTCCGTGAAAGCTTTACTGTCTTAAAAATATCTATTTTGACAGACAAAAATGCAATTAGTTCTAATTAGAACTCTGATTAAGAAAAAGAAATTATAAAACAAATGCCAAGTAGCAACTGCAAAATAGATTCATGTTTTGACTAGCAACTGAAAATCATTTGTCTGAGAAGATGCTTATCTTGGTCCTCTTATAGGCTGCTAGTATAATTATCTTGGAGATGTTGGTGAATAATGAAAGTTGGATTGAAACCTCCGATCCCAGCCCAGTGCTACTGGGATTAAGGGGATTGTTCTTTTCAATTAAGAAAAAAAAAAAGCACCTTCAGTCCATTACATGTTACTGCTCTTATTTTCCTGACAGATTAACAAGAATACTAAGATTTAAAGAGAGGGATGGAGGGGGTGAGTGTACTGTCACTTCCTCTGGGATACATGAGAAATAATAACAATGAGGCCAAAGAACTTAGTCCTATTCAAGAACCCAATGCATCTTAGAATTTAAGAAAAGGCTTTTATAGACTCTGTTTCCGATCCTTTCTCTGGTTTCTGGGCCACACTTCAGTGATGGAAATGCTGTCCACGATTCACTGGTGAGCCAGCAAAACCCCTGAATGGTAATGAGAACCTTCCAGCAGAAACAGTCACAGCACAGTGCTGCTGTAATTTGTCACTGTGAGCAAACCGCGTTACACACAAGGGTGAAAGGACAATTTAAAAATCGATTGCCTGCCAATTTCAATATCTATTAATAATTATGGGTTTGCTTTTGAGTTCTGCACTGCTCATTTAATCTTAATATCTTCTTCATCACATAACTGACTTTGGAAAACAGTGTCTGTCTACAAGGTGACACAAAATGCTGAAACTCCCAGACACCCTTTACTCCTGAGCAAAAGCTCATGGATAATTCATTACCTTCCCATTTCTAGGTTGGAATTTTTGTTCATTGTTTTTCTTGGTTTTTTGGAATTTTTGCTGGTTTTGGGGGGGAGGGTGTCATTTGTTTGTTTGGTTTTGGTTTTTATTTTTTTTTAAGCTTTAGATTTTTCTTAAAGCAACACTGAAACATTTTCTTCAGAAGAAATCTCCCTGAGTACTCAAAATTATATGGGTGGATATTCATCATGAATTAAGGTGATAGGCCAATGACTAATGGTTCAAACTGAAGAGAGAAAATTTATATTAGATATACAGAAGAAATCCTTTACTGTGAGGGTGTTGAGGCAAAGGAACAGATTGCCCAGGAAAGTTGTGGATGCCCCATCCCTGGCAGAGTTCAAGGCCAGGTTGGATGACGTATTGAGCAACCTGGTCAAGGGGTCTCTGTCCATGGCAGGGGGCTGAACTAGATGATCAGTAAAATCTCAAGCCATGGTATGATTCTATGATTCTGTATGTAGGTAATAACAACAATATTTTCAGTGATTTTTTAACAGAAGGTATGAACATGGATTCTATGTCTTTTCATGCATTCAGATTGGTATGCTTGAGCTGCTATTTTGATCTGAAACAGCTTTTAGGTTGCACTTATTGCAGGCATATGATGAATCAATGCTCCAGCTCCCTGAGGCCCTAGTGGTTAGGAGTTGGCTTGAGACTACATTCAGCTTCATGCAGAAATCTGCAGCAGGAGGATTCCCAGCTATGGGCTGTGAGTCAGCTCGCTGAAGTGCACGGGCAGGGAATGAAATCCAGGGAACTGATTCAGCATCTATAAATAAATGCTGATGGACTTAAGGCCTTCTCCTCGAGGAGGGGTGGTACTGACAACACATTGATAAAAGAGGAAAGCTTCCTGAGTTTGAAACCTCTTCCCAAACACTGTTCACATTTTTTGTTCTTCCCCGAGAAGCAGCCTCCAGCCTGCACAGATGCTTCTGTGCCCTTGTTCACGGGGCAGTGGGGGTGGCCAGTGGGGCATTCCCGGCTGGAAAAGCCGCCTGAGCCCGGCAGCAGCGCTGCTGGCTATCCCTGGTGGGGTGAGGGACCCCAGGGACACCTTGGTACCACCCTGGCACCACCTTGGTACTGTTATGAGTAGAAAAAGCTGCCAATTTTTTATTGAAAGGTTGCAGAGTGAACAGGTTGGACCAGTTGCTGCCAGAGTGGAGTTCTAGCTGTTTGTTATTGTAATCACCTGTCGTTTTGGTTACTACCTGTCATTGATGGTTAAGAATTCCTCCTTTTGTCAGTACCAGCCTGCCTGCTGCCAGGTGGATGACCCTTCTGGACAGTGAAAGGAGGAGACAACGGAGAGCATGCAAACAATCTCAGAGCCGGCATGCCACGGGAAAGCCACCCCACCAAACTTACCAAAAAGACCACAAAAACAGCGAGCTAACACAGAATTAAGAGATCAAAGTGATGTCTGGATGTGAGGAACAAAGTCCAGAGCCTGCAGAAATGCTGAGACCCTTTTTTGCCCCTCTCCCTAGCCAAGGAGGACCTTGGCTAGAGCCAGGACTCTGATGATCAAACCAGAAGAGTAAAAGATTTCCTGACACTTTTATGAGGATGGAAACCCCAGCTCTGCCCACAGACCAGTGGACAAAGCTGCACTCTTCCTCCTCCTCCGAGTCACTCCTGGGAGCAGTGGCAGCGTGAGCGCGGACCTGTCGGTTCTCCCCATCCGAGCTGATCACTTTTAATAAGGGCATTGAAAAGGAGAAAGGTTTCCTGCCTGTGTTTATTTCAGGCACCACCTTAGCAATACTGACACACCACCAGCCCTAATGCCTTTTTCATTAATTTTGAGATGCCCATTGCTATTTAATGGAAGTTGTCATGTACTCACCAGACTTGCAGATGAAGAGCAAGAAGGCTCGGCAAAAATGCAGCTGGTCAAAAACATTACTTTGAAGAGCAAGAAACATGATCTAGTACACATGTACTGTGTACCATGAACACGTACTAGTGTCAGTGTGCCTTTCAGTATCTGCAATCCAGTCTCAGCTGACTCCATTACCAGAGGCTGTGAAGCTACTCTGCTGTGGCCTACAGCAGTGCACCCAGGGGGGTCATGATCAAATCAAGTCTAGAAAGTAATTAAACAAGCAAGTGACCTTCGAAATGTGCCCAAGCCTTTCAGCATTCCCCCTCGCAGGAAGGAGGGAAGGAAGGAAAAGAAGCAAGCAAGCAAGAAAGCAGGCAGGTGAGGCTGGAAGATGAAGCTGGACAGAGGGATCATGTCTGATGATCCTGGAAAACATGAACCTCTCAAATATCTGCTTTGGCCATGTATGGGGCACAGCTGGTGTGGGGACTGTCATAGGAGGAACCTCATTCCATTTTGGAGGTGGGGAATGGGCATTGCTGGGCCAGTGAAGCCTGTTGTGTGCGTGGGGAAGGTCTGTGCTGGCCCCCGTGTGAAACGCTGCCCTGTCTGGGAGTGGGCAAAGCAGGAGCCCTGTTCTCAGCCTGTGGCGTTGGCCAGGCCTGGGAGCTGGGCTTATGTTTCCTGAGGGGTGCTTCACTTGGATCTGCACTAGTCTATTCAGCACCATTTTTTCTTTCTTTAGATTTGTGATAAAATGACATTTTGCCAGTGACTGGAATGGCCATTCACAGGCTGATGGAGAATGTACTGCTAAGCCTGTTGCACAATCACAGAAGCACACACTTTGGCACATGCATTTAGGCATATGCATTATTTTGGGGGAGATGTAGGTCTTCTGGAAAATTATCATAATACAAGAGGCAGTTTTATATCCATGATCTATTCATTCATTTTGAGATGTAGAATTTCTTATGCCACTTTAAGAACTCTTCCCAGTACACTATAGGGCTAGTAATGATGAATCCATTTCCTTCAATAAATGTCCTCCACTTTGCTTTATGGACCTTTTCCTCTATAGGAATTTGGGATTTGTAGTTTGAATTTCTATCATCCTACTGAAACAGCTGCACTATCTGTCTCAATATGATATTATACAATATTTGCCTTCCCAAAATAGCCAACAAACTGCCTCTTAGTGCTTTTGAAAGACGTAGTTAAACACTACAGAGGGAACTGGGTCTGTTCAAAAGGGGCCAGTCCTCTCATATCTGAGAGATGCAGTTTCCTCTGTATCCAGATTTCCTCCTAGGAGACCTCTGGTCTGGGCTCAGTCCTTGCTGGATCACTGCCATCTGACTGATTTCTTTGTTCTGAGCAATTGAAACCTGTTGCAGATTAAAATATTTCAAGATAAACTCTCGCTTGTCTCCTTAAAGCTGTCAGCCTAGTGTATAAGGAATTGTAACTACTATTTATAGTCAGTTTAGCTATCCATCTTGGCAGAAGTGAAGCACCTTATTTGTGAGAGATTTCATGATGATTCTGTGCATCTCAGTGCAGAGTTCTTTCTCCATTTAAAGGACAGCAGATTTCACATTTTTGCAACCATAAAAGTATTACACGGTGTAATTGGAAGGAACACTTACCCTTCCCAAACTGTTGATATAGTCTTCTATCCTTTACTTAGGAATAGCAAGTACTAATACCATTACTTGGCATGAAATAACTATTTGGAAAACTTTCCATCCAGGTTCTCCTTGCCAGCTCCAGGTGTCCTTGACAAGTAAAAAGTCTTCATGGTCATTTCCAACAATTTATGTTGCATAGCTTACTTCCACTTCTTTGTGAGATATCTAAAAAAGCAATGGGGTTTCTCATTTCTAATTAAGCTGCCTCTTCTCAGGGGATTCTTTTATGAGTACCACAGACTGTACTCCTCACCTGCTGTTAATTTCTTGCCAGCTATTCATGCACTGTATTTTCTTGTTCCTTCTGCAAAAAACATCATATGAAAGTCACAGAATCACAGATTGGGTCAGGTTTGAAGCAGCCACAGAGGGTCACCTGACCCAAGCTCCTTGCTCCAGCAGGGTCATCCCAGGGCACATGGCACAGGATTGCATCCAGATGGTTCTGGAATACCTCCAGTCAGGGAGACTCCACAGCCTCTCTGGACAACCTGTTCCAGTGCTCAGTCACCCACACAGTAAAGTTCTTCCTCATATTCAGGTGGAACTCTCTGTCCATCAGGTTCTGCCCATTGCCTCTTGTCCCATTGCAGTTCTAACTGCTGACACTTCTACTTTAAACAGTTCCTTTCTCAAATGTATTTTTTCCGTGTAAATGGTACATGGTTAATAGCTGTCACTGAGAGCAACATTTAAATGCCCTCTGATTTGAGCTTTCACCTGGGAAATAGGAAGCAATAGCTGAAATCTCCTTACAGCTACCACAGGATAGCTGAGCAGCCTCCTGTTGAGCTGGTGGACAAAGTGGGAGAGGGGACAATGACACTACCACTGCCTTTCTTGTCCTGTGTAAACCACTATTCATCAGAAGTGCTCTAAACACCTGAGCAGACTGGGTAGGGTAGGACAGAGTGATGCACAAACAACTAATTTCTGATTGTGAACTAGGTGCCAACTGACCACTATTGCCAGGAGAGGCTATTTAGATGTTCAGGAAAATTTTCTACTGCAAAGGTGGGTTTGCATATTTCCAAAGTTCCATTACAAATTAGCTGGAGTTTTGAAGATCTGGATTTTGAACATAGATGAATGAAGTGACAGCTGGAAATAAGGTGCTGGCAAAAAGCTGCATGATGATAACATTCAAAGAATCATTATCAGGATAAGCTAAATAGTGTGAGGCTTCTAGTGATAAGAATCAGATAATGGCATAGTTTTGTTTGGTTTGGTTTTGTGGTGGTGTTTTGTTGTTGGTGGTTTTTTATTTTGTTTTGGTTTGTGGTTTTTTGGGGTTTGCTTTCTTGGGTTTCCCAGGGAAAACAGAAGGAAAAACCCTACTAGGATCAATGGGCACAGTCATTATTCTATCTGTATGATGTAAAAGGAAGAGAGCTTCTTAACCCTATTACTCTTACTGCTGATCAAAGCTGGATCCGAAAACCAATTTTTTCTCTTCTAAGGCCAAAGGAAGCATCTTGCTCACTTTGGAAGAGGTGGGAAGGAAGAGGATACTCCATAGGTGTGCAAGACTTGCCTGGCAGCAAAGAGGAAGAGGGGATAGTAGCAATTGCATTTGCCTTTCATTAACCTTCTCCTTTCTGGAAGTTTCCCCTGACTTGATTTGGCATTTCAGTCTTGGCATCTAAAACACAGAGCATCCTGACACAGGTGACTGCCTGAATGAATACAGTGGGGTTTGGATTAATTTGCACTTGACAATACACCTGTGTGGGAATGAGGGGTTCCTGTGAAGCAGAGGAAGGGAAGCAGTGACATTCATTGGCAGCTCTTCCTCAATTTTTTTATGTTTTCAGTTTTCCTTTCACTTTAAAAATCACTGAATTGAAAACACAGACATACAGTTCCTCTATATTGAGACATATTTTTTGTGGAGTATATAATGTATGAAACCTTCAAGGAGAGTTTTGTACATCTTGACACATTCACCAGTTCGTGAAAAAAAGCCTAAGAGAAATACTTTGGCAATAAGTGCTGGTAAAAAGGTCTTACAATGGAAGGTTTAAAACAGGCATTAAAGGGAAATCTGAGCAAAGCTTTTTAGGAGACAGTACATCCTTTTCCCACTAGGTGGTGGAAATCTGCCACCATCGAGAGCTTTGAAAAACAGGAAAAAACCCACATAATTATGAAGGGCAGGCTGAATTAAGATAGAAAATAGCTGTAATAACAGCTTATGATGTATCGATTAAAATGAGTTCTCTGCCTGTTGAAGAGACAGTCACAGAAAATGATTCTTTATGTTATCCCCGACACAAAGGCAAAAATGTCAGTTAGGGAGGTTTTCTGATGTTTTAGAAAAGGAAATGAAAGGATAATTTAATTGAAATGAATTCTCTCTCCCTCTACAGAAGGACTGTCATCTGTAATTTCAGACCATAGGAACTCAGGAAATAAATCTCTCATGCATTTATTTATCTTCAACTGCCAAAATAAATTTTTTAATTAGCAGTTTTAATTAACATGCATCATAGATCTCTCACAGCTCAGGACTTGCTGCCATGTAAGCGCTGTTTCTAAAGATGTCCTCATGGTGGCAGGCAAACAATCAATTATTTAACAACAGATTTGAAAATTGCACCATTTTGTGTTGGTTTTGGCATGGTTCATGGCTGGAACAGCAGAGACAAAGCATGTGCTCTGGTGCTAACATCACAGCAGGAGCAAGGCTTTGGTAACTCTTCCAGTAGAGCACCAGCAGACAACTCTTGCTGACTTCATGCATTTTCCTTCAAAGCTTCACCCAAGACATACCTGACATATGATTCATGTTTTAAGATGAAAGCAACTATCAGAGTTTTCAAAGCCATTGAGGATGTACTGTTTTCACATCCCAGAGGTGAAGTCATCAAAGCTCCATTTCAGAAAAAAAAAATTAAAAATATGAGATACCTTCAGTTATTGAGTGCTCTTTTTGTCCTGCCAGTGAGGGTCATACCAGCTGTGCTTCTCCATGGCATTGCCAGGGAACATGATTTTTGATGCATTTGGTCTCTGTCCTTGGCCTGTCTGATCCCTGAGCAGCCTCCACGTTCCATGGGTACCCACTGACGTGTGCAGTGGCTGTGGTTCTTGCTCTTACCGCTGAATAAACCTTGCATTCCTCAGTATGACCAGCACCATTTTCCCTGCCATCTTCTGAAGCTCCTGCCTCTGCACTGTTCTTCCACGCTGCTTTCCTTCACTCCCGGGGTCAGACCATGATTTCTGACTGTGGTTTATGCAGTGATGCTGCAAGCAGGGAGTGTGTGCAGAGCTAGACTAGCTTCACATTGGTGTGCCAGGATACCTGGCTACATTTCCTACCTGATTGCCAGATATGAGGGGAGCATACAGTGATTATTCTGAAAGCAGTGTAACATACTTCTCAGTGAATTCATCATTCATGGACTTGGGTGGTTACTGAACCTGATCTACTTTTTCTGAGAGATTTTAGGTTTGGTTGTTTTTTGGGTTTTTTTTTTTTTTTTTTTTTTTTTTTTAGATAAATACTCTTTTGCTGCTCATCTGAGGTCTAATCCAAGTGTGCTGGCTACATATACACTAAAATGGTATGCCCAGCTCAGACCTGAAATGCAGTGCTATGGTGATGAATGACACCAAACCTCTGTTAGCTAGCAAAAAGTAGACATGTGTGATCATAACTAGATTATTTTTCTCCTATTAATTTAAGTCATTTTTTTCTCAGAGTGTTTTTTATGGACCACTGATAACCACAGCAAAAGATACTATATTGAAAATTCTAATAATGGAGATGGATATCCCCTTTTTATTTGATTTCTGGGGTGTCATTCAAAAAGTTAAGTTTTTGGAGAACTCAAGATGGCCTTATTTTCTGTTCTGCCTATATATAGGGAGAGGAATTTCCGCATTCCACAGATACTGTCTAATAGTTTCCAGAAATCTATTATTCATTAAATGTTGCACCTAATTTTAGGTCTCTCATTTTGCAATGTTATCCTTCACCCTCAAAAATCTGGTATCACTTACATAAAGGTTATTTTAGAAGCTCCTATTACACAGCATCACATTAGCAGTCCAAAGCATTTCTTCTCTATGTGGCGACTTCCAGCCAGGACAATATGATTAAAATGCAGGAGTTGCAGTACTTTTCTTCAGCTTTATTTGGAGGAGAGATGGCTTCTTTGGGGGCACCTAACAGCATCCTGCCAGTATGTGAGGGGAATGTGTCAAGGAGAGGGAGCCAGCCCCCACAAAGCAGTGCATGGCAGGATGTTGAGACAAGGAGCATGAAGTGCAGTGAGAGAGGTTCTGACTGGATGTAAGGGGCAATTTTTTCATGAGAGCAGTCAGGCACTGGTATGGGCTTCTTAGAAAGGTTGCACTATCTCAGCCTTGGAGTTTTTCAAAAACTGTCTAGATAAATCCTCTAAGGAACTTGCTCTGAGCTCACTGGTGACCCTGCTTTGAGAAGAAGGTTGGACTACAGACCTCCTGAGACATCTTCCAATCCTAGTTATCCTAGGATTTTGTTTGTTCATGATTGCTGACATTATTAATTCCTAGATGTACCACAAAACAAGTGTTCAGTGCAGTAGTCTTCAGTTTGACTCAACTCTGAGAGGCAACACCACTGCCAGTAACTCTGGTGGCCCAAGGTCAGTTTGCCAGGATGAAATATTCCCAAGAGATTGTGGATCACTGAATTCAGCATGGCATGAGATGATTTGTTGGAAAGTCTTCTTAGGGATCTCTCTAGCACCAGCGCTGTAACTCTGAAGAGAGATAAGCACAACAGCAATCTGAAGAAACTGAGATTTTTATCCATTCTTGTATGCCTGGTGTGATTAGGTAGCTCCCAACATAAAGTACTTGCTCAAGCTATGGACAGGTGGTGCATATGTTCCCTTTCTTTGTGTCTATTTTCAGTGTAAGCTCTTTGTGGTGGGTGCTGAGATTTTTATCTTGTATTTTGACTAGAACAAAGCAAATTCAAATTCAGGTGGTCTTAGGAATCATCATAAACCAAATGAATGATATTCAACTCAGAAACATGTACAACACATCCACGCATCAGCATCCATCAATATTGGAAGATATTGTAATTCCCTTAGTGCAAGAAGGACAAAGAGAGGAAGGCCTGGAGGACAGAGCACTTCATATATTAGAGTGCTATGAAGCCAATCCCTCTGCCTGGCTGCTTCAGAGCTGTGATTTTTGTAATTCTTACCACTATGGCAAAAGAGGAATTTCAGAGCTGTGAACTGGGAAGACAACCAAGGACTGGTAGAAAGTGAGAAGGAAACTTGATGGAGGAATAATTGTACTCTCCTAATTCCCATATTCTACATGGCTGTCCATGTGTGAAAAGGAAAACAGTAATACTTGTTTAAATAAAAGTATGAATATGGAATTGAAGATAAAGTCATGAAATTATTATTATTATTATTATTATTATTATTATTATTATTATTATTATTATTATTATTAATGACAAGGATAATAATAATACACTTGTATGTACAATATAACACAATTATTATATATAACATAACATAACATAACATAACATAACATAACATAATAATACAATTGTATCATTTGTGTGCATGCTTGTGTTTTCTGAGAGGCTGACAAGAGTGTTTTATTCATGAGTGGAACCAG
The DNA here is from genome assembly GCF_027887145.1 of Ammospiza caudacuta. Classification (NCBI taxonomy): domain Eukaryota; kingdom Metazoa; phylum Chordata; class Aves; order Passeriformes; family Passerellidae; genus Ammospiza; species Ammospiza caudacuta. The sequence goes on from NC_080597.1 coordinate 51,780,460, forward strand.
TAGAAATCTCTGTGTGTCTGTGAAGAGTATTGTCACACTTTGGGGAGAAACAGAAATTACATTTAAAAAGTGAAAAAGTATCTATTAGTATTCTTACATCTGGATAAGGGAGCTAGTGCTGATGCACCAACAGCTTCCCTTCTAGGATCTTCTGATTTCTGAATGCCTGAAATAGGAATCTGAATTTTTTTTTGCCATAAGTTTTTTATATTACACACAGAAATATGCATGTGTATGATGTGCCCAAATGCACACATGCAAATTGTATTAAATTCACATACAACTAAACACATAAAATAGAAAATTTTAAAAAATGTTATTGCTCCTCTTAGATGCTTTAGTTCTTACAGATACAGTTACAAAAACAGATTAAAAATCCAGAAATGTAAGGTCACACAGATATAACTTTTCATCTTAACATGTACTTTTTTAAGAAGAGTGATCACATTTAATGTTAATTTAAAAAATACTTCTATCCAATGGGGGCAATTTTACACTAGTCTGGAAGATTGCTTGGTAATCAGGAGACAAATTCCAAGTGTAAAGTGTTATGTCTGACACTGAAATAATGGGAAATTGCAGAGTGAACATGTTATAGGAGGAATTTTCCTATATTTCAAGGTCCAGAATCACATACTCTTGTAGTGAAAATATCCTCTTTTCCAATTTCTACCATTTTTCTTTCTACCATGAATCTGATTTCATGATTTTTTTTCAATTTTATAGCCCTCCTGAACTGAATTTACCATAGGAATGAAGAGAAAAGCCTGTGCCCACAGACAGCAAGAGTACTTTAACCTGTTCACAGGTTTTCAGTCCTGTTCTATGAAGTCTCAACAAATACCAACAATAACTTGAAACTCTTTTTTTGTACAGATTGCTGTCATGTGTAAGGCCACAGCCACCAGCCATCACAAAGCTAGGACAGACAGACATGGCTACTGGCACCAGCTGCTTAAAGAGTGAGGAAAAGTTTGCATCAAGCCTTCTGTAAATTGCTGCGGTGGTGACAATTATCTTTTTTTCCTTTGTTATGTCCAAGCCAGAAAAAATTTCTACTCATCTGAGCACATAGTTTATTTCCTGTAATATTTTTCCCATATGGATACAAATGGGAGTTTTGCCCCTGACTTCAGAGATTTTCACCCAGTCATGTTTAGAACTGGGTGCAGATATGTGCCTGGAAGCTCTTGGAAACTTGACAAGTGGCTGAAGCTGTATCTGTCTCCCTGCGGCTCCTGGGAATGTTAGTTCTGCCTGAAATGATACAGGAAAATGTCAGGTGAGGCAATGTACATAAAAACTGCTCCACTCCTTGTGGAGGACTATGGACTAAGAGCTGGATCTTCCATATCCTGGTAGCAATGCTCTAGGTTGATGATTGCGTGCATTTTTTCAGCCTTGTGTTCTGAATTTGTGTATGAACCATTAAATATTCACTCTTGGTATGAATGCCCAGTTTCACAGCTAGGATGGAGAATGTCTCTCATTGTGGATTGCTTGTAGCCCTGTAGAGACAGCACCCAGCTGGTGTCAGTATACTGAATGAATTTACAGTTATTTTAAACTCTGCACTCCCCAGGGACTGAGGAACAGGGCAGGCAAACCCAAATTCAGCTCCTTGGCTTCAGGGTGCCAGGAACGCACACACAGCTGAGTGCAACTTGTATTGTTTTCAGAATGTAACTTGAGACCAGCAGCAGGGAGGGAGGGAGGGTTCCAGGCTTACCCCACAAAACTGCCCTCAGATCCACCAAGGAAAAGGATGAATCCTATTCTGGACCACTGTCCAGAATTTACAGTGTCTTAAGATGCCCCATGGCACGAGAGCTACAGAAAAGAACAGTGTTAGAGGGAAAGAGAAAACAAAAGGTCCAACAGCAAAGGTGAAATGAAGAATATGACTGTATTACTGGGACAGGTGTGTGAAACAGAGGAGCAGAGCAACTTCAGTGCAGTCCAAATTGTTTTATGCACTGTCTCATGTTGGATATTAGCATCATTCACTCTTTATAAGAAAAACTGGTGTAAGCAGCAGGTTCATCATGTGAACAGACTTAAACCAAACTTTTGCAGTACTGTCACAGTGCACCTGCTCATCTGATAAAAATATTTTGCAAGAGCTTCAAATTCTGCAAGATCTCCAATCACTTTGATGTGATTTTTGGGAAAGTTTTGATAATAAAAAATATTTTGAGTATATAAATAAAATCATTCTTCAGATCTGAAACTTGAACCTTTGCCCATTTTCTGCTGTTTTGAAACTCAGAGCATGTTAAAAATATATTAAAATGCTCAGTGCTGAAGAGAATATTTTAGCATTCTGAAATCTCACTTGGGACTGTAGTTCCAGGCTTCCATTTTATTGATATCTTGCCAGAAATTATTTCATAAAGATTTTTAAGGTTTGAAGTGATTGTATATATGATTGTAAATTTATTATATATTGGAAGTCCTGGAAATTATATCAAGTACTGTTACTCAAATCTAAAAAAAAAGGAATCAAGGCAGGCTGAGATTGATTCTCCTTTTTCAAATCTACTTTTAAAAAAGTGGTATTTTGGTATTATGGGATTTTTATCCAAAACTGCATTCTACCTTATTGGCTAAAAATGATGAAGTGCAGTTATATTAGAATGGGATGTTGAATCAGTCACAGTATGTGAACTGTTACAAAAGAGAGAAAATGAGCATGAAGAACAACTTAGCTGCAGGTTATTGCTTTACAATGTTTTACCATCTATGACTTTTATGTAGAAATAACCTAGAAGCTCAATCGCTTTAAGCCTAGTAATGCCTTCTGAATTTTAAACAACAAACAAATGAAAAGACCTGATTCAGTTTTATATTTTTATTATTTCTCCATGCCAACTATCTCTAATCTGGCAGTTTGAAGGATCTAAAAATGTCATGCATAGCAAACATCCTGAGAGACCTCAGGCTGAATACAAATGGCACAGTTTAATTGAAATTCCAGTTTTGGTATCAATTCCTGCTTCCTGACAAATGTTGTGAGGAAAAAGCTGTCCTTACATAGCAAAGCTTCTTCCTTTTTGATGGATCCTCTGACTCCAGTGACAATTAGGTGGCAGCTGTCCAGGCCCAAGTTGTTGTTCCTCAAACCCTAGCACTGAGCACAGTTTGTGCAGAGCAGCAGAGGAGGTGCCTGTGCAATCAGTTACAATCAGTAGGTTCCCTGATGGTGTGTCAAGTAACAGGCTCTGCTCACTCTGCAGCAGCAACATCCAGTGTAATTCCACTTTTATGTGCAGAATTACTGGAGCTGCACTGAAAGTAACAGCTGTGAACTGGGCTTTGTGGTTTTAGTGTGTCTGTGAAATGACTAGATTTGAACAGAGAGGCTACAGCCAAAAGAGATTGCTGTCTGTTAAGGAGTGGTGCTGTGCTTGCTTTTACTTTAGAACATTTGGGAAAGGCATAATTATGTGTAATACAAAATAAGGCCTTTTTTTTCAGTGTCCTGTGCAAGTTGTAGTCATTTGGTCAGTACACATGGATGTTGATCATTACCCCTTCAGGCTCACACCATGCAGGTCACCTTGGGAAATGCTGAGGTGGAAAGGGTAATGTGAGTAACATAAACTACATTTGGGCTAGGTAGAAGAGAATGTCCTACAATAGAGGAAATATCTTCATATTACAATATATCAGCTTGAGGTTCAGTTGTGCCATTCTTCCTCAGGAAAGCATTGACTTAAACACATTTTTGTAAGCAAGGAGAATAAAATACAACACTTCATAGTGTTTTCTGTATTTTATTGGACACATAACCAGCAATCTTAGGAGCTGATCACTGGTCATTTCCAATGTCCTTTATATACCTCTCTTCAAAGAGCAAAGATATTCAGGAAAAAATACAAATCTGGTATTTTTCTGGTGGAGGTCTCCAGTGTTTAATCACATTAGGAAATCCATTAAAATACATGGTAATCTTAGCAGATGCATAGATAACAGCTGCTGTCCCTCATACTTTGAGCTGTGTGAGAAAACTGTAAGTCTATCTAGTAGCAATTAATGGTGATTATGCTGAGGCTTATTCTATTTAGAGTTACATTCTATTTCCAATAAAATCTTTCTGAAGCTGCAGAATTAGAAACTCATTCTTCTATTTGTATGTGAGCATTCATTTTCTGTGGTTATATTTAGTATTGTTTGTGAACTTTAGTAATGATAAATTTGTAGGAATGCTTGAGAAATTGGTACTCTTTTGAAATTATTTTCTGTTACTTATTTTTATACATGAAAAACAGTTGTGTCTTCAAAGTATATCCATAAATCAGGTTAAACATTCCCATGTTTGTAATTCTAGAGAACAAAGCAGTCACTAGTTTGTCTGTGATGAGCAAATCTGCATGGGGGTTAGAAGGAAACAGTTTTCAGTAAAACCCTCAAACTTTTTAATGATAAAAAACGAGGTGTCAATATACTGAATGAATTTACAGTTATTTTAAATTCTGATTATAGTATTAAGTTAATATTTTTTTCTTTCCTCTTAATGTCAGCCTATAGATGTCAAGTTACATTCCGAAAACAATACAGATCTAAATTAAACAAGCATGCAAGAACTACAGAAATAAGCAAGTACTAATTCTAATTGGAGATAATCAGCATCAAGTGGTGTCCAGGGCATGCCCCAAGTAGGTTGGATTCCCTCATCTCCATGGCTTTTGAGGGCCATGTTAGACCAGCCCAGGCTCAGCCTGTGTACCTGAGTAGATGTAGCAGACCAAAGTTGGATGGCAGAGCACTGGAGCCTTCTTATCTTTAGATACACCCTTAAGTGTCCCGTGACATGTATCTGGCACTGAAATAGGAAAACAAAAAGCTCTGGCAACATTATTTTGAAGCAGTGCTTAAGAATCTTCTCTCTTTTGGTCTGTAAGTTATGCTATAAAAAACGTACCCACCATGTTGGAAAGGATTCGGTCCAGTTGTCCTGGCTCAGCTTCCCAGGATGGTGCAGTGAAATAAATCCCCTTTTGGTCTGGATCCCCTTAGCAGTTTTGGATGTTCCTTTGTTTGCTGGGCCTTTTGGATAATTATCCAAATTGTTCAGAAATACCTTTTTAGTCCCCTGCTTAAGACAAATTCACTTGTCTGTTTGGCTACTTGCACCAGCAGATTGCCCCTTAACTGAAGAACATGTAGGACAGTCCCTACCAACTGAAATGCCTTTTGGGTTTCATTTTACCCTGCTTTTGTCCTTCTGAGCACTGATACAAGGAAAAAGAGGACAGGAAGCTCCTGTTTAGAGCTTCAGTACAAGGCACATGGCAAAGTTGGATGCTTCTGGTCCTCATGTGGAAGATGAGGAACCATACACACCTGGGTGTCACTGTCATATTTTCTGAAAAATCCCTTTGCCAGGATTTCTTCTCCTGGGAAGCTGAGAAGCCTCAGAGAAAAATGAAAACAATAATTAACTGATTTGCTTCTCCTGCTTTTTGCTGCTGTGGAATGTGGTTCGGACATTGTTTACCAACTGGTCATTGTTTCATTGGTTTCATGGGAATTGTTTTAACTTAATGACAAATCACAGCCAGCTGTATTAAGGCTATGGAGAGAGTGACAAGTTTTTCATTAATATCTTGTTCAGCATTTTGTAAGTATCCTTTCTATATTCTTTAACATAGTTTAGTACAGCATTCTTTAATATAATATAGCAACATAAAATAATAAGTTAGCCTTCTAAGAACATGGAGTCAGATTCATCTTTCCTCCTCATGATGGGAGGAGGAAAAATACCAAAAATACCACACCTGGGTAGTTGAGAAAGCAGAGTTCGAAAAGAGCATTTGTGTTCAGATATTGGAAGAGGCTGCAGATATCAGATCTGCTACCAGAGAAGCAATTAATATTGAGGGAATGTTTGATAGACCAGGTGCTCCAGCACTGAAAACCAATCAATAACAGAAAAAAAAAGCTGCAGGTTATCTTAGGTTTTCTGTCCTGCTTTATACATGCTTGTTTTGTTTTATCTTCACAAAACAAAATTAGATTTCAACAGCAATAACTGCAGCTGCAGTTGCAATCCTTGTAACGTTTCCTTATTGCCCTTTGAATAGGATAACCACTGCCCTCTAAAAGGCAATTGTAAAGAAAGCATATAATTAATGCTTAATACTTTCAGTTGTTACTGCTTTCATTTTTCCCTTTTGCTGTCTGTGCTTTGATAAAGAGAACAAAAGGTTTTTAATGGTAGTTGACAGTTAGCAGGCTTCAGGAGCAGAACTGACAGATTATAAGCAACTATTGAATTTCATATTGTGACAGAGCTGTGTTAACAGTTTTAATCCTCAAAGTCTGTGCACTGCATCAAAATGATTCCAGCAGCTTTACAGGACAATTCTGTTCATTCTGTTCCAGTATTGAAAGGAATTCTAATCTGTGGACATCAGTAATATTCTGACTGTATCTATCTGACTACCTCCAAACTTTTTGAGTGCTTTGTCACCAAACAGGCTCTGCAGTCCTGTGCTCCTATGCTCCCCATACACCTCAGCACCACAGCAGTACTGTTACAGCCAGGGAACACAGGCATGTGAGGTGGCAGGGAAAGGTGACATCTTCTATCAACAGGCTGAATACAGCTGGAATACCTGAAAGTGCCACAACTTAATCTGAGTTCTGATCTGAGGAAATTTCAATTGACAGATGTGACTTAACCTTTAAGTAAAACTGAGTATCCACCGAAAGGTTTTAGAGTGAAGATCTCCAACACTTTTAACCTACACAGAGAAGAACTTCATGCTGGAGCTCTGCAATGACATTCTTTTCTTCATATGGAGAAGAAGCCTAGGTTGTAAGAGCATACATATCTGTGAGACTTTCTTGTCAAACTTTCATCCTTCCCAACACTAGGTAGGTGTTCTGCATCCCCTGTGTGTGTCTAACTCAGGGAAGGATTCTATCTCCTACCTTGTGTTGACTTGGCAGTGGTGGTGAGAACATTCATCCCATGGGCAGCATAGAGGAAATGCCTGTCTCTGGGTCCCTAAAAGGTGGAGCTCCTGAGTTCTATCAAAATTAAGACATATCTCAGCCTGCCCAGAAACAGGCATTGAAGTAGGAGATGCAGGAGATATTATCATGGAAAACCTTATACTTAAAATCCTAGGTCTACTACAGCAACTCAGCACTGACATTGAGAAAATAAGTTGTTACACATTCTCCTGGTCTTCAGCTTTAACCATAGAGCAGTTTTTCTGTTTTTAAATATCTCTGCAAAATATTGAAATAAATAGAGGACAGTATTGTTCAAAGATTAATTTGCTGCTGAGATTGTTTATGCAAACTGTATCTTCTGCCGAGTAGTTTAATGTTCTAGTGAGTCATATTGCAATTACATGTTTCCCCTTAGTTAGATGACAGTAATTAGCTATGCTACAGGAAATTGCCTAAATGGAAAATTTTATGTAAGCTTCCTAGGAATTTATGGAATACATAATGAAAATGGTTTTTCTATGCAGCTGAAAGATAGAAGTCTTCTCTTTCATCCCAATTTTGCGCTGTTTTAAACCTATTGATTTCAGGAAAGTTATGCATGGTTTACCCAAAAACAGCTTTTGTCTCCAAATGAGAACAGAATCAGGTTATGCTTCTGTATCAGAATTGGTAATGAGGCAACATGTTGCTTTCTTTGCACTTTAAAAAATTGTTAACACAGTTGCTTGTGCCTTGGTGGAGAAAAAGTGTTAGCAAATATACAGTCTGATCTACCATCTCTACCTGGGGTCCCATCTATTCAGTCCAAAGAAGATTTTCTTGTGCATTTATTTGTCCTAGACTTTATATATAGCTATTAAAGTATTTTGTAACATCTTCACTTTTATTTGTGAACAAACATACAGATATATATACATACATTTCTAGCCACATCCTTGAAAGGATAAGAAAAAACACACACAGTTCAGTACTGGTAGAGCTGAGCAATTTATCCTGATATGGAACACACAAAAATTAAAAAAGAATCTTAATAACATAAATTATTGTAATTTACTTTTTTAACTAAGATCTAGTCACATTTTTTTAAAAATTCTAATTGTGTGAACTCAGTGTCTTTGTTATACTCTGTTTAATGCAACATAAAAGCAGTCTTAAAAAACTCAGATTTAATTACATCTCAGTCAGGAAGCAACTCATGGATTTATTTTTATATCCTAAAAGCATTGAAACTGTGGAAAAAAAAAAAAAAAAGAAAAGAAAAAAAGGGATGTAGATTTGAGGAATAAGTGTTGCATCTTATTTATTTTAAAAAAAGGAAATGTTTGGATTTCTGTTTTATGAATAAGAAACCCAGTAAGTGTGGTGATCAGTGCAAGCAGAGTACAAATTCTGGTGCCACCAGTGTAATTGGTGGATGCAGAAAGGCTAAAGTACTCAGTCTAATAAAACCTAATTAAAACTTCTGCAAAGGGAGTTAAAAATGTAGACATGGCTACAGAAAGTACAGGGTAATGACTGGAGCATCAGGTCAAAACCAAAAGTCATGTCCTTTTCTCATGAATACTGCTGTGGGCTCTGGGCCGGTCAGTGCAGAGAAAGATAAAACACACTGCTGTGGGCTCTGCTTCCCTGTCACCTCTGCTACTTCTTTCTCGTTCCTAATGCCTGTCCATGCTACATAACTGCAAGAGAGAAATCCTTTTATTTTCTGTCTTAACCATTTCTAGAATGTGCCATGGAAAGCAAATTTTGAATTTCAGCTAAGCATTACCTTGGTGCTGCTAATCTAGCCCTGTGTTTGTATGCATTCAGTACACTCATTTTAAAGCTATTGCATATTATATCTTAGCTCAAAATCCTCACATTCTTTTTTAAAAAAAGAACACAGACTTATGCTAGTAGCAATCACATTTTAGCACCAGAAAATTTCCATCATCTGAAATGGTGAAAGGTCCCAAGTGCTCAGCATAGTGAAGTTCCATTATATGTGTCCTTTTAAGACATTTCCTGGGATTTAATTTTTATTAAAGTGAATTATTCTTGTTCCTATTTTAATAAGACCTACTGCTGGAAATCGTCTAATGCAAAATCTAAATTTGACTCTGCTAGAGTCTAAGGTGTTTTCTGTATGATGTATCTGTCAAAAAGGATAGCAGTCTTTATAACTTACTGTCTTTTGAAGAAGAAATGACAACATGAAAATAATACAATCAATTAAGTTACCTTTTTTATGGTCCCCAAATGTGCTTTGAGCCTTTATTTGGTAAATCTAACTTTACTAATTGCATTCCTTCTGCAAAGCTTTCTACCTAAATGCTTTTCTATGTTTAGTCCAAGGCCACAGGTTTTGATAAGGCTAACCCAATTGTGAGAGCACAATTTGTATTTAGTTCTTAGCAGAGTGTCTTTTTGCAGGTCACCATACGATTTATTAAAACGTTGATGTTTCTTGTTCTGGAATAACTAAAGTTGTTCAGTGACAGATTCTACATTCATCTAAATTCTGCTTGGAAAACAGCATGAAATATAGCCTGAGATACTTCAGTTCATATATAAGACCCTACCTACTGTTTTCATAATTTCTTACTGGCCCTGTAAACTCATATATTTAAAGAGACTCTATGTACTGCTTAAAAGGATTTTCCAGGATACCTTTCTTATATACAATGTAACAATGTAATCTGTGGAGCTGCCTATATTTTAAGTAATTTTGAGGGACTAACATTATTAAACTTATTGCATTTAAAAGCAGGAAATTTAAAAGGAGACAACTACCATTTTTTAAGTTATGAATGCATGTTATGTGTTGACTACTCCTGAAAGAGCATATAGACCTCTGAATGTCTGGTTTACTGGCTGACCATCCATCCTTTTTTCTGTTGTACAGCTCAAGTGATATTGCAGCTTGGAGAGAGATTAAATGGAAGAAAATGATTCAGTGAAAGCAGACCTATAAACATAACCCCACTGATGAAAACAATAGTGATGATGATCAGTGAATTGCCACAGAAATTGTGAGTGTAATGAAAAGATAGAGTACTTTTTTCTCTTGGGAGAATGGTTTCCTTAAAACAACAGTGGCTGTTCCAGTGGGGGATAGCACGTGTAGAATTGCCTTGGCTAGGCCTTAGCTAGGCTCGAGTGTTCCCAATCTCATATTACACAATATTGTTGTAATGGGAGACAGAGATTAAGTGGGAAAGAAAGAGAGAAAGACAGACAGAGAAAAATAGAGGAAAGTAAGAAAGAGACGAAGCTAGCTTCATGTAACTGGTCTTTTCTGAGGAGAAAAAAAAGTGGAATTGGCTTAGAGAATTTGGGATCATTCCTGCTCAACTTTTAAACATTTAGAAAACTGGTTTATTCATGGTGAAGGATAACTAATTTTTTTTAGAATGACAAAGGTATAATTCCAGAAGTAATACACTGTTTGGTGTTCTAGTTGCTCATCTGCAATTGGAAGTCATTGATAAGAATTGGGACCATGCCCAAACAGATTGTTGGTAAAAACTTTGTTTTAGATTATAAATGCTTAGGAATAAAATATTGGAGTGCTGAATATTTATTGCTACTGCTGCTCATGCCTGAATGCTCAGTTTTCTTCTTGTGTGCCAGAAAAAGACAACCACCTTCAAAAATGCATCTTCTACCATGATTTACGCCTCCAGAGATTGAAACTGCACTGTGTTCCTGCTCCCCAGGTGGACAGACTGATCTTCTGTAGAAGCATGCCACTGACTTTCTACCCTTTCCACAGCATTGCCTCCATAAGGAGACTGGTGCGTTGATCCTTTTGCTTATATAGATCTTTTTCAGAACAGATGTGTGCTATAAACAAGCAGATATTCCGTTCAGGATGTTGGAATTGAAATTTTTTTTGCTTCTTTATGCTTGCCAACACTGAATTGAGAATGATGGCTTGAATAACTCACACATTTCTTTTGTGGGTTTTTATTTGGATTCACTCACCTTTTGAAGGATAGGTTGCTCCTGAGGAGTGGCAGTCTCTCAGCTTCAAAATTTTAATGGAATGAGGAGAGGAGAGGAGAGGAGAGGAGAGGAGAGGAGAGGAGAGGAGAGGAGAGGAGAGGAGAGGAGAGGAGAGGAGAGGAGAGGAGAGGAGAGGAGAGGAGAGGAGAGGAGAGGAGAGGAGAGGAGAGGAGAGGAGAGGAGAGGAGAGGAGAGGAGAGGAGAGGAGAGGAGAGGAGAGGAGAGGAGAGGAGAGGAGAGGAGAGGAGAGGAGAGGAGAGGAGAGGAGAGGAGAGGAGAGGAGAGGAGAGAGGAGAGGAGAGGAGAGGAGAGGAGAGGAGAGGAGAGAAGAGAAGAGAAGAGAAGAGAAGAGAAGAGAAGAGAAGAGAAGAGAAGAGAAGAGAAGAGAAGAGAAGAGAAGAGAAGAGAAGAGAAGAGAAGAGAAGAGAAGAGAAGAGAAGAGAAGAGAAGAGAAGAGAAGAGAAGAGAAGAGAAGAGAAGAGAAGAGAAGAGAAGAGAAGAGAAGAGAAGAACATAGGGGCAATCAGGGTACTAAGAGAAAAGTGCTGTGCATCACTGTAGATTTTCCTCTCAGAGACCTCATGCTTTTGGGGAAAGTCTATTAGAGATAATCTTCCTTAGGCAGACATTACATCTTCAAGAAGAATTCTGAATACCTAAATTTCTGAGAGGCATCTCTCAGTTTGAGCCTTGTTAATCTAGGTGACAAAACAGACCAAAAATGACCAAGCGGGGGTTCTCAGAATTTGAGGTGAAGATTAGTTTTAAGAGAGACAATCTCATGATAAAATGTCATTGGGAAAATGATAGTAGAGATGTGTCATGAAGAAGGAATGTTGTACATGACTAAATATTTACCTGGACATGGCACCTGAAAGCAAGCAGGAATAAGAATTCAGGAGACTGAGTTCACTCATGAGCTCATGGCTGATCAAAGTTTGAAATTTCTCTGTAGTGCCTTGAGATGATAACAGTCTGAAATGGCAGATAACCAAGCTCATAAAAAATAGACAAATGGATCATTACACTTGACCTGAATTTTGAGTATTTAGCGCTTTGGAATCCAATCTACAAGTAATCTAATCTGATCCACATCTGATTAGATACCAATGCTTTGGAGAGACAAGAGCTTTTTTACAATGTAGCATTATGAAATTCAGTCCCATATTTGGCATATAGTTTTCCAGTCTTACACACTTCAAGAAGAAATAAAAGATCTCCAGTACCAGAAACTGACCTGAAAGGAAGGAGGCACAGTGGGAGATAACTGCTATCGTGATGTTTCTTAATCACTTTTTAACTGGAATGCAATACCAATATGTATATCTTTTCTCCTTCCTGTCCAAGCAATAGATTTTTCATTTTCTGTTAGCTTCATCATCTAATTGTGCTGAACTATTTTAACCCTCTAATAACCACTGCAGTAAGTGTGGCTGAAATAGTTAATCTTCCATTTTTCATTAGAGAAAACAGCCAGTAATGGAGTTGGGTGGTTAATGTTCTCTCCAGAAGGCATTATATAGTATTACTACAATGATACTGTTCACCACTTTCCCTGTTCTAGGTTCTGCCCAGGACAGGGGTGCGGGGGGCTGCAATTCAGTACTTGGGACTGAGGCAATGGGACCAAGGTGAGGAGACCTGCTGGAAGGTATGGAAAACAAAATATCTGTGTTTTAAAGATGTGTGATTGACAGCTGCGGTTAAAGTTCTGATTTATGGAAAATTGCATATTGCTTGCTGCTCTTAGCTAAGCAAGGCAGGATCTATGCAGGAATTTTCTGCTTCTGCTGCCCAGTAAGCTATGAATATTTGTTTTGGAGAAAGACCTTGGTGCCTAACTCTTATGTTAAATGCTGGCCTGTGATATATTTTTTACTGTTCTGTCTTTAAAAAGAAAGTGATGCTGTGGAGAAATGAGCAGCCTAATTATTTTCCAAGAGCATATAACACAAGTATTTCATGATGTGGAATGTGTGTTTATTTTCCCATGCAGTTTGAGACATTGGCTTTGAGCCAAAGAGCTCCTGAGTCAGCTTGGGATTTTTCTCTGTGTCCTTATGCACTGGAGGTCCTGGAATGACTGCGGCAGCGACAGCACTAACAGTGTAATATTACTTGTTTGAAAACACCAACACCTGCCAGCTGAAAGTTGTCTGTAAAGGGCTCTCAGATTCACAACCTGATTCTTTCTCTATCAGGAGAGAAAAATACCAGCATCCTTTTAGGGGAGCAAAATTCCAGCATCCACTGGTAATTAACGCTGGCAACAAAGGATTATTAGTCCAGTCCTAGGCTTTTGCTACTTGATAATGGGATTAGGTATAGATATATCCTGTTATGTGATTCCTTTTCTGTAAGACAAGGGAGCCTAGAACCTACAGCAGTATCTTTCATGCCCTCTAATTCTCATTAACAAAGCATGTTCAGAGCAGCTGTATGGGAGCACAAGGTCTCTGCACAGATGGCCTTTGCCTCTGACAGCATTTGCAAGATCTATGTTGATAATGGAAATCTAGAAACTGCAATTTTTTTCTTTTTTGTCACAGAAAGTGAAAGAATTAAGTTCATTCTGTATTGTCAGATGAAAGCTGTGATAGCTTTTTCCCTGCTCTTGCATTTATGTTTCATACCGAAAATAGGCTAAACATCATGTTCCCCACACTCCAGACCAGAATTCCATAAGTCAATAGAACATGTTATGTGAATCTATTTTGAAAACTGACAAGTGGTGGAAGGTGTTTATATTTTTAAAGTAAAAGCATATAATGCTTAATATTGGATTGCACAGTACAGCATCTCTCAAAATGATGTAGGTACCGTTTTTCAGTTTTTTAAATTAGCCATCTACTCTCTCTGCTATGAGTTGTAATCTTTTAGTTTATTTTATATGACAGAAGCAGTTATTCAGTGTATTAAGATTTAATAGGAAAACATGATGATCTACAGAGAGGAGCACAAGGCCTTATTATGCTGTTTTTTAGGCAGAATATGAATGCACTTATTTTTTTCCTAGTGGAATATGAATGAGCTTATTTTTTTCTTAGTAGATTCTCTGTTGAATTCAGCGTCAAAGGCCTGATTCTCTTAATTCTTCATGGAGAGGAAGAGGGAGAATGTTGCAGACAGCCAATTAGAGATGCTCAAATTTTACTTGAACTATGGGATCAACTCTAGGACTTTAAATATTTGATTTTGTAAATAAAAGCATTCTATAATTTTTAGAACTATATTTTTAATTTTAGAAAACATTTTACTCTCAGTTTTATAAAAAATTCCTTGCTTTTTATAGATATATTTTAATAATTGTATATCTCTATAGCACAACAATTTTCTTGATCTGAGAGAGGAATTAGGGGTTGGAAGTAAGGCTCAGTGAGAGTTTAGGCAATTAAGAAGAAGCTTGTGTTTCTTAAAGAGGATGCCAGCACCTGGGCATCAGAGCTGGTCAGAACCATGCAGCTGTTGAAGTTCCTTGAGCAACTCCAGCCTCAGCCTAACCAGAAACTGAGCTTTCCCCCTCTGTTCCCAAGAGAGGCTGACTTCAGAAGGCTGTGTAATACAGCACTTAGTGCTCATGGAGCTGGCTGTGGCTGTATTTTGAAGCACAGGTAATATCTGTTCAGCAGCTGAGACCTATTCCATGTCTCCCTCCAATCTGAGGCCTGTGAGATGCTAAAACTTTATCTCCCACCACAAAAAAAAACGCAAAAAACAAAAGGTGCAGTTGCCTGTGGGTTACTGCATGTGGCTCTGTTTTGTTCATTGAAACTGCAGACATCTAGAGAAAAATTCAAACTCCCTGAGAGATCACATAAGTGCAACTGAAGAAAAGGCTCTGAAGTTGGGACCTGACAGGTGATGCTCCAGATTTTTTGTCTCTGCACCTAGTATTCTTCACTTATATGTAATTATGTGAAATAAAATGCAGACAATAAAATATGAGCTTTAGTTGCAATGAGCTTCAAGGTCTCCTTACATAATGGCTTTGCTAACCATCAGTTCGTGAGACTCAAGCTCATCCCATCTCCTCCTGTGCTAGTTTCATGAATTTGTTGCACATTTATACTGGTTCAAGAGGGGTGAAAACAGCAACCCTGCCACTGCTTTTGTCACTTGGTGATACATAGACTTTAGTGCCTATATTCTCCTTCTGGATTTACCTGAAATCTCACCAGATAACTTTAATTAAAAATCACTTACAGATTCATCAACTATCAGCAATTCAGAATTGGAACAATCAAAATTTTCTCCTTGTTTATATAAGGTAGCTGATTTTTCCCCATTAACTTCTGTTCTTAGAGTAAAATATATGTCTGATATTTCTCCCCCTCACTTGGAAGTGAGAATTTAAGCCACATCAGTTCTTAAGTACTGGGAGAATCGATCACAGAATAGAGCAGAAAGCATGGAATGTTTACTTGCCTGTTTCCCTTTGTTCTCTGTGGGAACAATATGAATGGATTAGACAAAGGATAATTCAAAGAGTGTTTTCAGTAGCCTGAAGTAAAGCTCAGGTCTCAGAGCCTCTGCTAACCATGATATAATTTTTAAAATTTTTTTAACCTAATCGCCTCTTCATTCACAGGGGCATAAAATGGGCTGTCATTACTGTCTACCTTTTTTGCTCCAGGGCAAATTCTTTCCATGTTTCACAGCACCTGTTTCTGTGCTCTCAAGGTCTACATTACAATTTGGGGAAATGTGACTCTCTCCTACAGATCTCATCTTTGGTAAAAGCCAAAGCATTTTCATCTTTAAAGGTAGCTGCTGCACACAACTGTTCACTTTTATGTAACTCTACTTGAATTACCTCTTTTGTGGATAATTCTAGCACCTATGAACAGTAAAATAACAGCTGTGATGAAGGTTATTTTTCATACAATGTCATTTTGTTATGAGTTAGGACTTACATGTATTCTACAGCCTGAGTTTAAAAGGACTTCTATTTTGTCATTTCAGTGGTATGATTCTGAACCTAGATGGGCTGATAGTTTCAAACTGGCTTGTTGTGTGCTATAGTTGCTGTTTTGGACAGCTGAAGAAAATGTTATTTTTATTGTGCTTGGGATTAGAGCCTGCAATTCACTGGGAACTGAGAGAGAGGTCTACTATTCTGCTCAGAATTGGGCCTGATGGAGAGGGCACTACTTAAGAAAATGGAAGATGTGGTCTGAACGTCTTCGTGAGCAAAAGGGGTTTCCATATTGGTCTTTTACATACTACTGTCCTGCTTTCACTAATAAATATATCTCAGTGTGATGTAAAAAGAAGAATAGCAAGCCCTGCCCTGTTCTTGGTAATGGCATTTGTGAGTACCAGCTCTTGAGAGAATGTCTTTGCTGCCTCTGTGGATGAAAGCTAGCTCAGGAGCATAATCTCTGCAGAGGTAATAGGATATTGGATTTCCTAATCTGCATTTAATCTCTCTTGTCAGTTTTAGATACTCTGTTGCTTACAGGGTGGTATGGCTAAACTGAAGCAGCTGCTGCAAGTCCAGACAGTTCTGGTTTTTCACCCCTGCTCCCTTCTTTACTCTGTGTGCTGCAGCTGTCTCTCATTTGGCACTGGTGTGTGGTCCTGCAGAGAAGCAGTTCCACCCTGCTGCCGAGCTGGTTCCATGGACTGCCTTACCTGGCATCAGACAAATGACAGCTTTGGGTCAAATGCTTGGGACTGCTGGTACATATGGCAGCAGGTACATACGAGGTCCCTTTGATGTATTCCCAAATTGCCCTTTTGTGCACAGGGGGGTTTGAAGTATGTTTCTGCCATGCCAAACACTAATTTTAACTGTCCAGACTGGAGACAACTGCAGCAGTCCTATGTTTAATGAGAAAGTGCAGAACCTCTTGCATTATCCAGATATCTTAGCCAGGATGGTTCCTGTGAAAAGCACTGGCACACCTGGATGTGTCACAGCCTCTGCACAGGTCTGGTGTGCCCAGGACACATTACTTTGACTAAATATGGACAGGGGCAAGGGACCTTATGCATTCATGACTTGTCATTAGACAGAGCTAATGAATATGCAAAAAAACCCGAATAAACAGGAATAATTTCCCTCCTAAGACTTGTTTTGTTGGGGTTTTTTAATGTGGCAGCTCTTTGTTGTAGGAGTGTGCAGCTGCACTTGGGAAAACCATGGCAGCCTGATGCTTAACCATACAACATGTACATGATTCAGGACAAAATAGGTTAGAAAAAAAACCCCAGAAAAATGGTATTTCCCTACATCCTTCTAACCTCTTGCCATCCTCACTGTAGAGAAATACTTTTAGAGAAGCATTTTAAAAATAAAAGATAATAATTTTGAGGATTTTATGATTAAGCACTTGTAATACACTGTAGCAATCTAAAATTTAAAAATATACTCTATGTCCTTTAAATTATTCAGACATTTAAATTATTTGTTGTGGGTCTCCATGCTAAGATGAGCTCTTAATTTCTTGTTTTAATGAAAGCTAGAAGCCAGGAATCACAAAATCCACAGATGACTCTGAACAACTGCACTTTCCAAGGAATGGTGCCATGCTTATAAATGGATTTGGCTTTTAAAACTGGTTTGGGAAAAAAATTAAAATCCTACTATGAAAAGACTGGGATAAGTGTTATGTGTGTTTAATTCTGATTTACCTGGTTTATTCCTAAGGAAGGAAACATGTATGATGGTAGTTTTATGACCATTATTAGTCTTGTGCTGTGCTTTCATTTTTCTCAGGATGGGGCAGTGCCAAGCTGAAAATGCACAGGTCTTAGTGCTGCTCAGAAGGACACCCCTTTTCAAGCCAGATTTTTAACCTGATTTCAGAAAGCAGTTGTGCAGGAGGAAGGAACCCCAATTTCCCCTATTACTGGCTGATACCAACCAACACTCAGTTAATTTGTTACTCCCTTCTGTCTGATCTGCTCTAGTGCCCCTCCATTTATCTCTTACATTAGGTCTGGAATTATCTCTTCAGTGGTCCCTTCTTTTGCTGTTCATAATAATATTTTTTTTTACAAGCTTGAAGTAAATAATATTTTTTGTGTGGCTTGGTACCATGCTAAGTTTGCAAGATTTAAATTAACTTGTCAGATTTAAAAACCATCACCTTTATTTCCAAAGATTTTGTAATGTGAGATACTAATTTAGATCTTACATCAGCAGCAAGTTTCATTGTTCTAGTTAATGAGCGAAGGATTTTGTTTTCAGTTGCTGTGAAGCAGCATATTCCCATTTAATACCATAGAGCAGAGGGCTTTACAGAGAGCAAGTGTCTGTCCTAAGACTGACACCACCTGAAAGCATCTCAGAGGAGGCATTTGTAGTAGACAGATGTTTGGATATAGAGGCTGCACAGGAAAAAAATTAAAAGTAGTTTTCATTAGGGTAAAGAAAACTTAGGCAAAAACTAGTTATGATTCTGATCACTTAGCTGTAGCCTCACAGAAATGGAATCATCACAAAGAGGCTTTAGATGAACTCACTAAAGCAATAGAACTTTCATCTATCCTAAAGGTACATCTGCAGCAGGATTTATGGTATATTCATTGCATAATAGCCTGCTCTTTTGTGGGGAGAAGAACATCCTGGGTTCAGTGAGCTGCTACATTTTCAACCAGCGATTAGATCAGAAAAGTGTTTCTTTAAATATTTGTTGTCGTGTTTCAGGCTTGTAGTTTTTTATTACACTCTATTTATTCTAAAGTGATTGGCAACGGTGTCAGAATATAGCTACAGTACAGCAAAATTAGATCAGTGAATGTAATAAACAATACTGCATCTAGAGGCTCAGGTCAGACTGAGCTACAAGTAATCCATCTTCTGAATGTATTAAGTTATGCTTGCACACAGCATTAAGCATATTAAAAATTGAATTGTGAGATTTTTTTAAAAGAAAATGAGGTATTTTAGTGAGTAATGGAAAAGAGACTTAGGTTCCCTGCTTTTCTACCTACATAACACTTATCATTAGGTTTTATCCTTAATGGTCACTTTCTGAAATCATGGGTTACCTTTTGATACCTGCAATGCACTTGGAATTTTTAAAATGATGCATTTATAAATCTATGTCTGCCACTAATGTCAGGCTGATCTTACAAGAGTCTGAGAGTGCTTAAAAATACTGTGCAAGTACTGGGGGCGCTCACTCCTTTCTGGGATTGAGTCTTTTCTGTGAAATTTTGTCTTTTCTAATTCTTGTGATCTGTTTGCTGAACTACAGATGTGGAATAGAACTACACATGTGGAAATGGATTCCTGCTTGTGTTTGCAGGCACTATCTGGGATGCTTTTACAGTTATTGATTAAACTCACTTAAAGCAGTTGCATTGGCTTTGTACTTCTTCTGTAATCTTATTAACGTTTTTTTTTCAATTTTTTCCCCTCCAGGGGAATAAATTGATTTATATGAGCATGCTGTTAATATTATAACTCCTTGTCTAGCCCCTCAGGTTCTAATGTTTTTTAAACACAGTACAATTATGGGAAACATTATATTGGAATGACAATATAAATCATCCCCATAGGAGTCTGAGCAGTCTGGGGAGTTAATCACAGAGAGCCCTGCTGAGGTAAATAAGAACAGTAATTTGAAATAAATAAAAGACCAGTGGTGCTAATGCGGGTGTCTCAAGAATATCATTAAGTTTGTAATGGAATTGTTTACTTGGTGTAATGAGACTCATGTAGTCTAATGCTGCTGCTTAAATCAAAACTTCATAGTTCATGATCTGCTGTGTCTTTCCTTCAGAGGGTGTGCCAGGTTGGCCATGCTTCCACATCTGTCCAAACTCCAGCACTTGGCTGGAAAGCACATGTCAAATGTGTTGAGATCCTCTAGAACTCTGGTTCAATTTAGTTGACATAGATTGAATTTGACGTTCAAAAATTTGCAAATTTTTTTGGGGGATAATATTTTTTTTTTAATTTTTCTGTTTCTTACCATAATCAGAGTGTTAGAAAAGGTATGGAAGTTGGGTAATGAAAATATGTTCATTTGCTGGTCATCCATATTCAGTAGTGCAGGTGGTGCAAAAGGGGTCTTACACTGCTTTGTGCTTGAGAACAATGTGAATTTGGCAGCCCGATTGTTTTCTTCTCTTGCAGTATCTTCTTCACCAGTACTTAATTCCCAGAGATACTCCAAGCTATTCTCCCCTCCTTGACATGCAGGGAAAGTAAAGTGTGGGTTTAAAATACAAAATGAAAACAGTTAATCTGAAAAAGGACTACTCTAGGGATTTTTCTCAATCTTTGTTTTTAACATGTACAAATGACATAGTAGAAAATACTTCAAAAATATTACTTTTTCATAGAAAATATATTCCCTTAGAATAAACTCAGCAATATCATATGAATAAAATTATGGTAAAAATATTAAG
Organism: Ammospiza caudacuta; assembly: GCF_027887145.1. Taxonomy (NCBI): domain Eukaryota; kingdom Metazoa; phylum Chordata; class Aves; order Passeriformes; family Passerellidae; genus Ammospiza; species Ammospiza caudacuta. The sequence goes on from NC_080597.1 coordinate 51,800,782, forward strand.
CCAATATATTTTTGAGAGGTAATTGATCTTCCATGAGATTTCTTTTATAGATGCTAGGGAACTTGTATGTAAAGCAACTTATATAATTGAAAGCATCCTCTGTTTATGCAAAAATGAATGTAAAATGTTCACTGCATAAACGCAGCCTTTAGAACACATTGTTTGAAAATTTGATTGTATTAACTTTTAATGAATTTCAGAACCAATCTTGGAGCAAGATTAGACTTGTGCAGTCTGTTACACAGATTTATGTGCTTCAAGTATAATATGGCACTACTTTTCAGTGATAGGAGTGCTCTCAGTACAAGGCATAGAAGTTTCTGGGGGAAATGCTTCTCACATTGGGGACTTCATGGCATCTTCAACTTCGAATAAAGCAAACTTCACATTTTTAAAAGAAGGCTTTTAGAAACTATCAAGGACATGTTTTAAAAATTATAATATTGCATAGTCACACTGTATGTATTAAATGCACTGATGTCATTATTAAAAATTTCTGTTCAAAAGAAAAATCTCCACAGTTTATTTGTTACTCTCTGTTGCATATTCTCCATTGGTAATAAAAAATTGGAAAGAAGCAAGACATGATGTTTGTGATACTGTACAGCAGAAATCTGCAAATCCTGTAAGTAATCATGGTACAAACAACGTTTCATTTAAGACCATGAAAATGTATAGGAATTTTAGTTTGCTTTGTTTCTTATGCTTCGTTAAAAAAAAAAAAGAAAACATAAGGTGAAATTAAGCTTTAGTTTAGGCACTTTCATAACTTTTCTAAGCTGCTGTTTTTTCTGAATATAGCATAATGAGCATGTGTTCTGCCTTTCAAAAAATGCCTCTCCAATAGGGTTTGTCCTTGCTTTGGAGACAGAGGATGTGGAAATGTAAGGTCCACCCATAAAAAGTTTTTTAGTGGAACTGTTGAGACTCATGATTCCAGTGCTGTAGGAAGACCCCTTCAGTTTTTAAGACTTGCTCAGGTAACTGGCAAAGTTTGTAACTGGCTGGTCTTCACAGAGTAAGTGATTCTTGATCAACACTGACATCATGTGTATTAAAGCTGCCTGGGTGGACACAGGTTATTATTAATAATCCCTCAAGGAATCAGGAGGGATGATTTTGGAATCTGGTATCTATAGCTTCTCCACGTGCTCAAGCTTACTCAAGGAATCATCACTGTGTTCTTATAACTTTAATCCTATGTGGTTGATAGTCTAGGTAAAATTTCATTTCTATTCCCTTAACAGGCCTTTCAACAAAAAAGTTACCCGATTTTTGATAATGAGGACTCCTCTAGTCTTAAAATGGCATATATCCGTGCTAAGTGAGAACTCATTTGATTGTATAGAGAATAAAGAGGCTATCTGAAATGACCCATGAGGAAAATCTTTGATCTATTATGGTTTTGTTTGTTGGTCACTAACATGTTCCATACATGTCAGTGTGCTAACACTCTCAGCTCTGCTCCCTACACACCACAGCTCTGAATTCACTGAAGATTTTACTACATACTTTTTCAAGGAATGTGTTTCTGAATAGTAAAAAATGCTACTAAAATACTTAAATCCTTCCATTTTTTGAGAAAGCCTGTTTTCTTTCAGTGCAGCATTAAGGAGAAAGCATGCAACTGAACCACTTCTGCATTAAAAAGTGCAGCCTTTAAGTGCAGCACTCCAACCAGATATCCAGACAACACTGCGCTTTCAAGGAGGATTGTCTGCATCGGATGTGGAGGCAATGAAGGAACTGGGTGCAACACCAGAAGGCCTATTCCCAAAGGCCTGTTTCTTTTCCCCTAGAAATTTCTGTTCTGTTATTTTTGTTGAGAAGCATTTCTAGGTAAATACAGAAGTACATAATGCTTTTATGGAAAATAAAGTACAGTTCTACTTATCACCTACACAAAGTGTGGGCTGGAAATATTTTTGATTGATGGGATTATTTTACTAATATTACTATAATTTTTACTATTGTTCTTATTGGAGTTTCTTTGCTTATTTTGTTGGGTTTTTTAAAAATTGACAATATGGAAAAAATGAACAGGTGGGAAATGAAAGGCTCCTGGCTGTGGCTTTTCAAGACAGATAGATTACATTTCCATCAATCTGTAAAATATAATAAGCATAAAACAAATAAAATCACTGCAGGCAAATGACCAAGTTATTACTTTCAAAATCTGGCATAGATCCTGGCACCTAAATTAATGCTTTTCATTGATACTTACCAGGAATACTGTTGCTGATTAGAAGGAGTAGAGTTTTTTTCTTAAGCTCAGTTGCAGAGAAGGATTTTTTCCTTGAATGTGTCAAATTGATTTTTTTCCTTGAATGTGTCAAGTTGAATGAAAACAGTTAAAGAATAGTAACATCTTTTAGTTAGTGGCATGAGGAAGAAGTACTATAACCATGGGGAAGGTTCAAAGATTTTTTTTCCAAATACAGAATGCATTTGCATGTGTAGGTCAAAGAGTGAAATAACAGAGGAAAAAAATGTAAACTAATTGAAGTGCAAATGTAAACTCATTTCTGGTTGTTGTTGTTTCTCTGCAGATTGTTTTGCGCTGTTAGTTTTTCTAAGCACTAACGTGCAGGTAAGATGATATTTCTGTTTTCATGAGCCCAAAATAGGCTTATCAAAATTTGCTGTTCCAAAGGAGAAAACAGCAGAGTTGACTAAGCAGTTTTATATAATTCCTTTCCTGACATTTCCTCCGCATTTTGCCATCATGAAATATAAAAGAAATGGCTTTGGGCCATAATAACCCATGCCAGTACTTTCAGGCCAACAGATGGCTGTGTAGATATTAGGGGTCGTTTTGTCTGGGAACCCAGACAAAATTCAAAATAACTTTGATGTACCGGTGTTGGCATTTTTTAGTGACCAGTGTTAATGTAAAATTGAGGCCATTTAAAAAAATTTTGACACCACCATTTTGGTGACCCCTTTCAGATACATCCTGTAGGCTGCAGTCAGGTCCTCTCAGCCTTCCTCTCCTCCCTGTCAGACTAAATAAGAACTTTTCTCTCAACCTCTCTTCACAGCCCTCTGTGAAGAGCCCATGTGTCCTCTGCCTCATGAGCCCTCTCCTGTCCCTTCTCCAGTTATGTTCATTTTCTGCACAAGCCAGGCGGCACAAAGGCAGATTCACTATTCCCCATGTGTCTCACCAGGGCCAAGCACAGGGAGATGGTGCCACCACTGCAGTTTGGTGTCCGTACTCCCCCCAGGGTGTGCATTTTTTGCTTTCTGTGAGTGCACTCTTCTGTCTTCTGTACAGCCTGAGACCCACCACGATGACCCCAGAAGCTTTCCAGCAGGGTTGCTCCTCAGCCAGTTGGATTCCAATTTGTCATGATGTCTGATTTCTCTATCTCAGGCGCTGAACAGATGTTTCTTTTATCTTGATCCCCAATGTCTTGTCAAACTGAAACTGATATTTTTGAGAATAGAATTTTTCATTCAGTGTCTAAAATAATGTAGAATTAATATGGTGTGGTATTTGAAAAGTTTGAAGTAATCTAGTGGCAAATAACTTTGTAGTAAGCATTTCCGAACAAAATCTTTGGCCAGAATTTTCCTCTTGGTTGTAATCATTTTATTGCAGTAGAATTTGGGAAGGCTCCACTTGCAGAAATGGTGTAATGTAGTGATGAGCAAGACATGTCTTAACTCAAACCTTCTTTTCTCTAAGCTTGAAAGACACTATGTTTGCATTAGCCTTCAGTCTAATTTTATATCAGATATGAGGGATCCTATAAGAAATTTTGAAAAGAGGTAAATTGACTGAAGGAGTCCCAGGGTGAGATGCAGATTGATTAATAGTGACAGATGTTTGCAGATCCTTTAAGTTATTCTATATAAATCAAGCACATCTATATTCAGATTTGCAAATTAAATCTCTGTTCATTTCACGTGGGTTTGACTGCTTGGGAAGGAGGAGGGGAGACTAATAGTAACCTTCTCCCTTTTTTTGGAAATGTAGCAATGTTATTGAATTACACCTTTACTGCTGTGAAAGGCTGTTTACCAGCTGGTAGGATGATATGCCTAAGACTTTGCCTATTGCTCTTTTGTAACCTGGTTACAACTTCTCAAACTCATAGAAGCAAACCCACAGCTGTTTAAGCCCATCAAATAAGTGATTTACAAGAAAAGCCATAATCAGTAGTATCAAGTATTTTGTCAATTATATTAGCAACAGAAAATTAAAATGATGACTATTTGACAAGAGACTTTTTAAGACACTACATTTGCATAATATTTGTCTTTTCAAATTATAGAAAGCAATAAGACATCATAGAAGAGATATATCCATTATTCATGAATTTAAATAATCTGACTAGCATGTGGAAAATAAGACTGAACTAGATTTCAAATTGTTAGAGTGTTTTTTTTTAAATACAGGCAATTATTGCTTGTTGTTTTTTAACTAATCCTGTTTCTTCAGTCTGATTCATTATATGAATTGTTAGAGAATTAAATATCTTTTTTATTAACTTCAGTAAAATTGACACCTTACATGACTCAGACTGCTGAAAGTAAACAATTCATGCTGAATTATCCTGTCACATCTGCTAGACTGATTAGACATAAACATCAGTCATGACAATTCAGGTTTACTGCAGAGCATGTGGCTTCTCCAGAGGCCCCTGTACCATGAGTGTGGATGTTGACTGAGGCTGCTTTACAGAAATACATAGGTTTCAAAAGGCAAAAGTAAATAGGAAGAAGAATCATGTTACTCTATTGCTCCATCTTGGTTTTGCAGGCAAGAACTGTTTCTTTGGTTTGCAGTTTGCCCTGCCAGTGCAGGAATAGTGGCAAGACCTAATGATCAGTGGAGGAGACATAAACAAGCCCAGTAGGTACAGACCTGCTTACCCAGATAACAAATGCAACAACTACCTGCCAAAAAATAATGCCTGAAATTTGGTTAGCTCAAAATGCTTGGATCTCTGTGGGTTTCTTCTCTCTTTCCAGTGAAAAAGTGCAATGAAGGAACTCTGTTCTGTTGGAGCAACAGCTCTAAAGCTGCAACTTGCATCTCTGAAATGCAGGTGAGATTGTGTTGCATCAAGTCTAAAGCTTCATCAATTCCCTCTCACAGCTGCCCCAGTGAGATGTTAGAACATCTCTTACTCTATTCAGGCTTTTTATATCCAAGTCCTACATGTCTCAACTCCGCCAAGATTCTTTTCATTTCTGACCCTACAGCTTTATACTCTTTAAAGATAATGGTGTACTTTGTAGACTCTTATCTAGTAATAGTCACACTGAACTGGTAGTGGTAGTCTGAGATTGTAAGGGAATGAATGTTTATAGGTATAGGTAATATCTGTTAATTATTTTATTAGGTGGAACGTTCTGTAGAGCAATGAAGACTTTTCTGACATTGGTCTGAGCAAAACCAGGGATGCTGATAAAAGTGTGGATTACTACACAATTGAAGGAGGAAAATACAATTATGATTAATGTAAATTTATGGAAAAATGGCATTGTTAGTTGCAAAACAGATTCTTCCTAAATAATTTAATATTTTTATATCCTACCAAAGATATTTTTTAATTTTAATAATTAAATTTTAATTTTAATAATTTTTAATTTTAATCTTTGCTTTTACTGTTAATTAACTTTCTCATAGACAAGTTCAATTTGATCTAGGAAAATGCAGAGACTCTAGCCAGTGATGTGATCACGGGTCTTAAAGACAACCTGGATAGGACAGAATCCTTTGGAACTCACTTTGGCTTTGTGACCTGTTACAAACACATTAGAGGTCAAGATTTTAATATTTAATACTGTTTAAATGTTTATCTTACTGTGATAAATACTATTATGAAACAACCCTGTTCCATTATAATTTGAACTGCTTTGCTCATATTCACTAATATAAGAAATTTATTTTTTCCCCACAAATCTCCAACCTGAATAGCAGTTTTGTAGCTGCTGTTTACTGATCTCATTATCCATGAAGAAACATACTTGAAAAAGAAAGAATAGGTATTTACTTTACAGAAATGAAGATGATTCACTATGGATTCCATGGCTAAAACAGCTTCCTGTTGCAATCTTGTATAGTATTATATAATGCAAGAGGAACAGGACTGCCCCAACATGAGGCATCAGGACATTTTGAATTCAGCTGGGGTTCCTCATGACGGCTGCAAATCAAAGAAAATTTGATGACGAGCACTTGGGGTTTATTACATTGGAATGGAAAACCTTAATGATTATATTTATAAAAAATATTATATGTTATTTCTTGTATTTCTAAGAACAAGTGGCTAGAAACTTTCCTCCTTTGTGTCATTATTTCTTGTCCCTCTACAGTATTTTTATTCTTCTCTGATTCCAATTATTACAATCCTTTGGTTGTCTTCTCACACAGATGTCCCTCCCAGCTTTGTTTTCCATTTCTTCTCTGGACTGTCTTTGCAGGTGTATGTTCTTTATGTGTTCTTCCACTTAGTGAGTCAAGATTAGTCTTACAGGAGACTAGCTCAGTGATAGATAAAAAGTGTTGAAATACACTCTTCTCTCTGCATCTTTTTTGTGTCTAAGAATGCATTGTTAACTGTCACAGCCCACTGTGACTCTCAATGAAAGAGTGCTTGGAATCTCAACTCGAAATTGTTCCACTTAAAAATGAAATACTTAAATATTTTTTGGGCCATAAGGACAGAATGTGTTTTACAAGGCAAGGCTTTGAGCTTAATGCCCTGTGATTGGATTGTTTCACTGTTTCCTGTAGCTCCTGTGCTGGTAGAAATGTGGGGGTCTCTTGTTTTGACTGGAACTGCTGGATTTAAGTAGATGTGTTTGATTTAAATTCCACTTTAGACACCTACATTCTTCTATGAAACAGGAGTTTAATGCTTCCTGACAGAGGCAACAGCGGAATGAGTGTTTAGGAATTTAAATTCTGGGCCTCAGCACTGAAGACACATAGTGGAGATACTGAAATTCTGCAATTGCACACATGTATGGCCTTTGTGGCTATTTATAAACTTATACTGTTTTTTCAATTTAGCTCAAGCATGTGATTTGATTAATTAGCATTAGATGTCTTGATTCTTCTACCTGACTTCAAGTTTGAGACAGCTCTTGTGAACTCCTACTCTTTCAGCACATAACACCTCGTATTTCAGATTCCCTGTCTTATTTTTATTTAAATCAGCGGCTATAGGAATAGGAATGTTCCCATGTTTTGTTTGAATGATAAGAAATTTGTTTATCTGATGTTAAAGAAGGAAAAAATTCCTTTGAACTCTTTTGGATCATCTGGGTTTTGCTGGCTTTCAAAGCTCGTAGAGCATTTAATTAAATATTACTAGATTTACTCTTAGAAGTATCATCCTCTAACAGGAAGTATTTGTTATCTCACCACGGAATATGCTTCCTGCAGTTCAGGGTTGGGTAATAAATACTCTATTAATCTCATCATGCCTATGTTTTCATTTAGATCCATCTGATTAAAAAGGAAAGGGGAGAATATATTGAAATGTGTGTGGTACAGTGCCAGCAGTCAGCTAAAGTAAGATGATCATAGAGCATTTTAAAAGGAAAAATGTCTGGATTATTGGCACGGATAATCTGGTGAAGATTTTAAGATTTTTTACTACTGTAGAATTGTAGCACTCTAAATAATTGCACTTTTTGAGTCTAGTCATTACCAGGAAAATAAAACAAGTTTCCTGCAGTAATATGTATATCAATTTTAGTTCTGGACTGGGAATATTTTATTCTTACTCACACACCAGTTCTGAATGCAATTTAATTAACCTAATTCCTTAAAAATTTGAGGATTAAGCCTCTGACATATTCATCCTCTTGCAAAAGTAATGGTACAACTTATAACTCAAGTAAGGTGGAACATCAAAAGTTCCCCTGAAATTTCTCAGCACTGAATTGTTTTAAAACATTTTCTACTTAGAAATGGAAACGTCTGCTTTACACTCCTGATTCAACATGAGCGGAACGCTCTGGGTTTCTGAAGCTTTTACACCTTGTTTCTGGATTGGGAAGATCCCTGTTTCACCAGAACATTCTTCCCTGGGTGTGACTGAAGGCAGTGTACCTCAGGCTCCACCTGAGGTCTTCCTGTGTAGTATTTGCAAGACAAGTTGTGACCGTGGTCACAAGGGTTTTGAGGTGAAGACAGAGACGAGAATGTTGATTCTATGACTAGAAGGCTTGATTTATTATTTTATGATATATGTATACTACATTATAACTATACTAAAAAGAAATAGAAGGAAAAGTTTTTAGAAGGCTAGCTAAGCTAAGAATAGAAAAGGAATGAATAACAAAGATCTGTGTCTCAGCAGAGAGTGAGACCCAGCTCTGCCGTGAGTGGTCAGCAAATCCAAACATCCACCCGAGACCAATCACGGACCCACCTGTTGCATTCCACAGCAGCAGATAACCATTGTTTACATTTTGTTGTTGAGGCCACAGCTTCCCAGAAGGGAGAAAAATCTCAAGAAAGGATTTTTCACAAAAGATGTCTGCGACAATACGTCACACCTCCATCAGCACTTGTGCTCCTAAAATGAGATTACTGCCTGGGAGAACAGTGTTTGGGGTGCTCCAGAGCTGGTAGCATCAGCATCCTCTGGGAGGTGCTAGTGCTTTGCATTATTCCCAGACTCTATGCTGTGGGACCTGTCCTCCTAAGGAGGCACTGAATGCTGTTTTTTCATACACACCTTGGGGAAGCTCAGCAGTCTTGAAAAATTGGTCTCAAAATCATTATATCATTATATTCAAAGCATTAAAACATTATAGTTTTCTCCTTTTATTTCACTTCTTTTTGTGGCACCGTTAGAGTATTTAGAATTGCTGCTAATAAAAAAAGAAGCCAAACCAGAATGTTTGCAAATCTCCCTTTTTGGTAGAAAATGGAAGACTTTTAACCAAAACCTCCGTAATCTTTAACTGCATTTAACTGTTCCTGTGACAGAGATATCCATCTATGATGATACTAAACAAGAAAATAATCTCAGTCACTTATTTTTATCCAAGCCTAGATGCACATACTTCATTTTTAACAGGCAAAGTTATGACCATAATGCAGCAAAATCATGATCCTCTGTTGATTCAGAGAACAAATAATGAAAAGCAAACAGATTTACAAAGGCTGTATCCTATTTTTCTTGTTAAGCTATCACATGCTTAATGGCTATTTAAGTTTGCTGAAAAGAAATATTATTGTAGCATCAGAGTATTTTATTTTAATTTTCTCAGTGGAAATAGCTCAGATAACTACTGTGGCTACTCAGTGACCACCTTCTGCACTCTCCCTGTTCTTGCTCTGGAGATCTCTGTCTGCTCCAGGTGGAATATATCCCTGGCATTATAAAGCTTCTATTGTCCTTTTTTCACAGACTATAAGTTTTGTTTATGTGGGAAACCTGCAGTAAATGAAAAGAAAAAGAAACAAAGGTTAAATTGAATTTTGGCATAGCTATATTTTTCCATGCTTTTGTGAATACTCATAAAAAATTACCAGACCTCAAATAATTTCAGGTATTTAGCTTCTTTTAAAGCAGCAGTAAAATTTATAGTAAAAGGATTTTATCTTATTGTTAAGTTTCAGGTTTTAATCTAACTTGTAGCATCACAATGGTCTTGGATATCACAGTGTGAAGTTAAATCTGGCTGCCTTTCTGCATGTGTTGGTTCATGCTTAAGCATTCCGCCAGGATGTGTCCTGAAGGTGCACACACAACCTTGTACTCATCCTCACCTGTCCCAGATGGGATCCCAGAAATACAGATGGGAATTTTTAAACTACATTGCAGCAATTTAGGACAGACTCCCAAGTCAGCCTGCACCCAGAAAATGCAGCCAGAGAAAGGGATCTAAACACAGTAAGTCTGTGCTAGGTTTGTTCAGAATAAGAAGGCAAAATTTCATGTGTAATTTATTTAAACTGATGGTATTTGAATTCTTAACTTTAGCCACTAAAATGTGACCTAGTTTTCAGAGATTCTGTAGGCACAAGGAAACCTCTTTGAAATGCATGAATCTTTTTGGTCAGTATAATCCAGTTTGTAGCTGTAATGCAGAGACTTGTCATGCTCCTGTTTTCTGCCCTGCTTCTTCCATTTTTATTGTGGTCTCAGATGTGTCTGTTCCAGCAACTGAAAGGTTGCACTTCATGGGTAATCTCTGCAAATCTTTGACATTTTAGCAGCTGAGGCACACGTGAAGCAGGTCATCTTAAGCTTCCAAGAGGTTAAGTCACCATAATAGGTAAGGTGTGCATTCATGAATTAGTCTTCAGCTTCATCTGCAGATCATGTTACAGTGCTGACTGCTAGAATGAAGCTGGCATGCCCTTCAAATGCAAAAAGTGAGGTTTTTTGAAATCTAAATTACACACATGTACTCAAGACTACCTTGAAATCTAGCATGTCCTGTACTTAGGTGGAATAGCACTTGTGAATTAATACAGGCAGCAGTCCTCAGATTCCTTTTCCACTTCATAAACCAGGACTTTTTAGTGCAAGTGAAGGTCCCACCTTTTGTGAAGATGTGAACTGAAAATCATTAATTTATTTATATCCTAAATATTCTTCTTTACTCAGCACTTATCCTAGCCAGAGCAAAGCACCTTGTGCAGTTCTGAGGGACCTGCATGGAGAGCTTAATCCTCTCTTTAGAGGTGTTGGAGGAGGCCTCTTGGGTCAATAAAATGTGGCCCTGTGAATCTCCATTTGACAATGACTCTGGTGGTGACACAGGGTGGCCACTGAACTGCAACACCATCGGGTTCATGTAACGCTCATGCTTCTCATTGACAGAAATAATTCAAAGTGCTGAATTTAGAAAGGACTGTTGGAGGAAACTGTCCATCTCTTCTTTTTATTTAAAGGAAATACCCTATGAAATGATCTGCTTTATATGAGTTACAAGTCAGATAGTTCAAAAAGAAACTACCTGTTAATGTTTGCCACAGGCAGAGACTACAGGATGAAAAGCTGAGGAAGAGAAAACCTGGGGTTGCAATGCAGAAAAAGACAAATTATGGGAAAAAAGTGAAGTTTGGGACAACTCTGAGAGAATGACCAGCTGTGTAAAACTGGAGAAATAGGAGGAACTGGATTTGTAGGGGATAGAGGTCTGTTGCCTCTTACTGTGTACCAGGATCTTGGAAGAACCCATCCACCATGAGCCTGTGAACCTGGTGTCCTTCTGTGAGACCTGACATCAGAGCTCTTAATTCAACTTACCCTCTGATCACCTTGGTCTCCATGTCCCAGGCTCCACCTTGAGCAAACTGGGGAGGGCATCAGACACCACAAAGCAACCTTCAGCTTTTGCCAGCCACTTTTGTTTTGTCAGTACAGAATAATGCTGGCAGGCTCCAGCTTCCTGCTTCCCTTGCAGGTGCTCAGCACAAAGCATCCAGCTGGGGGGGCAGAGGGCAGGGGGCTGCTGCTGGGTTATGGGGGCTGTTCTGGGCTCTCCTGAGCTGGGCTGTGATACTGCATTACCCACTCTGTAAAAATACCCATCTGAGGGTACCTGCTTTGCTTTGGCTAAGTCAGTCCTCTGGATACCATTAACAGCCACACAAATGTGCCTTGAAGATTACTTTACAAAACAGTTCAAGAAAGTGGTATAGAGAATGAATGTTTAAAAATGGCTATTTTCCTGTGACACTGCAACATTTTGGATGAGATGCCAAATCCAAAACTAAAGATGTGTCTTTATAAGGGTATTTATTTCGCATTAAGTTCAGCCACTGCTCATAAAAGAAGCCACAGCGAACTAAAAATGCAAACCAGTTAGAGTGTGCTGACTGCCAAGGCATTGTTTGTTCTTTGGTTTGTTTTGAAGCTACTTTCAGTTCACTGCTTTTTGATGTAGTACGGCAAAGATAAGCCTTAATGCATGGCAGCTCTTCTGTTGTGTTTCACAACAGGACCAAGTAGTTCTTTTGCCTTCAGGCCTTATCCAGCTGTGGAGAAACTGTGGGCATTTTTACCTGCACATCATTGGCTTCAGCAGCAGAATACAGCAGTGGTACTGCAGCACTGTGTCAGCCAGCAAGGGTCAGACTGCTGTGACTCTGGGGAAAAAAGCAAGATTGCAAACAGACTTGTATCCCATGAAGTATCCCATGAAGTATCCCAAGTATCCCATGAAGGGGTACCTGAACCAAGAGGCATCTGGGTTAGCTCATTGTATTAACCAGTGAGTAAAAGAAAATTGTAGAATCTCTAAAGAAGAAGTAGCAGGTTTCATGAGTAGCAAAACCAAAAAGAAATTAGTTACCTGCAGATTTGAATCTCCTAGCTGGACCCTCTAATGATTTGATGACACTAGCCATGTTTTACACTATGGCAATAGGATAGTCAGGATGTATTTACTCCTCTATTCAGTAACCAGCACCCGAAGTGGGCTCAGCCTTTCATTCAAGAAGGGGTGCTCATTAAAGGTTCCACTCCATCTCCTCTGCATTCTACTTCCTGTAGGAACCTAACATCTCTAACTTGATGAAACAATTTTTATATTGATTACTGAGAACATACTTGTGCATCTACAGAGTTACTAATTGTCATTGCCATAGGAAACTGGGCAGACTCCAGATGTCCAGCAGTACTTTTACTGTTGTTTTGACAAACTGGGTGGCATTTCATCAGAGAGCAGCCCACAGTGAGCCTCTCTCAGCTGCTGACAAAGCCAGGCCCTCAGAGCTGAGGACAGCTTCTTGTGCAGAGGGCTGACAAGAGAGAGGTCCAAGATCAGACTGGATCAGCAGCCAATCTATCTGCTCCAACAGTGTTTTTAGAGAGCCACTAGCCAGATTTAGCAAGTGAAAGCAATTTTATGGACCAGTCTAGAAGCAAAGTGTCATTTAAAGCAGTTTGATTCACTTTTTTCATTAGATTGTTGAAATGACACCTATGACAGATGACTAAGCATTATGCCACAGTGATAGAGCATTTAATTGCCTCACAATGTAATTCTACAAGGGAATCCTACAGGGGTTATTGTAACTGGTGAATGTACTTTGTACCTATCTGCAGGATACACGGAAGGCACACCTGTAACACTGCCAAGCATTATTCCCTTCTCATCTGCTCTGCTATATCAAGATATATCCTTTCATGCCAGCAGCATTCTGTGAGGGAATCAATCTGCCTTGTGTCTCACTGAGTTTCCATTTGTCTTCTTGAACAAGTACATCTGTGCTCTCTAACACTAGACACAGTCTGCAAGTGGAAACCACCCAACAATTGTTAGCTTATTTCCTGCAGGCATTCAAAGCATGACATTTCTTCCATGGCCTTCCCAAGCATTCTCCTGCCAACATCCTCTCAAAGTCCTTCTTCCCTTTCCTGCTGAAGGGATGGGAGCTATTTCTGCTGATGGTCAGCTCTTCTTGACCAATGGTCCTCAACAAAAAATCACCCACCTGCCCCCTCTGGCCATATGCCACGGGAGAACACAGAGAGGATTCCTGACCATATGGCAGCTTACTTGTGGAAAACAAAGTGGGGAAACAAATTTTGTTTCCAGTCTAGGAAGATGCAAACTTCTCTTAACTGAAAGGTGAGGGAGACTGTATCTTTTAGTCATCCAAATAAGAAGCTGATGTTAGTCTGCCTGCTTTTCACAGTAATGCAATGTGAGCCATTTGTGCTGTCAAGCACAATTTCCTCCTTGGCAATTCTGAACAAGAAGGAGAGAAGAATCAAACGGGGAAGAGATTGAACAACACATAGTAGGTAGTTGAAGTCCAGAGGTGGGCCACGAAGTTGATAAGGAGACTGGGGCAACTCCCCTATGAGGACAGGCTAAGGGAGGTGGGGCTGTTCAGCCTGGAGAAGGGAAGGTTGCATGGACACCTCATAGCAACCTTCCAATACCTGAAGGGGACCTACAGGGAGCCAGAGAAGAACTCTTCATCAGGAACTGAAGTAATAGGGCAAGGAATAATGGGTTCCCACTGAAAGAGGGAAAATTGAGACTAGAAATCTATGAAAGAAGTTCTTTACAGTGAGGGTCCTGAGGCACTGGACCAGGTCACCCAGAGTAGCAGTGGATGCCCCGTTCCTGGCAGTGTTCAAGGCCACTGGATGGATCACTGAGCAACCTGGTCTAGGGAGAGGCACCCCTGTCCACAGCAGAGGAGTTGGAACTAAATCATCTTTAAGGTCCCCTTCAACCCAAGCCACTCCATGATTCCAAGGTGTTGACAGCAAGTGTTTTCAAGGTTGCTTTCAGGATCTCACAAGGGAGGAAAGAGAAAGACGAGGGTTAACCATCTTACAACTGAAGAAAATCTCACCATAAACAAATGGGATTGGAAAAAGAAGATGAGTGAGCACCATTGCTTCATTTTCTAAAATGAAGAAGGATTCTTCATCTGTATAATTGAAAAAAGTTCTATAAAAACATAACTTTCAGCCAAAGAAGTTCTCTTCTCATATTCAGCAATTTTCATGAAATATCTAAAGTATTTTACAAAGACTCCCTGAAGTTTTCATAAAATATAGATGCCAGTGTATAATGAAAATAATTAAAATCTCAGTGAAATATGTTCTAGGTTGGGCATACTCCAAGACAACACATGCCCAGTTTTTATGAAATTGTATGCTGCATTTCATGAATTCTTCAGACCCCATATTTTACAATATTCATTATGTTTCACTTAATAGCAACGTGCATACAACATTAAAGCATAATAAAACCCCATCAAAGCCACAAGCTTAATAAATCACAGAAATATAAATTGTCTTCCAATCTGCAAGAAAACAGATATCTTCCTTAATTTTTCTTATATTTTGTTAAAGGCAGACTAGCAATGTTTTGCAGAAGATTCACAAAATAGGTCTTAAATTCTCACCAGCTGTTTATAGGCTGGCCATTCAGAATTACAGAAAGCATGAAGACAGCATTGCTGCAGCTTCAGTGGAATTTATTTTAAATTATTAATTATTAAAAATAACCCCTTTTCATCATAGCAGGGATCTGACAGCCTTGATCAGAGACAGCAGAAAGTTCTTCTGGAGAGAGCAACTTTCTAGCTGCTCTTTTACCTTTGTGCCTTCATGTATATTTAAGCCTGTTAACTAAAAGTCTCCACCATACAACTTACCTTTTGGTTATCTAAATTCATACTTCATCTTTACCTTGCAGCTAATTAGACATTAGCTCATCAGCCATTCAGGACAAGGCTTTGTTGATCAGGGAAGTGGAGGATAAGGTGGATATTCAGGGGGAAAGTTGTCCATTACAGCAATTAATGAAGCTGAGGGAAGAAGTAGGTGCTTTACAGCACAGGGCATTGATGCTCACAAACATATCACTGCACTAAACAATCCTTTGGAGAAAGGGGCTCTACTAAAACACAGACACAATGGAACAGCAAGGAGGAGCAAACAAGGTTCTTTAATTGCTTCCCTCCTTTTGAAATCACATCATGTCCTACCTGCACCAGCTGAATTTTCTTTACATTATCAGAGGCCAGTCCCACCCCCAGCCAGCAGGAAACCTGCCCAGGTGCTGGCTGAGGAGCAGAAGTTTCTGGGTGGTGTGACTGGCTTTTGCAGAGTTTAGGAACCAGGAATTGGTGTGCTGCTTCCCCAGCTCTGCTGGCTTTTTATTCTATCTCTAGAGACATGATCTGTCCCATTACGAGGTTCCTCAGTTGGGGCAGGTGTGGGGAAACACATCCACCCTGCATCCAAAGAAATTATTTCTCTCTCCTTGTTTCTCTTTTTTAAATGTTTTGTTATACTCAGCTGTCAATGCCTGTGGATGGCAATGCAGAACAAAGCATCAATTAATGTGTGCAACCACTCAAGAGTAACAGTACTATACCTGTAATGCTAAAACACTGGGGCAGTAAGTTTTGCTGCTGCAGGGATGTGTTGTATTTGCTGGGCAATGGGGAGAGACACTGGGATTCTTTCTGGAGTTTATTCTATTACTTCTTAGGAAAAGTTTCTCCTAATGGCAGTTTTGTAAGAAAGTAGCTTAGAATCTGTCTCACTATGACTAAATAAGTAGAGATAAAGAAGTGCCGTGGTTTAATTTTTTTAAGGAAAATACTTACTAGTCCAGAGACGCCTTAAAGTATTCTATTCTCAGCTCCTACTAGGCCAAGGAGGGGCCATCTTCAGATTTTTCACAGGCAAAGAGCATTCAGGCTAAGTACTTTCAGGACAATTCATGTAAGCACCTGGAGCAACTGAATCCCACAGTTTTTCTCTTGTCTGTGTAGGAATGAGAGCTGTCATGTTGGTATTTGTGATTCAGACTCCAGCACTGACCACTTTCTCTATCAGTCACAGAACTGCTCCAATATATAAATATTCAATTGTAGTGTTAAATATTTCCAGACATGACAAAGCTGAAATAAAACATACTGAAGTGACCTGCTTTTTTAGTGTGTGTAGTGGCTGAGAGAGGGAATTCACATGCTCACTACTTGGAGAAGGGTAGAACAAACTGACAATCACATGCAGGGAAAAGAAGAGTTGGCATACAGTGCCAGCAATGCCTGGAAAACACAAAACACTGCTGACAGTAGGATGTTCCTGTGAAGCCATTTGGTGCCAGCTCATTAGAGTGCCTTGGCAAGGATATTTGGCATAAAATAGATCTTATTTAGACTTAGGGATTCTACTGCCCTGCTCTTGGCATGAAATGAACTTGTAAATTAAGCTGTCTTGTAATATAATGACATTGCCTGGTATTATGAATCATTTTAGAATTAGAGAAATTGATCTGAATAAGAAATTAAGGCTTGCTAAGAAGTGGAGAAACACATACAGCTGACATTGAGGGCTGGTAGGCATAGGCCTGTGGAGACTGCATTGCACACTGCCCCAGCACTGCAGAGCTGCTTCTGAGCCTGTGGCCAGCATCTGGGTCCTGGTTTGCAAATATTTTCACTTACTCCAGGGGTTGCTTCAGCAAGTATCCTTTCCTCAGATTCAATTTCTTTAAAAACTTTTCTTCTTCACTGGATGCCTCAGTTGGGTTAATATTAAAAATTTATACTTGCCAGGGGCTTACTTTTCAATTAGCAAAAGTTTGAAAAGTCTGGGTTAGGGTGGAAGAAGTTTTAAATACAGGGAGAAGGTGGCTGGGCATGTGACACCTCTCTAAATGCTTGATGAAGTAGAGAGCTCTGTTCTTGTTTTCCATATTCTGTACAGGGCAAAAACCCCATGGGGAGGGCTGTGCACTTTTGAAGCAACTCTCTAAGTATAAGTTTGGCTCATTTCCTAAAGCAACTTCAATATTTAAAAATCATCCCCAACAAAAACCATGAAAAAGAAGCCTAAAACAGTCTTTGGTGTTGCTGACCTTCTTACAAGAAATTGATACATTCTCAGTCTTATCAGCTCATTTCTCTCAACATTCTTCAAACTCACAAAATTACAAGTGGAGAGAACTTTCTTGGTATTTCCTGGCAAATATTTTTCTCTCAGATCAAAGATCAAAGACACCACCCAGGCTTCATTCTGAAGAAAGCTAAGTCAGGGAGCACTTCATCTATTTTCCTGCAGCCTGAGAATATGGGAATGCAATATGTTTTTCTGCATGTGTTGTGCTTTAGCATTCATGAGTATCCTTGTGAAGGCAAGTTTTGAGTCACATGCTGTGTCACACTACAGGGAAGAAGAATATCAATTATACACCATGCTTAATCATGAGAGGAAATAGATGTGACTAACTGAATATGCAAATGCTAATTAAAAATAAAATTATGAGTTCTTCCTGATGTGCAAAATGCCACTGGTGAAAAACATTTTAATATGTTAGTGCTGGACTTCAGAAGAGTAGGGCTTATGAAGGGAAAAGAGAAAAATGTAATTTAATTTCTTCTTGCATTGTATTATTCTTGTTGGTATTTTTCTAGTTTGGAAAAGTATAGCTGCTATAGCTTTTAAAGCACATTTTGGCATTTAAAATGCAGCTTCCCATGCTTGCATTCATGCTTGGTTTCCTGAATGAAGGGTGGTAAGTAAATACTGCTAGTTTTCCTGTGAACACTGTGAGGCCATACAGGATGGGATTTTGTTGTACACAAGGACAAGCTGCTTCTGGAATCTTACACCCTTGTCCTACTAAAGCAACAGCTGTTTGGCAAGGAGACAGGAACTTTCTTTTTTACCCAAAACTTGGTATTTACAGCTCATCCCTGGTGGTGTGGGTGGTCACAGTTCACTTCCTGAGGCTGCTCAGTGAGAGCAGCACCTCCTACCTGCTGCTACAGCAGTCTCTGTGGAGCACCTTCCCAGTCCTCATGGCAGAAGTGTTTCATCTCACACCCTGTGGTGGGCTGCTCACCCAGGACAGTGATGTGCTGTACTCAGGAGCATCACACTCTCCTGAGTGGGGAAACCTAATCACAAGTATCTTAAAATACTGTTGAATTTAACTGGAGTGTTGGCAATCAAAGCCAGTTTCCAGTGCCCTCAGTGGATACAGGAACCTACTATTGAGTTAAACAGGAAAGTCTCTTTCCCCTCTTACAGCTCTCCTATAGAGCTCATGTTTGGAGGTCTTATCTAATCACAACTACAAGCTTGAGCTTAATAAGGAGACTGTATCCAGCTGACACAATCCAGCTGGAGGCCAAGTGCCCACCAAAAGCCACTCTATCTATTCAGGGCCCATCAGCCTTGTCCTGCCTTGCTGATGGCTTCAGAGATCCTTGCACACCTTGCCTTCCTGAAATGCTGGGTGTGGGTAGCACTACTGCACCTTCAACCCATGTGCTGGTAGTAGGTGGAGGCTCTGGGGCAGGGCCCCCCTTCTCCTGGAGGAGGGGAAATGGCCAGCAGTGTTTCTCCAGAGGGCAGCTCTTCTCTAGCCCTGAAGGTGCAGCCTTGCTGTGCAATGCATGTGAGGCTGTACACAGCTCAGGTGAAGGAAGAGGATGTTGCTGTACACTAATAAAACCCAAATGGAGGGCTGAAAGTGGAGATGAATTTGTTTAGGTGTCAGAATAACATTTGGTGGAAAAGTGCTAGCTGAATCCTACCACGTATCCTACAAAATTGGGGGATTTTGTAGTCTGTAATGTTTCCTTTTGACTTGTCAATAAATAAACCAGTGCTTCTTAAGACTGTACAACCTGTAGGCAAAAGCATTGATGTGGGTGTCCAGAGCTTTACAGATACAGAATTCTCCCATGAGAGCACTGGGATGCTTCACACAGCTGCCTGCAAGCTCAGTGGTTACTCTGCTGGTGCCATTCTCATTATGGTTTTGTCTG
This sequence comes from Ammospiza caudacuta, assembly GCF_027887145.1. Taxonomy (NCBI): domain Eukaryota; kingdom Metazoa; phylum Chordata; class Aves; order Passeriformes; family Passerellidae; genus Ammospiza; species Ammospiza caudacuta. The sequence goes on from NC_080597.1 coordinate 51,820,034, forward strand.
AGTGGGGTTTGGGGTTAGTCTGTGATAGCTTGAATAGGAGCTGCATCTAAGCCATGCACTCAGACTGGGGATTTCTGCTGTGGGAAATACTACCACACAAATAAATGAGAAGCAAAAGATGGATGAGCTGGAATGAGCTGTGATCTGACAGCTTTGTGACTGGTTTTGACTTATTTTCTTTTTGTGGCCTAAAGCCTCATAAATTCTGAAGACATCAAAAGTCTAACTAACCCAATGAAAACCACCCTAGCTTCACTGGAAATACAAAGAGCAGTAACTAACTAGAAGATAAGAGACAGTGAGAAGGGAATGATTTCTCAAAGTGCTGGTTTTGGGTATTTACTTCAGTTTTGACATTACAGATCAAACCAGCACACAGACAAATTTTGGGTATTTAAGGTCACACAGTGACTGTCCTACAATCTCATATGGGCCTAGAGATGAAAATATTTTACTGATGGATCTTGATCCTGGGATCCCCAAACAGATACGTGCTAGTGCAGCTCAGCTGTGAGGTGACACATTGTAGATGCCATTTGGCAACCACCAAGCAGTGTGCTGGTCTTGGGGGCTGTTTCATACTTTGCTCACTGTGGAGACAGGAGGGCAGCAGGCTTTCCGGGGGGAAGGATGATGTAAAGTGAGAGCAGCTGCAGTGGAACTGGTCAGAGCCCCATCTAGCCCAGCACCATGTTTCTCAGAGTGACCAAAGTGGGACAAGCTTTAAGAACGGTTCAAACAGTCCTGATCTTAGGTTACTAGCTTTGTGTCTCAGAGCCCAGGGTACAGCTTCTCCCCATCAATCTGTCCCAGATCTCTCAAATCAATACAAGCATCTGCACCATCCTCTGGCAGGACTCATAATTTAACCCTATTAAGGTTATTTAGTGAACAGCTGGGTAAAAAAGTTGGAAAATGAACGACGGTAACAATACTCCAGCTGCAACTTGATATCCAGAATCATGCAATGACCAACAAAACTTCTCCCCAGGGTGTGTATAAGTGAGAGCTGTTTACTTTTCTCTGGCAACAGTTCATTGTGCAATTGTGAGTAGCAACATCCCAGCTGCCATCAATTTCTTTTGTTTCCTCAAAAGAGCCACAGGGCACCTGACACACAGCAATGAATTGCAGAAAATGGTTGGGTTTGGTCTGATGGTTGGTTTCGGGTATTTTTTGTCCCCTTTGCAGAAATTGTCTCTAAATAACACAATTTTGTAATATCCAAGTGACATTTTGGAGCAGATGTTCAGGAGCCCCACATTTACTAAGCTTAAGTCTAGCATCCCCAAATTGCTTGCCCCAAAGTGAAGATGCCTGAAAGACTCTCTACATCTATTACAAGTCTCCAACACCTAATCTTCATGTTCATGTACACATTTTTGCGCATCAAGAGCAGGCTGGTCCAAAAACTTCCTCTTCCTTTTTTCCTCTGTGGGTGGTACCAGTCTGTTCTGGCTTTTTCAGATAAGGGCAAGCTCCTGAGTGGCCCTGGCCCATTGTGCCCTTTTGTGTTTGTAGCTGAGGTAGGCTGCAGGTCCATCATCTGAATCCTTCCTGGTACTCAGTTTTATGCCTTTTTACACACCTATGCCAAACAAGCAGGAATAACAAAATACTTAACTTCCTGATTCAAGCAGTCTTGTGGTATGTCTGGATGCAAGACAAGCAGGATGCTGTTCCTTTATAGGGCTCTCTTCCCAGCCCTCCTTTCTGTCCTTCTCCAGTTCACATACCTTGTCCATGGATGCCAGCACTGTATTCTGTCTCCTTTCTCAAATCTTTTACCACAACACGCTCAGTCTTTAAACAATTTAGTTTAGTGAGTACTTTTTCTTCTTAGAAACCTAATAAGGTTCTAATTCAGGCTGGAATTACCATGTTTCCTCGTCCAGAGAAGCATCTGGAGACCCACCTGAGAGTTAAAATGAAACAGAAACAGAGAACCAAGACCCAGCTTAAGTGGTTTGAGCTACCTTCCTCACAAGGCATGGCAGAAGATGGAACCTCCTTCAGTGCTGCAGCAGATGTTTCATGCACAAACATCACTGGGGGAGTGTGCTCAGGAGTAGGGAACATCCACTATAGCCTTGTACTACAAAAGCCCCACTGCTCAGCCAGCTGTAGCTGTTCACCCAAACCTGTTTTCAGACAGTGTATTCCACAGATAATAATTTTTAGAAGCCATCCTCAGAATGTTAAATGGCGCCAGGACATGAGCCTAGATGGAAATTTGTCTGTCCATCCTGTCAGTTTGTTAGGATGGGCCACAGCATACTTCTGGTGTGAGGTTACACAGGTTGCCTCCACAAGAAACTAAACTGATTAGTCCTGAAGCCTTTCTCTAGTTTCCATGATTCCATGATTTCCATGACCCACCTGATAATACTACTTTTTCTCTAGGCTTTTTGTTTTCTTCATTCTTAACTTCCTTTTCTTTGGCCCCTTCCTTTCTTCCTGAGAAAAGAAGTAAGCTTTATCAAAGGATATAAATCTTTCTATATAGTAGGAGTCCTAGTAAAATATCTGTATTGTATAAGTGGCCTGCCCTGATCCTAGTTATTCTAAATGGGCTGCAGCTGTGATGTCCTTAATTGGGCAGCAGATGTGGCTAATGAAGATAACTGGGATAAAAAGGGGGTGGGTTGGCTGGTCAGGGAGAGCTTTGGAGGAGCCCTGATGAAGAAGCAGGAGCAACACTGCTGTGAAGAGCTGCTTGTGAGAAAACCACCCAGAAGGTATGGGACTCTAGAAATATGATAGCAACAACAATATGAAATACACCATTTCTACTCTTCTGCAAGGCAGAAGAAATCTTTAGGGTTTTCAGCTATAAAAACCAAATTTGTCAGCTTCTCCCCCCATCCCCCATCTTTCTTAATGGATCTCTTATGCATTTATAATGCAGTCAGCACCATAGTACCTAGGTACCTTATGAAGAATTTATAGAGCAAACATTTTTTTTTTGCAAAAGGTTTCTACTTCTCTTCTGGCTGTTGCCGATCTCTGAATCTGTTCTCTTTGATTTGCATAGGAAGCCAAGTTGCCCATTTCATACTCTTGACACAGACTGTCTTACAGTATCCTGGCTTTGCATTTGGGATAGTAAAACCAGGTTCACTGGGATTTGTTTTAGCAGTTATTAACTACAAAACTGACAGTAATAAGCAGAGCTGGCTGCTTTTGTCCACTGGCACATCCTTAGCTCTGTGCAGAGTGGTATCTGAGGTAAGAGCCCAGAATGTTTTACTACACTTGAAGTGACTATATAATTACTTCATAGGGAAAATAATTCAGTGCTGGCAAGGAGGGAAATTTTAAATTTCCATGTCACTAGCTGGAGCTAGTAAGGAGCTGGATGCTGCAGGCACCTCTAGGGAATATCATCTTCCTCCTCAGTATCCTAAATATTTAGACTGTTGCTTGCAGGGTGACCAACCCCTCACAAACACCTAAGCTGTATGCCTGTGATTGTGTGAGGAACTTAGACTCCTTCAAGGCCTGAGTTTGTAAAGGTGAGCTCTGTAATACTGAGGGCCTTTACTGAGCCAGCTTTCTGGTCTCCAATATAATCCAGCAGTAAGAGCTTTATTGTGACTTTTCAATGCCAACAGACACCAGCTGAGGGCAGTGCTGGTGTGGCAGGGAACTGTGATCAACTCCTTGGCGCCTTCCTCACCCCAAATCAAGGGGTTGAAATTTTTGCTACGCTTGTTTTCCAATAATAATGTATCTTTGTAACAACATCAAAGGAGAAACATTCTTTCAACATTGAAAGAGCTATTTGCTTTTATTCCCTAGGTAACCAAAAACAATTAGCAAAACCCCCAAACCCAGTGCCATGGATGGAGACATGTCTTGGGTTGTCTGGCTCCGTTCAAAGAGCCTTAGCATTATCTGCAGGGCAGCACTGAGGGTGAGCTGTGCTGTCCTCTAGGGTCACCTCTGGATTTGTGACTGAACAGAAAGCATCTACACAAGTTTAGTAAGGAAAGAACACTGAGTAGTAAATTACAAAATTAATGAATTAAATCACAAAGTACAACAGCCAAAATTAAACTCCTCCTGTTAAAAAACTCCAACCACCCAAGAGGTGCCACTAAATTATCCTTGTACTGAGGCAGTCAATGTGCCAGAAGAACTGGTCATGCCTTCTTGGCAGCTCTGGCACTGGATTACCACTGAGATAGCCATCACCCCTTACCACAGCACCACTCTGCTTCTCCACTGCCTGCCAAAATCCTCACTTAACAAGTCCAGGCCTGTTAAGAGGAATGCTGGGACTGTTCCATGAGGACCAAGTGCAGGAACCTCCCCAGTAATTTCTGTGAGAAGCAGATGTGTGGATTTGTCCTCCTCACCATTCTGCAGCAACAGTTTCCTTCTACTTCCTCTCCCAGGCTTGATCTCACACAGGAACCCTCCATCACCTTGATCTTACTGGAGATAAGAAATGTAACTAACTACAAGCACTCATGTAAAGGAAGTCTTCAATGATATCTCTATAAAATTATGTCTTGAAGTATAAACAGCATTTTTACTAGCTTGTTGAATAAGTGATAAAAAAGACAAGGTGAAAGGCATTAATAATTTAAGCTAGTATTTCTCATTTCTATTAAATTATTAAAGTAAAAATATTCCTTTAGAGTATTTTCAAAATACTCCATCTTCCATAAACTCTGTTGCAATTTCTAGTTATAAAAAACCTCTTGTGAAGCAAGCTGTACAGCAAACCCTCACGTAATTCAAGAGGGAGCACAGAAATCTGGAAAGCAATCAAGACACAAACAAAAAGATGAAACTGAAATGAGCATCCAAAACAGCAAAATATATTTAAGTAGTATCACAAATACACTCCAAAAAATCTATTTACATATCTAAAAACCGTATATTCAGTAAAAATCCTCTCACAAAAGGTATTTATAAACAAGAAAATTAATCTGATTTTGTTGTGTACTGCTGGCAACAGAGGTGCTTTACTGCTAGCAAAGCATTAACTATGCTTTTACAAAATATACAAAATTATTTTGGGAGAAACTTGAACTGAAGACTGGACAACAACTACAAGGCATACAAAGCATAAGGAACTGCAAGTACATCACTCTAGTAGTGCAAAAATGAAGAATAATGGCTTTTTTCCTCCCCAATACTTGTTCAGAGAAAAACACCACTGTGAATATGCAATTTGAACCCCTTTGTAGGACTCAGTGCATTTGCATGTTTCAGCAAGGCTGGTACTATACAGGAGGTAAATGAAACAAAGTCAACATAAAATCATGCTGTGACACAAGTTTATAACAAACTTTATAGCAAAATGTCTGAATATACAGTACAGAGACAAACCTTGCAAAAATGTTTCTCTCTACCCAGAAACCTGCACACGTCCCCACTAACCAACATGTACATAACTGATAGCATATGCAACATTCTTTGGAATTAGATTGAAATTTCCTTCAGGCCCTGCCTTCCATACAGGAATAGCAGAAGAACTCACGTAGATCACAGGAGCTCCCAGTGTTCGTCCCTCAGGCACGTGCCCAAGGCTGGGCAGAGACCTGTGGAGAGGCATAAGCACCAGGAGCTGGAGGAAAATTCCACCTGGGAACGTGGGTCACTGTAGGATGCTTTGACAGAAGTCAGTGCAGAAGTGAAGAACTGATGATGTTGAATTCCTCATCATCCATAGCCCTGGTTTGGTAAGTGTTTTGAAACACATGACAGTCTCTTTGTCCAAAAAGGCCTCATAATAGGAACAGCTGTAAACATTAATTTAAAGTTAGCATTTTCACCATGCCTTTGCAGTAACAAAATCAGAAGTAGGAGCACCTCAGCTCATGTTAGAACTACTTCAAATTTAGAAAATCAGAGGTCTATAATTGAGAAAATAGAAACAAATCTGCAAACACATGATTAGTTTTGCAAATAGTATTTTTGCTCTCTTTTTCAGCTCTTTATGTGCCTTTCAGCAAACAGCTAAATAACACCCAGTCTATCCTAGGAGAAAAATCTAACTTTGGTAAGTAAGCTGGAAACCATTTAATACCCAGAGGCAAAACAGGACAAACTGTTGCATTTATTCTGCCCAGAGCTAAGTCTGTCACTGCACTACACAGCAGATTCCTGTTCACAGATTCAGGAGAGGTCAGGAATCCCACACTTTGCTTGTTCCCTTTCATGTACAAAAAGAAAGACACAGGTGATGTTCATAAAAATGTAACAGTGGCAGGTAGAATCTTACCCATTAAGATCTGTCAATTATAATTAGTGGCAAGTGTTATGGTTGATATTTAAAGCTTTTCCAGAACAGAAAGAACTAACTTATTGACTTCAAATGTTCAAAATGTTCACAGGGTTGCTATGAGGTATTTATGGGGACTTTACTAAAATTTCTAAGGCTCAAGCTCTAACAGTTTATGATGCAATCAGGTGAACTTCTACTGAAAGAGAAGTCAAAACAATGGTGATTTTACAAACCAAGTGTAAAGGAGTCTTTATGCATCTATACTCAAGAGCTGATGACCTGGGATGGAAGACAGTGACTTCTGCAGAAGGCAGCACTGCTTTTCTGCAACCTGACAGATCCTTATTCAACCCAATTCCAAGTATCCACTTTATGTGCTTGAACAAGGAGCTTAGGTACCCAGCTCAGGCTCCAGAGGATGGCTTAGAGGTGCTCTAAGGTTATTCAAGAGATGTAAGGGATTTGTCTGCTTGACCTTTGGCACAGGAAAGCAAAACAAAAAAAAAATGCCCTCAAAAGTCATCCTAGAATAGAGAATAAACCAGTCTTCCTCTGGAAATATTTACTTCTACTTGCTAATGAGCAGTGGAGCATTTCAGGTCACTAGCATGGATTTAGGTGTTTGGTTTTTGAACATCTGAATTTAAATGAGATGACTCCTACCTCTGTCTCCCACATTAGGACCTGAAGTTGCATACCTGAAGTCAGGTGGTGTGAGAACCCTCTGTCCTCACTGAAAACTGCCACCTCTCGATTCCCTGACAGAGCTGCAATCACAGCATTTATTCAGAGAAGACCCAAAGGCATTTAGTCTTCATAGGATGTAACTCTTATTTTTTAATCCCCTTCTCACACTATGGAAGGGGATGGAGAAAGGGAAAGCGGTGTGGGAGGTGGTGCCTTGGCTAAACAACATTGTGTAATACTTACTAATGAAGAAACTTAGTGGCTGCCACTTGTAGATCTGAGAAAATCACCATTTTGAATCTGGTGGGTACAAATTGCTTTGGCTGTTGTAGCTCTCATTATTTATTTCAGGAGCTACTGATGGGTATCAGTGTTAGCAGATTTTTAACTTGGCTGGCTAAAAACCTCAAATGGCATTAGAAAAAGCCGTGATGGCAAAGACTTATAGAACTACATACTATTTGCATGTATTTAAATAAAAAAAATTTAATAAGTTATATTTTAGACAAATATCAGCTGCTTTCTTAACACTTTTATTAAAATACTGATGAAAACAGGAAAAAGTAAACTGTATGTCTGCTGAATTGCACACACATATGCAAATAAATGACCACAAATTGTACTGTTTTAGCCACTTACTTGTTTCACCCCTAATTCTCTGAACTTGAAAAAATGACATAAAAAAGCCATGCAGCTTTTATGACTGAAGGAAAGGATTTCTAGAGTCCCATCCAGCTCTGGAAGGATTAAAATCAGGACCTTGTGGGTGGGAGAAAAGAGTTAAGGAATACTGAGGATTCCCTCTTCTCCTAAGGGAATAATCAATTCAAACAAACTTTGCCTGTGGTTTTAATAGATAACAAACTCACTGGTCCAACTTTGTACTCAGAACTTCACAGAATCAAGACCTTAGCCACAACAAGGACTTCAGATAAACACGGAAGCAAGGCAACACTTATATTCCCATTTTTTAATCTAAGGATTGTTTTCTTTGTTAAATTCCTTGGGTTTTGTTTTGCTTTGTTTCTTCAGATTAGCTTTTCAAAATACAAACTAGTAAGAGCCTGGAAAATTGAGAATCACCTAACAGGTGAGGGAAAAATGTTCACTGCAGTTTTTATTCCATATATAAATTAAATTCTGGGAATGTATGCTTAAAGATCACCAGCAAGATATTTTATGCTGAAAGTAACACTGAATATTTTTAAAACTCACTTCAAAACACACTTCAAAACTGTCTGAGAAGTATCAGAGCATTAGGGGGTTGTTTGATTTTCTTGTTTTCCGTGGCAAATTTCCACTGATGGCAGTAGAGAACTGAGGCAGGGCACAACATGTAAAATCAAATAAAACTAAAGCTTTTTGGTAGCTACTTACATACAGTAGCTATATATTCTGTGTTTTTTTTTTTTTTGGCTCAGTGATCCCACCACATAATTTCAAGCACACATAAATTGATTGGGGTATTAGGTTGGTTTCTTTCTTGTATTTAAACTGTATAGTGAACATAAATGACAGATCAGCATCGTGTGACATTCACAGGCACTCCTGTCCATCAAACTGGTGTCTCTTAACAAAGGCTGCCTTAAGTAAGACATATGAACATGGGACCTGTCTCCAAAATGCATGGTCATATTAAATAAGTCTCTTACAAATGTACATGTAACAAAATTTAAAATATCATAGTTCTACCCTCTTCTGTTTAAGATTGCAATTTCTAACTGTTGCATATACTGTAGCTGCTCAAAAAGCTGAATGAAGTGAGTAGAGCAGACTTTTTCAGAGAAAAAGATAGTAATAGAAAAAGTTTTAAATATGGTACAGTGAGAAAGTTCACAAAGCTCTCACTTCATTTTGTCTTTGGTTGCTGATTAGGATTTGACGAGTTTGAAGCCCTGTCCTGTATCCAGCACTGTGGGAAGAAACCAACTCATTTTCAATCTTTTTAAGCACCTAAAGCAAGCTTTACAGACCCAGAACAGATTGAGCCCACAAAACCAGTTTGCCAAATGTACTAATGGATAGGTGATGCGTGGGAAGTACATCATCCAGTGCTTGGCAACATCACTTCCCGTTGGCAAATGCAAAGTGTAGTCGCTCCAGTGCTTTGACACGCCGTACACGGCTCTCACCGTGCGGCCCTTCTCAGACCAGCTGATGTTGCTGTCAGGGTTACAGTTGTACTCCACCCACTGCCTGGTGAAGTCACCAAGCTGTGGAGGGTCTGCTTCCTCGATGTCTACAACTCTGGCCATTTCTGCTCCTTGCACAGCAACATACTGGTCATTTACTTTTCTCACTTCTTTCACCCAAGGCTGAGAGTTCTCACAGTCTAAAACAATGATCAGTCGAGAACAAAAAGTGCCGTTCTTTTCTCTCCACCACTCCAACAGCGTGTCCAGTCGTAAAGCATCACCCCCTGCCACAAGGACAAAAAGATTTAGCATCAGGATGAAGAAACAGAAACTTCTGCAGAACTTTAACTGCTTTGACTGGTTCTGAGAATCCCTTACTTGAACAATATGTGCAGATATAACAGATGTTTTCAACTCATCCTTTCCATCTGTAAATGTTTCATATCTCCACAGAGGTATTAACTGACTTGCTGTGGCAGACAAAGCCATTAACTTAACTCTTGATTAGAAAGAAAACCCATGAACAATAACAAAAAAGGAATTCCTTTACAGAGTGAAAGAAATTATAGCCAACTGATGAAATCTGGAAAATACAGATAAACTGAAAAAATCTGAAATAAAGTAATAATTTTAGGAATGGGAATAGGACTCTTTTTTAGTATGTTTTTATGAATATTAAAAAAAGGCTCGTCTAAGAGATGAATTTAGAAGAAAATACATTTTCAAATCGTGGGAATCAAAGCAAGCACAAAAATTCACATGACCAGGAATGAAGAGATTCTCTCTAGAGATAGCTGTTTTCAGAGCTTCAAGAAAACTGGTATCAATTTACAACTCAATGAAACAAAAATCTCATTGGAATTTTTCCACAATATTTTTTCTTGTCAGGTCAGAAGACCCTTGCAACTAGTGTCCAACTTCTCGTGTTCTGTCTGAGCTCCTGTTCCAACAGCACTTTGAAAGAGGAGATTGTAATTAAACCTGGAATGTTATCTATAGTGGGAAGTCTTTCTGCTTAAGTGTACTGGATGCTGCAGGATCTATGTAGCTTTGAAAGGCAGACTACATACTCAGGTACCTTACTAAGGACAACATCTTGCAAACAACTCTCCATCATCTCCCCAGTGATACTAAAGTAAGGAACTGGTATGCCTCAGTTCTGGCTACTTGAAGCTATGATACAGGTTTACAACAAAATACTGAAGTTTCCAAATATCAACTTAAAAAGAAGAAAAAGGAGAAAGGTATTTAAAATAACTGAATTTTAATTCCAGAGTGATTTTTCACTAGTGACTATAATGAAGCAGTGTTTAAAATGTTGTTAGTTGCATATTTCAGCACTTACAGTTCTATCTGTAAGGGGTGACAAAAAATGTTTCAAATTAATATCTCAGAATTAAAGTGTTGTGCATGCTGTTGTAGTTAAAAGTAAAAGCAAAATTCCAGGGCTGCACCTTTCTCCAAGAAAATAAAAAACTGGAAAATTTAGTACCAAAGAAAATCTCTAGGATACAAACAAAAAGTAATGACTTGTCTTGGTACATGATCCTCAAATTGCTGCAGTTATTTGCAGGAGAAAATTATATAGAAGTAGTTTTCTTTTTCTAGGTACATCTTCTCTGTGAATTATCTGTAAAATTTTCTTTATTTGTTCACATTTTAAAGGCTTATCAATAAACTTTATTAAAGTGCAGCTGTGTACGAGTGCATGTGATTTCAAAAGAGAATTGGATAGAATCACCCAAAGAAAACCATCTCATCCTTCACAGATACAAGCAAAGACAGACTTGGCTTCCAACCCTATGGACCTAAACACGTGGGCTTGCCATGCAGCACAAGGTTTGGGCACCAAGCTGTGTAAGAAATGCAGGTACCTGGCCACCTCTGGCTCTCTGGCAGGTTTAGCAGGACAACAGGTACGCCAACAGCTTCAGGAACAGAGACAAAGCTTTATTAGCCCAGCTCATGCCTTTGCCTTCACTCAGACAACATGACCCCCAGGTCATTTGACTGCTCATACTTCATGCATGACTAGTTAAGTTTCTTTTATACAGCACTGTGCTCTATCTCAGCTTCCAACAACAGAGAAGCATCATTACTGAATTAATTAATTCAGTAAGCCTCTTTTGCAATATGTCATTACAAAGCAAAGACTACGCTGCTACTACTCTGCTGTACCATGGCATAAGCCAGCAGTGAGAAACTACTTTTTTAATCAGATGAATGGGTTTTTTTCATTGTTGTCATCTCCTTTCATCCTCTTTACAGGTCAGAGGACAGTACACATTACTGGAACTGATGGCCAAGGCTCCATCTGTCACAAAATGCCAGTGTCCAATACATGGGACACAATTACAGCCTTTATATTTTCAGTTTATACTTTCAAGTTCCATGCAGGAGCAGTGATATCTGGAAGGAGGATCACATTACATTCCAGCATTTAACTAAAATCAATCACAAACAAAGTGTGCAAGACCTCTGACAGCTGCCTGTTCTCCTTTATGTGACTATATGTGTATCCATGTAGAAGCTGAAGATGTGTTTGGACAGAGAACTGAAAAGGAGCTTTGTGAGGAAGTTGAACACCACTGTATTTACACACTGTATCTTTCAGCACTCAAAGTTTAAACAGTTTCCTTGGCCTTTCTCCTAAAGGCTAGATATCAATTTAGGTTACAGCTACCTACATGCTACAGAGGGACCTGAGGCCCCAGTCACACTCCAGGGTGGCTAGATGTAGTAAGCCAGGTCTGGGGTGAAAGCTGTCCAATTTTTGCAGCAACATTTGGCTCTACACATGCAAGGAAGCTGACTTTGTCTATGCTGCTGGCTGGAGCACAGGTGGGAGGTGGAGTTTTGCTGATACTCTGTTCCACCCAAGGTGAGGACACACTCAGCAATTGCACAGGGTGGCAGCTGCTCTTATGGACAAACCATCCCCTTCTCAGAGAAGTAATCTGGCCACCCTACATACACTGTAGCTCACCACTTGCACTAAGTTCACAGTAAAAGCTGTGGCTTTTAAAAATCTGTGATACAGATAAAGCCCTTGAGAGAAAATACACACTGCTCTTCAGCAGGTCTAAAGGTTCAAGGATGGAGCTGCACCAAAACAGGTACAGAGCCTCAGGATGGAAACTGATCTGTGCCTGAACACCCACCTCAGCCTGAGCACACAAGGAAGGGCATGCCCTACTGAAGGGCACATGAACCTGGAGAGACGCTGCTGACAAAGAGCCTGGAGCTCACAGGCAAAGTGCTATCCAACAGAAGTAATTCTATCCCGGGAAGCAAAAACCTACAAATTTTAAATGTACTTACTATGAGATTCCCGTTCTGCACACAGTGACCTCAGCTCCATATAGCAGCAGAGCAAGGCTAAACCTTGCAATGATTTGACAACTTCATTAAGTTTACCAAACAACTGGGTCAAGAAGGGGGGAAATAGTGAAGTCTATGCCAAGAATATGACAAGGCATTAAACTGGCACTTTAAATAGAGGTTTACAATCTTGAGGCTACACTATGCCCACAATCACTCCCGAAGTCCACAGTGTCACCAAATCATACCTGTTTTTATGACACAAGGTTTGTTATATGTTTGAAGACCTGCTTTTGTAGTGTGAATTGTGTATCTGCCTCCTGTTTCTTTTACTGATTCTGTCTTTTACAAAAAAAAGCAAAGCATATCTTAAAGACATAAATGCAGTCCTTCATGACAGTCAACTGACAGTGTCACAGAACACTCTGTAATTCCTTCTGTCATGTCCAGGGAATGAAAATAGATTACGCTTGTTCATTACAGTGAACAAATATTCCTCAAAATACTGGGGGAAATCTGTCTATAGAGCAGGAGTGTGTAATTTCCACTTTCAATTCCATGCATGGAAAAAAGCAATCTTTAAAGTTAATTTGTTGAATACAAAATCCATGTGTAAGGAAAATCAGGGGAATATGAAACTGTGTTTAAACTTAAAAGAATATATTTGGAGTCAACAACATTAGACAATTTTGAGAATAAGTGGAAGATTAGTTTGCTGTAAAATGATTTTTATCAAAGTCAGTAAATACTAAAATGACAAGTTAATGAAGTAACATACCTGACTGCCATACAATGCAAGGGAAGGAAAGAGCTACCTCTTAACAATAACTTACCTGCATACCAAAGGGGCTTCTGCATTTCTCCATTCTCTCCACTAGCAGAGGTAGTCAGCCTGCAACTTGGCTTGTTTTCTCAATTTCTTGTAGCCTCTGAATCTCTTAACAGTCATGCTCTGTAATACTACAACCTTTTCCTTTCTTCCCTCCCTGCCAGGAAGCTGTATCAAACTGTTCTCCAAAGACTGATTGTTCTTTGCCATTCTGAACAATCCAGTAGTAAGCACATTCAAAACTTCAAAGTTTTGCAATACAGTATGATTTTTTACAGAATTAATGAGTTGACTGTGAAAGGTTATCAATATCCAAAACAATTAACAAAAAAAAAGTCCCCAGCTCACTTACCTGCCAGTGCCCATTCACCAGTGCCATGAGAGTGACCACTGTAATACAGGATGTAGGTATCGTGTCTGGGTCCATCTGCAGTCCGAAGCTCAAGGAAAGATTTGATCTTGGAGTGAAGGGTATCGAAGGTCAGCCCACTTGTAGAGTAGTCACAACCGTATGTCTCAATCATGTGATAAGCAAAAAATCTTTGGATGGCATTAAGCATGCCAGTAGACCTCAGATTTAACTCCTGGACATGGTCAGGTGGAAGAAGAGTTGGTTGGCCATCAGGACTAAAGAGAAGGAGAACAGCTAATGATTACGGCTGATAATTATTTAAGGCTAAGTGGACTTCTAGTAGCTGCTGCTATTTTCCCCTGTGCATATTCTGTCTGCTGTGACGTAGCACTGTTCTAAATTCAAATTTACTTCAAATTTACAGTTTATAAACAACTCAAATTACTGCATTTGAGTGAGGGACCAGTATCTCCCTTCTGTCACACTTCAATTCCAAGCATAATCTTACTCAGCCCTATGTTATTCCTGCAACTGAGAGATAGAGGGAGAGAAGGAAGCTGTGATAGGAAGAAGGCAGGCACCAAAAATTTCATGAAGTCCCACTGAGGAGCACTGCCTTCACACAGGCAAGTTTTCATGAACTGCTGGGAAGAAGTGCAGAGAAAATGAGTGCCAATCTGCACAAACCATAATGCAAACTAGTTTCCAATAATGGATGAAAGAGAAATCCACATACACACTTTGCTCAGATACTCTGAAACATGGATCTCACACAAATACAGTAATTCGATATATAAGAAAAATAAAAGAGTCCCTGGGCTCCAAAATTAATTTTATTTGCATTGTTATCTATATTTTATATAAAATATAGATAAATATATAATAAATAACCCCAAATATATATGGTATCTAAAATATCGAATAAAAATACACTTTTTTTAGGTCTACACAGCTATTCATTAATCATAATAACAGGAAGTTTGGTCTTGCAAGACACCCAGCTAGGGGAGTGCTCTTCAGAATATATTTTCAGAAAGAGAAAAGCATTCATCATTCTTCAGCTGATGTAACAAGGGTAATGATAAGGAACATGACTGACAGCTGGGCCAAACTGGCCTCATTTATGCTCAGTTACAGACATGGAGAGGGTTTGGAAGTGAAAATATGGAGATAAGTCTTTACTTACTCTACTAATACAAAACATGACATTATTGTTGTTTCCCTATATATGTATATATGTGTGTATTCTTCATGTATTTTGTTTGCAAGCCAATGTGTAAGCTACCTAGTCTCCTTATTGGTCTAGCTAATTAAATTTTGCACCTTCTCACCTGTCTAGGGCTTTTATGAAAATTATTATTCCACTGGTACAGCTACACTGAATAGCTCATCATTACTATTTGTCTGAGCAAGTGAAGACTGAGTCCATCACTGAAACAGTCAAGCTCTGTTAATAAGGAAGTTTAGTTCTGTCAGGTCCTAAACAGTTGCTCAAGAGTATCTCATTTGCTCAAAATTAGAGGGAATTGCCTGTGTCAGAATAATATAATACAATGAAAGAATTAAATTGTTACCATAGAAACAAAATTAATTTATTTTTATTGTAATGTAAATTCTGAAAATCTGTTTTTCAAATCTGTAACAATAATTGAGAAGGATTTTTTTTAGGGTGCACAGCTGAAAGACTAAATCAGAAGCTCAGAAAATGTGTTATTTACAATATTTAAGATACAGTTATTTAAGATTAGCATACTATTTTCGGTTTCTTTGATGTTAAGTTCTTCCTTATCCACTAAATCCATTACACACACTGAAGCTGTGAAGTTTTCATAAATTGGGCAGTTCTATTTTGAAGCCTCTCATATCAACTTACTATATTTCTCTTGTGACTTGAAGAGATAATTTATATAGCTCTTCTTTATCACTTACAAAAAATGTGCACACACTGATTTTAATTTTATGGCAAAAGCAGCATTTGCAATTTAAAGCTTTTAAGAAAATCACACAAATGGGCAAATAATAACAGTATAATGCCTTTACAGTAATTCATTTCTCATATGGTAACATTTATGTTGAAACAAAAAACAGCTTCAAAATTCTCAACACCAATACATGACATGTAGTTCATCTGAAAATCTAATTTTAATGAACTTTAAATGTAGACACTACCTCATTTAATTGAATTCAAAATTATTTTGAACTGATCTGTTTGGTTTATTCAATCTCCTCATGTAAGGTACCTGGTCTCAGTCAAATGCCCCAATGCTCCTCTGCATGAGGTATGGGCTGTGAAATCTGCCTGTGCACAGCTGGTCTGTATTCATCAGCTTCCTAAAAGCAAATTACCTAGACAGAAAGTTGGAGTTACTCATTCCAGGGTGAGAAAGAGCAGAAATAGAAAATCTGTTAATTATTTGAATTGGTATTTCATTGTTGAAAATCCAAGTTGCCTCCATGAGCAAACAACACATTCACACTGTGAAGCTGGAAAGGACAGTAACCATACCTGCAAAAGTTGGTGGGAATCACAACAGCATACCCGACACACGTTCCTCCCAAGCAGTTTCCCAGTTCATGGAAAAGCCCATGAGCCATGGACTCCAAAGGCAGAACAATCAGAAATGCACTCATGAAGATCCCATTGGTTGGCTAAAAATAAAATGAAGACATGTAGGCATTGTATGAAAATCCCTTTGCTTGATCCCACATAACTGGGCCCTGAAACATGCAAAGTATTACTGGTAATGTATATTTATTTTCCCATGTATTACAGTGTGATTTACTATAAAGACAAGTGAAAAGCTTGGGGAGAAGGTGGCTGGTAAGCAAGGATCACTCTTTTGAAAAGAATGCATTTAAAAACACTGATAGCACAGTATTTAGCTGTAAAAACTGTGATCATATCTTAGTTTACTAACTGAGGCAAGAAAATCAAATGCCACAAAACTAACTATGTGCATAAAATAAGAAGATCTGTAAGCATCTGCAGGGTCAGCCTTAATCAGTGAGGTACAGCACAGATATGATGTGTCTAGCAATAGATGACAGCACCCTGGTTTACTGCATCCATCCCTGGAGGTATTTAAAAGATGTGTATATGTGACACTTGGGGAGGTGGTTTAGTGCTGGACTTGACAGTGCTGGATGTGATGATTGAAGAGTCTTTTCCGACCTAAGCCATTCTATGATCATTAAAAATATACATTTAACTTATGGAATACTATGTATCACACAAGAGATGAATTCTGAGATCATTTGTGATTATTTCAGTAAAAAAGACAATTCTTTGTCAGTTACATAAATACCACATGAGTAAAGGAACATCCTCTACAGGACTTCACAGCATTCACAGAGCCAATACCCCATATATGAAGCTTTCCTGCTTCAAAGGAAAAAAGCAGTTTTGGAAAATATTACACTTACTAATACATAGCTGATTTCTGTAAAAAACAATCAAACAAGAAGTTTCAACAGTTACATCTCAATCAATAGTACTAGTAAAATAAAAATGGACTTCTGAAATGCCAGATATCTCTGAGAGGCAGAACAGATAAGGATTCATTTTAGTTATTTAAGCATGATGTGAATGGGTTTAATCAGGTATTAAATTTTTCAGGATAGATAGAAACAGTATTATAATATACAATTAAACAAGAACTTTAATATCCATGGTGCATTTGCTAAATATTGATGTTTGCTATGTGGCAAAGGAAGGAAACTCATAGCTAGAGATTTCTGTCTTGAGAAGAATCCTGTGGTCTCTGACCCCCTCTATGTTTTATTTGTGCTCTTTGTACTAATCTACAATATTAATGTTGTTATTTCTTTTTAATCTGGATATTGCCTTACTGTGTAAGACTCAGTGACTTGATGGGCACTGGTAGTTCAACTTAACACAAAGTCAACACCATTAGTAATTTGGAAATGATATTATACTGAAAAAAATGACACCTAAACCAACCCAGATCTTGTTGGCACATGGCACAACAACATTCAGTTTTTAAACACAATTACTTAGCCTGAAAGAAGAGCTTTACCCATCTAATGCACTAAGAAAGAATAGTTGGCTACCTGTCCTGGTTTTAAAAAGTGTCCTATCACACTTCTGATGGAAGGATCTCACCTGTTTCCTTGAAATGGTGACAGCAATTAAACACCAGAATCTGATATTCAATAATAACTAACTGACAGCATTACCAACTGATAGCATAAATTACCTGAAATCACCAGAAGACAGGAAAGCTTAAAACACTGTATTATGGTTAACACCTCAATTTGTTTTGTTGTTAATACAGAGAAAAAAATCCTTTAACTAAGGAAATATAATTTGTGTTTCAAATGTATCAGCAGCAAGTGTTCCCTTTTGTTGCTCTGTTTTCCCAACACACTCTGAAAAGTGGCAATAACAAAAACTTATAAAGCTCTGGTTATATTTTTTTTCTGTAGAAACCTTATGAAGTATAAGACTTTGTTGAAAAAGTGGAGTTTTCTAGCTAAATTAATTTCAAGTCTTGGAGACTTAGTTTTCCAACTGTAAATTCCAGAAGGGTAATGCAAAAAAAAGGGAAGTATTTTTGTGATGAGTTAAGCTTTTACACCACATATAAATATATTTTCTTGGACTTTGCTAAAGCAAACTACTCCTATATTGCATCAGTGTTTCGATAACAGTGAACATATTACAAAATAAAAAATACATTTGCCCATAAAAACAAGAGCAATCATAATATCCTAAATAATTATTAAACTATTATAATATTACCTTATATTAATTTTACTGTAGTACAATTACAACAATGCCCTCTCATTCTAAATTCTCCCAGCATTTGCCCAATCCCCTAAACATAGGCAACTAATTAAGCCCACAGCATTCTGCCACAACACAAATCGAAATTATCACAAAGACTCACTCTGATTGAGTTTAACTCCTAAAAAATACTTACATTTAATTATTGAAAATGCTTCTACTAATATGAAGATACTGGCAAAGAAAATCCCCAAGTTCTTGTGAAATAAGGGTCTCACACAGAAGCACTAAGGATCATCTCAGTGATCCATCTTGCTCTTATCCTGCTTTGAGTTTGTACCAAATATTACAAGAGGAATGGGAAATAAGCTCTATAACATTACGAATCAACTCAGCTCCATCTGAGATTTCAACTGTCTGGTCTTTTAGTGGCCATTTTATGCCATGGAATAGGAAAATGTTGGATATTTTATATTTGTAGACATCCATCTAATGTAAAGATGCTTGCACTTGCTGTCAGCACTTTTTCAACAGTTTTGATTTAGAAGAAATATGACACAAATGTAAAAATGCCTAATGATGATCAGAACAAACCTATAGTAGGATAATAGAATATCTTAACCCAGCACAGCAGAAAAATGACTGGTAGCATTTAAAAATACCTAAACAAGAAGAACTTCAAATAGCAAAAATATCTGATTTAGTTATTGCAGTAAAACTGAAGACAGGTTCCTCCCTTAAGATAAACAGCTAAAATTCCAGATGGAAACTGTCAGTGCTTTATTAAATCCCAAAGACTTGGTGAATGGTCCTTAATGGAGCAGATGGCCATGGATGCACAGGCAGAGCCAGAAAGGGATTTTGTTCTTTCATGTGTTCAACCCATTTTCATTGTTTTCAATTGCACAAGCAATGTGAACCTGCAGTACGTCCCTGAACTCCCAGCGCCCATTGATTCCAGACAGACTGCTCAAAAAGCAAAAAGAAGACAGGGACCATCTAGGCAATCCTACTGAAAAAAACCCATGAGAAATCATTTTATCTCTTAATCTTCACGGGTTTTTTGGGGTTTTTTTTTGCCTTTTTCTGTCTTGTTCTAAAGGAATTAACAATTAAGTCTCATTTCAAATAAAGAAAAGGTAAAAGAAAAAAATCTATTTCTTGCCTCTGATGACTGGAATGACAGACAATAAATAATAAAAGAGTGGTGAAATTTCACTAGTGGTAGTGTCTTTCCACTTTCTCTTTTTTTGAGTACTGTTTCTTGTTAAGTGTAACTGTTAGAACACCAGAAGAATTTAGAGGTATTTTACAGCCAAGATGTCATTTTATACTCATGGATAGGACAACTTCCATCCCAAAGAATAACCACTGTTTGAAGCAGAATAACTCTGGAACTGTACTTAATTATGGATGTGTGACTGAAGAAAAAACCCCAAAATGCATAAAATGATAGTTTAAATTGGAAGCCAATTACAAAGACCTATAGAAGAGCCCTTCTGTTTAAAACAGAAATGAAACACTAAACATATGTCAACTAAGATGGCCACAGGATCACTGAATGTTTGGGGTTGGAAGGAGCCTCAGGAAATTGTCTGGTCCAACCCACTGCTCACACAGCAGGTGCCTGGGATTATATCTAACAGAGCAGTAACTGAGAAAGCTTGCAAAGATGCCTTTGTGCATTTCCAAGCAAAAATACTGTCCTGCTTTCCACTATCCAAGCTGAATATTTACCTGTTTTTATACACAGACACACAAAGATACACAAAACTCCCCAAACAAACAAAGTATAATAAAAGAACACCCTCTATGACAGAGAAGGCTCAGGAGAAAAAGGGTAACACGCTAACATTCAATGAATAGCTTATTTCAAATGAGGATACCATCTATATTACAGACAGAAAAAAGCTTAAAGACAAAATTTGTAAAGCTACAAAGTACATCAGCTACCAGAGGAAACAGTCTTATAACAAGTTACTGAACAGACAGTCTATGGAGATCAATAAATAATCCTTTACTTCTGACTATGAGAAGAGCAGTGGGAAAATCTAGGAAAGAGTTTGCAGAAAACAGTTGTCACAATCACTGGCAGATAGATTTAATGTGCTGTGTTTCCCATCCCTGACTCCTGTTCTAGCCATGGGAAAGCCTGTGCTTTTATCTAGCATTTGTTCCAGCAAAACCACGTGCAGTTATCAGTTTAAAAGCAAGCTAAAAGCTCTGATGTTTTTAAATACAAAAACGTGAATCCTGAAACTAACGAAATTTTAACAGCAAGCTAAACACAAAATAGACTCTTCAGACTCACAATGAATACTTGTCACCAGAGATCCCCTTCAGGACTGAGGAGCTCTCCAAGTGGTGGTGACAGCAGCAAGGTGTGCTGCCACTGTGGGTTTCAGCAGGCAACCTGAGGGAGCCCTCGGGATGGGACTGGAGAGGAACAGAGCCAAGGAGGGCTGAGCACACACTGGAGAGAGGAAGATAGGCAGCAAAAGTACACATGATAGAGGGTGAGCTTGAGAAGAAATGGTGAGCAGTGAGCAACTGCTCACTTAGGAGCACTTAGGGGGCTTAGGATGCAGCTTAAGAGCTGATGGAACAGTAGGAAAAGAGGGAATAAAGGTATTAGAAAAGAAACTCAACAGGAAAGTATAGTAACAGCAAAGCAAAAGTATTGAAGGCAAATCAGCAAGAAGAGGAAAAGCTCTCAGTGATGAAAAGAAAGGGGGGAACTAAACATGAGCAGACAGACAGATGAAAAAAGGCAGGAATGGCATGCACATTTGACAAAACATGGAAAGAGGCCAGAGGATGCAGTAGAGACTCTGGGGGGAATAACAGAAACAACAAAAAATAGTTCCAAACAAGGAAAGCCTGAGGAGGTTGGATTAAAAATACAAGCCAGGAAGAAAAGCAGGGGTAAAGAGAAGGAAAAAGACTGGATATGATTTACATACAAGTTATTCAACCTGTGATGTTAATAAAAGTATGTCTAAGTAAATATAGATGTTGCTATATATATGGGCAACCACACCAGAATAAAAACTACAAAATCATTAGCTCTCCCCAAAAGAGGAAAGTACTCATACATACAGTAAACTTATTTTGTCTCCTATAAATAATTCAAGTTAAATGGTACTGTCCATTTAAGTATGAGTATTCAAGCATGTAAGGAATACTATTATTTTACTAACTCATAAAATTCACTAAAACCAAGAATAATGTACTGAATAATGTACTTCATTCCATTACTTTACTGGCTCTAACATAGTTAATCTTTCTCCTGGTAATACTAAACACAAGCCTTCCAGGAATAAAAATTCTCTTTGGCCAGTAAGTAAGAAAACTTGTAGATACCTTGGCATGGAGCACTTAACAAAATTTGATTTTAAGTTTTTGAGAAAAACAGTGCCCCAAACCTTTCCAAGATCTTTGTCTGAAAATTAAAAGCTCTTCATCTGCAAAATTTTCATCATTTTACTGGATTCTTGAAGAAGTAATATCTGAGTCATTTGCATGACTTCTTCTGGATCTTGTCCAGTCCAAGGGCTTAATTATGATCAGGCACATGATTAATTGCTGAAATCAGCTGGCAATAAAGAGTCTACTGATCTGACTGGAATTACTCACACCAATGTAAAGGCAGGTGCTGACCGTTTCCTGCAGATTCTGCAAAGAAAATGTCTGTACATTTTCACCAACAACACAAAACATCGTTCCTCTGCAGCTATAGTAAGGATTATTCTCAGGAGCAGACCATGTCTGCTGAAACACGCCCCATTTTTTAATGCACCCAACTTTAACACATTATTTTTACAGCTCTCCCCAAGCACATACCCAAGTACCACAGACAGAGACTTCAAACCCTTGTCTCATTACAAAGGATATGCTCCCCTTCAAGGGAGGTCCTTGAC
This sequence comes from Ammospiza caudacuta, assembly GCF_027887145.1. Classification (NCBI taxonomy): domain Eukaryota; kingdom Metazoa; phylum Chordata; class Aves; order Passeriformes; family Passerellidae; genus Ammospiza; species Ammospiza caudacuta. Next base: position 51,842,266 of record NC_080597.1, read on the forward strand.
TGACAGGACTTTTAGCCTCAACAGCTCTGCATCAGTACTGTCCCTGCTACAGCAAGTTAATTCACCTTACTTTAAAAACCTTTCTACAAAAGGAGATTTGATATTTTTCTGGCAATTTTAATAAAATAGGATATTTCTAGACACCAATTAACAGACAACTGGTGCTTTAGGTCTTGACTTTTCATACACATGAAATTCACACGAAGCATAGATATTACAGTTATTAGAAATGTTAAAAGGGCATATATAATGTGCCTGCAAAACATTTTCCATGAAAGGGAATCCCCCTCTTCCCACTACTCCATTTCTGGCTATAACTGAGCTCTTTTTATAAGCTATTGCTAATTATTATAGCTGACTGTTAGGAAGAACCTTTCCAAGGCTCAGATTTTTAGCAATTCTATTCATAGGAGGTGAAATGGCAGACCACAAGTAATTTTAAGGCACCTTTTTTATCAAATGCACTATCATTAAACAAGCTTTCAGTAGTGAGGAAAGGTATAAACAAAAAATGATTCATCTTTCAGGTCACTTTCAACAGATTTCAAATATAATTCACACATACTGAAATAGCTACAGAAATCCCAAACTAATGTTGCAAAGACTGAAAATTCTTACATCTTACATATGCAAAAAATGTTTCAAATAATCTTTAGAAGAGCAAACACATTATCAGGAACTGGAGACCAAGGAATACTTGGCATTCCTAAGAAACTGTAAGGAAAAATACGCTAAAAATGTAAATGTAAAGTATAAAAAAAAATTCCTTAAGATAAGAATGTATGAATGGCTGTATTGATCTGCTCCAAAGGCCCATCCAGAAGAATGTCTGGTCTCCAAAGAGGCCAAATTCATGCCTAGGAGAGATGTAAGGACAGAAAAACACGTGTTTCCTGAGTACTTTAACCACTAGTGGCACAACAACTCCCTGAGCCAGATGTGGTTTCCAGAGAGTACACAGAGCCCTGTGAATTTTGTCCAGCTTCCTCCTGGGCCTCTTCAATCATGGGGCACCCCACATGGCATGCCATGATACACAGCCCCAGAGCTCAGCAGCATATGAGGAAATATTCCTGCCTACCTGGCTCCAACCTGCTTCTTGCCAACTTGATTCCCCTCAACTTCTGCACTGAACCGATTGTATGGTTCTGTTTCCTTCTGTCCCTTCTGCAAGTCCAAACACCACAGCTGTGAGTGCTGATAATCTTCCAAAAAAAAAAGCAAAACTGCCCAGTGTTCCTTGGGGACTCATCTGTTAACCTCTCATACTCTTCATACAAAAAACAAAACCCCAAACCCAACACAGTTACAAAGTAACTGTTAATTTAATCTTCCACCAATTTCTTAAATACCATTCATCCACAAAGGTAATTAATCTGAGAAAATCTGCAGGATTAGAAATTCCAAAGGAGCAGGCAGGAAAATGCTCTGGAAAAAGTACAAACACATGTCTGTAAACCTGATCTACTGTAAAAGAATATTTTATGTACACTATTATATGTTTGTAATTTATAGAAGAGGTGAATGGACACAAATTTGTTATTGAGGTTTGTATCAACTTGAAAAAGAAATGCCCTGTTGCAACTATGACAACACACCATGTGTCTTAACTTGGGCACTGAACTAACATGTTGAAAGAAATGTATGTTTTCTGCTAAAGAAAAGACAACATCCTTAACTCATAAACGGGAAGAAAAGTCAAAGGACACTGAGTGATTTTAATGACTGGTCTTCCAGATACCTTATCCTGGGGTGCATAATCAGATTTGAAAGTGAGACACTTAAAGCTCATGTTATACCAGCGATTTATCAGTTTATCAGCTGATCTCGGATTCCATGTAATTGATTAAAAACAAACCAACATTACTGAAAATTACACTATTTAATACATTTCAATCTAATCAAAGTAGTCCACAACAAAAGCCCTAGAATTAGTGAGCATTACTAGGGTTTAACACAGTGATTTATTCTAAAAACAAATTTTATGGCACAATGAATTCAAAAGCAAAACAATTTCTAATGTAGATAAATGCAAAACACTTTGCTCACCTCCTTAGCCCTGAAAGCACTTACCTTTTCCCATGCTGCCAACATAAGGAAGCTGGTAAGCTGCACTTGCTCTAACAGGTCACAGACCAGGCAGCTTAAAATGTTAAGTGCAAAGCCCATGACAGTGAAACCACGCATTCCAACTTAACCCACAGCATACCATCAAATTTTAGGAATTTTAGGGATCCAGCAATTCTCAGGATTATTGTCAAGGGGAGATCAAGATAAAGAGATTATTATTTACCTGCCAAGAGACTGCTCCCAAAACAGCAGTGGCAACAATGCTGAAAAACACCAGCTGCTCTGAGATCAAACAGAAGTGACGCATTCCTTTAGATGCCATGACTCTGTCCAGGCTGTTGTTTTCTGCTCGGTGAGTATAGTACACCTTGTGGCAGTCATTGAGTTTTGTGTGAAATCCCCAAAGAGTTATAAAAAAAATCACATGACAGATCATCCAGAAAATCCCAAAAATAGAAAAACCAGGTATCACAAAATACCAGAGGTCCAAATCACGTAGTTTAAAGGCTGCAAGAATGAAAAAGATGAGTTCAATGACTCCAACTGAGATGACAGAAAGCCGCCTGCAGATTTTACCACGGTACAGGTACGGCTTCCATCGCTCAGTAACCGAAAGTCCGCTGAAGTAAACGTCGAGAAGGGGATCTGAAATGAGGCAGCTGAAGAAACATGCCAAGGCAAAAGGGTTTGTGGGGATCTGCAGTGATGGAAAAAAGAGCAGGGATGCAATGGCTCCAAAAATTGCCAAATTTGGAATTGCCAAAAAAGACTTCATACGTAAGTCGATAATCAACATGGCCAAAGCCAAGACCAACAGAATAATACTTAGAGATTTTTCTACCAGCATAGTTGTGCTGGCAATTGCAAATCCAACTAGCTCCAAAAACTCAACTGTTGTCAGCAGAGTTGGTCGATGATGGACACAACCACAAATCCTTTCAACTAAAGCACATAATATCCTTAAAACAATGGCAGAGAGAAGCAAATATTTTGTAGCTTCTTCTTTCACATCCATTTTGAAGGCAGAATTGTTGAGAAAACAGAGAAGGCCAAGCAAAAAACCAAACCAAAGATTGGAGAGACTCAAACTTGCTGTTTCCATTGAAAAATAGTAGTACAGTATGCTGGCAATTCCAAGAACAAAGAGCCCCAGAATAAATATTACCAAAATCAGTGCATCCGCAGTTTTTTCCCACCTGACATAAAGGCCCATGCAAATGGCAACCAGTAGGTTGATTCTGGCAAGATAGCCAAGGTATCTGACTGATGAGTGCATGTTCACTTCTCTGTTTGCCTCCTCCAGCCTTGTCATTGCTGCATAGAGACAGTGACTGACACAGTACCGCAGTGACCTACACATGTAAGCTGCAGGCAGGGCTTTCACCCACTTGAGCGACAGGAAATATTCGGGTTTCATCCAACAAACACAATGCAGCTGCTGCCTTCTGCAATGTCATTTCAGTAACAGTGGTCCAGAATCCTTGAAGCCCTGGAAGAGAATTAAGAAAAGTTTCAGTGCCAAATAATTCCTTGTAAGCCTATAGAACATAAATATGACCCATCCTGTCACATGAAGAAGTTTAATATCTAGAGTAAAAAGAACACATTAAAAAGACCAATTAAGTGTGAAAACCAATATAAAATGGGTTCTGCATAAATGTTTATAAATTGAATGAGAGGAAAACAATCCTGGCCTGTTTTCCACAAAACTCATTGATTAGGTATCTATATTAGATATGTGTGGATATCCAAAACCCTTCTATGATAACCACTTGCTTCTAGAACATTTCATAATTATTTTTGAAACACTATTTTATTTCACCATTACATTTGATAAGTTCTCACTTTCTATTAAATCTTTTCAGCATGCTTTGCAAGACGTCCTTTTAGCAGTCAAATAAGTATATGATTCACAAAAAGAACTTCCCACTCAGTTAATGAGCTTAACCCAGAGTAAAAAAGATATTATCCAAATTTCACAAAAGGAGAGTGGACACAGAGATATAAAAACTGATTTGGTGTGATTTTCAGAGATTTCTTATAATGTAAAATCAAAGCCTTCATTTGCACCCCTTCAAGTCAGTTTTCCCCCCTCCAAAAACAAGAAAACAAACAAGTTGATCAGGATAAATATTATATTTAGAACACAAGCACCTCCTACTCAGATCCATTTAACTGATGTGATTTTCTTTTTAATATAGTTACAAACAGACAGAAGTATTTCTAAGGGGCATTTTCTAATGTTATGGGCAGAGCTTCCAAAACATAAAAAGACACATGTAGCCTCTATAATTTTTTAATTAATTAACTAATTGCCCATCTTAGAGAGATTTCTGAAGAGTGACTGGTATGATAGTGAAACCAGCGTGCCAAGAACACTCAGTGCTAGGTTATAGCTTACTGCTTTTATTTATATTGGTGGGGGAAGTGTTAAAAGACACCTTGACTCAAATGCAGAATTTAGACTTTTTTCTCTTTTGATTTTTAAATTTTTATTTTTTAAACCAGAGAACAACAAATGATGAAGTGAACTGACTGATTTGCCCCTAAGTTTTGGCAGATTCAAAGACTGACACACAGTGTAAAACCAGCTTCAGTAATTGCTGGAGAGAGAAACCAGGCCTAAGAAATCCTATTGTTTAAATTACCTATTTGGTAACACATATTTTCAAATTATGCTATATACCAAACAACAATGCAGATATTACTTGGAAGATCTATGCATTAAAAATCTGTTAACCTGAAGCAGAATACACACCATATATTTAAAGCAAATTGCTATTACATGAAGTTATTATAAGTTAAAAGTTCTTTGGATGTCAACTGTGCATTTTCACAGTATTCACTGTTAGTAGTGTTTTACAGATATTGACTAAATTCTGAGTTGCCTGGAAGCTTAACATCTCACAATATCTCTACTTTCTGTTCCTCTCACCCTTTTGTTTTTCTATTATACAGATAACTCAAATGTGAGTTAGCTTTCATATTCCAGGTTTAGGTTTCACAGCACTGAACTGCATCTCACTGCTTCTTGTACTACAATCAATATTCATTTTGTGGACAACTTGAACCATTTATTTCAGCTGCTACACATGCCCTCCCCCTGCCTCCTGTTCTCTCTAGTTCGAACCATGAATACAGAGAAACTACTTCCCATCTCCTTTCAACCCACAGCACCAGCATGCGACTACGGCTGCTCTGAAGAACATATGCCATGACATCCTTTTAATCTGGATTCCTTTCTGGAACCCCTCCAAGTGGACGGGCTAACCCTATGAACGTTCAGTGGGACAGCAGCCCCAGAAAGCAGCAGGAATGAGCCTTTGCATACGAGCAAACAGCAAAGCTCCTGCCTCACACCCGGCTTAAAATTTTGCTGCAATCAGGGAACTGTTTTCTGTGGGATCACTGACAGCAGCAAACTCCCCTCTAGGCAAGCAGCGAGCCACTGACAGAACACAACTCTCACTGCCTCAGCTCGTGTGGAGTTTTGCTGCCAGCACAGCACAGAAACATGAAAGAGAAACTGCTCTGCCCCTCCCCTGCCAGGTGCTGGGGAACAAATGGGGCAACGTGTCTGCTCCTACTGCAGAGACACAAAATCTACTTGGGCACAAGTAGTGAAAAGGATTTGCAAAATGACGGCTCAGTCTGTGAATGCAATCTCTTCTTCCTCACTCCACCTTCCAGCCAATTAGCAAAAATGTGCACTACTAAACCACACTATTAAACATTAGCATTTTCCTAACCAAAATATATGGTTGACTTTTTGTGAAGTGGAAAAGGTGCGTTTTCAAGATTAAAGTATCCCATCGCACAGGTACTATCAAACAAAAAGACAATAGCAATTAAATTTTAAAGAGAAATATCAATAACTGTTTTGTTTTCTAAAACACACCTATTTGCTAGTAATTTCTGTCAATTCTTTGTTTACACAGGGAGTGCTCAAAGTCCTGGGGAGGGGATAGCGCTGCTGTGTTTGTTTTAAACTAATGACTTTAAGGTTGGGCACGACTTACAGATCTCAGCAAACCACATTTAGATTGCAAACAGAACGTAGACACCCACTTTTAACTATTTGTCAACTTTTGCAAATATAATTTCAAGGAAAACCTGGAGCCTCATTAACATTTAGAGACCAAATTATGTATTATCTTACATGTCTCTCAATGTAGTTTTAACCTTAACTCGTGTAAGAAAGTTGAAAAAACAACCAAACCCCAAAGCTGGTTCAGTAGTTAAGCCCAGGTGAGATCTATCTAAAATAGTGAATCCACTTTCCTTCACCTTTATTCTTCCAGTTTAGCACTCTTCTCTTTTTTTTTTTTTTTTTTTTTTTTTTTTTGCAGCAATTCTGCAAGACGGTTTTTTAAAACAAAAAGTCCTATTTAGCTAATACATAAACACATCAGAGTTGACCCCCGGTGAAGGGCAGCGTTAGTTGTCAGATGTTAACCCCGCGCCCACGGCGGGGATGGCCGCTCTGGGGAAGGGCGCGTTCCCGGCGGGAGCTCCAGCTGCGGGGCCGGCCCGGCCAGGGAGGGTCAGTGCCGGCACTGGGGTCCCTCAGCCGCCTCCCCGCCACGCCGATCGGTGCTGGCGGTGCCCGCCCGGCCGCGCTCGGCGAGAGCCCGCGGCGCCCCCGCCCCGCCCGGCCCGCTCTCACCTCACCGGGCGGCCCGGAGCCTGCCCGCCCCCCGCGCCGCCCGCCGCCATGTCGAGCCCGAGCGCGGCGCTTCCCGCTACGGGCCGCGCCGAGGCTCAAACACCGCCGCGCCGCCACGGCGCTGCCGGTTGGAATTGTGGAAAAGCCCAACCAGGCAACCCATAAACCAAACCCATAAACTCGGGTTCTTAGGCACGCAAGCGGGAAATCAGGATTAAATCAGGACTGCAAGGCAGACTGAGCCCTCCCCAGCCTGTGGTCCGGCTTCCTCGGCCTCGGAGTGCGTTGCTCCGCACTCGGTGTTGGAAATGCACATTTTTCACTGGCTCTCGCAGGCAGGTGAGCACATAGCGGGAAGGTTCTGGATCACAGGAACCCCACGGCCTGGCCGGGAGGGGCAAAACGCCAGGAGCTTGGATGACAGTGCTGCTGAGGCACTCTCTGAACTGCAGGTGGGCTGAGAAAGCCTTTGTTCCTGTAATCCTCCATCACCAACAGCACCTTCTGCCCCTAGTCAAGAAGCATAAACATCTAAGCTTGCCCCTCTGTCGTTCCTGACTCAATTATTCAGAGTCACAAGAAGCTCAGACATCCCCCAAATTATTACACCTCTTGAAATATTAGCTAAAACTAGCTCTAAGGCCTAAAAGTTACATGGGTTAAAAACAACTAACAAAACCAATGAACCCCCCAAAGAAACAAAACCCAACAAAACAAAAAAATCCACAAGCTAAGAGGTTTTCCTTTAATAAATAAATATTTCTGAGATCTGAAATCTCAGTTGCCTAGTCAGGGTCACATGCTTCAGCTGCTTCACCAGCATTATGGACAACAATTGATTGGTACTGTATTGATACAACTATTATCTTGTTATACTCCTCAAGCAACTATGGAAACTTCTTTTTGAATGTTTTACTTGGAGGGTAAAATAACCCAACTAAGTTTCTGGGCAAGTTGGTGAAATGAACCCTTTCTAAAAAGACAACTTGCTCTTCTACAGGTTGAAAACAATTGAGGGAAACAGAAAGAGAAGGAAAAACGAGCAGAAAACCTGCTGCCGACACATGGAGATATGATTAAAAAGCCTTAGAATGATCACACTGCTAAAGCCACTCAGGCAGTCCTCCTGAAACAGAATGAGGCAGAAAGGATGTGCAGGAAGCAACACTGAGCTATGTGAAATGCTATTTAGTCATCTTCCTTCTCATTTAAGAGATCAGAATGTACCAGGTAGGCTGTGCAGTGCTAGGGACACACTTCAGTTCTGCTGAAATCCAGTCTTCCTACAACTTGTATCTGAGCAGGAGCCTTGCATTTTCAGTTCTTTGGATTTCTTTTCCCATTGCCATCCTTTTCCCAACACCCTCCAGTATTCAGAATCACAATGTAGAAAAGTACAATAATGATGTTAAAGGGACAACATAAAATGGGAGCTGTAAAAGTATTTCAGTGAGATAGAAAAGAAATTAAAAACATGTAGAGGTAGATGAGAAGAAGTGCTTAGAAAGTGGTCACATCTAAGTGGGCAGGAAAGCAGCGTGGTAACAGAATCAACTGGAGGAACTTAAAAAACCCTTCTGAAAAGCAAAGACCACCACTGAGATGTAGAAGCTGAAACTCAAGTACCAAATTTAACATCCTTAGGGGTTATAAATTAAACCCAAAACAACTATCTCCTTGAAAATGTGATAGTTGAAAAAGAAAACAGCTTTGCATCGATTTCACTGGATTTCAGCATAAACAGATTGCACAGAAAGAGAAAAAGACAACAGCTGAATCCCCAAGAATTTTAAAACATGTTTTCGATTTTTCAAATTTTTTTTAATAAATGTGCTTTGTTCACAAAAGTAGTGACATAAAAGACAACAGAGATGCCAACACGTTTTCTTCTTTTTCTTCTCCAGCACCTTGCACAGTCATAATTTTCAAATATTTCATAACCTAGAAATAATATTCTTGCACCAAAGCCAAATATACAACAACTCCTGATATCACCACTTTATTACTAAGGGAAATGTAGGTATTTATGTAAATCACACTTTCCTCCTTCACCACCATCTACTGTCCCTTGTGAAAAAAAAACCAATACAAACCAAACAAAAAAAACCCCAAAAAAACAAAAAAAAAAACCAAAAAAACCCCAAAAAAACCCAACCCAAAAAAAAAAAAAAACAAAACAAAAAAAAACCCAAAAAAAACCCAAACCCACAAACCCACAAAACCAAATAACCAATAAACCCACTTTGGGCATTCAGAATGATCAGCAAGAAAACCAAGCTGTTATCAATCTCAGGTCCCTAAACCACAATGTTGTCACCAACCTCTCAAAAAGGATTAAACTTTAAACCTTAGTATTTAAGCTATTTGGGGGGGGTAAATCTTCATCTGAATTGCACTTCTTGGTGTATGAATCACAAACCAATTTACACTAATCAATGCCAACATATGTTTGATGGTGTACTGTTTCTAACAGAGTATCAGTTAAAATATTATGTATACTTTGAAGAATGCACTTACTAACCTCCCATAAAGAGCTGAATTTACAGCAGCAATATTTTAACATGAGCACTGCTGGAACCAGTGGTTAATTGGGAAGAAAGGCTTTCAATGACAAACATTTGAATGAAAATACTAAAAGCCAATTTTGAAGCCATTGTGTACTTCATTAGAGAAGTATTCTCTGTAACAAAAAATAACAAGTGAACCATGACTCTTGTATGTCTAACCTTAATTCTTTTTTTCTTTTTACACATCACAGTATAACTGCTTGGTTTGTATAACTCTATCATTCAGATTGAATAATAAATTTGAATTAGGAATTTGGGAATGCTTTAAAGTTAAGAAGAGACAAAAAGCTTATGTTAAAGAATACAGCACCACAGTCCAGATCACAACTGAGTGTAAGCTGGACCAATGTGATTACTCTATGTAGGAAATACTATAAAAGAAAAACAGGTAGGACAAACTGTGACATATTCAGTGCAAAACTTCAATGGAAGGAGTAAGTTTCATTTTTGTAGCAAGCAATGTAAACCCCACACTACAACTTCAATTTATCTAGCAACTTTCATATTATAAATACAAGGTGGCAGTTTAATGGAAGATATTTCATCTTGTAAGATCATAATAGCCTGAGAAACTGTATTAGTATTTTTTTACCAATTTTCAGAAGTCCAAAATAAATCATGATCTGGCACCTAGTTATAATAATTTACAACTAGGCACTTACATATAGATTTAAGAGCCTAACATCCAAATCTGAAAATTCTGGCCATTATTTTTAAATGGAGGAAAACCTAAGCTAAACTAATAATGAATCCTCTTTTTTAACCACTGAACAGAATTTATTTTTCCTGCAAAAACTCACAGGTTCACTACACAAGTTAAAAACTTAATAGATTTAAAAATGGATGTTTAATCCCTTTACAGTGCAGACCAATTTTCAGTCAGCTATGGAGTTTTTATTGAACTGAACAGAAGTCAGCTGGGTCCTAATAAGCAAACAAAAAGCATGTGTTAAATTCTTGTGTGTGGTCTGAATTACATGGCTTTATGCAAATATGTGTATCCTTGAAAAACTTGTAGAGTTATGTTCCTTCTTACAAAATCAGTTTGTAGACCCTGTCTACAAATAAGGACAGTTCATGAAAAAGCTGTTTCTTTTTAAAATGCATAAATAATTTACTTTTAAAAAAAGACAAAACCCACTCTGTCCCCCAAAAAACCCAGTTGGAAAAGAATACAGAACACCATAGTTGGGCAAATACTGATACACATTAGTGCTTGTATACTCATAAAACTGCAAAACATATTCCAGCTTTGAAGTGAAACATAATTGTCTAGACGTACCATACTCCTCTGGGGGAAAAGCCTCTTCAGAAATTGCTAGTTATGCAATGAAATTACACAGTATGTAGAACTATGGATGCATATATTCCAGTGTTTTGGTGTCACGTCACAAGGGCTGCAATAAACAAAGTCAAATGTGCAAGCATTATTGTTTCTCCAGCCCAGGCTTAACCAGAGTGAAACAAATTTTGGAAGAAAAAAAGTTTTGTTCCATAATTAAGAAAGGACATTTGCAACCAAGTGTCTTAACCTATCTGCACATTTAATTAAAGTGCAAGTTATTTCTTCCTACATATACTTCTCAGAAGCCCACCAACTCCAGTGCCTTAAGCTCAACCACATTGAGTTAAAATACTGAAACAACATTTAACAAATTAAATAGAATTCACACTTCACAGCACTAAAGAAAAGAATGGTACCTTTCTGGAAAAAAAAAATAGTGATACAAATCTAAAGAAAGTAACAGCAATTTATGCTATGACATGAGTCATTTGCATAAAACTTGTATTTTTTCACTTTCATACAAGAATAAATTTTAAAATTCAAAAGTAGAAAAAAATAGCAAACTCTGTAAACCTTTGCATTTTCTTTATGCAAACCATTTTTTCTGTGTTGAGCCCACGTTAGTATAGCAAAATTAGTTAAGCAAGAAGTTTGACTGAAAGGGCATTTCATCGACTACATTAACTCAGAAGCAATATAGGATCTTCTAGCTCATAGAAAGGAATAGAACTAGACTGGCTTTCTCCAGAGTCTGAGTCATAGGGAGCATCAGGCAGCTCCATAAAACCGTAAGCTAGCTGTTCATCCTCTGTGTCTGACCGAACGTAGCAGGCAGTGCTGGAGTACTCCTCATCCTCTATACTGTTGAAATCCTGTGGGATATACAACATCCCTGGGTAGTTCCTGCTAACTAAGTCACTTGTTGTTTGCAGGGAAGTTTTCCTAAATGCCATCAGGTGCATGTGAGAAAACTTGGAATACTTGAAGCGTTTAAAACCCAAGGACTCTATGGCAATTTTCCAGCTTTTCATCATCATGGCCCGGCGATTCTGATGAGATGAATCAGGAGTTATTACAAGCAATAAGCCATTTAATACCAGAAGTTCATGTGCCTTCTTGCAGCATATCCATCGTTGATAGGGTGATGGAAAGTAAGAAAGAAGGAGTGAGAAAACGACAACATGGAACAGTTCTCCAGGTAGAGAATCAATGGGATTTTTCAGTTGCTTAAGAAAGGCATCTATAGCATCTTGTGCCAGTTGAAGAGGTTGCTGAATTTGAAGATTTAGGAAGTCACATTTGTATACGCTCTGGTGGAGTGACAAAAACAGAAAACCAAATATCAAGGTTAGTTTAAAGAGCAAATACAACCAAAATCCACAGAAAAATAAATTATTCCCTTAAAACTGATTGTTCAGAGTGACGCGCTAACTTTACTCAAGAGTAAACTTTACTAACTTTACTTAAAGAGTTAAAAAGTTAATGGTCACACATATACAGTTGAAAAAAAACAATTTAGGCTGCATTTCTGAGTAGAGGAGAAACACAAATTAGTAATGCAGAAATAATGTTAAAGACAATTTCAGGACTAAGGTATGTTTCAAGTGGAATCTGTAATCACCTTAGGACAAATCTGCTACTGAACTTTTGATATACAAGTCTTGAACTAATGTTTAAGTCCTCACAGACACTAAAAGAACAGTTATCAGTGCATCTACTGACATTTAAGAACACAAACCTACTTATGTGGATAATTTGCACAGATATTTCACACAATATTCTGAGTTGGAAGGGACGCTCAAGTATCAATATATATATTCTAATTTTTAACTCCAGTACCCTTCCACCTCTTTTTTACTTTTTTTTTTTGTCTCAGACTATATTTACTCCAAGACAGCATCTGCTGCACATGCCAGTCTCAGTTTCTATCCTCCTACCATCTAATAATGCATGTTTCCCTCAGTGTACTTTACCCCAGGACACCAGAAAGTGAGTGCATGCTGCTTAACTAAAGAAAATATTAATCTTTTCTTGGTAAGCATTTTCCCTCTCTCTCAAAACCCAAAACCCATCAATGGAAATATATTTCCATATTCAACAGTTTGCATTCTCTGTATGTGAAACAGAGATTCTAAAACTTTTGAAGACATTTATGCTTTAGTTACGTAACTAACATTTCAGTTCCCTTCCTTGTATTTCCACAATTATATCCTTCTTATTCCTCCAAATTAATTGAAGTATTACTCAGGTACTTAGTCTATATCCAAAGCATTTCTATATGAAGGTGGATGACATTTTTTTATTAAGGAAAGAACTATTTAACCCTCTGATCAACATTATTTAAGAAACTGGCTTTGTAAGAAGCCTCTGTGCTTCAATTTGTTTTAAAAGGTACTTTAGGGTCTCACCTAAGAAATCTGCTAAATCAGAAATTTTTACCAGTTTATTTTCTTTTCAGCTTTTACCACAACTTCTCAAAATAATTTTTTTCAAGTCAGGAGATTACATTAACTACCATAATTAACCCCTGGTTGTTATTCCAAAACCCTTAAATCAGCCCAGGCAACTTCTGGCCTTAAGAGATAAATTTATTCAGAAGGTTATGGTGCTGATGCAGCTCAAAGAGGAGTCATCTTCAGTACATAGGGCTCATTAATTCTGTTTTGGAGGTAGGACGAAGCTTATTCTAGCAGATGCATTTGACTGCTCACACTGTACTCCCTGTCCCTCCAAGAACACTCGCTAGCCAGGCTTCAAGGTGCCCTGAGCAAACCAAAGGATCCAAGATAATCAAAGATGTTGGTGAGCCTGAGACAGGCCCAGAGCAAGCATGTGTGTCACCACTTGTACATTAGCACTCTGGGAGCTCCTCCCATGGAGCTGTGGTACTAACCATGTCAGACAACCAGAAATCAATTATCTTACTGTTCCCTTCTGCTGGGAGAGAATCTAAAGAACTGGTTAGTACACAGAAATTGCATTCAGGACTTTTCCCAATAAAGGTTTTGGTCACTGCACATTTAAATTGATTTTCATGAGAAGACATGTAGCTTTCTTAGGAAAGCAGAACAACAGACTAGTAGACAGAAAAATATTAACTAGGCATACTCAAAAAATAATGTTTAGGTTCAACTCATATAATGTTAGGTATCTGCCATTATAGTCACTGGAGAATTAGTCAATACACAGTGACCCAATTCACCTCACCATCAAAGAACAGCAGATATTTAGGTTTGACTATTTCTAGTAGATCTTCACTGACTGTAATTAGAACTTAGAACCTGAGATGTAGACACTGAGGATCTATGTATCATAGCTAGAAATTCACTTGCCATGCATTACCATTTTAAATGCCACAGGCTCCTATTTCAGTGGCATGTGTCTTTTTTACCTCCTGTGTCATGCCCAACAGCCCTTTACAGTCCTACAGCCTCCAAAGTGGTGGAAAGTAATCATGATGCCTGTGTTTCAAAGTAGGCAAGACAAAATCTACTCAAAGTTTGTGTTTTAGACAGAACTAACATTGAATTGCTTTTAAAAGCAATTTATCAGGCTCAAATTTTTAAAGAATCTTTCAGTATCTCTCAGCATATATGCATAAATACAAATGAGGTGTTAATGGACTAAATATGGTAACAACAACAAACTACCAGGCATTTAGCATGTAAATCACACTGCAGCATATAAGAGAACATTACTTTCCAGTTAACTGTATTTTTTCACCTGTATACTTCTTTTCACCTCTTCACTTCTAAAGAGGGTTACCTTAAGCCACAGATTTTAATAGAGCCTGATTTTTAACTGTAAGTAGTCAAGGTGTGTATAGTCAAATGCTTTTCTGTTTTTTCTCAGGAATGTATTTCTGTGTCTTTTTTAAACATATTTATTCCACTTTATCCTTTTGCATGGTTGATAAATGCAATTAGTGCTGACAGAAATTGGGTCAAGAGCAAAAGACAGAAAGAAGATATAATTACAGCAGAATTCAGGCATTTGAGAACCTTACTGCCTAGGGAAAACAAAGTAATTTACCCCAAATATGCCGATAAATTTGTCCTCTGGATTTTGGAAGCTCAAAAATATTTCTAGCAATAAACATAAATGCTCCCTTATAGTGCACGTCTGAATACTAAATCTCCCCAGAAAATCTCACCAAATACAGTCACTGATCACTTCCTTCTGTCAGTGAATGCAGCTTCTGAGAAGCTCTTGTCTAAGCACAAGCCTACTTAATTGTTATTTATACCTTTTGAGATCCAAGGAGTCATCTGAAATATCGTTAAAAGATGGCTACTAAAATTTTCAGATTTTAAAGATTAATAATGCCATTATAAAGGCATGGTTCTGGGAAAAAATTGTATTTTTAAAAGAAAACACAACTAGGACTTTAGAGCCTGTTCATGGAAAAGGATGTAGTGTTTAGTTCCTACTAAAGCAAATATTTAAAAAGTGTGTAAGTATTAAACATACTCTTTTACAGTTATTTTGAGGCATTCCACAAATTTGAGGATCAAGTTTATACTAAATACAGCATACATTACATACCTCAACAGCTGGAACAATGTCTATGCCAACTGTCAGAAATTCTTCAAACTTCAGAAATGGATTAAAGCAGCTACCAACATCAAGTAATCTGATCTTCCCCAGGGAGTGAAGGAACCTAAGAAGCAGCAAGAATTAAGTTTTATCAAATGTAACTTTTAAAGCTGTATTCTGAGTTACAATTTCAGGCAATTAATACAAAAGATTCTCAGAGAACACCACAGCAGTGACTGATAGAGGTGAATGCCTTACTTCAATTGCTGAGTTACCTAAAGAACCAAGATCCATCAATAAAAGCAGGTGGTCCTCAAGCAGAAGAGTTTTGTTCAGAGAAGGTGCAATAAACTATGCACTTTTGCACTTGTAGCAAGTAAATAAAATGGCAAATTGTGTGTCTACTAGACAGACTCTCATAATGTTTTGTGTTTCTCACTTAACTTTGTAGTATTTATTGATTTTGAAGTCACACTGGACACCAGAATTAAAGTTTCATGAGTTGAAAAGGGAAACAGACAACAACTACATAAACAGCACCATTTACAGGGCTGCAATCTAAAAAAATTCCATGATGATTTGTAACATCTTGGAATATCCAAAATCCATTAACAGAGGCAAACAAAGTCACAGCTTTCACAGGGACTTCACAAAGATGAGAATGCTAATAACATTTCAAAAATAAAATGTTTTTTGCTTCAAGTTTCTGTAGCCAAAACCAACTGGCATCTCCAAAATGTAACTTGTCATGTTTCTGGGAAAGGCTCAGCCCTGGAGAGACAGATAACTGCAAAAAACTTTCAGAAACAGAGGTGCAGGGCCAATGCAGTCAAACCAAGCCATGGCTATACTCATAGCAACAACAAAGCAGAAAGGAAAGAAAAGCCTCAGCAGCAGTAAGAGATCTGGGCTCCTTCTAGATTCCCAGTAACCTACCAGAGAGAGGATGTTGGAAAAGCAAGATAAAACATCTTGATGCATTTGGCAAAATAATGGCAAATTTAAACATTTTGCTTTTGCATAGAACAGAAGATATCCAGGGCACACTTCTCTCAAAATACCACCATGACCAAGGCAAAGAGTGCAACAATTACCTTTAAGCTAAAGCTGCAAACATTACCAAGCTGCCTCCTAAGTCAATCAGTACTGAGTGTACAGAATGAAGATGAAAGCAACAATTTTTCCAGACTTGGAACAGGAATTTGGACACTGTGTAGGCAGATCCTAGTAGCCATAAATCACAAACATGGCTGGAAGTCAAATCAGAGATCTTTTCCCACATAAGGGTAGTTTGTGGTTTCTCAGACCAGTGTATTTCCTTGTCTAGCAAATGGAGGCACTAATGGCAGATCCCTCCTCACTCAAACACAAAAATGTATGCCTGCATGAATGCTTACATTCTATATGAGAGTCTAATATGGTAAGATCAAATCAATGGACACATGGGACCACAGGAAGCATAACAAGAGAAAACTGGATACTACGGTGCAGACAGGACTTCCCATGAAAAAGAGAGAGCCTCTAGAGATCTAAACATGTTCCCTTTAAAGTGTTCAATGAAATACTTATACAGATTGAAATGAAGCAGCAAATCCCAGAAGCCTCTAATTTCCAGGACAGTCACTTCACCTATGGTACAGAGAAAAGATCACTATGATGCATTCTGTCTTCCTATTTACAAAAACGGCCTTATTTATATATATTTATAAATTACTTGAGAGAGGATTATATGTGGGATGAACAGAATAATTGTCTTCACACCTACCAGAGTAAAACAAAGAGTCACAGGCTTAGTCATACCGATAGACAACCCCACACTGTTGTAGTGCTACATGACCAGAATGGAGTGACAGTGTTTGAACACTCTGTGGGTTCCCCGTATCCCCTGTACCAACTTTCAGACTTCACTACAGAGCAGTGAAGCTCCATGCTAAAGCATTTCAGGAGAGATCTCTGTTTTATGTAATACACAATCCATTTTCTTTCTGATAAACTCTGTAATTTCTTCTGCAAGGCATCAAGAAAAAAAAAAAAAGGAATTTTGATTTCTCTGGGCAGTAACTTAGACCAGTTATGCCTTGTTGTTCAAAGTCTATATGGCTACTAAGAACTTACTACCGTTTGTAGCTTACTCAGGTAGATATTATAAAACCTGCCTTTGCCAGGTATGTCTTACGACATGTGTATATTTTTAAACTTCTGAGAATGAAAATAAAAATCATCAGCACTCACTATACTAACAAATACTTTAAAATAATTTATAAAACTTGTCTATTAACTTCTTTCTGTACACATTATAACAAAAGGGAAGGCTACAAACAACTGGTAGCAAGAAAGCAGGTGAAGTTAGCTCTGCAACAGCCACTATTACCTGCAGAAAGTATGGAGACAGAGATCAAAGAGAGACCAAAGAGATGCAAAGAGAGAACCAATGCTTTATCCTGACAATGCCTCCCACTGCTAGAGAGCTTTAAAGTAAATATGATCATCAAACCTATTGATTTAAACAAACATGAAAGACACAGAAGACACCAGCTCCTAAGGACAGACATAGCTACTAATAACATTTAGTAACATGTCATTCTTTCCCTAACTTATCCTACACCTAGCTTGAAGTAAGTGCTGATCACAGCAGACATTCTACAATAAAGGAAAAAACCTCTTTACACAATAGAAAAAACACTACTGGAGGAAGTTCTAAGAACTAAACTATAAAGAATATGAAACAATAAGTATAACTTTTATAGATTCTATGCTTATGCATTCATTATTTCACTGTACTTGCAAAATATGATTTTTTTTCCATCACACATGAATAGTCACAAACATGACACATTATTTAGGAAAAAAAATGGAGGGTGGGACTTCAGAAATAATAAAGTTGGTCTTGGATACCAAAAATAAAATTCTTGCTTGAGTGAAGGTCACAAACAAAATTAAAACTGTTGTTTGGAAAATACCTCAAGGATACTACAAGTTCTGCAGAGCCAGTCATCAGGAAGCTAGTACATTAAAAGTTAAGGGTTGTAATTCCAAATTGCTTTTGAAGTGTGTAATTGGAATCAAGAGTTTCTCTGCAATTATTTATGAAGAGAAAGTTTTAAGTACTCTGATATTTACATTTGGCACTTAGTACTTACATAAGCAATTGACTTTTCAACAGTGCTGAACAGCCATTAGATTCTAACTTAATTAACATCTCCCTTATTTCACCTCAAGGTTTAATATAAATTGCACTGCACACCAATGACATACTAAAGTGAAATTGCTTTAGCACTAAAATGAAGATGACTAAGTTGTCATTCTCAAGCAATTTTTTATGGCATTCACCAAAATATACTACAACATAAACAGCTCTTGAAATGTATATATTCACATGAAAATTGCCTTTCTTAGCTATTAAAAATAAATCAGACTGATCGAACATGTTCTGGGTAAAGGACATCAGGGTAAGTTTTAACACTCAAAAAAGGGGAAAAAAAGTCAAAACATGTAAAACTTACTCTTCTGTCACAGCTTCATGATTTGTCAAGCCAAAGTTTGGCAAAGGATCTTCAATCTTGGGAGTCTGAGGAACATTTAAAGCTGGAGTGGTTTTAGAAGCAAGAAGTGCTCTTTTTTCATCTTTCTCAAGTGCTTTTCTTTTTCCACCATTCTGAAAATATTCTCGGCATACACTGAAAAGACAAAAAGAAAAATTCCCCAGGAAAACTGAATGCTCTTGTTAGTCGCTATTACAGCTAAGAGACATACCAGAGGGTTAAGAGATCAAGTGCTGTCAACTTTTAAACAAATCTAAGTTTTATTTCAAATTTGGTAAATCAACTTTAAAAAAAGATGTGATACATCCAACAGTATGAGTGGTGGGTTGGTGGGTTTTTCCCCCCAAATTATGTCATAAGTCACAGCTGAGTATACATTTAAGGTTTTTTTAATCTGGATAGACATTTAGAGTAAGACAGCAGAATTCTTGTCAGAACATCACCAGAAGGTAAACTTCAGCTCAGCTCTCCAGTACAGTGCAAAGAGTTATGAACTAGCTCCCTGTCAACACAAGGTTTTGAAATGTGTTTCTTGCTGGCACATAAACTAGGGGAAAAGAAACCTAATCCAGATTTATGCCCAAACTTACATTTTCATTTTAATTGAGTTTGACTGGACATTTTTTAAATAACAGACAGCAGCTGTATTCCTGTCAAAGACTTATTTTAGCTTTCAGTTTTTCCCCATATTTACTTATTTTTCTTAGAGGAACTAGAACAAAATAATTAATCATATTTGAACAGAAATATTAGCCAGTTTAAAGAAATTAATGTTACAAAAGAAGTTAAACAGCACTTGTATTCTTCAATCAGTAGTCAGCATTAGTGTATGAGAAGCAAGCACTGTGTTTAAGAAAAACTGAATTTCATCCACAAAATATAACTGGAAAAAATTGTTGCTGTGAAATTAAAAAGCCGGATTCACCCTGCACAATTCAGATAAATTAAATCTGCCATCCAAGTATTTGCAAGAAAATTTCAACAGAAATAACCCTTGTTTGAATAATCTTTTGTGAACAACTCATTTTTATGGTGCTTTCTTGAAATTCACACCATTTTCCTCTACCAAAACTGCAGAAGTTTGAAGGAACATTCCACAAAAAGTAAATTCAAGTGTAGTTTAATAATATCTTATACAAAGCAGGAACAAGATAATGACACTCCACATCAAAGATTTAAGGATGGACACATTGGTAAAATGGTGCATTTAAATCACAAATAGTGACAAAGACTTGGAATACACACGGCTAATCTAAGGTTTGGTGATATTTTAGGCATCAAATATACCCAGTCTCTTCATCACATAAGATGTGAAGGACAACAAAAAAAAAAGTCATTGGAGTGGCACTGAGTTTCTTAGATGGAAACATACACAAACAGGCACAGTTAGAAATAACTTTACCCCAAGATAGGTAGGAAAGAAGTGCCTTGAGTCAGAAATTCTGTGTAATCACAGAATGGGTCAGGTTAGAAGGGACCTCAGAGGGTCATCTGATCCAAGCTTCCTGCTCAATTAGTGTCATCCCAGAGCACATGGCACAGGATTGCATCCACAGGGTTCTGGAATATTTTCAGTGAGGAAGATTCTACCTTTCTGTGCAGTTTGTTCCAGTGCTCAGTCACCTGCAGAACAAAGAACTTCTTCCTCTGTTTCAGGTAGAACTTCTGTGTATTAGTTTCTGCCTGTTGCCTTTTGTCCCACTGGCTGGCATGACCAAGCAGAGCCTGGATCCACCCTCCCTTCAGATATTGATAGACACTGATGAGGTCCCCTCTCCATTGTCTCTTCTTGAGATTGAACTGGCCCAAATCCCTCAGCCTTTCCTCATAAGACAGATGCTTCAGTCTAGGTTGCAATACTACCAGACATACAGACTGCAAAATTATAGCAACTTCACCCATTAGAGGCTGCACATATGGAAAGACAACAACTCTAAAACTAAGTATAACAAGCCAGTCACTTAGCAGGAAAAAGATTTTAAGGAGATCAATAAACAAATGAGAACACCAGAAAAAAACACTTGCATTACTGCTGGTATACTAATTAAATTATTTATTTATAAGCACATGATCAATTTAGAACTATTTAGTTCTGTGTATCAATTAGTCCAAGAAATGAAGCTTGAAAAGAAAAAAAATTTTGTCCATTTATCAGCTACTGCACCACTTTGTTAGCACCCTGTAGTCTCTATTTTTATTCTAAGTCTTTTTTTCTCATTATGCATCTTAAAACATCCAGAATCAACAGCAGTTTAAGTAGTGTTGCACCGACATGCAAGACATGAGAGAATTCTCAAGCTTGGAGGAATGTTTTCTTTTTCTTCTCAACTATTCATGTTATCAACCTTTTAATTCCCTAGAATCTGGTATGCTACCCAGCTTAACACTTAATGGCACGGGAGAACCACCTACTTGTAAAGTGCCAATTCATCTTGTCACTGAGAAGCCATTTCTTCCTCATTCTTGGTACTGATGCAAATGAGTGTTTCATCCATCTTTCTACCTCTAACCATGTCAACTGAGTTCTCATGATTCTGTATGTTTCACAACAGACCTTCCTCATTTGCACATAAGACACTACCAAGTTAACAACAAAGAGAAGCATCTCCTACTTTTTCATTTTCCCTGGTGGACAACTGGCCAATGCCACAGGAAGGCCCAAGAATGGATACCATTCTTCACATTCAGATCCCAGGGTCTGCATACTGGTGCAGTACCACAGGGTACCAAGGAACCCCAGCCAAATCCACCAAATCCCAAAAAAAACCTCAGATCACACTGCACTTCATAGCCACTGAGGGTTATCCTCCCTTTACACTTTTCTGATGTCACAGTCATTCTGGCACGATTACCACATGTTGTTGCCCTTTTGGCTCCTGAGCTCTCAGAGGAGTTGCCTATGTACTCCTCCTGTAGAAGTGACCTTCACACTTCCTGTGGGGTAGCAGCAAGCACATGGGCACTCACTGCACTGGCAGCTAGCAGAAATAATGCACTCTGTAGTTTACCCCAAGGTAATGTGCTGATGCAGCCAGATGTTGAACTTCACAGCCATTAAAGCCATCACTGATCACCCTGGTTTTGAGTCTGCAGTTATAAAAGACTCTACATTTAACAACTGTCTCAAGTAAGAAACAGAGCATCTCAATTATCTACAAAGCAAAAATGAAGGAATCTATAATTCTAAAATCTGACACAGCTCCATTTTTAACTGACAAACATTCAGTCTGTGATTACACAATATTAGCTCTACAATTAACACAACTGCTTGTGAAGAATTGTGCAATGTAAATGCTATCTGAGCTGACACTTGCTACAGTTCACACAAACTGCAAAATAAATATTTCAGGTCTAAACGGTTTCAGTTTCCTAGATGAGTGACACATTAGGTTTCTGGATGAAGTGTGAAGTTAATGTCTTTGCTTTAAAAAAGAAATAAAAAAATAAAATCTTTGTATTTCCTCAGTGAAACTAATTTTCCGTATTTCAAATATCAAATGATAAATAACCAGTTCCAGTTGACTCCCCCGCTGTCTGCCATTTGGGTTGGACACAAAAATCAGAAAAAGCCAATATGATACATATGATTTGTTAATCAAACATTCAACTGGCCATCGACCAGGAGCCCCAGCTCCCATTACGGTGCTGCTTTCCAGGATGCCATTCCCCAGTCCATCCTTACATCCAGGGTTGCCCCATCCCAGGTGCAGAATCTGGCACTTGTGTTTGTTAAAATTCATACAGTTTGTGATTGCCCAGCCCTCTAATTTGTTGAGGTTTCTCTGGAGAGCCTATCTGCATTCAAGGGAGTTAACAGCTCCTCACAATTTACTATCATTAGCAAACAATGTGTTTAACAGCAAAAAGTTAAGACTGTCATATAAATGTGAACATTGAACATTGTCCTGTCCCATTTAAAATGGTTCCCCTCCTGCTGGTTCTTCCACCTTCCTCAGTTCCATTCTCCTTGCAGTGAATTGCTCAACTAATTGCAATCATCAAAAAAACCTGCAAAACACTGTGGAAGGGACTTGCAAACA
The DNA here is from genome assembly GCF_027887145.1 of Ammospiza caudacuta. Classification (NCBI taxonomy): domain Eukaryota; kingdom Metazoa; phylum Chordata; class Aves; order Passeriformes; family Passerellidae; genus Ammospiza; species Ammospiza caudacuta. The sequence goes on from NC_080597.1 coordinate 51,864,972, forward strand.
CTCCTTCATTTAATCTTCCTATTAAACAGGATCAGCTTTCCAGTTCTAGCAGAGATCTGTTATTCTCAAAGATCCTCTAACAGATTACTTGGCCTTCTCTTCTTTTGACCAGACAGCTCCAGTTTCTAGAAAAGAACACCAAGGCTTTTGTGGAAAAAATAGAAGGCTTTTGATAATTTCTTTATCTTTCTTGGAGTTGAGCTGCTGTTTGTTATTTTTTAAATGCAGTGGCCAAGGTGGTATTTTGGCTAAGAGCAATGCTAAATTAAGTCAGAGTAGTACTTTACATATCTTGTGGACAATCTCATTAACACACTTAAGTATGATATTTGCCTCTACTGCAAAAGCATCCCATGACCACTTCATACTCAGAATCCAAATAGTTTTTTGAAAGATTGACACAATCAATTATTCCCTGGCCTTTATTTGTAGAGCTGATATTTAATATAGTAGATAATGTCCAGTATAGTTTATAACTGCAATAATTTTAATTCTGCTCTCAGAGTGACAGTTCCTCTCTCTTTGGTCTCATTTCCAAATTTAATAAATACACTTTACTCTAGCAGACTGCTAATAAAAGTATTAATTAGTTATGGATACAGAAACACACTCTGACAGAATCCTTCTCAGTAAATCACATTTTTAAGATAAGCTTCTCACATCTATTCTTGGCAAATATTTCCAAACAGTTCTGTACTCACCTGTCATTAATTTCATCAGAACTGTATTTCTTTACTCATTAAACAGTCAAAAGACTTTTTAAAAAAGTGCAGGTCTAGATAGTGTTTTGTCATGATAATTAGAAGATTTTATTTTTTTCTCTTTAAAAAAACCAGTCAAGTCAACACAAGTCTTAACACTGAGGCAAAAGCAACAGAAAGAAGCAAACCTGCTGGTCTGGCTTACTCTGTTCTAACTAGAACCAGAACAGGCTGGCATTCATTGTGTGTACAAAGGTTCACCAGCCTATGTATGCCAGCAAAAATCAAAGAGTTACAACAATTATTCAGAGTAAACATTACCCTAATATGTTTTAAGTTTTGTGTTGTAGTGTAAATGAAAGAGAACCAGAAGTGTTAATTTGCAAATATCACTTGCTACTTGCTTTCAATTTTCTAAATGTATATAAAGGAAGGAAGGAAGAAACAGCTGAGTGTTGCCCAGGCTTTTTACACCACCACTCAGGGGATCACAAATGTGGATCTGAAAGCAGATAAAGTTTTAACCCCTCTTCCCCCATCCCTCTCCCCACTTAAAAGTTCTGTAATGTGTTCCTGAAACAATAAACAAAATTGGCTCTATACAACTCAGCATATGGCCACCAGCACAGTCTATCAGGTACTGCTTTCCATTTTTTACAGTTTCTGGAGTCTGGATACATGTTCTTTAAATCAACACTAATGAAGAAGTAAAACAGTAAGTTTTATGTCATCCGGTTTAAGAGTTAATATCAGATTTTTTCCCAGTGTCTTTAACAAAAAGGCTTTTGAAAGAAAAACAAAATTGTTATTCTTGATCCTGAGAAGCATGCATAGCTTCTCTAGTGATTATTCTATGCTATCTGATTTATTTTATCAGTTCCTAGAAGAATACAAGGAAAATGAAGGAAAGAACAAAAACTCAAAGTCTTTTGTACTTTTTTTTCCTTTTAACTAGTGGAAAAAACACTTCTCCGTTTCAGATCACTGAAAAGATCGTCCTTCAAGTTAAAACAAAACGCAGTCTCTTCTTTCTTCAGGAGACATACACGGGTGCTTCCAATCTATTTTCAGCACTCCACTCACAAATTAAAATTCATCTAATATGAAACAGCTACCTTCCTGCTGTCATGGTAACATAGTAATAAGCATTGAGCAAAAGCTTTCACCTAAGTCTCAGGCCAAGTTCTCTTGCATGCAATTCTGCACCCGGGCACAAGGCGGAGTAACAGCAATGGGACCTGCCACCTGTGTGGCACACATCTTGGGCCCGTCAGAAGGAACAAAAAATTGCAGAACACAAAGTCAATCTGATATATTCTGGTATTTAGCAATCCAGACCTCTGTATAATCTGAGAAGTTAAAAGAACTCTCTCTTTTTCTACTAATGTAAAGACTCCCAATCCCTTGAGTTTGCAAACTGAAAAGCTACGTGCTTTATCTCAAGCTTTATACCAAGACAAAGCATTTTAGCATCTCTTAGTGGGTGGATTTTCTTCTTAATATGAGCTCAGGCTGCAAAGCCCAAATTGGACATTTACTTCAATGTTTACTCTGTAAGTGATCTATAACACAAACCAAGTGGGAGCCCCAAAACCTTCTATATATAAGTCATCACTGTCCACAAGAAACATTATCCTGTCCTACAGGATAATGGACAAACTTGCCACAAGCTATATGCTTACTGCTTAGCTGAAATAAAAGTAACACACAGCTCTATTTAAAATGTTTCAAATATTAGCTGACAATTAAATTGTAAGAAAATACCAAGCAATGTTCAATGGAATATGCCCTGGGTCCAGTACAACTAATTTTTTTACAGATAACCTGAACTGTGGGTCAGTTTCAGTTCCTCATAAATGATCTGAGAGTGATGCCAAATCAGGGCAGGGTGGGAGGAAGATGCTGCAAGAAATTGCACTATTAGAATTCAATTATCATTCAAGGGAGTGTAATGTAGTAAAGAGAAATATAAGTACCAGCATTTCCACAGAAGTAAAGAATAGCACAAATACAAGTAAACAACTAGCAACTCAGGAAGCCTGGAACACAGAAATAGGCAGCAGGGGATCACAAAGGAGCAAAAGTCAGCGCCATACCAATTACAAAAAAACCATACAAGCACACAAACAAAAGAACAAAACAAAAAAAGCCAAACGACCCAAAACCAACAAAATATCAAACCCCCACCAAACAAAGTCAATAGCATAAATGAGAGTCTACTACAATCTCAATAAAATCTATTTGATTTATCCCTGCAAAGCCATTGAAACCCTCAGTCCATTTTTGGGCTTAGTTCTTTATAACTGAGACACCTCTCATGTAATTGGGATACAGATACACAAAGCAGTCCACAAAGGTGTCTAGAAAGAAACACTTAGCTATGGCTTCTTTTTCTAAGCTAAAGAATAAAACATTGGTAAGTAAAGGAATAGTTTTCAAATATTTACCAGTCTATCACAGGGAGAAAACCTCAGCTTATTATTACTTGCTCCATCTCCAGAAGCCACAGAAGAGCTTAAGCTGCCACCAAGATCAACAGTCTCACAGTCAATTCCCTCCTCTCTTTTTTGTTTTATGGGCTCAAGAGAATTTAAATTTAGCAATACCACATCTACTGCTCTTTGCTCAGCACTTTGCAACACTCACCTGCAGGAGCTACAGACTGGCACACAAGATTACTTTCTGGTTTTCTGAAGTCATTCCCTTCCCAATGGCAAGACCATTGATACATTCTCTTCCCATTTAAATCTCAGCAGCATTTTGTTTTATTCTGCTGTACAGATACTGTGGTATGTCTTGGATGCCAACTGTATGCAGGAATTCTGAATGACCAACATCTCTCCTCTTTTTACTTTTTATTTTCCTCAGGGACTGAAATAGTTTAGTGCCTCATTTAATGACTTGACAATTCAGATAGCCCAACAAAAACTGGATGTTTATGACTAATAGGAATTTTAGAGTTTCAAACACATTTAAAACAATATTCACAGGGGTTAAAATCTGTCACAGGAGATTAAGAACTGAAAATTAAGCACCAGAGATCTGCATGTAGAGATGAAACACTATTATATGTACAAAACAAACCAAACCCCTGAAAATTAAACTTCACTTACACTCATTGCATTTATTCAGCTTAGGTTCAGAAGCATGGAAAATTACTTCATAGATTTATCTGCAAACAGCTTCAGTATTTGAGAAAAAATAGTTTGCTGAAAATACTTCAAAACAGGATCACCTAATAACAAAACACTTAAAAAGCTATTTCCTTAGTAAGCTGGAATACTAAGAAGGTATTTCTTTAAGAAAGCAATAAATTATTAATATGCTATAGGACAAATGCTAAATATTGGCAAAAAGTAAAAAACAATTAAGCTTTGCATTATAAATAATTGCAAGTAAAAGTGTGCAATTGCATGTTTCAAATACATTATTTACCTGCAACACCATTCAATTCGGCCTTCCCCTTCACAAGTTTTTGCCCAGTGATTATCTGCAAGGTTTTTCATTGCCACAGCATATTCACACAGCGTTTCCTCATCCTCACAGTGCTCACGCCAGATCTTATCAAAGTCTCCCACTAAACAAAACAAAATAAAAAAATTGCACATCAGATACAAAGTCTCTCATTATCTCCATGGCAAAATCCCCGTCCAGTTTAAACCTACATAATGCACCAAGAGCTTACTTTACCTGCACATAACAAAAACAAATTCTCCTTTCTGTAGTCATAAACACAAAATTCCAAGTTTTGGGGCAGGAAGGGGCTGTCAGGTACTTGAGAAACTAGAAATATCAGTACATTGGTTTGTGACATTAAGGTCCCTGGGAAGTTTTGCTTTCAGGTTTCTGTGCATGAGCATTTAACACGACAAAATTTTAGAAATGAAAGATTTAAAAGTTTCTGTTAGCATTCACATCCATGGCAAGTTCTGTAGGTGACATTACATGAAAAAGCCATGAAAGTTAAACCCACAGTATAGATTTCTTTGGGTATACTGAAAAAGAAATTCAAACTCTCATTGATTGCTGTCTAATCCAGCCAGGCCCAGTAAATTAGCATCTAGTACTGAAGAATCAAATCAACTATGATCAGGAAATCTCAGACAAATTCCTTTGCTGATCTCTCGGGACAGATCTATTTCCATGCTCCTCACCTCACTGAAAAGAAGTCTCGCAGGTTAAGCTCTGGCTCTTCAGAGTAATTACACATTATGTTTTTCCTTGTTTGCTATTAAAGCATCCACTTCTCCTAGCCTGCTTTACATAATGCACTGCTAAAAAAACCCAAGATAAACGCTAGTCATGGCTAGCCCCATTTCCTATACAGCATGCAAACCCTTGGTGTACCTTACTGAAAGGATATTTCTGCCCAAAGAAAGATGCTTTCCTGGTATGATGTTCACTAATTTATTTTGTGTTGCTTAACCACAAATGTGGGTACATATCTAGAATATATGCCAATCTGCAGAATAAAAAATATGTACTGACTTTGAACTTACAAGCTAATACAGCTAAAAATAACTTTTCAAGAACACAGTTATATTTTAAGCTTTAACTTGGACAAACAACACACTTTTCACAACATGGTTCCATCTTGTAGCATCTTTGTATGAGAAGGAAATACTTTGAAAGCATAACAGCCATAACCTAATAATAAATGTCTGTTAAAGCCTGAAAGTAGCTTACAGTATGACCTGTCCTCACACCAGTAAGAGATTGCTGTTTCTAACACACTTATGGCAATTCCTTTGATGTATTTTGTTTCAATTAGCAGTAAATCAAGGGTTTTTTCCAGTGACAACCTTTTTATTTGTTCCCTCTTGTGCAAAGCAGTGACAATCCTCACCTCATTTGTCCTCTGCTTACAGAAAGACTGGCCCTGACGGACAAGTATAGATGTATACTTAAAAGATTTAAATCAACCATCCAGGTTACTCCCTACTTAGGTTTGGTTTAGGGATGTCATAGCAATTTTCAGAAATAAGCATCTAGTACACTTGTACAATCATCAAAGTGAGTCATGTTTAAAATTAGGTGTTTATACTCCCTAGTCTGAGATGGCATTTGAGATGGGAGTGGCCGAAATTTAATGTTACCAAAATGGGGAAGCTGTGCAAGAAATTATTCATTCTACTTGCTATTCAACAAGCATAGATGAGAAAGTTATTACACTGGAAAAAAAAAAAAAAGGTATAATACTGAATGACATCCCTCATTATTTACCAAAGGATCCAAGTTCAGAGAGTATGCTTTATAAGAAATGGTATTAGCAAGGTCACCAGCTGACCACCAGAGCAGAGAAAACACTCAAGTTGCAGGCAAATCCCCACAGGGGGTTCTGCTAAAACCAGTGGGGCACTTTTCCAGAGCTTTCAGGAGAGCCTTCTGTAGAAACAAACATGCAGAACAGGACATACCCTACTGACAAAACAGTGCAGAACATGGCAGCAGTGACCTACCAGCACAGAGGGCAAAACAAACACAAGTCCTAGCAATCGAAGCACTAGCAAAGATCACTAGCAAAGTGATTCTCAAAAGCAAATTAATTCTGGTGCAGCTTAGACAGAGTGTTGCAGTTTCTCCAACACAATACTCTGAGTCCTGTGCATGCTCCAGACAGCTGTGAAATGCTTCAGTGACTTGCAGTTGCTAGAGACTTGTTTGAGCACGTGGCCGATGGCAAAGGTAAAAAGTAATCAATGAACACGTACTGAAGGAAAGTATCACAAAAAAAAAATCTGAAGTTTATTACTGTTCTTTTATTTCAATACTTCATCTGGTCTGTCCTGAAGCAATTATTCTATTTTCAAATACCCCTTTTCCTTAAAGCTTAAGAAATAAGGGAATGGGAAAGAAGACATATGCAAAGACCAGATGTTCTTAACTAGCCTACCCTTAGCAACAGAAAATGCCTTCTAAGATCAAATCCTGCTCTCATAGCAGCTGCTCTGATTTCCTTCTGAACAAATCAGATTTGCATCAGTTCCTGGAAGTCAGATGAGAGTTAAAAGCATCCACAGATGAGGGGTCTTAAACTGAGACATACAGCAACAGACCCAGAGCTGACCACCAGCACACTGGGACGGGAACTTTGGATTACAACAGAGCTGCCTATAAGAGTAACAGCATCTTGGCTCTGAGCTGACAAGAAAATAAAATTGAATTATACAGACCATGAGGAGAGAGATGCAGAACAAAAGTGAAAAATTCATCACAAAGTAATTCTGTCACACATCTTATATTAAGTTAATTCTGTGAGCACTTCTGGTTTATTTTCATTTACTAATGCAGAGATACAGAAATTGTCTACATGGGACAGATGCAGCCCTGCTTTTGTATGAGGAGCACTGAAATAGAAGAAGGCAGATAAAACAAGGAGAGGACTTCCACAAGATCAAAACTGACAGAGGGAAGGTAAATATGGAACAATATGGAACAACTTCTGGCTGTTCCAATAATATGAGACAGAAAGGGCTGCTTAAAAGAAAAAAAAAAGTTACTCCCTCAAAAAATGTATAACTAAGCCTAAAGTTCATGAAGTTCATGTAGCTGGGCAAACTACAGGAAGAAAATCCATGACAGACACCATATTCAAAGACAAGATTTCTAACTCAGGAGCTCCTAGACCACAAAATCACAAAAAGACAGAACGGTAAGCAAGCACAGCAATACTCCAGCAGCATTCTTCACTTTTTCTTGTCTAAGCATCTGCTGTTTACCCACTGTCAATACTGATTTTGATATGATGCCCATTCCTCTGCTTCTTCGTGGATACAAGCTACAAACAACTGCAAATAATGGGTCATCTTAAGGCACTGGCACTGTTGTGCAGGGCCTTTCAAAGAGTCTGGCATCTAATTTCATTTGAGTAAGTAGCATGGCAGTGCATTGTTTTGCTGTGGTGTTTGCTCCCCCATACTTTAACATAGCGAGCTTTGAGAAGACACAAACAGGCACACCAGATATAGGAACTTGAAATCCATGCTCCAATCATGCTCCAATACTGACCTGAAGATGCAAACTGTCCTTCCTATCTATAAGAGATTATGAGACTTTTGATACCTATGAGATTTTGAGATAGTGACTACAACCAGTCTTGAAGCATTCAATTTCAAAATGATATCCAGACAACAGAGAAGTTATGCATTAATTTTTTTTCGATCAGTATATTATAATCCACTGTGCACTAATTTTTCAAGCAATACATTATAATCCAGGTTAATGCAAATATGGCATTAACACTATACTCTAGAGGTAAACATTTATTTGTGAATCAATAAATTTTTGCTTATGTAACCAAATGGGCAGTAAAATATGCAGGAACATTTTATGACAAAACTAGTAGTTACTAGAAAAATAAGATCCATAAAGTCTTCTATTAAGTAATCGGTAACTGTAAATTAAACAGCAGTTTGTGGTAGGCAAATCTAGTAGAATAAAAAGAAAAGAATTTTGGATCTTTGACCACATCCTAAAGTCAAGATTTCATTTTGTGGATTAAACTTTTCATACTCATGACCATACCATAACATAAAGCAGAAGTTACACTTACCAACTACCTTTTATGCAGTTTAAAACCTCTTTTGAGTGCTGAACCTTCAGAGATCTTCATGGACCTAAGATCTCCAGCAAGGAGCCAGATATGCCACTGTCCCGCTGAAAAGTGTGACTGGCAAAACTAGCTCACAACAGGGAGTTCCACACACCTCTCAAAGCACTATACCCATGCTATTTCAAAATTAATTAATGCTTGTTCTGTTTTATTCAGAATTACCTAGAAAACAAATAAATAACCTACTCTTCACCTTGAAGGTTAACTATTCCTTTAAAAACAAAAAAGGTCAAAGCCCACTGCTTCCTAGAATTCTGTCACTGAACAAGTGACTGATAGACTTGTTCTTCCTAACACAGCCTTTGCAGTAACAAAAATCCAACACTGCTTACCTAGAACAGATGAATCCTTCTAAGTAATTTCCACCCACATTAATATTGCCCACAGAATATCCAAGTCATAACCCTGAACTCAACCACAGATGTATCAGCAGTTGCTGAATACTGTCACACAGAGAACAGGTCAGGCATGTACAAGTTATTTTTAAATGATCCTAATTCAAGATAATTTTAATTGTGGGTAACAGCAATAGAGACCAAATGTCAGCTGTAGCTTTTAACAACCAAAAATATTTTAAAAGAGAAGAATCATACAAAATTAGTAAGAACTCCCCTAGCTCTGCATCTATTTACAAGTCCTTATCAGAGGTTGTCAGAGCAGCATCAGAAGATCAGGTCTGCGATTCCTGGTGAGCCAAACCTACACTGTAATTCTTCTCTCCAGGTAGTCTGTTATTAAGGAAAAAAATTCAGCTTTCTTCCATCCCATTAAAAAAATTGTTTTAAAAAGTAATTTATTTGTAGAGTGTTAAATTGAACTGTCATTTAAGATATGCTTATAAAATAAACAAAAAATAATTAGGCAGTTTTCCTTCTGACAGAACAAATCACATCAACTGGTATTTTAAGAAAACACAACCTTCTGTAATATAAAAGAAATAGAGCACAGTTCTGCTAAAGGCAGTATTTTTCATTTTGGAATGGGATGAAATCAAAACCAGCTGATTTGAATAATTCTGTTTTATCAAGCTACACAGAAGTTATCACATAGAGTTGCAAAAATACTATCTGCACCTACAAGAAGAGATTTGTAATTACTATTTTCCATGAGTCCACTGGTGCTCTTTGGAAAAACAGTGCAGTCATCTCTACAATCTCAAAATTAACTACAGAATACTTTATCCATCAACAAACAAGACCTAGCATATCAAAAGTTAATTGGCACTGATACTGTGCATTTAAGTCTTCAGGTACAAGTAATGCAGGTTTAGATCTTAAGCAACAACTTCCTCCAAAAAAAGAAATTAAAAAATAGTAACAATAATCTAAAAAAACCCTAAAAACCCCAGAAACAAACAAACAAACAAAAACCCCCCAACCTCATCCATCAAAAAACAAAACAAAACCCTTGAGAAAAAGGGTAATTATTTTCTTCTGGGAAAATAAAATTCTCTCAATTCAAGGCAGCTTTAATTGGAAAAAAAAAAAAAAACACAACAAAAATAAACAAGCAAAAACAACAACAAAAAATAACCCTCCAAAAACCCCCAAAATGCCCCAACACACCAAAACCCATCCCCAAGTGTTTAAGGGTTTGAAGTCTTCTACATACTGGTAGATAACTTAGTAATGTAGAAAGCCAGATTGAATCCACTCCCTTTTCAATACCTTCATTCAACAATACACTGCCTTTCTATCTCCTCCTCTACCAGAACTTTGGCTCTGGTAGAAGAGAAAATGACCTCAATATATATAATAACGACAAAAGGCAAAACCAAAACAGACATGTTAGTATTTGCACAATATTAACACTACCTTAATAAAAATTACTAAATTTTCTTAATGGTAAGAAGGAAACATATCCCCACGATTAAAAAGTGCCCATGACAATGCTGGATAACTTTACATGACCAGCTTCTAGCCATAGCAATGCCTAGCAAGATTATTGAGGGTTTATTTAGTTTGTTGATGCAATGCACTGCAGAATGAAAAGAATTTATCTCATTCTCATCCTCTTAAGATCACCTCTCACTTGCTGGAAACAGTAAACTAGCTTCTAGAACATGCTAAGCAGTAAATGAGGAAAGCAGTCCTACACTGTTCACTAGGCTAAAACTGAAACCAAATTCCTATTAACATCTGACAAAATTTCCTCATTAACACTGTAATTGAGATTTAGCTGCCCTGCTAATGTATGGATGCTGTGGCAATGATAAGAAAAATTAATTACATGAGGAATATCAGCAAATATTATGAAATTCATAATTTTCATTGTATACAAGATAAAATTACTGAACATCTGTCTTACTGAAAGCATATTCAGCACTCCTTGCAAACAACATTGAGTATTTTTGGCTTCTCTGTTTTCCAATTTTACATGTCTACATACAGAACATGAACTTCATCTTGGACAAAGTTCAAGCAGAGATAGCATTTTCCTTCTCATGTCTGACTAGTATTTGCTTCACATTTCTTAGGAGTTACCTCAACTATTTTAGAATAAAATATTTTTTAAAAAATCAAGTGCAAGAATCTAACTTTATCTCAGTATCAATGCTCCTCCCTTCAACTTACTTGGATTTATTTGACCAAATGCAGATTTCTACATCTGGCCTCTCAGGTAAACTTCCTATCCATCTGTTTCCATGAAACAGACTCTGAGGCCCCAGCTGACATTTCAGCATCTACTGGAGGTCAGCTTAGATCACTCTGAAGAATAATTTGTGTCTCTGATCTGCTATAAATCTCTGATGGCCATCACAGAAACAGCATGGATGTGACAGTTTAAGCAATTACTGCCCCCAGGTGTTGGATCTACTCTTCTGGAAACTTCATTCCTCTCCTCTTTCCCAAACCTGACTTTCTGGGATGGACTATGTGCTGTACCTTAACACAGCCAACATAGACATGAACATGTCAACAGAAGCTACTGATTTTGGTAATTTTTGCAAATGCAGGAGCTAAACTTATGCTGATGCATAGGTACAGATTTCATTATGCTGACCCTGTAACAGGAACACCATCTTCCCTGCCAGAGCAGCAAAGGAGCAGGGAAGGTGTCACAGACCTGTCGGTTCAGTGAGTGCAAGCAAATGCTGTAGCCAGAACTTTTCAAATTTACAAGCTAGTAAATGACAGTACTAATTAAACTCTCCAAAATGTAAATCTTATGTGATTTCTAATGAAATCCTTGTTGCAAAACTGTGGTGTGCAAACTGTAAGGCCAATTATACCTCAATGCTCATGTCATAAACTAGAATCAGCTTTCATTTTAATTAAATAAAATTTAGTTTCTATTGCTGGAAAATTCAACAGTTATTATTACAAAAGTCTTCCTCTTCCAAGAAATTATTTCAAGTGGTAAAACACAAATTAATACCTTGAAAACTTCAGTTTATTTCTACTGTAAATCAGTCATATTTAACAAAAAGGAGTAACAACTATTAACTTATCGTGTAGAGTTCAATGACAAAGTTTTTCCTGTCCTGTGAAAAATGACACCATTTCAAAATGTTTCCTGTTGCACATTAGGAAGAACTTAAGCTCTCTCACGGTTTTTCATGAAAAACATGAGATGAAGAGACCTCATGTTCAGAACAACCCTTCTGTCTAAATGTCTGAACCACTTACCTACTTGGGTTACTTATTATCATCAGGCAGGGTCCTGTAAATTTTCCCTGATTTTCTGAAAAAACCTTTTAAAAAGTTCCCTTTCTTTGATGTTCCAACAAATACTTCTTTTAAGGAATCAAACTGCCACCTAGAAGTGTTTTTGTCAGCTTCTGTGATGTGGTAACTAGTAACAGGACAAACAACATTTCTGTGTGATTCTCTAAGCCTCAGCATCCTTAGCAGGCATATGTTAGGAGAAATGAACTATTTTAGTGAACACACAGGAAAACATTTCATAAAATACCTTTACAGATACCTCAGCAATTTTTTTCACTTGTACTTCTTAGAGAGTTTTAAGGGAAAAGTAGTCTTGTAAATCATCTTTCAGACTACACACACAACCATCTATAACTGAGGCTCGTGCTACAGAGAAAACGTTTACTTGATAAATACAGCTCTGCATGACTACAAAGGTAATAAACAACTGAGAGAAAAACAGGATGCCTCTGTATCAGGGGAAGGGATTTTTATCCCAGCAAAAATTGAACCTATTTAGTTACTACAAGCAATTGGAAGCGAACAAACATACATCACATCGCAGATGTTCAGCAGATCTTGTGCAGCTCCTCAGGAACCACTAAATCAGCTTTTCCAGGTCTGTCTGTCTGTCAGGCTCAACACAATCAGCCTGCATGCAGCATATGAAACATTCATGCAACGCATGCAACACGCTCCAGCCCATGGCTGCAGGTGCCCAAAGATGCACTGAGGAAAGCTCTGTGAAACTCAGGGTCACCTGGGGTACCAAGCAACAGAACCAACAGGAAGCAACTAAATCAAACATTGGTTTTGCCCCATCTCCATGTAGTAACAGAAATTCAAACATTATGGAAAATCCTAATTTCTATACTTTCTAAATGCTTGTGTCAAGCATCCAGAACCACTGTGAAGCTCTGATAAGTGAATAACTCACTACTTGAGAGCAGTTTCAGCTTTTGGATTTTACTGTGGTGTGTAAAATAATAAAGATTAAATTACTCTGTTTGAATAGGAATCAGGAATACAACTAAAAAATCCCATGAGCTTTATACTAATTAGAGAGACTCCTAAGTGAACATGTTGCATCTCAGAGCTATTCTCACTTAATGTTTTCTTTATTATGAGAAAGTTTATAGGCTAACCTCAGGAATTATGTTTATTTTTAGGAACTACTATATAAGTACTGTTTCTCTATCAATAACTATTAAGAAGAAACAACTTCTTAATGGTTTGCTGATTTAGTTGACACATTCACTCAGTGTGGATAAGAACCAACCACTTTAATTTAAAACCTACACTCATTTGCTAAACTTCATTAAATAATTTCAAAATATCACATAGAATACTACTGCAGAACTCACAGTAGAAAAAAAAAGCAGCCTACAATTTCAAAAAACCAAATCTGCCATGGCATTTATGATGACATGATATTCCCTTTATTTTCTTATAAACAACAAAGAGGGGAAGGGAAAGGAAGGGGAAGAAAAGGAAATGAAGAATAAAAAGGAGAAAAAAATTGAAATATTCCCACTGTAAGTCATACTGGGAATATTCAAACAATAAAAAAGATAAGTACTAGTCACACAGGAAAAAACCTAAAATTGTTGAAGAAAACAAAAAAATGTATTTCAGTGCAAACTCAAAAGCATTTCAGCTGCATCATTTAAAAGATGGTAAGTGCTTGTCATGAATGGCCTTATGATATGACATAAGGCACAGTACAGAACTGCATGTAAAATCCATGCACCATACTTATAAGTATAACTGATTCAGTAAGTGCAGAAATTAGAAAAATAGCCAAGGTTCAGCTTTGATTAATCTCCAGTTTTTCACCAGGGAAAAAAATCAAAATCAAACCCTGTACATGACATGATGGCTAAACTTTATTCTAGTAATTCCCTAGTAACTGCAAAAAATTTGCTGCAATGCTTCCCTAGTTAAGAAATGTTGCTCTTGCACTTCTAACAAGTATGCAACTTCTTCAAAAACATGTTGGCTTGCAATTTTGGAGCATATTGTCACTTTTTTACTGGCTCATCTTCAAAAAAGAAGGGAACCATTGCAGAAGATGAAATAAAATTTTAACAATGGTGCAGTTATAAGCAACTCAGTACTGGCGTGCCTGTTACAATTGCCCATTAAAACACAAACCTTGATACCGTCAGCAAGGCAAATGAATTAGCAAAGAAATCAGCTTATTAAAATCAAGTCCCAATAAAATCTATCGGCACACATCTCAGTGTATCAAGGGTGCATCTATTTCCTTTCAACACTTCTAACAGAAGACAGTAACTTAGGATCGTATTACAATACAAAGGGCTTTCTTAGACTTATCTACCCTGTACAAAATAACCATATAGCTTTTAGGATAATGAACATGACTTTTCATCTACCAACAAAATTAATATGGGATTCTACTTTAGCTTCTACAGACAAAGCACTGAAATCCATGCAACAGCACTTCTAGCACAGTTTGCTTATTTAGACAAAATGGAAATTAGCTTCAGAGAACTCCAGTAAACCATGAGAAGACAGAGTAGAAGAAGAAAATAGAAAAAAATAAAAGATTGCAGAATAATGCAGAATTATGTTTCTGTTTCATATGCAGGTGAGAACACTGAAATGTGGAGTCAAGAGGCTTTCCCAGTGTAAAAAGCTGTAAAAACATAAGCAAGGATGAAGGGATTTTGCTCTTTGCTTTTCTATACTCAAGCTATAATTCAAATTGTACAGCAAAATTACAGATGACTTATTGATTTTTTACTTCTATTTAACTAACTTTCAACTTGAATTTTGTCAGGAAAACATACTTGCCAGTCAGCCTAAGTATTACAAAACAAAATTCCAAGAAAAGACCTTTCAGAGATCAAGCATGTCCCAGTATTACAATTTCTGAATGACATTAAAGGCATTTAAGAAGGAGATTCTCAAATCTGCCTTTAGAAGCAAAGGCAGATGTAGGTAGAAAAGACTCCAAAACTAAAATTCTCAAGCTGAAAGAACCTAACATAGGAAGTACTACCGGCTACTAAGCACTAGTAACTTGTAAGTACTACCTGCTATTGGATGAGTGGGAAATGGGTAGAGCATTTCTTGTTGCACAGATGTGATGAATTGTTTGGTTTTAACTCAATGAAATGGTTCTAACCCTCAATGAAATTACATATCATGTTGCTACTTTGGAGTGACTAGAAAAACCATTGTAAAGTTTTCATTAACACATGCTTTACAAGCCATAGGAAGTAAATGAAAATGCTGTTGGCTCTTTCACTTAACCAGCTGCACACACCTTACCCTTGAGCACAAACTTGTTTTTTGCTAAGAAACAGACTTACAAAAACTTCCTCATTATTTAGGCTCTCATCTAAAAAAAAATAAAATCAGTTGCTACAGAGATTGCTCACTTAAAAAAAAAAAAAGTTAACAAAGCCAATCCTTGTCTATCTTAATCTACAGGCGCTCTGAAATAACACAGAAACACGTACTGCTAAAAGCTGGGCTACTTTGCCATGACTGGAATGTTTAAATATACTATGTTCATTCTCCCAACATTTGAGTAAAGGGAGATCCTCCCTTAAGCTCTGCCTGACCAAGGCCAAAATAAACAGCGACTTTTGATCAGCATCTAGATAGGTGGGTTTTTGTGCCCAAATCCCATGAACTGGCTCCAGGGGAGATTTTGGGAGTCCAGAAGGCAGGATGACCTTGTTTCTTTCACAGAAGTGTCATATGCAAACACAGAGGAGAGGCAAGAACTTGTGCCTACAAGAGGAAGAGCTCCCACTTCATGTGTGCGTTCTTCTGGAGGTGAGCTGCAGGCTCACCAAAAGAAAGGATGGATGAATTTCCTGTGACCTGCGCTAGCACTTCAGGGAGGTTTTAAAGCATTCCAATACCACCCATAAAAACCTTGCATAAGGGCATTAAAACTGACGACAAAGTAGATTTTTCAAAGACTACGAGTAATTACAACAGCTTTACCCCAAGCCCTTCGGTTAGTGCTCCTGCCTGAACTAGTGCGCTACGACTGAAAGACAGGAGGCACAAATAATCCACAAAGACCTGTCCTTCCCACATCACCATTCAATCTCTTCTAGCATTCATCATCCACTGTTCTCACGCTCGCAGATCCTCAGTTTGGAAAGCCCTGCTGTACGGCCGGGAAGGGGGCTCCGCTGCGAGCCGCCCCGGAAAGCGGCACAGCCCCGGCAGACCCGCCCGGCTGCCCTCGGCGGGGCTGCGGGCAGCCCACGGCAGCGCCGACCCCGCTCTGCCGGGAGAAGCAGGAAGCGAGCGCGGAGCTGCTGCCGGCCGCCCTGCCCCGACACCGGCCGGCCCGCCCGCGGGGGACACCGCGATCCCCGGCCGGCGGGGGCAGCGGGGCGGCCCGGCCGGGGCGGCCCCCTCCCCCGCGTTACCTTCCCGGTACTTCTTGCGCAGCCGCCGGTGGACGCTCTTCACCACCCCCGACAGCTTCTCCTGCTCCAGCTTCCGCTCCTGCTCCGGGGGTGGCGGCGGGGCGGCGGCGGCCCCGCCGGGCCGGGGCTGCGGAGCGGCCTCCATGGTGTTCCCGCTGCTCGCCGCGCACCGCCCGGCCCAGGGGGAGGCGCGCGCCGGGCCGGGGCTGCGCGGGGCGGGCATGCGCGCTCCGCCCCCGCCGCGCGGGCCGCCGGGACATGGAGTCCGCGCGCGGGCCCGCCGCCCAGTGGCCGCGCCCCGCGCTCCCGTGTGCGCTCGGCGCCGCGCTGCGCCGGCAGCGGCCCGGGCTGTGGGACGGGTTATTGCCCACTGAGCTTCCCATCCGCGCGTCTGCAGCGGGGCACTCCGCCGTGCCGAGCAAAACAGTGAGGCGGGAAACACAGGCATGTCCGGGGCAGTGCGGCTTCCCCTGTAGCTGTGTGCCTCGCCCCGGCTGGCAGCCTCCCCGAGAGACCCCCGAGAGAGCCGGCCTGGAGCCCGTCTGGCGCGGGGTGGCAAAACACATCCCCCACCTACCAACAACCTTGCGGAAAAAACCTGAATTCAGAACATACTCGAGCAAACCTGGGCGGCTTCGTGGCCGTGGTGTGGGCGCGGGCGCTTGAAGAACACAAATTTTGTTCAGCTATTTTATGTGTTCATGGAGCTGCTGGGCCTTTTCTCTTTGCAGCCCTGTTTCTGGCATCCTTTGGGTGGAAAGGCGCTGCCGGAGCAGGAGCAGCACCTGCAGCCAGCAGAGCTGCCCCTCGCAGCGGGCACCTCCGGATGCTGCTCTCTGTGCCCGGCTGCTGCCCCTCCCCAAACCCAAAGCACTTCAGTTCTCTCTGTTGGTAGCTGTTGGAAATAGATGGACAAAACCAGTCCTTACGAGATCATGGCAGGGAAATATGGCATGAAGCTGCTTGTTTGGCATGGCCAGAAGCCGCTAATTGTTTTCTTTGAAGATGTTAAAAAACGTGAAGGGCGAAGTTGCGGCTACAATAAATCTGTGCCGAATCCGACAGTAGGTAGGGGTGAGATTTCATCCTGACGAGGAGTCTGTGACACACGACTTTGAGCAGTGGGATGTATAACAGGTTCCTATCAGCACCGTGATGCTCCTGCCAGAAAAAAAATTACAGCCAATCGCAGAACACAGTGGTTTTCTGCGTTTCTGATAAAATTCTTTTGAAGGTGCAATTATCAAGGCAAAAGGCTAATGTCCAAAGAGCAGGTTTGCATTGTTACTAACTGCAAATTCACCCCTTGTTCACTCACTCTGAGTGAGGTACACAAATACTGATTTCACCCATCACCTTGAAGTGCCCATGTAATGCTCAAAGGTGCAACTTTTTCTGTGCTGATATTTTTTCGAGAGTGTTTAAACAACTTCTTTATATTTTGGATCTTTCATCACTATGTGTTATGTATTTTATTGTATGAGTATTTCCATTTTGTTTTGTTGGGTGGTTTGGTTTTTTTCTTCAAAAACAGGAGAATAATGGAAGGAGAATTTAAACTAATATCAGCAATAAGAAAGAAAAAAATCAATGTAGTGACTGAGTTTTTCCTTTAGTTATGTTTTCCTTCCTAAGTTCTGAAACTGAAGTAAGTGATCATGTGTTAATGAAAAAAACACACCACTGTATATTAATTTTACTTTGATTTTGAAAACATCCAAGAGTCATTTTCTAGTGTGGATTATTGTATTCCATACCAAACTAGTTCAGGAAGTTAAATCTGAATCAGAAATAAAACTTCATGCTGGGGCTAATTATGTCTTTCTGAAATATTTTTATGTCTACTTTTATATGCAAGTCCACCTAAGAAGGATTAAGATGATGTAAAAAGAGATTACATTGATAATTACTGGGACAGGGAGCCTACATTGTGGTTAATGTTCTTTACATTTTTCCATTGTGTAGGATTTGGGGAAGCACAGGCTGAGGAGGAAAAGCATGAGCCAGTGTTCTGTGTGTGGCATCATACCAGGAGAGCACTGAGGGAGGCATCTTGGAAGAGTGGGAGTATCAGAGTGACAGAAGAGAGATGGAGGCATTTGGAGGATGCCTGAAAAATACTGCTGTGGCATCAACACTCCCAGTCATGAGCCTCCAGACTTGGAATGTAGATTGCACAGTCAAAATATGAGTGTGTGTGTGTGATTTGAAGAATTGGAAATCTACTTGCAGAATGGGAAAACTGGACTGAAATTATACTTGTGTGAAATATACTCTCTCAGAATAATAAGTTATTATTTGAATTATGTTATCACTGTTGTTTTTCAGTTCTCAAGGTTTCTTTCTAAAACTAGCAAAGTGGGTTTAAATACAAAGTAGTTTTAAATTTTCACAATGAAGTAACACAGAAGTTTAGTTTCAATAAGCATGTCAAGTCTTTCCAGCCATGAGAATTAAAGAATATGTGATGAAGAGCCATTGCAGTCACAAGACACACAGATATTTTCCCTGGAATAAGTGATGGTGCTTCCCTGGAGTGCTGCATGGAAATATTGGTGGACAAAGGAGTGGACAATTAAAGCAGGACTGGTTCTCTAAGGCCTGATGGAACTGATGTCCCAGTGCTCTGACAGGATGGAGAAAAAAACATGTGTGATCTATACATTTCTTGAACACATTACAGGAAGACTCAAGGAACAAATTAAGATGAACATAAATGTATTTGTCCCTGAGGCATAAGAATAGAATGAGCAAGAAGGATGCATGCATTACTCCAAGGGGATAAAAGCAGTAAACTACTCGTGTCCTGATAGAGGTGATGGAGTTTCATTCTCTGGGAAAGAATGGTTTTGAGCAGCTGGACTTACTACCTTGGATGTAGAAAATGGATTAATGATCCTCTATGTGTTAGTTACTTTCTAAATAAATTAATTAATTTTAAAAGCCAATTTAGGGAAAACTAGTTTCTTTTGACATTTCTGAAATATTTTAATGCCCATCACTTTTCATGAATAACATTGGAATCAAAAGTCTTGGTTCAAAGACTTGGAGGAGGAATAATGACAGCACTTTCCAGTACTTGTGTGGCTGGAATATTCACAGAGGATGTGGGAAAACCAGTTCACATCTCTGCTCTGCCCACAGGGATCTGAACCCACATCTTCCCCATGAGATTATATGAAGTGGAAGTGCTCTGCCTTCCTGAGGGAAGGGTGAAAGTAGCCTGTATTTTCAGTCTTTCTCCCAGTGAAATTGAGGAGGAAAAGTAATATGGAAACTTTATGAGCTGTGACTCAGCAACGCTTTGCTTCCATCTTTTTCAGTGGCAGTTTTGACAATCAAGTCTCCCCAGCCTCTTCTGTCCTGTGTGATGACATCATCATAAGAGTCTCTAATGCAATGCAATCTGCAAAAATATTACTGAAAGCATGTGATTGTTTTAATGGAACCTGAAACACGGTGTGATTTAAAAGGAATAAAATGTTCTTTGTTAGATGTGGAAATGGTTTTGCTATATGTATCTGAATGGCAGACAGGCAGCACTAGAATGTTTGGGTTGAAATTAAGATTTTCTTCTTCATTAACTGTGGAGTCTTATAAGCCATGAAAATAACATAATATGGTTTAAAAAGTGGGAGTCCCATCCCTGAATTTGTACTGATGCAGTTATTTAGAATTGGTCCATTATTGCATTCTCCAGACTACACACTGCAGTAATTTAGTAATTAAAGTTACATAGTAATTAAAACTGCTACCCCATAACAATAATTTTATAACTACAGATCTTGGATTCCATTTCTGGAGACTGACACCTTTAAAAGTAAGTACACACCTAGTAGTCCCTTTACTTAGTACCCTGTGTATTTTACTGGAAAAAAATAGGCGTGATATTGACTTTGGTTTGCATCTGAAGTCCCAATATTTACATAAATAAACATTTTGCCTTGGAAAGCAGAGTATTTTTCTACTGCAGGACAAATTAAAGTTGCTCCTCAAGTGGTTAGAGACACCCAGCTTGTAGAAGGGTTAAAATACTTCCCAAATAGGGGCTCATTCTGGAATTTAATTAACTATCTTTAAGATAATGAGAATTAGATGGTGATAAAAGTTTTTATTGATTGAAATTGTGTCTTTTACTTGCTAGCTTGTGTTGCAAAATGACAGGAATAGTTTTAACAGCAGCCAGCATTTCTGATGAACAGTACATTCTCTATCTCTGTTCTGGCCAGCCGGTAGTGTCTGTCTTTGTCCGTGAAAAGGTGTCGCAGACATCTTTTCATTAAAAATCCTTTCTTAGGATTTTTCTTCCAGAGAAGCTGAGAAGCCTCAGGAACAAAATGTAAACAATGGTTATCACAGGTGTGTCTGTGATTGCCCCACCTTGGATGTTTACAATTAATGGCCAACCACAGCCCAGTTAGCTTGGACTCTGTCTGAGACACAGACCTTTGTTATTCATTTCATTCTATTCTTAGCCCAGCCTTCTGAGGAAAACTTTTCCTTCTATTCTTTTTAGTATAGTTTTAATGTAATGTATATCATAAAATAATAAATCAAGCCTTACGAACATGGAGTCAACATTCTTGTCTCTTCCCTCCCCTGAAAACCCCTGTGACCACTGTCACAGAAAGGAGCTGTTTCTTTTGACACAGGAGGGAAAAGTTATGAATTTGTAAGTCCCTTCAGACTATTACTTGTGTAATTGTAAAGTGGGAGTTAAATTTCAGGCAACTACTGAAATGTGTACTGAAAAGCAGCAAAGCACTTTATACCTAAATTATCCTGGATGTTATGTGCATGAGTAAAAAGTAAAACAAGCCTCTAATGCTGAGAACAGACAATGCACTTTTTGATAATTGCTGTATTCATTGCAACTCCTTTCAACATGAGCATCACAAACATACTTAATGCTCTAGTAACAAAGATGATTAATAATGATGATAATTTTTTGAAAATCAATCCTAAATTCCCTTAAAAATCGGTTGGTTTTTTAAAATAGATTTTAGTCTGAGCACATTCCTGTGTTATTTGGAATGTATGAATTATTCAATAACCAGAGCTGGTATCATGATAACTTTAACAAAGAGTACTAGCCACTCTATCTTGATCGAGTTTCTTAGCTGGTTTCTTGCTGCCATGAAGGATTAACTCAGAAAATCACTTCGATTTAGCAAGAGATGTCAAAACATCCAGCAGGTCTAACTGGTTTTCTTCTAGTGTCATTCAAAATAGTATGTGGTTTTAGCACAGGTTCATGTTTCTGTCAGCTGCTATCTATAAATTTGCAGTATAATCAATTCAGACATAGTAACTTTAAGAAAGTTTGGTACTAGTACAAAAACTTTTATGTTCAATTGTTTGTGTGTCTGCGACACCTAATAGTCTTAAAGACCAAGACTAGATAGTCTAAAGTCAATTTTTGGGATTAAAATTCCAGCCTTCCTATATGGGTCAGGTGTGTATACTTTTAGTACCTCTCAACAGCAATATAGCTGTTCAGTAGGTCATTTTCAACTTGGGAAATACTGCAGTTTCCTGTAATCTTGTATTGCAGGTATGATAGCCTGACTCATAAACTATGACCTCAAAGTCTGATTGGAGTAGTGTATGCTAAAAAATTGCACAGGGAAAGGCTAAGGTTCATATGAATTTTTGAGTTAGGAAAACAACTAAATTTGTGAGGAATAATCTATTTCTGTGATGCTGTATACAGATCAGGGTATGCTGTGTCATTTCACTTTTCTCCTTCTTTCCCCTCCTAAGTCCTGGGAGGGCGTGGGAGAAGATATTTTAGGTATCTTTAGATATGACCTATAAAAGAAATACATCTCTAGAATGAATAAAGTGTTCTTGTCTGTTCCAATGATTGCCCAACTCCTTTAAATCTCTCCTGCCTCTTGAATGCTGTCATTTGGCTTATTTGGGACTCTACTAAGTTCAAGTCAATTTTCTGCTAAGCAGATGAGAGAGCAACAACAA
Source organism: Ammospiza caudacuta (assembly GCF_027887145.1). Classification (NCBI taxonomy): domain Eukaryota; kingdom Metazoa; phylum Chordata; class Aves; order Passeriformes; family Passerellidae; genus Ammospiza; species Ammospiza caudacuta. The sequence continues at coordinate 51,887,332 of NC_080597.1, forward strand.
AGTCTATTCATACAACATCAAACAGAGCTTTATCTTCAGGACAGCATATTGCAGGCAGTATGATACACTTCAGGAAGAGCGAGGAATGACAAAGCTCTAGCTTGTCCTGCACACATGGTATTTGGTTTGCGCACAGATCATGTGCTAGGCTTGGTTAAGTCTGGCCTCAGTGACAGTAGTATCTAAGATGTTATCAATAAAATTAAAAAGGCTAGTATTCGCTTCATCATTTTGAAGGAGTCTAAAGAATGGTGGTAGGAAAAATGAAGTAATTAATATTAACGCTGCTTCAGAAATTTTGACTGGAAGAACACATAGGTTTGCAGTAATTTTCCCGTATGAGCACCACAGATAAATATTATCTGTTTGAAGAATAGTTTCTTTTTATTTCTCCAGAACATCTAAAAAAATGTCTGTGACACAAATAGCATGAAGTGAGCATCCTCCACACTAGATTTTGTCAAAAATTTATCTCCATTACTATGGCTTAAGAATGATCTGAGAGCAGCTGCCCTGAGGTATGAATTATACTACAAACTGTAGAAGAAGAAGATGGCAGTTCTGAAACGCTTATTTAAAGCTAGGTAGAGTAGTGATAAAATTAAATAACCATTTCAATTTATTGAGGATACAATGATAGACTGCTATATTTAAAAAGATAGGAAATACAACAGAAAAGTACTGTAGCAGTTACTGAAGACATACATTTCTTACAAGTGCTCAGATTTTAGTTAACATTTAAAGTCTTTCAGATTTCTGCCTGGTAAAACTGTTGATATCCTCTCTCTATGTGTAAAGGTGTTCCTGGACATTACCCATCTTATTAATGCCTAGAAAAACTTTAGATTGGAAAATACCTCTTATTTCATCAAATCCAACTATTAACCCAGCACTTCCATGTCCACCACCTAGTGATGTCTCTAAGCACAACATCTACATATTTTTTCAGCTCTTCCAGGGGCAGGACATCTTGATTTCTTCAGAGTTGTGGTTATCTAGTGAATCCCTTGTCTTTACAGAAAATATGTTCTGCTTTTCAAAAGAGGCTAAATTTTGCTGGGGATCCAGTATTGAGGTCCTCACATTTGCTGTTTCACATGTTGCTCAAAACATATTGCATGTAACATTCTTTGTCAGAAACGGTTCCAAAACAGTGCAAATGCTCCTTACAAATGTTGAGAACTTCATTATAGGGACATATTATAAAGAATGCTTGAAAAGTAAAAATATCTGTTTTGGCTACTCACTTCTCTGCACTGGTTGTCAAGGAGAAAACTTCATTTTGGAAGCCATTATGACAACATACTACAAAACAGATACAATTATAACATGGGAGGTAATGTAAGAAGGTTGTAAGAACCAGAGACAGCCCTCCTGCTTGCTGAAACACGACAGGTGGACTTTTGCTGAATTACTCCTTTAAATCCAGGAGAAATAGCTGTCAGCTAGCAGGACGTATTCTCAGCAGGAACATAATTTCATATTATAAAGTTAAAGTATTTGCCTCTTTCAGAGCCTGACATGATCAGCAAAATGCAGCCTGTGGCTTATCACACTGCCTGACAGGGACTTGAAGCATTGATGTCCTTGCTTTTTTAGAAGGTAGAATGGTTTCCTGCAGGCTTTTCTACATAAATAGAAACAGTATTTTCTTAGGAGACATAGAAATAATTCTTTTTTTGAAACAGCAAAAAAAGTAATTGTGGCCAATCTTCTGAAATAACTTGTGAGCTTTCAATTTCTGTTTGTACTCAATAAGGTGAATTTTACCAATCATTACCTAAAAGGTCCCTGAACCAGAACTAGAAGCAGAAGCAAAAATCTATTTTAAAAATAATATTGAAGCCAGTATTTTTTTAACTTCTTTTTCTTTTTCTTTTTCTTTTTCTTTTTCTTTTTCTTTTTCTTTTTCTTTTTCTTTTTCTTTTTCTTTTTCTTTTTCTTTTTCTTTTTCTTTTTCTTTTCTTTCTTTTTCTTTTCTTTCTTTTTCTTTTCATTCCTGTGTGAACAGGTGGGAGGAAATTTTTGCTTTAAAAATATTGCCGATTGTACATTCCTTTGGTAAAAGGCTACATCCATTTTTTTACCATTCAGACTGAAGTCTAAAGACTAACAGATATATCAGAAGATCTGTCTGACCTTACAGTTGTTGGAGGGTTGTCCATGTGAGTAATTATTTCTACATAATCAGCTATTTCAAAAGAAGTTGCCTGTGTAGGACAAATAGAATTCTGTTGGCCTGTGAAGGCTCATTTATGAAAGAAGAATCTCAAAAGAGGTGGAATGTGAAAGACATTGGATTTAGTATGGACACCAGTCATATTTAGATCATGTTTGGCGAGTACTTAAGGGGTCACTTGTATTTTCACCTTGTTCTCAGATCCAGCATTAGGCATCCTATGAATCCTTGTTGGCAGGTTTTTTTTTCCAGGCTACCTACAAATATAATTTATTCTATGGTCTTAACGTTCCTTAGGATGCCTAGGATTACCCAGGACAAAAATGCATTCTCAGTTACGATTTCTGCCTGAAGTTTTTCCTTAATTTTTGTACATAATTTGTGGTGGCCCAGCTGTTACTTCACAAATAATGGAGGAGAAACCTCTGAATGAGAGACAGCTGTGAACAGCAGCTTCTCTAACCACCCCAGTGTAACCTGCAGGAGACCGAGCAGTGAGAGAAACAGGACAAATGGCCATTGTACTTCAAATTCATACCTGACTTGTTAGTTTTGCAATAGCTGTTTCGTGCAGATGGTCATGAATGGGACCTTAGCCAATTTTGTTTTGCTGGAAGAAACGTTTGCTTCTGGGGATAGAATGGGTCTGCCAACATTAGCAGTTAAGAGCACTACATAAATGTTTCTGTGATGTGAATTGCCCTTGCCTGTGGATCTCCTACACTAGATCTTCTGTAAGTTACATTACTTAAGGCCTTTGGAGGACAGGAACTAGACTTCTTTCTGAAGAAGCTTAGCTGGAAATTACAAAGAAGGGATTTTTCTAACACACCCTAAAGGTAATAGGAACATGTAATCTTTGGGCTATTGGGAAGGAATACAGAGGCTGATCCTGTTACTATTTTGAATTGTATTTCTTCAATTTCCTCTTTTATCCTGAACAAGAGAAATACCAACACAAGGGTGAACTTTTAAAGCTCTTAGTTGCTGAGATTTCATTGCTGGGATTTCCTTTTTGCAATCTGATTTACTTTGTGAGATTTTTGAATCTATGAAGAGAGAAACTTTACAAAATGCCTGTTACTGTTACAGGGTAAGAGACTTTCAAAAGACTTGGCTAATATTCACTGAGTCACATTTCTAATAGAATTTTATATTAAACAAATTATCTTCTAAATTCTCTCCACTCTGGGATACGTGCTCACTGACTGTAATACTTGTTGTTCTGATATATCGAGTTGCCAGATCATCTGTGAATGTTTCTGAGACTCCTCTTCCTGAAGAACCTGGCACCTAAATAAAGGTGACAAGCAAATGACTATAGTCTGAGGTCTTCTTTTGCTGCTGGGGATTGCTGAATTCACATGTGCTTGCTGGGTCTTGGAGATGACTGACATTTGCAGCCACCACTTCTGACAGCAGGTGCTTATCAGGTCTAAATTTGATTCTCTCAAAGTCAGGAGCAAGACTTGGGTCAATATGGTTAATAGGTGACTTGTGATCACTGCATATACTAAAATATATACCAATATACAAATAACTTAATTAATTAGTAATTGTAACAAATAATATATAATTAATATAATTAATTATATATTACTCATCAATTATGTAACATACTAATATATACAATATACTAATTATACTAATAATATAAGATATACATACATACATATATATATATATATATATATATATATATTCTGCATATACTCTTTTTACAACAGTTTTACAAGCAGTTGGCTCCAGAATAATGTAATCAGTCTTTTTTCTAGCACAAAACTGGTAATGGCCATTAGATCACATGCTGGCATCTGGTGTGTAAATGTGTAAATCCTGATTGATAAATAGGCAAAATAGCTTCACTGTTTTGGAAGAGGCTGCAATTGTGGTTGCAGGAATAGTAGTCAGTATGTTCAGAGGAACTATATTTTCACTTAAGTCCTTCACTGTTTCTTGTGTGGTTTTATAATTTCACATTGGTAGAAGTAAGTGCAAATTTATTTATAAACTTATAGAGTTGTGCCCTTAAATAAGAAGACCAGAAGAGATTGCAATCAGAAGAGATTTGTAAACAGAATAAAACAAACAAAAAAATACCAAGCTAATTTTTTTATCTTATATACAAATTATTGGCACTTTACACTGTTTTCACCTTTCCTGTAATTGTGTTTAATGCGGTCATGAGTGCTACAAGAACAACTTACCATAAATCAGTTTTTTGGTCTTGATACTCTATAATAATTTCTGACTCCCAATTTTCTACTTTAATTGCAAGTAATACTTCATTTTTGAAGAGTACATAGTTTGAAATGGTAACTTTAGCCTAGTATTATTTAAAAAAACCCAAAATTTACAATGGGACATGACTGGAAGTGACCTAATGAACCACAGAAGAAGAGCAAAAATTAAAACTTATATTAAATATCTGTCTTTCTAGATTTCACCAGACTTACTTTAAATTTATAGACTAAGTGAATATAATACTTATGAGACTGTAGTTTCACAAGGATTTTTTTGATTTATACTGGTGAAGCTGAATTATAGTACTTGCAGATCTCCTGTAAGTAAAAACTGTAGATTTCTTACCAGCTTATGGAAAGTGACCAAAAAAATACAGTAGAGACAGAAAACAGAGGAATAGAACATTTTTCTAAAGCTCAAAATGTGTTTAAAATAACAAGAGATATTATTGGAAGAGTGGTCTGCAATCAGAAAGAAAGAGTTGCAAACTGTTTTCTAATATGCTGTAAAAATTTGAGAAATGGAAACCAAGAGGAGGAAAGATCCCATGCCAGGAATACTATTAAATCCAATCATCCAGATGTGGTCAATCAGACAACACAGCAAGGGCAAACAGATCAATGGCTCTATCTTCAAATGCAAACATATGTGTTTATTTACCAACATCTGCATCTTTAAGATAATCATAAACTCCTTTCACGTCAGTTAAAATTCCAAGTCTCATTGGTGTTGCCTCTTTTTTCCCTTAAACAATTACTTTTGTATTCACTTATTTTGCCCTTACCTGACCTTGAGCAGGGACAGGGACTGGCTGCCAGAAAGGAGGCAACCGCTGATATCCTGCAGCTTTCCTTAGAACTTCCTGTAGGAAGTTCACAGAACTCATTCTCTTTCATGCCAGAGTCACAGATTCAGACCTATCCTAACTGGAATGAAAAAGGAATTAATTTCTTAGTGGTTTTCAGTAGCTTCATATCTGTCAGGGACAGTTTCAAATGGACAAGTGCCTGCCTGGCAGCTGGGTCACTACTGGTGTCTGCAGGCTGGTCTGGGGGTGCTGAAGAGGGACAGGTCATCCTACTTATGTGCAACTCTGAAGTTTGCTGCTCTTAAAACTGAACTGAAGTCGATTTGAAGTAGGGAGTTAGCCTAAGTGAGGAAGGGTCTTCTTAGGAAGGACTGTTTCAGCACATAATAAAAGCAACTCTTTTTACAAAATATTTTATTCTTTAATATAAAGAAGGGAATCTTCAGGAAAGAGGAAAGTGTGCTGCCACTTCCTGAGCCATTTTCAGAATGTGGGAAAGAAGGATGCATTTCAGGGTACGAACCTAAAAGCTTCCACCAGCCCTGCATTTAATATCAAGAGTCACTTTGGTCCTTGTGTTGGTGAATTCATCAGGGAAACTTCCAGTTATAAAGCTGCACAGTGTAGAGATGGTTGTGTTTAGCCTTGAGCTGTGCAAATCAGGCAAAAGATGCTCTTGTTCTGCCTGGTGTGCAAGCAGTAACACATTGGGTGCAGTAAAGACTAGAAAACCCAGATTTGTCATTCTTAAGCTTGAGAAATTGTGTAAATGCTTCTTAAATTATACTTCTTGTGAAACAACTTGTTTGAAAACACATAAGTGATATGATTGGTCTTTATGAAGATACTGTCTACAGTAAACTCACCCTCCCACCACCTCCTCCTCAGAATCTAAGTATTGTGCTGTTCATTTACCTGGGGGAAGAAAATCAGCTGGAGCCACAGCTGCACTGGAACAGATGTGACAGCCATGCTGCTCCTTGCTTTTACATATGTATGAAAAAATCCTATTTACATGGAGAAGCAAGACACTAGTATGGTGGTGTCTGAGCTATGGAGACTCAGCACTCATGGATGAAATGAGTGAAATTAAATACAATCAAACTGTGTGTGTCTAGTAAATCTAAAGCAAGTTTAGCTGATACACAAGTGCATCAGTTCTGGAAGACACAAGTGGAGATTTAAACCCAAATCTTTACAGCTAGACCTTGTCTTCCCTTTACTGAGGAAAAGTGTGAATGTGAGCAGCTTTCTCCAGGTGTGTAAGCACTGTGAAAATGCAGGACACTTCCAGGGAAATGTGCCATCAGTGCCTCAGTGATTGTGTGCAGTTACATTATATAGTAGCTGGACAAAAATGAGTTAATTACAAAATCATACTCAAATCCTGTGTCCTGCTTCCTACAAGCAACCTCTGCCTTTGTTCAGTCTTTAGGTTTGGTTTTAAGTTAGAAGTCACAAGGAAAGTTGCAAATTTTGGGGAATTTAGCTGCTAGAGAAGTATGAGAACACACACATCATATATTTTTCTGGCTTGAAGTAGGTAGGTGTAAAAGGATCCAAAGGCACTCTGAGTTCTGGGAAGAAGTCTTGGGAGAGACTCAGCATGCTGCAATTCAGAGCAGCTGTGGGAGATGAGAATGCTGGAATTTTCTCAACCTGCTTTCTCGTCACTTGGTTTTTAGCTGCTTTGCAAAGTCTAAGTTTTGGTGATTGCTGTCCTCAGCTGTCCTTGGCATTGTCTTATTGATGAAACTTCTAGGAAGAAGCCAAGCTCCCTCTCTCTGTCTGCAGTTACACGGCTCAGGTCAGGGCTCAAAGGCGAATTCACTCAATGCTGACAGGAGCAGCATGCAAGGAGTTCATTACTTGCTGTGAGTCACCCACTCAAGCTGCCAGAGAGAAAAAGATCTTTTGTATTTTCTGCCTTCTCCTGGCTCTTGTTGCTGTTGTGAGACAGGAAAAACAAAACATTCTTTGACTCTGTTTTTATTTTTAGATGAGTTTTCTCCTCTTGCCTTATTCAGTATTTGACATCAGTAAAGCACTGTGATACAATTGACTTTCCTACCATTTTAACAGAGAGACCAGATTCCCAGGAATGTTTGGAAAGAACTTGTGGCTGCCATCTACTCCATCTCCTGCTTGAAGCAGAACTTACCTTGGAACTAAATCAGATCAGCCATGGATTTGTCTAGCCAAGTCTGGAAAACTTCCAGGGATGAGGATCCCTTTGCCTTTATCAGCATGTGCAGTGTACCAAGAGTAGAAACAAGCTGACCATGGTGTTTCCTTTTTCACAGGTTTGCTGCTTGGTAGGAATGCAATCAGCAGAAGAGAGACTGCCTTTCCAATCAGGAAGTTAAATGTGCAGCAGTTAAGCTTGATAAAAAGTAAATCCTGTTGTAAACTGGTGTTTATTTTCTTGATTTTCATGAAGCATCAACTTTTAGAATCATGTCAACTGAAAATGTCATCTTACTCTGCTTTATATGTAGGTTTGTGATGTTGCTGATTGCAGAAATACAATATAAAATATAACTTCAACATACTCTAAATTTAATAGCGTAGGGCCCTTGCCAAGCAGAAGAAAGCGGTCCACTTGCCACCAAGCAGGAATTTTCCAGCTGTGAGGGGCTTGGAGGGAAACCAGAGATGGCAACTAAATGCTTCAGAGAGGAGTTGTTAATGAAAAGGTTCTGGAGCAAAGGATAATAATGCAGTAGTTCTTATTTCTACTCTGAGGTGTTAAGAATGGCAGGATTGTGGCAGGTGCTTGGAGGAACATTTAACCTATCCCTAACAGGACTGGAGCCTCTGGCTCATTTTTTTACATGTCCTTCTCTATTTCCTCTCAACAAAGAGGAAAATAGCAAACTATTTTAATGGCAAAAACCCACAGCAAAGGTTTTCTGAGAAGTAATTATAACAGGATTGCTGTGTGGTGGGAGTAAATGTGCTTATTTGCAGTGTGACTAGAGAAGATGGAGTTGGGAGAGTTGAGTAATATTCTATTAGATTGTCTGAATTCCCAAAATTCTGGGTAAGTGTTGACTGAGTTGGTTATTTTTACTAAAGGCTATTTCCTTAATCATAAATTTCAGAAATGCAGAGGAAGACCTGAGGGTGATGGAGAGCAAATGAGACAGGAGTTTACAATGTGATGAAGTTGCAAAAAATTAGTATTGTACCAGATATATAAATAGAACATGACTTTTAAGGACAGGAAAATAATTCTGCTTCATGCAACTTTGCTTACACTTAGGAATGCTGTGTCCCAGCTTAAAAATGATTTTGAAATTTGATGGAATCCTGGACAGCTGACAGTAATCCTGAGGGTTTGGGGAATCATTCCTATGGAATTAAAAAGGAATTTAAGTCTAAAAAGAAAAAAGCTGAGGTTTTACTCTGGTTCCTTATCCTGGAATAACCTATGATATTTCAGTCATGTGAGACTGTTGCTGATGTAAAACAAAGAGGATGTTCTGAAATGAAAACAACTGTCCCACTATTTAATTCTAAATGAGCTTTGGTGATTTTGCCTTCTTTCAAGAGTGGTTTTATGTACCATATTAGGCCCGTGAAGTGTTTCCTGCATCACAGAAAATTGTCACAGATGCATCAATACCAGGATGGTAGTAGGCACTAAACTCCCCCATATCAGCTTGTCTGACGGCAGATCTTAAAAATACAAGTTATTCTTTTCCATAATTTTACAACATGTGAGTTACTACTACTGAGCAAGCCTAAATGAAGAATGCATATTTCTTTCCATCTATAAGCATATTTCCTTCAATTTCCATACAACCATGCATAGAGATAGCAGTATATCAGTCATGAAATGTGCTTTACCTAAAAACAGAGGTCTAGAACTAAGTATAGGAGATGGGTAGAATACTAAAGATCAATATGTTTGCTAGCAATTTGCTTAGGGTAGTAAGATGTTAACATCACGGATTAAAATCAGGCAAAGAGCTGATGATGTAATTAGGAGCTGCCAGACTGAATGCATCTACTAACTCCAAACAGCTTCAAAGTTTTTATAGGCTTTCATGAATTTACACTCTTTACGGTGGTTTTAGTATGTAATGCATAAAAATACTGGATCTGCCTATAACAAGAGACGAACCCCCCCCCCAAAAACCTAAGCTATGTATTTGTCCAATTGCTTTACAAGTAATTTGGGAAAAGCAGACCCTTACCTAGTCTGATTTTACATCTCTAATATGTCTTCTGGAAATCAAAACATCATAGATGCCAAATACCAACAGGATGCCAGGCACATCTGGATGCTGCTTTAGTGAGCAAGTACAGGTTATGTGGCTAATGCCAAGAAAAATATACAGTCTTTAAATTGCATGCTCTTGTTACAGACTTTTGCTCCGAATTCTAAGAGAAGAAGCCAAAAGAAGAATTGATAACTGAAAGCAAAAATCTTTACTTCTAGGCCTAAGTAGTTAGTAAATAATAATCTCTTATTAAATATCCAATGGGTGAATTAAAAACTCTGTTTTTGTGAGAAGTCTCTACATTAGAAAAGAACACTGTTGAAAAGCTGAACAAAGTTTCAATTACTAACTTCTCCTTTTGAGGAGGATATTTTTCCTAAGAAAACAAATATTTTGATTTTTTCAATTATGATTGAACATAATCAATCATAAGCTTTCTTTTATCTTATTTATAAAGAGAAGTAACATTTATGTTAGATGCATTCAAACTCTAATGACATCCTTTTCCCAGCACTACCTCTATTACACACAAGCGACAACAAAGGCAGGGATAATATCATGAAAGATTTACTCCTGGTGATACAAGTGGGAGCTTGCAGAAAGTAAGAATCTTGTTGCTGTTTGGTATTTTGTGTCCTTGAGGGCCTATGCATCACTGCTGGTGGCTGAATCCCAGACAGGGGGGTTGTTCTCCTGACTTCCTCAGTGCTGTCAAAAATGCATCTCATCAAGTGCAGAAATTTCCATGGGCATGTGACCTGTCTTACCTTCACAGTTTTACTTCTCTCCACTAAATAAATACATTAAGTTCAAGGCAACCTTTCTCTTCTATAAGGCCCTTAAAGACATTTTATGGTATACATCTGGTATACATTTGTACCCGAGTATACAGCAGCTGTCAACTCGGGTACAAAGAATCTGACTATCAAAACACAAAAGTCAGGAGATGAGGCAGCACTTTCCTGGACACTGATCCAGGATCACTTCTGATCTCATTACTCTCTGGGCGAGACAGAAGAGGAGCTTGAGGCCTGCCTTCATGCATAAAAGCTCATGGACCTGATTATGAATGAACACATATGCAACTTTTATTGCAAAAAATGGGATGGACACTAAATGACAGATGCTGTGGTTTGTGGGTTTTTGGGTTTTTGTTTGGTTGGTTGGTTGTGGTTTTTTTTTTTGGTTTTGTTTTTGTTTTTTTGTTTGTTTGGTTTTTGGGGTTTTTTGTTTTTGTTTTTGTTTTTGTTTTTGTTTTTTCCTTGTTTCTTATGATAAGAAAGAATGGCACAAAAAATAAAAACATAAAAACTTGAATGGTGCTGAATAACCAGGCCTACTGTTAGCTCCAGTTGTCTTTTCTCAAAGGCGTGGTCCAAGGCTGAAGCAAAGGTCCTGCACAGACATAAACATAAATATCTGCTAAAAATGTAGATGCATCTTTCTCCCCTTCACTGTGCATTTTCATGGGGGCCTTGTGACCTAAGAGGTCAGTTCAGAGGAGGACTGCAAGGTTCTGTTTCTTGGAGTTTATGCCTTTTCATATGATGCAATGAACAACGTTTTCTGAACAACGGCTTCATAGTACTTCCTTGTCCTTTGGCATAAATGGGTTGCCAATATTGAAGCTCTTCTGGCTTCCTTCAATAATTAGCAGATTTTGATAATCCTTGGAAATTACTTTTTGCAGCTCTGCTAGCTTAATTCCCCTAACACAGTATACAAACAGACTTCCACAAACAATTTTTTAACTTATGGTGGCCAAGTACGACTTTGCAACTGGTTCTGTACAACACTAAGCCCTGCATTTGCTCCCAATGAACAAAGTTTGTGCTGTATGCTGAGTTGCTTTTGGTGTTTTGGTTTTCCTCAGCCTCTAATAATGCAGAACTAAATCATCTATGCCTCTACCCATTACCTGGCAATCAACTGAGAAATCAGAGAAGCCTTTTGACTGAACTGGCTTAGCTGCTTACAATACTGACTTTAACCTTAGGCAGGAGTTTCTGTTTCAGGTGTCATCATACATGGGAATATTTAATTACTCCTTCCTTCCTCTGAATGAAAGGTACTTACTAGACTTTTGTGAGTAATGGATATTGTGGGGCAAGCATAAAAACACATTTAAAATTGTTCGGATATACTCTACATTAAATGTATCATTCTGACTAGGAATGAGACTGTAACTTTGGAATGTCAATTGTTTTAATTAAAAAACCATTAAAACTATTCACTTAATTCAAACTAATTGCAATCCTTTCAAGATTTGCCTTTCCACTTGTAATTTCTGATCTCTAAAAATGTTTTCTATCTCTACTGTTCACTTTATCTATTTACTTTAAAGGTATTCGTAAATTAGTGACAGTCCTTCTTATGAATGCTAAAATTAGACATTTGGGGATCATAGTTTGAAAGGGTCTTTGTCTACCTGACATTGATTTTTGAATCCTTTTTTTTGAGGGGGACTTATTTTCAGATTCATTCTTTCAATGGTTGCTCTCCCTAAATACAGAAAAAGCAGTCAAATTCTCTTTTCCCAGTGTGTCATCTAAATGTGACTGTCCTCATGTTTTCTTTTACTTGAATTTGTCTACTTATATTAATGGCTCATCTTCTCTTAACACAGGCTTGGATTTCATGACCCTGTTCAATATCAAATGACTGTAGTAATTTCTCAACCATTGGTAATTTCTGCCCCAATCCTCAACCTATTACTCTTTCACATATGTATGTGGTAAAGCTCTTCATAATCCTCTTTTCTGTTTGCCCAGCATTACTAACATGAATTCTGTTTTTGATGTTGCTCTTCTTGCTGTCCTTGAAATTTGCTTCTCAGAATATAGCTGTTTAAATTCTGAAAATAGACCTTTTCATGTTATGCCAAGAAAACAGTGATCATTTTGATTAGTTCTTCAGAAAGGTGGATTCTCCCTTGCTTAAAATCTTTGATTCCAGGATCATAAAATTTTAGCCTGTGTAACCTTGAAGGTTTATGCTAGCTTTGACTCATGATCAGAAAAAAATAATATGCATTGGAAAATTCACATCTGCTGCTAACTTTCACAGATTTTCAGGGAAAGGAGTGAGGTTTAGATGTTTAATAGACTAGACTAGATAGTCACTCATACACTTTAGGCCTGTGATGATGCAATTATGTTTGCTGTTTTCAGTTGATGATCAGTGAGGCCTTGGAGCTTTTCTGGTATGCAGGTAAGTCCTTGTGTTTTGCTTTTTGAAGCTTTCCATTGTTTCTATTTGTGTAAATGGTATAGTGACATTCTCTGAAGATATGATCCAGTACATTTATTATGCAGTAAGCAAGGCTGTGTGACTTTGCATGCTAAATTCTGTATAATCTTAATGTACTCTATAAAAAACCTCATAATCTAAAAAGAATTGAGATGTATAATGTTGATGTATAATTCATGCACTCATTTATGGAGAGTGCAATATGCACATGCTAGCAGTTTCCTCTGGGGCCTGCAAACTGAATGGAAAATTGTTTTGACTTATGTTCAATGTAGTGTATAGTTTAGTAATTTTCCAAGATAAATCTTAATTGTTGGAGGAAGAGGTGAGTTCCTAGCTGAAGTAGAAAGTAGGACAGCAAAATCTATGTCATGTCAAAGTCAATAGTCCAATCAGAATGCAAAGAGGAGGGACCTTGGAAGTGCTAACCTTGTCAATCATAAAGGAGAACAACCTCAAAATTGAGATTATTCACACAGTGATTATTTAAATGTTATGAGTGTCTTCTTTTATCAAGTGTTTTCAACTCATACGAGCGGTGTCTGACAAAATAGATCAGGAATTCTAATGGATGGTTGGTTGGGAATAAGAGAATAAAATCATTATGTATTGAAATCATATTCATTTACTCTTCATATTTGTGAGACTAATGGGAAAAGCAGATACCAGACCTATTCTAGAACTTATGTAGTATTTTTCCTGGGATTTTTAGCAAGGAAGATATCTATATTATCCATATTTGATTAACCAGATCTTGTGATTTTAAAGGTACATTAGCAATGAGTACAAAGTGTTAACAGGAAGTACCAAGAGAATTATGGGAAAACCACTTGTAAATGTTTGTGGAGCTTTTTATTTCTGTTCTTTTTATTTGTGCTGGTTTTTTTGGTGTTGTCGTTGTTGTTGTTTGGTTTTGGGTTTCTTTTTTTTTTAACTGGCATATGTTGACTTTCCTCAACATTTTGGGGTTTTTAAAGTTTGTAAGTTTCCCTCTGAAAACGTTTTCCTATTCTTGGCTTTTTTCCTTTCTTTGTTAAATTTTCATACTTTTTCCCCCTTATCCACATCCTCTCTTTCCAGTCCTGTCTAGCTACATTACCTTGAGAAGTCCTTGTCTCTGTAGCTCCATCTCTTTGAGGTCAGGCATGACCTTTCTTACCTTTCTTTCTATTGCTCAGTGTTTGTAACAATTCAGAAATGCTTATTTCCTCTATGATTCACATGTTATTCATCTAATGCTCAAGTCAGTTATTAGAGTATGACAAGGGTTTACACTGTTACATTGTTCTGTAAGCATTACATCACCCCAGTGTGGGCAGATATCTCCTCCTGTAGCTGAGGACTCTGGAACAGGAACTTCACTCCTTCAGTCAGCAGCAGAGTCCAGTTGGAGCTGGTCTTGGCACGTATCTCTCCTTCACTGAACTATTACTGTTTATTCCTGTAGACTGAGCCACGTGCTGGTCAGAATAGAGGTCACATATACTTGCAAATGGCTCCTGCATCTTTAGCAGGGAGCATAACAGCCCTAGAAATTTCAAAAATGTTTTCAAGCTGCCTTCAAGTAACAGAGGAGTTGTAGGTCTATACTGCCTGGCTACATGGAAGAAAGCTAAAATGAATTTTTCAGAGAACTGTTCTGTCTGTCAAGTACAGAACATTATGAGAAGATCTGTGCACCCACCTGAAGTGAATTTTAACATTTCTAGGAACTCCAAAGCAGGAGAGTAGCTGGACCTCAAAGATCAGCTCTGAAATGAGCAGTCTGGCTTGGGAAGGCTTAGGGACACCAGGCCCCTCTTGTGTGAGCTTGGGTGAGCTGGTGCTGATGTCAGGCACATCAGCCAGGTTTCTTACACTGAACAGAGTGCAAAAGAATGTATCTCAGTGCTTTGGAGACATATCTCTGGGGAGGTTTTCTCCCAGTTTTGCTTCTCTTGTCATTCTGGGGCATGTGAGGTTAACCACTACAGTAAGCAAAGTGATGGAGTTTAAGAAATAAGATCCCCTCTGTACACATTTCTGTATCTATGGGGCTTCTTTCAACCATGGGCTTTCTTCCTTCTGCTCATGACAGCATGGGCAGCATAAGACTACTGTGTTAGATAAATACATTGGTGGTGCATTAATTTTAATGAGATGATCAGTTTAGGCAGCACATGGCTACCATAACTTGGATGCATTCAGAGATCTGAACGTCTTTGTTGGAGCCCTGTCTGGGGTAGTTACTGTGCCCATGGCAGACAAGAAAGTGATGGCTAAAGCCTGTGTTGGCTCATGGCCAGCTGTGTCAGCTCTTCCAGAACTGCATCCTATGTGCTTCTGCCACTGGGGTAAGCATGAGGGGAGTGAAGGCAAATCTCCCTGCCTGCCAAAGCAGGCACAGCCTAAGTGACTTCTCAGTTGGACTAACTGTCCATTACAAACACACTTTGACACTGGTCCACAACCCTGTTTTCCTCTGAAGGGGAGCATCTGAACATCTGAGTACATGCCTTTTGCATAAGGAAACAGTGGATGGGTAAAACCAGGTATTTCATAGCTGAGGTACCTTAAAACTATTACAATTCTGTGAACATGAATTCAGCCTCTGTCCCATGAAGTAAACAGTTCATGTGTAAATTAAAGAACAGCACAGAAATAAAATAAAAAAAATAAAAATAAATAAAATTAAAAAATACTAGCGGGGAGCACAAGCTGGCAGTGAGCATAATGGACAACGGTGTAACTGCTAGCCAAATCTGCTGCCTGCCCAGGTTCTGTGGGCATTGCTGTGAAGGAGTTTTACAAGGTTTTAGAAGACATTGTAAACTTTTACACTGATGTTCACTTGCTGAAATGTTCAGCAGAGTTTTGGAAGACTTGGTGGACTTCTATAATGAAATCCACTTGTACATGAGGGAAGTATGGGGAAAAAAGCAAGCTATGAAAACCTTAGGCATAGCTGCACAAAAACTGCTTATGAAGTTAAGAAAGGGGGAGAAGTAAACCCCAGACATAGTGGTAGAGCAGAGAGTTATTGAGTTTAGCATAAATAGAATGCTGAAAAGGAGAAGAGCAGGTATTTAATCATCACTTGTCATCTGTGTCCATCACAAATCCTGCTGATATCCTGGACACAGCTTTGTGCCCTATGGCACAGTGGTGGTGCAGTGGGCAGGTGGTGAAGAGCTTTCCCTTCCCTTCCCTCTTCCCTTTCCTCCTCCTCCTCCACCTTCTCCTCCTCTTCCTCCTCTTCCGCCTCTTCCTCCTCCTCTGTGCTCTCCACAGCCGGGGCTCAACCACCTCTAGGCTCTGTTCCCACCATGGCTTTGCTTTTTTCACCCCACAGAGCCAGTATGACAGCCCCACCAACTGGAGTGGCTTTGGCAATGTATTTTCCCACTGTTTGCAGCTCCACCTCCAACAGCAGTTGTCAGACACTCTCTTGCCCCTTTTGTGATCCCTCACACACCCCTGCAGAGTGCTATGGAATACTGTCAAGCAGAATAGTACTTTATACCCACTTTACCCAGACATAGTGACTGTGCAGAAATCACTAAATTCCACAGAAGCAGAGAACAAGTACACAGTGTTCTGAAAAGTAATTAGTCACTGTATGTGAAATATCAGTGAAGCCTTAAAGGGAGAAACTGCTAAATGAATCAGTCTTGAAAAAGTACATCCATTTAATCAAGTGAATTTAAAAATCAATCTGGTTCATCTGGCACAAATCTGTAGTGTAGGTTTCTATCAATCCTTTTAACCCTTGTGTATATCAATTTTGCTCGTGTCAATAAATTACTGATGGTGTGCAGTCATAATAAAGGCCTTAATACCCATGAATTAGGTGCTCCAGTGCCTGAATTCTAAGAGCTTGGAGTAAATTGCAATCATATATTCAAGCATCCAAGCTCCTAGTACAGGCAACAGGAAGAATTAAGTGCCTGAGATGGGGTTTGAACCAGCCCTTGTGCAACAGGAATCTCCTCTGAGTTAGTGATGGGGGATGTTGAGTACAGAGTTATGTCTGAACTTTTTGGAGTTTTAATGCCTAGCCTCAAAAAAGAGGTTGTGAGCCTGTATCAAGAACTCCAACCCATTTTTGGGTGTCTGCAAACACACATAATTTTAGAAGCCTTGCCTTCTGTCTGGTCATGCTTTCTACTTTCTGCATAACAGCTGAGCAGATGGAGCAGTTTCCCAGGGACTGGGAGCAAGCCCAGGGCATCAGCTTTCTCAGGCAGGAAAACTGCGCTGGTTACTGCTGTTTCACCAGGGGAGGCACCTCCTGCCCCTTCTGCAGGTATGGCATGCCAGGGAGCAGGGAGCACAGCCATGAGGTGTTTGGAGAGCAGATAGCTGTGAGTCTAGGGGGGTAGCTCAGAGGTGGGGAGGTTCCCCAAGACAAGAAAATTCTTGTTCCATAGAAAGTCACAGGGTTTTAGCTAGTGAATGTAAACCAACATGCAACACATGATGTTTTCAGGGAACAGGATGTCTGGTTGGAGGCACCTGCCTCTCCCAATGTATAGCACTGATGGTTCTGTGCCTTATCTGAGCTTCCTTTAGAGGCAAGGGACTAAGGACTCATTTTAAAATGGCCAAAGTTTGCTTAGACTGAGGTTTGAGGCCTTGCCTCTGCAGATGTTTGAGGCTGCCCTTTTTTTACATCTCCTTCATGCTCATGTTGTGTTTTCATATGTAAGGTAAACCCTGCTTCTGCATTCAAGTGGCAAGAGGGGGATGTGCAGAAGAGGAAAGGCAAGGCAGGTTGCTGAAATAAGGCTCAGGATTGCCTCTACTTGGCCCCTTGTGCTTCATTTATGTGTATGAAGCAGTGTTCTCTGGGGAAGAACCAGGACTGAAGGGAAAAATGCACAAGGTCAGCCTCATAGTGCACCTAGCAGATCTGCACAATTTCTCTGTGAGAAGGGATGAGAGATTCAAGTGCCAAGTGGAGAGGTTTATAGACTAAAAAATGAGGCATCATTTTGCCTTCAGGGATTATTGAGAGCATGTGCTATTTGACCTCAACAAAGCAATCCTAATGCTGTTTTCATCAGCCTCATGGAGAATTTTGCTTAGAGACCTCCTGGAGAGTGCTGGGTTAGGCTAACGTCTAATTGAGTTACCTGAGTCTAATTCTGTTGTTGTAATTGCCTGGGGGAAGTAGAAAGGGCTGGTTATCAATTAAGATTTTAATGTAATTAATTTAAGAGAGTTTGAAGGGCATATGTAGTCTAAGGAATCTATTTAATTGATAGGAAAACAAAATAAATATCCTCCTGCCTCAAATTCTAGCTGTATTCTCTCTTCAGGGAATTCAGTTTTCTAATTTTGCTTTTGAAAGGTCAGGTTTGTGCAGCCTGCAGGGGGCTGGCACAGTCATGTCACGAGAAGCTGAAATCCAGTCTGCAGCTCTGACTTTCCACAATGAGGGGCTGGGAGAGGAATGGGGAGACACCCTCTCCTGCAGAACAGCTGTAATTCATGTGGCTGCTTCGTGTTACATCAGTGTTTAGATGGCTCAACATCTAATTGCTGTCTTCCAGTACAGAGAGTAACAGAAGAAGAAAACATCTTAGCAGGAGGAAACAGTAAAGACTGATAGATTTCTTTTAGCTTCACAGTGTTTTGTTGAGAAGAGATGAACCGCCTCCTAGAAGTTATAAGGGAAATGTTATGTGAAATTTTTGCTAGGTGACCCCATCCAGTTAATTTTTGTGAACTTCAGCTCACAACTGACCTGAAGTACAGAGTACTACAGTACTACAAGGAGGAATACTAAAATGTGGCAACCCTCCCTGTGCAGATGAAGATTACTAAGTCCTCATGACTGAATGGTTGCTCCAGATATTTGTGAGAATGCAAAAAACCCCAATGAAACAACAGCACAATTAAATATTAAGCAAAATCCTATTTTTCTCTCCTAATTTTTTTAATAAGAGAGAGGATGGAAACTGTTACCTGTTTAAACTGTGACCAAAACATAATCCTGTGGTACATTTTAGATTTGTGTTTGGCCACCCAATAAACAGCTCCTGTACAGGCAGTGCATTCACTGAGCCCAGTAAGTCTCATGCTACTGGAGTGACTTTTGGGATGCTGAGGTTTTAGTAAGGTAGCAGTAACTTTATAAGGAGCAAAATTGCAATGTATAATAGAAGCCGCAGAGTTCAGCTTCCCAGAGTGTGACCTAGGGCAGATGTGTCTGTGTGATCCAGAGGGACTCTGCCTGTGTGACCTGGAGGGCAGCCCATTGTCTGCCCATCTTCAAGAGCCAGGCACTGCTATCAAAGCACAGCTCTGCGTGGGCTCTTAATGGGCTCTTTGAAGCCTCAACAGCAGAGAAGGTGAAGTGCTGCAGCTCCCTCCCTCCTTCTGAAGAAAAGCCAGCACAGCATGGCTCTCCAGAAGTTACATGTATAAAAGTAAAGAAACTGAATAGGATTTTATGGAATACCCTCTTGGAGAGCTCCTGTTTCTGTTGAGTTACCTTATTTGTCACTGCTTTAACTGTAAAGCCCCGCTCTGCTTTTGATAACACTGCTCTGGGCTGCAAGTGGAGAAACCTGGTGTTGCCTCCTCTACCACTGCAGTCACTTCTACAAGCAGAAAGTGATACCTCCATGATGTTCATGGAAATGAATACACAATATGGAAAAAAAACCAACAAAAATTAATTTAACTGCACAGTGACTTAAGATTGGCTGATGCTTTAGTTAAGAAACTCATGCAGCCTATTTCCATAGTGGCTTGGTGGTTTTTCTGCAGAGATGGCAATTAAGTTAGCTAGTAGGAGTAATTGCCAAAATGGAGAATAACTGAATATTGAAAAATATTAGCGAAACCCAGTACTGAATTCCTGTCTTCTCATGGGTAAATTTATGGTCTGATTTATATCAGTGCAATCAAGATGTATAAAAGGTACAAAAAAAAAGCCCAACAAAGCAACATGACAAATCTATTGAAATAGTTCATTTTTTATACTGACTACTGGCAACAAACTACTTACTAATGAGGTTCACAATGTCAATTATTGTTGAAATGAATCCTTGAACAGTTTTGTGTAATGTGTTGAAGAAAATCACAATCTGTTTGCAACATATTTCAAAGCAGAAAGAGACTAAATTAATTTCACATATTATATTTCTTTCCAAAAAGCTCCTGGCCCTAACAAGCATTTCTTACTGGACCTTTTTTTTTTTTTTTCTGGTAAAGGAAGACCTAGCTAAAATAGAAATTAAATAAGCAACTGCAGTGAATATTCTACTAAGTACTTCAATAATAATATGGCTTCTTTCCCATGAGAAATAGATACCAAAATGTTAACATTAAAGACTTCTGTTCTTTGTTGTAACTTTATTCAAAGTATATTCAAAGATAAATCAGCAACTGATAATCCTGTTACAAATTATCATTTTCTGTGTCTTTTCAGTTTGATCTTTACTCACTTATAGCAATTTATTACCTAGGAGTTAAATTATTAGAACTTATTTTCAGAACTGTGAAGGAAAAAACCTATTCTGTTTTCTCTCTAGTCATGCTTCAGCCTTGCAAGTTCAAAAGAACCCTCTGGGTTATATTTGTGCCTGCAGACTTTATGCTGCATGAGAAAATGTTTGCTTGTGTTATGGTGGTGCAAACTTTATAAAGGTCTGAAGAATGACTCCTGGCTTGACTTGCAGTCAAACTTGTGAAGTTATCCTTTCAGTTAACAGCCAAAGCACCAAAGTGCCTTTGGGAATTCCAGTAAGTGCCCACTGAGCACTCAGAGTTTACTTAGAATGGTGTGAAATGTGCATGCCAAAGTAGAAATAATATTATTATGCTTTCGTAGCTTTGTACATAGGTGATGAATTGGGATACTGTATTTCAGACTGGCCCTGCTAATATTAATAGTGATGGAGCAAAGACACACATTAATGAAACACTTATGGGCTCTGATGGTGGCAAGAAAGACTTGAAATCAGTGAGTTTGTAGAAGCCACCTTCATTTTAGTGTCTGTGTTTCTTGAACATGCAGGAGCTGCCTCAGAGATAATACACAAGAGTCAGGGCACACAAGTGTGGGCATGCCTTAAATCTTCCAGTTAAAAAAGAAAATGGCAGGGTTTTTTTGTTAATTTTTGATTTGGGGGAACTCAAATCAGTTATTTCTCTCATGGCAGGAATTCCCTTGTCTCCAAGCAAAGTGGCAAAGGGAAAATGAATCTTGAAGCATGAGCCTGCCTCAGTCACAGCTTTGAGTTATTGTTTGTCTTCATCTGCCCTTGCTCAAGGTGTAGGTGCCACCTGTGCCACCTGACAGGGCCCTTTGGTTTGTCCTAGCTTTCTTGTGTTTAACAAAAACCAGCTGGGTTAATGCAGAAACCTATTTAAATTGCTGATACCTTTTCTATCCTTCACTATTGAAGACTGAAGTTACCCCACTCTAATTATTTGGTCATGTTTTGTTTGTTTTCTTTGAGCACTTCAAGTTGTGCACTGATAGCAAAACCTACATATAATTTTCTCTACCTTTTTTAATTTGTCATTTGCTCTTATAGATTATTCAGTAAACTCAAATTGCTTCTTGTTTTAATTGGGTCTTATCTGCATTCTGCTCTGGTCAATTTTCAACCTATCACCTAAATTGCTTTGTGCCCTAATAAGAATGACTGTTCATAAAGGGTGGTATAACATTTATTTTATGCCTCAGATTCCACTCAGCTTGTGTAGAAAATTAATTCAAGAATTAACATATTTTACATCTGATTCTAGCAGACACCATTTTGCCAGAATATCTTGCTAGCTAAAAGTAACTGGAAGAAGACTGTTCATCCAGGCTCTCCCTTCAAACATTTAATTTTTTTTGCCATCACCCATCTAACAGTAAAATTTTCTGAAATCAGTTTTTAGAACTTTTAATACTTTTCTCAAGTGTGAACTGAACTTTCCTGGCTTACAGTCTGGGTTTGTTTCATTGGCACAGAAATCTGAGCTTGCTGGAGTTCAATGGCTCTGTTTTCTCACTAATTAATAAACAACTGTTGTGGTACCTCCTCAGCTCAGGCCTCTCCCACTCTTGGATCTGTGTTGTTGGTTTTTAATGCACTTAAGTAACCTCATATATTTTATTAAAACTAAATGTTATATAGTGGGAAATAGGCACTCTGAATACTCCAATGGAGTCATAATAAATCTGCTGATCCTTGTTCTAAAAAGGACACATCCTTGTTTCTAACTTCTCCCAGCTCATAAGAAAAAGTTCAGTGAAACTCAAAAGGGATGCATCAAAAGGACACATTTTCGTATATGAATATAGCTGGTTCTATTTAACTTATATAAAAATTTTCCAGAGATAATTTTTGTGTGACACAAAAGAGAGAAGGTAAAAGAGCAGTAAAATTGTAGTTTCTTTATTTTCAAATAATCATCCCAGAATTTTTGGGAAAGAGTTTAGAGTTTGTCAGGTTTTTTTGGTTTAGGTTTTTTTTGGTTTTTTTTGCAAATGAAGCGAATCTTTAAGTTTACCTCACCAATGAAAGTTAAAAATTATGTATTTATGGGAACAGAGAGATTGTTATAACTTGTTGTCTCTGGAGAGGTGGCTTAGCTGCTCTGTTTGGCTCCCTCCAGCTCCACTGGGCCGTCTCCATATGGGCTCTGTGTGTCAGGGGCCTGGTCTAGATGGGCACTAGGCTCCAGAGCCCTCTGGTACCTAGTTTAGATGGGTGTTGGACTCCAGAGCTCTCTGGTACCTGGTTTAGGTGGTCATTGTGCTCCAGAGCTCTCTAGTGCCAGGTTTAGATGGGTGTTGGGCTCCAGAGCTCTCTGGTACCTCGTTTAGATAGGCATTGGGCTCCAGAGCCCTCTGGTACGTGGTTTAGGTGGGTGTTGGGCTCCAGAGCCCTGTGGTACCTGGTTTAGATGGGCACTGGGCTCCAGAGCCCTCTGGTACGTGGTTTAGATGGGTGTTGGGCTGCAGAGCTCTCTGTACCTGGTTTAGGTGGGTGTTGGGCTCCAGAGCTCTCTGTACCTGGTTTAGGTGGGTGTTGGGCTCCAGAGCCCTCTGGTACCCACCATCTGAAGCACAGAGTCGATTGAGCCATGCTGGCACCTCCCTGGCAAGGAGAAGCAGCTGCTTCCCAGAGCCACTCCTGCTCTGTGTGTGAGGAGTGCCCTGCAGCAATGTCCTTCTGCCCTCCAGGTCCAGCTGTGCTGCAGCTGTGGAGCAGCAGCTGGCCCTGCACTCAGCATGGGGTTTGGGGGGCCGGGCTGGGATTTTCTGTCCTTTCCTGCTGCGCATCCATTCTGCCCTAGCAGGGAGCACAGTCAGTGTTGCGCATGGTTTCTTCCTCCTTACAGATCCCATCAGCTGGGCTGAATTGGGCCTTCACTGGGTCTTCCAGTCAACAGAAATCTGGATGTGAAAGCTGTCTGGCTTTTGCCAGCCATGATTACATGGCAATCATCAGCTATCTTTCCTTACATTATCTCCCTTGATTACTTGTGCCTGACGTGCTCTCTTTTCTCACTTGTGTTTCAGCTGTTAAACTGTCAGGAAAGGCTGGTGTTTCATAGTGTTGTAGCTGCATTCAGGGTTTTAGGTTTTATAGATTTGGTTTTTATTGCGGTTTTTTTCCTTACCTGTTAAAAATTGTAACTTTTTTCCTGTTTCCATCACAGTATAAAAATTAATAGGTGGCAGCATGGCTGCATTCTTCTCCAAACTGGTTAGGAAATATGAAAAATTGAAAATTTTCCCATAGTTTCTTGTTCATGAAAACTAATCTCTAGTAGAAGAGTAAGAAATATACATATAACTTACTTATCAGTATTATCAGCACTGTATATTCTTAACTGAGGATATATGCATCTTCAAATTGATGAAACTTAAAAAATGTACTTAAAAAAAGGTTTTTTCCTGTTTATGTATTCTTATAATAACAAAACAAAAAATCAGAAAGTAAAAAGTAAAAATCTTGTGTAGCCCAGAAATAGGATGTTAAAAAGCCCCCAATTTTATAGCGTTGCCACAAAACAAAAACACATACCCATTTTCATTTGGCAGCACACTATCTCTATGAAGATTTGCTATAAAGCTTTCAAAACAACACTATGTTATCAAACAACCCTAAAACTGAGGCTATAGAGGCTTTGTTATTATTACCAACCACTTTATTAGAATATAAATGTCATATATAATGTCATCACTGTACACAAAACAAACCATCCTATAAACCATTGTAACACATCAGGGTGTTACATCTGTACATTTTATAGGAAGTTTCATACGCAAGCTTAAATTAAAATAACTTGTCTTTTTATAATTAGTATGTCAAAATGGGTGAGAAACTGAAATGCAACTCTAAGAGCAGAATTTCAGATGTTATTTTAAATTTCTGTCACTTTTCTGAGAAAAAGTACTTCATGTAAATGTTCCCTTCCAACTTCACCCCAACTGTTTTCCCATATTTCATTTTAGGCTTAGGAGGAAAATCTATTTTTTAAATTTATTTTTTCATTATTGTGGATTATGTGGCAATTATGGGTTCTTTTTCCATAATATAGGAAATTTGCTCTAGTGTAGTATGGAGAAGAATATAAGCTTTTTCTGCTGATGTCTTCTTTATATTTGATGCAAGTATGAGGCAGATACATTGTAATTTTAATGCCCTCAACTGGCAGAAGCATTGATTAGATGATGAGGAACAATGGGCCATATTTCTCCTCCCAGTTCAAACTAGTAATGAAACTTCTTGTTATACTGTCCTGAAAATGCTGTCCTCCCTCTGAGGGAGGAGAGTTCAGATCTGGTGTTGCATTGGCTGATCCATGGCCTCGATGTTGTGAGAAGTTTTGGGACCCATGGGAAAAAGGTGGTTTAGCCCCAGTCTGTGTTGGAGCTGTGGAGAGGATTTTTCCTAGCCCGTCCTTCTAAATTCTCTTTTCAGACAGTTGTACTAAGGCGCATAAATTCATTATGCAGAATCTTCTTGTTGAAAATAAGGTATACCATGGCGATGCATTAGAAGATGAAGATATTTGAATAGTTTGGGTTTCAGCTATTTCTCACCATTCAGAGTTTGCAAAGAAGCCAGTTGCTTTAACCAGACCTATGTTTCTGCTCAACATGTTGGAAAAGTCCTCCCCAGCCTGGGGCTTCTCCTGTTTCTACTTTCCAGCTTTAGCTGTTGCAGCACCTTGACAAGAAATTCCTCTGACAAGAAATGAGGTGGCAGGTAACTCTCTGGCGTTTTAGTCCCAGCCCTGGCCATGCTGAGCTTAGAGGAGCTGCAGGGAAGGGACTCAGGGCTGGTGCCTGCTGTGCTCTGCCCCTGCTGTCCCAGCTCGGAGCTCCTGGCTTGGCTTTGGGGGCTCCTGCGGCTTCGCAGCTTTTGCAGAGTGCTTGTGTCTCTGTTGCTACTCTGCTTGTCCCGATTCCCTCCACTAGTGTTGGCCCTGTGGTCTTTAAGGAAGGCTGTATCTGGGTTATTTACTTAATTGCTGATCATTAATTATAAGTTCCTTCTAATTGGGGATATAAATTGGTAAGTTTGACTAATTATTACATCTTACTCAGCGCTGTCTACTTTTCAAGCGTGCAGCTAGATTTGTGCATTGTTCTATTGACAAAATCATGTTGTTTCTTTTTATAAAAAACCAAAAGTTATTAATGTGAGTAAAGTAAGAGCTTTAGTCCTTTTCTGTAGTATTTTTAATTTCAAATAAGTAGAACACTTTCCCCTGCACCGCCTTTTAGCAAATTTCCGCTGTCACCCATCTTTCTTGAGTACATAATGCTTGCTTCATGCAAAATCGGTCTGGTTTTTAGTATTGAAGCAATGAAAAAATATCTTCCCTATTTAACAGCTGTCCTGTGGATGTAAATTTTTTTGTGCACTGAATGAATAGGCACTCCCTCACTGCTTTTCATATCATTCTCTGTTTCTGATTGAATTGCTTCTGTCTACTGAACCTCATAGGGATTTAAAAAAATTTAAATATCAATTGCATCTTAAGTATATATAAAGTATTTGAATAAAAGCAAAGAAAAAGTCTGGAAATAAATACAAGATTTATGAAAGGAAATTTTTTCAAAGGATCTATTTTTCTTTTGAAGATTACAGTGCAGTTTTAGCTAACTTTACCCAGACATCTTATTTTCTATATCCTTTTTTTAATATAGCAACACTGGTTGTGTGCAATTCTCCCCTTATTCCTGTGAATCCCAGGCCTACAGACTGTATTTGGCTTTCATCCATTTTTTGGCATTCTGGAACTTCTTCACTGCAAGTTCTCATATAAAAGGTTCTGCTTTGGCCCCTGGGGACTGCAGCACAATATTGGCTGTGGAGGCAGTGGAGACCTGACATGGCTTATTTTTTGATCTGCTGGAACTTCTATTGACTTCTCATCCTTCTCCTCCCTGACAAACTACTGGGGATAGAGAGGAACCCTGCAAAAGGGATAAGAAAGCAGGGATTTATAGTGTTCCAAACTCAAACATGCAGAAGTGCAGAGATACACCCTTTATTAAAGGCAGCGATTGTACTAAATAAAACAAACAAACAAACAAACCCTAAGTTTCAGGAAAATAAAAGGAAAGACTAAATAATTGATCAAGAAGGAAACCTATTAAACTGACTGTGTGCTCATCCTACATTGCTGCAAACAGCAGATATCCTTGAAAACAGCTCCAGGATTGCTTGTTTGTCTTGCTAGAAGCCTTGTGTTCATACACATTGTTGTAGCAGGTGAATTCCAATAAAATTGTTGTGCTCAACTGATTTTTTTTACCCTGTTCTGTCTTGCTTTGCAAATAAATTAAACAGGAAATAGCTGGGATTTTAAGAAGTGCACATCTTTCTGCAAGCAACTAGACCAGAAAATCTTTGTAGTAATTGACCTGCTGACACTAATTCAAATATCCAGTGGTTCTTATGTCTCCTGCCATACTTCACCAAAAACCTAAACACAACAATCTTCAAGAGCAGCTACAGGAACGACTCATTTCCCCAGGATGTTGTTTTTGGGTAAGCTAGAGGGGCAGGGAGGTGGGAGGCAGGAAAGATGCCTGAATTGGGATTGCAGGGCCAGGTTTCAGTAGCTGGGGTCTACAGGGGTGGCTTCTACGAGAAGCTGCCAGAAGCTTCCCATGTGTTGGATAGAGCCAAAGCCAGCTGGCTCCAAGACGCACCTGTTGTTAGCCAAGGCCAGGCCCATCAGTGATGGGGATAGTGCCTCTAGGATAGTGTATTTAAGAGGACAAAAAGCCTGCCCAAACAGCAGCTGCACCAGAGCTGAGATCCCCCTGCAGCCCTTGGGGACAGCCCAGAGTCTGGCTGTCCCCCTGCAGCCATGGAGGTCCAGGATGGCACAGAGAGCCAGCTGCAGCCTGTGGAGCACCCCACACTGGAGCAGATGGATGTCCCAAGGAGGCTGAGAGTCCATGGGAAGCCCGTGCTGGAGTAGGCTCCTGGCAGGATTTGGGATTTGGGGGGGACCCCAGCTGAAACAGTCTGTTCCTGAAGGACTGCACCCATTTTGTGAGGAGCTGCAGCCCGTAGGAAGGAATCACCGTGGAGAAGTATGTGGAGAACTGTCTCCCATGGGAGGGATCCCACCCTGGAGCAGGGAAAGAGTGTGAGGAGTCCTCCCTCTGAGGAGGAAGGAGAAGCAGAGACAATGTCGGAAATACTGACCACAGCACCCATGCTCTGTCACAATGTGCTGCTGTGGAGGAGGATGGAGAAAAAATTGTGAGTGAAATTAAACCTAGGAAAAACAAAAGGATGTGGGAGAGGTGTTAAAGATGTGGTTTTATTTCTCATTATCCTCCTCTGATTTGATTGTCAATAAATAAAGCTGATTTCCCCAAGTCAAGTGATTTTGCCCATAAAAGTAGTGGATGACTGATCTCTCCTTCTGCTTATCACAATCTTTCATTCTTTTAAATCTTTCATCACAAGTCTTTCATTCTTTTTTCTCTCCCCTGTCCAGCTGAGGGGGAGGAAGATGGAGAGGCTTTGCTGGACACCTGGTGTCCAGCCAGGATCAACCCACTACCACAGTGGTGTACTTGAGTGGAGCTCCATCTCAAAAGCATTTTCAAGCTTGTTTTCTTTATGGGGTTTTGGGGAAAGGTGTTTTGTATTTAAGAGATGTTGGTACATTTGTTTTACCTTTCTAAGGGGAAAAACCATTCTGGAGCACTTTAGGATGGCATGTGTGAAAGACTGAAATGTTATGGCAGCTGCTGTACATTGCTTATGTACCTGCTTTTATGACTTCTTGCCAACCCTGAAAAAAATATTCTTTAAATAATTTCTTCAGGCTTAAACCCAGCTCTATTTTCCTCCATGGCCAACTTTTCTTCCTGAGGAAATTCAATTGAAACGTATTCATTGTCATCTTCACTGCCATGGTTGGTGGTTAAAATTGGAGTTCATTTCCCCGAGTGTGCCACCTGCACAAGAACATGTGAAGGACAGGAAAGTGTGTTTCTCCAGCTCTTGTCAGGGCCCTGCTACCCTGGTTTGGTGAGCATTGGAGCCCTCCCTGGGCACAAACCCCTGTCCTGCTGCTGCTGCTGCTGCTGGCCAAAGCAAGGGTAACCCTGGGCAGAGGTGTGAGGTGTGATTCACTGTGTCTCACTCAGACCTTCTTGACCAGACCATGGCTGCAAAGTCTGGCTCTGGGCACTGGTTTGGACAGACCTGCAAGGCAGCACAGCTGCTGCTAGGATATATCAGAGATATCAGAGATAATGTGAGATTTAATCCCATGCACAGCATGAAAAGCCCATGGGACATAGCTTTCCTTATGCTTTTGCATACAAGGCATCTGAAAAAAGAGGTTTTATACATCTAAAGCTGGGTGGCCCTATGCTGCCCATAAAAATATTTTTTTTTGTGCCCATGATTGACTTGTCTGCTGGGAGTAATGGTTCTTCCAGCTTTTTGTGGGAAAGCACACAACCAATAAGGACTTCCCCAGATGGGATATTAATATCAAAGTTGCAAGACAGCAGCTATTTTATTTGCTATAAATTCACTGCTCCAAGAGATTGGAGAAAGGCAGCCATTGGTTTCCCAGCTTGAAGTCATTCACCACAAGTTTTCTGTGGTTTTGAGGATCTCAAAATCCAATTAGTGTCCAGGGCAAGTATGGATATTTTGGAGGCACCTGGTCTTGACAAAAGACCAAAAAATCCTGGGTGGGATTTTCCAAATTCCTCATACTCGATGTCAGACATGACACAAAGTGAGTATTTTAATCAGGCAGAGGGACTGTTGAAGTAATGGGAAGAAGGGACAGAGATGATGTGGAAGAGCCAGCAGATTTTGCAGTGACTCAATGGTATTTGTAATTAATTTATCATTACTATATGTATCTTATTCTCTTATATCTGCATTTTTATCCCAGTTTCATATTTGTGGTTATTTCAGCTCCTCACAACCAGCCTTTGACATGTTCAACTGGCATTAGCCACGTCTGGGAATGCAATCAGTTTAATGATGTTTAAGGGGTTCCTATAAGGGACCAGCACACAACATATTTTGCTCACAAAGCCTTCTCCTCCCTGGGATGAACAGAGCAGCTCTCTTTGGCTCACGTGCACATGCAGGGGCAGAAGATCCTCAGTGTGCTGGTACCCATTCCCACCCCAGCTCCCCACTCCATGTCAGAGTGTGACAAGTGAGAGGTTTGAGAAGTACCAGAAAGAAGGTGAGGCTACTGTGATTCAATTGTGAGACATGATTAAATATATATATATCAAAGAGAGCTATTAATTCTGGTGCTCATAAATGGTTTCTTTTTATTTTCCCATATAAAACCTAATTTGCTTCATTTTTCATTGTCTTTTCCAGCTCCATGTGAAATCCACAGCCAGCAATTGATCCTCATTCCCTTCTGTCAAATAGGTGGCATACTGAACAATTAAGGTTTCTGTTTATAGTAAGCTCAATGTCTAAAAGAAGAGGCTTCATTTTAAAATAATCTGGAAAATCAGAGGACAGTCTGGTGTCTCATAGAAACCAGGCCTTACTTTGTAATATAGTAAAAGCCTTCCCTTTTTTTAGGACAATGAAATAAATTTTACCACTCACCACTTTTGATTTTCATCATTTGCAATTGCTGGGGGAGGTAATCTACTTTCTATTGTCCCAATCTGAGGTGATCAATGGTATATCATTATCTAAGAGGGTTTTCTTTGCTGTTAGGAATCCTGTCCTCAAAGAATACCACCCTCTCTCAGTGGAGCCAGTGTCAGTAGTGCCTGCACTGTGTGCCACTCCAAAACCAATTGCAAAGCTGTTACCAGGAGACAGACAGTGAAAAAACCCCTGCACATGTACTGGTGATTCTCTGCACCTCATTTCGCTTTCTAGAGCTGGCTGATTCAAAACCAGCCCACACATAATCTGAAAAAGCAATTTTACTTATTGTTGACTTACTTAAAGTCTTAAACAGCTGAACACAGCAGTAACAATTTAAATTAAATTATAATGTATGATATATAGGAAATAATATTGCTGATTAGTGACCACATTAGTCCAAAATATGCTTTTACAACTCAGTTATGAACATTTGGAGACATGTCTTCCTCTCGATTTGAGCATGAAAAGGGGAAAAATTACTAAACTTGAAGTAACCTTGTATGAATGGCAGATGAGATGCAAGTGAAACATGTTGCAATAAATTAATATACAATTTGAGTTCTATAATTTTCCATTGCATTAATTTGTCTGAATATATTTAGAGCACTAATTTAGACTGGAAATTAAGGCTGTTTATGGCAACTGCTGCATGTTGATGGAAATATCGTTTCATGTGCTATTTTTTAAAACCATGTCATTGACTTTTTAAAACTGCTTCAAAGTTAAATGCACAAAATTCCTTTAGCAAAATGTTTTGCCATACAATTAAAACATAAAAGATGAGAAGTTAAAGGTCTTACATATTTATGCAAAAGTTTCAATTTTTCCAAGAGCAATTTAACTGACCTGAAGTTACTTTTATAGAAAGATGCTGTCAGATGTAGTAAAAAAATCTTAGCTAAATCTTGCTTTTCCACTATTTTCAGTTTGAAATTCTACATTTATTGATATATGCACAAAATTATTTTTTGGCATTTTAATTTTACAAAGCCTAATAAAACCATCCTATGGTTATAGAATAAGAGCAGAGTCTCAGGAAACTCTGTGAGAGCTCTGATTTAATGTTTCACTCCTGGGAGAACATACTGAAATTGCATATTTTCCTTCATAGTGCCCATGGACTGTGTGAGAGAATTCTTTGCCTGTGCACTTATAAGTGGGTGGACTTTGTTCTACCATTTCCTTTCCCATTTCATCATGAGTAATGCCAACACCTTTGCAAAATCATTACCTCTTGGAGGAGACAGAGTTAAGTCCAGTTTTATCCAGATCAGTGATGGATAGCGCAGAAGTGTTCATGTAAGTGAGTCAAATTTTGCCAGTGTCCTGGGTGTCCAGGGGAAACAAATGATCCCTTCCTGCCAGGACACCTACCCCAAGAGCTGTTGCTCAGCCCCAGGAGAGGACAGACATGTTTTGTCTGCTCCTAGAGATAAGTAGGAGTGAGGAGGAGAGGGGAGGCAGATAGCAGATTCCTGCTCCTGCAGTTCTTGGTGCTGGAAACCAACAGACTCCAAAGGTTACCCACAGTGGTAGGGAAGGCTGGGGTTGTCTTCAAAGAGAAAAGCAAGAGGGTGGGTGTTTGAGGAGAGAGAAGGAAACAGCACAAGCTGTGGGGGAAGAAAGCAAATAATGGTAATAATAAAACTCTCAAAATGAAATGTCAATAGTTGTAAAATTGAATGCTGTTCCTAAAGTAACAAGTAAGGCTTTGGTACAGTTAAAACTTTCATTTCACTGAGAGAGAGGAGTGGAATGAAAGAAGTAAATTTCATTAAATACAGAGAGAGGTTTTAGCCTGTGTTTTCAATTGTTGACTCTGAAGGGGTGCTCAGAAGAAAATGAAAACCTGAATAACTCTGTGGAAGGTTCTTGAATACACATCTCCTCTTTCTAATTGAAAATCATCATGGCAAAGCCTCTGGCTGACGGGCAACTCTTGGAAAAGTAGCAACTGAATCTGAGTGTCACTATTCCTGATTGCCTCTTCTGATATGCTTTACAATGTGCAATAAAAATAAATACATAACTGGGCAGGACTGATGACTGGTAATTACTGGCATGCAGATCCACAGGCTGCAATTGCATGACCATTGCACTGTTTGTAAAGACAATGTTTGAAATTGTTATCCATTACATACAGGTACTACAGTACCCTAAAATGAGAGAAATGCAGATATTGCTGTAAGCAATTAACAAATATGAAGTTTAGCAGAGATATTATTCTTCATCCTAAAGATCTGCTCCATTTTTTTTTTTTGTGGTAAGTTATCTTCTATTTTCCCTCTCTTTTTACACTGAAAGTCATTTAAAATTACTTGAACGTGTTTAAAAAGTGGTTTGATTATGGAAAGAAGGAGAACTTAGACAAGTGCTTTGAAAATGCTTAGAAATGAATCATCACTTTCAAACAGATTAAACTCTCATATTCTGCCTCCTACACTTATACAAATAAAAAAATATTATACAATTCCTTCCACAAACTGCATTTTAAAAACATTTGGAGCTCTCATGAGCCATGATATTCCAGTTGAAAGGTTGTTGCAAAAGTTCATTTTTGTTTAGATATTCTTTCTAATCCTTAGAGCTATGTTTAGATCTTCCTTCTAATTTCTAGGATGTAAGTAATTAATATTTGTTTTCATGTCAGTTTGTTTTGTGACTGGGTAGTTCTCTTCCCTTCCTGCAGTTAATAAGTGAGTCACATCCTTTCTAATCCTTCTTTTTAACAGCCAACACAATTTTTTTCTGGTATGATAACCTGGGCATCCCTAGTCATTCAAGCAGTTTCCTCTGCATCTACCTGGCTTAAAAGTGGAAAAGTGGTGGTTCAGAGGACCCAGTGGCCACACATTTAGGAGGTTTCCATTTTAGTCTTCACTCAGTCTCTTTCTGTGAGCTGAATGCCTGTTAGCAGTCAGGGCATTTTCAATGTGCCTTTTCAGTCTATCTTCCAGTTTAGTTTCTCCTCCATGAATTAGCTCCATGTGCTCTTTGACCACTCTGTGGTGTGAACCAAGGTCAGCAATGATCCACTTAAAAAACACCCACCTTGTCCAGGCCAAAATGCTGTTGCTGACAGTCCCTGATAGCCCCACTGGACTTTCTCGAGGAACTGGGATTTAGAACTGTGTCCTTTTCCAAAACTCTTCAGTCTCTGTCATGTGCTAATTGTTTGTTGCCCTCCACAGCTATCCATTATAATGAATAATTTGGTTTTTTAATGGAAAAGAGATGCAAAGGCTGCCATAGGTGATTTAAAAGTATGGCCCTTTTTATTAGCCTAAAAGTATTGAGATTCTATTTTTCTCATAGAATAAAACAATTAATAGAAAATTAATTTTTAATAGGAAACAATTTTAACAGGAAAGTATTGAAAAGAGTGATCATTTAGACACTTCAAATAAACGTGCTTTTCAGTTTTTGTTTTAAAACAAAACTCAGTTTCTTTGTTGGTTTTTTGTTTTGGTTTTTTTTTGTTTTTTTTTGTTTTGTTTGGCTATTCCAGAATGGCATGATCTTACTTGGTTCTAAATGTGTTGAAAGGCACATTAACCAAGAGAGGGGAAAAAAAGGAGCTATATATAGTTTTACTGTCCCTTTAGGGAGTCATTGCTTCAGCTTCATTAATATGCATTTTAGCACAATCTAATTTACTCATATGGCTGGCCCCAGGTGTTTGGAAAGGCAACCAGAGGAAAATCAGATCATACTAAAATTAGAGGCAAGAAATATTGAATGCCTTCCCTTTTAGGTCCTTGAAAGCCACATATTAATTATAACTGGATGAATTTATGAAAACTAATACTATGAACAGCTCCAATAGCAATTATTTTTGAAAAATCATCTTTACCAATAAGTGTAGTATGGTCAAAGTGCAGGGAAAATCTTCTATTAAAGAATATATTATATACTTTCCCCTCCAAACATTAAATTTTTGGTGCAGTGTCCCTGTGGCATCCTTCTGATATATATTTAATCACTGAAAATCACAATGAAAACCCTTATTTCGTGTATGCTGTTTTTAGAATGGTTTCAAATGGGGCACTCGAATTTGATGGATTTGGCAATTTTTTCTAAGAATGCATCTTTACTGGATTACAAAACACCAAGGCCAGAAACACTGGTGAGGGAAAAGTGAGGAGGTGTGGGGAAAAGAGGTTGAAAAATTCTCTCTTTGTGATCTGATTAAAAGCTTCATGCTTCCATGATGCCAATGGGAAGCTTTGGCGAGCAAGTGTTCCCAGCTGGTCTCTGAGCTGCTGACGGGGTGGAGTGGGTCAGTAAAGGGGCTTTGTATATTGTTTTCCTAAGTGTCATTTTGATTTGCAGCAGCAAGTGTGAGCAAAGCAATGTCAAACACATCATCCCTGAAGGTGCCTTTGCAGCAGCGCTCGTCGCTCTGCCCTTGCCCGCGCGCTCTGAACTCCTGCCTGGGGAAGAGACTATTTCAGAATCAGTCTTTAGGGGTTGAACAGCATGAATTACAGTGCTAGCAGGCTACTGAGGAATGCATATGTTATGAAAACACTTAGTCATCTCTAGTAAGATTGTGATCTGAAATATCTGACCTTCCCATGATTCAAAAATAGCGAGGCTCCAGCACAGAGGACAGTCACCACACGAGCAGCAGCACGGGGCCTCCATGACCTGTGCTTGGAGAGGCAGTGCTGACTAACAGAGCTGCTCCACCCTGCCATCCGCACCCAGGAGACAGTCGACAAGGCTTCACTTCTCTCTGGGCTTCATGTATCTCACCACAGGTTATTCTGAGGAGTTTTATTCCTCTGGACAGGAATTTGGTAAGAGATCCCGTTATTTCAGCTTGGACACAAATTTTCCAATTTGGAAAGGAGAGCAGTTAGTTCTGTTTCAGGTAGGATGTGATTTCAGGAGATACCCCACTGACATGTACTCACATGCACATCTTTGGATGTTTGTTGACATACTGCTCCTTACTCCTCAGTGGAGTGCTATGGACAAACGCTACTTTGATGTGATAAGCAGGGTGACATTAAAGGTGAATACTAGAGTTCACTATTAAGAAGGAACTTAAAATATACTTACAGAAAGGAATGGAGTCTCCACAGAGGGTGTCATTTAAGAATAGTCCATCTAAAGAACATTCCCCTAAAGCAAAACATCAAAGAGAGGATAGGAAATATGTTTTAGGCTGCAATTCTGGAAAGAAATCAAAGTCGTATGAATTTCATTAAATCACCAAGGAGTTTAAGAAGTAGATTCGAAATGCACATGAAAAATATTGCAGTAAGTGAAAAATAAAGTATCCAGTGGCCGGAGAAAAATAGAGAAAAGAAGGTGATGAAAAATGATTATTCAGAAGTAACTTAGGGAAAGAAGTTACCCCGATGGATAGGAAAACATACCTATGGGAAGCAGATTTTGGTCCTATCTGGCCACAAACTCAAACAAAGTCTATTCCCAGAACCAACCCACATATAAATATGATCCTTTAACCTTGGCAAACTAATAGGACCTTATAAAAAGAAAGAGAAATTGTTGAATCAATTTCCTGTCTACATGCATCGTTTCTCCTAGACTAAGGCAATGAGCTCATTTACAGGAATGAGAACATTGCCTTTAATAGTTTAACTACCTGTTAGCAAAAGTACATGCTTTTGCAATGTGTCAACAAACCACCCTTCTCCAAGTGTCTCAGTAAAATTGCTGCATTAGAGGAATGACCACAAGTCTTAATGAGACGGAGATTTGGTTTGCCATGGCACTCCAGCATCCACCCACACACAGCTGCAACCCGTGGCCATGTGTGCAGGATAAACTGTGACTTGGGGAGTAAAAACCCAGGCATGAAGAGGGCACACAGAGGGAAACAGCATCCTGGTGCAGAATGAGCCATGGTCAGAGACCAAGCGCTTGGCAAAAGGAACTGAATGAGGCCAGGGCCTGGCTAAGTCCCCTTCCACAGTGCCAGCAAACCTGCAGCAAGGCCCTTCCCCTCAGCCAGCTGCTCTCCCATCTCTACAGCTGGGCTGCAGCTTCTGGCTGGGGAAAGAGAAGGAATGTAGGGGTAAGGAGAGATTGGATTGGGGCTAGAAGTAATGGCTGGGGTGTCATGTGACAATTAGTGCTTTAATTGCGGGAAGAAATAAAGTACTTGAGCAATGCTAATTATGTCTCTTCCACAAGACTTTTTGGATGAATAAAGTCACAGAAGAACAAGAGTATCCTTCAAATGATATTCTGTGTGTCTTCATTACATATGGTGCCACTGATATATGTGTTTTTGTACAAAAAATTGCATCCACTAACAAGATCCGCTTTTGCCAAGAGTGTGTTGACAGGTAATGGCTCAGGGAGTTGCAGAGAAAAATACCTGGATGTCTCAGACCATGAATCTATACTTACACTATCCTTTGAGAAATTGTTAAGTGTATGTAATCCTGAACACTGGAGTTTTACCTAAGGATGTACCATCAATGTTGTACTTAAAAACAGGTATATTCAAGGAAATCCTGATATGTACAATAGGCAATTATGGTTTCTGTTCATTCAGAAAGTTGAATTCATGAAGAATCTAAAAGATGAGCTGCCTCTGGAGCACTCAGGGTAAGTGCTGGACTGGTTAATGAAGAAGCAGAACAGGAAGAAAAAGTGGAACAGACAGACTGTGGCTACTTAGTCTTACTTAGGTATGGAAAGGAGTTTGTGCCTAAATTATACCATATTTAAGCCTGAGTTGTACACATTTACCACTTGGGTAAGAAATTATCCATCTAGAATTAACTGTGTGTTTTTGTGTATATAATTGCATGATTTTGTTGCAGACTTGGGAAAAGAAAATTTTTTGGGTTCTTGGCTTTACTGGCCCTGAGGAACCCACGCCAAAAATTTACATCCATAACTAAACTATGCAACTGTTATTATTAGCTAGTCGTGCTTCACTGAAGTCTGAAATTCTCTGCTTGGCACATGCCAATACACTGTGAATGGATATTACTATGATCAGCTCAGTTTACATTGTGTCTAAATCATCTTTGCAAAGAGCATTTTTGCCTTATCCTGGCTGAGAGTTCCTCAGGCACCTAAATACAGGCATCTACTTCACCTGGACATGTGCAAAATATATTCCCTGAAGAATATCTATTGCAATCCAGAGTTAAGGGGACTTCTCACCTCAGTTCACCCCTCAGATGTGCTCTGAAAATCCTAACACCTAGAAAAATATAATTAGAAATGGGAGCTGAGGGTCATCAAACCCTCTGCTAGCACCAGGCTGGATGAGTTTGTATCTATATCCAACCTGTAGCTCAAGAATTCTGGTGATGGAGAATTTATTGTTTCCCCTGGTGAGCTGTTCCAGTGCATATTTACCTTGCTGTAAGAAAATGTGCCTTTTATCTAGCCCAACTATCCGATTAAATCCTCCTATTTCTTGTCTTACCACCCCAGATATTGATAACAGATCCTACCCACTTAGCAGCAGTGTTTGAGATACCCATATTTCTAATAATGACTTCCACCAACAATCCCAGATCTTCCATAACCTTCCTTCTAAATTCTGGATTTAAGCCATGGCATCATTCCCACTGTTACAGTGTTTTCTCTGTTCGGTTCTTCCCATTCCCAGACTGAGATGCCAACAACTCCACACTGAGCAGAGCAGTTCAGTTTTGAGAACCCAGCACTGAATGCTTGAGACAAAGTCCAGAGACTTCACAGAAAATATTGTTATTTAATTCATTATCAACATGGTCATACTTATAGGCGACATTTGGAAGCACTTACCCAGGGACAGGAAATTCTGATTTTTACCCATTCCTGCATTTGTAGCTGTTTGGATCCACACTGTCCCTCTACCTGGAGAGTGCTCTTTTTTCAGCTGGTTCAGTTAGCTCTGCCTTCAGCTGTAGTTGAATCACTCTGCAGCTAGAAAAACATCCACTTGGACAAAGAAAAAAGTTTCAGGATGGAAAAATGCAACCTAATTATTATGACATTGGTATGGGACTGGCTTCTGGGAATAGTCTCTGGTTCCCATCTTTATTTTTATGGTTGGCAGTCCTCAATTTACTCTAAGAAGCTCTAATACAGGGCAAACTGAAGAGGACAAAACATGTTGCAAGGGTTTACTCTAGTTTGTCAGACAGGGTACAGGACTCATGCATTCAGGTTCCATTTGCACCATTATTCTCATTCCACATCACTGGAGGAGGCATGCTTCTGCTTCATGGGAGCTGCAATAGGTATGATTCATTTATAATAAATAAAATTCAAGCATAAAAGCTCATGCATAGATACTTACAGAATAAAGACCAGAGTTTAAGTTATATTGAATTCACTAAGATCATAATTGGAATTACCTTTCTTTAGAATAACAACAGCCTTGGAATAAGAAATCACTGAATAAAAATTTCCACTTTAGGCAAAGGAAAATTCTGTCACACATATTGTGGGCATACATATCGGCAGGGATGCATGTGTGTCTGCAAGAGAGACCTGAATTATAACCTGAATTAAAATGATAAAAATAGAAGGAGCCTGTTTGTCAGAGGTAACATAAAGAGACCTCCTTAGGCTCCCAGTAATGCACACTATGGTTTAGCAGCAGCCTGCTCTGTTTTGACCACCAGTACATCATCACCCTGCATTACAGTGCTTCCTATCTCATTCTCCCCTCATTTCTCAGACATACCTCTTACCATTCTGCCTTTTGGGTCAGTCATGGTGCTTTTGCACATCATCCTTTTGTTCTCAGCTAAGAGGATTTATTCACGATGAGAGGAGGAATTACATATTTGGTTTGGGTTTGGAGTGTGACTTGCCAACACAGTGCCCTTGCAAAAGCCCCTGTTAATGATCTCTGTAATGTAACCAATAAACACTTGATTTGACAGCAGGATAAACAGAAGTGTTTTCATCTTCTTTTCAGCTGCAAGTTTGAGGGTGATCACTTGATGAGGTCAGATGGGCACAAGAAAGAACAAGCCACAAGTGAAAAGAAGTTGAAATTCAACATTAACAAATTATTTTAGCCATCATTAGAGTGACCTAATTATGTAAGATGATTTTGGTACCAAATCAGTTTGGTTGGCCAGCCAGGCTATGGCAGGTGTTCTGCCATCAGATTCCTCCCATGTTTCTGGGATTTCTTACACAC
Organism: Ammospiza caudacuta; assembly: GCF_027887145.1. Classification (NCBI taxonomy): domain Eukaryota; kingdom Metazoa; phylum Chordata; class Aves; order Passeriformes; family Passerellidae; genus Ammospiza; species Ammospiza caudacuta. The sequence continues at coordinate 51,926,312 of NC_080597.1, forward strand.
AGAGGCTGCCAGGCTCCACTGCCACATTGCCATGCAGCAGGTGGGATGGATGGTCCGCAAGGGCTGCAGCAGGTGGGCAGTGCTGTCTCCAGAGGAGGAGGAGGAAGAACCTTTAAAGCAGAAGTGAGTTAATAGGCATTAAGGTTCTTTTCTATAACTGAGTCCTGCAAATTTCCCCACTTAGAAAGCAAACACAGGTTTGATTTTCCTAGCATGACAGTAACGGGGAATGGCAAGTTCTGTCTTTGCATTTGTGATAAGGCTCTTGCCCTTAGCAGCCTGGCCTGAGAAAAACCAGGAGCATTTCTGAGGTGTATATATAGTGGTGGGCTACGTGAAAGGGAAGTATGTAATCCAGAAATCTTATTTGTATTTACAAATTTTTTATTCAAATTAGCATTATTATACAGCCTTCTCAAAATTATGCATATTTAATGGTAGTTTCTTTATTAGGTTGAAGAGGTAGTTCTTACAGGAATTAAGAAAAAAACACAGTTCTTAAAGCTCAAGCAAAAAAACTTTAATGGGATTTCCAGTGCCTGAATGAGTTGAGAATCCACCAGCATGTGTCCGAGCCCACGTGAAACATCAGGGAGAAAACCAAGGGAAGCTGCTGTCCTGCAGCTCGGATGAGAGGCTTGCCACCAGAGGGAGTCGTGGGAACACAGTAAAAGGGGCTGCTCTGGCACAGGAGGGGTCAGTAGACATTTCAGCCAAAAGGATGCACGATCAAAATTTTCTCTTTAGCCACAGCTAATTTTTGAATAATTCATCATGCAGTAAAAATCAGCTTACAATTTTTGCTTTTGGCTACATGTGCGAAATTTTCTTGCTAAAAATGCAACCTTGATGTTTTGTATTCAACCTTCATAATTTGGGTGAAATATGCACTTACTGAATAAAACAAAATTGCTAATTAAGACACACAGATTTCATGCTTGAAAGTACAACAACAGAACTGAAAATAAAGACATAATTTAAAATACCATGTAAAATTTCACAGACTTAGTATAAAAATTGTGGTAATCTGAAATTTTTCTGGCAACACCTTTGCTGATGATAAAGCAGATCACATCTGATTGCTGTAATGGTTCTAGATTGCTGATAGCTCTGACTGAGCTACAGAACATCATGCAACAAATAGTCTGGCTCTGGAGATGATTAGAAGGTGGAAGAAATGCAGCACTGTTATTGAAGAATTATTCTTTTGACTAGATTCAAAGTTTAAAGAGGTACAGAATCTATTCAAAATAATACTGAAGCACTTTATACTGCCCATATGGTTTGAAAGTGCTTACAAGAGGCAAAAAGAGAATTATATGACCTGATGCTTAGCAAAAGAAAAACAAGTCTTCAGAGAAGTTTATCCTTTTAGTTCCCTCTTTGGTCTAATGTGCTATGCTTCAGCTCCTGGTGCTTCTGATAAATGCTTTTGTATGGAATGTATGTACACCCCTCCCTGAAGTGACAAACCTAATACAATTTTAGGAAGCCATTCGTTGCTCACTTAAACTCAGGTTCCCATTGCTGCACATGGTTAAGTGCTGTGTATCAGAAATTGAAGAAACAGCAGACTGGGAATGAACTCAATAAAAGAGAAACATCAGTTTCAAGCCCTGAGGGTGCCCACAGATCCCCCACAGTGCTTTGTGGCAGGTACTGGGTGGAATTAGGTTATCTTAGATATATGTAATAAATAATATGTATAAATGCCTCTGCTTTTCCCTGCTTGCTGCCTATTCTCCCTTTTACTAACCCACTCACTGCTCCTCCTCTAGTACTTACACAATTTTTCTGCGGCTCAGCCAAACCAAAGTTCATTTCAAGGCTAGAGCATGTCACAGGAGAGGTGCTGATGAGTCTTTAAAGTATTCATCTCTTTCACTGAGGGTGAATTCTTTATAAGCTTTAGATTTCCTGTCTTTTGGGAATTGTGACATTTTCATTCAGACAGACCAAACATCCTTATGATCTTTGCAATTTTCATCATCCTTTTCCCTTCAGCTTACAAGAAATTCAATGTCTAGGGCTTGTAAAGACTGAAATAAACCACAAAGATTTTACTTCCTGCCTTGATTTTCATACCTATCAGAATGGAGCTGTTCTGGTAGGAACCAAGTAACTCTTGAAATTATGGCAGCTATAGAATACCACCTGTTCATAAACACAAATGTAATAATTAAGGAAAAGATATTTGTAAAAGTTTTATTTTTACAATTTTCATACTTGTGAGAAAATTGACAAATAATTAAACATATATTAGTTTAAATTATAAAATATTAAAATGGAATTTATAATTTGTCTCAACTATGCTGTTATTATTATTATTTGAGACTATTGATACAATCCTTCTTCATTTTTCTGGGGAAGCAATGTGGAATTTTTCATTAGGATCCATGGAGGGAATTTCATCACAGTTTGCAGGAGTAGAGGGGAACCTAGTTTGCTGTTTATTTTAGAACTCAAGCAAACTTTGTACTGGAGAATAGCAGAATCTGCAAAGATCCGTGATGCTCCTGTACATTCCTCACTTTCCTGCTTTTTGTTCTTCGCTCCAACAGATTGTCATGGGATGCATCTGTACATCACAGCTTCTGCGCTTGGTGGTTTTCAGGGCTTTTGTAGCACATATCTAATGAAGTTTGTGCCTTCCAGAGCTCTAGATATACTTGTGGAGGGAAGGAAAATGACTTGACTTTTTTGGAAAAAATCATTTAAAATTAGTTCAGCACACTCAACAGTGCTAATGTCCCTCCATAAGCAATGTTAAATACAGTTATTGTCCTAACCTGCAGCTTTGGATATTAAGAGGTATGTTCACACTATTTCAAATTGTACACATGCAAAATTCTGGCCCATTTCAGTTTTACAGGTTCAAAATATACAACAAAACTTGCACCTGTGCAGGTATTTAAAGGATTATTTTACTTTAAAATGGATCATATTATTTTTGGTTAAACATCTTCTGACTATAGTTTTATTAATTTTTAAGTGTTAGTAAAGTATATTTTACTATTTTTAACAGAAAATTTATTTAAATTTATTAAATTTAATTAAATCTAAGTGAAGAAAAATGGCTCATCTTTATGGGATAAAATTCTCAGTTCAACTATAATTTTGAATCGCTGTAGATTTGAATGCTAAATATCCATTTTAATGTAATATTTTTCATATCAATATTTTCTAATGTTCTTATGTAAAACAGTAGGTGTTCCAATATTAAGGAATCATTACTTCTGCATAAATATAATTCTGATTTTACATCTTTATCCCTGTTTAGAGTAAAAGACTGTGAAATATAGTGTTTTCCACTGATCTACACATTCTGTTTTCTTACATGTTTTATTTCACTGTTTGAAAGATGCCACTAAAACCAGTTCAAACCTGATACTGTTCCATATCGTGAGCAGGAAGTTCATAATGATATGCTTGGTGCTTCTAAGCTTGAAGACCATGAGTCAGATTCTGTACAGTGCTTAGATTTGTAAGTACTTTTTAAAAACATGACTAGAGCAAATCCTTTACCTTTAGTAATATTTTAGTCAACACAAAAATTTCAACAATTAAAATGTTACTTCCAAAGCTCATTATTTCCCCATATCAAATGGGAAATATACAGATTAGAGAGGGTTTTTTGTGTGTTTCCTTCCAATTTAGTAAGAAAAACAATGTAGAAGAAGGGCCATTTTCAGAGCTGATTAGAGAAATCTCAGATGTCAGGGAATATACAGTTCTTTTAAGAAAAGAAGAATATTAAGTAGCCCTTGAGCAGCACTACAATGTGACATTTTTAAAAGGAACTCATTTGGAAAAAAGTAAAGAGCAGATACTCAGAAGAGACTCAGAAGAGTTTAGCTATTATGCATTCCTATCATCTGGAAAAGGTGATGACTTTTATTCTTATCCACTACAAAGTATTCCTCAGCAGAACCAAATCCCAGAAAAACAGATGTTGTTTTCGAGGTCTGTCTTCTTAATTCTTCCTTTTTATTTTCAGTAGCATTTGTCATTTGTCATTCTTAAGGTATTGCTTCTAATCTTGGAAAATTAAGCAAGGTGTTAACTGCTGAGAAGAAATACAAATGCTTATGGGAGGAGAGAGGCAAAGAGTTACAGATCCACTCATGAACAGCTCTTGGGTACTAAAGAGCAGTTTCCAGTGGCAATGAGGTGAATATGTTGAGCATTCTTTACAAGAAAAGCCTCTGCTGTATTTCAGAAGCATTTCTACCCAAAAGGCTGCCTGGAAAAAATCTCCATAAAGATGCTTTTAGGGCAATTGCTTCTGGTGTTTCCTATAGGAACTGGATTTTGTGCAGCTGCAAACATGCACAGGAGCTGCTCTCAGTTCTGGCAGACATCCATGGATGACTTCCTCAGGACCCTAAGCTGCTGCATTGGAGTGCTGCTTTGGATCCCACCTCCTATGAGAAGGACTGAGAGAAGTGTGGCATTCACATTCTCTGAAAAATCCCTCCACCCAGGATTTTTCTCCTGGGAAGCTGAGGAGCCTCAGAGAAAAGCAAAACAATTCTTATCTCATTTGCTTCTCCTGTGTTTTGCTCCTTTGGAATATGTTTGGAGATTGTTTATCTACAGGTGATTGTTTATTTGGATTGTGGTGTGAGTTGTTTTGACTCATTGGCCAATTGGGGCCAAGCTGTGTCAAGATTCTGGAAAAAATCACGAGTTTTCATTATTAGATTTTTTAGCCTTCTGTAAGTATCCTTTCTGTATTCTTTAGTATAGTATAGTATTCTTTAATATGTATAGTATCATCAAGTAATAATGATACTATAGTAATGATACTAAAGTAATAATTAGCCTTCTGAGAACATGGAGTCAGATTCATCATTCCTGTCTTCATTGGGACATTCCCAGCAAATACAATAAGAGAAGGACAGGATGGACCTGCAGAGGCATTCTGTGTAATTCCCAGCCTAGTGGGGGAGTGGGACAAGGGCTTGTGTACCTGGTACAGTTGATACCTCTCACAAGCACCACCTGTTGTAAATAACCTTCCCTTATTCTGACTGAAGGCTATACATGTAGACATATAATACATATATAGCAGCTGCATAGCATGTTCCAAAATAGTATGCCCATTTTCACCACTGTTGAGAGGCAGAACAGCTTACTTGGATCCATTGCTGCTGTGTGAAACCATGCGTTTGATTCTCATTCAGGATGCTCTAAGAGAAATCATACAGGAATTCATATGAAAACTGGGCAAATGAGAGAACAATTAAGTTCATTTTGTGCAGTTATTTCCTGAATGTAGAAAAATGCAGATCACCTCCTGCTGGCTTTGGATTATTCAGCTGATGTATAACACCTTTGTGGAAAGCTGCAGTCTGCTGAAGTGACTCTAGGCAGTCTCAGCTTTTAAAATTTGTCTTGCCTGTGTACTTGCAAAGATTACAAGACAAAGTTTTACAAACCTGTACCTATCCTTGATGGCTTAAGGAAGAAAAAAGCCCATATGTCTATTTACTAAACTGAAGTGGCAACATCTTCTCTGCACCACTTCAGGGCTTTATATGAGAGAAATTACAATCCCTCCTTGGAATGAAAACCTTTCTCTGGTTAGGTATCACTAGATTTACTAAGGGCTACATTTCTTCTCTTTGTTTGTTTTGTTTATTTCTCCTGCTGCTCTGGAGAAAGGGAGCATGGAAACAGATAATATGAACTGGTATATGAAGGAAAAAAGGAAAATATCATTCTCTATTTCTCCTACAGAGTTCCCCATTGCCCAGCCACATTCCTCAACCGGATGCAGAGAATATTTTAGCCTGATGAAGACATTTTGCTGGTAGAATATAGAGGTTAAGACTGATATAGTTTTCTAATACAAAAACTTAGTCCTTTTCATTTCCTGAGAAAATGTTATTTTTCAGATTGTGTGTGTTTCAGAGCAAGTTTGCTCTTTGATTTACAAAGACAGAGGCTAAGCTATGAACAAGCTTCTCATGTCCTCTCAGATATGCACCAAATACTGTGCCCTTTGAGGATCACCAAGCAAAGACACAGTAGACTGGGCAATCTGATGTAGATTCTACCTCCCAAACATGATGCTCCTGCATTGTTATTGCATGGAGAATAGATGGGTGTTTGGGATTACCTTCCCCCTCCAGCAGAATTTTTCCAGGAATGAAGCAACTTGGTGTATGACAGAATTTTGTCTTGGCATAAGGCGAGTTGGAAGCCTACTCTTTGTACACATTCTGTGAAAGAAGAGGAGCACGAGGCTGTATTTGCGAAGTCAGATGACAAGAAAAGGACGCCCGAGTAGAAATTCTACAAATTACCTATTTTTCATAATCATCAGGAACCTACACCTTTGATTGCCTGTAGTTTATAATTTTGTAAACAATCCATGGGAAAAGCCCTTGACCAGTGTCTTAATTAGACCACTTGTGTTTAGGTGAATTTTAACAGGAGTTCAGCATGAGTGATTCTTTTGCAAAGTTCGAAGCTTGAGAAAGTGGCATTTAGTCTGGAGCATTTCATGAGCTCTAACATTGTCTAAAATCTCAAGAAGTTTTGTCTTTCTTTTGTTGGAAGCTGCCTTGGGTAGAGTGCATTGGAGGGTAAGGTGTTAGCATGGTTAGCACAGACCCAGGAGAACCAAGTTCAATATTCAGCTCCAATATAATCTTCATGATGACAGTTCATTGTTTCTGCTTCAGTTCATCATTTTTAATTCTTCTGAAAGAGAGATGAACAACATTCTAGTTTTCTTTTCAGGCCATAAGTTGTTCTACTCAGTCTGGGAGTCACTAAATGGAACAGAATGGCCTGAAAATATGGGAGGTTAGAGTGAGAAAATTTTATATCCCTGGGAAAAAGGGATGACACTACTCCCTTACTTAGAGCTGTAAGGTCTACTGAGATATCAGTAACTTGGCCCATAAAGTAGAATGTCTAAAAATAAAGTGTTCTGTTAAAAATCTGATACAACAACAACAGCAACAAAGTTTTTAAAATTGAAATCTCTAGTATTTGCTAGGGAAGGTGGCAAGTTTCAACTTTTTCAATTTCTGGAAATCCTGTATCAATGGCAATTTGACTACTTGATTATATAAACCAACAAACAAATAGTGAATACTTGAATCAGAAGGTTGGTCCAAATTTAATTGTACAAAAACTCATATTTTTTAATACACATGTGGACTTTATATGATTTTCTCACCATAGCCAGGTAACTAAGAAAACAGCCATTGAAGCTGCAAAAAATCCAAAGAGTTTTGGTCTTAGTGAATCAATGACAAATCTTCTGTTGTGTCAGTGCAGCCTGAATTTCACTTACAAAGTGAACAGAAGTGTAGCAGATGAGAAAAAAGTATTGAGTTTTCATTTACTTGTATCAGTCACCATAAAAATTGACTTAGAGTCCAAGTTTACATTTTGTGAGGGTTTTTTTGGAAGGGTATAAAACATTTCAAAGCTTTTAACACATAAACATTCCCAGGGTTACTAGGTCAGATGAATCTGACAATCCATCTTACACTTTATTTTTCTCTTACCTGAGCTAAGTGACATCAGAGTTAGAAAAAAATATTAAAATTTATGTCTAAAATATGATTACTCAAAAAAGGGACCTTATTTACAAAGGCCCGAGAAAGGACAGCAAAACTGAGTTTATTATGATGCAATTCAAACCAAATTGATTTCTTTGTAATAGAATGAAGGATGGATGATTGGAGATCCCAGTCTAATATTGCTCATGGAAGAATGCTTAACATGAAGATGCTTGTCTCTCATCAGTTGTAGAGAAATGTACTCTTTAGTTTTGAGATGAAGAACTGCCTCTGCTGTGTCAGTAGCAGTGCAGCAGATGAAGGTGCACAAGTCAGCTTTCCCCCCTCTCCTCTTCCCTGGCCTCTACAGTTGTTCAAACTGCTGTTAGAAGAGTTTTTAGTCATGCAAAATGGGTGGCACCTCTCTCTCCATGTAATTGATAAAGAATGACTTGGCAGAGCATCAGAAAGGATTAGACATATCAGCTTTATAGCTCATGTCAGATATTCTTTGAGATGAAACTTTCACGTTTTTGAATAATATCCATCCATCCATCCATCCATCCATCCATCCATCCATCCATCCGTCTCCTACTTTAACAGTAAGGCTGAGATTTGATGCAGAAAAACTGTGGGCCACAAATGAATCCTAAATATGACATTTTGCAGAGTAAGATGGAGGCCTAAAGGCATTGTGAGAGACATAGTCTTTGGTTGTTCACAACATTTTAATGACTTGACATGAATCTATGAATTTGCATGTGAGTTTAATACAAATAGAAGACCTGGCCCAAGTTTTAACTGTTTAGTGTTTGGGAATTAATTAATTTGTGAATTAATGTGCAGTTTTGACACTGTAATGGAAGAACATTCATAAAAATAAATTATAACAGAAACCAAATTCTGGGACTACTTTTGACTTTTCAATAATTTGAACATGACTGAAGTTTGCTGTCTTACCTTACATCATCAACATAGCTCTCCCAGGAACTATTGCAGAGGAAAATTAAATTAAAATCCTTCATTAACACCTCTTTCAACTTATGGAAGATGGAATGAAAACCTATTCCAGACTCTTTTTTGGGACTTTGATTATTTCTGAGAAGATGTTACACTCCATATTCTGAGCTGTCTCTCACAAGTTAATTTCCAGCTGAGGAGCAGAAATGAGTATTTTGAACTTATAATCCAATATTTCTGGTTGTGGCCTACGAACCAATCAACAGTGATCTGAAACAATTAGGAAAACCAAATCAAACAGAGCATGTAACACGGTTCGGTTATACAAATTTGACTTGAACATGAGATACTTACTTGAAGCTGAAGAAAATTGCTAGAAAAAGATTCATAGGTGTAACTCTGTCCAGAAAATAGATTAACAGTTACATAAAAACATGTGGAGAAGGTACACAAATTGCTGAGTCAAAAGAACAGGGTTACCTTGCTTTTTGCAATATTCTATCGAAGTTATGAGACAGCATTTAAAACATTCCACAGGTAAAACATGATCCACACATAATGATAAAGTTCTACAGAATTTAATTTGGAGCATTCCTCCAGACTTTGTTCTAACCCAGTGTATGGAATTTTCAATGATTTATCATAGTCCATTACATTCCAAACCTTTTAGAATAATTTCATTTGGTGATATTGATTATCAGTGGTCCCCTTGGTCTCTAATTATAATGCTGCAGGACTTGACAGCAAGTCAAGTGACAAAACCCTTCTCAGTGACAAAACCCAGCTCCACTGTGACAATGGGACAGTCTTTTTGAAAAACCCTGTTCTCATTAATGTTTGCTCCAGAACAGTATCCACATGCTGTCCTCTGTCATGACTGAATTGCATTTAGGGTGAAAGGATGAAACTTAATATGATGCAAAGACAAACAGTAAAATTCATCTTATTTGACAAATTTGTAATTTTACTTACAAATTTCATCTCCATATACTTACAATTGAACTTGAGTTTGCCAGCTTATCTCCAGGCTTTTGCAGAGTCCTACCCTAGCACGGGTATTGTGACCCTACGCAGTTATTTCTTCAGCAGATAGTAAGGTATAAGACAAAATAATGCAATAGATGTAATTTTTCCTTTAAAATTATATAAAAAGGTAAACAAATCCATCTCTTTTTAGGTAAAAACTCATACATATGTTTTAATTTAAACTTGTGTTTTCATCATTTTGAATTCAATGGAATTTTTCACATTGATGCTTCCCTGGGCTGGAGCTGTAAAGAAATGTGTGAGGGAAGATGTAAGCCAATATATGAGAATATACTGCTACCAGAATTTCAGTTGAATTTTCATGATAAAATATTACAAGCAAATAAAATAAGTAGAAATCTGTAATATCTATTGCCTAACCTTCATATCCAATATTATGCATGGTTTCTTCTTTTTCTGTTTAAATACAAATAATTTGATATTTTTAATAGGAGCTGTAATGTGTGCACACAGAACTTTTCAAAAGAGTCTCAGGAACATGAATTAAAGAATTATGCCCTTTGGTAATATCATGAAACACAGAATACAGTCTTTACCTTTATTTTGAAAATACAACTTCACACTGTCATGTCTTGTGGAGTTGGGTAAGCTGTTGGCATTAACATCCTGACAAAATGCTTTTCTGTAGAAACTTATCTAACCTTGAAAATGAAAAAAATGAAAAAAGGATTTTCCTGAGATTTTACCAGTTGTATCCTACCCCATGACACAAGTTTTGCATTTGAAAATTTTAGTGAACCTTAAGAAAACTAGTAATATGCATATTCATATTGTGACTGTAGTTGCAATTTCTAGAGATCATGCTAATATTTTTTTTCTGTGGTCTGTAAGACAGCTTGCCTTTCAGCAACCTGGGAAACTTTGTAGGTCTCAGGTATCACTTCATAGGAGTTTTCTTGAGTAAAGTAAAAGTTCCAACATTTAAGAGAAATGAATAGTTAAAATCAACAAATTTCAAAATGGTTATTTTCTGCCAGCACTGGGCAGATACCAAGCAGGGAGAGAAATAAATGGGGTCTGGTGTCTGGGACCTCCAAGTAAATGAGGTCATGCTTTCCATTTTACATGTGACAGAAAACACATGGATGGAGGGCTGGAAATGTGGGGGGATGTTCAAGGAGCAAAGCAGCATCCATGTATCCACACTGAACAACCAGAACATCACACACTCAGAAACAGTGTGGTTTTTTTGAAAATGTTGATTCATTTTCAAAAGTGTGTGTTTTCCTTGTCAATACAGAGCATACTGTAAGATGATTCTATTTCTAGACAAACAGATGCCAGTAACTTAATATATTTTTCTTAGGTTTCACATCTTATGCTGTGTTTGTGAAAGTTGTGTCCAGTTCCCCATGATGTTTTTGCTACTGGTGTAGATACTCTAAAAATAACATATGTGAGGGTAATACTCATTTTGGATTACCTTGTTGTTGGTTGAAATCGCATTAATCTTGTCTCTGGGTGCTCAAACAAATGTATGTACCTCCTTAGGAGCATAGTTATAATTTAATATCAACATCCTTTTAATAGAGGCCTCAGTTTTAATGAAAAAATGTAAGACTCTGAGGCGGATTTTTGGAAAAGACTAGCTTCTATTATTTTTCTCAGATAAGGATGACAGAATACAGAATAATACAAAACTAAATTGGTCTGGAGAAAGACAGAAAGGTGCACTGTGAACAAAAGCATGGATGAGTTCCAGATCTTGGACCCTGAGAGTGTTGTCTGCATTTCCTACCTTTACTGGGTGCTGTCCATTCAGGGAGGAACAGAGGCTGAGATGCTCTGTGCTATTGGCTCCTACACAACCTGGGTAAAATACAGATTTTGCCCACAGAGGGCAGTGACAGAGCCATCTCCTGACTTTGCTGGGAGAATTAATCCCCCACCAAGGAATGGTGGGGATGTGATTTTCACATAAGCACTGATCCCATGGGTAAATTGCTGTTATGTTAAATAAACCTTAACAAAAATCTCCTTTGTGTCATTCTTGTACATGGCACAATGTGTATGAATAAAATCTGTTTAACAAAGGTGTCTCTCTGTAGCCCATCTCTTTGCTGTGTTGCAATAAGCTTCTAATTTAATTGAGGATTTCTAAGTTAACAGCATTTTTTCATTTAAGGAAAAGGTGGTCATTTCCTGTCTTGAAAATATCTCACACTAAATTTCTTTCCCTTCAGTTAAGAGATACTTTTTGACATCTTTAATTCACTGATCTAATAATTTCTGACAGCATCAGTGTGCTTTAGCCATGGCATGCTGGAATTTCTATTGCTACTATTCTAAAATAGAATAGAATTTCATGCTACTATTTCTAAAAGTGTAAGGGAAGATGACCATCATTTTTTATAGTTGGAAAAAATAGGAATATATATTTATTTTAAAGGCATTTTAAAATAGTTGAGAAAATGCTGGTTGTCTTTCTTTTGAGAAAGTCAGGTGCTATTTCACAGAATCATAGAACTGTAGAATTGTTTAGGTTGGAAAAGACCTTTAAGATCATAGAGTTTAACTGCTAACCCTGCACTGCCAAGTCCACCTCTAAATCCTATTCCTGAGTGCCACATTTATATGTCTTTTAAATACCTCTAGGCATGGTGACTCAACCACTTCCCTGGGCAGCTTATTCCAGTGCTTCACCACCCTTTCAGGGGAGAAATTGTTCTTAATATGCAATCTAAACCTCTCCTGGCACAACTTGAGTCCATTTCCTCCTGTCCTATTATGGTAAAAACAAGGCAACCCAACAAGGGGAGAAATTATCTGGTTTTATATCAGAAGGCTAATGAATTACTTTATCATACTATATTATTCTATACTGTGTTACATCTAAACTGAACTTGCACAAGCACTCAACTTTACTCAACTGTACAGAGTGTTGTGACTGTCTGCTGACAGTCCCGACACACACGCATAGATTCAATTGGTCAATGAATTAAAACATTCACACCAGAATCTAATTACTAATTCCCTTTAGGTAAACAAACTTCTACAATGCATTCTACTTGTTCTAAAACATAGGAGTAGTAAATGAGATAAGAATTGTTTCCTCTTTCTCTGAGGTTCAGAGAATGTGAATCCCAGAAAATATCCTTGGGAAGCTGGGCCCTGTTTTTCTCTGTGAAGAGAAATGTGGCCACATCCTGTTGCTTGCTATTGGAAGAAGAGGCCAAACCCCACCTTGCTGCAACTTCCTACCAGATAGATGTAGGGAGCAATGAGGTTGCCCCTGAGCCTCCTCTTCTCCAGGCTGAGCACCCCCAGCTCCCTCAGTCGCTCCTCACAGGATTTGTGTTCCAGACCCTTCACCCTTCCAGACCCTTCACCCTCCACTGTCCTTTCCTGCAGTGAGGGGCCCAGGACTGGACAGAGCACCTGAGGTGCAGCCCCACCAGTGCAGGGTACAGGGTGAGTACAGGGTGACAGTCACAGCCGTGCTCCTGCTGTGACACTATTGCTGTTCCAGGCCAGGACTGGGCACGCACTGGCTCCTGCTCAGCTGGTTGTAAACCAGCAGCCCCAGGCCCTTTTCCACTGAGCAAATTCCACTGGCACTCTGCTGCCAGCCTGAAGCACTGCCTGGGGTTGTTGTGACACAAGGGGAGGACCCAGCCTTTCTCCTTGTTGAACCTCTTACAGCTGGCCTTGGCCCATCAGTCCAGCCTGACCTGATCCCTCTGTAGATCCTTCCTGCCCTCCAGCAGATCAACACTCTTGCCCAACTTGGACTTCCCCAGTTACCTAGGGCTGCTGCTGAAGAGGTTTGGTGAGCTGTTCTGCCAGTTCCTCAGCACCCTTAGGTGGATCCCATCCAGCTCCATGGATTTGTTGTTTCTAAGTGATGCAGCAGGCCACCGACCATTTCCCCTTGGATCACGAGGGCCTCATGATGCTCTGTCCCTGTCTTCCAGCTCAGAAGGGTGGACACTTCAATGGTCTTACCATTAAAGACTGAAGCAAGAAGAGCATTAAGTAGCTCATCCTTTGTCACTCACTATGCTTCCCCCCAAACCCAGTGAGAACTGGAGATTCTCGTCGGGCCTCCTTTTGTTGCTGATGTATTTAAGGAAATACTTCTGTCACTTGCTGAGAACTGCTCTCTTAATGATACAGACCTGTGCTTTGTGGCAGAGTCTTGAACCTCAAAAAGATTAGGCTGAAAACACTCAGGTCCTTTTTGGAATTTGGGAAACCTGACTGTCTCAAAATTATGGCAAATTCTGCTGTTAAAAAATACCATAGCAAAGAGCTTTCAGGCTGCTCTCTTTCTTTTATTTAATGCAATATTAAACCATCCTTAAAAATGCCTTTCAAAATCTTGCACAGAGGCAAGGGTTTTCTTTCTATTGTCAATATCTTAGCTCGTTAGGGGCTCTCCAGCCAGACATTTTGTGTTGTTTTCAACAGAATATTTTTTCACTATTTGGGACTCATTTAAATAACTCATGCTTTTAATGAGCAAAGATATCTAATAAGCAAACATGGTTAATGAAACCTAGTCTGACAACATTCCTATCAAGGAAACAAAAATCTGTGCATTAAAGAAAATTCAGGAATTCATTAGGAACTGGTGGTAATCATCATGGTTCCTTGCTCATAAGAGCTCTATGTATTCATGACCTACCAATATGAAATCAGAAATCCAATCCTTCTTGCTGTGTATCACAGTGCACAATCCCTTGTATAAATGCTGAGCAAACATCAAAGTTACACTTTTGTTTACTTGCTGCACCCCCCTAGACATCAGAAAAACTTTCAGCTGAGTACAGGGTTCCTATAAAATACATTACAGAGGATCACCTTCCTCTTTGGAAACCACTGCATTTTGGTGCAGTGATATAATTTTTTTCCATATTATTCATCTCGTCCAACACATTCCCCCATCCCACTCTCTGTAAAATATCTTTAAAATCAAATCACAGCTCCCAGAAATGTATTTGCAGAGTCTCCTAAAATATTTCTTCCAGAAACGAAAACTGTATCTCACCAAATTTCATAGGCATAGCACTACTTGCAATTCTACCAGTCTAAATAATTAAATTAGCTCTTGAAAGAAAATTGTAGCCTATTTATTGTGGCAATATGAAAATTTGAGTGTAAAAAGGTACCTCTTACTACAGACTGATCACAAAAATTATTGGAAATTAAACAGCTTTACTCATGAGCTCTGTGACAGCGTTGAAGGGGAAATTGTGGCGTTAATGCCTGTGATGACATTATAGCTCTCTCCATGCTGCAGTTCATTAGTAGGGCCTGCAGGCTATCTGAAGCAAAGGACTGCAATTTAGCAGCATGCAAGGGGTTTTCATGAACACACAGGAGAAGACCTGTGCCCAGACCCTTTCTCTCTGTAGCAGCCTCTGCTCAGAGCTGCTGTCATTCCCTCTCTCCAACAGTCATCCTGTGTCTGATCCTCCAAATCTCCACACAGTAATTTGTGAAGGCTAGTAAAGGATGTGGATTAGAAGTATTGGTTATTTTCTAAGCCTTTTAAAATGAAACCTACCTTTTTTTTTAATTGTTACTATTATTATTTTTTCCAGCTTTCCAAACCCCAGATAATTTTTTGTATGGTTCCAGGTAACCTAGAATCCATCACTGTGGCATTCCATCTGAAAGTGCCTTGAACTTTCAAAAACCATCTCTCTCTCACAGGTTCCAGGTTCAGTAGTCCAGAACCACAGTAAAACTAGTAAATATATAAATATAAACAATTTCTCCTTTATTTTGTCTTTTGTCTGTAAATAAAATAATTCCAATAGATTTAAGACACGTGATCTTGTTTATTTGTGTTTTGTTAGTTTTTATTTTAAATTATGTAGCTCTGTTGTCACAACCATAGTTGGGCTATTTTTTATTTGGTTTTACTTTTTTCTTGCATTTAGAATGACCTTGAATTGGATCAAGTCTTCTTGATCAGTAAGTTTGGGTTCACCCTTCGAATGTTTTCTTAAAAGAGCAGTAAAACACTTTTTAAATTTAAACCTCCAATAAAGATTTTAGCAACAGATCATATACACTGCTTGCATCTCCTTTTAAATGTTCATCTCAATTTTTATTAATAAAATCAGACCTCAAAATCACTTAATTTGTATGAGGGTTTTGGAGTTGTAGAAACTGAAGTGTGGGATGGTGGAAGGATTGTCTCAAAATCAGCCAGGAGACCAGTGTGAGGGCTAAGAGCTCTGATTTACATGTCCCAGTGCATGGGTAAGACTATATCTCAAATTCCATTTCAGTTGCACTGCAAATGCATTCATATGGAATTAGTTTCCCTTTATTTTATCAATTTGCTTTAGTACTGTCTTGAATATACGACTTCAATACAGTCTATTAGAACAAGAAGGTGCTGCTATATTCTCTTTGACAAGCAGCACTGTAAAAAAATGTAACTTCTCAGCAGCACCTGTAGGCTTCTCAATTTGTTTCTTTAAAACTCTGATAATTTAGCCCACAGTATGACCCATCATTTGGATACAGTCTGCCTAACAGTTTTCTTAGCCCACAGCCTGTTCCTGCTGCCTCTCCTCCAAGTTCCCTCAAGGCGAGGAGTGGGATGGAGATTGAAGTCACGGTTTGCCAGCCTCTGATGTGTTCCCTGCTTGCTTCGTTCCTTCCCTCCACAGCCCCTTCATCAACACATGACTGATGTGCTTCTATCATGTGGCGAAAATGACAGCATCTCCCATTAAATTAGGGGTTTGTTTCTGGTCCTTGGAATGCACTGGCCAATGTTTAAGTGCTGCTTGTGTGCTGTGGTGTCTGATTTTGTTTTTCCTGTGCTGATTGACTCTTTATGTCCTTCTTTGATATTGGTTCCTACTGATGTCCCCTGGTAGAGTGCCTCTTTTACCTCTTAGATACAGGACACACAATTTCGTGCTCCATTGTTGGCAAAGTGCCTCACATGAGAAACGTGTCTTACTGGATTTGCAGGGTAGATCCAATATGAAAATGTTTGTTTGGCTGACTTAAAAGAGAAAGATAAATAAAAGCATTAAGTCAGATATCTCATTTAGATTAATATTTCTGTCCAGTTCAGACACTTGTTCAATTTTCAAAGACATTGCTTGTCTTTGTGTTCTTCCAACTAAGCCCTACTTCCTGCAAAAGCAATTCCCTACTTGTGTCGTGCTTTGATTCTGCTGGTCTGTTTTACTCAGGGCCTCACCTAGGCACACTCCTAAAGTTTAAAACTTACCTAAATGTTTTTCTTTCAGTGTGTTTATTTCAGTAGAAAGAAGGAAAAGGCTTATTTTTATTGGATGGCCTACTTTAAAATATGTTTTATTTTAAAAGAAACTGTGATGCATTTTTCAGGTAGTGCTTATTCACCTCCTCAGTCTTCCTGTTTCTTGGAAAGGTTCTCTTTCCCTTAGTTCCATTTCCCTCTTCACTTGCAAGCTTCTGAAACAGAGGGGAACTGTGCACTGAACCAGGAAACACCAAAACCTCATTTTTGCAAATCAGTTCTGTAAAAAAGGATGGGTTCAGATGAAGTGGCACTGAAGTGCTTTCCTGAATTTCATTTCACTGAGATCCTGGTTTCAAGAAACTGTAATAACGTTCCTTTATATACAAAATTTTGTTGCAATATACTATAGCTGTTCCAGCTTCATCAATAGAAGTCAAATGATCCATTTAAGGTTAAAACAG
This sequence comes from Ammospiza caudacuta, assembly GCF_027887145.1. Classification (NCBI taxonomy): domain Eukaryota; kingdom Metazoa; phylum Chordata; class Aves; order Passeriformes; family Passerellidae; genus Ammospiza; species Ammospiza caudacuta. The sequence goes on from NC_080597.1 coordinate 51,943,501, forward strand.
AATTGAGATCCAGTATATCTAGATCTTTTTCTTCTAATAAGTTCTTTTTCTCTGGGACTTTGCTATAAATCACTTGTCAAATATGTTTGTATCCAGCACCACAGGCAACTATTTGACATGAACAAGAAATACTTTAGGAAACAGCAGGCTTTTTCTTATGGCCTCATTTTACCTACATCAATATTCCAGTATTTCTGGAATACTGATGTGTTTAATTTGCAACTCTCTGGGGAGAACTTTTGGAGCCTCCAGGAAATATAACAGAAATCAAATAAAAATGTAGAACTATTATTTTTCAGAATAATCATCCTGGTTTATAAAGTTTGTCAAATTTAGAAGATTTGAAGTGACAAATATTCCATAAAAATTGTGTGCAAGAAAACACATTTTAGAACCTGGAAGAACATCAAGACATAGTATTGATAACATCAGTGTTTTCAAAGAAAAAATATAGTTGATTTACTCATTAGAATGTCCGAGAAAGCCTAAGAAACTCTTAACTTTTTCTTCAACTATCACTTTTCCCGTGAGAATGATGGAACTATGTTGAGATTTTTGAGCCTGTAAGGCCTTTGGGGAATAATTCTGATGAAGATTTCTCATAGAAAAATACAGAGATGGAAAGGTTTGTTATGATCACAGTTGGATGACAACCATCCTAGGGACTTGTAAACGGCAGTTCACAGAAAATATGCTATTTTTTTGTGAGTTACTAATTTTTCTAGAGACTTCTTCCTTGCTGTTTATTTAAACGGATTTTTTAAAGTCATAAAATGACAAAAGAACCTTGCTATAGGGACTGATATTACTGTCATCTTGAATAAAGATGGAACTTCATACTTTTTCATGTCAGTGTAGTAACTGAAAAAGGAAATGGAAGTTCCATATTCCTTGATGGAAATAAATACTACATTAATACTGTGGATATGAAACAATGTCAAAAATCTTTTAATGGGGAGTTATCCCCTTAGCACTTGAAATCTGTAGAAAACTTGAAAGCTGCATTGAAATCTGACTTACTGACTAATTTTTACCAACTGTGAAAAAAACAATACTTTTTCTCTCTTTCTAAAACATAATAAAAATATGTAATACCTGATAAGAAGAGATCCTGAGTCTGAAAACAGACTGAAAGTCTGTGATGATGGAACTTACATCTATGGGAGGGAACATTTAGGATCAGGTCTTTAAGATGTGATTATCTGTTAAACAAATGTGAGGAAAACAAAAACATTTGTAACAATTGATAACATTTGAGAAACACAAATTATGGCATGGAAAGGTAATGAATCTGTGTCTATTATCCTCAGATGTTTATCACAGTTCGATAAATAAATAACTTCCAAGTAAAAATCTTTACCTGGCCTTTTGTCTGAGGTCTGTACTGAGGTCTGGATGGGGTAGGCTTTATCAGGAGGCTGATCACTAAAGTCTGAGCTTTTCACTGCTCCTGGGACTGCCTCAGTATGGCCAATGAGAGGGGCAACTTTGTCAGCATCACCATCACTGGGTAAAAGAGTTAGTCTTTGCAGAAGACATGAAAACTCCTCTCTTGACTCTTTTTGACCGTAACAATGGAGTTCTGGTTCACAGAATCACAGAGCCACAGAAGGGCTGATGTCCAAAGGGACCTCTGGAGTTCACCTTGTCCAACTTCCCTCCTCAAGCAGGGCCACATAGAGCATGTTGCACAGTGCTGTGTCCAGGTGGTCTTTGAATATGAAAATCCCTCAGTCTCCCTGCACAACCTCTGCTGAACTTCAGTCACCTTCACATAAGGTGATGGTCAGCCTGCAGCTCCTGTGTTTCAGTTTGTGCTCATTGAGTCTGATTCTGTCACTGCATGCTACTAAAAAGAGTCTGGCTCTGTTTTTGCATGCTCCTTTCATCTATTTATGAGATCTCCTGGAGCCATCTCTTCTCTAGGCTTAACCTTTCCAGCACTCCAAGCCTTTTCTCATGGGAAAGATACTGCAGCTCCTTAATCTTACTCACAGCCCTTCGTTGGACTCCATCCAGCATGTCCATGTCTCTCTTATACTGAAGAGACCAGAACTGGACCCAATACTTCATAGGTGGCCCTTCCAGTGTTGATTAGAGGGGAAGGATTACCTCCCTCAGCCTGCTGGCAGCACTCCTAATGCAGCACAGGATACATAATTATTCTTTGCCACAATGACAGTTGTTGACCCATGGTTGATGTGTTCTCCACCAGGACACCCAAATCCTTTTCTACTTTCCACCCTGTCAGTCCCAGCAAGTTCTGGTGCTGGGCTTTTTCTACTCCAGGGACAAGACTTTGCACTTCCCCTTGCTGAGCACCAGGATGATGTCCCTGTTATCCCATTTCTGCAGTCAGGACCCCTCTGGTGTATCAGCCACTGCTATCAGTTTGGTGCAAACTTGCTGAGGTCGCGCTCTCCCCGATCACCCTGACCATACTGAGCAGAATTGTACACATGCAGAGTCACCCCTTGGGTACACTGCCAGCTGCTGGCCTGCACAATGACTGTGTAGCACAGAAATCCATCTGACTCATCACCCAGCCGTGGGAGACAGCTTTATCAAAGTCCAGGTGAAAAAACCACCTGCTCTCCCCTTGTCTACCAAGCCAGTCTATTTCATAGAGGAACATCATGTTTTTCAAGCTTTACCTCCTGTTTGTGAATCCATGTTTGGCTTTGCCTGTGTGCTCTCTTTTGCAGTTCTTTGTGCACTGTTATGACAGGGAATTTTAATAATCCCTTTATTCTAAAAATGCCTATGGCCAGTAGCTCAGGCACTTTCCTAAGAAGAGAGTTGTTGTAGCCTGAAGAAAATGAAAGAATTAGTAAACAAATTTGATAGTTACTATTAACATTGTTGTATTATCTGGATCTTAAGGTATTAATAAACAATTAGAAAAGCATTATGCTACCATCCATATATATAAATACAATATATCATGTTTAATTCAATAAGATATTTTTGCACAAAATTTTTAATAATTCCATATAAGTCAAATTTCCAGGAACTCTGAGAAAGTACTTGGTACTCTTGGTGCTCTGAATGAAGAATATGTACAAAGCTATCTTGAGTCACAAGCAGGTCATTTAAAGTATTTTTTAAAGTTTTCATTTAATAATATGCATTGAGCATCAGCTGAAAACCCCTGTTTCTAAATAAAACTGATGTTTGAAGTACTTGCAGTCAATTTGCCTGCTTAATCTATTCCATCTCTGAGCCAAACCCTTCATTGGAATTTCTGAAATGAGTTAATGTGATGGTTTACATTATTTCAGAAAGGACAGCACGGTATTTTTAGGACTGTGAATTATTCTTATGGGGTGCCAGTCTTTTGGATTTCATTTGGACAGAGTGTGCTATCTTCCAAAAAAACCAAAGCCCTATAAGCTAAAATTCTTTTGTCATAGGATCTGCTGTCATTTCCCCAGCAACAAAATTTCATTATGAATGACTGTATGATGTGTAGTATAATATATTACCAGGATTAACATATTAGTGTTAAATACTATGAAATAAAATGAATATGCACAAGTTTGTTGAGGTCAGTGTCAGACCAACAGTGATCCCTGCTTCAGGTAACTCTCACCCACGAACTCTGCTAGGTTAAATCCAGGGTTTACAGTGGTTTTGCATAAAGCAATGATAACTTGAGGGTGGGTACAAAATGAAAAGTGGATATTGCGTTGTTTTTCAGCTCCAGTAGCATAGCCTATATGCTGTTTGATGAATGAACCAATAATTTCTGATGTTTTACTGGAGAAAAATATGAGCTCTATATAGGCCAAACAGGATTATCTTCTTAATGACAGCAATTTGCATTATTTTAATAGGATTTATTCCAAGTGGCTTGTAGTGGAGAATGAAAGAAACATCCCAGCTTGTTCAAGATGTTCCCTGAATGGGTTCACAGGGTTGTATGTTATACTGGCATTGTATAGGCACTGCTGTACAACAAGGCTGAATTCAATGGCAGAAGCTAAAAGAATCACGGAGGAATTGTTTCAGTCCTTCTGAACATAAGCAAACATTTTGTTTACAAAAAGAAATTCTTGTACAATTTTTTGCTTTAGACAAGGCAAGGAGAAACAAAGGCTACAAAGCATGTTCTCTTGTGAGGAGCAGAATTCAGCATCTACAGGGCTGGTTCTGCCCCAAAGGCAGAATCTGGCTGGCAGCTCCTATTGCTGCTGTTGCCTTCTCCACAGAGACAGAAAATAGGGTTGGGCAACACAAGCTAAGACACAAAAAATTTACTGTAACTGATAAAATGATTGATATCTTAGGCCTTCCTTCTGCATACCAAATAAGGTTGCAATATTTCAGAGATTTCTGGTTAGAAGGGTCTAGTGGAAATGCACATTACCAGGGGAAATCTTGACTCCTGCACAACAGCCTGGCTGCCCAGAAGCTGCTCTGGCAACCCATGCAGTGAAGGTGAGGAGGTGATGCAAAAAGTCTCCACTATTAATATAAAAAGCAATACAATAAAGAAAACATGCAGCTTAATGATAGCAGTGTTTCAGATGTCATTTCATGCTTGCTGCATACCCACACATAGGCTAAGTCTTTGCATAACTTAGGCCAATCTCTTTAAATTGTGTAAAAAACCACATGCTACTTAGGAGCTTTGTGCTGGGGATTAGTAGGCTGCATAGTAAAACAGCTAACCAGATAGCCTTAACTACAAAACCTTGCTAATTTGTGAACTATTATGCTCTTTTACACTTTCATAATGTTTTATATGTTTTATGTTTGATGCATTTTTAAAGATAAACATAGAGACCAACATTTAACACAGTATCATATGGTGTAAGGTTATTTCTAGCTAAAATAAATTGAAATTATGTCATTGAAAAAACTATATTAGAGAACTAAAGCTGAAGGCATTCTGGTATAAGCTCCTCCAGCTGTCTTTATAATCTGATCACAAAATATTGCAAATATTGAGCCATGTTAATTTGAACAGAAACATGATCTGCATTACACTTTTCAGCATTTGAATAACTGACAACTGTTTGTTTTGAATGGATATATCTAATTGAAAGAAACATCAGTATGAAATACAAGCCTTTAAAACTAACTCTATGTCTTAAATTACTATAAGACATGGCGGCAGCTGGCTGACTCTGAAATCCCCAGAGGAAATTTTCCTTCTGAAGCGATCTTAACAACTGTATCACTGAAGTGTAACAATAATCAAGAATGATATTTTCATAGATTATCTCCTGTTGTTTGATAACCAGACAAAGTGTTCATGCCTTGATTGGAACCTACTGAAGAAATACAGGATAATTAAATATTCAAAGAGATCACATAAATAATCTGTACTCCCTGACCATCATACAGTTTTATTCACTGTAAAGAAAAAAAGCTTCAGGGGACAGTCTTGAGTTACTTTCACAAAAGCAAAGTGAAAATACTATGAAAGGGTAAGCTACTGAATGGAGCTAACCTGTCAGGTGTTTCGGTGCAGCTCTTCAACTAAGCTGAAAAATTCCACCTTCCCATCAGTTTCAGCTTTTAATCTAAAAACATTACTTTTTTCCCCCATGTACTATTTACCTCAATAATAACTTGTTTTAGTGCTTCTCAAAAGAGTCCACATAGGACTTAAAAATGCCCTGAACTACTATAAAGTATGTTCTGTACTTCTATTTGGCTAAAAAGAAAGCAGCCCTATCGGCCAAATTATACCAACCAAACTAGACTACTGAAGAGGGTGAAATTCATGACACCAAGAAATGATGGTCCTGTACAGTAGATATTATAGTAAAGGAGCCCAAGAGGACTGAACCCATGAATCACACATTCCTCATGTTGAGGAGCATGAACCACCTCTTTTAGCGAATAAGACTCTATGAGTTGGCCTGAAAGCTAAAAATATTACCTGTATCTCAGCCTTTAGCTACAGGTCAGTTTGGGCTGATCTGGTGACTTTCTGAGGAATAAATTTCTTGTACTTCTCCTAATGTACTCAGAATAGCATGGACAATGCTTTAATTCCACTGGCATAGGAGCTTAACTGGCATGAAGTAAGGACCTGCATCACAAAATGCAGTTGCATATTAGTAGCAAAGTCTTTTGTGTGGAGTCAGCAGAAACAGCTATGAAAATCTGAATTTGCAACAGAATTGTGACAAGACTGAGCTAGCTGTTACCTCTTGAAAATATTAATGTCAGGTTCTCAGTCTTCAGTTTGCTTGTTTCCTGTTTCCTTCAAGAGCTATTTTAGGTAATGCAGTTCTCTGCTGTTTGCTTTAGCTAAAACAGAGATCCCAAGAATTATGAGAAAACTCAGACAAGGAAAGGATCAGCCAAATTACCTAAATGGTGGGGTTTGTGTCTGCTGCTCCTCTCGGATGCCAGCTATACTTCCATGATCTCCCCATTACTGCTGCTGCACGTGTGCCCACAGTACCTCACTCTTGCATCAGGAATCCTCTCTAATCACACATTTTACATTTGTGGACAGGTGAGGAAATTATATTTTGGTTTGACAGGACTTCATCCTTGAGATTATGGTCCAGATCATGTTTGTTACTCCATGAAATTGCTTTCCCTGGTCAAACTGCAGGCTGCACCAGAGCCACTGCCAGTGACACAAAACATGCTCAGTGCATCCCTGTGGGCTGGCTTGCTTTCTTCAAGGCTGAACAGGGCTCTTACACACTCTGTCCTTGGGCAGATGAGGCAGCTGTGTAAATCAAGTATCATTAGGCAGCAGTAGTGATGTCTTAGAACAAGAGGCTCAGTCATGAAATACAGGAGCCAGTTTGGTTTTAGTTGCAGATGCAAGCAGGGACTGCACACAGCACAAAAAGAAGAATCCACGAGAAAGGTATGATAAGTCTAGTGCCATTTAGTGCGACAATGGCATAAAAAATGCAGGACAGAGACATCTGTGATGTCTCTTTGTGCCTATACTACTAAGGATACCTTTCAAAAGCTTGCCAGCAAACAGATATTCACATTTTTCAGAGTTGTAAGGATGCCTGTAAAAAAATTATCCATTTTATCGTATCTGTGAAAATGGTTCATTTTTAATGGTAATATTTTAAATAATGAATCCCTTTCAAAGCAGGGAATAAGCAAAGGCATTTTTCATTTGGTTATTCATCCTCTTTATTTGGAGCTGCCATGTAGGAATTCAAATTAAATTAATCTAAAGTGACTGTTTTTTAATATAGAACAATATAAAGTACACATATAAAATTATTCTACTTATGGATTAAGAACACATAATCCATATCAGAATGATGCTAATTCTGTATTTCTGCAGCTATTTTATGTCTTTCCCTTCAGTTGTTAGCCTGAGAAAAAATTAATTTGTTTTCCCAGTATGATTTCAAATTAAATATTAAGTAGTTGATTTATCAGAGAACTTAATGTGTTGTTTCCAAACAGCCTCCTTTTGCTTGAAACAAATTTAATGCAGGAACAGAAAATGTATATTAGTCATCAAAAGCTTTTTATAGATGAGTTTAAAGTGCTATCATAAGGATTCTTATGATGCAGACCACATTTCAGACCAATAGAATTACAGAACAGAATTAGTGGAGGATGTATTAAATAGCCAGAGGTAACTGAAAATGAGCAAAGGTAAAAATTTGCATTTGGTTTACGATAGAAATCCAATATAAACATTGATCTTTACTAACTTGGGGTGATCCAAAGCCAACTTTTGATATTGAGGCCAAAAATTTAAAAATTACTGCTTAATTTAGGTAAGTGAGATTCCGACTTTGTCAGATTTTTAAACTTGGAAATAATCCTGACTTCAAATGTTACTATATGAGTGCAGTCTCCAAGTGTGAAGAGGGAAAGCTGATTTTGTTGTGGGTTGTTTTGTTGGTGTTTTTTTGGTGGGTGAGGCATGACAGCTGAGTCTGGGCTGAGTGTGGACATCCTTTGCACTGCAGCTCAAGGTCTCTCTCCCTTGATCCTGTGCCTCAAGGGGTCTGACAGGCTGCTCAGTAGTTTCCTTACAGCCTCTGAAAGCAGATCTGTGCCCTTGGCACAAGATAGATGAGAACTTTCTGAGGCTTAAGAGCCATCGATTTCCTTCTAATGGTGGAGCTAGTTAATGGTTTCCTTTCTACCAAGCACTTCTTCTGTAAAACCAGTCCAACAGTCATCCACCCGCTCAGGGAGAAGGAGCCTCCAGTTTTAGGCTGTCCTCAGCCTCAGTGATGCCAGTCCCTACACAGACCAAAGGCAGAGCTGGAGAAAATTCCTCATTCTCCTTGCTCTTTATGAATTTCATATTCAACTAGGACTGGATGGAAAGCAACACGTTCTCTCCCCCTCAGCCATCTGTGACAGATACTGCCAAGGCCAGGAATCTGAATTAGGATTTCTCCTGCTGCAGTTGTGCTTAGTACTGAAATAAACTGTTGCCACTCTGCATTAAGTTTGACCTAAACCTGCATAATGGGGAAGGCTGGGAAGGACATGGACAACTTGTCTGTGAGTCTTAACTGGGAAAGGATGTGAGACATACCTGTCTTTTAGTCTGAGCAGCATCATTGTAGTTTGAATATTGTGTTTGCAAAACATTAGCATTGCTGTTTTGGTGTTTTTATCATCATCAGAATCATGAAAATGAAGGCGTTAATAGATTTTCTATTGCCTAGGGACCCAGACATAGCTTTGAGAGCTGCACCATTAGGATGAAGTGCTTCAGTTCCACTGACATCCAATGTCATGTGTCCATACGCCTTGTGGATCTGCACTAGGCTGTCCATGAGTGCCATGAGACACCTGGGCAAGCTTTGTGGTCCTGGGTTCATCAGCAACTTGAATCTAGCTCTGCATCCTAGACTAATATTCAGCAAAATTCAGAACCCTCTGCTTAAATTCTGTGTCAGCAATTGCTTGTTAAAACATCAGGATTCCCAGACTTTGTCTACTGTCTTCTGTACTGAGCAAAAAGCTACACTACCTGTACAGTACTGCTGTAAATTTATAGCTTGCAGAGCTTGTTGAAATCTTTTGGGATAAAAAAATCCTCTGTAAATGTGGGTATTTTATCAGCATGCAAGAGAGAAAATACATTTAAGTACAAAGTAAATACCTCCAGGTTGCTAAGCAAAGGTTAGCTGTCACTGCCAGTCAAGCTGGGACAGTGGCAAATGGCCTGAAAGAGGGACGTTCTCTAAGGGCAAGAGAAGATGCTCTAAGGTTGCATGAAATATTGAAAACAGACCCTTGAGCTCTTTTGTTTTATAGGGTCTTTCTTACATGTGGGTATGATACCACCAAGTGGGAGATATGCTTGTTCCTCCCTCAGAATCCTCATGGCCAAAGAGCATCAAAACCCATTAAAGATCTCATAGGACTATGAGGAGTGTTTGCCAGTAAAGATAAAGTTGAGAACTCTGAGAGTTTTTTAGGCTGTGAATTATAAATGGTCCTTTGTGGGTTTCCCTTCTCATGTCTCTATTCAAAAATGTATTGACTGTAAGAAAATTAGATGGGGATCCAGCATTTAGTGTAGTGACGCTTTCTTGTGGAGGAAAAATCTCTCATCAACTAAAGGCCTTGCCAGAAATGCTATTATATTTAATGAACCAGAAAATAATATACAGCCAGGTTAATATTCTTCCAAAAAATTCTATTATAGGCCACAGTGAGGGGAAAGGACACTGTATCAGTGACATGCGGTGGGAGGTCAATTACTGTGCAAAATCATTTCACCAGTTTCTATTTAGTGCTCAAAGCTTCATCTGGCCTGCACTAATTGGAAGGCAGCCTGCATGTGAAATGCCCTCAGAAATGCAGGGATGCTTGCAGTGGGTTACTGCATTGCAAATGCTATCTTTTGCATTTTTGTCATTTCCACACTAACAAACACTGGTGGCTTTGCCCTTTTAGTTATAATACCATGCTGCAAAACCCCCACAATGCCCTCACTAGGGGCTAAGTTATTTTAATGGAGAAATTTAATTAGGATTACCCCCCATTCCTCATTTTTGCAAGCTGGTGCACTTCTGACTTCGTGCTGAGATATTATGGAAAAATACACTTTCCCCAAAAAGGAGAGTTTTACTAGACATGTGAAATATTAAATGGTTGAGAACATTTTGTACTAATGAGGTTAGAAAATAATTCTGCTGATACAACTGATTAAAGTACGGTATGATAAATATATGGTTCAGGTAAGTACCAAGATCTAAGATGATTATCTAATCTGACCTTCTCTGTTTCTTTTGTTCACCTGGCCCTGCACAGCACTGATAGCAACGAAGGGCCAAGTCATAGGATCCTTTCTTTAATTTAGACTGTTTTTACAATCTTTTGTTACTGTGGAACCACTCAGTCCCAAAAGGACTCCACTATTAAAACACTACCTTTCTAACCCCCCTGAGAACACAAGAACCCAGTAAGGGACTTTGTAACAGAGTTGCTGTTTGATCAGCCCTTCTGCTGACCTATAGCAGGCTGATCTTTCAGCTAAACAAATTCTTTTTTTCCTAGATGGGATTAAGCAATAGCCTCAAATAAAAAAGTTTCTCCAGTCTTTCAAGTTTAATAGCCTTTGTACAAATTTGTTTTAAGTGCTTCTCTCTGCTTTTCTAAATCTTGATCAATTTTTCACACTTCCTCAGCCAGAAATTGGTCACAGTATTCTGGCAGCAGTCACATCCATACTGAATGTGGAAGTGAGATGGCTTCTTTACTCCTCTTCCACATGGTTTTGTTTAATACTGAAGAATTTAATTTAGTCCCTTCAGCCACAATTGTGCTCTGAGAACTGGTGTCTGCTGATTACCTGGAGAGTAAATCATCGTCAGAGTGATTATTCATTAGTACACAGCTCCTGATCTTTAAGTATGAGCCAAAAAACTGAACAGAAATGCATATTGTTGCTTGTGCCTGTTCAGAAACACCATCCAAATTCTATCAGTGATCTGTCAGCCTCATTGTTTACTGTTCCCACATGGTTTACTGCTCCCTCTATTCCTGCACACTTTGTCCATCATGATTTGTTTTTCTTCCATGTCACTGATAAAAACTGAAATCATCTGAGGCCAAGAATAAACCCTTGAAGAGTGTGGTAATTTTTTCTATTTGATGAAATTTCAGAGTCTATAGAGTCACACTGTCAGTGCAGTTTCAATAGCTTTAATCGGTTATTTTTGTGTCCTGTTTCTTAGCAAAAGGTTGTACAAGTCTAGGTCAAATGATGTACCTAAGTGTGAGTATGTCACACCTGCAATATTTCTTTTAATGATTAGATTTGTAATTGAGTAAGAAGTATTGGGTCAATTAATTTTTTAAAATTGGAATTAGTCATTCATTAATCCTATCATGAATCCCATCATTGGGACTAATTATTGTCTAGATTTTTCTATCTGTTCCTTATATACTCTGATATTGTTACCAGGCTAATCAGTTACAACTTAAGAAAACACTTAGAATTATTCACCCAGCATAAACATTTTTTTGCCGACTGTGGGCCAAGATTATTAGCATTTATTTTAGAGACTATCAGGTAGGCTACAATGCAATGCAGACATCTCTTACAGAAGAGTTATAATCTCTAAGATATTACCCCAAATTCTTTCGTGCTTGGTTTCTCTGCTTTTCAGCCTTCCCCAGGAGAGGATTCTGTGCTCTGGATCTCGATAGAGCAGGGCAGAAGGTCAGCAGAGTGTTCTGGGTTTATCAGTGAGCTCTCCCTTTGCTCAGTTCCTAGGTGTTCCTGGTTGCCAATTAATTTGATGCACTCCCTAATGACACGTTGACACCCTCTGAATCAACAAGTATGAAATAGTTGCCTCACCTTTAGCCATTCCAATGCCTAAATTATGGTCATTTTGATGGCCATTTTGGTTAAGTGAAGGGTAAAGAGTCATTGACTTTGCTGGCAGTGTGCCCACATGAAACTCCACATCCTCAACTGTATATTGATTTCACTATCATCACAGAATCATAGAATATGGTGAGTTGAAAGGAACCCATCAGGGTCATTCAGTCTAACTCCTAATATCAGAGGACCTGTGGCAAATAAAGACTTAGCCTATAATGGGTAAGCATCCAAATAATTGAGTTTTCTTCTTTCTTTTTGTAAAAAAGTAATACCATTCTGTTTCTAAAGAGAAGCTGTAAATTGTTCTAAATTTAATAGATTTATTATTAATCTTTCACCTCATGTATCCCTAAAGTGTTAGATGCCCATATTTTCTAGCAAAATTAAGGTTTTATTTAATAACTATACTTAAAATTGTACTTAATTTTGGTGTGTTGAGGATCTCAAGATTAAATTCAGTGAGGCCAATTCAATTAGATCTACTGCAGACCTCAGTGAAGATACCAGCTTCTGGAGAACATAGTTATTAATCACTATGAGCCACATCATGTCCCCTGAGTGAGCTAAATACACACATAGAGCTGGACTTAAACTGATGTTCTTGAAGACAAGACCTTCCACTCCTTTAGTGATTAAAAAATTATAAAAGTGCTATAGATGAGAAATTAGTTAAGAAAATTTTGACTATCCAAACCTGGAAAGGAACATTGTAAAGACTTTGTGTCTGCAGCTAGGAAAAAATCCTAAAGATCTCAAGTCATAATGCTAGCATCCACCAAAATGTGGCTGGATAATAGAAATAATTGCATAAACATTGGGAAGAAAAAACGTAACTCCTACAGTGATTTCTCATCCATGGTTTCTTCTTTGGCAATCCTGTCTGAAAGGGCTCTCAGAAATAAGTTTAAACGTTCCTCAGTGTATTTGTACACAGTGAATACACAATGCACAATGAGAATAAAAGTGAAGAAATCCTCACCTTGCAAAGAGAAGAGCCTCCATTTGGAGTTTTTAGATCAATTTTTAAGGAAAGAGTAACATAAGTAAACTTTGGAATGCTGTATAGAAAATTAGATTATCTAACAAAAAACTGAAATAAAAACAAACAACTTGGGTTTCTGATCTATTTTTACTTTAAGACACAGGTGAAGGGCCATATCTTCTTCATAAGTTATCTTTCAAAAGCAGCCTTAATCCATGGTCCTAAAATCAGATCCTATCACTTATCTAACCAGGACATGTGCTGGAAACATTGAATTCCAATTTTATTCCAGTTTGTATTCTGTGAAGAAAAAGTATTTGGATTACAGCTGCTGTCTTATAAATTTTACAAAATAAAATATTGGGGAAATTCAGTTTATTAAGGGAAAAGCAGCTTTTAAGAATGATCTTGCTGCACATATATGCAGATCAGCCGAGCTGACCCATGCTATCCATTTGGATCTGAAGTGAAATTAAAACATGCTATTAAACTTGGCCATCCGCACTAAGGATGCTAAGGGAACCTGTTTATTATTAGCTCTATCATATACGGCAGTGTTGGCATCAGTATTTCATAAATAGCCTCAGAGATAAAATGTATAGTAACTTCCTTTTTCTCCTACTTGCACAGTGGTCAACTGCCTAGGACGCTTATAGGAATTTGAAGCTTGTAGTGCCAAGCTAATTGTTTTCCCCTGATCAATGAAGAGAAGACAGAAAATCTTCTGTGTTATTATTTACTTTGGATCTCATTTCCCACATATGTATCAGTCCTGCAAACATTTATGCAGATAAACAATTTTTATGTTTTCCATGACCTAAATGCAATTTATGAAATATTTTCAGAATTTACCACTATTTCTAGATGCTTGCTTAGTTGCGGCTTATTATTAGTAAGATAGATAAAAAAACATTATGGAAACTTTTCCCCTTTCTTCATAGTACATTTTGGATTCATTTAGTGCCCCCAAAACCATAGAGAAACTCTCACAGGCTTCAATATATACTGGCTCAAGCCCTGGGGGAATAGTTCAGGAGTTCTGTTTCTATCATCAGACATTCACTCACACGAGGATCGCTGCTTCCCTTTTGCTGCCATTTTTGTTTGTTTTGATCCATTCCTCTTAGTCTGCTGGTATTCAAATAACCTTTCTTTCAAGTACAGCAATACAAGTTATTTATTCCCAAGTCATCATTTCAGTTCTTTTCAAAATTGGCAGCTACTGTCCTGATAACTTGGATTGCACTATGAATTCTTCTTAGGAGAAAGAGCCCCAGCACTGTGGGCTGGCTTGAAAGCTGCTTTGCAGAAAATGCCCTTGGATCCTTGTGGACCCCAGACTGAACACAGGCCAGCAATAAACTCTGCAGAAAACAGCATCCAGAGCTGCTCTAGGAGAATCCTTGTCAGCAGGATAAAGCAAGGGATCCTTCCTGTCTGCCCAGTACTGGAGAGACACATCTGGCACGATGGATCCAGCACTGGAATCCTCATGGCAGGAGACACAGACACACTGCAGGCAGTTCAACAAAGCCACAATGGCAATTAAGGGTTTGGAGCACCTGACATATAGGGAGAGGCTGGGGGAGATGGAACTGCTTAAGGGGGGATCTTATCAGTGTGTATAAATGCCTCAGGCATGGGTGAGTAAAGAAGCCAGAGTCAGACTCCTCACTGTGTCAGGATGAAGATCAATAGGCATAAACTGAAAATCAGGAAATACAACTTAAAAATAAGAAGAAATTGTCTTATTGTAAGGGGTGTCAAAGCAAGGAACAATTTGCCCAAAAAGGTTGTGGAATCTCCATCCTTGGAAGCACTCAAAACCTGACTGAATATGGGTCTGAGCAACCTTCTATAGCTGACCCTTTGTGGGGCAGATGTTTGCACTAGATATTCTCCAGAGGTTCCTTCTAACTTCCTATTTTCCATCATTTACTTTAATAGAAACATACTTTGTGGAGAAGGTATTGGAATGATTCTTAAATCCTTGAATCCAATTTCATGCATGTATATCACTGAGAATAATATCTGCCATCAGAAATAGCCATGATGGGTTGTTACTGTGTTTGCAAGACTCAGCCTTTCATAAACTCAAGAAATTCACTGTTAACAAGCCCATGCTTTCAATTAAGTGTTGTGGATTGTTCTTTAACAGAGCTTAGTACAACACAACATTCTATATACACTTCAGTGCTTAGACAGGTTTGATGGAAGGTGGGAATCAATAATTTAAATTCTTTTAAAAATATGCATAAGTACATCACAGAGAATATGGAAACTTCCAAAAAAAGGTGATATTATTATTTAATGCCTTGTTGATGAGGTTTATTTTGGTAAGCTTTTGACAGCACAAGGTAACATATCAACCTTGTGTTGGCACAAACACTATCAAAATATGAAAGGATGTACAGCAGAAAAAGAACTGCATCTAAAATAGATTTTTGAGAGAGCAAATTATTTTTTTTCCTTCACAATAGTTAGATTTTTTTTGTTGTTGTTGTTTTCAGAATGTTGCCAAATGCCTTTAAGCAAAATTAAAAAGAATTTTTGTTGCAGTAGGTCACTCTTTCCCGGTCTGTTTAAAATTCTCAATTTCTTTCTGCCTTCTATTCAATGCTGGAAAATATTTCCCAACATTTGAGATGGGGATGATTTTTTTATTTTTCCATTATTTTGGCAGTATAGCTGCTTTCTTTACTCACTACACTGTGTACACTCTGCTATTCATTTTTACATTGGAGACCAAGGCCTTTTCCTATTTTCCCCCTTTGTTTTTCCTTTGTTTGGTTTGCAATGAGCAAACTCTGTCTCTGAGAGCTCCAGAGGGCAGTGTTGTGCTGAAAGCATCGGTTCTCTTGGCTCTGCCTGGATATTTTTTGGGAACCAGGAGGCTGAATGTTATTTAGTGAATGTTATTTACAGACTCGCTTGAAGGGCTTAAGTCTCAATTCACAATTGCCTTGGATATACACACTTCATGGCTGGGGTCCTTGCAACAAACAAATTAGCTGAATTTGTGAACATACTATGATCTTCAAGGTTTTCCAAATGCTGTTAGATTAAATCAATTTAAAAAACAGAGGTAAAAATTAATATTAATTTCCCTCCTTGCATCACACTGCAAGGAAAGGAGGAAAGAAGGCATCCCCATGAGGGTGCAAGGCAATGCTGTTCCCCTTCTCCCCCAGGAGCTCTGCAAAAGAGCAGTTTCCAGTTCCAGTTTAGGCCTCTCAGGAGCACACTGCAGTGAGAAAGCCTGCTGGGGAAGCATCAAACCACACACCTCCTTCAAGTATGAGTATGGCCTCTCACACCTCCTCTCTCACTTCTCCTGCCTCAATGAGGTGTACACCAGAATTGCTACAGACCTGGAACAAACAGGATCACCAGGTACAAGTGCCACCGCCCTCCAGACTCCTTGAAAATTTTCAGACTGCGTTTTTTCTCATTTTCAGGCATGTTTCACATGGGCACTTAGTCTGTGTCTTAACTGACTGTGTGATGCACAGAATGGCTGCTAACAAAGGGTTACATCCCAGCAGCCTTTCAAACCACCTCACTCTCCCACTCGGATCCACATGTCTACCTCTCCAAGCATTTCTGCTACTCCATGTCCCTTTATCCCCGTGTCTCTTGTCATCTGTCACATCACCTCTCTTTTCTGACCACCCACACTGCTCCAGGTACTCTGCCTCTGACACTCTAATTCCTGCCACCCCTATGTCCTCCTCTTTCAGATTAAAGTCCAATGTCCACCACCTTTCTCTTGCTGCAGTTCTTCCCTTTGCCCTCCTTGCAGTGACCATTCTTTCTTTGGTCCTCAGAGACAATTCTTGCTGCTCAGGGCGCTGCTTGGGTCAGAGGCCTGAGCAATAACAACAAAGCTAGGAGAATTCGAACCCATCAACCACTTGGTTAAGGACATCCTATGCTACCACAGCTCTCAAGTACAGAAGCACTTGTTTACCCCCTCAGGCTGTAGAAATCACCTTGTGAGCTGTGTGTGGCTTACAGCCATAGCTTGAACAGTTTGGATGCAAGCCTGCATTCAGGAGGACACTCTCAAGAGCTGGCACACCACACCACCTTTCCCAAGCATGCCCTTCAAGCAGCAGCAATTGGACAGGCATAACCCCCATAGCACGGCCTGAACCCACCAGACATCCCAGAATACCAGTCTGTTTGGGTCCTTTGCAGACAATATGTATAGGAAGGTACTATGGGATGGTGATTGGGAGCTGAAATGGGAACCTGTGACGAGGGGCATGGAACATAGAACAGGTTGCTCTTGAGCCTCTGTGCCACTGAACATTGAAGATAGACAAAAGATGGGTGCTGCAAATCTTTACAGATTTAAGTGGTCCTGGCAGGGTAAATCACTGGGGGTAAATCACATGATATGTGGGGCATGAACTCTGTCTTCCCACAGTGAGACACCTGGCAGCAAGCATGGGGGCATCATGCAGAGAGAGCTCAGGATGTGAATTAGGTTTTTGTTGAATTTCTGTTGAATAGGGACAAATATGATTCAGTTCTTCAGTTGCTGTCCTCCAGAATATGCTGTCTTAAGGCTGTATCTAATGGAAAAAGAGGAAGGATAAAATAAAGAGTTGGCAATACTTGGGCAGGTCAAGTGCTGATAAGACAGTTGCCATAGAAATACTTCCACCCTGTATCTCCAGTAGCAAAATGTTCCAAGTCTGCTTTTATATTCTTTGTGTTGGATGCTGGCAGAAGTCTCTGCCCTGTGATGCTACTAAATAGTATTTGGATTTTAAGGATCTACTAGGAGGTGTCACATGCACCACGCAGGTGACATGGGATCCCTGCGGTTACCTACAATAGCCTCATTGACATGAACAGCAATTGACAAGGTGCTTGGAACTGCTCACAAGTGAAGCAGGTTTTCACCATCCTCATGAGACTGAGAAATATATCACTCTTTAGGGCTGCTCATACAGCAGAAGAAGGCTTTGCTATTAGCTCTGTCAATAAACATATCTCGGGATTTGTGACTTGAAGACAGTGATGCTCCATGCCGAGAAAAGGGAGTGCAAAAGAAAATGTTGCCATCTGTTTGTGTAGAAGTTTAAATTCATGCACCAGATCTCCTGCACTGTGAAAGATGAGTCTTCTCTTTTTCTTACAGTCTTGAGAGTTGAGGCAGTGTTCATATAGCAAGACCTGAAAATAGACTGAAAGGGTGTTCACCATCAAGCCTCAGCCTCTGATTCAGATGCTTACATTGAAAGCCCCCAGAAATCACAGAATCTCTCTCCAAAAATATCAATCATCCTGCTGAAGTTGCCCTGACACTCAAGGGAAGCTGGGTTGCTCATGTGAACCCTCAAGGTTTCCAAAATCAAAACAAATCTCCACAGTGCTACTCTTTCCACAGGGTCATTATGGGTCACCCAGGTTTGGCAGGTGTGGGTTCTAACCTTCTATTGGTATGATACAATTTCAAATACAAAGGTTTTAAAATGACATTGCAAAAATTCACCTGAATGATGACAACATTGCTGCCTGACAGAGGTAAATTAAAAAAACTTCAGGTATCAATACTTGTTTTTATTTACAATAGTTTGTGGTAACCCAGATATAGAATTGCCTAGACAACTGTGACTTAATCATGTGCAACTGCCAGCTTGCATTTTTGGAGGCACATCTACCCTGACAAAGGTTTTTAATATTTAAAATCATGCAGATTATCTATTCAGCCCTCAGAAAACTCATTGTGATTAATTCAGTATCTCAGTTTCAGGCACTTCAACTTCTGACACCTTTCTTCAGGCTACAGAGAGCTTTATTAATTGTACCAAAAATCCTGTGCAAATATTTTTAAAATATTATTTAGTACTCAGTTAATTTTTTTATATGAGTATGTTACCATCTATCAATGTTGTCACGAGTCTCTAGATCTCAGAAGAGTTTTTTTACTCTGCTTTTAAAACACAATTTTATTCTAAAAGTCTCTGTTTATGCACATTTATCAGTCATGTCTACTCAGAAATGCTTATATCATATCTGAGGTCAGGAATTCAGCTGCATTTAAATTATATGCCAGATGGATGGGCAATGCATACATTTCAGTTCTTTGACAGCTTAATGAACATATCTCTTGGCAAGATGAGGTTATCTGAACATCCCAAATCATCTATCACATTTGTCTCCAAACTTTTGGGTTGTAGTCTACAGTCAGCAATGAAAGTTGACCCTCACACTGTCTCATTGGCTTTAACTGAAAAAAAAACAATTATTTGCTTCCTAGTGCAGCATCTTACCATGGCCTTGTCAAGTAAATGGGGTAAATCCTGATTTATAATGAATTTCAGAAACTTAGAAACTTTATGTAACTAAATCTCTCACCCTTCAAGTAAGTTATTTTGTTAGTCATCTATCTTAACTGGCAAACTATGCAGAAAAAAAAGGGTTTTAGCACATATTTTCAAGCTGATGACTAATCTGGTTACCTCATTTTTGAAAGGCTACCTGCAAGTACTATTTGCTCTAAAAGAGTGGTCAGGAAACAGACCTTTAAAGAATATTTTCAGTTTCTCAGGAAGGAAAAGTCTGAGACATGCAAGTTGAAATTTCCTACAGAACACCGAAAGTTGGTAAAACAAGTCAAATAGGATATTTCTGATCAATTTTACCACCTATACACCAACAACAATAAAAGAATCTATACTTAAGGGTGCTGCATTCCCTTGGGAATGGATTCACTAGTGTCTTAAACTGGAGGCCCAAAATGTCCTTGAGTTTCTTAAAATCAGTGGATAGCTGAAAAGTTGGTTTATAGGAATCACCCAAGGTCACCTATGCACTGATTTTAGCGACAAAGCTACAATGAGAACCTGGAAGTTACTGGCTTTCATCCTAATGGTCACTTCACCAAACCAAGGCACCCCCATTATGGGAAACAATGATAATAAAACACAGCAGTGCTCTCAAATTGCACCAAAACTGCACTTTCACTGTTCTGAAAAGCTATCATTCAGTCTGAAAGTTAACAAAATTGCTGGGCCAACATGCTCTGAATGTATAGTGTCACAAAGAACATAGTTTTGCTTAGTAGAGTAATATTGCAAAAGGAGCAAGAGAAAGAATATGGAAAGAAAGCAGAAAATCCCGTTAAAATGTTAAAAAGGAAACAATACTAAGTAATGGAAACTATTCAGTCATTCTTCAAGTTCCCACTGAACTCAGGTGTAATACCAGCTGCAAGACATTGAGAACACTGAGATGAAAGTTCATAGAATCATAGAATAGCTGGGAATTGGAAGGGACTCTTTGAAGGTCATCCAGTCCAAACCTTCAGTTATGGGGGGGGCAGTTGTCCAGACCTCAAAAGGGTTGGAATCCCTTGGTATCCCTTCCCTTCCTTTTGGCATGGGTTAGCACAACACCATTGATAAGCAGAGCCTCTCACAGCCAGCCTGTTCCTGCCTGGTGACCCTCACTGCTGGCCCTTGCCATCCTCCTGGCAAGGCAGCTGCTCAGGGCTTCTTTGTGCCTCCCCCTCCCTGACTGACATCATTCCCATCTCTTGTTGTTGTCATCCTCTCCACCTTTCCCAGAGTCCTCCATCTTCTGGGATGTCAATCCACATCTTCCCACGCTACTCCAGGGACATTCATCCAAATTTGTTCTTTCTGCCAGCTTCCTGTCAGCTATTCTCACCCCCCATCACCCTTTCCAGTAACTAGCTCTGACTCTCAACACATCCTTTATGGTTTATCACCTTCTTCTGTCCTCTCTCTGCTCACCTAACCATTCTGACATCATGCAGTCTCTTCCTTAATTTTTAAAGAAAAAGAAAGAGAATGGTGCTCTCTACCCCCTTATTTTGGTAACCACTCAGCCATTTTATTCTACCTCTCCCTTTTAAGCTCACAGACTGCAATCACTACCTGGAGTCAATGTTCTTTGCTTTCACCAACTGTTTTCATTGAACCCTACTTTCAACATGACCTCTAATTACCTCTTTCTAACTAATGCTGTGAATCAGCAGTCATTTGTAGTCTCTTCTTCAGCTTCAATGTGACTTCATTCTGCTCTTCTTGGCCTATCATCTTTTTCTCTTTATCAAGAGATTCCAATCTGCTCATGTTGACAGACTACCACTGACAATTATCACTGACAATTACATTTTCAGGGACCAGCCTTTATACTTTCTCCCAAGCTGCTCTTCTCTTCTGAGAATCCACCCCCTTGTTGTTTTTCAATTCTTTTGAAACTTTACTTTTCAATCATCTCTCTTGCTCTTGAAAAAGAAAAAGAAACAGGAAAAGAAATAGGAAAAGAAAAAGGAAAAGAAAGCAGGAATATGCTAAGATTGCCTTGCTCATCATATTTACCAACACTGCCTCAAACAAACTTAACAGCACTGCCTCATAATTTCTTCAAATCCCGCTTGTCTATATCCTTCTTGTGTTATCTTTTAATTATTTACTTTCAGACAGAGGCTGCTTTTTCACAGAACCTAAGATAAAGGGGTAATTTCCTATAAAGAGGCTATCAAGCACCATGGTTATATAAATACAAATTACAACAGGACTTAAGATTTCAGAGTAAGAGCAGAGTATGAAGACCTCGATATAAAAGAAAACAGGACTACAAAGCTTAAGAACGTGAACTGGGCCTTAAAAACTCATTTCTCAGACATGCTGGCCATACATGAGTGTAATATATACATCAATTGTGTGGCATACCTCCATTGTCTTTAGAAATAGAGGTTTATACATAGAATCCTTTCTCCTCTGTTAGCTACAGACATTTTATCACTAATTTCAGTATGGTCAAGGGTTTTCCATCTGAATCTCATCATACACATATTTTAAATATTTGCAAAGGAAAAGGCAGGTAGAATATATATAACAATAAAATTTTGTAGTTATAGTCAGTGACTAGAAATTATCTTTACAGCTTGCTTTCTAATTCTATGTTAGGTTTGAATGCTAAGTTTGACAATACCCAGGTTCCAAAGCCAATATTTAAAGGATCACATGCATGACTAAAGAAAACATTGCTTTTTTTTTGGTGGCAGCTAGTTTTACATGGTCTCTTCTGAAATTTAAGTGAATAAATTATTCATCAGCCAGCACTTGTCCTTAGATGGCATAACTTAGATGTCAAAACCACCCAAAACATCCACATTTGCCAAACCTGTCTTGCATGAAATGGAATGAAGGTGTTTACATAAGAAAAATGCCAAAGCTGAAAATTAACCCCTTCAGGGCTTTAGTATAATCAAATATTGCAGTAATTATTATCATATCAAATGTTTATTAACTGATAAAAAAGGATCATAATACTCCCACTGAAAGTGTTTTTGCCAGTTGGACTGGTGGTCTTTCTGGTTTGGGGGGAACAATTGGCTTTTTTGTGATACTGCCTTTCAGTTAGTATGCCAAGAAGAAAATTCCACACAAAGTTTTAATACAAAACATACAAATTTGATTTGCTTCTTCTGATACAAAAGAAACTACTCACAGAAAACACTGGCAGAAAAGTTTCAAAAACCGAATCCATCTGGAGCAGATGTCTAGGCTGATGAGCTTAGTGCCTGTTAGTACCATGCAAGGTGGCTGGTGGAGGAACCAGGCTATAATGTGCACTGATTCCAGTCCATCCCTATCTAAAATAGGTGGACATAAGGACTCAGCTGCAGCATTACACCCCACCTACTGCAGATGCCCTTACCACTACTTAGAACTTAGAAGGAGGTTTGCAAATTAGGCCAAAAGCATTATTTACAACTACTAACATGGGAAGTTACTACTAAATGCCCCTCACCTTTGTTGCATCTGATTTTAAACTCACTTATCATACTCAAGTGTGATATCTCATGCCCTTCCAGGACTTGAGCTGTCCCTACTTGGTATCAAGTATAGTACATTGTTTTGGAGAGTCTGAGAAATATATCTGTGTGCCTATAGACTCCCTCTTGGAGACCACTGAAAGATTGCTTTTGCATATACACTATGACAGAGATTACATTTACAGTCCTGCTGTGTCATGCTTGCACTGAGAACTAGTCTAGTAAAAAACATAAATATTGATATAAATTACCAAGATCTTGTAGTCTTTATTGAGATGAGTTTCCACAAAACAGAGATGGAAAATTTTCCTAGACTAGGGATTGTAGGAATCGAGCCAAACCTACAAGGATTAGGTTTTGAATGGTAAGATACTTTCTCTTTTTGTTTTTTTTGCTTTATGCACATCTTGCTACAGCTATGACTGAATGTGTTAATCAAAATTCTATAGAACTGTACTCATTTGTGTGTGTGTTTACTTTTAATTTACATAATTATCTTACAAAAGGAGCATTTCTCCTTTGTGCTAGATGTCTTACGATGTAATTTAAAGCCACAGTTACCAAAATATCCTATTCCAGCAGTCCCATCACTATCGGTTCTATAGCCCAGTCATTACCATAAATTATTTTACAGGACCTAAATATACATTTCCAGTCTCATGATGTCCAGACAGTCCTTCAGTCAAAGAAATTAAATGTTCCCTGTGAGGAGTCCTAAGAATCTGCATTTTGGCACAAACAGGAGAAATATCCAAAACTAAAAAGGCCTTCACAGAAAAATCAGGAAACAACTATAGAATGCCTTAACTTAAAAAATAGGATTTGAGTGTTTGAAACACAGGAAATGCTTATGGAAATGAGCAAGAACAAACAGTGATACATATCAGCATAATCAGTGCAAAGCTACAAATACATTGTATTTTAAAGAACATACAGACTTGATTAAGCATAACATCAAAAGTTCAGCTGGCAATAGGTGGGATGGAATAGAGCAACTCAGATAGCATGCATTTTCAAAACAAACAAAACCCAAAGTCAAGAATGAAACAGGTCTTCTCAGTCACCTCTGAGGGGGCCAAGAGGGCACAAAATCCCAAGCAGCTTACAACAAGCATTTCTCTCTTGGCCTCTGGTTATTCTGTGACTTCTGTTTTGAGGAGACAAGCAGCTATCACCAGTCTGTAGCCTATGAATGTTGTCTAGGAATTTCTGACCTCAGTGCTCAGAGTGTGTGCAACCACAGTCCTGTTTAAACTCAGCACAGAGTGGTTTGCAGGCCTGGGGTGGGCCAGTCCCACAGAAGATGGTCTCGCTATAGGACACCAAACAGCAGGATTTTAAACAGTTCCTAAACAGGCATGAACACTTTTTGCATCCTTCCACCTTCTGCCTAGACTAGTCATTGAATATCTGTGCCACCCTTTTATACTATCTCGAGAACCGGACTCACCAAGATTATTGTAGGGCAAAACTCACCAATATTGGTGAAGGCAAAACTCACAAAGATTATTGGTGAGGGCAAAACTTCCTATTTCTAGCAATTTCTTCAATTTGTATAAGGATGTGAGCATGCCTGAACTGGACGGTTATAGAATGAAAATAAACACACATCTTTAACCAGACTGCTCTTTAACAAAGGTGAAGTAGAATTCTTGTGAAGTAGCACAGCATAGTTTTGAATAATCTCTGGAGACAGTAATATGCCAACCATTTGGACAAGCTCTGTACCTAATGCAGAGTTTGAGGTTGATATCAGATAACTTCTGGTTTTATATCTCTTGTGCTTATTACATACAAAGCAAAGTAAAAACCTGTGATACAAAGAAGTCTCTCATTGGCCTGCAAAAGCCAACTCAGTATCTAAAGACATTGTTCTTTAAGTACATAAATCAGTAAGTACAGAAAGTGTAAATAATTATTTCGTTACCTAAATTTTATAAAACATATTGATTACGGTAATTCCTTCATTTCAAATGTCTGAAGATTGTTGTTACTTATTTCCTTTCTAGACTACTAAAAATCTAACTCATTTACTGTGACACTCCTCTGATCATCATATAGTTATATAATTACACAGTTCAACTGAACAAAAACACCACTGAAACTGTTTACTATTTCTAATGAGCAATTTTTAAAGTTCCTCTTCTTTTTCCACACTGGATAGTTAAAAGGCTTTATCCATTTCAACTGATAGCTTCATCATACTTTTTTCTAAAAGAAAAACATAAACTATTTTCAGCCCACTCACACAAAGTCTTGGTGTATAATATCAAACTCTTTGATTTGTTGCATATGCATTGCAAAATGTCATCTTGTCCTTTTTCTAATGGCCATGGCCAGAGTACACTTATGATCATGGCTGATTTAAGTCACTGATTTCTTCACACTCAAAATCACTGAAGTATACAAAAGCAGAGAAGTTCTATTGAATTTTAATTTTGAAGAGCGGTATCTCAGACTGAGCCTTCTTTTTTCTCTGAAAAGTCAATCAGATTAGTAGTGTGCACTCATGGAGCTCTCAATGAATATAAACTAGAAGGAAGTTGCCTATGTGCTATGCAGAATTGTACAGGCAACTCTCAGTTGTATGTGGGTGTGTAACCCAGGTTGCAGATTAGCAGTGCTGTGCTAAAACAAAGCAGAAAAAAAAGGAAAAACACCCACCATTCTTCTTTGGATTTCTGATCTCACTTTTACTTGAGTTTAACTCCATTCCTTGAGAAATGTAATACACATAGGAAGTTCTTATCTAATATGGACATGCTTTGTATTACCTGGGTGTTAGCTTTATGTGGGTTAGTCTATTCCATTGCTAGTTTCAATAATTAAGAACTGACTCTGCAACTATGCAGGAGCCCAGCAGCCTACAGGTTTATTAAACATTTGCTAAAAACCAAGTACTTGCCAAAATATCTCCCTAACTCACCACAAAAATCATCAGAGTTCCCTTTAATATTATTTTTTTAAACCCATGAGTGATAAAAACCTGCTGCATTACTGGATTCCTATTAATATAAATAAAATTTTGAGATGCTTGAAAGTCAAAGCAAAAGCAAAACAAGTGAACAAACACAATGCACTTAAAAGCAGACAGACAGAATGGACTCCTCTGCCTCCAAGGTGTAGAGACTGACAAAAAGCCATTTTATAATCAGACTTTTTAGCTGTATCAAAAACCTTGACTTAATTGGCTAACTGTACATTTTATTCATTTAGAGGGTAATTAACACCGATTATGCTTTTAAAATACAATGTGCTCTTGGGCAATGCAACAAAAACAGTGGTTTCCTTGTGAAAAATTTGTGAGAGGGAAAATTGTTTCCTGCTGCCCCCTCCCCACTCTCATTTTTGCTTGCATAACACAAACAGCATCTACTTCGTGAGCAAAGCCAGAGGACGGAGGTAGCCAGCGTGCCAGCCAAGTGCCCTGAGAGCCACAGAGGCAGCTGGCAGGAGCTGGCAGTGCCTCTCCATCCTCAGGGGGGGACCCAGACACTGGCAAACCCTGGGAAGCTGCTGCAGGAGCTTTCCTCCTGGGCAGGAGGGGCTGAGGCACTTCCCAAGGAGCAGGAGAAACACAAAACCCAGCCTAGGAAACATTTGAGCCTGTAGAGCGATCACGAAGAGGCTGCCAAAGGGCCATGGGGCAACAGAGGGCAGGAAAGGAACAGGGGTAGAAAGCCTTTCTTTCAGGGAATCTGGGTTTTTTTCCCTCTCTCATTAGAAAATTTAAACTTTTGACTTAACATTACCCATGAACATTATAGATAAATGCAGATATAAAATATTGTGATATTCTTTGCTATTCTGAAAAGAAAGGACTAATCTACCAGCCCTGTATTCTAGCTTTGGCAATAGCTTAACTCCTGTACTAAAATGAAAGCAAAAGGCTCCTCATACTGTGACACAACAGTGAACTGAATTGGAATGAACCTTCTTGCTCCTTTGAATTTATACCTTAATACATTAGTTTTGATATGCTGACTAGGATCAAAATGACACTGATGGCAAAAAGTGCAAGCACTGCTTTAATTCATGTAAACATTCAGTTCTTTGAGGAACCTTTCTAAACTACTTGACATCCTGTATCAGTGTGTAATCATCCTGTACCCACTGAGTAATACCATTGCATAAAATGCTACTTTATATGTTGGATTTTAATTTCACTGAACATCCCCTTGTCCTTTCAACAGCGGAGAAAAATAAAACTAAATACTTCTGTCACAAGATTTCTTACTGGCACAATTCTTTAAAATCCACTTAATAAAAACTACCTGCCCTTTCTCAGGTAGCAATACAGTATTGTCATATAGCCAAAGGAATTATATTCATATCAAAAGAAAAACATTTATCAAAATATTTGCTTTCAGATTTGTTTACTGTTTATTATTTTAATTTACATCAGTTGCTCCTTGCAAAACTTCCAGGGAAATAATTTAAATTTTCTTTTCTTTCCCACTGCATAGTAAATACAGCCTTCTTAGTATTTCAGAAGTATAGTACTATAGAAATGTTAGGGCCTGCTTCTGCTCCAAATGAAGTTAATGGGAAAACACCAACTAACTTTATTAAGAGTTAGGTCAGGCCCCAGATTTGCAGCTTTTGAAATTTCATAGTTGAAAATTTTCTGGCTAATCATCAGAACTGACTACTTCTACAACTATATACTATTTACAACTTTATTTATATGTACTTCTTTATTACAATATGTAATATCAATGTTCCTTGTAAAGGTTACTATTTTAAAGAAATTAGACTGAAGTTATTGCCAATCAACCTTTTAATAAACTTAAGTGGGATGACTTTCAGAATTCTTCTCAACATATGATTCAGTTTTTATTCACTCCTTCTATCTTTGACAATTGCTTAACTACCTTAATTTCAAAGCCTTTTCCAGTGTAATAAAAATGTCCTTTTGGTAGAAGTTTATTGGTCCCATTTCAAATTACGTTCTGAAACATTCCTACACTGATGAGGACTCATTGTTTTAGCATTTTTTCTGTTTCAACACAGTATATAAAGCCATGCCTCTCACCAATCAACCTCAGTATAAAAGTGTAAGTGAGGTCAAACAGATCGCTCACCAAATCTTTGATCAAGTTGTCTGATCACATACAGACACAACTGTCTGAATTGTTGCATATGTTATATAATGTTATCACACAAATTTAAGCTTTTCCATTATTGACTGCTACTTGTGTATGCATACGTGAACTTGTTGGTCATAAAACTGCAACAAAACTGCAACAAGATATACCTATACTGAATTCAGACCTCTAGTCTTGTCTCTCCCAAAATTAAGAAAAATCTGTGTTCTTTATGACTGATCAACTCACGGTTTTGTGCTTCAGTTATACACATTTTCCAAAATTAAACTGTGAAGTTAATGTCAAATACTGTGTTGTAACTTTAAATATAACTGACATATTAGAACAGATAGATGGGTAATTATGATAAACTACACAATAGTGCTACTGCAGATAATATCATTTATCAATCCTGTGGTCCCCATCATTCATGCATTTACAGTTTGGGAATACAGTGACTGCAAAGGATAATAATTCATAATGGCTACATTCTCAGTACTTCATGCTAGCTCACTAGACAAAATAAAAAAGGTTAATTGTATAACTGGAAAAATGTAAAATTTTATTCCAAGAAAATTAACAAGCTACACAGGTAAATTTTGGCAAATGCAACTTTATATTGAAATCCACACATCTGTATCTTAAAGAAGGAAAGACTCACAGACTCTAATGTATTTCTAAAATACTAAGAAATCATAGTATATGCTTTCACAAGTTAAAACTTAAATAATTTAAAACAACCAATACACCAAAATGTGCAGAAAATATAAACAAGACTGTGCCTTCAGTAGAATAAATGCTTCACAAATTGTGCAAGATATCATACTAAGGCTGCGGTCTCCCCATGACAGCTGTCTTAAAATATAAACATACATCAACTGCCTGTGTTTCTCAGAACAAACTAGAAAGGGCGGCACACCTAGAAAAAAATCATATAATCCCAGTGATGTGCATATTGATTTTGGGAACCATTGGAGTAAAAAGGAAAAAAGAGGACTAAGTGATCTTTCATGCACTCCCAAACGACTGGCCAGAGTTATTGATTCAATTTTCCTTGCTTATTTGCTTCAATGCTAAACAAAATGGAAGATACTAGATAACCCTTTAAGGCAACATGTGTTTATTCTGTATAATTATAACTGTTCACTTATGACTGGATATTATCATTAACGTTGCCTAACAGACTGATATCTAGCTTTTTAGAAAATATAAATAAGAGTCTATTAAACTTTATACCAAATCAGCAAAAAACACAGAATACAGTTAAATGTTAGTAATTTCACTGTTAAGGAAAATGGTAATTAGAAAGAGTAATATATTTGGAGAAAAAAAAAATTAAAGTCAAAATCTGAACAAAAATACTGCTTTGGAATGCTCCCCAAAACTTACTCACAAGGCAAACAGATTTGTAAGTGTGATAATCCAATAATGCATGGCACATCTTTAATCAGTTACAGTACTTGAGTCCCCAGTTTTCAGTCTTTGCAAAATAATAATAGTATGAAATGTTTTAAAGGTCTTCAGATGTCTAAAATTAGTTTTATCAACACATTAACCTCATATCAACTTAATTTATTAAGATGTCCAATGCTAATCTTTTTGATGTTCTTATTTTATGTAGTGATATACACAGCATTTAGCACTGATACTTAGCACCTGCTACTTTCATAATCTAGATTTCAACCACATAAAGGAATTCAGGGCAGTAGTTCAGTCCTTTGTTCTTAATTACAAACCTTCAGCAGTGGTCAGCAGGAACATGTTTAGGTTTAAAACAGGATTAGAGGTGAGCTATTGCAGAGACTGCAGAATGTTGCCCAAATCCTTACAGCTGCTGACGTCCCATTCTTGATTTTCTCCTCAAGACATGGCTACAGGCCACAATTGCTTAGCAGAGAATGGTAGTGTTTCACAAGGCTAAAGATTTACAGATGCTCCCTCATATAACACAGTAAGGTTCCCTTGGTAACCTGGATTTTCTGCAGTAAAGAAGGGTTGTGCTGAAACAGCGCCTCAGCTCCCTGTTGGAGAAAATGCAGACAAAAGGATTGATTCCAGCTTGGGCAAAACTCATCCAGACAGCGGCCGTTAGAAATCCCCCAGGTACTACAGGCCCTCTCGCAAAAACTCTCCAGTAGCAGGCTACCAAATAGGGACCCCACAAGGTCAGAAAGAGGAATGTCATGATGTAGAACATTCTGCTGATTCTCTTCTCCATTTTGAATTCGTCTAAAACCAGTAGCCTCCTCCTGCCTGTGGTGTTGGCGTTCTGCCTGATTCCCAGCAAGGTTGGAGGCGTGGGACCCCTTCCGAATCCAGCCAGCCAATTCGCAGCCGCCTGACCGCTCGCTCCCGGACCATGGAAAGTCCAGTTCTGGCTCACTGCTGCAACAAACTGGACTGGCTTCATTTTCCTGCGATCGTGAACAAAAAATATCAGCTTGAGGTAGACAAGCTGTGTGGCTAGGAGGATAAGGGCAAGAAGAAGCATAAATCCCAATGAATCATTAGCCCTGAAGGAGCGATGCTGGAAAGTGCATTGGTCTTCCTCCCTAATGAACGAGTAGGTGCCCACATCTAGAACTGGGGGGAAAGCCATGGCTACAGAGAGAGTCCACACCATACAGATAACAGCCAGACAAGTCCAGAAGGTCAGTCTCTTCGTATAAAAACGGTGGTGGGCAATAGCTAAGTATCTCGTGACGCTTATGCAGAATAACATGAAAGCGGTGTGAAAGCAGGACAAAACCCCCAAAAAGGCAATCACTTTGCAAGTAAGAGTCCCATAAGTCCACGTAGAGCCATTTTTTACCGAGGTGAAAACAAAAGGGAAACAAATTGCAGATCTGAGGATATCTGAGCAGCAAAGATCCAACAGGAAGTAGTAAGGAGCTCTATGCAAGGTCTTATCTTTGACTAGCAAAATGGAGATCAGAAGGTTACCCACCACACTGACTCCTATTATGAAACCCAGTGAAGTCAGTTTCAGAAAAGCTGTTAAAGGAGAGAGATTTTGCAAAATGTTGTCAGCTGCATGGCTGTAGTTCGCCATAGATGGATGGATGATATGTATATTGCCTCAGTCAAGTCTCATGATCTATATTTAAGAACAAGGAAAAAATAGATCCATACATCTTACTGAAAATGTAATCCACAAACAGAACTGATCTTGTGTCTAGTCATACAGTACATCCTCTTCTTTCTGATTTGTCATGCCATCAAAATATCTGAAAAAAAATCGAGCTATCAGTTCTTAAGTTAACACAAAATGATGTCAGAAAGTGCTAGCAAAGATGTTAATTTATGGAGAACCGAATGAAGTTGTAAATTTGAGTACTATTGTTTGTTTTTAAAAAAACACGAGGCTTTTTTTTTTTTACTGACTATTTAGTATAATTGATTATTGGCAGATTTGTTACAGTTTCATGACTGACCAGTGCCCCTTATATTTGGTAGCATATATAATTTCACAGTTAAAGCCTCAGAGATTTTATGAATCAAAAGATTCCCAGTTTGCAAGCCCAAGAGTTAATCACTGACATCTTTTTTAAAGAATCCCCAAAGACTGCTGATATTTTGACATTACCTACATTTATTTTATGGCTACAGTATTTGTCAATGTTTTAAGAGGCAACTGCTGTGTTGATATGGATCACACCCAAAGAAACCCTGCAGAATTTATGTTTTTTAACCCAAGTCACCAAAGCACATTAATCACACAGTGTTAGTTTATGCATTTTGTAAGAGAAACAGTATTCACTACCCCCCTCCCTTCCTGCTATAAACAATAATTTTATCGTTTAGCCTTTTCGATAAACAGGTATCTAGACAGTCGATAGCAGTATGCTTTAGGGTGTCGTCCCCCCCGGCCTCCCCCCCTTCCCCCGTGCTTTAATGCAAATCGTTAAAGCCTCGACATAATTCATAATAAGCGACGGTCAGTGTAAATACTGAGCAAAAACAGCCAGCACAGCCCAGATATAATGCCCACCCTTTCGGGAGAGCTGGTTTTGGTTATGCTTAAATAAACATATAAATTGTTGGTTTTTTATTTTTGGTTGTTTTCCTTTTTTTGCTAATTAGGGCTCCATGATTCCCATTAATCCTCCCAGTGAATCGTACCGGAATACATTTCATGCAATAAAATATAATAAAGAGCTGTCTGTTGCTGCTTTTAATTTTTTTTTTCGGTTTTGTTTTGTTTTTCTTTTTTCTCCCTCTAGAGCCAGGCGCAGGAGCCACAGCGGGCATGATCAGGCTCCTTCGTTATTCACACGAAGTGTTTCCTATGCCACCTCGGGCGTACAAAGGATATTCCCACTGAATCCCAGCAAAATCCTTCCATTCTTACCGTCCACAAAAGAGCCTGATTGCTGCTGTGTAAACAGAGGCTGATCAGATCACGGCATCGTTTTAGAACCATGAAATCAGGCTCCCCCTCCCCCTCCCGGCAGCCCCGCCGCTCCCCCTGCTCGGAGGAGCTGTCCCCGCGGCGGCCGGCCCAGCCTCCGCACTCACGGAGCCCGCACGCCCCGGCCCCGCCGCGCGCTGCTCGCTCGCTCAGCGCTCTCACCGCCGCCGCTCGCACCCCGGGCCGCTCCCCGCGCCCGGCCATGCTGCGCTGGGCTGGCTGCGCCGCCCGGCCGCCGCTGCCTGGCATCAGCCGCATCTGCCGGAGCCGTGCGAGAGCCCCCCGCGGCGGGGAGCTGGGGAGAGCGGAAGAGGCATTGTCTGTCTGGGAGGGCTTCCATCATGCCCCTTCTTTGGAAACCAGCCCCGCAGCCCCGAGCGGGAGAGCCCTCTCAGCACGCACCTGCAGCCGCGGCAGCCTCGGCGCCCCCAGCCCCTCTCCTCCTACCTGTTG
Organism: Ammospiza caudacuta; assembly: GCF_027887145.1. Lineage (NCBI taxonomy): Eukaryota > Metazoa > Chordata > Aves > Passeriformes > Passerellidae > Ammospiza > Ammospiza caudacuta. Next base: position 51,976,078 of record NC_080597.1, read on the forward strand.
GTGCCGGAGATCCCCACATGCCAGAGCTGCTCCTTCCCGCGGACCGGGGGCTGCTTTACCCTGGCGGTCTTTTCTATTCTCCTCTACCGTCATTCATTCTTCTTTCTCTCAATCCTTTTCCTTTCTCCTTTTTTTTTTTTTTTAATTTCCTTTTTTTTTTTTTTTTTTTTTTTTTTTTTTTTTTTTTTTTTTTTTTTGCCTCGGTACCTTGGCTGAGGATCCAGTCAGCGGCTCGGGCGGCGCATGCTCGCCGCGCCTCCCCCCTGCGCGCCGAGCCCCGTCCTCCCCTGTCGCAGCGCCACAATCTCTCCCTGTAACGCAGCGGCGGCGGCCGCCTCAATGAGGGCACGGCAGGCTCGGCGGCGGCAGCTGCTGCTGTCTCAGAGAGGGCACGGCAACCTCGGCGGCAGCAGCAGCAGCAGCGTCCTCAGTGGTGCGCAGGCAGCCCCGGCGGCAGCAGCCTCCTCAGTGCGGGGAAGGCAGCATCCTCAGCGACGGGAAGGCAGCCTCCTTGGCAGCACGTTCCCATCGCGATGTAGAGCCCAGCTGGATTTATTGGCGAGCCCGGGCGAGCCAGTGAGGAAAGGGAGGGGAAGGAATTAGGTCCTGCGCTCCTTGTTTATGCCTCTGGGCTCCCCCTCCCGCCCCATTCGCTTACGACGGGGGTCTGGAAGCGCTGCGCGTCGCAGCCTGTCAGGAGAGGCACCGGGCGGTTTCTTCAGCTGCCGCTGCTCGATCCTCCCGCTCGTGGCTCCTTTTCCTTCCTCCCGATTCCCGCCCGGTGAATTCCTTCTTCCTGACGCCCGAGCCAGGGAGGGCTCCTTAACAAGCGCCGTTGTTGGCGGAGGGCGCATTCGCCGCGGGGCCGTGAGGACGCCGCACCTTTCCCCGGCAGCCCGCGGAGCGGCTCCCGCCGCGCAGCCCGAAGCCGGCGCAGAGCCGTCAGCGCGCTCGCAGCGTGGCGGCGGCGATGAGCCCGGTGGCGATGAGCCCGCTGTCAGCCCGTTCCGCCCGCGGCAGGGCCCGCCGTGCCCCTCGGCGCGCAGGGCGGCAGCGGCGGCCGCCGCGGAGGAGCGCCGCCCGAGCCGGCGGCCGGCGGGGATCGATCCCGAGCCGTCCCGATGATGTCATGCGGGCCGGTGGGCCGGGGCGGCGGCGCCGGGAGGCGGCGGGCTGCAGCCGGGGCCTCCCGCCGGCCCCCGCACCCGCGGCGCTGACCCGCGCTGGGGCCGCCGTGGCAGAACCGGGAGGGAGCGGGAAGGACTGGGAGACCCCTCCGCCCTCCCGCCTCTCCGGTTTGTGTGCAAGTTTATCCGGGAGAAGAGCGAACGTGAATGCCGTGCCCCAAGAGTAATTCGCTTTGGCTGCAAGGCAGTTGAGGAACAGCTTGTTTTGGGTCGAGAGATTTGGATCCCGAGGAACTTCTTCGCTGGGAGCTTCCGTTCAAGCCAGAATAAATCCTTCTGTGGGACAGATTTATAGGCTTGATTCATAATGTGTGTCACATCCGTGAGACCGTTAGTAGACTACAGGCATTTTTTAAGGCTGTTGTCAGGTTTGGGTTCTTTTTTTTGACACTCAGTAAAAGGCATTGGAATTGGTTGCCAAACCACAAAATTAGCTTCAGTAGCAGGCTGACCAAGCCTAGAGGTCTCCAGCCACTGGAAACTACGTGTATTTAAAACCAACATCACTCTACTTCAACCATGTGACTTGTTTCAGATAAAATTTATTCTTAGGCAGAAAACTGACACAAAGCTCAGGTGGCACACAATTTTTAATTTTCTCTGCAAACATACTTATGAGGACATGATGGTGCTCATCTTTGGGGTGGCAGGGGTTAGCTTCACTTTTAAAAACTGGGTGGTTGTTAAAGCTACTACTTCAAGTTGCACTTCTCATGTTGCAAACACCTAAGTTGTGCAGACTCTCCTCCTTTGCAGCGATGACTGGCCGGAGACCCTGTGACCTGGCTAGCTGAGAAGGTGGCCAACAGTCCCACTGCAGCAGGGGGTGTCAGCCCCGGTGGCAAGGCCCCAGGGCTGGCATCTTCAAGCACTCCTCGGCAGTAATAGCCTTGGGCTGTGCCTGCAGGACGAGGTCTCGGGGTAGAGCTGCTGAATAGGGCGGAGCAGAAAAGAGCCGGACACTCTCTGGGGTCAAACGAGTTTAATGTCCCGGGGGGCGACCAGCAGGGAGTGACCGCGCGCGAAAAAAAAGTTGGGCATGGGATTATAAAGGGAGGTGGTAACTGGAGGTGGGATTTACAAAAAACCAATCAGGGGAAGTCAGGGGACGTGCTTAACATAATAGACTGTAAGGGAGAACTAATCGATACATTATAAAGGAGGGGCCCCGGGACCTCAGCCAATCACTACTCCCACTGAGAGGAACATTCTGGAAGACTGGGAGTGGTGGGGAGTGATTGACTGGGCCCAGGGAGGAGGGAAAATAATACATATTAGGAGATACAGGGTGGGGAAATTACATGACATGGGGGCAACCATAGCAACTAAGTAATAGACAGAAACTAGGGTGGGGAAAACTGGGAGGACAGAACCATCGTAACAAAGGGGGGGAAGAAACAGAACATACCAACACACCACAACATCTCCCCGTTTTTTGTTAAATAAAATTGAAAAGAACGGAAAAATCTGTACTAAAAGGTTCAAAAGGCTGGATTCCGGGGCTGATCAGTCCAGGCGTCTTCTTCTTCGAAACACAGCTCCTGGTGGTATAAGGGAGGCGCAGCGAGCTCTTCTTCATCTGCGGTTTCCTCTGCCTCCGAAGGATAGGTGTCTCCCTCTGCAGATTCTCCCGCTACCACCTGGTTGACACTTGGAGCTGTGATCTTATTAACGAGTCTTTGGACCAGCCCACGGACCAGCGAAAAGCAAATCAAAAGTAAAAATAAAACTAAAACAACTTTCATAACCGATTCTAGAACAGAACTGGCCCAACTGCCCAAGCCCCAGCCCTTAAAAATGTCCCTCAGCCAATCTGATGTTTCTTGCTCCATCCGATGGACTTGGTCTTTCATCTTCAGGATGGTGTGTCTGACGTTCTCAGCTCTTGATGACAAATTCATGCAGCAGAGGCCCTCAAACTCCTCACATTGATGATGATGGAGCAGCAATAGGAAATCTATTGCTGCCCTGTTCTGGAGTGTCGCCTTCCTTGTTATTTCCTCGTCTGTGAGGAGGTCGTATATAGCAGCCGAAGTCAAATTGGCTTGCTTAACCACCCAACACTCTAGGCGGCCCAATTCACCTAGAGACTTCGCCACTGATACCCACGGCAACAGAATGGTAAAAGCGACGGTTTTGGAATGGGACCAATGTGTAATTTCATCATCACAGTCTTCTGGGAGATCTTTAAGATCTCTTTTGGACCTGGCCAATTCTGCTGTGATGTTAGTCTTCTTCCAATTCACAATTTGAGTCATGTTGGGGGTAAACAGCGTCAGCTTGCCTAATGTGCACGGCCCTCCGATCAGACCAGAGGGGATGCCTGCCCACGCTCGGTCGCCACAAATTAAGAATGCTCCCCTGGGAAGGGCGTATGGGGTGCGGCCCGTGGTGGTGGGGCCGCTGATCTTTAAAATGGCCTTGCACCACTGGTAGGCTTGATATTCAGCTTTATTCTGTTGCACCACCTCACTGCCCTTCTCAATAGAGGAAAAGGTATACTCAAATTGAAAACAAATAGAGGAATTGGCGGAACCGAGCAGGTGGAGTTCAGTGGGCTCGGAGGGCAAAGGATCCAGCTTTACCACTCCGTCTCTCCAAGCGTTGCTGGAATCAAAACTAGGAAGGATAGTAAGACTCCGTGCCAAAATCGGGGAAAGGGCTGACTGAAAAGCGGAGGGGAATTCACCTGGAGAGAAAGGGATCCCCACAAGGCACGACGACATCGGGTCCTCTGCTGATGCTGCGTCGAGGCAGATATGATCTTGCCCTAACGCCTGAGCCAAGGTACGCCAGACATTCACCTTTGGCTGAGGGACGATCCACGCTGCCCAGGGTGGAAGGAGGAGGCAGAAAATCAGGAGATGTAAAGGAGCGCTTGGGCGCTGCCACAGTTGAGGGCTGAGCTGGGCCATTCTGGCGTGGTGTGGGCCAGGCAAAGGGAGACAAACTGAAAAAACAAAACAAGCATGGTTATAACTTAAATATTTTCTTAAAGAGATGGTTCTGTCTCAAAAAGTAAATTAAGTTCGGGGGAAGAATCTGAGACAGGGGAGGAAGGTCGGGAATCAAGAACGACTCGAAAAGGGGCGCGAATCAATGGTGGAGAGGAAGGGGACCCGGTCGGAGGGAACCTGTGGAGAAAATAAAGGTGAGAGAAAGTGAGAGGTTTCCTCCTCCGCCGCCAACATGCCTCCTGCACCTGTGGCACAGTCTCGGATGTTTTTGCCTGCTTGGGGAGGAAGGGCTTGACCCATTTTGATGGTATCCATTTCGGCCCTGAGGGAGTGGACACGCAAGCGTATCCCCTCCCCCAGGTAACCAGGTCATATGGCCCTTCCATCCGCCAGGTCTCCGGATCCCTTATCAGAACCGGAGGCCTGGCCTTCGGCTGCAGCTGTTGGTGACTGCCGAAGTGCCGGACAACTGGAGGATTCAGGTTGTCAAAAGAACAGTTTAGGAAGTTTAAGGTGTACAAAGCTCTCGACAACCGGACGTGGGGGGTCTCCACCTTCACTGCCGCACGTTGTTTCTCCAAGATCCTTTTCAGGCTCTGGTGGGCCCTCTCCACCATGGCTTGGCCTGTCGGGGAATAGGGGATGCCGGTCTTATGCTCTATTCCCCATTGTTGCAGGAAGCTCCGCAGCTCCTTGGAGGTATACGCTGGGCCGTTGTCAGTTTTTAAAGCCCTAGGGATGCCCAGGACAGCGAATGCCAGAAGCAAGTGCTTCTGGACATCCGCCGCCCTCTCACCTGTGTGGGCAGAGGCAAAGATAGCTCCTGAGAAGGTATCGATGGAGACATGGACGTAACACAACCTCCCAAAGGATGGGATGTGTGTCACGTCCATCTGCCACACTTCACAGCTCGCCAAGCCCCTGGGGTTTGCCCCAGCTGCGATGGTAGGCATTTGATGGGCTTGGCATTGGGGACATGTGGCCACAATCGCCTTGGCCTGATCCTGCGTGAGATGGAATTGCCTGACCAGGCCTGGTGCATTTTGGTGAAAGAGCTGATGGCTGATCTTAGCCTGGCCAAACACATCTGGGAGCGGGCCCACCGTGACAGCAGCCGCGGCCAAAGAATCAGCCCGACGGTTGCCCTCAGCGATGAACCCTGGCAGATCAGTGTGTGATCTTACATGCATTATAAAAAACGGATGCTCTCGGTGGGAGACTAATTCTACGAGTTTTGAGAGCAAATTAAACAATTTTTGGTTAGAGACCTCCTGCAGAACTGCTGATTCCGCTCTAGATACTACACCAGCCACATATGCGGAATCTGTGACCAAATTGAAGGGACCAGGAAACCTCTCAAATGCTCGGACGACTGCGTCTAATTCAGCTACTTGTGGAGAGGCCTCCACAATGGCAACATCAGCCTTCCACCGCTGAGTCTGAGGATCCCTCCAAGTCATTACAGACTTGTGGGATGCCCCGGACGCGTCGGTAAATATTGTCAGAGCATCTAGAGGCTTCTTACTCTGAATTCCCTTGATTGATAATTTAAACTCCGAATTAAAAAGTTTATGGGCCGGCCGATCGACCGCAACGCGGCCAGTGTAGCTGTCTAATGCGAATTGAAGCATTTCATTGGTTTCCAGCAGTTCATTAAAGGTCTTTAATTTGAGTTGGCCCAAAACCAATTGAATTGGAAGGTGAATGCATGCAAAATCACAGCCTGCCAGCTCCCTGATCCGAGATCTTGCCTTTCGGATCAGTTCGGCCATCAGCTCTTGTGGCCTTGTCATCCTTTTGGACCTGTGGTGGCTGAGGAACACCCACTCTATGATTAAGAGGGGGTCGCCCAGACCCTGGTCCTTTAAACTCTTGTCCCACTGATGGATCAAGCCGTGAAGATGTGGCAGCTTCCCCAGAATAATGAATTTAAATGGCAGGCCCGGATGGTAGCGGTGGGCCTGCCTGGCCGAAATGATTTTCTGAACCTTCTCCAGGGCTACCTGAGCCTCTGGGGTGAGTTCCCTAGGAGAACTCAGCTCCTCTCCCCCTTTCAATAAATTGAAAAGGGAGGCTAGGTCTTCTGTTGGTATACCTAACCAGGGTCTCACCCAATTTAAAGACCCACACAGTTGGTGAACATCCGCTAGGGTCTGGACTTTCGTCCGGATGGCCAATTTCTGCGGAACAATGGTCCGCTTGGTGATTTCAAGGCCCAGGTACCTCCAAGGTGGCATCCTTTGAATTTTTTCTGCTTGGAGCTCGAACCCTGCAGCAACCAACGCACTGGTTGTCAGGTCAAGCGCATGGGCAAGTAGATCATCTGTTGGGGCACAGATGAGGATGTCATCCATATAGTGATGTAACAGGACGACATCCCCGAGGGCTGTACGGACAGGAGACAGCAGCGAAGCAACATACCACTGGCAGATCACAGGACTATTCTTTAATCCTTGCGGAAGAACTCTCCAGTGATAGCGCTTGGCCGGGGACTCACGGTTGATGGAGGGAACCGTGAACGCAAAACGCGGGGCATCATCAGGATGCAGAGGAATTTGGAAAAAACAATCTTTTATGTCGATTATAGCCAAATTCCAATTTTGGGGGAGCATTGTAGGGGATGGCATCCCTGGTTGGAGGGGACCCATGTCAATTATTTGTTCATTAATTTGGCGGAGATCGGTCAGGAGCCGCCACTTGTCTTTATTAGGTTTTTTGATAACAAACACTGGGGAGTTCCAAGGTGACATGGTCTCCACCAGGTTGCCTTTGAGCAGCTGCTCCTGAACGAGCTCATTGAGCGCCTTCAATTTTTGTTTATTAAGTGGCCACTGCACTACCTGTACTGGCTCATCTGATCGCCAGTCCAGCTTCCAGGTAGGGCGCTCCTCAGTGGCCACTGCCCGAAAAACCTGGGGAGCCTTTGGGAGGTCAATTCTGGCTCCCCATTGGGCTAGCAGGTCCCTTCCCCACAGGGGCTCGGTGTAATCTAAAACAAATGGGCGTACAGAAGCCAATTGCCCATCTGGCCCCGTAATTTGTACAATGCTCTTTGACTGCTTCGCCAATTTTAGACCCCCTACACCTTGTATGTGTCCGGCTGCGTTTTGCAAATCCCAATGTGACGGCCAATCCCTAGAGGGAATGATCGTCACATCTGCCCCTGTGTCCAGTAACCCCCGCACGATTTTACGGTCTGAACCCAGGGACAGTTGACATGTCAGCCTGGGCTTTTCTCTTCCCACAACTTGGGCCCAAGCAACCGTTGGAGGTGAGGACCCCTTAGATGACTGGGAATCCTGTACCTCCTCCGGCACTGGAATGGCTTGGGCGATGATTTGGCCCTTGGGGAGAGAAAGCGGGGGCTGGACGCAGTACAGCCCTAATGCAAATCTGTCCCGGTCAGTTGTTACTAACCCCGGGACTATGTGAAGATTGAATGGTGTGTGTTTGGTGTCCCCAACAATGATCCACCTGCTACGTCCAAGTCTCCTCCAGCTGCCGGGATGTTGAATGTCGGCAGTCACCAGGTGGAAATCAGTGTCCGGGAGATGTATTTCGCGGGTCAGCTGCAGCCTAAAGGGAGAAAACGAAGAGGTGGTGGTTAAAGCAGGTTGAGGCTGAAGCCAACAGGTACAGTAAGTCAAGTCCGGTAAGGAAAAGTCAAGTCCAGTAGAGGCATGTGGCGGGCTTCTCCCTGTTCCCTCCTCCCTGCCTGGTGCAACCTTGCCCGCCTTATTTGTATCATGGCGCAGGGAGGGGCTGCGCTCGCTTTCTAGTTTTTTTGTTGTTTTACTTCCTGCTTCCCAGCAGGACACTCCTTCCTTTTAAATGTTAAAAATTCTTGCCGCAGTGGGCAGTCAGGCATCCAGTGCCCCGTTTTTCCACATAGATGACACGGGTGGGTCTCTGGATGTCTCCTTGCAGCTCCTGGGGTAGACGTTCCAGCTGCTGCCGCGCTGTAATCCTCCTCATCGGCGCTGGAGGTCGACGCGAACGCCACTGAGTTCCTCTTGTTCTTCAGCTTGGAGTCAGGCGCTCCTGGCAGTGGGACTTCTCGTGCCACGACCTCCATCATTTGCTCGATGGTAGGTCGTGGACTACGGGGGAGGGTTCGGATGGCTCTCCGGCATTCAGAGTTTGCGTTCTTGAACGCCATCCGCCGCAACAGGTTTTCTCTTTCTCCCTCCTCGGAAGCTTGAGTCTCCACGTATCTGTAAAGTCTTTCTAAAAAACGTAAATAGGACTCGTGTGGCCCCTGCTGGGGCTCTTCCTCGTCTTGCTGAGAGAAGACCGCTGGGAGCTTGAAAAAGGCCCTCTCTGCAGCCCGACAGGACTCGGTGATCTGCGTCGGGAAGAGCACCCGCGCCTGAATCGCCCCACTGGCCCATGCCCCTGTACCCACCAGATGATTCGTGGATATCAGTTGGCCATCTGCGTCATGTGCAGTCGCTTGGTTCTCCCAGAGAGCTGGGAGAACTTCCGCGACTTCCCTCCCCCACTCTACCGCCCAGGCCCTAAACTCCATAGGTCCTAAAAGGCTGGAAAAGAGAGCTCTCAGGTCAGCAGGGATCAGATCTCCCGGTGCAAGGGCCGAACAGAGAAGTCCCCGGAAATACTCCGATTCCCGGGAGTACTCTCTCTGGGCCTTGCACAGATCTTTGATCCGATCTTGTGCAATTGGCACCCACTGAGCCTGGGAGCTCCCCTCCCCGCTCAGGCGGTAGGTAACCGGGGCAGCTTCAAAAACAGGGGCTCGCCCTGGCTTCCAGTTACCCACACCCCCCCCCCGGGAACACAAAGCGTGGGAACCGGAAGGGAAGGCGTGGGAACCGGAAAGGAGGGAGGCAGAGGCGGGGCCTGGCATCTGGGAGGGGTCAGCTGATGGGCATGGTGGAACTGGAGGTGGCAGCTGGGTTTTCTCCGCCTCCAAAGTGGAGTCCGGAGGCGGGGCGGAGACAGGAGGCAGGGTGAAGGAGGAGCTATTGAGGGGTGGAGCGCAGGGAGGAACAGAGGGTGGAGGCAGGGGAGGAAAGGGTGGATCTTGGGATAGGAAAGGATTTGACTGAGGGGTGAAGGGATTATGGGAAGGAGAAGAAAAATCGGCGGGAAAATGCACGTGGCCGCCCCCATCTTGGGCTCCATAGGAGCCATCTTGTGGAGGCGGTGGGACATTAACCGGGGGGACATTAAACAGAACACTCTTGGGAATGTCAACCGGGTACTGGGGAGGTTGGGAAAAGGGGTAGGAAAACCTGCTCCGAGGAGTCTGGCCAGGATCTCCTCGGAGTCCTCCTTTTGGAGGGCCAGGTCGGACCGATCGAGAGGGGGCAGAGGGAAGATGGAGCCTCTGCTGTGGGTTGGCCTTGAGGACCCCCCTCAAGGGCTCCGACCGAGGGACACGGGGTGAGGTAGACGGGGTAGGGACAACAGAACCGGGGGAACTGGGATTCAACCGCGACACTTATGAATTTTTTCGCAGTTCCCTCTGCTGAGACAACAATTGCAAAACTTTACCCGCCCAGTAAGCGGCCGGGTAAAGCTTTGCCTCCCCAGAGCTGACCTCTTGATCTAATTTTGCTAAAACAGCTTTCCAATAGAGAGGGTCTCTAATTTGCTCTGGGGTAGTGTTGGGGAACTGAGAAAAAATCCACTTTACTAAACTCTTTAAAGCAACCTTCGGGGGATCTAAACCTCCCCCAAGCAACAAACTTCTAACCTGGTGAAAGGCTCTTTTTAGAGGGGAGCTCTGACGCGCACCCATCGCGTAAATTAAAAGAAAACGACAGAGAAAGTAAAGAAAAGAGCACTCCTCTGATGACACTGACTGCCTAAACCGAAGTAAAAAAAACAACTAAAACAAGAACTGCCCGTCCGCCCGCTCCCACGCTGCCGCTTGCCTAGAAGACTGGTCCCAGAGCAGGCATGAGCCCCCAACAGCAAGACAGCAGGAAAGTGAAGGAAAAGAGGGGTTGGGAGCTGTCCCCAAAGCAGGGCTCAGGTCCCGGGAAGATTAAAAAGGTGGGAGGGAAGACCCCCAAGGCAGGGGCTTACCAATCAGACGAACGGCGAAAAGAAGATCCGGTAGAGGCAGAACTCCGCCCTCGGAGCTCTCCTTGGGTGAGAGGAGTTGTAGCTCCGGGTCCACCGGGAGCGCTGCTCCTATAATGGAGCCTGCTGCGACCGGTGGTAGATTAGTGTCCAGAGGTCCGATGACCTCGTCCACGGGGTCCGAGCAAGGGCCCCACGTTGGGCGCCAATCTGCAGCGATGACTGGCCGGAGACCCTGTGACCTGGCTAGCTGAGAAGGTGGCCAACAGTCCCACTGCAGCAGGGGGTGTCAGCCCCGGTGGCAAGGCCCCAGGGCTGGCAGCTTCAAGCACTCCTCGGCAGTAATAGCCTTGGGCTGTGCCTGCAGGACGAGGTCTCGGGGTAGAGCTGCTGAATAGGGCGGAGCAGAAAAGAGCCGGACACTCTCTGGGGTCAAACGAGTTTAATGTCCCGGGGGGCGACCAGCAGGGAGTGACCGCGCGCGAAAAAAAAGTTGGGCATGGGATTATAAAGGGAGGTGGTAACTGGAGGTGGGATTTACAAAAAACCAATCAGGGGAAGTCAGGGGACGTGCTTAACATAATAGACTGTAAGGGAGAACTAATCGATACATTATAAAGGAGGGGCCCCGGGACCTCAGCCAATCACTACTCCCACTGAGAGGAACATTCTGGAAGACTGGGAGTGGTGGGGAGTGATTGACTGGGCCCAGGGAGGAGGGAAAATAATACATATTAGGAGATACAGGGTGGGGAAATTACATGACATGGGGGCAACCATAGCAACTAAGTAATAGACAGAAACTAGGGTGGGGAAAACTGGGAGGACAGAACCATCGTAACAAAGGGGGGGAAGAAACAGAACATACCAACACACCACAACACTCCTTTCTCTGTTGTTAAATACAGGTACCCACAGTGACATGAACAATAACCTTTGAGGTCATTCTTAAAATATGAAGGGCAAGGAAGTAGCTTTAATGGTCTCTCTAATATTGAGCTCTCCAAATGCCATGCATGGAAATGAAACATTTGCAATGCAAGATTAGGAAGATTTATAATACTTAGTACTGAATGACTATAGTATGGTCATGGTCAGGGCCTGTTCTTACACTCTGGTATGTGTAAGAGTGATGATTTTTTGTTAAGAGTAAACAAGGCAACAGAATCATCATAATAAAATAGATCCAGTGACGCAGGTTTTAACTTTTTTTCTCTCTGGGATTTCTTTTAGAGACGTTACAAGATTATGTTGGTATATAACATTTTAAAACTTGCTCTCCTTTTAGACCTGTAACAAACTGCTTAGAAGTAACCTGTGAACTTCAGAATTCATTCACTGTTCAACCACCAGTTCAGCATAAATCCATTTGTCATCACAGGTGTAACCTGCGTTGCAGGCGTTCTAATTTTGTTCAACAAAATGTAGACATCTAGATTGAAGTGCCACATGACACAGTTCGTTTCCTATCATAGAAACCACTGAGAAAGATATGCATTAGGGAGCAGATTATCTCATTCTGAGTCACAAACTCAAAGTCCATCACATGGGTTGAACTCCATTCTGTTTGTTGTGAGGGTAGAGTCAGTCAAGAGAAACCTTTGTTGCAAAGTAAGAGGGTGGAGTGACAGGATGCTTCAGAAAGCAAGAGCAGTTGGAACATAGCGAGAAGAGATATGTAAGGACAGGTAATGAGGTCTGTGCTAACAAGTTCTTCAAAACAGCTGGACTAGAAATATGAAATGTTCATTAAAAAAAAAGCGTGAGGCAGCCCAAGTTGCATAGTGAGATTAGGGGCAGCCAAGAAGAATTTCTTGGGGTTTTGGCACAAGGAAGGATCCTGAGTCTTGAATAAAGTGTCCACCAAACAATATAAGGGGGGTAACACTAAGGGCAACACAAAGGAGACTTCAAAACACAGAGGACCTGTGGTCCCAAACAACCATATCAGAAGTAGTGATTACTCATAGGGAAATAAATAGCTTTCCTTGACATTTTTTCTTTTCATACTTATGTACTGCTGTGCCCCATGGAGGAAGGGTAGAAGGAGAGTGTAAGTGAAGTACAAGCACAAGAGGGCTCATGTACCTTGTTAAAGTTAACAGCAGACTGACTAGAACTTTCACTAGAAAATGAGAGAGGCAAGACAATTTCACTGATTTTTCACTGATTTAGATCAAAGATGAGAACCATCTACAGGTTTGGAAAACTGCTATAAAGTTCTTGAGAGTTATGGTACAGAGCTCTTTCATTTTCTCCTGTTTGAGTTATGTAAGTATCAAAGCTAAGAATAAGTGGTGAAATACTCAGCTTTGTTGGTGGTGACTGTTGGTGGATTCTGTATTCCAAGTCTTTAGGGTTTTTTTCCAAATTAGATACTATTCAAGAATGACCAAGGAACATTGTTTAGTGAATTGGATCCACTAAGTCCATTTTCAGATCAAGATCATCTTTTTGGAGACTCCTACTTTGATATTCTCAGTCCTTGGGATCATCTGCAGGTCTGGACAGTTCTCTCCTGTGAGGGGATGGTTGGGTGCACGTGGACAAGGAGCCAGGAACTTGAGTGCAGACATGGGACACAGTTAAATGCTGTTGAAGAGGAATTTGTTGGTGTGTAAGCAGCATTTGGGGAAGTTGCCATCTATTTCCTTTGAGGATATGTGCCTTGAAATTCACAGTTGTGAACCAGGTGAGGATGCTGTGTAATTCCCATGGTTTTGAACCCTTTCCTCAGAATGGGAGAGGGTTTTGGGAAGTCTGACACTGAGAAATCTCACTAATGGAGTCTGAGGTAGAGAATGGGTTAGAAGAATTACATCTAATTAGTTGATTAGATGGGTTGAGATATTGTCCTCACTAAGGTCATTAATGTCTCCCAATTATTTCAGTGGAATGAGGATTTCAGCATGGGGCCAGAAGTTGTCAGTAGCAAAAACATTTCAGTAATTAACGTGTTTACTGACTGTCTTGAAATCTGTATATATGTAATATCAACCTGTTCTGCATAATGTGAATTTAAGCACTGTAGGATTTTCCAATATTTCTACAACACAGGAGAAATAATCTACAAGGTGTGCCTACCCCTGTGCAGAGGCCAGCACAAGATTTATGTATTGCTTGAGAAACTGTGATAGGTGCTACTAAAGTGCATCCTTTTCAAAGGGCTCAAGCAATTTTTTCAAGGGAACTTTCTTGCCCGTGCAGTAGATTTGTGCAACTTTGGAGCAGTGTTTAAGTAGGACTTACATAATACAGAGACCTGTGTAGGACCCCTGCACAATAGAGAATGTCACCTGCAATATATTTGGTTCTTATCCTTAGTGAAGTGTTTTCAGAGTAAAGACATTTGTTGGCAGTGTCTGGCTCCTGGGCTGGCTCTCAAAACAAACATAAGTTTCACTCCACACTGAAAATCTCTTTAGTGGTCTCTGTCTCCGTGATGCATGTTTTCATCTACAACAAAATTGCATTCATGTGACTATAATGATTCTTATGGATAATAGTTATATTTTTAATGTTAGCGTTTACCCTCTGATGTTTTATAAATATTTCTCAAAAACATTTAATTCAGTATTTTAAAAAATGTTTCATAGTTGCCTTTGAAAATTAATTTGGTTTTTAAAAGTAGATCTATGCTGCACTTTTACACAGGAATAAATGAAGGTTTAAATACAAAAAAACTTATCTGCCAAACATCTGAAAAATGCTTTGTCCTGCAAAGAAAAAACTGCTCTGCATTACTCTGATAGGAGTGAGGCACCTATATACTTCTGAAAATCCCTTTAGATACTTACCTGTTTCCTTAGGCTTCTAAATGCCTTTCACCGGTTTGTTCACTAGGGCTGCATTTGAAAGATTGGACACATATGTTGCATTTAGGTTTTGTAGATAAGCTGATACATCAGTGTTGCAGTGTTAAGTTCAGTTATTGTGCAGTTTAGGTAGTGTGGACATGGAATTACTTGACTTTGCTTGCATATCAGGTAGTTAAAAGTGCAAATGAACTTAACTGTGGCCATGGGTAATTAGCAATGTTAAATTGCACTGCTAATTAGTTGTGTCTGCAAAAAGATAAGATGCATTTTTAAAATGCTGGACTTCAGAAATTGTGATTTTACATATATGATTAGAGGGAAAAAGAGAATGTTAGTGAGTCAAAGAAAGGTTCATCTGTTGTCTCTGTTGTTTGTGCACCATAATGTATTGTCCTGTGCTGAAGAATTACTGAAATGCTTGTTTTCATGGCCAAGGATGAGTGATAACAAGTGACTTAAAAAAGATAAAGCCAGTCACATCCGCAGTGATGCAGATCAATGATAAAGTTCCATAGAAGGTAAAAAAGGAACTTCACAATGTCTGAAGAAGTAGTTTCAAGATGATTATGTTTGTTGCAATAGTATTTTTGAACAGTTGAGAATACTCAAGAGTATTTTTCTAATACTTTCATCTTGTATCTCTCCATGCAAATGTAGAAATAATGTAATATTCAAAATGTAATCTTTATGCAATTTGTTTAGTTCAAGTTTTGGGTTGTTTGGCGAGATTTTTTTGATAGTGAAGGTAGGCACTATCTTATGTCTCTGTATAACAAATCTTTTAATGTGAATTATTCTGAACTTGCAGTTTTGTTAGTGGGAAGCACTGAAATTCTTATTCCATCAACAGCTTTTACTTAATATGGGCAGCACTGTAAAGATGCCTCAGTAACAGTGCCTACAGCAGGACCCTCAGCTGCAGACCTCAGGAAGACTATCTTTACCTGCACACCTAGTGCATGGAGAAATAACTTCTTGCCAGAGCATCAAGAGGATGTGAACCAAACTTAGTAAAGTTCCTGCTATATCCAGTCTCTCCACTCTCTGTCTATGTCAGAAAACTTGTTGGTGTTTTGATAATTGAATGTGGAACAGGAGGGAGAATACTTTCTTCTTTCTCTATACAAAAAATAAAATACCATTCCTTACAAATCTTGTAGATGGGATTTGTTGAAGCATATGCACAGACACACAGAATGGTCTTACAGAAATAGTGATTCATTTATTTAATGTATTTTCATCTGCTGTTTAATTAATCCAATTAATTGTAGATATTTTAGTATAATCTATAATAAAATATGTCTTTCAACCACTATAAATACATTCCTTCACTATTTGTTTTTCTCTGCATGACATACGGTAATGTGAATACATCACAGTGGTACAATCCAACAACCAAAATATTTGAAAGCAGCTGAGCACATTTGGAATTCATGACTAAATCACCATGGGTGAAAAACATGGTGATTTTTGCATGAGACTTATCTAACAAATAATATGAAAACAATCTGGTGAAAAACAGGTAGAAAGTATTCCAGAATTTAGAAGTTGAGTTGGGAGCACTGACCCAGGGCCATGCTGATGATGTTTTGTGTCTGATGCCCAGCTAAGCAACCTTGGCCTCTTCAGTGACTGTTCCCCTACCTCACCATATGGCACTGTATCAATGATTTTTGGGTAGAAGAGGAGCATGCCATACAAGAAAAGGTTTCCTGTCAATGCAAGCCAGCACCCCAGAACCACTAACATGGAAAGCTCTGTTAATTTACTACAGTGTTACAGTGATTTTAGAAGTGTTGTCTGCTAGCTCTAGAAAGCTTGTAGATTTTCTTTTTTAAACAAAGTGTTTGGTTTGTGTTTTCTGTGCACCTCACCCCTTCTCAGATATTATGTTTTATAGTCCTTTTGTCTCTGTGATTTTAATATATGATTTTCAGTAAAATGCTTTCCCACAGCTATACAAACACTTCTGGTTTACCTTGCTAAATGGAAATTCAGGTATCGAAATCAGCTAGCCCTGCTGAAGCACAGAGCAGCTCTGCAGTGTCATGGTCATTAACAGTGCCAATCACAGCATTCAGGAGCACATTTTTCCTATCACCATTATAGGCACCAGTGTGCCTATAATGCACACTGTGGAGCAAAATGAATGGGGTTAGTAACATTACAGAACAGAATGCTTGCCTTGAGAGACAAACTTGAAAATGCTTGAGAGACAGGGAAAAGATGACTTCTTCCAGCTGACCTGTGTCCAACATTTTTATGCATCCAATATAAAGCACAGAGACTCATGTGAGATGCACATAACTTTACCTGTTATGTAAACCTACTCTATCCCAAGCTCTTTCATAATTTTCCAGCATATATGGAAATGTGTGGAATATTCTTTGGCTGGGGTGACTGCTGTCTTAGCAGGTTTTTCTCCCATCCCTATTAGTGCTGTTGGTTCACTAGAGGTTATTAGCATGTAGTTGGGGCCTAATGAAAGGAGTGATTATGGTTCATTATTTTTCATACACCTTCTGTCATAAAGCTATGTAATGCCTAAGTGAATTTACACATATTTCTTCCCTTCCTTCTCTTTAAAATCTGAAGGCTGATTTTAGTGAAGTCTGATACATGAGCAGAGAGGTCTTAGAGGCTGGTGAGGTTCCTATAAATTTTGTGAATGTAAGTGTTGGCTGCTTGTCCTAGAGTTTACCTTTTCCCTTGGCTGGCCTCCAGGTTCAGACTGGCCACACCTCCCTAGGGACCCTGGTCTGTAACTGAGGCTTCAGTATGCAGTGATTCATCTCCTGCCCAAAAGTGGCCATGGCCTGGAGTTCTAGTCCCTTTCTTGTTTGGAGTCTTGGTGACCAGGCTTGGCTACACTCAGCTGTGCAGCTGAACAGGACCCTGGATATGTCACTGTGGTTTCTGCACCCGGGGCAGAAGGGCAGGTGGCAGAGGCCATGCTGGTTCTGTGGCAGGCTGCACATCCTACTGACCTGCTCAGCATCAAACTGATCCACAGCCACACCGCTGAGCTCCTCTTGCCTCAGTTACTGCACCATTTCTTCCTGTGCTCATGGAGTTATTTGCATGACTATTATCAGTGCAGAGGGATATGTGTCAAATCAATCCATTTTGTAGAGCTGAGATATGTAAATAGTTCCATTTTCTGCTGTCTTTAAGGTAGGTTAGAGGTGAACCATGGACAGTATGTTGTAGGATTACAGAGACTATTTGACAATAGAATTTTCTATTTCTAGCAATATACTGAGGGGGGATTTAAAAATAATAGGATAAAATAGGATAACTGTCACTGACATATTTCAAAGCTGTCTTTTAGGCTGTGCTTAGGGACAAAAATTAACAGTGTCACTGTATGAAATATTTACTTTTTGCTGATATGACCAGTTCACATCTAGGCATTAGCCTTCCTACAAATCTTTTGTTCAAGTTTTAAGATAACATATACGGTGTACACTTTCTATATTTATGTATAGATATGATATATATGTGTATATATATGTGTGTATTATATAGTATTGTGTAATGACTCTGGAAGCTCTGTAAAGAAAATATAAATTGTGTTAAAAGGTATACTGCTGAGTGATAATTGCTTTGAATGCACAAGATTGAGACAATGGAGAGTCAAATCTGCAGTGTCTGAGGTGGAGGATAAACATTGGTTTTGCAACCATTGAATATATGTTGTACTACCAAGCTTTAGGTCTTATGATGTAGAAAGTAAAAATAGTTTTGCATATTCATGTCAAATCAACTGTCAGCTGCAAATAATTTGATATCTAGAACCTTATGCCATGGTCCCGTTTTGTCAGTTTGTTGGATATTAAGCATGAAATAGTCTCAATTATATGTAGAATAAGGAGAAATAATTTTAAGTTTGTATACATGTGAGGATGCAGGGAACAGTCTCTCAGTAAAGGCAGGTCATCTTTTTAAGAAACACAACAGTTTGAATTCTGCAGATACTATCAGAACAGCACTGTGAGGGCATGGTAGAAGGAACTGCATGAACGCATCTCTGATGTAACTCTAAAACTGTAAATATTCATTTACTACTGCATTGCCTGTTTCATGGAGGTGTGAAAGAATGAATGTTTTATCTGAAATGTCACCTGCAAAACTAGTCAAGCCTAACTGTAGCAAATGGCAGTATCTTTTGCTAAATTGGACCAGTATTTGCATGTGGTCAGGCAATGTTTGAGTGTGATATTTAAAGAAAAGAGTGAAATATTGAGCAAAATGAGGATGTTTCACTGTACTAGATAAGACAGTTTGCTTGGGCGAGAAATTCATGGGATCTCGTCCCAGCTGCATAGATAGTTTAGTGCTGGTTTTGCTTTGTTTTCTCATTGATTATATAATGTCAGGCTCTGGAGCTGAGACCAGGACCTAAATCTTGCCCTAAGGGGCAGGTATCCTAAGCAGCAAACATGGAAGTCAGCCTCTTTTGCCTACATCCCACTGTGCCTCTCTCATTGCTCTTGCATTTTAATAGCTGGAGAATCCAGGGTAAACAGGAGACCATACTTTCCAGGACTGCACTGTCTAGTACTTCAGAGAACTTTTTTTGAAGCTGGGAGACTGGGCTTGAATCCTGGATTTTCAGTTTTTTTCAATGTCAGTAAGTACTAGGTGGAAAAAAAGCTGGATTTCCTGCAGCACTGGGGCATTCACTGCTGCTGCTGTACCCTACCTGAACACAGCACTCAGGTCAGACTCTGCTAGGGACATTGCTGGGAGCAACACTCATAGGTTATGCTCTGTGTCACTTCTGGACCTCTGGGATTCTACACAGCACTCAGGTCAGACTCTGCTAGGGACATTGCTGGGAGCAACACTCATAGGTTATGCTCTGTGTCACTTCTGGACCTCTGGGATTCTGCACTGCACATCTTGGTCAGTTCTGCATGTGAAAGGAAAGCTTGCATCCTAAAGTCTAAAGGGCAAATGTCAATTGAGAAGTTAGCACTGATAAGTCTTTCTGTTGCTGCAGTGAGGGATTGCTGGGTCCTTCTTTGAGGGATTTTGCTGGTCATGTTTTAGATAATTAAACTACCTCTTGACCTCTTAGAGTTCCTCACTGCATAATTTTATTGTCTCCCTGTACTTATTTGTTCTCCATTATTAAAACAAAATGTGGAAATAAGACATCCAAATAATATGAATCTGTTTTTCCTAATCTGAGATATGTATGTGGACAAAAAAGTGCTCTTTTAATGAGTCAACACACCAGCTCCTCTCAGTACAGTACCAGCAGTAGCCAAGTAAAACATACCTGTTGTGTAATTCTGTGCTGCATTGTAAATTTGGTATTAATGTAATGCTTCAAAACCTAACGGAACATTTAGTTGAAGTACTGTATCTCTCAATTATAATATCGCTATTATTATAATATCTCTTCATAGATATGCATGCATAACAAAACTGTAGTAATTTGAAGAGTTTATGTAAAACTTATGAATTCTCTATGAATTTACGGGTCCTCAAGATATATCTGTTTCAACCTGCATGCTCTATATTGATGAAAAGAAAGTTCTTTCTTTTTTCCTGGCCTTTATAGGGCACTGAATTTTCGAAGGACACTGCCATAAGGCCAACCATGGAACATAATGAAATGTTGGCAAGCTGAAATCAGATGGAAGACCTTCAGACATAAAGAGCTGGAAATTGCTCAGAACGATTTATATTCCCATATAGGTTAGTTACCAAAACATGGATCAGTCTTGGGAAGAGAAGCAAAAGTTAAAAAAGGGAAGGTAACTTAGTGGCCATTCTGGAGTAAGACACGAGAAATCAGAAGAAAAACTTGTAGCAGGAATGTAAGTTATTTTCTGCTGTCACAGCCAGACAGAGACAGTTGAAAACATAAAACTAGTGGGATTGCAAGGCTAGATTCAAATTCATTTTTGAGCAATTTAGGCAAACCTAGTTAGACAACAAATGAACATGGGATAACCTTCGGTGGATGTAGTGAGAAGTTAGAGAGAGCGAAAGTAAAGGCCTTAATTATGAAACTTTCAGACTTCTGGTATACTTGGCAATCTCAAAATACAATTATGAACAGACTTAAACCAAAACTATTTTAAGGTGAGGTAGGTTTGCAATCCTTAAACTCTTTAACCTTTACTTAAAAATGTGTAAATTGAGGGTATGGTTGTTCAAGTATGGCTCCTAGTGAACAGATACATTTTCAAAACAGAAAGCAAAATGCTTCTTTTTAATGTAAAAAGCCTACATGTTAATTCATGCCCGGGGGCTTCTGAAATTGAAAAATACAAGAGTAAGAGGATGAATAATTGCTTGTACTAAGAATATGTTGTGACTTTAACATTGAACTTCCAAGTGCTAAAATGAAGAAAGAGATCCAAGTCTAATAGACTTTGACTCAGCATTATGGTTTAAGGCTTAGGTATGCTGTGATGTGAAAATACTGCATTATATGGCAGTTTTGAGAAAGGATTTCTTAAGCCTCTCTACCAGGGCATGGTGAAAAATTTGTTCTGTCTGTTCTGTGTTAGCATCCTAGAAGGAACTTTTGGAACCAGTGTAGTTTATGGGTTTGTATGGCTTTGGTAGTAAGTTTAAAGAAACATATATACTTATAGTACTTTTTACAAATGTCCCAGTTTCATAAAAGCTACATCTTTCTCTGCCTTTGAAATAAGACCAGAAATAGTTCCTGTAAGCAGGTGACAGGGATTAACGGTTTAAAAAATGCAAAACACATTTTTTCACTCTTAAGGTTTATTTACTTAGAATATATTTATTGTGAAACCAGGTTGTAGATTTTGAATCAGAAGACAAAACTAAAGTGGGGATAAAACAAAAACCCAGTGCTGTAAGAGAACATAGAATTCTCACTGACCAAATTGCTTAACTACTACTGCATGAACGAGTACATTTAAGGTATGTCTGTCAGTGCTTCTGCCCTGTTTCTAGGACATTTATTTCCCAAAGCCTGTATTTTGCAGTGAATTGGGCATCTTTCATTGTCCTGAGTTACAACAGTTGACATTATGATATATTAAGGCAGCAGACTGGCAATTATTATGTACAGTCAATTTCAAACTATTTTGGTATTGTACATAAAGTGATCACATGCTTTAAATTCACTGCTGGAAGGTCAGCATCCCGTTGGAAGTAGAAGGGATTTTAATTATTAATTTCCATTAAATCTATTGGGAGTTGAGCAGAGAAATCTCTGGCGAAACTCAGGAAATTTCAGATTTCTAGTCCTTTACATTTCTATCTATAGCTATAATAATTTCCTTGCTGGCCCTTCTGAAATCGAGAGCATGTAATCCTTTTTACTGGAATTTTAGTGTTACTTTTGGACAGGAAAAGAAAATCTATGAAGTTCTTATTTAATACAGAGAACCTCATGTAGACTAGGTGAAAGGAGTTCCTAAGGAAAAGTTTGCCGCAAACACAGATTGCTTTTATTTCTGAAATAGTAAGAACAACAAGGCAGCAAGGTAAGCAGATATACATCAGTCATGTATGGCACACATACATTAAAAGTGTGCAAAGAGGCACTTTATATTAGTATGGTGTCCCTGAGAGTGTGTTGACTTGATTTTCCTTTGCCTTTCTTGATAAATCTTGGGGGGGCAAAACAGTAGAGTCTAAGTTGGATACACACGTTCTAAAGTGTATTTGTGGAATAAGAGTGGGGAGAATAATTTTTTTCCTAATATTTATTAAGATGTAGGTCAAATAATTTACTGGTAGCAGACTGGGAGAAAAAAAAAAGACAGAATCTATTTTAAGAACCAATTAGATTTTCACATAAATGGAAATCCAGAATAATTCTACTGCATTACACAGAAGTATAAGGGCTGGTGCAAGGTCAGAATGAAGCCTCTTGTGTTTTCTGTTCAAAATGAATTTAAATCAGGATGACTGCACTGATTTCAGCAACTTCAGGCTGTTTTTAAACCAGATAAAAATTTGGCTTTCAGTTATCACAATAAATAATTCAGCTAATATTTTTCTAAGAAAAGAGACGTAGATGGACACTAACGTGGCTGCGGTTCCCAATGAGCATCATCTGGTGCAAAGTGCACTACTGGTCAAATGCAGAGGCCCCTCCATCCCATCAAGGTATCTACTGCATCCAAACCTGTATTTTGTATTTGACCTTGTCCTAAACTCCCACTGATGCCAATGGGAACTCCATGTGCAACAAGGTCTTTTATTCTGGCTGTCAAATCTTAATATTTTCAAAATGTTGACTTGGGCAGGAGTTGACATAATTCACATTTGGGGCTTTACACTGAAGCAGTTGAATTCCATTTGGAGTACAGTACTAGCCCCATAAACCCATCTCTAAAAATCCCACTCCAAAAAGAGGATTAGTGTACATGTGTTGCATTTTCTCCCTTTTTTCCATAACCTTTTAATGCCTCAGGGATTGAGTTTCACTAGACACAGTGGGAGAATCCTGGTACATCTGGTTTCCCTGTGGTCTTACATGATGACTGAACAGCCTCACAGCTTTTGCAGTCAGGTTCCCCATGGGCTCACACTGTGATTAGATTTGTTCACCACAAATATATCCTTGTTTGCAATGAAGAAACGAATGAATTGAGCTTCTGTTTATGCCTCCCATTTACAACTAGGATTTCATAGAATCACACAGTAAATTAGGTTGGAAAGGACCTCTGGAGGTCACCTTGTACATTCCTTGGCTCAGACTCCTCCCAAAGATGATTTCTGTTTTCCCTTTTTTTTTTTGGATGGACAATTTGGAATATCCTTTCATCTGACAGTGTCCTCTGCTTTTCTACTTCTCCTATATGTATTCACCTCAGCCCACATGGATGCTGTATTTTAAAGGGTTATATACTGGGTTTTTGTACCAACAATATTAAATTTTGAAATGTGAAATCTTGCTTGGAAGGTTAAAGATCTATCAGGCACACAGCTATTCCTGAAAGTTTAAACAAATAGCTCATCACCTATTTGGCTTTCTTCACAGTAGGAGATGAATCTATGGAGCAAGAGGGCGGCAGTGGCCTGGGCATGCATTTGGCACCCAGGGAGACACAGCTCCCTGTCACTTCCTAGGCAGGATTTGAGGTTAGCCAGCATCCTGTGCATCAGGACAGCCTGCTGCCATAGCCCTGGCATGGGGGATGGTTGTGGCAAAGTTGTGTGGGATTCAGAAGGTGTATGGTCACCCCTTCAGAAGAGCTTGAATTCAATTTAAGACAATAAATTTTTTTGGGCTGACTTCATTGAGACTTGCCATAATTATAGAGCCATAATTATTACAAATAATATGCACTTGTTCTCTGAAAAACACTATTTTATTTTTAATATAAAATATAGTTTTGTGATTTATGGGTTTTTTCTGCAATAGTGTATTGTATTCTGCAAATATCATAGGATGAAAGATGTCTGTGTGACATCTAGTGCTGAATAGTGGTTTGTTATTGGCTACTGCTCCATGTATACAATCAACATCCTTAATTTTATTTTTTTTATTATTACTTTTTATGAAAAAAAAAAACCCTTCTCTTTTTTTAGTAGATATATACCACTTTATAGATTATATACTGTCTGCAAATACTGGATTACACTTTTGGAATTTGATCACAAATGGTGTTTCTGAAAAGATCACCGTTCTGAAAAGCTTAAATGTTCCTTGCTTTCCACTCAGATGCTGAAATAAATACATGCTGTTGAGGAAAAATGAGTCAACATGACTTCTGCTGATCTTCCAGGTCATTTGAGAAGATAAAAAATAAAATGTAAAAGTGATACCATGGGACCTAAGAACAATCGTTAGGCTAAAGACTGAGAAATAAGTGCAGGTATTGAGCATGTAATTTCCATAACCATATCAGTTCAGAAATGTGTTGGAAAAAATGTCCTTGAAAAGTTCTAGAACTAAAGACATTCTCATTTCACAGGTAACTCATGAACTGGAAAGTGAACAGATTTTGATAAAGTGACCATTTTTTCACCTTAATTAGCTGACATTAAAATCAGTCATGTTTTAGGATGGTTGCTTTTCTGTGAGAGGGTAGGGAATGACATGGAATTATTTATTATTAGCACTATCACAGTGTGTATAATCAGCTGCACAAACAGAAGAACGGAAAAACAGAGGAAAAAGACAGACGCTTCTCTTCTAAGTTTTACAGAACTGTGTTCCTCTGCAGTGTTTTAGCTCTGTTCAGGAAAAGAAGGTAATTTTCATGCTTTTATACTGGCCAAGTGGAGCATAGCAGTATGAAGATGTATGTAAAATTTTAGTGCTTTGAATGAAGGGCAGCTGAGAAAGCTGCCAGTACTGTTGGTTCCAGTTGAAATTTCTGAGACAATGACTAGTGAGGAGGAACACAGCCAATACAGGAAGACTGAAGCAGAACACAAACTTCAACCCAACCCAGCAGCAACATCTATTTTTCTGCATCAGTGTGCTTGTGGACACAATTCTCTCTTTCCTGCCTCTAATGTTTGCAGCTCCTAGGTCTAAAGGAGGGCACTCTGCTTTCAGGCCTCCACATATGCTGTGTAATGCACCTTCAGCAAATTTGCAGATGGCACCAATCTGTGTCATGCAGATGACCCACCAGAGGAAGGGGTGCCTTCCAGAGGGACCTCAACAGACTCGAGTGGTGGTCCCATGTGAACCTCATCTCATGAAGTTCAACAAGGCCAAGTGCAAGGTCCTGCACCTGTTCAGGGCAATCCCAGATGCACCTACAGGCTGAGTGGAGAGGTGATTGAGAGCAGCCCTGCAGAGAAAGACTTGGGGAGTGATGGCTGATAAAAAACTCTACATGAGCCAGCAGTGTGCACTCGCAGCCCACAAAACCATCTGTGTCCTGGGCTGTATCAAGAGGAGCGTGGCCAGCAGGTGAAGGAGGTGATTCTCCTGTTCTACTCTGCTCTTGTGAGACCCTACCTGGACTACCAGGTACAGTCCTGGTGCTCCCAGCAGAAGAAGGGCATGGAACTCTTGGACCAAGTCCAGAGGAGGGCCATGAAGCTCATGACTGGAGCACTTCCCCTAAAAGACAGACTGAGAAAGTTGGGGATGTTCAGCCTGGAGAAGAGAAGGTTGCACAGATACCTCATAGCAACCTTCCAATATCTGAGGGGGGCCTAAAGGGAAGCCAGAGATGGACACTTCATCAGGAACTGTAGTGACAAGACAGTGAGTAATGGGTACAAACTGAAAGAGGGGAAATTTAGGTTAGATATTAGGAAGAAATTGTAATTGTGATGGTGGTGAGACACTGAAACAGATTGCCCAGGGAGGGTGTGGATGCTCCAGCCCTGGCAGTGTTCAAGGCCAGGTTGGAAAAGGCCTTGAGCAGCCTGGTTTGGTGGGAGGTGTCCCTGCCCATATGGCAGGGACTGTTGGGACGAGATGGTGTTTAAGGGCCGTTCCAACCCCTTAGCACTCTATGATTCTATGATTATATGGGTCTCTTTGCTTAGCATACTAAAGGGACATTTGGTTTTATCTTTTTCATGAAAATCTCTGGTTTGATCTGATCAGATGAATAACTCAGAAACAAAGGGCTCTGCTGAATGTCTAGTATGCCTGTACCTCAATGTGACAAAGCTTCCCACACATTTTCAAGTTCCATTACAGAGAAACTGAGCTGAGGAAACAGTACAAGGTTTGGAAATATTTTGAATGCCTATATAATTTTATATAATAATTTTATTGTTCTTTTAATTTTAGTCCAAAGAAAGATGTACTTTTATGTTATTTACCATATCGTGCCTGGTATGTAAATTCAGGTTGCTTGCTGGAAAACTTTTTTTCCAAATGTAGCAGTTGGTGTTACTGTGTATTCATGTGAACTGAAAATCTTTGTAATTTAAAAACTGATTACGTTCCTTAAGAACTGAACATTTAGCAATGTAGTAATTGTCTAATGTATTAAAAACTTGTCACTTGAAAGGTCTGAACATTGATTTTGGCAGGAATTAAAATAGTTTGGGTCCTGTGCATCAGTAGTCACATCAGATCTTGCCCAATATGTTGCGCTGCATTTGGTTCTGAATTAGTAGTCTCACTTTTTTCATCTGGTGAACAACAGATACTTCCTGTTGACTTCAGATCATTTACTGTTTGTTCAAGTGTAAGTTGGGAGGACACCAGACTCAAGCTCTCCTTTCCACTACTCCTAACAATCTCATGATTACACTAAACCTTTCATCAGATGCAGAAATGCATGGAAAGGTTACTTCTGTAGCATAATAATTAGTGCATTTACTATTTAGTGTAAATCGGTTCATCCATTTAGCAATGTTTATCTTGCTATAAACAGTGAACTCCCCCTCTCACACAGGTTATGTAAAGAGCACCATGCAAAGAGGAACCAGGGCTTCAGACTGTGTCTAATTGTGTCTAGTCAGTACACAAGAGCCTGGGCTAGTCCAGGGACAGCTTCCATGGAAAGGCATAGTGGCTGAGAACCACAAGCACAACACACTCCAGAAAACTCTGTGAGTATCCTGGAGATGCCAACTGCTTCCTGTGACTCCATCGTGAGACAGTGATTCTCCTTCTACCTTGCTCCAAGGATACAATTGGGAGGCAAGTATTAATACCTCTAAACATATAAAGGTCCTCAAATGCAAGATGTCATACAACTGCCAGGCCTCACAACAGTATTAAACCAGCAGCAGGAGCAGCAGGATTTATCTGAGTAGGAGAAAGAGGTTTACCAGCGCTGACACACCTAGAGAAGGAAGTGCATTAGGAACTGTGTGAAACCTTTGTACTGCAGCCCCAGGTACTGCTGCTCACAGCAGAATGGTAAGGCCTAGCTGGTGGGCAGCACTTGAAGGTATGTCAGAAGTGAAGGCCTTCTGTCCATTCACAGAGACTGCACATGGACTGTAAAATGTTTTAGGATGGCAGTGTTTTAGCTACACTATTGTTAAAGCACATGGAAATTATAGCAGTCAAAAGCTACTCTTTCTTGTCCTGCAGGTTTTTTTAATCAGAGTAGGTTGTGTTTGTTAAGAGGTGAACATTGTCAGGCTGCTTCTACTTTCTGCTCTGAAAACAGCTACTAATAGCACTAGCTTAGTGCACAAAGTGAACTGATTTGTGCAGTAGCTGAAATCCTGAAAGAGCTAGAATCCCATTTTCACAAAATGCTGGGATAAAACTAGCTCTTAAAAAAACTTCAAATAACTAAAGCAATAGAACATAATATTTCATTAAAAAAAACCCCAAAAAAACCAAACAAAAAAACCCACCCCAAAAACAAACCAACAGAAAATGGTCTTTTATACCCTAGTGTCTCCAGCAAGAAAACTGACATAAATAGCTTTTCTGATATAAAGGCAACTGCCTACAATATGTTGAAAACTCATAACTAAAAGGAAAAACAAACACTTCAAGTTTTCCATGTACCAGACAAACAGGATTCTTTGCAACTACAAGCTGACTGTGTCAAACTAAGGGGACCAGCTCCCTGAAGTGCTTTAAAGTAACAGTTACTGAAATGGGATAAACAAGTAGTAGGACCATGAGAAGTACATCACTGCACAAATGTTAACTGAAATCATACCTTACAATACTTTCACTCATAAAGTAATCTAATGTAAGCAAAAGTAGGTATCAAAATAATAGTCAGCAGAAGGAATTCCAACAGTTACAGTCACTTGTGTCATCTCAGTTTTCCTTTTCATAGGAATTACTCCATCAAGCTGTTGACAAATCATACATCAAAGTTTATTAAGACAGAGGAAAAACAGGGGTATCTGATTTTACACTCAAGTAGTTAACAAATGCAAGTCTTTAACAATAAAGCTCCTATCAGAACCCAGGAAACAAAGCCATTATGCTGTGCAAACATCTTTCAGTGAAGTACATACAGCTTTGGGCAAATAATACAATGTCTCATATCCCTATTGCCTGAGATAATTAACTCTGTTACAATTTTGTTCTCCTGCAGTGAAAAACTGTAGCCCAATTCTGTGAAACTATTGCCATGGATGTTTTCTAAGGTAGAGATAAAGGAGTCCGTGAAAATCTGCTTGTGTTAAAATGTATTCTATTGAAAGAGCAATACCTAATATTTTACTGAAAAAATGGCAGTATTTTTTAACTTTGGGAACTCTAAAGTGAATTGAGTAGCAATTTTGTGGGGGGTTTTATTGGTTATTTTAGGTTTTTTTTGGTTTTTCTTTTTCTTTTTGTTTAGCTAAGCTGGAACATCAAAGATCACACTTCAATCTGTGCTTGCACCCACCCAGTTGAATTATCACGAACAGGATCATTTACTGCTGCTAAGCAGCTTTCAAAGGTGATACTTCTGTCTGAAGGTCCTCTTAGGGCTGTACATTTCATTTCTACATAGTAATTGTGCCTTCTGTCCCTTTCTTCCAAAACTGGCATGCAGAAATCATGATCTGGAGAACATGATCTGCCACCCAATTACTTACATAAGACCTGCCCATAGCCATTGCTTTGTGCTCTACTGAACAGAGGCACAGAGGAAGTGGAAGAATACAAAAATCAAAACACATAACTCTGAAAGATAAAAGCCGAGATTTCTAGCAGAGAGTGGCAGTGTCCACAGCACAAGATCAGAAGGAAATTCTTTGAGCTGTGGAGAGCTCATCCTCCTGTGCTCCTTATTCCGCTGCTGCTACAGAGTGTGCTCTTGGCTCAAGCTAAAACACACCAACAAGTCAGAGAGACTTGTGTCAGACATTCTTGGCTGAGCCATTTCACCTTTGGTACTTACAGAAACAGACACATTACTGTCTTTCAACCATATACCACATAATCTGACTGAACATGAATACAATAAGACTATTTACACCTCCCATTTTGCACCAGGATTTTTTACTTTGGTTTTGATCCCAATCTTTTGTGGAAGTCATATGTATCAGTTAGAGAAGCCTAAATGTTTAGCTAGCAACATAGGTTTGTCACAAGGAATCCACAAGAACAATGGACTAATTGATTAAACCCAGAATTTTATCGAGTTCTTTCTACATTGTAAAAGAAACATGTGCACAATGCTCTTGTTAGAGTTCTAATAACCTTCTAATGCAGAAATACACAGAATTCCTCATCAAAATAGTTAAGTCTTCAGTTTTGCAGAAAAAAGTGCTAACACCAAATGAACTAAGCCTTAAACCTGGTTTGCCTAGAAAAAAGCTGAGTACAAAAATAAACAAGAGACAAAGCCCATATTCCTAATCTGATTTACATAGCCTTACATGTACTTTTCTGTGAAATACATGTTAATTAAAAATGGCGATCTCATTCTTAGGTATATCTACTTGATAATAAGAATACAGGCTACAGGAGTGGCATATTCTAAAATAAAAATACTCTAAAAATATTCTAAAAGGAAAAAAAAAAGCCTTTCATGTTTCCTTAGTTCTCTTAAGTCTCATCCATGTGACAGCAGAAGTGAGCTGTTAGGTGTTAACTGTCATTACAGAGAACGTGACCGTGAGCACACAAGTTAGAGCAGTCTGCTCGCTAGCTAGCTGGTTAGGACAAATTTCAAAACTCTTGTCATCTTGACTGGAAGATTAATAGCTGCTTCCTCCTGATTTAATATTGAAACCACAATTATGGAACTTGTTGAGGGCCTCCCTCACATGCTAAATTTATAAACTCTTACTGTGAGCCTCTCTGTAGTTTTACTTCCCCATTCAAACAGTTTTTACCCTTCTCTAAGGCAATAGTTAATCATAATTTAAAATTATCTTTTTGTAATGAGAACAGATCATACAAATCCCTTTTACTAGTACAGCCTTGTACCATCTTCACTCTGTTGTACTGAACAGTAAGAGGGGTTTGCAGAAACATTTACTACATTTTTTTGGAAAGTTTTCCAGAACCAAATCTCAGTCACACCCAACCCCAAGCTGTGTTCAGAAATTCACTTCATCTGAGCATTTTCTTGAAGTCACTGCTGCCCATTCCTTCTCCTTGCGTACAAGCCAAGGCAGGCGCAGAACCCGACCACACTGACAGCGAGGCCGAGCAGGAAGGCAATGGTATCTCCTGTGTCCAGGGCTTCCACTACGGGCAGCACCAGCAGCAGCGACACGAGGACCAGCAAAAGTCTGGAGGTGTTCTCGGTTGAAGGCATGCTGACCTCAAGGGGAAGTTAAATGAAGAAAGTGGTGGACAGCAGGTACTTCACTGGTATCTACAAGGAAAACAAAAGGAATGTTACATGATTTTTCTTCCTCCTCCCCTGGATTTGTCTTGCCAATAGCCAACTGATTGATGCATTACAGGTATCTGTGTGGAGCTCATGAAATTAAGGTTTTATCTTCCTAATCACCCAAGTAAATTACTTATTATCATGAGACAGCCACAGTGGATTTGCTATCTTGTTATGTAACTCTGTGGAAACTAATCTTTTGAAGACTTACCGAGAGGTAAAGTCAGAACAGGCTCTCCTACCTGCAGCTACCAGAGCCAGCTTACCCGGTGCGTTGCTACGCGGGCCTGTTCCACCAGGTGTTTAGGGCCTGATGGCTGCTGCCCATCACTCCCCCACACTTCCTAACACCGGCCATCCTCGGGATCCATGAGCATGGCCCGACTGCGGTACACTGGGGAAGCCGTGAATTTAACCTCTGGGGCAGTGCCACCGCGCTCACCCTCACTGCGGGACAAACGTCCGTCGTGGTTCTACAACTTGGAGAGGCGCTCCCAAGGAGCGCGCCGGGACCAGCCCGGACCGCCCTCTCCGCAACAGCTCTTCCCGCGGGGATGGCTCGTTCGCGAGGTGCACAGGACAAAAAACCGCGGCGGGACACTCGAATAAGCGGCTGCCCGGCTCGCACTCCGGCGGAGCCAGTGCCGGACCCCGCCAGCCCCGGGGCGCCCGCGGTTCCCGTCCCGCCGCCGCGGGGCTGGGGGGCGGCCGCTCCCTGGGCAGCCCCCGGCAGGCCCTGCCCGCACGGTGCCCCTCAGTCACCTCCTGCCGCCGGCTCCGGCCTGGGGCCGTCCCCGCTCCGCGCCGCCCGCGGGGCGCTCAGCAGCCGAAGGCGCCGGCCCGCGCCGCCCCGCCGCGCTGCCACTGCCTGGCCGCGGCCATGACAGGAAGGGGCGGTGGCGTGGCCGGGGGCGGGCGTGACCCGGCCGGGCCATCTCCGCTCGGCTCCGCTCCGCTCCCGCTGCGACGCCCGCCCGCTGCGCCCGCCGCGATTCCCGGGGGCGGCTCGGGGGCACAGCCGCCCCCAGCAGCCCGGGCGGCCCCAGGCCCCGCCGGTGGCCCCGGGAGCGGTGCTCGCCAGGCCGACCTGGGCCTGGAGGGATGCGGCGGGGCCCGAGAGCCCCGGCCGGGGGTGCTGCTCCCCAGGGCGGCTCCCTGCCGGAGCCCCGGAGTGCCCGAGGTGCGATAAACGGGACCGAGAGAATGTCAGCAGAGAGCAGCGGCCAGCTGCCCTCATTGCGGCTCCATTGACCTGGAAGGATAGAAACACACCGATTTGGGTTGTCTGATCCTTTTCCTGCGAATAAAAGAGTAGAAGTCACCATGAGTTTGCATCATTTCAGATTTAGGCCCTTGTGATAACAGTCCTAGTATGTGCCATCATAACCAATTCCTACTCTGATAAAGCAGTTGAAGCAGCTTTATATGGTAGAGAGCAGCCTGTGCCCTTGTAAAACAAACAAGCAAAAAACCTAAGGGAAGTGTTGAGAGGTAATTAAGTGAGAGCACTCCCCAAGATCTTAGCTTGTCCCAGTTTTTATCTTATTTATCCTTTGGATAAGGCTGCTTGTAGAAATTGCATATTAGGCTTTTTTGTTGCACTAGGTAGTTCCTAAGCAGAGCCCAGTCTTATTTTTCAGTGGCAAAGGTTTGTGCCTAAGTTTAGATAAAAGACCAGTGAGCAATTATTATAAGTTCCTAGTATGTCTCTTTGGAGTGCAGAGAAATAACCCAAAGAAACTGTGCTACATTAATGTCAAAATCAGTATAGAATTTGTAATTCATTACGACAAGCCTTAACTCATGACTGAGAACCCATGTCCTCACAATGTTCCCTATGACTTCTGTAAACAAAGCAACTTTTATAAACACTTCTCTTTAGCAAAACAGTTTCTTTAAAGAGAAATGGAGATCCAGATAGGGCATTCAACTTACATACAGCTTTGCCTCTGCCTTATAAAATTTCACTATAATTGCTTTTGAGCAGCCATTCCTCATGGCTATAGGAACTTCACACATCTGAGTTGGGATGTTACTATTATGCCAATGATAATTCCTTTATTAATGATTCCTTCTTTTCCTTATCAGTCAGGATCCATCAGTTGTCATAAACGATAAATTTCCAGGGATAAAAACATCTTTTTGCTCCTTTATTCCAAGTACCATGAAAGCATCATCTTTCTGAGCAGCAGTGCCTAGAGTCTGATAATGCAAATAATAATGAATAGCTGTATAACTCATAACCATCCTTTTTATTAATTAAATGCCTATTTCACAGTTTTCCAGTTCTTAAATACTTGATTCTTCATGTTCAGTTCTGAAGGCATTTTCTCAATAAGCTGATGCCCAATAAACTCATGGGAGAAAAATCTGGAAATTTCTGGGAATATTATAGCATGGAGAGGAGTAAGACCATGGTGCCTAGCCCATTCCCTAATCAGTCACAGATAAATCATAACCCCTAAAGAACCTGAAGGATGCAATTGAAGTGGAGGATGTGTCATGTCAATCACTGCTGTCACCCCAGAAGAGTGGGTCTTGGAGTCCTGGCCCTCTTAGTTCCTTGCTTAGTCTATTTACTGCATCCTGCACTGTTGACAAGTGAATATTACACTGTTCTGCAATGTCAAAAAAATGTTGAATTCATCCCTCTAAATTCCAGTGCTGTATTTGTTGTCGCCACCACTTACCAACTAAAATTTTCAGTAGTTGTCATTTAGTCCCACGAAACACTCACAGAGGGATTGAGCAATTGCTTTCAAGTCTACCTTTTGTAACTAGAAATGTCAGTACCTAAAAGCTGTGGCATTTTTGGAGCTAACTATTTTGAAACTGAGGAGTGCAAAATCCAAGAGAAAGACTGGGCTTAGCACACTCCTCTTAGTATCTCAAGAACTGAACGCATTCACAGGCATGAAATGGCGCAAAGTACAGCATGCATGTAGAAAATATTGATTGTAAGATATATCATTTATTAGTAACATGGAAGTGTCATTGAGAGCTAGAAAACAGTGCCATTTGGGGTTACCTCTTTGGCCTATTACCTCTTTCAATGCCATTGCATTTTGTAGCTTTGGCTTCAGAAACAGTGCTTCTTTGGAAAGAAGCCAACAAAATCCAAACAGTCAAGGAGGCTCTGTTGGTTTTTGTGCTGTCGGAATAGCAGAGAAATGTGTATTCAGCTTCAAGCTCTGCCATCAACTTCCTACATCACCTCAGGCAAATCTTCCTTTTGACCTATCACTGCTTTGATTGCTTTGCTCAAGCTATTATGTAACTAATATTCAGAGGAAAGTCAGAGAATTCCCAGAGCTGACAAGCTAAAGCTTTGTAAATTTTGAGCACAAGGCTAAGGAGGTAGGTATATTGTGAGACTGAAAATTGAAAATAAAGTGTACTTTCTGGAGCAGGAAAAGTTATAATCAGCTACACCCTGAAGGGGGTATTTGTAGGGTTTTTGGGTTGGTTTTTTTCTTCCTCCTTTTTGGTTCATCTAGTTTGTTGAGAGACATTTGTTTATTGCATGACCATGCTGACCTGATGCCATACTTTCACTCCACAAGCCCCACATGGCCAGTGGCTCCCTGCCCCACCAGCAGGCTTGGGGGAGAGAATCAGAAGGGTAAAAGCCAGAAAACTGATGGGTTGAGATAAAGACAATTTAATAGGGAACACAAAATCTGCGCTCCCAGACAAAGCGAAATGAGGGGTTAATTCACTGCTTCCCACGGGCAGGCAGGTGTTCAGCCATCCCCAGGAGAGGAGGACCCCTTCACACATAACACTTACTTGGTGCACTGGGTTTGCATGGCCAAGCTTTGGTAGCAGAGGGCTACAGGGATGGCCTCTGTGGGAAGCTGCTAGAGGGAGTGATAGAGTGGCTTGGGGTTCATCTGACACCCAGCCAAGCTCAACCCACTACACTTAGCCAGAAAAATGCCATCACTCTAACCTGTCATCTTCCTCCTTCTCCCTCCCCTTTACGAACTGAGCACGATGTCATATGGTCTGGAATGTCCCCTCGGTCAGTTGGGGTCACCTGCTCTGGCTGTGTCACCTCCCAAGCTCCCATGGACCCTGAGCCCCCTTGCCAGTGTGGCAGTATGAAAAGCAGAGGAGGCCTTGGCTCTGTGTAAGCCCTGCTCAGAAACAACAAACACATCCCTACATTATCAGCACTGTGTAAAGCACAAATCCAAAACACAGCCCCATACCAGCCACTATGAAGAAAATTAACTCTACCCTGGCTGAAATGAGCATGTCTGAGAAGCTTCCTGAATAATTTTTGGACATCAGTTCCACTGCTGTAATGAAAAAGGCTAACTCTGGTTATAGATAAGATGCTGACTATGGGGCGGTGATTATCACTTCTGCATGCACATGTCCACCCTTGAGCTACTTTTCTCTGATGATACTTAATCTGACATTTTAGCTGACTATCACTATGTCCTCATCTTTTCACTTCAGTCATAGATCTACATCCACTTTTTCTATTAAAAAAACATTACTTTCTTCATTTGGACTTCACAGTGTCTTTCTCCTTCTTTGAACAAATAGGCTCTACTGCAACCACCTCATTTTCTTCTACAGAAAAAAATCCAGAGTTTAAATACAGAATTAATTACTTCTATCATTAACCTTTTCCATATTTACTTCTTGGTCTGCTGTCACAGAGATGTTGATTTCATTGTTTCCCTTACTTTCTCTCTTATTATCCCTTCCCCTCCTATCCTGTGTGTCTACTTCATCCTGCCTTTTTTCCTTTCTATTTCTCCAAGTCCTTAAGTTTCCTCTCAAATAAAGGTAGATAGTCACAAATCATCCCTGTCATAAAAACACCCACTGGAGTCCCTTCCTATCATTTAATCTGTTTTATTCCTGTCATCTCTAACCTCTCCAAACATGCTGTTCAGAACTTCTCTAATCCTACATCTCCTTCATTATGGCTCAATCCTTCCTCCATCAGATATCACATGGATATCTCCACTTCCCAACTTTGACATAAAGGCCTGTGTTTCATCATTGGCTCTGACTGATGGACTGCTTTAGAAACTCTCATTCCTCTTCCCAAATCCAGCAAACACTTAAAAAAACCCCAGTGCACTTCCAAAAAAAAGTCCTTTCCCATTTCCTCTTTTGTTTTTTGAATCTTTAGTGCTGGTTCCTCTTTCTTCTGCTGCTGGGGATGTGCTAGGCTTCCATCTGTGGTTTTTTCAGTTTTTCACTGTCTAGAGATTGTGCCCTGGATGCTCCTATTGAGAAATAGTTTTGAATATCATCCATGACTCATGTTTTCATCTTCTGTCTTTTTATTCCCACTCGATTGTGTTGAAGTTTTAATGCATGTAGCACAGGCCTACTAACAGTTCTCTCTGCCTGTGTGGCTTAGTCATGTCCTGTCTCTCCTTGTGACCCCTGCAGCTTTGTTTATTCAAAGTGCTGCTGCAAAGGGGCGTCTCTCTGGTCTCTCATTTTTCCTGTGTTCCTTCTCTTTTTAATCCTCTGGTGTTGCATTTCTTCTTTTGCTGAACCAAAGACAATTTCTTCTCAGTCCTAGAAGATCTTTGCAGCATAAGCTTCCTTCATACTGGCTTAACCTATTATCATTGTCAGGAGGTTAACTTCTCCTTTTCTTTGTCACCCCCTTCTGATCCCTTCAAGAAGGAAAAGTTGCTTCTTTCTGAGAGCACAGAAAGGCTTACAGAAAGAATGGTGCTGTTTTTTGATAGAAAATTCTTTCCTTTGGGGTCACCTACTTCCTGCTGTCCTTTATACAGACATAAAAAAAAGGATTAAAAAGCCCAGTGATTCCTTTTCCCTCAGTCCTTTAGCCTGGCAGGGGATCTCCTCTGCCTGCTGGAATCTCTTTGAGCTCTCTTGCCAGCACTTGAGAGATGTCTCTGTGCAGCGCTGGCTGGAGCAGAGAGACATGCAGGCAGCTGCCAGCCCTGCAATATAAAAAGCTCTGGAGTTGGTGCTGGCAGGAGGCAGGAGCAGCCAGACTGCAGGAGTGAGTGCAGAGCATGCCAGCCAGAGTTAAACACCCATTGATTGACTTCCCCACTGAACTCCTCAGGGCAATGTGAGAGCTACTCATCAATAGTGGCAAATCTGGGGATTCCCTGTGATTGTTATGAACACTGTCATGCTTTTTGTGGATTGTAAGAAGCAAATTTCTTGGGCTTTTGTAGAAGCATAACAAAAGTAGAGGCTGACAATGGCAAGAGTGATGCATCCAAACTACCTCCAGCCTTGAGAAAGTAGTCTGAATCTAGTCTTCCTGATTTCAGTGTTTCTACTCTTGTAAGCTATTGGGATAGCTTACAAGAGTAATTAATTCTTCAAGAGTGCTTTCACAAGCAGTTTGAATATTTTATATTGTTTGCCTGTTTCTTTTTGAGAAAAATGTATGTTACAATATTAGCCAGGAAAATGTATACAGCAGAAGCAGTTCATCTTCAGAGGGCCTGGTGATGACAACTTTGTTAGTATGGAATGGTAAATAAAAAGAAGATACTATTTAACATAAGAGAGGTTGAATAAGAGTTAAAGGGGGAGTAGCAGCTGTCATCTACATCATGTTGTTTTCTATAGTACATCTTTTTTTTTTCCAAGCTATGCTGTCAGATGCTTTCTTGACTTCTGTGCATATGGTTGTCCTAAGTAGAAGTTTCTTGAAAAATAAATTGATTTTAACATCATAAACTTGTGTAATCATACGTTTCAAATCTAGATCTAATCAACATTTGGATACCTGTTTAGAGGAAAATATCCACAGTGATGGCTTTTCCCCCCCCATCTTTAGGTATTATTAGAAATAAAGTTTACCTTCTTATGGAGTTTGAGCCATCTAAATCTAAGCATGTTATAAATGAAAAAACTGACATTATACAAATTGTCCCTCATATTTGCATGCTAAAATATGTTTTATTCAAGATTAGTGCCCCAAGAAATGTTCGCTGAAATTAGAAGATGGTTTGGGAAAACAAGAAATTGCAGTTAGGCTGAAGGTGGTGTATCTTTGTCAGATGAAGGGACAAAATTCAGGAGGAGCTGTGCTACATGCCAAAATTCCTTACCTAGGGAAGGAGAATCGCAGAACTGCTGACTGTGAAAGGCATCTCTGGAGATCATTTAGTCCAACCACCTGGTTTTGAATAGCTCCAGGGATGGATACTCTACACCCTCTCTGTGTAACCTGCTGGTGTTTCGTCTGCTGTCATGGTGAAGAAGTTTTTTCATATGTTTAAATGGAGTTTTCTTTATTTTGGTTTGAACCCATTGTCTCTTATCCTGTCACTGGACATCACTGAAAAGACCCTGGCTCTCTCTTCTTTAAGCCCCCTTGGGTATGTATACTCACTGCTGCATATATGTGTATGCATTGCTAATAACCTGCCTGCCTTCTCCAAGCTAGTGCATCCCTCTAATTTCAGTTTCTCCTCACATGCCAGATGCTTCAGACCCTTAGTCTCCTTCCTGGCCCTTTTCTGGACTCATTCCAGTTGTATCCATGTTACTCTGTACTGGAGAGAAGAGGACTGGGCCCAGCAGTCCAGCTGTGTCTCGAAGTGCTGAGTGGCAGGATCACCTCCCTGTAACTGCTGGCAATGCTTTTCCTAGAATACCTGAGCATGCTGTTGGCAAAAGCAATGTCCCTACTATGTTGCTATACTCTATAAATTCTACACTGGTCTGAGGAGTGGAGAGGTTTGGGAGGAATTTATACACCCCTTGGCGACTCTTAAAGTAACCACACATTAAATACTCTGTGGTTCTGGGTCACTAGTTGTAACATGCTTTTATGTAGTTCTTGCAATGGGTCTTTAAAAATGCAGCTCACTATTTCTGGTCATCAGCTCAGCACTTCTTCTAAACAATCTTTTAAGACTGACTCTTATCTTTCAGAACCCTTTTGTCATGGTCCACTGTGAAGAACCTGGTCCGGGACCAGGCTGCTCAACCGTTTTGCATGAAGAGTGAACAGTCCTGATACACAGATTTTTATGGAATTATATCCAAGGCAAGAAGTAATTAAATTTATACACAGAATTAAAAATTAACAAAGCCCAAAGAAGAAAAATGGGAAAGAATAGAAATATCTGAGACATATAATATGAAACTATAACTACTCTTTAAAGAAAGAAGTCATAGGTGCAGATTACTCTTTTGGAAACTAATTAAAATATGGACGTTCACCTTGGATGTTTTTATTTAAGGTTTCTTGAATTCCCTACCTAAAATATTGTCTTATTGTCTGATACTGGAGTTTTCCCATTGCCTTCAGTATGCCAATGAATCCACCTGTATCTAAAAACAAGTAATTGTCCCAATATTACCAAAATTTCATTAATTTTGTGATGCATGTGCAGCAGTCCAATGGTAGTGGTAAGCCCATCAGAAAACCTATAAATAATTTCATCAAAAGTAATTTGTCCTAGGAGCTACATAAAATTGTTTGCTAAATGCTGAAGTTTTGCTGTTGCAAGCTAAGAAGTTCTATTTTCTTTGTGGAATGTATTTCCTATATCTTTATCACAGAAGGTCCTATAAATACTTTGTAGAATGCAAAGTCTGGGTTATTTAACTGCTAGTCAAAAGGGAAGTGGCATCACTCATGAGAGGCACATTGAATGAACCAACTATCTGCTTTTGATAGCCTGCTCCTTTTTCATTAGTAAAACAGTTTGAGTTTCATTGTTGAACTACATACACAGCTATTCTTTCAAAAAACACCATGATTCAGAAAAATATAACTGTATAATGCCTTTATGTTTCACAAGTTACACAAACTTTTAAGGGAAAATTTATTTAGCTTCTATTACCAGTCTGAAAATTCATGCCATAAGAAATACCACTGGGGATGTGTACACTGAGAAATAAAGTTCTAAATACATGTAATTAAAACGGATAAATCTCACCTTAATTACTTCAGTGACCATGGTGATAAAACCCTAAGACCCGTGAAATATGGAAGCTATATAGATGTGTATGTTTGTAATAATATACATAAAAATAATACAATAATAATGATAGCCAGATTAGTATTAGAGCACTCAATCCAAACTCTCTAGCCAAAGTAATAAATTTTTTTTTTTATAGATTTAGTACAGTTTGGGTGTTGTTTAAATATTAGCTTTCCTGTATGGATTTTGTGGTGTGTTATGAAGAACAGCAGACAATTATCCCCAGCTAACATCTGAGATATCAAGACATGGAAAGATGAAATTAATTATGGAATTCTTGCAAAAGTTCAACAGCAAAGTCAGGGAAGGATCCTGTGCCTTCTTTTTTTCTCCCCACTTCTGTTCCCATTGTAGCTGGTGGCCACTTCCACAGATTTATGTGGAAACAGAAAAGGAAAATACTTTTGTGAAAATGCACCATCTCTGTCAGGATGTATGAAATTTCCTGCCAAAACCACAGTGCCCATGAATGTCTGAGGAAATGTCTTTTGCCATTAGAGTTCAATCTTTTCTGTGCTGACTGGCCTTATGATCCAGTGGAGATTCAAAGATCACAAAGATGTGATGGAAGCTGTAAAACTATATGTAATATAGATATTTACTTCTGTCACTATTTCAGAATTTATTTGTACCATCCTTAATTGCAAAACATTTGATTTTACTAATTCTCAAATTCAAATGGGATCAAGGCTACTTCACTTAGAGGAATATTTGCTGTTTTGTGTAACTCTAGAGCAGTACTAGGGAAAATTACACATTTTATGCATTAAGGATGTGTTACTTCTCTTCAGAAGCGTCCAGAAATATGGTCTGCAAAGATTTCATCTGTGGCTGCAAACTCATCAGTATCAGCAGGACAAGACTCAAACTTTGTCACTTCTTAGACAAAATACGCAATACCATGAAAATATAAATGTATGGAATACATACAGAAAATTGTGTTTATATGTATATGAACATATTTATGTGTATGTTTGTGCATAAATACATGTATTGTCTTGAAGTGTTTGGGATGTTTAACTTCCCCCTTAGTCTGAGCAGTATGAGAGTCTGCACATTTTGGCTGACATTCCATGAAGCTCTTCATCAGTCACATGCCACCCAATGCATGTACATGGAGCACAGAGAGTCAACGAAATGAGTCAGCTGTTAAAATTTACTCACGTGCTTGATTGCTCACAGTGTCAGAAGCAGCACATTTAGGACCTTGCCAGATCAAGCCCTGAATGTGTATCCCAGCAAACAGAGAAGGCACTAAATCCCTTTGACTAGTATGCTGCTATTTTATAATACTTTTCCAGGTGTTAAGGTTGGATTTTCAGTGTATAGGAGCTGAGCTTTATGCCTCAGTGTTATGTACCATTGCATACCTGCAAACAGAGGCCTTTCAGACAAACTTTGTGATTACATGCAAACATGTAGAAAAGGCAGCCACAATAAAGACCATTTGAAAATAGGTTTTATTATGTAATGCTTCCTGAGGATGTAGAGAGTTAACTCCTAAAAAAAGGAATGACAGAAGATTACTGAATTTGAATCCAATTTTGTCTGAGCATCTACATTCTAATGCTTTTGACTAAATGATAAACCTATGATAAACTAAATGATTGCCTATTTGTTGTTATTGCAGAATATCTTGAAAATATTTAATAGGTGATGTTAATTGCTCATATTCATAGTGTCTGGGGTCTTCTTTTTTCTGTATCTGTCATCTTCTGGAAGTGTCAAGCACTGAGTGATTCAAAATTTATTCTGACTCTTTTATGATTTCCAGTCCAATTTGAGATAAGTCACACTTTCTCTTCCTAGCTTGTAGTAATGCAGCCTCTCTTATTTATCCATGATTGCAGGAAATTGGAAAGCCTATATCCATTAGGCTGTGTGTTTTGGAACACAATAGCTGTATGCAGATTGGTTTAGACATTGCTTTCATTAAGAATATTGTCCTTTTGTTTCCTGCTTATTTTATTATTTTCAATGCATGAGAAAAGATTTATGCAGATGGTGGGGAGGCCATAAAGAAGAAGATTGTATGGGTCACAGAGAGAGATGATAGGAGCATGGACTGATATTTTAACAGGAGGTATAGAGTGGAAATGTTTGATTTTGATTTAGAAAGAAAGCTATGTCAAGGCCAATTGACGTGGAAATGCTGGTGGAAAGTATTGATGGATAGAAGATTGTGCTGGAGCTGCACATAGTGGTTGTATTCTTCATACTATGGGAAAGAAAACAGAAGATTTGTTTAGGTGAGTTTTCAGATGTGAAGCCATATGGGTGTCATCTAAATTTATTGCTGTAAAGCAATAATTTCTGGTCAGTTCTGTAACTTGAATTGCAACTCGAACAGGTACCTTGTGCTTTGATGCTGAGGCTCTCTGGGCAAGTCTCACAAAACTAGGATTATATTGGAGAACAGAAGAGAGAGGCTAAGAGTTAACTTTTTGTTTATTTCTTTGTTTGCTTTCTTCAGAAGAAACCTGATGGTGATCATTTTACTGTAGCAGAGTAATTGTCAGCTGAGTGTGGCTGAAAGAAGAATAGTGGTCCAGGCAGGATTTGAATTAGTATACACATGAAAGGCTGTATAACACCCCAGCAGCCACTGAAAATAATCCTCATTCTTAGTTTCACTGCTCTGACAGTTTTCTACAGCGAAAGGTCAATGACTGTTACTGAAAGTTTTCTGCATTGTAGTCCTTCAGATTGCACAGGAACACTTTTTTCTCTGTGCTTGCTCTAAAAAACTCAAGAGCAAGTCATTGTGACAATAATATATTTGTAGAATATTATAGTGTGCAAAAATGTCTCTTTGGAAGATGAGGAAAGTTACCTGAACTATTTAATAATCCTGTAGTGTTTGGCTTTATTTATAATATCTCTGTGGAGTGTCAATTTTCATGCTGTCTGCATGAAGGATGAATGATAAGCCCTTAATGTCAGTTTGTGGTAGGAAAAGTATTACTAGTTGTTAGCATTGTAAACCCCAGTGAGTGACTAATAGAGAGATTAGTCTCCAGTGCTTTGTGTGCAGCTGGAGTTAATGTGTTGAAGAAATTAAACACAAATTCTTTTCCTCCATTTAACTGATACTAGAAAAGTAACTTATTCCTGTAAATTGAATGTACTTATTACTAGTTTTCTTTCTAACAGGTTTTTTAGGCACCTGCTCTGAGTTTAGGCTCATTCTGAAGTAGAATAAATGGTCTTGATTTCTTTGGTTCACTTCCTCCAATTGACATTTCCAAGCTGATAAGATGCAGCAAGTCATACTTCTCTGAAGAAGCAGTATTACAGAAAAGCATATTATCTAGCCTTTGGATGCAATAGGCCTTATGATGAGTAACGAGAGGATAAATGTATAATCCTCCCTGTGATCATATAAGGAAATTTGGCATAGCACCTTTTTTTTTGCTATATGCTTACTCTTTCTATGAGTTACTGAACTGAAGTCAGTGTTGCTTTCAGTGTTTCAGTTGTTACATCAGATGATGAGTAACTGAATCTGAATTAAAGTATTGGTGGCTGTATCAATTTAGCAGTTGAAATTTATTGATGAAAAAGCAGTAGACAATTCACATTATCTTACCCTGAAAGCCCTGTAGTCATAACCCTGGCAATTATAGGTATAATTCATCAAGAGGACTTATTTTCTGAGTGTATCTCCATGTGATACCACTGTCATCAATCTCTTAACCGGTGTCTATAATCTTGCCACCAGGCATGTGCAGAACCATCTGTTAGTTGACGCTGCTACATGGTTAACAAGCTTCCTGTTGATTGTTCAAGAGATAACTGGCAGCTCCAAGAAAGGGATCCTCAGCGTGGCTGTAGGGATCTCTCTCCACTGTGGAAGTGCAGCCCCAGACTGTGGCTGAGCTCAAGGTGCAGATCAGCTGGATGTAGCATTCACCACAGCCCTGTGGAAGTGCAGCCCCAGACTGTGGCTGAGCTCAAGGTGCAGATCAGCTGGATATAGCATTCACCACAGCCCTGTGGAAGTGCAGCCCCAGACTGTGGCTGAGCTCAAGGTGCAGATC
Organism: Ammospiza caudacuta; assembly: GCF_027887145.1. NCBI lineage: Eukaryota > Metazoa > Chordata > Aves > Passeriformes > Passerellidae > Ammospiza > Ammospiza caudacuta. The sequence goes on from NC_080597.1 coordinate 52,019,290, forward strand.
AGCTGGATGTAGCATTCACCACAGCCCAAGAACCAGGTGCATAAATGCCAGTGTGCATACACAATAGTGCACTGTGGGAGCAGCCCAACAGGTTCAGCTTCAAATCTTTACTTGGGCCCCGTTCAAAGTAGGAGCTCAAACTTGCATGTTTGACATAAGGCAGGAGTGTCCTGGCTGCCAAGCTGCTCTGCCTCTTAGGAAGGCAAAGCATCCTTAAATATAGAAAGACGCACAATTGAGTGTTTCAGTCAAAAATGAGTGGGTTAATTCAGAGGGGTTAGCTGCTTTGCTTGCACCCAAACTTTTTCCTCTGGAATCAAGTTTTGCATAGCTTCTGAGGATCTCATAGAGCAGGTCTCTGGCCTCTCCTCACCCCCTGAAGCACAGGGACAAGGCTATGTCAGCATGGCATTATGCATCAGGGTGACCTGGCACGAGTAGCAGGGGGCTTGGATGTCTGGGTATCAGGTTGCAGGCATGACCAAGAATGTCTCAGAGCTGGGCACTGTTGAAGAAACATGTATTATCCTCTGCTTGTGGCTGTGCAGTGCTGGGGATCCTGCCAGGGGTCAGGCTTAGCCCATGTTTGATTCAGTAGGCAGTGTGGAGCTTCAAGGGCTCTGCTGTGATGCTCACAGACGTTCTGCCTGGGAAGCTCAGTCTCTGAAAGCAGTATTGTCCAGTGTCATTTTTTCCTCTTCCTGCTGATGATTAGTATTAAAAATAGCAGTAATATGTCATGCCATTGTAAATAAATTAAGATACCACCAAACAAATACTATGCTGACCATGTTTTATTTAATCTTTGAGTTGCTCCTGGATGAACAAGTCTGTGGTCTCTTAGCATAACTGCTTTTGAGATTGGCAGGTTCAGATACCCATTTATGCCATGACCAGTTTGATGTTATTAGTCCCTATCTGTGGCCCTTTCTGGCACATTTCATAGTACTTCCTTTTCCCCAGTCTCCTAAACACTTTTTTCCATCTCTCATATTTTTTGAGAAAAATCTTGCGTAAGCCTTGGGTCAATCTCCTGAAAAACATATGCTGGTGATTAGTTTCTTATCCCAGAGATGAACTGTCTTCTTTTCAGGAAGTGGTGGCAGCTCCTACAGTACTGATAGGTCTTTTTTAAACCAAATTTTGTCTTTTTCTTATCCTGCAGAAACTCTGACATTGTTTTCTTACTGTGCAGGGGTTTTGTTTTTGTTTAGCAAAGTGTCAGGGGCTGTCAGCAGATGATTCATTGATATAATTTTGTGATTATATTATCTGTGAAAGGAATTATAAAGAACCATGAAGACTGATATGAGTGCATGGTGAATGGAAATGCAGAAGCACCAGAAAGAACAACAGAAAACTGGCATGTATTGATGACACATGTACCAGCAGGTCTTCAGGATCTATGTACAGCTTCTCTGGATACCCAGATCAGAAACCAAAAGACACTGAGTAAGTCCTTAGACTTGATGGAAAAGGAATTTCAATGGCATTCCCTTCCTAAGGAGTACAGGAAAGCACATCCAAAACCAGCAAGTCATCACTAACCTAAGGAGACCCTAGAAGACATGATCAGGACTCAGTATCTGGCATCCCTATTATTCTGTATCACCCAAGACAGAAATACCAACCACCTCGATGCTGGTTTATTGTTTTAACATGTTTTGTTCTGTATTGAGAATTAACATGGACTCAATGTCCTATAGGTAGTCACATATATAGTTTTAAAATGCCTAAAATGTCCTTTGAGCTATAAGCCCATTGTCAGACACTGCTGTCAGATATAGCATGTCTGGCAAAAGCAGATTTGACAGCAAAAAAATTCTCACTGAATTGCACTTGTAGGTATTGTGGGGAAATGTAATAAGAATACCTATATTTTTGCCAATCAGTATAAAAGCTTGAAAAATCTGAACTAGTTAGATATCATGGCAGTAACTTCAGCCCTTCATTTTAATGATTTTGTGGTAACAGGTCTTCATCAAGTGTCCCTCTGGATAAGTTTGTGGTGTATTTACTGTCATTGTACACCCAGGCAGATGAGTCTTTTCGTTAACTTGTGCAAATTCTCAAACTTTTTATTGATACCACAATGTCATATACATTATGTGGTGTTTTTGTAATTGCACTTTCAGCTTACCACTACAGACATCTAGAAAAGGAACATTAGTGGTTCTTGCAAGAAACTCTTGTGAATCTTTTCTGTTGGAGCAGGCACAGTGGTAGTTTTAGATTACTATGAAATACCCTAGCATTCTGTAATATTTACTTAATTCATTCCAAAACACAGAATGAAAATTTGCTTTTGTTTAGCAGTTTAAACCATTTTTGCATCTTCCCTCAGGTGAAAACGCCCTTTATGCAGGGTCCATCATAAAAAAACAATTGTATTTTCTACTGAAAAGTCTTAGGTGCCCATCTCCAAGCCAACATCTTCCCAAATGCCTAACACTTGTGCAACAAGACTTGACACTTGCTGGCCATTAGCTAGACTTTCTAAGGCCATTAGCTAGACTTTCAGAGTTGTAAATGCCTCAGAATAAATATTTGATAGATACATCGGACAAATTTGATAAAATATGAGTCCTATTTCTTTGATATTATAAACTGTAGGTAGAGGTGATGCAAAATTGTGTGGCCTGATTTTATCACTGCTGGTAGTCAAAAGGTTATGCACTGTCTATGCACTTGAGCAAAAAATAACCAGACTGATCAATGGTTGCTCACTCCTTCTCTCTCAGTATGGTTATAATAGGAGAGGAGTGCTTGGGTGCTTCCTGTGTTTCAGAGCACTTTTCCAGCACTGTACCCAAGCCTGGCAAATGCAGCTTTGCTACATCATGTGTTATAACCTTCCATCATGTCTACCTGAAATAACTCCTGAGTCAGTGATTAATGTGCAGACTCTCCTTTCCTGGTCAGGCATGAATAAATGAAGCTCCCATGACCACTGAAGGGAATGAATAGTCAGTCATGCATGTTAAGATCCCTGGACTGTATAAATTTCTGTTAGAACAGAGAAAAAGCTTACCAACCCTGTCCCAGCTGTGCTGCAGAAGAAGGCAGCATCTGGCCAGTGATGTGTTCTGTCACAGGTGGTCAAGCAAACGGCTGTATTAAACACCAGCTGTGAAGTATCATAGTGCTAAAAGCTTGCCATGCTTCCTATACCATGTCCACTCTCTGCCTGCACTTTGGTCCCTCAGTACAGTGGGCTGTGAACATAAAAAAAAGCTTTGAGTAGCACATCAAAGCTCCCTCACAAAGAATCTGGGCCTTAAAAGACCCAATCTCTGCCCCAGAACTAACAATAGGTCTCACTCTATTTTAAAATTTTTTTTGTTAGGACTTTGACATCTCAGATGATTGACCCTGAGCTGGACCTGGTAATGGGTGGGGATCTACACTCTGTTCAGTCTGCATGTGGCTTTAGGTCAGCTCTGGGAGAGGCAAAGAGAATCTTTTCCTAAGAATGTGGGAGTGAGGATCAAACGCTTGGTAAAGAATAGCAAGGGCTGTGCACCCAGATGAACCCAGTGGTCCTGGACCTGTGTCACAAGTTCCAAGTCCTAGTTCTCATACAGCCCCACTGCATCATGCTGCTCATGCTTTGAGCATGCTCACCTTTGCTCTTGCTGCTGAGGAAGACCTGTCAGATATTATGCAGAATGGTCAGAAGGTAAACTTAGAGACAAAAAAGAAATTGTTGAGTCAGGATTGTTAGCAGCTGAAGCATTCAAGAGGAAAACACAACAAGAGAAGGTGTAAAATCTTAAAGGAAAAAAACAAGAAGTTTGGTCAAAAGTTAGCCTAGGAATCAGAGTAATTGAGTTATGTCATCATTGTTATCAGTCCCAATGGAGCTGGTGGGGCACAGCAGCTCTGCAACACCTGGGACCCCTTCCAGTCAGCTGCAGAGAATGAGCCCTCCCCACCTGCAAAGACTTTGGGTTGGTAAGCATACTAATGCCTAATAGCTATTCATTATATTATATATAATTACTTGCAAAGATAGCGCCAAACTGAAGGTGTCCAGATAAACTGCCCTCAAAACAGATTGTGATAGCCCGGAGCATGAAACTGGAGGTTAAGTAAATGATTGTGTAAAAATTATGATATACAGCTGTAAATTTTCTAGGCATCAGGCTATGGAGAAGCAGGAAGACTTAGTGTGTGATTGTGTCTGGAGGAGAACTGAAGAGGAGATGCCAGCAGTTTGCCACCATGGCCAGTAGTGGAAGTAGCAAGAAGTCGTACCAAAAGTCCCCTTATGTTGGAGAACATGTTTAGCAGGATGGGCTCCTGGCATGCTGAAACTGTGCTCTTGAAAGATCCCTCTCTGTTCTCATTATTGCACTGCACCACTTTCCTCTAAGAGCACATTTCTTGTTAATATTAATAATGTGCAGGAAAATACTATTTATTGGTTTCACAGCAGAAAAACAGAGAAAGGTCCTACTAAGAGGCCCTGACTTGTTTCAGGCAAAATGATGGTAACTGCAGGAGGTCTCTAAAGCATATAGAAAGAAGTAGGTATTTAAACAGTTTGCAAAGTTCTAAGAAAGGGGAACTCACATTCATGGAGAATGTACCTCATGTCTTCTTCACTCATCATAGTGATCACCCATCAAGGCTGACGGAATTTCTCTGTACTTACTACAGATGTTTTCTCTGAGGCTTTCATACTTATTAAATCTTTTCTTAATCTTGCATGTTTCCTAACCCCAAAATTCATTCCAGTGCTCATTTACATACTTCTTGTGGAACTTAATAGCTTACATCCAGAGGCTGTCCTGTGGGAGATGTGCATAGCTGTCTTTAAATTGGTTCTTCTTGGTGTTTAGCAGAATTAAGCAGTACCCGAGTGGACAAAAATGTAATTCTCATGTCCTACTACGTTTCTGAATTCAACAGCTACTAATAATTGATGCTGCTAGGTATTTAAGAGCCTTGCATTGATATCCCTGGTTATTGACTATTACATAAACTTCAGTAAATTATTTTTGTCAATTTACAAGCACAAATCTGTTTTTATCTTCTTTGATCTGAAATCTTGTTATTCTTGCCACTTTTTTCAAGTCTCCTGTCATTTCAGATGATTGAATAAGGAGTTGATACCTTTTTACTTGTTGTGGTAAATGCAAAGGTATTTCTTTACATTGCACTGAGTTTCTTCTTCAAGCTCATATATTTAAAAAAATTTATCTTAATTCCATAGGCTTGCTCTTTTAAATTCAGATATTCAATTTAATTCATTTATATTGTCCTTAATTTTCAGATTTCCCAGATTTGCTGCTCTTATGTGTTGCCAACACATCAGATACATAAAATTTCTTGAAATTTCAGAAATTCTTCCAGCAGAAATACTTCTGTGAAGGTTTTGACACAGAAAAGAACTCTTGAAAGCAGTAATTTGCAGTTTGTTCATCAAAAATTCAAATAAGAAAATAGGAGACTTTTAACTGTGATTTCTTTCCCTATGATTTTAAGCCATGTGACCCATGTTTCCATAATTCATGATCTTTGAAAATAACTGCTTTCCTTGCCCACAAGATCTAACAGCTTCATGGACTTTGACCATACTTTTCTATTTTCTTTCTTCATACTGGTAGATTTCTACTTCCTTTGTGTTCACTACTGAGTGCAGAATTAGAAAAAGACCTTGAATGCAGTACCGTAATAGTATCACTGTATTATGAATAAGAAAATAATTTACTTGCTTTTCAGGGATAATGATGATCTCATTTGACTTTTAAAGTAGTAAAGCTTACCTACAATCAGATACAGAGCTAACAGATCTAGTTATTAGTTTTCCAAATAATGTGAACTTCTAGGTACCCCAAGAGTCTGCTAAGGATTGCAGTTAATTGCTTCCTGTCAACAATAGGATTTTCAGTGTATATCCACAGAAGTGCATTTCAGAGTAATAATGAGTTAATTTATTATGAATTTCCTAAATTCTAAGTTGGATTAGATGATATAATTTAGTGCCAAGAAGGAACTTCTCTTTTTAAAATAAATAAAAGAAATTTCTTTTTAAGCAAAAATTATGCATTTAATATAAGAAGGAGGCCAATTATAGCATATGATAAATCCTTATGCTGACTAAAAATTAAACCAAAGGTTCATTTTGATTGTTACACAAGACTAGTTTTTTATCTGATCAAAAAGAATGATAAGCTAGCATGTTTGTGTTGTGTTACCTTAAAACTAGGGGGTGCCTTTGTTTTAGTGGGTACTCATCAAGATGAATTTATTAACACACTAGTTTACTAGTCATTCTCTCAGATATAAGAACATGTTTTCATGTTGTTATAATTCATTGGAAGATACTGTGGGCAAAAGAATGAATTATTAGTAAATAGCAGTCCTTTAAAACACAGTGAGATATTACCAAGAGAGTATAGGGACAGGAAAGATATACAGATTTATCAGCAGAGGGAAAGAAGCTGTAGCATCCCTCCCAGCATCACCCAGGGGTTCTGGGTTTTCTATCCCATGATGGAATTCACAGCCCCTCAATTTACACTGCTTCTAATCTGAACTTGATTTCAGATTCAAGTATGTAGTTAAATACATGTAATTGTAGTCTGTAAAATGTTTAGACTTCTTTAGATGAGCTTTATGACATATAAATTAAAGGCAGTTGAAATATTGGGTGCATTTGGATGTATTCCACCAATATCAAAATTAAAATCTTCACATCAGCTCGAGTCATTAAATTGTCTTGCTTTTCAGATTGGTGAATGACTCCTAGAAAGGATATTGGCATGCCAGTCATGAAACTCAAATCATATTCTTTGTCACTGGTTTTTTTTCCATCCCTATGGCAAGTTTTTGTGCCTCAGCTTCTTCTCCCATTTGTTACTGAGGCAGTCGATGATCTCTTTGGGACAGGAATTGCTCTTGACTGCATGATAGTAGAGCACCCTAAGGGACAGACCTGACACTGGGAGGATCAGGTGAACTAGTCATGTCCAAAAGAGGTGCAATATGAATCTCAGTGACCATTGGTCATGGTCACTGCTATTGAGGATACACGTGTTCTGCAGGCATCCACAATAATTTTCTTTACACTTCTTCCTTGGTAAAGAAAGAAGACAGTTTTGACAACTTACTTAGCTGCAAGCTTATCCTAAGCTCACTTGCAAAAAGTTGTTTGGCTGCTTTTACTTGGAATATCATTACCATCTGTGTTTGTATGTCTATCTGTGTGTATAGACATTGTAATGATGTATGTGTATTTAAAGAAATATATGTGTACTTTAAGATGGATTGTACTTATGAAATGGTACTCTAAGACACCGTTTGATGGATTTATTTTCTTCCTTGGTATGGAAATGTTTTATACCAAGAAAATGACAATTTATATATTTGTATCTCATTCTGTTATTAAAAAAAAAGGAGTGACCAAATAACATTATATATAGCATATTCTGCATGTTTAGCAGAAATGTAATCCTTTTCAGTTTAGAGACAAGGACTTGCAGAGTTCAGATTTCCTAACATCTGTGCTTCTATAAAACATTTCAGAGATCTAGTGCTTGTCTTTCTTTTCTCTATGCCTCACTGTACCAAAATGATATCATGTCCAATTGCAGGCTTACTTCACTGCAGTCCACATCACAGTAGCCGATGTCAATGTCTAATACTGACTGTAGCTTTAATTGATGACAATGCTCAATGTAGAAGTACATTTTAGGGCACTGAAGATGGACCAGGGATTCATATTCTTCAGGGGACTGATTAATTTTAAACGTATTTCTTTCCTTGTGCCTATATTTAGTATAAGAACAAATCATTTTCATATAATTTTCTGTTCTGGTTACAATATTAAGGATGTCAAGGGAATGGATAAATGGATAAATGTTCTGCTATTTTCTCTTTATTATTATAATTTTTCTCACAAGATTGAGAAAAAAAGGGAGAATATAATGAGAATAAAAATGCACAGTATTGAAGCATTAAAATTTGGTGATAATTCATTCCTGAGACAGGCTACAGCAAGTACAGAATGCAGTGTAAGATATATTAATTTTTCTGACAAAATCTGTAGGAGTAGGAAATGATATAAAGGTAATTTATACTGCTCTTGCAGTCATCCTCAGGTGCAGTCTCATGCCCTCTTAGAAATGTCCATTGTGGCAACATAGCTGTGGATATTTTATTTGACAGTATTCATCAGTTCAGGTTTATTTCCATGGTATGGAAGCAATACTGGGGTTTGTGCGTAGATCATTAATTTTACTTTAAGAATATGAATATCAGGGGTTTTTTATCAGACTATTTAAAAGAGATTTTCAAAGGAAAAGGTCAATTTCTAGATGTTGACATTGATACAGGAATTTTTTACACTGTTATCTAGCAGGTTTTGAATTTTTCCTTTGTGAGTTTAGTTCTGAAATACTGTATTATTTACATCATTGAGAATAGTTGTGGTTCAATTTAGAACTCTGCTCTTCAACTTAATCCCACTGTACCTACCAAAATGTGGAATAACAGAGAACATTTTTCCCTAGTAATTCTGGCATGAGATTTGTGGGCTTGAAATATGTAGCTTGAGATTATATGTCTGAACAAAATTTAGCAATAGTAAACACTTAAATAAAATACTATTAGAGCACAGAGCATTATCTCTTTCCCTTAATTGCTTCAGCTGAATTTAATATACTTCTACTGAGAAATTGTATCAAGAACTTTACTGTGTGGTGATTAACCAGTAAATAGTTTGTAATACACTTTAGCTCTAGACAATATTTTCCCTGCATGAGAAATCTCAATCACTCTGCCAGAAAGGTTTAGTCACTAGAAATGCTGTAATTGTCCATGTGGATGAAAAATGACTATATGCTAGGCCATAGTTTGTGTGATGTTGGTGATTTGAAGGGGTTTTTTGTTATTGTTAATAGGCAAACACACACACAGACCCTGAACTAAGAATGAAGGGGTAACTGAGTTTCTGTGGGGCAGAGTATCACGGAGCTGGAACAAAGCTATCTTTAGTGTGCATCAAACAGCCAAAGCCTACCTCAGAGTAGCAGAGAAATGGAGATTATATTATCTCCCAAATGGTTGTCATGAGACTAACTTGAAAGAAATCTAAATCTAGTAATCTGTCACCCTGAAGGAGCCGTGTAGTAAGGTATTTAAAGAAGCTAAGATTAGAGTAGCTTCATTTGCAATTTAAATTTCCTACAGACTATTTTTTGAAAGCACACACAAGGGTCCTAGGTTGTGAATTGTTGTTCAGTGGGGGGTTATATTTGAATTGTACTAAGGTAGTATTTTTCAAACTATCTTTTGCCTATGCCTGGCTTTCCCCTGCATTTGTAAGGAAAAGTTCAAAGCTGTGTACCCAACCACCACCACATGCCATGGTCTGGTTTCTGCTGACTGCTCTGGGATGGTAAGGCTGCCTTCGGCACTCCTGGCTGATTCCACCAGCAGTTCTCACTCTGGAGTGGGTCTGGAGACAGCAACCAGACTAGAACACATTTATATATTACACCTGTGTTAAACAAATTAAACACAAGTCATGTGAAAGGGCTGGCACTGAGCTAGATCTTCCTTCCTTGGTTAATTTCCTAGGAAGGGTCCTGTTCTTAGTTTGCAGGTCTCCTGCATACTGCTGATGCCTTTTTATGGTCTTAAAAAAATTGAGTGTCAGACACAGTTAAGGGATAAGGGGTTTTTACTTTGGTGTTTTAATAAGGATCCTTATTGGTACACCACTTCATCAAGGTGGGACGTGCCACAGTGCACATGTAAGATATATTGCGTATATAATTTATAGACCTTACAAATTAGGATATATAATAAAGATATTCCAATTGGAGGCCTGGATGAATGATGTGGTATTCCTTCATTTGAGGAATTTCTTCCTGGATGGGCCAAATTTTTAGTTTATGGGATAGGTTCTAGAGAGAACCTTGGTTTCCCAAGATAGCGTAGGGTCTTCTGGCCTCTTGCTATGAGGCCTTTGGGAAGTTTGGTCTCTCAGCCTAACAAAATACTAGAGTTATGCTAAGTTAATAGACTTAAGGAATTACAAGTATGCATGTTAAGAATATTGAGGATATATAAGAGGTATATAAAAGAAAAGGCAAAAAATCATCTTGGCATCACTGCAGAGGAAGCCAAGTGGTTTGATTCAGGAGTTTGGATTCCAAGTCATTTAAAAAAACAGTGCAGGACTCTGGACTCATGAACTTAAAATTTTTTGGGGAGGGGGGGGGGGTTGGATCCCCTAATGGACTTCTGGATGCTTTGATGGCTGGACATTGTTTTGGCACAGTGAACACTAAATGATAATTTTTGATTCTTGTAGAATTTAGGAGGGCAGACTTGGGCTTGTTTAGGAGATCTCACTAGTTGTGAGAGTACCTTGGGAGGCAGTCCTGAAGGGCAAAGGAGTCCAGGAAGGCTGGGCATTCTTCCAGAATAAAATCTTCAAGACACATGAGCAGACTCTCCCCATGTGCTGAAAGATGAGCTGGCAGGGAAGAAGTCACCATCCCTGAAGGTATTTAAAAGACATGCAGATGTGGTACTTCAGGATGGAGTTTAGAGGAGGATTTAGCAGGGCTGGTTAAGAGTTGGCCTCAATGATCTTAGAGGTCTTTCCCAACCTTAAAAATTCTATGATTCTATAACATGCCAGGCAGCATTTACAAGATAAGTGGCTAGAATTTGGAATCACAAATTCCATTCTGTTCACTGCCTTGCTAGGATAACTTGAAGGTTTATGTTCCTGAAAATCCCAAACTGATTGATCAGATTTGTTTTCTCTGGTTAGGTCTTAACTCCTCTCTGCTGGGTATGTTGCAAACCAATGTACTTTATCTCTGTCCTACCACAGGCTTTTCTGCTCCCATTCTGGGCTATGATAAACCCATCCCGGTTCTTTAACCCATGAGAAGTGCCCCAAGGCCTTGCTGCTCTAGCTGGTAGTATTACATAGATATGGTGTTTTTCCTTGGTATGGATAGTTCAAGAAGTGAAGATTGTCTTTGAACATAATCTCACAAAAGTACCACATATTCAGTACTATCCCATGGGAATTATGAGCCTGCATGGTATGAGCAGCATCAAGTAGGAAACATGATTGAAGGGAATTATTTCAACCACCATTATTTGAACAAATGGGGATTTTTTTTAAGTAAGAAAAAAAGATATGTGGGTGCTACCAGTCTAAGAGGTTTATTTCCTATTTCACCTCACTGTGTTGAGATTTTTGAATGGTCCAATACCGCTCAGTCACTGCAAAAACACACCTCATTCTCACCATGAAGGCTGCCTCTGGGCTATTCTGATTCTGGCAACACCACCAAGTTTTTGGGTATGCTGTGACAGTCCCTGTATCCCCTGTGCTGTTTTTGCTTCTGTACCATAGAGTGATATTTATGCCTAGGTAGTATGCAAAATATATACCTACAAGCCCTTAAAATAGCTTTAGATAATTAACTGGTAATGTTTGGTCACTGTTTTTTATGTAGTCCACATATTATTGTTCTTTACAGCCAATGTATTCTTTCATCTACAACACCAAAGAGTCAGACATGTTCAGTAACCAATAGTGGAGCACAGGTGGTACAGCAAACTTGAAGTATGTAAGAGATCACACCAGGGATAACTCAGGACAAACAGTTGCCTTGGGAGCCAGAGGAAAACATCACAAACAACAACCAAGTGAGGCGAGGACATGCAGCAGGGCAGGATATTTATCCCCCAATTATGGCAACATCCTGTTTACTTTGGTAACTAGAAACCCATGCTGAACTAGAATGAATTTCTTTTGCAAGAGAGAATATGTTTGTGTTAAGAATAAATGATCATTTCTTTTTAACATCACACCAGTTCTGATGCCAGCATGAGGACAAAGGAGATTGAATTTATTTAGCTTCTGTCAGGTTAACAGGTCATATGCTGCAACAGGCTAGACTTAAGGTTTCAAATGACAGTGTCTTCTACAGAGTGAGCAACAATGTCAAAACGTCTTCCAGTCAGCTCCTGACAGAGAGGAAGGAACTAATGGTTGAGAGAAAATGTTAGTCATTAGATCTTCAAATTTGTGGCCCTAATTTCTTGCTAGAGATTAGATACTCTTAAAAGAAATATTTTTAATTTAAAAACTTCTCTAAAAGTCTAATAACAAGAAAGTATTATAATGAAAATCCATATAATGCTGATCATATTGTTAATAATAATGGAATTTTTTCTGTTGGTCTTCATGAAAGTGGGCTAAAGTATCATAGTGTCTCTGCAGAGGAATTGCCAGCAAAGTGCATTTATTTTTCTGGAGACCTGTCAAAACCTAACATGGCAGTATGTTCCTTCTACATGAGATGAAGCAGCTACACTGCCAGTAAGAATATGTCAACATGGTAAATTTTCGCCTCTCTGGAAGTGGGCAGCTCGATGATTGCAGCCAGATTGTGACACCCAGGAACATTGCTGTCGACTCTACTACCTCAGATCTGAAAGGAAACACAAAGGTATGTCAGTCTGAATAATCTTTCCCCCTCTGAAAGACAAATTGCATGTCAAAGGTATCACTGCACACTAAATAGCTGTGTGGTGGTGAGATGCTTTTATCTGTGTTCTAATTTAATTCTGGTAAAACAAATGCACAAAATGAATAATTTGGATTTGCATTTCCTGTATATTTCCTTGTTAGAAGATTTGCGGGTGGGTCTCTCTTGCATAAGCCACTGCAGAGACATTTCCCAACGCTAACCATCAAATCATCAAATGTTAAGGGTTTGGAAGGATTATCTAGTCCTGATTTCCACTGCCATGGACAGGGGCATCTTCCACTAGACCAGGTTGCTCAAGGCCTTATGCAGCCTGTCTTTCTGCTATGGCTATCTGCAAGGGCAGCAGTGCTTCTTTTGCATGTCTATTAGCAGGTCTGGAGGGGTGCTCTGAGCATGTTTTCAGTACTGCTACTCTTATTTTTAAGCTACCTAAAGTACAGTTTTTTCCTAAGAAGAAATGCTTCTTGGAGGATATTAGAAATGACATTTTCCATGCTATTTTTCAAAGAATATGGTAGAAATTATATATTAATGTAATATTTTGTACTTCTGTAGAAGTCTGCATTTGCTATGCTCAACAATAAAACTATTTTCTAATGTAGGGTTTCAGACAAGTGGATAAGCACAAATCTAGGCCTGATTCTTCTCTGTCTTGTGTTGGCTTTGCCTAACTAAAAATGTTAGTTTTGCTAAAGAAAAAGGGCCTTCTTTTCCTGCCTGGAGAAGAAACTGACTTCCCTGGATCCCTGCTTGTGTTCATCACATCATAGCAGGAAGGGCTGGAGGGTGCAGCATGGGCAGAACAGGCTGGTGACAGAAATTGACAGGGCCAAGTCCCTGTGTGAAGGAAGGGGATGTGTAAAACTTTTCCTGGGTTTTCCAGGCAGTAGTGGTCCTTACATCAGTGCCTTGCTGAGCAGGAATATAGACACATGCAGAGAGCAAAGCTGTACAGGCACATTTTTCTTCAGTCATAATAAATACTGAATGTTGAAGATATGGCTAGGTAAGAGCAATCTGAAGATGATCATGAAAACTGTCTATAAGAGGCCCCCACAAAACCCTCTGCTCTTGTTCTCCAGACACCATCTCTGGGAACATTTACTGTGGTTCTGGTTGTGTACTATCTTATGGTGGGGACAGAAATAGGATAAAGAAGTATTAGGAAAGTTTCTTGCTTTAAAAAAAATGCAAAGACAAGATTGTTTCCCTCGTGACCTGATGTGGTTTAAGGTATCATGCTGCCCTTTAACTTCTTAAATGATGCAGTAAGATGGATAAATATTTTATTTCCTTCTGAAATGTTTTTATGAGAGAGAAAAAAATTTTCTCTTAGTTCACACAGGACAGCGAATATTTGAGAATTCTGGCATAGTTGTTTGCACCTGTATGCAACATTAGCTTTGCTCAGAAGCAAATTAGTTTGGATTCACATACTATGTGATACAAGAGCTGCTGCATGTCAAAGAGGCTGAAGCTTGGCTCAGATATGGCACTAGAAGAAGCAGTTACAGCAGCAAGACACACAAAGAGCATTTTGCTGGACATACTTGGCATATGTGGCATGGACATACTTGTAGGCAACCACATGTTGAATGTCCAGCCAAAAAAGTCACAAGTTGCAGATGTTCTAGGAAAAGCCAATACATCTGCACTTGTTACTCAGGTGATACACACACATTCTATCTGCAGATCATAAGAGTGACAATCTGCTCCCAGAAATATGTTTTGGTGGCAGAAGTTGAGGCTGACCATGGCCAGGAGTCACCTCATTCTTTAACAGGAGTGTTATAACCACTGAAGGGATCCCAGATCCTCAGTACCAATTTTCTCAATGGAACAGCTTGATTTCCTCCCACTGTGCTTGTAATAGCTTAAGACTGAGTACAAGAAATAGATTTCATTTCAACAATCACAATATTACAGTGATCTTCTTTCAGTCTCATTCATTGCTACTGTTCAATTCAGAACACAGAAAGAGGCAATAATAGGGCTATTTTTTCAGAGTAATTTACAGCTGCTGAAGGTGTGTGCCTCAGCTGTGCAGCTCTGACATAGATACCACTACTGGTGTGCTCTGTTAGAAGCTGAAAAAGTTTTAAAATTTGTTTCCTTGTACTACCATGAGTCTTCAGGAACTGTGTCTATTTCAAACCAGATAGATATATCTCTTGAACTTAGTAGAATTTTCTGCATTTCCTTTGTTGTTCCTCAGTCTCTGAAGTTTGTATACATATGCTTTTGAATGCTCATATTTACCCTGTGTTTTAGTATTTGTTTGAGAGCTTCCCCATCGTACTTCTCATGTTTCATGTTGTCAGGTAAATCAAATAGCCACAACCTGGTTCTTGCTTCTTGCTTAAGCTTTTCTTCTTAAGCTGAATCAGTCCTGAATATGAGCAAGCTGTTGCTTCTCTGCATAATATCATCAGCACACTTAAATAAGTTGCTATACAAGTTATGTCAGGTTTTCTGAATTTTCTAGTGGCTAGTCATTATCTGGCAATAAAACCAGAAAAAAAATCACAACCCTCCTAGTCTATTTCTTGCATTTATTTTTTTTCCCTGCAGGATGATAACTGTTGATATATGGTTTCTATACTCTTATCTGAAAGAAATGCTCAGTATTCAAAAGACACAGGCATTTTGTTTCAAGGCTGTGGGTGTCTTTGTCTGGGCTTCTTAGTATAGGATCTCCATTAAAAACTATACTCTTCACAGTTCAGCTCAGTGCTCTTTTGTCCAATAGTTAATTTGAAAGCTGGTGACCTAATTTTTTTGTATCTTCTTCCTTAGCATTTTCTCTCTAAGACAGAGACATCTTTTACTTTTGGTAAGCCCAAATGTCTATAGCCATAAAGAGGTCATCCTTCAACTGGTGACATTTTTTTGTTGCCTGGTAAGCATTTGCTGATTTTTGCCCACCTCCTCACACTGAAGGAATTGATTTCAAAGGCCTAATTGCCTGCTTATCATCTATTATAATTTAATATTTTCTTTTTTTGTTAATGCAGAATTCAAGGCATTATTTTTACCATTGTCACATTTAGAAAGGTAAAACAGGAAAGGAATCATGCAGTTAAGTATGAAAACAGTGTCTGCAATTTCCTCACAAGTATATTCCTATACTTTGTGTCATATTTTGAATGTTTCTGTAGAACTTAATCTGCTCTTGTGCAAGTGTTGATTGATTACTACTAGAACAGGGCTTTTGGCAAGAAGTGAGGTTAATGTTGGCAAGTTGCTTGATAATTACTAGAGTGTGAAAACCAACACAAATGCATGCATTATGCAAAGAGCTCAGTCTCAAACCACATGTATGTATTTCTCTTGGAACTGATTATAGAAGTCAGTTACACTATTTAATGGGAAAAATAAAATTAGAATTGGTAATATTTAATGCTGAAATATCTAAAAGTGTTGAAATTAATTTCAAAATAATGTAACCACTATGTGTAGGAGGTCTTCATCTGCTACATTTGTTGCTAAGATGCCTCCTATTCCTTTCCTTTTTCTTTAATGGTTCTAATATGGTACTTTTTGGGAGAGCTTCCTTTTGGATTTTTATGACTTTGGTGATTTAATTATAATTCTGGTCCAAGCATTTCAGTGAAACAAACCATTTACAATTTGGTGAGGGTTTTTAATTAAGAAAGATTAAATTAATTTACAATTAAAAGTGGGAAAATTTTCATCTTGAAATAGATGGAGTAATTTCTTGATAAAATATCAAGGAAAGTGCAATGAAAATAAGATTAAACTATTTAAGTATAGGACAGTGTCTACTGTTGTATTGGTATCTGCAAAAAAACCAGAATAGGACACTGGTATCCAGGAGAAGTTCTAATCTTGGATTACCATTTTATTGAGAATGACATCTGGAGAAGAAAATTCACTGTTTGATGTTGATTCTTTCTCCAAATCCATTGCAGCTGCATCTCACTTGACAACACTTCTGTTTTGTCTGTGAGGCATAACTCCCTACGTAAGGACTGTGCCATCCTCTGGTTTCCTCCATCTTCCTCTGACCTGGGCCTTCTGTTTCTCTTCAACTCACCAGTGCCAAAATGATGCATCAGTTTGACTCTGCCATCAGTTACTCAAAAGTGAGGAAATGAGCTTCTAAAGAAGTTATTCGACAATTTCCAGACATTTTTCTTGAGATAAGAGAAAACATCTTTTTATGAATGTCTTTTTCTGTCCACTGGTCATTGGGAAAATAGCTCATACTGTGATGTCCAAATTTTTAAATACCTAAAATTATAGCAAATGAATCTTACCCATCATGTTTTAGATCAGAAGTACTAGTCTTGGAAGAGATGTACTGCTACAGATGGAGAATTGCTTGTTCCTAGTAAACAGACTTTTGGGGATCCAGATTCAGAATCTGACAGATAGTCTGTGATTAATGCACATTAACAGGAGTCATGCAGCAGTAGAATCACCAGGCTTCCTTTAAAAAAGCCAATTGCCCACAGAAAATGCTTTTTTAACTAAGCTTTACCTGGAATTTGTAGATATTCAGAATTTAGCCATGAAAAAAGCTGTAAGAAATGTTTTCCCCAAA
This sequence comes from Ammospiza caudacuta, assembly GCF_027887145.1. Taxonomy (NCBI): domain Eukaryota; kingdom Metazoa; phylum Chordata; class Aves; order Passeriformes; family Passerellidae; genus Ammospiza; species Ammospiza caudacuta. The sequence goes on from NC_080597.1 coordinate 52,036,393, forward strand.
AAAAGCTCAACATACTAGTTTGAGACAAAGATACGTTTTTTCAGGTTATGTAGGAAAAAATTATGAATGCACTTTTTTTTTTTTTAACTGTGGTATTTGACTGTATTGTGGGCTGCTCAGACGTTCTTGTCTGAATATCTTAAGGTCTGGAGATTTTCAAGGAAATCTAGGGCAGCATATGGATTTTAGAGCACTTAGAATATTTGATCAAAAACAATAAGGTCATCTTGACATTTAATGTGATGGTGCTGTGAACCAGTGAAAACATCTATATTCATTCCTGAACAGTACACATAGGTCTTGTACTTTGAAAATTCAGTGGGTGCTTCTGCGCCTGCATGTGAGGATTTTGATTTGTATTTCCACCTTAATTTAGATTACTCAGGAGGTAATGTTCTCTTCAGAAATCCTTGTGTTTTCTTAAGAAAATTATGGCTATGGTTTGACCTTCTTTAAAAAGAAACAGAGTAATTGTCAAAAAGAGCATCAGCTAGCAAAGTTGCTGTAAAAACCACTGGGTGAGAGTGGCTGTTTTAGGATTATTCAGTTCTTCAAATAAATGGAATAACTGAAGTATTTCCATTAGGATCTGAGCATCAAAGATCATTAAAACTATGAAGCCCTGGTTTATATGGATAGGGTTATCTTTGTTAATCATGGATTCCCATCAAAATGAGCTGGGAAACAGTTAAATATTGAATGACATGGAGAATAATATAGTTATTTATGGAACTACATCAAACTTTCAGATACTATTGTACCACAAATATAGCTTGAGATTTTACATGTTTTGAGGTAAGAAAGATATTTCTGTGGATAGATTGAGGCACAAGACAATGTGGCCAAGATGGAAAATAAAAAGGCTGTGTGGCTAAATTACTTATGTTTTCCCATTGGTTTTTCATGGGGATGTTGTCTTCAGAACTTAGCTCTCTACAAGAAATAACATTATCCATTGTATGCATTTGTTGCCTCTTCACCAAGTGCACAGTCAGAACATATCACATTATAACATCATAACATGGCCAGTCATAGACTCATAGAAAGGCTTGAATTGGAAGACACCTTACAAATCATCCAGTTCCAATCACCCTACTCTGGGCAGGAGCACCTTCCACTAGACTAAGTTACTCAAAGCCCCATCCAGCCTGGCCTTAAACTCTTACTGGGATGAGGCATCTATTGCTTCTCTGGGCAACCTGTCCCAGTGCCTCACTATCCTCATAGTAAAGAATTTCTTCCTAACAGCTAATTACTCTCTTTCAGTTTGAAGACATTGCCCCTTGTTCTGTAACTACACGTTCTTGTAAAAAGTCCTTCTCCATCTTTCTTGTTATGTTCCCTTCAGGTACTGGAATGGATCCCCATATGAGGTTACCCCAAAGCCTTCTCTTTTCCAGGCTGAAAAATCCCAATTCTCCCAGCCTTTCCCCACTGGAGAGGTGCTGCAAGCACTGTGGTGGACTCACTTGGACTTGTTCCAACAGATTGATGCTCTTCCTGGGATGGCCCCAGATGCAGCACTCCAAGTGGGTCTCACCAGAATAGAGAAGGGGCAGAATCCCCTCCCTTGCCCAGCTGGCCACGCTCTCTTGGTGCAGCCCAGGCTGCAATTGGCTTTCTGGGCTGGGAGGGCACTTTGCCTGCTCAGTGCAGCCTCTCATGCACCCCAAGTCCTTCTTGGCAGGGCTGCTCTGCATCTGTTCATCCCCCAGCCTGTGGTGATACAGGGATTGCCCTGACCCAGCTGCAGCACCTTGCCCTTGGTCCTGTTAAAACTCATGGCATTCCCACCAGCTCTCTTCCTGAGCTTGTCCAGGTCCCTCTGGATGGCATCCCATCCTTCAGGTGTGTCAACTGCACCTCCCAGCTTGGTGTCATCTGAAAATTTGCCAAGGATGCACTTGTGCCCTTTGTCTGGGTCATTAATGAAGTTATTAAATAACACTGGTCCCAGTGCTGACCCCTGAGGGACACCACTTGTCACTGATGGCCATTGGGACTCTGAGCCATTGACCAATGTCCTCTGGATTTGAAGTCCAAAAAACTTATTATTCATCTAACAGTCCACCCATCAAATCCATCTCTCTCCAGTTTAGAGAGGACATTGTGGGGGGCTGTGGCAAAAGCTTTACAAAAGCCCAGATAAATGACAGCTGGCATCCCTTCCCTTGTTCACTGGTGTAGTCACTCCATCATAGAAGCCAACTAGGTTGGTAAGGGAGGACTTGCTCTTGGAGAAACTGTGCTAGTGTCTTGAATCACCTCTTTGTCCCTCATGTGCCTTAACACAGCTTCTAGGAGGATCTGTTCCATGACTCTCCCAGGCACAGAGGGGAGGCTGACAGATGGAATGTTCTCAGGGTCCTTCATCCTACCCTTTTCAAGGTGGACACAATGCTTCTCCTTTTTCCAGTCACCTGAGACTTCACCTGACTGCCATGACTTTTCAAATATGATGGAGAGTAGCATGGCAACCACATCAGCCAATTCCCTCAGGACTCTGGGATGCATCTCAGAAGATCCTATAGACTTATGCACATTCAGGTTCTTCAGGTGGACATGGACCTGATATTTACTTACAGGGAGGGACTTTGCTTCCCCAGTCCCCATCCCACTGTCCATCCACTCCAGAAGCATGGGAAGAGAGGCTGTTATTGAAGACTGAGGCAAGAAAGTTGTTGAGTACCTCAGCTTTCTCATTATCCATTTTTATCAGCAATGCTCTGTGTGTTGGTGTAAAGGGGCGTCAGCTGGGCTGTTGGATGTGATGTCTTCCTAGATGGACACTCTTTAGGTAATTTGAAATATTTCCCTGGTGTTTTCTTGTTGGCTTCTGTTACCTCAGGAGTTCTTGATTGTGTATATCAAAGAATGATGGAATTATTATAGTATGACCATATATTTAGACTTGCATAAGTTCCCAAATTTATGCTGCTTTAATTCTCAGGCCATGCATAAGGTAAATTACATAGATTGACCATTTACTTCTAGGAGAGGATGATTTGACTTGCATGCAATATATGAGCATTGCTGATGTAAGTTGTGTAGTTGTTGTGTAAATGTGGTTTATGAAAGCAATGTTCAAGTCCAGACTGGTAACATAAACCAGGCTTATATACTTGTGTTTATAATTAAATCTGTGAGCCACTTCATAGTCAGATGACAGTGTGCTGAAATGTGGAGAGCTACAAAATTATATATATATAAAATAATTCTTATATAAGTGGAAATTGCAAAATTATTAAGATCATCTAGATACTCTTTATATTTGTTTAAAGACAGAAAAACATGTTTACTTAGAGATGTATTCAGCTTTTGTGCTTACCATCCTGAAGTGCAAAATGCTCTTGATTGAGAATATTTTGTCACCCATTTTATGAAGTCTTATGGAAACATTGCCCATTACATAACGATAAGCTAAGTGTGATTAGAAATTCTACAAACTAAACTGACAAAGGCCCAATTCTCTTTCAATTTTCTGCGTTTTAAGTCAGAAATTCAATTTCAATTTACAGAGAGACTCCTTTGACTTAATAGATTTGTTCTCATGCAGTTGAGGGCAAGACTGGAGCAGAAGGGCATACTGGGAAATTCATTCTCCTGCCTTCATACAAAAGAAGTTGATTCTGACATAATGTGATTCTTGCATAATAGATGATTGTCACTTATGTTGTAAAACCCATTATTGTGCCCTCCTCTGTATAAGGCTAGAACTGAGCCCAGTGTTTCTATTTTAAGCATTGAAATGCAGAGTCTAATTAGTGATGTATGTATGTATTATTCCTACACCAGAGTAATAACTCTTTCAGAAAACTTGCACTTGTGTAACACATGTTTATTTAGCCTTTTGTAGATGTATTATCTAACTATTGCTTTAATGGTTCAGGCCATGGATTATTAATTGAAACAGTAAAATAAGCAATCATCTTTGGTTGCCATAGCAAAGATACCCAAAATATAGTTGCTGAGGAAACCATACTGAGAATATGCACAATATATAACCTAATAATATTGATGTACAACTTTAAGGGTACAAGAACATAAAATATACTTGTTCTCTTGTTGAGAGATTAAATATTGAATCTGATACATGTTTATTGATTTGTTTTTGAAAGTCTTCCTGTTACATGTAAAGACAGCCTACTTAACTATCTGTTAATCTTTAGATTTTGTCACGATTTAAAAAAAATCCTGCTTCATTACGAGAAGAAATAGACTTTGGAAAAAGATCATAAATGGATGAAAATTGAGCAAACATCATCATGATGAATGCTGCTTTTTAAATACAAATAAATGGCAATGACAAGAACAAGAATAATCAAAATTACAATTTTTCCTTGCAGCCTTGTGGTACTTTATTTCTAATATTTGGAATAGGCTAGAACGCCTTCCACATCCAGTATGGGCACTGTAATATATATCATATCTTTTGTGACAAAGGAATTTATTGTAACAGTTTTTAATATGCTTCCAGTAGAGAAGACTTCAGAATATCCCCTGTTCGAAATATCCCCTTCAGAATATGCAACCGGTTCAAGGGCTTTGCTCCTGAATTGTTAGTAAGATTTTCCTAGTGTCCACGATGAATATTTATTGCTGCAGGATAAGCCATCTCCAAGTTAGTTGTAACTTTGACTAAATAACCACAGTTTTCTGTTTTAATTGACTCTTTATGTTTTATGCTTAGTTTGCTACCACTTTCTTGAAATTCTGTGTCCTGGATCCCATATTCAAGCTGAAACTTAGTCCATGTTAGACAGAACAAGGGGGCTATTTCTCTTGTCTTCACATATTCCTAATTATAAATCTTTGCATGGCTGGGTGTTTTTATCTTGTGGGTAGGACATTATCCATTATTCACTGATGTTCAGTTTGTGATCTGTTGTAATTCCTAAAATCTGTTTTTGAAGATCTGATATCAAATTCAAATGCTGTACATCCTACATTTGTGTAGTCAATTATTGCTAAAAATAGGAATTTGCATTTATTTCTGGTGAATTCTTTCCTGTTTTTCATTAGTTAATTTCTTTTTTGTTAAGGATATTTGAACTCTAATAATATTAACCTAGATATGTGCAGCCCCTTTTAGCTTTATCTTTCAGAAATACAATCATAATAATGGAATAGAAACAGCATAGGAAGCCATTCTATTTAATCTTCAGACTCTTGATGAAAATGTTGGTTAATACTAAAGCCATAACAACTACAGTGGAACTTCTATACAACCTTCTGTGTTTGACACTTAACTACTGTCAGTTGCTATCTAGCCTCCAGGTGTCCAACCAGTTTTGTATCAAGGAGTTGGAGATCGAGCAAGATTCACTTGGGTCTCTTCTGCAAAACTGGAATCCCAGGTTATGTGGCTACAGCAGGTCAGGGCAGAACTTGAGCATGGGCAGTTAAACCCTGCAAGATAACTACTGTCATGGTCTGTCTGGATCTCTCAAATCTACAGGTGAGGTGTTCTGTGAAATAAACTATTGTATGAGCTCATTAGAAGAGAAAACCAACACAGCCTACAGGGGCTCAGTCATCTTCATCGACACTAGTGTAAACTGAGTTCACTAATCATCACTTAGTTATTGAAGTTTCTAATTTACTATTACTAACTTACTACTTGCAGCTCACAACTTGTAGCTTGTGCACCTGTAGGCAAAACAATAATCTAGCTGATGGTGAGAGTGCTCATTCTTCCTCTTCCATCACAATGAAACATCCCTTATATCACACCAGAAAGCATGAAAGCCCCAGCTCTCCAGCTGCAGTTATCAGCTCTCTGGCTGCTTCAAAAACTCCTTGTGCAAGCTGAAATATTTACACCTTCAAGCTGGAAAGTTTGGTATGTCCAATTTCTTTGAGTTACAAAAGCAAGATGTGGCTGGAGGTGTGTGTTCTATTGCCATCCGTTAGAACCAGGTGGGGCAGTTTTCTTTATCTCTCCCACAAACCAATCCTCCCTCCAGGAAATATTTTCTGTTGAGGGGTCATTGAGTGTCACTGCATGACTGGTAAATTTACATCATTGCACTGTGAGATGCTCCACCCAGGGGGAGGAGCCAAGCATTCCTACCTAGATAGAATCAGATCTGGAATACCACAGGCAGCCTTTCCCACTGGCTTCCCAGAGGATCAGCCTTTTTTCCACTGGATTCCCAGAGGAAGACCAGGCCCATCTACACCATTGCTGGACCTTCAGAGGAAACTTACACTCTTTCTACAGGATCATTGTTTCAACAGAACCACATCCGTCACTCCAGGAGGACTGGAGCCACCATTTAATTGGACTGCTATCAACTCCCTGACCAACAGGGTGTCAGGTCGTATTCTGACTCTGTCAGTGTTGTTTTGTATTACTGCAATTTTATTTTTATTTTTCCTAATAAAGAACTACTATTCCTACTCCAATATCTTGGCCTGAGAGCCCCTTCATTTCAAATTTATAATAATTTGGAGGGAGGGGGTTTACATTTTCCATTTCAAGAGAAGCTCCTGCCTTCCATAGCTGACACCTGTCTTTTTTCAAACCGAGGCACCGAGTTAGCAGGTTCTGAAGAAAAGTGCCAGTAAATCAATGTGCAAGGATTGTGGCTACAGGACACAGCAAGCTGCAGGTGACAGTGGCTGTGTAATGGCTGTAGTCCTTCTGCCAGCCATGTCGTGCCTATGTGTTGTCATTGTTTTGACCTAATGGCATTGGTCCCAGTGCCATTGCAGGGCACATGCAACTGGCCTTGCATGAGCCGTGTGCTGGCCAAAATCTGAGCAGGATTTGAATGTAAGACTATGGAGAAATTGTGGAGAAAGACAGAGGTTTGTCAAGTCACTGATAGCTGATTTGTGCTCCTAAGCCTTGGCACGTTATTTATGGTATCCTTAGGGCTCTTCTAGATGACAAATAAGGGACACAAAATCATTGGATATCTTTTAGCTACTCCTGAAGTGACACAGTTCTCGGTCTCCAGATGGTGCCAGAGTGGCATTCAGGATTATGTTGTGGCAGGCACATGCTTTAAAACAAGTCACTTCACACAAAGAACTGGTCACTCAGTAATTTTAGCTGAAAAAATTCAATAAGGATTTTTAAAAGGCTGAGCTTAGGATTTTGCACAGGTTTATTGTCTTAATGCTCCTTAAGCACAGCCTGAGTAATCTGACATGGTTCTGAATTATGTCAATAAGTGATACGTTAAAGATTCCCCAGGTGCTGTGCACAAAGCAATATGACTGACCCAAATGGTTCCTTGAAAGCTTCTGGTTTATTGTGTCAGTGATTACCAGTGATAATAAGTCTCTGGGGGACTTTTAAATCAGGCTTTTCAATTCATGAAGGAGTAAGGATGCTCAGATATGCCAAATCTCGGCAAACTTTGGAATATCTTGAAGCATATTTGAAGGGCTTGAAGCAATGTCTCTGTGCTGGATTCAAATGACCAAGTTTTGGAAGTGGGAATGCTACAGGGGTGGCTTCTGTAGGAAGCTTCCAGAAGCTTCACCCAATGCCAGCCAGCTCCAAGACAGACCCCGTGCTGGCCAAGGGCAAGGCAATCTGAATTAGTGCTACATCTCTGTGATAACAAAATTAAGAAGAAAACAACCCCCAAACTATTGCACAGATTTAACTGAGACCAGAGAACAGTGAAGTGAATATGTGAGAGGAATAGCCCTGCAGACACCAAGGTCAGGGGGAGGAGCTGCTCCAAGTCCCAGAGCTGATTCTCCTGCAGAGAATGGGGATGCAGAGATCCACCTGCAGACTGTGGAGGACCCAGAGCAGAGCAGGTGGGTGCCTGAAAGGAGGCTGTGAATCTGTGGGAGGCCTGTGCTGGAACAGGCTCCTGGCAGACCCAGGAGAGAGGAGCCCGTGCTGCAGCAGGTTCCTGGCAGGACTTGTGGCCTGATGGGGGACTCACACTGGAGCAGGCTGTGCCTGAAGGATTGCATCCTGGGGAAGAGTGAGGCACAGTGGAGCAGTTTGGAGAGGACTCTTGCCTGTGGGATGGACTCATGTTGGAGACGTTCATGGAGAACTGTCTTCTGTGGGACAGCCCCCACACTGGAGCAGGGACAGGACTCCTCCTGAGGGGTGGCAGAAACTACATGTGATGAACTGACTGTAATCCCCATTCCTTGTCTGCCTGTGCAGCTGTGAGGAGGAGGTAGAACTGGGAAGGATGGGGGGGAAAGTTTTTTTTAAATGTATTTTAATTCGCATTATTCTGTTCTGATTTTTTAGTAATGAATTTAATTTATATCCTTGAGTCTGTTTTACCCATGACAGTATTTGGTGGGTGATCTCTCTCCCAGATGTTGTCTCAACCCATGAATCGTTTGGGTTGAGACAACATCATCCAGTTGTGGAGGGGAGTGGTAGAGCAGCTCTGATAGATGCCTGGCATCCAGCCAGGGTCAAACCACTACAGCCTCAGAGACTTCTATCAAACTCATAACAGTTATAAATGAGGGACAGTCAGGAAATGCTGTGGTTCTGGACTGGGAAAAGGTATGAGAGGGAGGGAATCATGCAATGCTCAGTCAAAATCTTAACTGGAGAAACAACTTTGGAGCACAGAGGTAAAGAAAATTATTTCATATGTATTCAAACTTTGCAGTAGCTACACACTATTGTGTCAAAGTTTCTGACTTGTTGCAGATTCACAGAGGAACATATTTAAATTCTTCTGCTAGAGTAAGAAGTAATTATACAGTAATTTCACAAGCAAACTTTAAAATGTTAACAGTTCCAATTACTGAGTGATAGGTAGCATATTGATAGTTTTATTTCATGTAATTAAAAATGGAAGAAGGAAAATTTCAAAATTAATTGACGGTTTCATGCAGTGATATGGAAGTAGGAAACAGTTTTGAAACTAAGTAAGATCTGTCAGCAATGGAAATTGATACTGAAAAAGATTTATCTCACATCAGACATTTCTGTTTCTTTAATCCAGTTAGGATGATCTTCCAAACCTTGGTGTTTTCACATAATCACGTCTTGTTTCATGTTTGCACACTTACAAATGTAATTCTTGCTTTGAAAAAAAGTTATTAAATAAATCAATAATGAATGCATTCAGTACATAGCATGCTCTTATTAATTTTTAAAGATAAGTATTTTGTGAGTAAACCATGGAATTATACAGACTTTGTAATATAGAAAAAGACAATTCAAAATTTCAACTCTACTGAATCTGACAAATGTTGGCACTTGTCATTTTGACCAATGTTTTTGCCAAATTGTAGGGAGGTCTGATGGTATCCTGGGGTGCATTAGGAAGAGCATTGCCAGCAGGTCGAGGGAGGTGATCCTGCCCCTCTATTTACCCCTAGTGGGGTGCATCTGGAGTGCTGTGTTCAGTTCTGGGCTCCTCAGTATAAGACAAGGAGCTACTGGAAGGGGTGCCCAAGAGATCACAAAGATCATTTGGGGTCTGGAGCATCTCTCTTATAAGGAGACACTGTAGGAGCTGGGCCTGTTTAGTCTAGAGAACACTGTGGCATGCAAATATCTCAAAGGCAGGTGTCAAGAGGATGGTTCTAGACTCTTTTTATTTGTGCTCAGTGACGGGATGAGGAGTAGTGGCCATAAGCTAAAACACATGAAGTTCCACCTTGGCATGAGTAACAACTTTGTGCTGAGGTTGGCAGAGCCCTGGAATGAGCTGCCCAGGGGGATTGTGGAGTCTTCCTCCCTGCAGACATTCAAAACCCACCTGTGTAAGCTGCTCTTAGTGACCCTGCCTTGTCAGAGGGATTGGACTAGAGGATCCCCAGAAATCCCTTCCAACACTAACTATTCTGTCATTCTGTAATTTTCACAATTTGCAGTTTAGAGATCTAGCTGCATTTCATCAACTTGTAGATGATTAGATAATGAATACTGTTTGTTAATTGTTATTATTCATGAATTCTATTTATTCATGTCTGGATCCTTGTTTATTCAACTGAAACAAGATTACCTTGGAATGTGGACTGAGCTCACTAGTCTTAGTTTGCATGGAGTGTCTTTGCAAATAAATTACTTATTTGAAGCATATTTGTTTGTGGTGAATCATTATGAATCTCAATGTGTTGATTAGGTGTTACTTACACATCATTAGGGTACCCCTCAAATGCTTAAACAAGAAATGTAATAACTATTGTGTCTTTAAATGACAAATGACAATTCAGCAGTGAATCCTGTCCTAGTGATATATACCAGCTATCAGCAAATTGGACTACTATCTTCTGTCAAATTAATGATGTAAATGACAAGTGTTATTCTTCCTTAATATTCAAAATGGCACAGCCACAGCAGATACATTTTACTTTGTCTAGTCACATGAGGTATTTAGTTAACAGGTGGTCTGCAATAACTAAAATAGATGTTTGGGACAAGTTGCATTGAAATGCATGCTGCATAACTTTTTCTAATCTTTTCGCATTTCATGAGCACATTCTGCTGTATTAAATTTTGTATTAAATGAACATTGTGTCCTATAAGAATTACAGCAAGAGGAAATTATTCTCACTTATCACATTACAGAAATGCAAAGCTTTGAACATTATTGTCAAATTATTTTTCGTGATGAGTTTCTTCATGTGAGGCTGCATTTACTGTTTGGAATTCATAGTTTTAAAGTTGTGCCTCCATTACTTTACAAGATGTAACTGGCCTAATTAAAACCAAGACTTATTAGGAGTCGAGTGGGAAGATCAAATCAAAATGAAGGAAATATTATGAATAATATATAGTCATTTATGTGCAGCAGAAGCTAAAATAGGTAGGTAAATATTAAATTAGTTTTCTCAAATTTATAGAGAGCAGAAGTGCACATTCTCCATTCTTGCATTTGAACCTTCAAAGAACCCAGCCTGTCGTACACCATTCATATTGTAGCCTCTTTACCTTTTTATTTCACCTGTAGTCCTGTTGTACTCCAATTCCTTAAGTGTATCTAATTAACTCATTCAAATTGGAGGAATCTGTACACTTTAAAGAATTCATGGTCTCATACATCTGAAGCACTCAAACGCTACTGGAGGCTCTACATCTGTCTCAAGAAGGGTACTAAGAGATCAGATATTTTGGCAAAAGTAGAGTGCTTTATTAGCCAAAATCCGCAGGTGTTAGCTTTTTAGATTAAATGAGAGTCCATACCACAAGACACTCTGCATTCCATTTCTACACATAATCTGAAGAGATTTTGGAGTGGGGAGGACAGAGAGAAAAAACGTTTTGAACTGCTGGGGAATTGCTTGCTCCTATGCCTTATTTGCAGTCGTATCTAAGTAGAGCTTTTCCTGAGGATCAAAATTATTATAAACAGTGCAAGTGGAGTCCATATGTGAAGGTTTAAAAGGATGAAGATGAAAATAATATTTTAAATACCTTCCCTGTGTGATAGCCAACACAATGCAGTGCCTATAATGGTCTTGTTACATTAAAATATGTTTTGCAAACTAAATTAATTTTTAGGCATAGTTCATATTTTTTTCATCTCAGTCAGTGAAGCCATCATGGTGTTTTCAGTTAGTTTAATGTTCTTATGCCTGACTACAATGCTGATGTTTGTTGCTAGCCATTCTGGCATGTCTGTGTCTTTAGACACAGCCCTGTGTAAGACAATTGGCACCGGTTGAAGCACCACAAAAGCAGAGGCATTGTGCATCATTGTGCATCCTCCTCTGCTCATATGTTGGGGGGAAGAGAAAACAGGAAGAAAATTTCTAGCATGTCTTAAAAAATAATGGTTCACTGCTTTGCTCACACTGGCTAGGTTTTCTGACTGCAAAGTATGTGGGTGAAGATGGAGCACTCTTGGATAGAATTCACTTTTACTTTAATTTAATTTCATTTCACCTCTCTGAGGTTGTTTACTAGCCCAGGCCTGCTTTAGGAATCTCAAGGGACTTGCTCTCCTTTTTGCCAGTGAAATGAAAGGAACAGACTACCTCCCAACACAGTGAATGTTTAATGTGTGATAAAATTGGCCTTTCAGTCTCAGCTCCCATTTCTAAACTCAAGGTAGGAAACATATAAATCACTTAATGGGCATTAAGCAAACTCTAAAAATTTTCTGTGATATTTTCTAATTTCTTTAAGGTCCTACCAGCTCTCAAAGGGGGAAACTTTAATTCTGATAGGTGTGATATTTTCTGGGTTCCCCAGATGGAGGAGGAATTGAGAATCTGACTCCATGTTCTTAGAAGGCTAATTTATTATTTATGATATTATATTAAAGAATACTAAACTATACTAAAAAATACAGAAAGAATAGAGACAGAAGGCTAAAAGATACTAATGAAAAACTTGTGACTCCTTCCAGAGTCCTGACACAGCCTGACCATGATTGGTCATTAAGTCAAAACAATTCACATGAAACCAATCAAACAACCACCTATTGGTAAACAGTGTCCAAACCACATTAAAAAGCAGCAAAACACAGGAGAAACACATCAGAAAATTATTGTTTCCATTTTTCTCTGAGGCTTCTCGGCTTCCCAGAAGAAGAATCCTGGGCAAAGAGATTTTTCAGAAAATATGATGGGGACAGATGGGGAAGAAAAAATCGAAACAATTAGGGAAAGTGCAAATTAGAGTATACATATAGCTGTGTTGGTATCTTTGAAATGTTGAAATCCCGTAGAACTGTTGTGTTCCTTTGGGTCTAGATCTCACTTTATAAATTCTGTGGCAGTTTGCAGGACTATTAAGGCAAATCACCATTTTGCACTTTTGTGACATCTGTCAAGTCACCATATAAAAGACTGTCCTGCATTTTGCATGCATACAGCAGTATGAATGGAACACATTTCTGCATTAAGAAAGGCTGGATTTCTGACTTGTAACCAGTTTCCAAAGGGGACTGTTTTTCCCTCTTCTGTTGACAGGGGTTCTCAGGATATGACTGTGCAGCACAAAGGATGGTTTGTGGAGCCATCTGTGCCAGCCTGGAGAGCAGAGCCATGCAGCTCTGCTACCCACCCAGCTTCTCCAGAGCTGGTACATCCTGCTGCTAATGAGCATTGAGCACAGAGCATTGAGCTCCTGCACAGCCTGAATGGGTCTGTGATTCTGTGACTAGCCTGAGGGAGTTTGGACAAAGTGAGGATCTTAGTTCAATTCCCTACCAGTGGAAGAACTTCTCTCCCACTAATATTTGCAGACAGTATTTAATAGAAATGGAATGTCAATAAAAAGACAGCACGTTCATATTCGTAATCTTGCTTTCAAATTTCAGAAGGAAGAAAGACACTTTCTCAGATATGCATGATGAGTTGGCTAAAGGGCACAGATAGTTTCTTGGCTCAAATGTGGAGGAGGAAGCACTGAGATGCCAGCTGCATATTTTAATATATTCCCAAGGCAGTCTTCTTGGAAAGGTTATTATTTACCCACCCAGCATAAAAGGCACTTCTCCTTTTATGGGCATTCAAAAGTAATTCTAAAATTACTTTTGAATTTGTTCTTTCAACATGGTTTTAATGCATAGTTCCATTCTTCCTTAAGAAAATGATTCCACCAAGTTGACATAATACATACATAACAGCTATAGAAAATAATTTTTAGAAATCCTGTTAATCCCTTGCACAGGGAGAAGTTTCTATGCCAGAAATCAAATGGTGAAGATTGTTGCCACTTTCATCTTTAATAACGGAAGTGTGGCCCCTGGAGACTGAAGGTTGCTGCATGTAATGTTTCACAATGTAATATGCAGTCCCAGCATATAATGCTTCAGCCTGATCTCAGGGGCAGATGGCAGGAGTCACAGGTACAAATATACAATTTCACGCTGTTTAGATCAAGATGAAATGCTGTAGATGGCACCTGTTGTCTCTGAAGCCTTTGCAGATTTTTCCTCTGCATTAAAATTGAAAAGACTTATAGCTCAATAGACTGTTAGCCTGCTTTCCTTTTTTTTTTTTTGTGATTGTTCTGTCTCTCTCTGCAAGTCATTTCCCCTACCACAAATATATTTGAAGTGACTGGCCAATTTCCCCAAAATTTTACTGAAATGAAGTCTTGAAGACATTAAGCTCTTAAAAATATCATAAAAAGCAGGGCTAGAGTAGAGGAATGGCATCAGAATAAAAGCCCACGCTGGCAAACATCCATTTAAAGGCCTACACAGGCTGATACGTGATCTGAAGAGTTTTTTGTTCAATTTGGGCTCTGACTGGTCAAAGACCCTGTGCACAGGTCTGCCTGGCTGCAGTGCAGAATAGCTGGGGAAGAAGAGCTCATCTAGGGTAGGAAAGGGAGCTGGGGGCTGGAGGACAGAAGCAAAAGTGGGGCATAGGAACCAAGTGGCTGTGAGTACCATGCCTAGGGAGCAGAGACAACTACAGGGCACTGCAGAGCTAGCAGCTGGCATGGTGCAGGTGAAACTGTTTTGTGGAAGGTGGGGCCATGAATATACGTCAAACTAGAGGAACCTGATGCATGTGCATGAAAATAGATCTACGACAATCATTTTAAACAACTACAAGTAACCAGTATGATCTGGGGACTTGCAGCTGCTCTGTTGAGCTTTCATCAAATCTCTGCTGCGATCAAGTTCCTAAATGCAGTCAGTGTAACTACCACTCACTACAGACATGTGCTGGGCAGACCTGATCTGACTGCCAGATGCCCACCTGGGCACTCTGTCACTGCACCTCCTCAACAGGACAGGGAAAACAAAATAAAATAAAAGCCCTTGGGTTGAGAGGGTAAGGAGATCACAACAATTGCTGTCACAGACAAAACAGACTTGGGGCAGATTAATTTAAATCCTTGTCAATGTAGTTCTTCACCTACTTCTCAAACATGGGTCTCTGACCTGGTTGTTAGCAAGGCTGTGTCTCACTCTGTTTCATCAGGCATTGTGCCCTTTCTTGGATCTGTTTCCCTGAGGCACCACCACCATCGTGCCCAGGGGGCTGTGCTGTGCCCTGCCTGGGGTGGGTGGGCAGGAACCATCTGGAACCAGCTGTGTCCCACCTGGAGCAGCCCTGGCCTCTCCTCACAGATGCTGCTCTGCAGCACCCATGGCCAGTGCCTGGACACCATGGGCAACAAGGGGTTTAATACTTAAACACACTCAGAAGCTTAGCAACTATGTCAAAACACCATTGATTCAACAACAGTCCAAAGAGCAACACTGTAGAAATGAAGCAAACACTTTTAATGATAACTATGAGAAAAATTTCAGGATATCCACAACTGCTAGACAGGCAAAAGATTTCTGCTTATGCAGTGTCCTGTACTGTCCTAAAATATTGGATAATTACCCGAGCCCTGAGGCTGGAGTGCCCTCTCTAGACCATGGTGCTTGTCTTTCAGAAACGCACTGCTCCAGCATGAAATCAAAGCCCAGCCCTTAATCCTGTTCACTTCATACATAATAGAGGTGATAATATCTCCTAATTTCCTTAATGTTGCAAGGTTTCAGCCCCTAAATAAGAATGGGGATAAGTTTGTGACTCTAATATGCATAACATTAGTTTTAGCAGGTGCCCTACCATGTGATCTCACTGTCCTACCAAACTGTGATTTAGATGTCAGTCTCCAATGGACTCCTCAGTGGAAGTATGCATCCAGCTGCTTAAACATGCTTTTTTATGGCCATTTAAGATATTTTTCATTTCCAAGAAATCTGCAGGAGGCTTTACCTCAGACAGTCCTCTTGCCCTCCTGGACTGACACTGGCAAGTGAGATGCCACACCAAAGCTCATCTCTAATGAGGTCATGTTCTACAATCAGGGAAGTGAATCTGAACTGGGGCACCTGATGTCTTCCCTGCTACAAAAGGAAGGAAAAAGGGTCTACCTGACTGTATGGCCAACCTGCTGTGAGTGTTTCATGTGCATTGCAAATTAGAACACAGCTTGGCAATGAAAGTTATAACGTTTTGGAATCTTGAAGCAACAGTGGTGTTTAAGTGTTAAAGGAAATGAGATCTTTGGCATATTCTGCTCATTGTATGTGCTTAGCACATCCCAGTAGTAAAGCAAGAAGATGTGGTCGGTTTAAGAGATGAGAAAAGTTACACTGAAGAAAGGAGTGCAAGCATTGCTGCCCATGGTGAAAATATCGCTGTCTTTCTTGATGGAAGAGGAACTGGCAGTAGTAAGGGAGGGGGGAATGAGACAGGATCCCTATGGAGGTGCAGGACCTGTCCTCAGGCATTCACTCTACTTTGTTTAATAACCTCACTAATAAACTTGGTTTGCTCTTTCTTCTCGTTATATAGTGAATTACCATCTTGCTCATCCTTGAACTTTCTCATGCTTTCTCTGCAAACCCCGAATAAGCCTTCAGTTACTTTTCATTTTTGGATTAAAGTCTTTGAAACCGAAAATTCAATATGAATGTCAAAAAGCTCTGCAGTGTCTGAGGTGTGTTATTTTTTAACCATTTTGGTAGAAAAGGCCACTCCTTTTCAAAAATGGACTTGTTAAAGGCTTTACATTACTGAAGAAGTTTTTTTGGTTCTTAAACTGACTGTTAGAAGTAAACATTATTAATTTAATTCAAAAGACAAAATAAAAAGAAAACTCCACAGAACTTTGTGTAAACCTCTAGATTATTGCTTGTTTGAGTTATTCTGTTATTGGAAATATATGTTATTAAAATTTTTGAACATGTTATTGAAAATAATTGCATTTCTTACCAGAGAATAGTAACTACTCGCATCAGACTTAGTCCTTTACTATCTAAATGAAGTTGGCGGTGTCAGACATAAAAGCAATTTCAAACATGGTTCACATCACCTAAACAAAACAAATGCAGCTGAAAACAAAACCTAAAAAAAATTATGAAGTTTTAAAATACACAAATCAAGCTCATCTCACTGCTGTGCATAAACCCCATAAACTACACATTTCATTATAAATTCCATAAAAACATGGGATGTAAGCATGTAGAAAGGCTAGACATTTTGTGAAGGTCTGTTGTAGTTCCCCTTCTAACCAACAAACACATGAAATCTCTCTGCCATGTGCTAATGTTCTGAATGTGGACAGAAGCTGCCTGAAATACCTTGCAGATGCAATCCCGTGTTTTGTTAATGCTTCTTCTGCTTCAGGAAAGCAGCCTCGGGCTATTGAATTAATGTCAGATACTCGACCAGCATTTTCTGTACTGCTGATTTACGTAGCTGAAGCCTGCTGCTTTCTGAGCCTAGGGAACATCTATAGGAGGAATTTAACACCCATGTTTGCCATTCTTCACGTGAAACTAGATTGGCACGAACTGGATTGTGACATTCATAACTGCACAACCATATTTCCACTCTGGGCAGAGACTTGTGGATCTCAGCAGCTAGTTCAGGAGTCAGTGGCCACTCAACATCTTCAGAATCTTGAGTCAGGGTTTCAGAGTCTGCTGCTGTTAAGGCAGTACACCAAGGGCAACACTGCTCCCCGCCACTTTTCTTTGCAGAAAGATTTGCCTGCTAAAATAACAGCCAATCAAATATGATGTTTGGATGACAAATGCCACCACTTACTGTTCTCCTTTAGAAATGGAGAACTTTTACTGGAAGAGATTAAAGCATCCAGTAAAGCACCAGTGAACAATCAGAACTCTTAGTATGCCATGACAACAGTTTCCCAAAGCAGATGAAACAAAAAGTCTGTGACTATCTGTCTAGATTTGTTGATATAGACATAAGGTGAATAAAAATCACTTATGCTTATAAAATAGATCTTTCTAAAGCATTGAGGAACAAATTTGTTTGGTCATTTCACTTCTAAGTGATAGCATGTGAACCATTACATTATTAGGATAGCAGACATATGACAGCATTTATTGCACCAAACTGCTTAGTTCTGCTTGGTTTTTTATGTGCTGGAGAGATTTGTATTCCATGCACTTAGAAATGTCCACAATAGTCTAATTTTATCTTGATGATGCACAAGACTTTTAAAAGCTTACTTACACAAAACAGTCTGATAAACTGTTCTGCATTATTCCTTTGTAACTTTGTTAAATGTCTTTCCAGACAACTGGCTATTTATTCTTTTTTTTTTTTTTTTGTGACTCATAACTTTGCAGACAATATCTTACTGTAAGCATTTTTTTTATCTGAGGCCTTTAATCACAGGATGCAAAGTTCATTCAAAATTATGTTCCAATTGCTTAACTCTGGATCACTGCTTTGTAAACTTTCAGGCTAGTCCTGAGTTGCTGTTGTGCAACTCCTTTGGAAGAGTGAACAGCCAACAATAAGTTGGGTACTCTTATTTGTATCTCCTAATAAAGATAAATTACTCTTCTGATTTTGGACTTCTCCTTCAGTGGTGGCAGAACCACTGCAATTTATTAAAATAAACATGACTGAAGAGGAAGTAGAAAATGTGATGTTCCCAGGCTTGCACACCAGTGACACAGGGGGAACTTTTTTTCCACATACCGATTTAAGAGAAACTCAATAAATGTCTAGCGATCCAATGGTTAAATCTTCTGAAATGCCTTCATTAATTTTTAGTACCATTCTTCAGACCAAAATCCAGGTTTTCTTTACAATATGTATGATATCAGGTGATCTTTGACTCACTGTCATAGAAATGCTAGAGGCAAAATGTGTGGTTGTTCTACACTGGATGTACTGCTATGGATGGGATATTGAAGTTAAGGGTGCTCTAAAATGTTGCTGCGTGGAGGTCACATCATGGGACAGGAGGCATGTGTTGCACTGTCATTCCAATTTGTCCTTTTCCCTAATTCATTGTAAGAAGAACTTGTGAGTAATACCACCGTGCCATTTGACCTAAGAGATCATCTAAATTGCTTCAGGAAGGAATCAGACATGGTGCTTATGTTACAACTCATTTTCAGCAACAATAAGTGAATTCTCCTTTAGGTGCCCTGTGGAGCTGGAAGAGTTAGCACCTGACACAATATATTGCAATATATATCCTCAGGATCTGAAGCTTTGCTCTGAGAGAAGGATTGTATTGTAGGAGATGGATGTGTGTGCTTTTTAAGAGGGTGGAGGAAGGAATTTGTACTCTTCATGTATATGCTTGGGAGAGTTTTTTCTCAAGTTGATCTAGAAGAGCCTTGAAAACCTTTGCTGCTGATTTCCTTTCTTCTGAATGAGGTAATTCAGAAGGGAGGATGAAAAGTTCAACACTCTTCACTCTGGATCATGCCAGTTTTTCCACCTGATTGCCAGCTGCACAACTTTTTCTGGGAATAGGGAGCAGGACCACTCATTCCTACCCTATCTTAAATGAGTGCCCTGATCACAAAATCACAGTGCTGACACCTTCCTTATTTGATCAACTTTTGGTACCAAGACTATTGATTCCTTCTTTCTATACTGATTTTGCTTTGGCAGAAGAGGGGAATCAGCAATTTTAACCTATTGTTGTTTTCATCTTCTGGAGAAGTTTGAAATCTGTCACCTGGAAGAGAGCCTAAAATGCATTTTCCACATTCTAGAGTGCCACAGTGCTATTCTGAAGAATGTGGAGACCAGCACCAACATCATTACCTCTCCTTCAGGCCTGGTTTCAAAACTAAGTGTGATCAATGAAGCAGCTACTACTAGAAGAAGGCTCTGGCTCTGTAGCAAGGTGACAGAATAAAACCAGCTGCTTCCTGATGATTCGTTTTGGCAGACACTTTTTGGCAGTACCTGGGCAGGATCTTACTTTCTATGTGGTGTTTGAGGTGTCAGGACTCCAATAGCTTCCCTTCCACTTTGCTCAGTACAGGACTCCTAAGGTTTGAAAGTACACAGAAGTCACAGAATGTGTTAGAAATGAAAGCTTTTAATTATGCTGAACATTCCCTAGCCTATTGCCATCAGTGGTGGAGAAGTGACAGTAATATGCATGGGAATGCCAAATGTAATTAAAAATGTTGGTTTCAAGTAGAATCTGCAATTTTTCTGACACCTGCAATGCCACAGTTTTTAAATGGATCTCATCCTATTTGAAGGCTGACAACCTACCTGAACCTCAGGAGGAGAGAACCAACTAGGATGAAATGAGAACTGTGCCAGATCTTTGCTGTTTGAAATTCACATTACAGTGTACTCTGAAGTCTGAAGATGTTCCATTCACACGTTCTCCAACTGGCAGTAAGATAGGACAGTGTGTTTTTCCATGGCACAGATAGTGCTGGTTGACCATGGCATAAGCAAGCAAAAAAACTGAAGCGGTCTGCTCTCCAAGGGGAAATGCAAAAAAACAACCCCAAAACCATCATGCAAATTAACCTCAATAATTCTCCATTGACTGAGGTGTCCAGACACCAGGGTGGGATTCACTGTTTTTGATGTAGTCAGCCTTAACTCCCATAATAGTCAGTAGAGAAATAGATGCACTTGCAAGTTTTCTGATGTATTTTGTAAGCATACTTTAGGATGGGTGGAATCACAGTGCAGAAGAGCCTCTTTCCCCTCTATAAAGGGTAATATTTACAAGTCCAACATAGTTGCAGATATCTACATGTAAACTTTTTTAATGGTGTATCAGATGGATATAATCCCATCTCTGCATAAGTGTGGTGATTTCAACCAAACTGGTGGTGGATCAGTTGCAACCTGTATTTATTTTATATTATTGTATTTATATACAAAAATTACTGCATATTATGGAATGCCACCTAATCCAAAGTTACTCTGAGTGTGATATTGAACCCTTTGCTTTAAATTATTTTATATCTTGTATAATTATGTGCACTTGGTCAAAACACTCCTTCAAGAGGGCTTGGGATGATTGTCTTCTTCCTTTCCTTTGAGAAATGTCAAGTCTTGGTTAAGATATTGCTGTGCTGACACTGAATGCAGGAGTGAAAGTGGGAAATGAGGGCCCATAATGCATAATAACAATGTCTGCATTTATGAGGGAAACAGGTTAGGATGAAAAAGCTCAGGGTGCAGCCACCCCTGCAGCCACTCCTGCAGCTTGAGCACTGGCAAAGAGACTTCATTCTTCTTGTATGGCTTGAATGCTGGTGTAAGCAGCTTAATTTCATCTTTTCAAAGTTTCAAAGTCCTGAAAAATGTTCCTCTAAGACTCTGGAAACATGAAACCTTATGAAGGCATCCCCTCCCACAGCAGAAGTTGTATTTATGCTGGTGCTCTAAGCACATCAATGGCAATTCTTGGGCACCTGTTAAATATTGTTCAAAATAAGGCTAAACTGTAGTATTTTTCAGTAATTCTAGGTTTATAAGAAAATTTTAACAATATAAATATCTGCAGAACTTTTTTTGATTTTAATTACCAGACAACAATTTATACAGTAACCAGAAATAGTTTTAATTTATTTTCAGGGGGTAAAATTAGCTCTTTGGTTTTTTCATTGCATAACTTTTGCACCACCTGATTTGCTAACGAGCTTGTCACTGACACACATTAATGCCAAAGATCTAATGTCAGGAATACACACCATGTTGGTACAGGCTGTGCAGCCCAGATACTGATATACTCACTCTCTGGGGTAGGCATCTGTCTAGCCAGTGTAAGTAGCATGTCCTGCTGTCATTCCAGAGGGAAGAAATGCTAAATGACAGCTTAACAAGAATTGAAACAGTGAGTGAGGAATAACAGAAAACTGTAGAAAATAGAAAAACATAAAACATAGTTCATCTAAAAACCTTCTTATGTAATGAGAACCCAAATTTAAACTGCTGTATTTCTTCCTGCTTGCCAAACAAAATAAAACTCTTGCCTCAGCAAATAAGTTTTTTTTTAATAGAGAAAACTGTGTTATTATTAATTAAATTCTTTCTTAGTATAAAGTGCCAGACAAAGATTATCACAAAAACAATACATTTACTTTTTTTGGAGCATCTCATCATTCTTTCCAACTAGCTGAAGAGGTCAGCAGGTTATAATCTACAAGATAAGAGAAAGGACTAGATAAAAACATGGAAATTTAGAAAACCAGTGCCAGAGTGGGCTGACTTTTCAAAGATAACAAGGAGGGAGTACTGGATCCCATCTTTGGCTGGAAAGCATTTGGAGACCGCTGTTGAAACCACACCAGGTCCAAAGATGAAAATGAAAGAGCTGTGGCTAATCATTGTGCAGAATCAATCCAAGTAGCTTAATGGTGAAGGGAAAATGGGAAAGCTATTAAAAACAAAGTAGCTATACTGGGGTTTGCTTGGTTTATTTATTTTTTGGGGGTTTTTTTTGTTTGTTTGTTTTTTTGTTGTTGTTGTTTTTTTGGTTTTGTTTTTTTTTTTTTTTTTTTTTTTTAATGAAATCCTACCATCTGGCCAAGTTTCAAGTAGTGTGGCTTCAGTACTCTTTCTAGCTATTTTCTGAATTTTCTTTGTTCTTCATCTTACTTGTATAGTTTCTTTTAACAATAAGATTTGTTGATTGTTATTATTTTCTTCTTGACATCATGATTCTGTGAAGTGTTTTTCTTAGAACCCAAGGTTTATGCTACCCCTTTTCAGAAAAGAGCCTGACTCCTTCCTCTGCCACAGGTCTGGGAAGGTCTGAGTGGTGTCTGAGTCTCTCTCAGTGTCACTGTGGCACTCATTCCTTGGGGTCCATCCCTAGTGTGCCAGCAGTCTGTCTCCTAAATCCTTTTCTACAAACCTCTGTTGATCAGCAGCATTCTCAGCTACATTCCATGCTTCATTTAAGTGGCTCTTTTTGGTAGTCTTGGTCCCCTCTTTGAGCAAAATAATTTATTTGCAGTGTGGCTGCAGCAATGTAGGCTTTATTCAAACATTAGCAGAAGTGCAGCTGCAGTATCATGGTACTCAGTAGATGGACATGGCAGAATCTGTCAGCTTTTGCTGGAAAAAAGGCCCTTCTTTTCTGCTGAAGTTAAACTTCCACATTCAGGCTAGTTAGTACAGTACAAGATACCATGATGTCAATCTGCAAATGCAGCGCAGGCATAGCTAATGTCAGATTCATGTATATGAAAAGCTGAAATGCAATGCTGATTTTATTTGGTATTATTGTACTCATTGGAAATCCACCTCCTGATGGGGCATACTTATTTTTAAATAAATATCATGTATTGCGGAGAACATGCACAGCAGGGAGTCACAGCAATCTCTCTCTTGGTAGCATTTGCTAAATAGGCTGTAGGCACGCATCCATGGCTTATTCATGGTCATATTTTACTTACTTTGTTTTCAGTTTTGCCTACTCCTCATTCTAGGGTTTTTTTTAATTGCTCATATTCTTTTTGTCAGTTGTGATTTTCCAGGTCAGGCACCTCTTACCATATGCAAAGAGGCTGCAAACAGGATATACTTACAAGTATAGAATCATTATTTAGTGGCTAACAAAAGTACAAGATGGTAATGATTACAGGCTGGACTTCCTACTCACTGGAGTGCATTCTCAGAGATGATGAGCTGCTTCTCTTCAAATCCCTGGGTATTCCTTTAGGATTTTGTACCTTCTAGAGTTCATATTTTTCCTGTTGAACTTTCCTCCTTGAAATGCTAACAACCTGTCTCACTATCCCTGTGTGTACAGTTTTAGCTTCCTTATCTTTTTTGCTGCTGCTCTGCATATCTTCTGAGGTCTCTTTCTCACAACTTCACAATTTCCTTTACAGCCTGAGCTAAGGATATGGCTGGGCTGTGCCTGTTATTACAGAGTCCTGAATCTCTCAGAGGGATGGGATTCAGACTTCACCATGTAACTTCATTTTGGAGTGTCTGGCCTTCTCTAGGACCAGCCCATGTAGAGCTTTGGAGATTTTCCTGAGCAGGTTTAGGCTTTATAGGAGATATATGCTGACCTCCAACAGTTTATTTTCTGAACTTGCTGTCTTCTGCTTTATTATTCACTGCTGACTCTCTTGGAGCCTTTTGCTTATTCTGTAATATGATTCACATCCAAAGTTTCCCAAACATTCCTCCCCCAAACAAAGTAGTTGCATGAATTATGTTCATTTATCACTGATGAAAGAGAGCATATGGCTACCCAAATATTCACCCAGTCTTTGCAGTTTATAAGCCTACCATCTCCTTTTCCTCTTGTTAGAAAGGAGAATTCTGTGGAGTTCCCAGGCTGCTTGGGCTGCTTCTATGTCTTGTTTCTCTCTGCGGGGTGGAAAATGGCCATGCTGGGATTCAATGGTGTTGCAGTATGTCTTTTAATCAAGCTGAGGGACCACCTTTAGCTGCCAAATGCAAAATCACATGCAGGTCTGCAGAGGCCTTTGTAAATCTGTGTGGGAGCACTGAACTAACAGGGTCAGAAGCTGATCTGGTGCAGTTCTGACCTAATGCAGAGGGATTTGCTCTCTGCTCGCTCATGGTGGAGACAAGACGCAGTGTAGGCCATAGAGCTTTGTCAACAACAAAAATGGCATGAGCTTTACTCTATATCTCTCATTAGTTTTTGTAGCAGGACTCAGATTGTAAACAATTTTAGCTAAGACAACAGCATTTTAAGGTCTGCATGTGAGATTTGGGAAGGAAGTATTTTGTATCAGGGTATTTAGGACAGGCATCTTTGTGGTGTGTCTGTAAAACTTCATTCAGCACATTAGAACAATTGGCCTTGGAGGTTTCCTTGCAGAAAAAAAGCATCATATACACTAATTTGTAGACATTCAGCTTCCAAGAATCTCTAGCTGTGATTCACCAGAGACAGGTCTCTTAAAGGAACATAGAGAAAAAAACATGTATTTTCTTGATTTTTACTTGAAAGACACAATGAAAACTAAATTGTATTTACACTATATTTACCTCAAATGGGACTTTCCTGACACATGTAATAGTCTATAGCTCTCTAGTCTTAGGAACTGTTCTGTGTATTTCTTGGCATGTTTCCATATTTTACCAATAATGAATTTACTCCAAGGGACACATCAATTTTGCAAGCCAAAAAAAAGGAAGCACTAACTCCTTTTTGAGCACATGCTATAAAAATGGGAGAAATTTTTTTTCAATAATAAACATTTTCCATTTCCATTGTAAATGGGCCACAGTGCCAGCACTGGTAAATGCTTGACAATCATGTTAATCACCATGAAAGGAGATTCTAAGGAGAGTCTTATGCAACCAGACACAGGGCTCTGGAAGTGCTTGGCCATGCATTCCATTCCGAGGTGAATTTGCAGCTGAAGAACGGCTGGTTGCTACTAGTCATCAGTGTGCACTGTCCATTTTGAGCAGCGAGTTCAGACCTATTCAGCCCCAATGAATCTTGACAAGCAGAAATGGAGGCATATTCTATTTTCTGAAATGTCTTCTCTCATTACACATTGGTGCTCCTTTGACAGCTTCTCTTCCTGCTGTCATAACTTCTTCTGTCATCCAGCCTCCACTGGACTGAAAACAAAACTCTGAATTTTTATTAACTACTGACTGCTGATATTCAGGGGTTCTGTACTCATTATCAATGCAGAGTTCTCATACTTCCTTTTTTATACAATGCCAGCACAGATGCAACTTTTGCAGTAGTGCATTTCTCTGGCTTTTCACAGGCCTTATTGGATGCTGCAGTGCTGTCCAGAGTTCATATGTATCAGATGAACATTACTTCAAAAGATGTAAAAGCATTTCAGCAAAAGATATTTGAAGTGTTACACCACATCTGAGAATGACTGACATCAATCCTCTCTCTGTCTTCAGGCAAATAGTGTATAAAAATTTAGTTCATTAAAAAAGTAAAAAAAAAGTTGAAGTGTGTGTTTTATACTAGTCTCCTCAGGCATTGTAGTATTTTGCTCTAAATTTGATAATAAGATTTGAAGGTATATTTGACAGAGACTATTTATTTTCACATGTTGTTCTGGCAGCCATGTCATATATGAAGATAGAAAGATAGAATAACAAAATAAGACATAAAAATTACTATTTAGCTGAGTTATTTTAACACTTTGCAAGTGAGATTATGAGACAATTACCGAAACATTGTAGTTGTTCAAGCAATTTCCAGCTTTGCTGCTATAAATAGTCAGAGAATTCTGATTAAGTCAGGGACTGGATAATTACCGACTTTCTCTTTGAATTGTCTCACTACTTTATTCAATTTCTTTATTGAATGACTGGCTTGATCAGATCCTTCCTTTCCTGATTCTCCTCCTGCTCTGTTTTTAGCAGCTGCTGCAGTTGTTCTTGTTTCCATCCCTATCTCAGCCATAGTGTCCTCAAAGGCAGTTTGGGTTCCTGCCTCAGCCACGGTGCCTTGAGAGCTCTGAACTGGCACAGGCCAGGCCCCAGTGCAGGGCTGGAGGCTGCTGACTTTCACTGGGCTAGGCAAGGCACCCTTCTAGCAGTTGTCAGGTCAATTTGTCAGGGTTGAGCATCTGTCCAGGTGTTAAGTCCTAGGTAAAGGGAGGTGATAACCACCCTAGGAATCTGCCCAAATCCTCCCTCGCACTCTGCCACCCACAGACTGCCCACTTCAGGACACATTTCAATATCTTCTCACCCAACATTTGTTTTGTCTTATACCAGGACGACACCATATTCCACAAGCCCTGTAATATGCTAAGAATATGAACAAGGATCATGGGAACCTGCATTAAAAAAACCATCAATGTCCATTCTGAGTACAGAGAGAGATGTGTTCACTCAGCACCTCCCCGAGATAGCTCCCCCAACACAGCAAGGCTTTCAATGTAAGGGCAAAGCACAGAGCCATTGCTTGAACTAATATGTTCCCAAACTCAGCAAAATAAAGAAATAAGCTCTGCAGCTGACAAACTCCATGTACATTCTACTTGATAGTTACCTATAGCATGTTTAATATAAAACTGCCATGGTCTCACCTCGTGTTGGGCAGCAAAAAGGACTGTGGAGGATTGGCTTTGATTGGATGCCAAGTCCTCACCAAGATGCTCTACCACTCTTCCTATTCAGCTGAGCAGAAGAAAGAAAATAAGATGGAAAACAACACATAGGTTGAGATAAAATGTTTACTAAAGTAAAATGTTGCATGCAGAAGCAAAGGTAAAAGCCCTAAAGACTTTAAAGATTTTAATCTGTACTTCCCAGCAGCATGTGGGAAGCAGGGCTTCAGCAGGTGTAGTGGTTGCTCAAGAAGGTAAATATTGTAAATAATGAATGCACCTCTGCAGGGTTTGCAGGTAGAGAACTGGGAATAAAGCATAAAGCTGAGTCCAAGAAGGAGAAAGGGGAGGGAGAAGGTATTTTTAAGATTTTTTTTTAAACTTCCCATGATTCTTCTCTGATTAGATTGGTAATAAGTTCAGTTAATTGCCTAAGTCAAGTCTGTTTTGCCTGTGACAGTAATCAATGGATGATTTTCCCCCATCCTTATCCTGTCCCAGGAACCTTTTAATTCTTTTTTTCTCCCCTGTTCAGCTGGAGGGGAGTGACACCATGCCTTTGGGGGCACCTGGAATTCAACAAAGGTCAAAACACCATCCATAAACTGATTTTTATGGATGCCAAATGCTGCCACATATTTCTATTCCTTGACACCCCTGTACTAACACTTCAGATGTAGTCCATGGTTGACATATAACCAGAGGAAACACTGTGATTGGGGAACTAATCACCAGAAAATCTACAGAGTGTGTTCAAAGATATTGCTCTACCCTTTGTGAATTAAGAAGCAAGCAAGGACAGGAAGGATTGGAGAATATCAACACTCTTAGATGTGGCCTAATTTTTCAAGGGTTTTAACATTGGAATCTCCATTTGGCTTCAGTAGGAATCAAGGTTATTCAAATGAGTGGAAGTCAATCCAGCAGAAACTAGACTGCAACAGTCAGTATCCATTTGTGGCTTATTACTTCTGAAATCATGTTACAGAGTAAAAAATATTTTATAATGAGTTATCTTGCATATTGAAGAAAATGCTTAATACATTTCTTGGGAAAAAATGGGAGTTTTCAGTCTCAAATAAAAAACTATGCAGAATGTCCTTCTGAAATATGATTAATAGAAGCAAAATTTGGTCATACAAAAATGCTAATTATTTATGGCTATTGAATTATGTAAAACAATGAACTATCTCATAATGTTTAGACTATGACAACTGGAAAGGAAAGTTAAAGTGTAGAACTGATCAGAGATTTCCAGGAAAAAAGGCATTGAAGAAGTATTCTATGATTTTTGGAGGTTTGGGATCACAGGATGCTCTGCACCAGCTGGGGTGGGGGGATGCAAGGAAAGAGAGGCAGCACGGGATCCTCTCTGCATCTTGATGATAAAAGGTTGACAACAAGGGGCTTAATGACTGCCTCAATCAAACAGAATGAGAAGAGGTAGAGTGAGTAAATCTTAGGTCCCTTTGAATGTTGGGCACCCTGTGTAGGTGATGGAGTCCTTGCAAAGGTACCTGTGGTCTCTTTGCCATTCCCCAGTGCTGCTTTCAGATCCACAGGACTGCAATGGATAATGAGCCTCACCTGCTTCCTGATGGTGGTATCAGTAGGATCTTCAAGAACTTTCTGCTTTGTTTTTCTCCCGTGAGTTTTGTCAGAATTCTAGCCTGGGGTACCGTAAATGAAATAACACAGTGCCATTGTAAATGCTTGTTGAGCACTGGCTCTGCAGTAACTGAGCTACCAATTATTGATAGGTTAGAAATCAGTATAAACTACCAGGATGTGGCTTCAAAGGGTTCCATAAGCCCCGAACTGGCTATTTTTGGCTGTAGAAATCCTTTTCAAAAGGATTTACAGGAACTGAGAATGTGACATTGTTGATGGGACATTCTGAGTTACTGTTCTCCGTGCCTGTTCTGTGTAATGACTGTTGAGTTAGTCTGCTTGTGTATGGTGAGGAAAACCAGATTACTTTTATTGTAGCTCTAAGCTATGCTGCAGGCAGACAGGGGTATTTTCTTGAAGAAGCAAATGGCTGTAATAAACAAGAAAACATAGATAAAGCTAATCATGATAGCTTCCATCAGATCTGCCAGTCCTGCAGTTATTACCTGATTTATCAGAACAGCATGTATTCCATTTCCCTAAGGCATCTGGATTGCAAAGTAACGGGTGAGTAATAATTGATTTTGAAAGTTTAGTTTATTTTAGAACTGGAGAATTCCAGTCAGCAACTTATATTTTTTATTTTTGAAAAATAATTGTTTTCCTGGATATCACTGAGAAAGTTTATTAATATAAGTATGTCTAAACAGTAATTGTTTTTCCATATAGGTTCCAGTGCTGCAATTATTCCTATCTGAGAGACTTCTACTTTCATTTGTTATTGATCATAACATTTTTTACACATCCATTGCTTCTCACTTAATCCAGGAGTTCTTAAATATTTAAACAAAGTATAGATAAGCCCAAGCAACAGATCTGAGACTCCTGTCTGAGTTTTGTTACCTGTCCCCCCTTCACTGTGAGAACTTTTTCATAAGACTTTAGTTCATACTAGCCACATATAATTATAATTTTGACCCATGCAGAAGCAATTAAGGGGTGTGATATAGCAGGTTTGTGTTATAGGCGGTTGCAGAAACAGCTGCAGAGGATATGGATGGAATGTCAGCAAGGGCTAAATACATCCTGTGTTCATGATGTACTTTCCAGTGCTGTCCCATGCCCTGATAGACAGTGATGCAGCACAGATCAATTGTCAAGAAGGAACAGGCTATCAAGACCTATATCTTGTTTCCAGTACTGGCCTATTCTAAATGTTTCAGAGGAATGTGCTGGAAATCTTGGAAAAAACTACAGGACAATACACACAAAAGAAAATTTCTTCACAGAAACAACTAGTTTAAGGATGGCTTGCAGAGAAAGAAATGGTACTACCAGTGCTTTTATTTGTAAAGTAGAATTTGGATTTATGGAATCCTAAAATGGTATAGAGTCAGAAGGGACCTTTCACATCATGCAGTTCCAGCCCCTCTGCCATGAGGAGGGATGCCAGGCCCTAGACCAGGTTGCCCAGGACCCTATCCAACCTGACCTTGAACACTTCCAGAGCTCCACAATTTCTCTGGGCAACCTGGTCCACTGTCTCACCACTCTCACTGGAAAGAATTCCTTCATAATATAAAATTTGAACCTACCCCCCTTTTTCAGTTTGATTTCCGATTCATAATTTGTGACATTAATTTTAGGCTTTTTTTTTCTCTAAGAACTCTTTAAAAAATAGATATAACAATTACATTATCAAGAGTAAAAAATATTTTTTTCTCTATCCCTAATAAATTTTCTTACTAAATTCATATTAAAATATTCAGCTCATGATGTATACTAATTTCCTTTGTTTAGAGGATCTAAGTTTAACTTAAATTTCATCATGCAGCTTATCACTCAATTTAATTTTATGTTTATCCCTCATGTAATGTCTTTTTGCAAATTCATAATGCATTGTATAATGACATTTTCCATTACTTTCTATTATATACATTTCATTCATAAAAAATTATGATGTTTGTAAATGCATTATTGTTATTCAGTATTCTAGATCAAAGCATGCCTTACTTAATAAATTATAAAGGCATACTGGCAAAGACTTTCTTTCTTAATCCATCTCTTTGTATTTAGTATTTGTAGTGCAGGAGCCAACATTTTATTATTTTCTCTGGGAAGAGTGAGAATGGGAAGAAGGAATCAGTGTTATTTGGTCCAGACTGTATATTGTGTTTATCAACATTGTGTCTGCAGGATGAGATGTAGATAAAGCAGTTGTGCTTTGATTTATATCAATGTTCAAAATAAGTGAAAGAACCACTGATTGATTTAAGAGAATGCTCAGATAGACAGGCAATTCGTCACAGCTGTAAACCTATATTGCTGGGGGAACTTGGAAATAATTTTGCTTTTTTCCAAAATCAGATTTTTCTCATGGTCAATGAACTGTAGCATAATTACTTGCTATCCATTAATAGGTAACAAGTATACTTTAATCTCTGTGGATTTAGGTAATGGCAACTCCACCTACCTCTCACCTGCAGACTGAAGAAGTTCCTTGCTATATTTTTCCACTCCTCCATCCTGAAGGTTTCTAGTGAAAGAAAATGACCTGAGATGAGGTTATCCTCCAAGTGACTATTCAACCCTGTTAGTGGTGATTTAGAAAATGAAAACTGGGGACATTATCACATTATCACAGGAAGATAGCCAACAGCATCAGTATTTTAGGGTGTTTCTTCTTTTTTTTTTAATACAGGTTGTGATTTTGAGATACTGGGTTGAAGTACTAGATAGACAAGAAGCTATGACCATTGTAGTAAAGACCATGAAATCTAGAGATCTCCATGGAAGATTAATCCCTACATTTTTTTCAGAACTGTACATCTTGAAGAGTTTACATAAACAGAACCTCAGGTGCACACATTTCTATGCAAAATTTTTGACAAGTACTGGGATATTATATATATTCAGATGAATCTCAATTCTTGCTTTTCTTCACAGGTGCAGTACTTATGCTGGATACCCAAGGGGTTAAATCATATTTTAAATGTGCCTCTCTGTTCTTGCAAATACCTAATTTTCCCATATGCTGCATTTTTTTTATTGACTTTAGGAAGAGCACTCTCATTTTTGTGTCAATGGCTCTTTGAGGAGGACCCTTAACAGTGGCATTAATGGAGAAATATTCTTATCCCAAGGGCACTGGATATTTCAGCAATTGACACAGAGATGCTAGCATCAGCAGCCCTGTGGTTCTCACTTTCACTGATAGTGGCATTGATGGCCAGCTTAGAGGGGCTGGAGAATATAAAGTGAGAAGACTGGGGAATGAAGTGGCACCTTCTCTTCTTCTTCTTCTTCTTTTTTTTTAGTTTTGTTTTGTTTTATTTTGTTTTTCTCTTTGTATGTTTTTGATTGTTTGGGTTTTTGCATTTTTTTGTTTTGTTTTTTTTAGATTTATGCATTTGAAGTCACTCCTCACTGAAATCTGGGAAAACACACAAGAGAAAAAATTGTGGAATTCACCAAACAAGAATTCCTGGTGGCAATTAAGTATTGCAAACACCATTTTTGTTCTTCATTCCAAGCTGTTGATCCAACAAGGAATTTACTTTGCTGAAGAATGTGTCTTTGAAGAAAAAGAAAATTAATGTTTCTCATTTGTTTCTTTTTGTTCTATTTAGAAAGCAGGAAGAGTCAGTAATTAAGTTATTCTTGATTCTTCAGTAAGGAAACACAACCAGAGTTCACTTATGTTGGTTTCTCTTGCTCTTCCTATATATACCACAACTTTTATGAAATTGTCACAAATGATGGATGGCAGTGATAGGTTCACCTATAGGCCAGATGGATTAGAGGCTTGGGGTGACATGAACTAGGACAGCATGGAGAAGTGAAAAAGGGAAAAGTGATTAAAACTTGAATTGCAAAATTTCACTCTGCTGGTCACCTGGGTTGAGTGATTATTATTACACTTTTTCCTTAATGGGTAGTAGATTATATTTAAATCTTCTGACTTTTGCTATGGTAGCCAAAAGCAGGGATAATAAGACGTATTTTCCATCACTGAAGCATATGAGGTAGATTTTCAGTTAGGAAAGTGTGTTCTACTCATCTCTGAATACTTCTTTTGTCTATAATTTCTTTATCAGTTAATCATATAAATTATTTCATGTTCTGTGGTACAAGACCATAATAAATATTAAATTATTACTTATTCTAATGATCAAAGAAGAAAAAGATGAATACCTACCTACATGTAATGGCTCCAGTTTCCCTTACACTTCCTTGAAGTTAGTGTGTGTTTGCTGAAAATCAAAATATTATTTTGGTCAGACTCCTGAGTTTGGCAGTATCAAGTTGGACTGCTGTGTTCATGGAATGAATGGAATTATGGAAATCTGTGTCTGCCCTCTTACCACAGTGACAGCAGGGCAAGAGTACTGCAGCCTTGGACTCAGAGTGGGACAGGTACTTGTGGCAAGACATAGGACTTATAGAGCTCAATGAAGGACCTGCAATGGCCTGAAAAAAAGCATGAATAGGTATGTTGTGATGCAGATATTCACTGCTGGGTTAGAAAAGTATTTGGAGAATTAAGGGCAAGTATCTTAAATTTTCAATAGATGGAGTAGAGATTAAGACACTTTTTATTTCTTCTCTGGGTGATAGAAAATGTTATTTGATTAGTAAGCTATTTTCTTCATAGTGATTTCATATAAAATATTAAGGAAGAAAATAGCTCTCTATGTCAGCTTTGGTCATTGATTAATATGCAGTACTGGATATTGCTTACATGTGTTTTGCACATTGGCTTTACGAGATGAAGAATAAGGCAGGTATACAGTAGCTCGTTTCTCTGTAACATAAAAATTCATACATGAGCCAAACTTTTATGTGGCTGCCACTGCCAAAGGGAAACGTGATGTGCATATTGACTGGTGGATCAGCAGCCATTAGTGCCACTAGCAATAAACTACCATGAGAAGAAGCACACTTAAACTGTCAGAATGCTGGCAGTGGAGAGCCTTTATTTTGCAAGAAAAAGTTTTCCAAAGTTGCTTTTCCGATGAGCAATTCTTTAAAATGTTGCAAAACCTTTTTAGCATTCAAGAGCTTTTACATTTGTGCTATTCAGATCAAGTAAGGCTGTAGATGTTTCCTTTCCTCGGGTAATTTGCCTTGGAAATTATGTTGAGTTGCAGCTGCCTTAACCTTCTTGGAGATAGATGTTTCTAAGGTGAGCTACAAAATGACACAGCACTTCTGGCCCCAGGGCATGGCCAATCCACAAAGCAGGACTGGAACATCCTAGCAATTGCTCAGGACCTCTGCTTGTCCTCGCCTGAAGCCAGGAAGGAGAGGAGGGAGCCGTGCAGGCAGCACTGAGAAGTGGCACCACATGGGCCAAAGGGAGCAAAATTCTCCCAGGGGCCATGGTGGCACTGAAGGCTCTCAGCACTTCAGTGACTCCTGACTCTCCAGGGAGAGTTTATTTGTGTTAATTGATGTAACACAAGGTCCAGTGGCTTTGCCTCATGATGCAACATGAGGGTCTAATTCAACTCCTTTCTGAACCGATGAAAAGCAGAGCAATTAAAGAACTGGCAGCATCATTATTATGGTGACCCTGAACTGGTTTTATGTTCTCATAAAACTCTGTAATTGCAGCCCAGACTTACACAGCAGCACACATTGTGAATCCTTTCAGTACATTTTGTCATTTTCATTTTCTTATTTTGTGCTGCTTTAAATGGAGCTATACTGTGACAAAGCAACAAGTATGACAAACAGCTTTATCACAGAAATTTTTCTGTTGAGGTGGATGGGGTGTGCAGGCTCTGAATCATGTTGGCTGAGCAAGGAGCTGTAGTTGCCAGGACATGGTGGTCCTTCGGAGCAGAATAACCTTCTGCTGAAGTTACCACTGCACCACGCCTGACTGCTGGGAGGCAGCCAGCTTGTCCTACCTGCAGCAGTTCACAAAAGTGTTTCACCATCCCTTCAGAGGCAGTTTAGGCTGTTTGAAGCCTTGGGTGTTGGAGTGGCTGATGCCAGGAGCAGACTGCTTTATAATGCCTTTGCAATGGCAGCCATAACCTTCAGCAGAGGAAAGGAAACAAAGAACTGAAGTTGACTATATTTTAAATCACCACACTGGGTCGTCAGCAATCATCTGTTAGAGCTCAAGCCCCCAAAAGATCATAGTAAATGGTATTACACAGAGAAAAAAAGGTCTTCTGGGGGCAGAAACATTAAATTTTTTTTTCCACGATTTTTTAATCCTGTTTCCATTAAACACTCTTCCATTAGCCCTGTCTTAGTTACTTCACATGCTCCAAAGCCTGTTTCCTGGTCCTCGATATACCCTCAGAGTGACTGTTCTGATCACATATTGTAACTGGGATTGCAAATTCAGAGAAAAACCAAAAAAAATTACAAGCAGAAAAAATATTGAACAGCCTGATTCCTTAGCTGGTCTGAAAGCTTGATTATTAAATTATAAAAACCAAACTGCTCACATGGCTTTTTCAATAAATTTAGCTAAATGAAATGAAAAGAGTTCTCAGCATTTTGGAGGAAGTAAAGATTCTATGATCATCTTAAACTCTGTCTTGGCAGAAGAGCAGAATCTTCTACATCATTAAAAAAATAATGTAGAAAAAATATATTTGTTTTAGTCTTTGACAGAAAAATGTACTTTTTTTTTTTTTTCAGAGGGAAAAAATCTATTTCTAGCTAGCTTTAGCCAGCTTGCATCTACTGAAAAAAGCCAAAATAGCTGTTTAAATAAACTAGGAAAATAGATGGGGAAGGGTGGAGTTTCATGAAGTATTCTGCAGCCATCTTGGAACACAATCTCTTAGAAAAATGCTGCACCTTTTGCAACATCATGGGAACTCACTTTGCACGAAAAAGAAATAGACTTGAAGCAGTTGTTTCCCCCTCTCAAACATTTCTTTTATAACAATTCTTTCTGCTTTTCCATACTTGATTTTTTGGAGGCCAGAAGCAGGAATATGAGATAGTCTGCATTTTGATCAGCTGCAACTGCTTTGGATCCAAGTATATTTACCACATAACACTGAATGAAAAAAGGCATTGAAAAAATATCTTATTTTTTTCTTAATGTCTGTGCTTCTATTAAGGTCAAGAACAACTTCAATTTGTTTCCATTTTTGCAGGTGTAGCAGCTGAATCTTTTAAAAGAATTGGAAAAGAAAGGTAAGAGGTCGAGGGGGGAGGAGAGAGGCATAGGAGGGAAAGAATGAAGAAGATATGTAAATGTAATAGAGTCATAAATGAACACTAATTTGAGACAAAGAAACAAGCACAAGAAAATAATGGTGGAAGCAACAGAATAATAACTTCCTAAATGAAAGACAAAAATGTGAAAAGGAAACTCAAAGAAGAGAAGTTAGAGAAAAGGAAGACATGAAAAAGCAATATGGAAATAGAGCTTTCTGTTATAAATTTCAGGTTTAGTAGTTGCAAGCAGCAGCCAACATGATTCAATAATAATAATTTTTGCCTCTATTAAGGTAAGTCACAGTCATGGATAAAATAGTAATGTGAGAAGGGGTGGGAAGATAGAACAAAAATTTGTCTGTGCTAGAGTAATTGCAATCTGAAATAAAAAGGAAAGATAACATATGATACAGATAAAAGAAGAATACAAGGAAAAGTTTAGACAGCAGCAACTGAAGATGTTGAACAAGCCTAGCTCAAATTAGGTGTCGCTAAATGTGACAGAACAGAATTTAAGAGGGAATGTGAAGGACAACAAGGAAGGAGATTTAGAGACCGCTATTGGAAGGTCTTCTCAAGCATGAAGAGCAGTAAGGAAGAAAGAAAATGTAAAACATGAAAAGCAGTTGTAACTGAGTGGCTAGCAGATCATGAACGATCTTGAAAATTTAGATTATAATGTTGTGCATAAGTTTGTAGTAGAGAAATAAACTTTGCTAGTGGAAGAAATAAAGGATTGAAAAGGCATAAAATTAGGTTGAAATTTGATTTTCCCAGTGCTAATCTCAATGGACACAAGCAGTACAAAACTGACCACTGAAGAGACATTGCAATCAAAAAAACCCCAAAACCAAAAATGAAACAAAACTACAAAAGGAGATTTCTCAAAGACTTTTGCTTAGGTAGTTGGAATGAGACCTTTATCAAATGTTTCTATGTAAGAAGAAGCATTTAGATGTGTCTTTGAAGCCATAGTAAAATGAAGTCAAGAAAGGTGCTTTGTTTATGGTCCTGAATAAGAAATGAATAGCTGGACTATCAGATGCAGTATATGAGAAAAATGGCACCTCTGAGCACCAGATTAATTAAACAAAAAGGTTTTCAACAAAGTGATCAAAAGAAAACTTGCTCTCCATTACCTTGGTGATTGTTGTTTGGACACCTGAGATAGTAACTGATGGTAGGAGCAGAAGTTGTAACATGAGAACTATGTAGGGACTTGCTGAAGAGAACTTTGAAATTCAGGTCTTTAGTTCATGGAAACAATTGCAGAAAAAGACACTTAGACCCAGGAATCGCTTTCTGTTCTTTCATCATCAGAAGAGTGACGTTACTAAAGCTTTATCAAAGCAGCCACAGATTTTTTCCAGCAAGTGAAGCTCAGAGCCACAAACATTAAATGATTTTAAGAAGTGGATTGAAAGCTGTTCTGGTGAATATTTCTGACAGCTCTAAAAGGCAATAAATATCTCTCTGTGGTGTGCAGTGAAGTTTTCTGGAATATCACCTGCAAATTGGTTTCTTATAATTACTACGGTATGTCAGGAATTCCAAGGCAAAGAAAATTTTTAATATCTTTTGTCAAAATATTCTCAAGCCGGTACTTGAGGACTTTATGTGGGATTTTCTGCAGCATGAAAGAAATGAAAATTCATGTGTAGAAAAGTATGCTATACATATAAGTCTGGGAAAGTAAAAAGGACAATGTAATATCTGATGGAAGTAGAATAATCAATGGTGGCTATTTATAAACTTGTATGTAAAATTATTTAGAGATTCAAAATTATTTTACTGTTTCTTTGCTGTTATTCTAAATTCCAAAGTAAATTTTAAATTGCAAAATTCTGTGTAGTTACAGAAAAAACTAATTCACTGAACAAAGCAGAAAATTAGTCATAGTTGAAGTTTTTGAGTGAAAATTTTACTGAAAAGTTTATACTGAAAATGTTCAAGTATACCTTTCCAGCTTATGAAAAGAAATTTGAAGAAATTTTGTTCCGAAGCCTGTAGCTGGCTTTTTCATTCTTCAAATAAATATTCCAATTCATCATGTGTATGCAGAGTGAATATAATGATAAGAATAAGCAACTGCTATTTTGATTAAACAGAATGTTCTCTTAAAGTGGATAATTATCAAAATTGTGGTCTAGATGCCACTATAGGTTTTATTTTGCACTGTCACAATAATTTTCTTTGCCTGAGTAGACAAAGAAAATCCACTGCTTGTTTTCTAAAATCATTTATTCAAAAGTGATACTTTTATGCTTCACACAGTTATTGTACATCATCATGTGGTTGGAAAATATAGGAAGACAGGTATGAACAGGTCATCCTGAGCACTTCTGCCAGTCAATACCAAATATAGGTATTACAGAGACAAATTCTGCGTATTTGTTAAAAATTTGGGCTAAGCCTTTGCATCTTAGACTTTAAAAAAAAAATCTGATTTGTGTTGGCCAGTGTTCCTTTCCTATTTGTTTCCAATAGATTTTTGTGTGCATGGAATGGTTCAGGATTTGTACATCACCACTCTGAGGGTTCATAAAAGGAGAGGTACATATTTAAAGAATAGGACTGCCAAGACTGTGAGAGAACACACTCCTCAGGACCAATTCTTAAATCCAATCACTGCTGAAATAGCAGGATGAAATTCCTGTAGGCATTTCACTGACAAAAATATATCTTTAAAGAAGTTAATTTAGTATTTTATTGCTCACAGACCTTTATCTTGCCTTGGTTTGGGCAATATACATGTGTACCCCTGCATGTACACACACACACAGGACAATCCTATACATATTCTTCTGACTTCTTACAGGTGCAGAGCTGTGGACTGGGAAAATTCTAGAGAAAAATAATTCAGAGTTGTAGTTGGTTTTTCATTCCTCCCTGGAACAAATGCTCTCAGATAGGAAACTAAGCTCCAGTTCCTGTGCAAGAGGTTGATCACTGCTAATCTTTGTTTTCAGTCTCAGGATTCTGGGATCAGTTTTTCCAGATTCAGAACCGAGTCTCCCAACTTACCGCGTATATAAAGAGATCACAAACAAATCAGGTAATGTTGCTCTTTTCCTTCTCTGATAAAGTCATATCATTGCATTGCATGGAGAATAAAATAAAGTAAATGCATTATCTGTCATTATTACTTGTTACCTGATTTACTGCTTATAATTTACATAATTGTTTCTAGATAAATTAAATGAGTGTTTTAAACAGCAAGTGAACCCATTGAAGGGGTGCAATCATGGTTAATTCAAGATAATGAAATCCATTGAAATAATCTCTTTTTCTTTACTAACGAAATAGGTTTTTTTTCTTTCCTCTTATTTTTTTTCTGCTGTTGGCAATACCTGAAGTAAATATTCTTGAAGATTGTTGTTGGTTTTTAAATTGAATCAACACTTGAATTGTGACAGGTAAACATACTAGCGTTCAATCTGTCAGGAACTCTTGTCACTGAAAATGTATAGTTATTTTGATGGTGATTTTCCAGTTCCTGAAACACATGGAAGCTCTTGAGACGTTGTATATTAACATCTGTCACAGAAATGACTACTGAACCATTAACCATTAATCGCAATTCAAGGTATTTCCTAAGTTCATGTGGTGTTTTTGGTCACACAATGCAAAGGACAGCTACTGCTCCTGTGTCTTCCTGTGAGGTGAAAGGTTGTACCCAACCTATCCAAATGTAGCTGCATACCTCTTATTTCCATGGGAATTTCCTTTCATTCTGAAAGCACAATGTGAATGAGCATACCCATGTCTATATAGTCCTAATTCAGATTAGGTGGAATCTTAAAAATATTTGCTGATACACCTACCTTCACTCTCAAACCCACTTTCAAACCATAGTACCTTAACTTTAAGAAGTTTTAAGGATTTATTTCTTTATGATGATAAGAGATTCTAACAGTTTTTCTGGAAAAAGTTGTTTTATAAAAAGAACTGGAAATAATTTCTGATTATGTTTAAAAATGTGTAACTATTCCGTGAAATGCTGTAACAATTGAAATTTGAAAATTTTAGTTATTAGAGTTGTCCATTTCTTCATATTTAATTGCTCCAATGGACTCCTTTTAATTGTTTCTGATGCAACAGTCACCAGGTATCAAATTAAAGAATAGTATAGTAATTCAGTTAATTAAAGAATAGTTCATAAATTCAGTTGTCCTCTGAAGAATTAATTTGTTGAATTGTTGAATTTGGACATGAAATCCAGCCCTGTGAAATAATTTAATTTTAACCCTTCAAATCTCACACTATTTCACTATGAACTTCCTACTGTTGACTTCATAGTCTCATGCATTATGCTGTCTGCTTTAAGACAAGTGTTTTAGAAGTAACCTAGTAGCAAGTGAAATGAAGTTCATTTTACAGTTTGAGGCAGAACAAAAAAAAAAACTTTTATACATGTTAGGCAGAAATACAATGATATTTGAATGCTGAAATTCTGAAATTCTCTGCCATATTGAAGAAGGAGAGAATGTTTGTCTTGGTGGCTGATGTAAAACACTTCAATCTGTCTTTCAGAGGTCCCATTGGTTTCCTATGTTGAGTCATTCCCAAGGGCGATTCACTGGCATGTGCAGAGGAAATGTGGTCAAAAAGAAAAAAGCTGCACTTTATTTCTTGTCTGACATTAGTCCACACTCACACAGATGAAATGCATTTCTCACTAATGTCAACAACAAAATCTCTATAAAGGATGCAGGTGTTTTTGTGTCTGCATGACTGCAATTGCATCTGTATGTATAAAATTATGCGCACACACAAGCAGGAAAAGTTCTAATTATATAATTAAAAAAAAATTTAAAAATAGGAGGTATGAAGTCATGGTTTGCGCCCATGAAATCAGTGCTAAGCGAGTGATTATGCAGCTTCATTCCAAGCCTTGTAGAGAAGCACTAAGTATGTGTGCAGTTTAGGTAAGGTAGATTATGTGTATATGAATAGCATTTACAAGGCCAACATATTGCATTTATCGGTGTGTGTCGAGGTCTAATGCATTGCAAACACATTTCAGAGTGCTGCCAAAAGAAACTGCAAAGTTGTGAGGGCTTCTTCTTTAAAAGCAAAGCCATACACCTTTTTACAGCTGATACTGATCACAGTAGTGCTTTGCAATAGTGATCACAAGGGAAGCAATGGGAAGCAATCTGATCTTCAAAGAGCCTGCCTTTATTTAGACACTTAATTTCAGTTAACTTTTATAAGTAAGAACTGTGCCCATGGGTATTAGAGCTGCCGTGCGCAGACTTTATACTGCAGTGGGTCTGTAGGAATCTTTTATCAATGTGTGGAGATAATAACACAGGGCTTTGATTCTCATTTCAGATATATACCAACGCACAGAGCTGACTCACTGGTTTCACTGGGGTTATTTACAACTGATGTCAGTGTAAACACAGGAGAATCACCCTGGTTGCAATCAGAGGTTGTTGTCAGCTGGCTCTTGGGTGACATGTTTTTCTGGAAAGCACAGCATAATTATTCTATAGTCAAAGAAGGTCAGTGGTACTTTGAAGCATCCATTATTTTTCTGGGTGGCCTGGCAGGGTAAGAGAAGAAGGTTGTGAAGATCAAGTCATGAATGGCAAACAAAGGAGGTCTATCACAAGAAGGAAATTTAAAGTGACTGTCAAGCAAAACAAATCAAACTCAGACAAGTGTGCTTAAAAATGTTTCTCCAGCTTTTCAACTTTGCATCTTTTTAACTCCACAGAGTTTCTCTGACAACAGTGAAGGAATTATATTTGAGACAAAGATGTTAAACAGAACCAAAGAAACCATCTAACAGAAAAGTAAAGGCAACAGAAAATAATAAAGAAGAGATATGAGAAAAGGAATAAAACAAGGAGAGGTTGAGGAAGGAGTGAGATTTTGTCTTTTCTGCCAAAACCAACATATTTTCTTACTGTGATCTGGGAGTGCTGTCTAGAGAGGAGTTCAGTAATGGTAGCAGGACATCTCTTGTGTTTCAGACACATAGCTGCATTTATATACATTCAAAATAGTTTTGCTTTAAACCCCAGAAACTTCATACAACATTTAGAGGTATATTTATAGTCCAACACATCACCAATAATTTAATTTGTGTTTCCATAGTAACTATTAGCAGAAACTAGGCAGAGAAAATGTGTGCAGCTTTTGTTCAACAATTACACTGCCACATACCCAGTGTTGTTCAGCTGTATGCAGCAGCTTGAAAAGATGCACCTGCGGGACTTTTTTCCTACTGTTATATAATTCTTTCATGTTATTGCTGGGAGTTCCTGGCTATAAAATAGACAAAGAAAAGGCTATTCTCTTATCCAGAGAGATGGCAATCCATATTTATAATAAGTTGTGAAAGGCATGCAGATACATGAGGGGTGTGGACCTAAGGAAGGGAGTAAGGTAATAACCATGGGGTTTCTTAGGTATATATAAAATGGTCACAATGTCCCCCAAGCCAAATGCCAGTGACCTGGCAGCTTTGTGACAGGACAAGCTGTGAGAGAGGGATTTGGAACGCAAAGAGTTGAAAACATGATGAATGGTGACAGAGAATTTGTTTCTCTTGGACTTACTTTATTGTGGAAGTTAAGGAATACTACTAAGGAAAAGGACCTCTGTCAGAAAACAAAGAAACTGTGTCTTTTTAGAGTGGTAGGAAAATTCTCTTTGGTCTTGTTTTCACAGAAAATACAGAGAAAATGGACAGGGGTGCTGCAGGAGTGCAAAGGGTAATCAAATTGTACTTTCAGTAGGATATTGGTAAGGTTTTAAAGGGAATTTTGGAGCTTGTTTTCTGCTACCCACTGAGGTGAACACTGCATTCCAGTCCTGAAGTCAAAGGTGGAAAATTGTTGATTTTTAATGCCATAAATTTTCTCTGCAAACACAAGTTCCTCTTTTCAGCATCAACTATAATTTTCCTCTGGCTGACCATGAAAAGAAGTGGTTGCCTCAGGTAATTATGTGTACAGGAAAAAATTCTCACTGCTTTCTGAATACCACCAATAACACGTTTAAATGATTTACTGTACCTTGTAATTGGTTCTCTGAAATGATGAATATTTTACTGCCACTGTGGAAATTCTCCACAGCATCTATAATAGTGACATTCTACAGGACATGATCAATGAGTTTTATTTTTTGCCCTGTCTAGAAGTAAGATGTTCTAAAAGTATTTTCTTTTAGTGAACAGGCAAAAAGATGTGCATCTGGTCAATGTATGAGAGTTTTCTGATGGACCAAGCAACCAAAATAATGCAGCAAATGTTAGAAACAAGCTAGAGGAAACCCACTGTGCATAAAGCAACACCATCTTATTATCATAAACGTCTCTATAGATAATTTGGGAAGGAGGATTTAGCCTGTCTCTGAGTATATGATGTGAGAGCAGGAAAGCAGAGAAGAATGTCTCTGAAAGCTAAAGCCTACTTTACTGTAGTGGGTGCCCTTGAAATTCCTTACAAATTTATGTGGGACAAGATGCTATAAAGGCGAGTTGAGCCTCTTGGTATTCCGGGCAAATGTAAAAGAAAATCATCTTGTTAAAGTGTATGGGAGCTGAGATGATGCTAAACACTGAGTTAGTCACTTGCCCTGGGAAGTTTGCAACCTTGACAAGATATGTTGCTATCTTTTTCTCCTTGCTTAGAACAGAAAAAATAGAGGATGATGAAACAAATCTTTTCTGTTGAGCACTCTTTGTGCTGTTTTAAAAAACATAAATCTAATTTCTAGATCACATTAGGAAGGATCCTTAAATGGAATTAATAATAATGTGAGCAATTTCCAGTTCTTGGCACCCAACATAGTTCACAATCCTGGATGAGGCACCCATGCTCACTTTTATAATGCAGGGAGAGTGCTTTAGAGAAGGGGTTTGCTATAACAGAGATACAAAGGAGAGTAGAATTGTTTACATCCTGCCTATGACAGGCACTTAACTTCTCTGAGGCAGAGGTGGGAACCACTTTCATAACAAGGAACTGAACTTAATTATTTTCAACATTCAAAGGGAAATAGTTTATTCCAAGAGATGAGTGGAAGTGCAACCTTTAATGTCCTTTTAACCATAATACTGGTGGCAAGTGTACTTATGAAGGTATAAGAGACCTAAACACTGACCTTAGGGCTTTGTTTTAATGACAGCAGGAGGTGGCTCTGCGTTGGCTTTACCACTATGCCCCATGGAAAAAAATCTGAATTTGCTTTTACTAATTATTTACAAGCTAGTTCATAGTCACATATGCCTGTTCTACTACGAACAGACTGTCTGATACAGTAATCTACAAAGCATTAGAGCATTTAAAGGAAAAGGCAAAGGCAGAGGGCTCATGGAAAATAAGGAGAAAAGACAATGGAGGATGATGCAAGAGAGATCATGCCAGACCAACCTCGTCTCTGACTTTGCTGAATAGCAAACATCATGGAAAAGGGAAAGGGAGAAAAATCTTAAAGGATAAATTCACTTGCCCCTAAGCACAGTTTTCTGGGGATGATAGTGATGCCCAAAGATTTTACCTTTACCACATATTTGGAGCTTTGTAGATTTTCAATATATAGCTGCATAGTTTCTAGTGCTTCCTTACATTTTAGAATAGTAGTTGTCCTTTCTCACACATCATGTCACCTTCTTGAAGTTCTGTTTAGTCTTATTTTCAAGAAAAGAATTTCTAACTAGGCCATCCTGTTTTGCAGCAGCATTTGGGAGACATAACAAGACACAGGACTAAAAAGCCATTGGAGGGATTCCAATGGGGCAGGTCCAAGGGTGGGTTACCAGAGTTGGATGTGATTGGTAGATATATTAATTAATCATACTTTTAAAAATTGTGAAAATCTGATGCCACATGTGTGCATAGCTAAATTTTGTGCACCTGAAAGCTTTCATTAAAAGACTGCCCTTTATGATATCCATTCTAATATTTGGAGGGGTTTTCTTTCAATTCTATGCAACAATAAAGCACAACAAAAGAGCTGCAAGCAGGTAAAAAACTGACAAACAGGGAGACTCCTAAAAGACAACAGGGTTGTTGGGAAAAGGTAGCTGTCCTCAAGGATAGGTCTTGAGGCCAATTATATGTAATGTTTTTATTGGTGACCTTGGCACAAAGAATAACTGTGCCCTGATAAAATCTGCTGATGACACAAAGCTGGGAACAGCAATCAATACAGAGAAGCATCAGGATATCATACAGGAAGAGCTGTATGACCTTGGGAACTGGAGTGGTAAGAAGGATAACATGTAGTATCAAGTACAAGGTCATGCAGCCAAGGACTGGGAAAAAGAATGACTGCCAT
The DNA here is from genome assembly GCF_027887145.1 of Ammospiza caudacuta. Classification (NCBI taxonomy): domain Eukaryota; kingdom Metazoa; phylum Chordata; class Aves; order Passeriformes; family Passerellidae; genus Ammospiza; species Ammospiza caudacuta. The sequence continues at coordinate 52,081,209 of NC_080597.1, forward strand.
AAACTGGAAATACAACCGGTACAAATAGGAAAGGAGGGCAAACTTGCATGGGTTAACTACAGAATAAGAATGCCTATGGGCCACTTAAAGAATATACCTGTCAAAAAAGTTCATGGAAAGTGTTTCCAGTGATGCTAGAAATTGACAGAATCTTTACTCAAAAGTTTGAAATTCTTTTTTTTTTTTAGTGTATTCAAGTATGCACATGCAAATTACCCTAAAAAATGAAAACTGAATAGGTTCTGCAATGAAAGAGGAGTCTCAAGATATTGATATGTCCATGCATTAGTGCCAGTTTGGGAGGGGTGCAGATTTAGTGATTACCAAAAGGTAGTATCTACTAGGTGTTTGCCTGCCTGCACTCACTTCATGGTAAGTTCAAGTTAGTTTTTCTTCATTCTCACTGAAAGATAAGCTGTCTTGAACTTAGCAAGAAAAAATATTATGGAAGAGGTCAGGAGATAGATAATGATAAATATTTATATAAAGGCATGAGTTCTTCTTCAAGTAGTCAAACTATAACATAAGTTACTTTGCTTAATCTAACCAAACAAAATTAAATGGATTCAAGATGATAGGATTGTGTCTGTAAATAAAAAAAGAAAGTAGACATCATATTTGAAGAGATGCTCTTTAAGTTAAAGAACAAAGTACCCTCAATATCTAATATTATTTGATTAGCTGTATTTTGAATGGAAATTATTAAGTAGTTTCTGATCACAGGAAGGGAGAGTGGTCACAAATTTCCCAGTAAGAATACTAAGAGCAAAAAAAGTAACTGGTTTTTGAGATACAACATGAAAAGGTTTTCTTAATGACTGTCAACACTGTGATTGTTGGCAAGGAGTTAGCAAGGTGTTCCATGTGTGTAAAAGGTGTGAGATGGATATTTGGGTTGTAAGAGAGTCTCAGGCAAAGAGGCAGTTCTCTGGAGACATTCCTTCACTTTTCTGCTTTCCTAGTACTTGATTATGGCAAATAAAGGCTTGGTGCAGTGCACTTCTGTGTTGTTTTCTGCTATTCTAATCCTGTTCTCAAATGTCTTATAGTGCTCTTGAGCATTGTAATGAAAAGAATAGATGACTTGAGCCTGTTCGACCAAAATAGAACCTCTGTCTATTAATATCACAGTGAGTAAATGAGCAGTGAGTGTATGACTGAGCACAGATGAATTTCAGTGTTCCCTCACATACCAGTGTGTTTTTCTCATTTATATTTTCCATCTGATTTTTAAAACATAACAATAATGAATCTTTTCTCCGTCCCACTGAATAACAAAAATTGTTAAGATGGTGACTTGTTAGACTGATATTTATTAAAATACCATAATAAAATTGTTCACAACTATAAATAATATAAAAATAAATAAAATATGTTTGATAATTGCATACGTCGTTCCAAAGAATGGCCAAATGCACTTGGGTAGCATGAAGATAATATAAAAATGGGTATTTCCATAAACACAGATGAAAATCAGGTGCTTACATTCTGTATGCAGGGTCTCTGCCCTGGAAGTAGAGCAATAAGAAAACTTGGCAAAGACAACCAAAAAGATGTGTTTCTAACAAGTGTAAACAGCTGGGTAAACAGTAAGCAGTTATCTGTTGGAGCTCTTTCCACCCATCGTGTTTCCATGGATACAGCAAGACTGTAAATTACCTTAAGGCATATATTTTTGATTGTTTTTAATAGAGACCTCAGTCTGGGAAAGCAAACTATTATCTGCTCAATTCTAGTCACAGAGCTAGATTATGAAATAAAGAAAATGAAGGCAAAGAACAGATGACTCACATGACTTCCAAGATACCTGAAGAGAGTTGACACAAAAGGAACACAAGCTACAGACAAACTTTCTGCATGTCTCACTGGAAAGAAATGGCACTGTTTAATCACAGAGAAGGCTTCAAACACCTCAGCAAAATGTGTTGACCAAGAAGCAGGAAGGAATGCCTGATACTTATTGCTGGCAGTCTCAAAAGAGAAAAGCAAGTCGCTGAAAGCTCAGCACACTGTGTTATTTCTCCTGACTGCTTCTTCTATGAAGATCAGAAACATGTTACTTCATGCTTCATTTTCCAATTCTTATTGGCTGAATGATAAAATTGTTAAATAGTATTCTGTCCTTTTTATTTTTTGCATTTATCTGAGTTTGGTAAACTGCTGAACGGATGGTATATTGATATTTTGTATTTTGTTTTCATGAAACATCCAAATATATTCAGTATTTCCCATGGTGGGGTTTTTGTAACAGTTAACTTGCAAATTTTAATTACATTAATGGAAATGTCTGAAAATTAATCTGTATTTCTACATTTTTAAATTACATTCTCATAGTTATAACATATGGTATTAAGAAAGATGCTGATTAGCAGAGATTTTAAAGCTCTTTCATTCCCTTCCAGTTAAAGTTGTGTCTCTGCTATTTATTTACTGACAACATAGCTTTATAGCCCAGTTTCCACCAAATCCATTTTGATAAAAATTTTTGACCAACAAGGTAGTAATAACAGTTTGGATCAAAGTGATAACAGGTAATTTGGTGATGAGCAATTTAACTTATCTTTAGTTAAAGTCAAATAAGTCAAGAGCACTCAGCATCAGAAAAGAGGCAAAAAAATTTAGATTGCACATTTTACTGTTTTTAAAAAATTTTTGTGGCATATTATTTCTATCTAATCCTTGTAATCTAAAACTTAAGGGAACATTAATTAACATGCAATTAAGGGAACATTACCAAAGTGAGGTCAAATCCACAAAGTTTATGAACAGCATATTTTAAGCTATAAATGTTAATCTACCAAATCAGTTTGTAAACAACCTGATAATTAAAAAATAATGTGTGAGTGGCAGTTCTTGAAATTACTGAAAATCATGCATTGCAATTTGATACTCGCTTTTAAAATTTTCTGTTTCTATAAATTAAGTACTAGGCAGGATGAAGTTTTAGCTATCAAACTAAAAGTTTTACTCCTATATCTTCAAGTTATAAAACCCTACAGAACTAATACATGAGAAATATTTTCCTAGAGGAACAGATAGGCTGTGCCTGACCTATATTAGATAATTGTTGTGCTTCTTAAAGAAATATTGCTCCTTTCTCAGTAAAGAGAAAAAAAATTGTGGCTTTCTCAGTAAGGTGGGGTCACAAAATGTATCATAAATCAGTTGGGCCTAAACAAAATTTGACACTGTTTAAATTGAATTGACTCATAAGCCACAGAACAATTAACAAGAAAAATGACAGAAGATATTTTAATTTTATTAATTTCTGAGCAAAAATGGCTGTGAACTTCTGAAGTCATTCTGTCGAGAGAAGGGGTTTTTTGGTGTCAGACTTTTTAGTAGGGCCTGTAGTGATAGGAAAAGGCTACAAAATTTTAAATTAGAGGATAAATTTCTACTAGATATAAAAGATTTTTTTTTAAATGAGGGTGGTAAATCCCTGGCACAGGTTACCCACAGAGGTGGTAAATGCTCCAACCCTGGAAACATTCAAGGTGGGGCTGGATGGGGCTCTGAGCAATCTGGTCTAATGGAAGTTGTCCCTGCCTATGACAGGGAGGTTGGACTAGATGACTTTTAAAGGTCCCTTACAGTACAAGCAATCCTATGATTTTCTGATTAATTTCTGTTCATGCGTCCATGAGTTAATTTATAGATTTAAAATCATCATGACAAAAGAAACTTTTTTTTTTCAATTTTCTAAAAGTGCAATATTGTCATTCACCTATCGGTAGGATTTAAAACATTGAGTTTTGACCTGTGCTGCGTGTGCTGTGGTCAGTCTGTCGTGCTGGGACTCAGGAACGGTGCCAGAAGCTCTCTGGGGGAGCCCAGGCTGGCACAGAGGCAGGAGCTCCCAGCGCTGCTGTGGTGTCAGTGCTGGCACTGCTCAGTTCCACAGCACTGGTGCAACCTCCATTCCCAGCCTGCCAGTGAACTGGAATTGCACAGCTGCAGCTGGTCTTGTGCTGTGGGCAGGAAAAATGATCTCTTAAAATCCCTTTCTGACTACAAAAGTGCTTGCTAAAAGCCTTGTCATGTTATAATATAAAACTGTTTACTTCTCTAAAATTTCTATTGATAAAAGATGGATTAACTCATTCTGGCACTTCCAGCTTAAAGCATTTGGTTCCTGGACAAGACTTCATTGAATGTCCATTTGTGATTACATTGCATGCAAGATTTTGGAGCAGGGGTAGACTGAATCTGTAAGAGATGACCCAGGCCTCCTGCTTGACCCATTTTTATCCTTATTTTTCCTTTTGAAAATTCTTTATTCCACACCTTGAGAACTAGGGACAATCCAAGACAAATTTGCATCAAGTGCACAAAGCCCCATAGGATTCCAAGTTTCCTTTGTAAGTCATTGGGAGATAATTTTGTCTGGGGAACCAAGGATGACCCTACAGCTCAGAGGATTTCAGAAAACCATGGTGACTCTTACCAAGAAGCCAGTGACACGTGCATGAGGAGTGCTGAGGGAGGGAAAGAACAGGTCCCTTAAGATATTTTAGTATTCTAGTCACAAGCTTATTTCAATATGCTTTGCATACCCCAAGATCTTCTATGCAGAGTCAGGATTGAGCCAGCCGGGGGAAAACTTGGCTTTTACACCCGTGACAGCTGTACCAGAAATGTCCTTCCTTGCATTTTAAGATCTACTTGGCAAGTTTGTACTCATGTTTCTGAGGTTGAAAGGTCTTTCAATTTTATGATGAAATGGATACTAAGATGATATTTTTGACAAGAAAATGAACGCAAGCAGTATCTGTTAAGCAAGAGCTTTGTGAAGCACTGCCATTGTGTGATGTTTGTCCCAAATGGGAGATTTGTTTTTGCATCTGAAGGCAAACATAAAAGACAGAAAGTGTCAGGAAAAGGGCAGTTTCCTCTGAGAGGACACAAATCACCACTCACAGTGATTCTAAAAGACTGAAGAATACTTTAAATAAAGTTTTCAAATAGTACTTTTAATTTATATGCGATGTATAAAAACACTTTGAAAATATGCTTCTTCTTATGCAGTGCTTGAGTTCTGACCTCACTTGCTGACTTGAGGCTGGGGCTCCTGGCTGAGACCCTGCCCTGCCTGCCTTGCTCTGGTCCTCAGCCCCAGCTTCTGTGGGGAGCCTGGTCTGGGGGCTGCGTGCAGCCTTGGCCTCATGGCTGCCCACAGTTCCAGTTTGACCTCCAGACCCTTCAGGGAGCTGTGGTTGATACATAGCTGCAGATCCTAACAAATATAAGCTCTTATTACAAAGTTGGTTGAATACGTACTCATTTCAGAATATCTGTTTCTCAATGCAAAAAGTAAAATGTATTCAAATGTGGTCATATCCAATAGGAAAAGGAAATTTTCTTATCCCTCATAAATTATGCACAATTTAAAGGTGCTGTATAGATTAAATTATAGTGCTTTCATGCAGGAAAATTTTAGAGACAAATATAAAAGGTAAAAAAACTTCATTCAAGTTTACTCCAGAAGTGTTGGCTTCCGTCTGTTTCAATTTTGAGAGCTCATGTCAGTTTTCTGATTCAAATTAGGCATAGTAGTGTTTGCTTTTAATTTACATTTATGTGGAACTTGGCCACTGAAAGCTAAAAAAGTACAGCTTCTACTGGAAATCTGCAATGAGTGAGTGCATCTATTATTTTTAGAATCCATTCCTAAGCTGGGTTTGATAGGAGCTCTTCTGTCTGCAGGTGCGTGCAAACATACCTAGCCAGATACAAAACACCAACAGCAAATGTGACACTAACAGCTCCCAGCCTTTTTTCCATATCTCTGCTAAAACAAGAATTTCACTTCCTAGGTACAGCATTCCTGTGGAAATCAATTTATGGATCCAGCAAAAATAACCTCTCTCTGCTGAATAAAACACTGTTTAGTTATATAGCTAAAAATGTGTCAGGTCTAATTCCCCTCTATTTTAAGGCTCCTCTGTGGAAGCTTTAGAAGACTTAGCAGGATAGCAATCAGAACTAAATTTTAGAGTCTAAACTACGAGTCAAGACTAGTTCAGGACTGGGATTCCTTCTCTCATTGAAAGGGGAAGGCAGGGCACAATGAGGCAGGTGCTGGAGGAAGGACAGCAGAAAATCAGAGGTGCTGATCAGCAGCTCATGGGAAATCTTTGGGAAGAGGCAGCTCATGGAACATCCCCACTGTGCTCCACACGTTGACTATGCCTTCGGGAGCAGCAACCAAGTACTTGCCAGTGCTTTTCCAAAGACATAGTAGGGACAGGAAATTCTGCAAAAGCCATTACCCTCTGTACTTGTGAGAAATGACACCACTCCGTAATATTTAACAGTGATGATGATTAAGAAAAATGGATGTTGCTACCTGGTTTTAGACACCTGCTAGTTCTAATTACTGTGCCAAGTAGCAGCAAGCCTCTAAAGAGCTATGCTTCCATGAGCTGCATTTTTCTTTTGGCAGATGTAGAACCAGCTGATGTTACAACATATCTCTTTTCACCTTAGCAATATCCAGTTCAGTCTGGCTGCTCCCTGAAGTAACATAAACTGGGGCACCTGTGGCTTATTGGTAATCAAAATACCCACCTTAATCACAGCATTCTTTAAGCACTTGCCTCTAAATTTTCAGAATGGGAAATGTAATACAGCCTGCAGAATATTTCATAGATACCTAGTCCACTGGGAGGATTTATGGGCACTTTATGTGGTGATGGCATTAAACATGAGCTATTCAAGCTAGGTCTGTGAGCCAGGGAACTGAGAAGATTTACTGAGGTTCACCATTTAAAAGGGAGAGAATGAAGATTAACACTGGATTCAATACAAAGGATGCCTCTCTCTTTTATGTTTTGGGAGATCATACAGGAGTTGTGGATTTAGTAGCTTGGTTCTTATGAAACTTCAGGCATTGCGTGCTGTAATATCTCTGTGTTGCTTGAAAATATATTCTTGGATATTTTGGACTTTCAGCATATTCCAGATGTAGTATTAGTAGTGGTATATTTGTATGTCTGAGAATAATGGCTGTTGAGAAACTAGAAAATGTCAAGATAGATAATTATTCATTGAAAAAAGGCACAAAAAAATCTACAATGGATGCTATTCATATGATATTGTTTAGACATTTATAGAGCTGGCTTAATAAAGGACTGTGAATAAGCAATGCAAAAATTGCCAAAATTTACAATGACTTCTTTATGAAAGATATTTTCCCTAGCTGTAAATAGAATTTGGATCTAAATCATTGCCTCAGAATGCAATATGAATACTGAAAATGAAGGGATTGTTTATATCCATTGCCCTGATTTTATCACTTGAGTACTCTAGATAAGGGACTGAATATACTAAAGAAGCAAGTGATAGGTATCTAAGGAGAAGTTTAAGATGGACTTTCTAAGTTTATATTTCCGGCGATGATCCTTGCTCCACTATAGTTACCTCTTGGTCTCCACAGGTACTATATTTTTCATTTTATTGTGCCTCAGGTACTATAGTCAAATTTCTGAATGGATCCAAAGCTGCCCTTATCTTTTTGAAACAAAAGCTTTCATTGCCTGACAAGAGGAAAATGAAGTCTTCCACCTTCACAAATAGACTCTGTCAGCCATTCTCAGTATTATTAATGAATTAACATATTGGTAGGTCCAAGTAAATACAAAAGAAAAAGACCTATCATGCTGGAAATCTATGAAATTTATTCAGAGTGCTAAATGAGAAACTCTCAGGCTTCAGTATCCTTCTAGGTCCCAGGAAATTTAATGCATTTTTTAAAAGTACTCTGCTGCTAATGCCTGCAGAAACAGTGTTGTGCTGCCTTACAGTTCAATGCCTGAACCTTGTTTGTGGCCATGCACGTGGACACTAAAAGAGACTCTTTTCCATGTTAACTATCTCTTACTGTTCTGCAGACCTTCAGATTTACAGTGAAAGTGCCCAGTTGAAAAGAAAAAGCAAAGAGTGTCATAGAGTCACAGCATGGGGTTTCACATCCTTGCTCATCTTATTTTTTCTCTAAGATTTTAATTAATACCAAGAGGATGTATAAAAATTTAGCCATCAGTTATTTTAAGTTATTCCAGGATGGTACTTTGACATCCTCTCTTCCAGTTCAATAATATTAAAAGAAGAACCTGAATTATGTCATCCCACAGTCCTGGGGGACCATAACCTTTTTATTACCCTGAGATTCAGCTATTTGTGACCAAGATTTCAAGGTCCAACTCTGATACAATGCACACATAACCTTGGCTCAGACTTCTGAGGAAGTCCTGGAGGCCATCTCTAGCCATGTGGATGACAAGATGATCAGGCATAGTCTGCAGGGATTCACTAAAGTAAATCATGCTTGACCAAACCGATCACCTACTATGATGAACAAACTACCTGGATGGATGAGGAAAAAGCAGTGGATATTGTCTGCCTCCACTTCATTAAGGCTTTTAACACTTATCTCACAATATCCTCAGAGGCAAACTCAGGAATTGTGGATTGAGTGAGCTGACAGTGAAGTGGATTGAGAACTGGCTCAGCAGCAAACCCCAGAAGGTCGTAATTGGTGGCACAAAGACTAATTGGAGGCCTGTCACTAACAGAGTCCCCCAAGGTTCAATACTGGGTCCAGTGTTTTTAACTTATTCATCACTTATTTAGATTCAAAGAGGCATATGCCTCTTCAGCAAACTCACTGACAACACATAGCTAGGAGGAATCCTGGTGGCATGTCCTGGGGTGCATTAGGAAGAGCACTGGGAGCAGGACAAGGGTGGTGATCCTGCCCTTCTACTCAGCTCCATGAGGCCACATCTAGAACTCTGTGTCCACTTCCGGACTCCTGGAGAGGGTCCTGGAGGGCAACAAAGAGGAGCAGGGGGCTGGAGCATCTCTCATAAGGAATGGCTGAGGGGACTGGGTGTGTTCAGCCTTCAGCAGTGACAGCTGAGGGGGAACCTCACCAATTAATGTCATTACCTGAAGGGAGGGTGTCAAAAGGATGGAGCCAGGCTTTTCTTGGTGGTGCCAGGCAATGGGAAAAAAGGTAACAGGCAGAAATTGATGCTCAGAAAGTTCCACCTGAATATAAGGAAGATCTTCTTTACTGTGCAGGTGACTCAGCACTGGAACAGATTGTCCAGAGAAGCTGTGGAATTTCCCTCACTGTAGATATTCAAGAACCATCTAGGCACAATTGTGTGCCACATGCTCTGGGATGATCCTGCTTGAAAAGGGAGGATGGACTGGATGACCCTCTGTTGTCCCCTCCAGCTTTATCCATCCTGTGTTTTTGTTACTGCAATTCTGTGATTGTGATTGCAAAGTGAGGAAGTGGTGTAAGAAAGGCCATGGAGTCATGCCATGCATAACCAAAAAAAGGCAGAAATTTGTGAGATTGTTGAGACTGGGCTTATTGGCAGGTCAAGGGTTCAGTAGGAGAAAACCCAGCTTGGAAAGATAGATGTTTTCTGAAGGGAAAAACCCCATGGATTTGGAAGATGGCAAGTCAATAGCATGGGGGGGTCTGCTCTTGGGACCAGTGGAAGTCAGATTTTCCCCAGCTAACTGATGCCTACTGGTTCAGCAAACTTATTTTACTGGGGTGTTGAGCTCATTAATTTTAGACATTTTTGGTGTTTATTAACAAATAAATAGCTGTTTTATATTTCACCTGATGTCTAACCTGTTTGCAAAACCTTTTTTTCCTGAAAAACCTCACTTAAATGATTTAGAGTGATCTGATGATCACACCTAAATCCTCCCTGGGAAAGTCAATGAGACTCTAACTTCCTTTCAGTATTTAGCTTTGACAATAACTGAATGAACATGTTAACATTGTATGAAGTGCAGCAGTGTTAAGTGGAAAGACTTGAGACTGGAGCTCTAGTTTGATTCAGAAATTTGAAAACCACTCCCAGGGAAGTGCACAGGCTGGCTCAACTCTCAAAGAAATCTGTCTTGCTGTCTCTTGTGGACATATTTGCAAGAAAAGAGCCAGCTTCACAGGATCCCAGCTGGAGGAGATGTGGAGAGTGCCAGTCAGACACTGCAGCGAAACATCTTATTCCTTAAGCATAAATAGTTCCTTATTCAGATGGCTTTGAGGATCTTTTTTACATTATTGTTACCAGCACTCCAAAGTTCCTTTGAGGATTTTTTTTCTCTGATCTGATAATTGTTTATATGTATGACTTGCCTTAAGCACACAAGGAATATTTGTGCAATTTAAGTAACCTACATGATTAGAATCTTTATTGAATGAGAACTGCTTTATAGTGAAGTTGTTATTAAATTAAAAGCATAATTTAACCCAACCAGTGCAGGGTCCTGCCAATTTAGGTGAGTTTAAATGTCTACTTGACAGCTAATCTTTCCTTTTAAAAAATTTAGTTTGTGTGCCTTAACCAAAATACTGTTAAACACAAGGTTTCTTTTCTTTTCTTGTATTAAGGCAAATTCACTGCGCTGAGTCACTACTTATTTCAACAAAGAACTGGATTTTATAGCCAACATGCATTAAATATCTGAAAATAAGATTGCATGATGAAAATGCTGTTATACTCCTATCTCTAGTAACATTTGTGGGCACCACTTTAACCAGGAAAATTACAACTTATTTACTGAATATGGGATAAGGTGGCCATTTCTAATTCCAGTTAAAATATGGTGTCATGCATGGGTATGAGACTCAAATGGCCTTTTAATAAGTTTATAATTTGGCTATATCTCTGAGCAGGCTTAAAAATTGATCTGAAACACAAAATTTTTATTAATTTTTTTAATGTTGGATAAACTACTTGAAAGAACATTTATTTATTTATTAGAGTTATAACTGTTGGGTTTATCTGGAACACTTCTCAAGTTTTCATTATTGGATTTTAACTCATATAGCTAGACTTCATCTAAATGGTAACCTTTCATTATCACTGTTACATTGACTTCTACAAGCCTTCAAGGCATAATTGACCTTTATACAGGAAGGAGGCATTTCTTTTCTCTGTATTATAAAGGTGATCCATAAGTGTTATTAAATCTTAATGACATTGATTGACCTTATATTCACAAAAGAAGAAAACACAACATCAAGATGGAACTATAGAACTATCTCTACCTTTTTCTTACTGTTTGTCCATAGAGTTGTTACATGTATGTTGTCATTATATGCTTTTGTATGCAACATGGGTCAAATTGTAATTTGGCATTTGGAGGAAAACATCAGAGATGTTGTTTTACATGCTTGTATATTTTGAGAGGACCCTAACAAAAATTTAGAGAAAGAAAGCCTGATATTTCATTCTTTATTTGCTTAAAGATAAATTGTATGATTGCTTTTCTTTTTTTTCATTTCAAAGCTGCAGATATATTAACAAACAGGAAACCAATTCAATTTGCATCAAAAATTCTTCTAATTTTCTAAAATTATACAGTCATTATAAATTACCAAAGTGAAACATTTTAATTTTCTTTATTTTGTGTACCACTGAATGTTTTTTATATTAACTTCTGGTTAATTTTACATTAACTTCTGTAACCAAGTTTGCTTATTAAGAAACATTATTTTGGTTATATGATAATTGTAAAACAGCTGCTAATAGTTTGTATGTAGAAATTTTATTTTTTCCTTGTAAAAGCTTATAATGATTATCATTAACCATGTGATAAGTCATCCTATGAGAAAATTATATTTTATATTTTTTCCTTTACTTCCCCCTCTCCCTCTTTTACTTACATGTCTGGACTGCACTTAAGCTCCTTTCAACACTTCCAATTCTGTAAAAAAAAAGAAAGTATTCCTTTCTTCAAATTTTTCATTTGATTTATTTTTGTGAGAACTTGTGCCCACAAAGCACACGCAATTGCTTTTCAGAAATCAAGAGTGCATCAGGACCACTTTCTAACCTCAGTGTCTGGGCCAAGGCTTGGATGAATGCCAAGAAGGAGCACCACACACTCAGCCTTTTCTGGTACTTTTCCTCAAGATACTGGTCACCATCAGAGACAGGAAATTGAGCAAAAAAGTCCTTGGATTGGAAGATTTCCAGTGATTTATCACCTGGCTGAATTTGCGTAAGTTTTCACAGGTCTGGTAAAATTTCATGTCGCCCTTTTGAATTAACTCCTGCCTGATGTCAGCTGCTGCCTTGGAAGCACGAGGTCAGCAGAGGCTTCCAGTGACACTGCCAGGCTTCACGCAGGTAAAGCTGTGTATTGCATCTGCTCTCACCATCAGAAATTACTGCATCTTTTCCCAGAAAAACTAATTGGACACAGGCATCACCCAGCATGACAAATTTCCAAAGATGAGATCTCTGTGCCCTTTCCGTGTCTGTGATGCAAAGTGAGCACAACAGTGCTAGTAGGAGTGAGGGATGCCAGGGACTCAAGGTGCTCACTGATTAGTCACACTTGTCAATATTGGATCTGGTCTCCTTTGATGTTATCTTCATCACAGATGACAGAATAAAAATCTGAAATCATCCACCTGGATGAATTCAGAGGAGGTGCTGTGTAACTGTGCCTTTCCCTAACTGAACAGAGTAGCCTAGGACCAAGTGCTGGACCATTTGGACACAATACCATATCAGCTATTCCTTATCTCCTAGAAAGGAAAAAAGGCAGTTTTTTGGAGGCCTACCATTGCCAGAGGCTCAAGTGACTCCAGGTTAGCCCATCTGGACTTGAGGATTCACATTATATATATTTTTTATATCAGGAGGCTTGTAAACTGAAAAACACATAGTCATTCAAATGCACAAGACCTTTATTTAATGAGAGCATGTATGACTCATCAAGAATGTTCACCATCAATTTTCTTTTGTATTCAAAACTGAGTTTCTATTAAGTGTATTTTATTAGCAACATCTGACTCTTATGTCAGCTACTCAATTAAGAAAGGCCTTTTCCCCCCTCTTAGGTTGTGTTTTCCATTGCACTTAAAATATCATAGTTTTTATAATATTAAGGTTTTGTTAATGTTCTGAAATTCAGATCAGTTAGTCCAGGTCAAAAAGATAAATAAAGCATACAAGCTTGCTTCTATTTGCAAGCAAAGTGGATATAAAAATGAATTATCACTAATCACCACTAGTCTGGTGTGTAGAAATCATTTCAGCTTCACAATGTAGACTTTCCTCGATGGGTTATTAGATAATGCACAGGATTCCCATGGCACATGTATGAACAAGAGGGAAAGAAAGGGAGCACAGAAACTCATTTCCCAGTCATATATTAAATCTGGTTCTAATGGCTTAAATTTTCAGATGAAAAAGCAGGAACCTTTGAACTTCTCATGACATGCACAAGATTATTAATAAATTAACCATCAAAACATTTTAATTCATAGAATAAAAGTAAAATAAACAGTCAGTGCTAGAGTGTCCTGTAGAATTTGGTTTTGTTTGGGGTTAAATTTTGGTGGTTTTGGTCAAATCCAGAACACATAATTTCTGCAAGCATTTTAAATGTTGCTTGTTTCTCACTGAATAGTAATAGTACAGAATCAAGGCTAGAATCTCTACCTCATCAGCTGTAAGCTAATTTACACATGCAACCACATTTTGCATACTACACATATCAATACATATTTGCATATCATTGATGTCAATTCAATTTTCTGTCAAAATCAAGCTTGGCACAGATGGTTCCAGCTCACCATCATTAGAGAAAATTATTAGAAGATACTAGCTTAAAGCATTAAAAAATCAAAGGGCAAGTTGCTAGTAAATGAGGTTAGTTTTGAAGTCATGACAATTAAAATTTCTAAGCTTTTCTCTGAACTCTTGAGGACCAAATATTTATGTTTTTCTAATGAAACTAAAGATTCTCAGGTAATGTGGTAGGTCTGGAAGCAAAAGGTTTGGGAAAGTGCTGAACATCTCAACATCAACAAAATCCATGTAGAGCTGAACACTGCCATCTATCTATCTATCTATCTATCTATCTATCTATCTATCTGTGTTTCTTTTTCTGGCTCTGTAGTGTCTGTGTGCTGGAGGTACTTTAAGCAGCCAACACAACTGTTCATTGCCTTTACTCAAAGATGATATTCTGCAGTCCAAACCATTAAGTGATAAAGTGGTTTCGGCTTCAGAAATGAACTACTGTTCCAACTGAATATACTAACCTAGTTGCATCCTCTGTTGTAGTGACTATTTTCTCTAGTCTTGTATTGCTACTACCATAATGTACAAAGCCACATGAAAAGCAGAATGGTGTTGCTACATGAATATATATTCTATAAATGCTGCTAATTAACAAAGACACATATGAAACTACTCTGGAAACTATATTTCTCTAAATTCTGGTCTTTGAACATCATAGACAATTGTTCAAATATATGAATAGTTTTATTTTATTTACATATTAAGACTGGGCATGAATTAATGATGTCCATTGACACAGGATTCAAAACCAACTAGTCATTTATAGGTGAGGAGATAATAGATTGTAAGCATTTCCTGATGATCAAGGCTCTGAAGGCATGTCAGTCTTCTTTGACCTCTCTCACTCTCTCTCACCAAAGTTAATCCCTTTTACCAGGCTTGTCTCTCACTATGTTATGTGCCAGTTCCAGTCCTCTCCTCCTGTCTCTCCAGACTCAGTAAAACAAAGACTGAGATACCACTTATCTGGTTGTTGCCAAAACAGACCTTATCTCATAGAATTTTCTTTGTCAATGTCCTCATACTTCTCCACTCACAGACTTACCTTACCTGTGTCCAGGTATTATGCTGACAGGCTTATTGGCTATGCCCAGGACAATGCAGTGGTAGAGCAGATGAAGGCAGAGCAAAAGTATTTCTAGACAGATGTAATTAGAAAGTAGGAAAACAAATACAGTTGAATGGGGAAGCTGATGTTTAAATTACAAAACAGTATGAAACCCCTCTTTGGTGTTCCTTGTGCTGAAGAAGCACAGCTTGTTCCTGCAGTTGTGTGATGTAAAAAGAGCAGCCCTGCTTCCACATCCACCTGCTCCTCCTTGGGAAGAGGGCAGAACATAAGGTCTTCAGAAGACCCTTAGGGAGCATAAATATTGTAACCTGACTGAATCCTCAAAAGGTATGTGGGTATTTTAAGAGCCTAAAAGTGCAGCTGTTGTCCACAGTAGGAAGCATGCACAGTCCTGAGAATGAGACCAGCAGTTCCAGTTGTTGGTGTTTATCTAGGATTTCAACCCAGAATAAGTGGGTAATTTCTAATTTTGCTCAGAAATGGCTTAAAAGGCAGCTGTGAGGAGCAAATTCTCACAGCCTGTTTCTGTAAACAGCTAAGTTCTCAAGCCTGTCTTCAATAACATGGAGGCCTTGAGAACTTTCATAACAGGGTGAGAAAATAAATCTTGGATTCAATAACAAACCACAGGTATTGAAAACAAAGGGAGGGGTTAGTGTTTGCTCTGTAGCCTATGGTGAGCTCGAGTTTTGCAATATGTATGATCTTAATTATCACGTTATAAAAACGTGCCTTTTGGATCAATAAATTTGGAGTTCAATGATGATCAATAAGGATAGGTCATCTCCCTTCGCTTTCTACAGGTAGGTACAAATTTTTGTGTTCTCAGAGAGAGACGAAAACCTGATGTGGTTCTTTTAGCAAAGATGGAGAAAAGAAAAAGGAGGTGTGAATGGGTAAACTACAGCAGCAGAGAGGGCAATATTGGCTCCCTGGGAAAGCCAAAGTGCCTCACTGCTCAGACAGAAGGGGAACAGGATGTTATTTCTTGCTGCTCATCACTGTGTGACTTTCCCTCATCCTTGTATTGAACTGCAAATTGACTCATCAGAGCTGTAACTCAGCACAAGAAATGCATTGGAATTCACTCTCCTGACTGTTAGGAGACAAGATCAGCGTGGGATATTTCTAGCTGGTCCAGTATTACACTGTGGCACGATTACAGCACGCCAGTAGTATCCCAATGCTGTTATTTTCATGCAGCCACCCTAGAAGTGGTTACAGACAGGAATGGCTTCCCAGAGGTGAGATGCTGAGAAAGGAGCTGCCGTTTCTCCATCTGTCTGCCCCAACCATTGTCCTACATTGCCAAGAAAATTGTATTCTGTTTGCCTTCTGTATGGCAGCAGTCTTCTGTCAAGTGGGCAGTTTTCCTTATCTCTTCCACAACCACTCCTCCCTCATGGGAAGCATCTGCTGATAACAGGGTATTGAATGTCACTGCATGACTGATAAGAACTACAGCATCCCATTGTGAGATGCTCCACCCAGAGGGAGGAGCCAAGCATTCCTACCCGGACATAATCTTGAGATTCTGAAGCACCAGCATGGCTTTCTCCATTGGATTTCCCAGAGGAGCAGCTGCCTCTTCGAGGATCTTCAGAGGAAGACTACACCGTTCTACAGAATCACTGCTCCAAGAGAACCACACCTGACACTCCAGGAAGACTGCAGCCACAATTCCAATTGGACTGCTACCGACAACCTGACCAACAGGGTGTCAGGTTGTGTACTGACTCTGTCAGTGTTGTTTTAGTTTAATGCATTTAGTTTATTTTATAATTTTATTTTCTTGCCTAACAAATAACTGTTATTCCTGCTCCCACATTTTTGCCTGAGAGCCTCCCTTAATTTCAAATTTATAACAATTCGGTGGGAGGGGGTTTACATTTTTCCATTTCAAGGGAGGCTCCCGCCCTCCATAGTTGACACCTGTCTTTCCAAACCAAGACAACCATGTTACTTCAATTCCATCTCAGAATCTCAGGCTGCCGTAGCACCATGCCATGGTTACACTGCTGTAAATGTCATTGCACTGGTTCCTGGCAAGAGTCATTAAAGACAAACATGCATAGAGCTAAGTATTTAACTTTTCTTTGTGCCTCAGAAAAAATTTCCTCTGGTATTTAATCTTTTGAGCCTATTTGTGCTTGCTTACCTTCAAAAGGATCTTAAACCTTTTTATATAAAGTGATAAGGATGAGGAAGTAAGTTTGCAGGAAATAATGAGCTATCTGCAGACTGTGAAATTCCTGTTGAGTGCCAGCTAGTCACCAAGTTGTTCAAAACCTGATTGCCTGGGGAGAGATATTTGCCTTTGCAAAGTTCTTTAGGATGTGAACTGGGCTGAATTAGCTTTGTGAGAGCTACCCACTCTCAGTTCTTAATCATATATGTAAATTGGCCAAACTTATTTTCCTCATAGCTAAGCCAGATCCAAACAGTGGTTCAGAAAGACTTCTGAAACAAAGTTAACCTGTTAATGTTGGTCACTAAACCCTTGTCAAGTGTATGGATTGTTTAGATTGCAGGTTCATGAATAAGAAAACAAGTTTTGTTGTGAATTTGGGCACTAGTGAGCATAGCAGGATATTATTCAGTAATGGAGAAATGGTCAACAGTGCAACACATACAACATGATTTTAAGATGATAGTACTGAGGCCAGTAAAATTATAGTAAATTAAGTTATAGGAGACTAAAACATTTTCCCTAATATATCAGTACTCTGCATGAACATACAACTGAAATAAACCATTCAGATATGGATCTCTTAACCTCTTCTCTAATATACTGAAGTGTTCTGAAAAACACTAGTTGAACAGATATGAAAGGAACCTCACTTTTTTTTTTTGTACATACTCAAATCTTAGCCAAAAGAAGGGGCAGCTGCACTACAAGTTTGCCCATTAATTTAAATTTAAGTTGAAGACTCAGTCCTCTAACTCCGGGTTAGAGTTAACAACTGGTGGCGCTAACAATCATAGAATCATAAAATCCTAAACCAATTTGTGTTGGAAGGAACCTTAAAGATTATCCCTGCCATAGAGGAATGCCATCCACTAGATCAAGTTGCCCAAGGCCCCATCAAGTAGTCTTGAACTCTTCCAGGGATGAAGCACTCCCAACTTTTCTGCTCCATGCCTTTTCCTCTCAGTGAAGAATGTCTTCCTGACTTCTAACCTAAATCTATTCTCTTTTAGTTTAAAGCCATTTACTCTTGTCCTATCTCTAGCTATCTGCCGGTGTGAAACAAAGAATAGTGGTGGGGTTTGTGCAAATGAGGTTTACCCTAGAATATTTCTGGCTTACATGTAGAGGTTTATGGCTTACACCTAGAGGTTGTATTACTGACTTCATTCCCTCTGTTACAGACAGGGAGAGAGCTTTCATTAGGTCACATCTGAATAAAATACTAGCACATTCTGCATGGGTATCTCTCCAGGTATGTGATGCTCTTGTAGTTTAACCTCAGACAGCAGCCCCATGCAGCTGCTTGCTCAGTCTCTTTGCAGAGCGATGGGGGAGAAAATCAGAAAAGTGAGAAAATCCATGGGTCAAGACAGAAACATTTTAACAGGCAAAGCAAAACCGGACACACAAGCAAAGAAAAACAAGGGATTTGTTCACCACTCACCACGGGCAGACAGGTGTTCAGCCATCCCCAGGAAAGCAGAACTCCATCGTGGGTAACAGTGACTGGGAAAGACAAACATCATCGCTCTGAACATCCTCTCTTCCTTCTCCTTCCCTTGGCTCTATGTGCTGAGCACAGCCCCACATGGTCTGGGAAATCCCTGTGGTCAGCTGGGGTCAGCTCTCCTGGCTGTGTCCCGCCATGGGCACCCCCAGCCTCCTCACTGGTGGGGTGGGGTGAGAGGTGGAAAAGGCCTTGACTCTGGGTGTGCTCTGCTCAGCAATGGCTGAAGCATCCCTGTGTTATCAAGGTTTCCAGCACTAACCCAAAACTTTGCCCCATAGTAGATACTATGAAGAAAATTAAATCTATCACAGCCAAAATCAGCACAGATGGTTGCTTATGACATTAATCTTCTCGGAAAAGTTAAGAATTCTCCTGTGGAAGCAAATGAGGTCATCTATCAGATATTGGTTATATCTTAAATATTACCATCACTCTTTTGTAAGCTTTATAAGTAGGATTTGCACAGTAGACTGCAAAGAAACAATTGCTTTAATGAAAATTGCTTATGGATGTTATATAGGCTGAAATGCATGTATCTAGGAAGAGGTTTCAGTTTTCCACAAGAATCATACTAATGGGTATAAAACTTTATAATTAGATACTGTACATGCTGGTAAGGTTTGGTCTAAAACTTCAATGTTTGTCAAATATACCAAAAGGAAAGACTTTAAGATGTTCTGAATAGCAAACTTAGCTAGTGCTACTGTGATAATTTCCCAGTCAGTTATTCAGTAAGAGTACCTCAGAGTAAGTTCATTAAAAACTGATATGGGAATAAATATTTTGAAACCTGCTAGAAATGGCAGCAGAAAATTTTACATGGTAAATCTTTCTTCCATTTTTTGGTCATGACAATATGTCCGAATCCACTTCTTCCCTGAGCGAGAAATAAAGCCACCAGTTGTGTGGGATTTAAAAGGGACTGTGGTCTTTTACTGAAAACTTCCAGCATTCTGGATGCAGAGTAAATTTGATAGGCTGTATTTCAGTATGCATACCTGAATAGTCTGGTTTGCTGCAGAGGTCTAGCTTAGCATCTTTACACCTGCACCTGCTAAACATCAGTTTCTCATTTTTCCTTTGATTAGTATCATATACTCAGTGAGCACAGCATGAAAATAAAAACAAAAAAACAAACAACCAAAAAAAAACAAACAAAAAAGACGACATTACTAAAAATACATTTAAAGTTACATATTTCAGTGTAAAACTAATACTGAAACAGTAAATATGACGCATCAGCCTTGACAGGTCTTTTGCAACTGTATTTCTTGTGCATTGTTTGGGAGAAAAAATTTTGCAATTCCAATATTTTGGCACAGATAATGAAATCATGACTTGATTGAAACATATGGCAGTAAGGAAAAGAATAATAAATAAGTAAGGAAAATAATAATAAATAAATAACAACTAACCTTGAAAAACTTGAATAAATCTTACACACATATTTGCTACTTGCAGCTGTTGTAGTTTGTTTGCCTTGCACAGATACATGTAGAACGTCTGCCTAGAAAAAATTTAATTGGTATTTGGACTGAAAGTCTTTGTGAAAGTTGTTCATGTAGGTAGGTTAGTGGTAGGTAGGTTAATAATAGGAAAATATGCTCAGTTCAGGCAAGATTTGTGTTTTGTGCAATGACACTAGACAAGAGTAAGGAAACTAAGGCAAGCATCCTCTCCTGCTGTGCTGTGTCTGCCAGAGGCACAAGGACTGCTCTCTCTACCATGGGCTGGGTCCAAAGTAGGAAGGGAAAGGACAGGGGATCTGCTGCACAGATAAGAATTTCTTTCTAGAGACATTGGAATTAAGAGCTTTACTATTGAAAATTGCCTTTTTTTCTCTCCAGACTTATTTTTGTTTGTCTGAAAATCTGTGCCATCAATTCTTGTCTACTAGAACCCTTATTTAACCAAGAAAAAAACTCCCTTTATCTTTCAAGCATTAAACAGCCTAGAGAAAACATCTAAGCCATTTCAGGTTGGGGTTTTTTTTCTCTCCATGTAAATGGAAAGTCCCAGATAAAAGAGCTTCTAAATTCTTCAAGGGAATGTAGTTGAAATTATGCCTCTAACCCACTGAAATGACGCTGTGTGAGAGTGACCATGAAAACAGTTTGTGGGTTGCAAGAGAAGGGAAGAGTTAAATTGTTAATGCCAGCCAGGGCAGCTGTTCCCATCCAGCATGGCTACATATACCAGAAGTATGTCTGCAGTATTTCCATTGATAACTTATTGTACCTGGGGGGAAGAAAAATGCCTCCAGGTACTTTGGTCAAAGTGAAGTTCTTCTCTACATTGTGTTTCTGAAGGCCTGTACATTAAAGCTGTAGTTTCCCCTTAAAAGTAGTTTAACATCAAAGAGTTTAATTCATAGTCAAAGAGAAAGCCAAGGTTTTGATCCAATGCTCATTAAAGCCCGCAGGAGTTTCAATAATGTTTTGAGTAGGAAAAGGTTCAGGTTATGAGTCTACCTTCCCAGTGACTTCTTCATTTCAAAACCCTCTTCCTTTTTTTATTCAGCTAGGAGGTTTCTGTGAAGACTGTATTTGAATGCTGTCTTTCTTGTAAGCCTAAAAGAACTCGCTCAGTTAGGTCAAACTACAGTGAAGAGCTTTTCAAATCATGAAACTTGTGGAAAACAAAGAGGAAAAACTAACTAATGGAAACACTAACTTGTGAAAGACAAGGAAGAAAAACTAAAAAAGAAAGACTTTTCTTATTTTCCACTAACTTGTGGAAAGCAAAAAAGAAAAACTAACTAATTTTAAAATGGCTTAATGCCCTGAATCATGTTAAAGGAAAGTAGTGTGTGAATGATTTCTTGATATAAAGGTATATTCTGAAAATCACTGTAACGCCATGCTATGTTTCCTTCCTCTGTAACATACTGATAACAATTCAATTCCTCCAAAATAATTTATTGCTTCATATGGCTGCTGTATTAGGTAGCTTTGCACTTTTATTATTCCAACCACAGCACCCAACTTGGTGTGAGATATAGTAGCTTAGAGCCAAGACTGAATTTTCTTATTTAGACATCAGCAGTACAGTGCTGTGCTGCTCCCATTGCTCTAAGGTTAAAGACTGTTTTGTGAAGGTGGCTTTCCCATGCTCCTTTGTAATCGCTCTTTTCTTGGTTGTTATGGAGATAAAGCTTATCCAGTCCCTTTTCTGCTTACTTTATCATGCTCCAGGCCCAATAGCACAGTAAACAACCTACTAGGCAACCTATTTATCTATGTCAGTGCTGCAAGTTCAGACCTCTATTATCTAAGGTATGAATCTTTTTTCAGGTACATTTCTCTGGCATCAATTCAATTAATTTTTTTTCCAAATTGCATTACCCTGTGTGAGATTTTAGAAAATATCAGGAAAACTGCTTTGCTAAATGAGAAATTTCCCCAAAATAACAGTGTTGGTTGTCAGCCGAGCTTGTGTTTCAGCTATTAAGTGCAACATGACCCAATGCGATGTTTTGCATATAAAGTAGTTTATAATTCATCAGATGCTGGAAATTATTTGCTCATTATTGTCAGTGAATTAAAATGTTTCAAATATTTTCTTCTTGTTGGTTATTTACTTGAAATCTTGTTTGTGAATTTAAAAAAAAAGAAATTAAAGGATGTTACCTTCCTTCTCTGTATTATATATAACTGAATATATAACTCTCTGTATATATAACTGAAAAGTTAGATGTGTTTTTCTGACCAACTAATTACTCAAATTTGCTATATTCAGCTGAAGAATGAACTCTGAGTAGGTAATTATTTTTAAAGGGGGGTTGTTCTGATTACATCAGCCTTGAAAAGAACCTATGGAAGTGCCATGAGCATCTACAGGGATTCTTAATGCTCCTGTGATTCCCAGCTTGTAGAGAAATTCTTGTGTTAGAAATTACGTGTTTCCTGGGTGCTGCCTCAAAGGAGGTGCAGGTGAGAGGTGGACTCTCCTGTGAAGTGGGCTTTCTTACTGAACTTCCTCTCTGAACAGACTGCAGCATCCCACTGAAAGGCTCTTCCATCCTGGGAGAGGCAGCTGGACACTGCCCAGCCTACCCTGGAGGGTATTGGTATGAAATCAGTTTGGGGGGAGTTTGTGATGAAGCCCTAGCTATCTGCAGGGGAGAAATCAGTTCACAAGCACTGCTTTAGAGACAGGTTTCTGCTGAGAACCTGGAATTTATGAATTCCCTGTATTCTCAGTTGCATGGGTAAAACCCCTCCTGCACTGTAATGTCTGATCATTTAACTGCATTCATAAATTGCTGGAGAGTCTTTGTTCAAGAAAAAAATAGCATATCTGGCAGCTGTAGAATTAGATACATAGAATATCTTCATGGCTTTATTCCGCTCTTCAGGGACTACATTAAACATAAAACACCAACCTTCCTCACTTCCTGAAATTCATTAAATATAAAAGAAATTATCCTAGGAAATGCTTTGGGAAAGATCTCTGCTTATAAAAACATAGCATTAGATCATCTCCTTATAACTCTTGGGGAAAAAAACCCCAACCATTTCAGCTCTCTCTTTCGCTCCATTCCTGTAACTTCCATTATGGATTATTCTATTGTGAGACTTAATCCTGTTGATAAAATGACTCCTCTTACAATTGCACTGACTTGGGTATATTGCATTATGCAGTAATTTTATTTTAATCCTTTTCAAATAAAAGACATGCTAGGACAGTTTTGTTAAACCAGCTACCTATTAATGCTTTATTTTTCTTCCAGTCAATATCAGCAGTGAAGATTTTAGAAAACCTTTCCATGACACCTCAACAATGAACATGCTTGTTCATATTGTCTACTGCTTATAGCACAATTTCATTTTTTTTCTCTAGAGAAATTTAATATAATTTGTAGATACTAGTCAGACTGTAAGGACAACTATCTTTATTTTTAGCATCAGTTTTTCAATCTCATTAATGTCAAGGGAGTAACTTGAGACCAATGTCTTGGTGTGAGCTTCAGTTGAGTCAATCAAGGCTGAATGTATTATGTTTAGGTTTTTATTATAGCCTTGTAGATTAGGGCTGGGGATGAGTTTAATATTATATTAAAATTGTATGGGTGATCATAGATGATGTGGTGAATCCTGTCCTGCTTTGTTACTGCCACTTTGTAAGATTGTATTATGGAGGAAGAGGCAGGTGTAAATATACAAACCCATCTGCCTTCTTATACACATGTCTAGGCAATAGAGTGGCATAGGTTATGTGTATCTGTATGTGTAATCGTACATGAACTTTTTTCAATTCCTGAGACAGGGTGGACATAGTACTAACATAATTGCCAGTCCTGGATTTATAGATATCAGTGCCTACTTATGCTCCTCTTATGCTATCCCAAAAAGCACACTTTGGCCTTAGCTGGGTGGAAATGCCTCTGAGAGAAGTGGCAGCTGGTCTTTCCACTTCCATGCAACCCTTGATCCCTCTACAGAGAGTGGCACTGGCAGAGCTGATGCTGGAGCTGTAAGCACCAGTGCTAGTTGTAAAGAGCAAACTCAGTCTGTAATGTCTGTCCTTTCCTCTGAGCAGGGTCTGTGCCTCCACTTCATCCTCTAGGGAGTCAGCAATTCTTAATAAATATTAGCCTGTAATAAGGCATTATCAGTCAGGGTTCATCGCTGACTGGCACTGAACCAGAGAAATAAATGCAAGTTGAAGCTGATTGATAATGACTAATCTCAGCACCATCTGTCAGTGGTACATCTGTCCAAACCCTGTGGTTCTGCATCTTGTCTAGCACCAGTTTGGATGGGGCCGAGCTGCCAACTTTGCTGCATCTTGGCTTAAGAAAAGAACCCTTTAGGAATGAGCTGCTGTACTGCTAAAAGTTTCCTGCTGTTGTGAGGCAAGTGCATACCATATACAACCGTTTCAGCAAGTTCCAGCTTTGTTCTCTATCAAGTCATGTAGAACTATTTCACTGAAATGATTTGCTGTATAATACATCAGTCTCCCTGGCTGCACCGATTAATCTTGGTGGAAGAAACATATTTCCTATGCATTTAATGTTTTTGGAATCTCATGGAGAGAGAATGTATGATAGCAATATATACTGTTTAGTCATCTCACTTGGAGGGGTCTATATTTCTCAGGGGTGATTAAGCAATGAATAAATTAGGTTAGATCAAGTGAATACTAATAGGCATTACCTCATCATCACGTTTGCAGCATAAAGCTGTGTCTTACAGACAATATTGAAAAACTACTTCAGAATTATACAAAATGTTCTACTTTAATTCCTCAAGATAAAAACCCAGGTTACCTTTACACAGCCTAGGAAAGAGAAAAATAACTATGCTTAAAATGCTTCTGACAGCTTTCTCATATGCTAAAGTGTCACAAGCTTAAATCTGAATTGCAAAATCTACCAGAAGAAACAAATGTTGTATTGCCATCTCTTGTCAGAGCTGATTTTTAAAATCCTACTGATAGACTCATCTACTCAAGCTTTTATTCTGTGGAGGAAAGGCATCTTTTAGCCCTCCTGTTTGTAGAACTCAACCATGTTCTTTTCCTACCCTTTTCCAGCAGTGTGGCTGCAGATTGCTAATGGGGCTTTGGTGACCTGCAGACATGCAGGGTGTGGAGCTCCTCTGAGGGCCCCACCAGGCTGCAGGGCCATGCCCCATTTCTGCTCATGCTTGGTGACAACTGTGGTGTGCTCACGGTGACCCACTCAACAGCTGGATGCTGTGCAAAGTCAAAAACAAGAAGAAAGGTGCAGAGGTGCACTCCACAAGCATCCAAGGACATCTTTGTCACTGAGGAAGAAGCATGGAGTCAGCTGTATCATTCTCATGTTTGATGTGAATTTGGTAGTCCTGGTACTTGGGAGAAAAAATACCTGCATGTACACCGTGAAAGCACCATGTGAAAGCAGAAAGAAACTTCCCTGCATTGCTAGATGTTTGCTACCTCCAGTTGCAACAAATGTCATCAACATCCATCTACCTTTAGCTTTAATGTGAGATTTGATTTATCCAGTTTAGGTTGCCCAAAACGGAAAGTTTAATGGGACCCAGCTCTCAGAGAGATAATTTTGAATAGATTTCAGTAATTCAATGTAGTCACTTAAAAACCAAGCCACACGAGAACACTTGTCTTCCTCTGAATGTAAGTCTAGATTAATGAGGGAGAAAGAGCCCTTTTTTTCATAGCTTGATTCTGATAAGTGCAAATATTCCAGGACAGCACAATCACAAGAGACCTATATGGAAGTTTATGGGTATTGTGAGATCTTCCATAATTTAACAAAGCTATCAGTGAGACTGCTGCAGAAAAGGTTATTTTTTTGGAAAAAATATTTTTGCTGTTTCAGCACTCTGTCACTTATCCATGAACTTCTTTTTAAACAGGAAAATGTAGTGTTGCAATTGATCCTCATGCGGATAATTTAAGGCTGAAACATGAAAATAATAAGACATAATAAGGCTGACCTGGGCAAAAATATTCAAGTGAACAATATGATGGTAAATGTTAAAGTGTTCCATCAACTCTAGATTTCCACAAAACTAGCATGCAAATCCTTAAATGCTTCTGAACCATAAAGATCTTCATAGTGATCAAAAGACCTTTTCTTCATTTCTTGTAACTTTTATTCTCAAGGCCTTTTGCAACAGCTCACTTTCTTTCCAAGAAAAGAAATATATGACCCTGCTTTTAGTTCAGTTTAAATATAAATCAGCTCATTCCCATCCTTTCTCATGAACTTAGCTGTCTCCATGTGAACTAGTTTTTTAGACTCTAGTTTAAAGGAATGAGGGTCGATGTGTAATTTGTGTATCTGAGACATCCATATGAGGCTGAAAAACGCAGCACAGAAACAACAGAATGTCTGTGGGGGCAATTTGTGTGGCCAGGCTCTGATAGTAGGGTGGCTACAAGGGTGGCTAAAAGGGTGATCCCACCATGTCCTCAGAGTCAGTGCCAGCCATCTCCATGTCAGACTGGCCAAGGCTGACCCCATCTGTGCTGTGGTAGCGCCTCTGGCATAACACAGTTAAGAAGGGGAAACATTTTCTGCACAATAGCCGGGCCAGCCAGAGAGAGGAGTGAGAATGTGCGAGAGGAGCAGCTGTGCAGGCACCTCGGTCAGTGAAGGATGAAGAGGTGCCCCATGTCTTGGAGAAGAGTTTCCCTTCAGTCCGTGTTGCAGACCCTGGTGAGTCAGGCCGTCCCTCTGCAGCCCATGGAGAGCCCCACACTGCAGCAGGTGATGCCTGAAGGAGGCTGTGAGCCTGTGGGAAGCCCATGCTGGAGGCTCCTGGCAGGACCTCTAGAGAGAGGAGTCCATACTGGAGCAAGTTTGCAGGACTTGTGACCCCATGTTGGATGTGTTCCTGAAGAACCACAGCCCATGGGAATGACCCATCTTGTAGAAGATGTAGAAGTTGTGGAGGGCTGCCTGCTGTGGGAGTGTCCAGGTTTAGAGCAAATTTGGGGAAGAATCCCCCAGAGGAGCTCCGATGGGAAAAGCAGATCCAATCGGCCCCTCCCCCCAACTGGTCCGGGAGGGGAAAAATACCTCCTTGGAGAAAGGGGGAAAAAACCTGTTTATTAAACAATAAAACCAAAACAATGTCAAACAATGAGACCCCTTGCCACTCTAGAAAAGATGACAAGCTGAGAAAACCGCGGGTTGAAGCTCAGCTCACTCAGTCTCTGATCAGTCCCTC
Organism: Ammospiza caudacuta; assembly: GCF_027887145.1. Classification (NCBI taxonomy): domain Eukaryota; kingdom Metazoa; phylum Chordata; class Aves; order Passeriformes; family Passerellidae; genus Ammospiza; species Ammospiza caudacuta. The sequence goes on from NC_080597.1 coordinate 52,108,306, forward strand.
CAGTGCTGGAATTGTCGCAGGCCAGGCCTGGCCTGGTGGGCCACAGCTGCAGCTGCCGGTGCTCTCCTGGATGTTCAGTCCAGAGCAGTTTCAAGAGGTCCAAAGAAAAAGGAAAGAAAAACAGTCCAGGGAACTTCTCTGCCTCAGCTAGCTAAACTAACTAAAAGCAAAAGAAGAGCTCTGTCCCGCCGTCTGTTCATCCACAGACAACACAGTCCAGGAGCAGGAATGTGGAGGATTGAGTGCAGAGTCTGAAAACAAACCGCGCGCTTCTTCTCTCCCCCCCTTCACTCTCCGGAACACTCTTAAAGGTACAAAACTTATTATTATTCAACATAAACAGAATGAGACGATTGGGGATAAAAGCATCATATAGTCAACCCAGGACAGGGAGGGACTCCACCCCACCACCCCAGAGCGGGGAAAGAGCATGAGGAACCCTCCCCACCAGGAGGAAAAAGCAGCAGAGACTACATGTTGTGAGCTGAGCTGTGAACCCACTGGTGAGCCCATCAGCACTGGTGCCAGCACTGGTGCTAGGCTGCAGTAACGTTGGGCAGGCTGTTTTGCTTTTCATTATTATTTAGCAGTGTGGGGAAAAGGAAATAGTTGAACAAAAATTAAAATAAACTGCCTTTTCTGGTTATTTTTTCTCACTCTGTAGCTTGTCCTGCATGGGTCATCCTGGCAAGTAGTTTTAGTGATTGCTTGGAGCAAGTCCTTAAATTATTCCAGCACCAATGAATTTATTTCACTTGAAGACAGACGTGTTCGGGTCTAACTCAGCCGTCCTGAAGCTTCACCTGGTAGACAAAGAACAGAGGAAGATTTGTTATGAGTTGCATTTAAAGCCAGATTTTGTGATTCAGCTTGTTTCAGCTGAAAAACTTAATAATGAATGGAAACAGATCAGATCTTCCTGCTTTGGGTGTGGTTGCAAAGATGCCCACTTCTTTTGTGGGCTTCAGTGTATATGCATTACAGTTACACTAGGATTTCCAAGCTGCAGGAGCATACATCCATACTGCATTTATACACAATTTTGGAAGTCCTAATGAGTCCCCAGGGAGTATCTGCTACTGACTATGACCCTGCTGTGTTAAATGCTCAGATTCAAATAGATGTCTCAGCTCCAAAAATAGTAATTTCTTTCAATGTCAGAGCAGAGGTGATGAGTAGATAAAGACAAAGAGATCTAATCCTGTATTTTACATGCTTTGGTATTCCAAGCACTTGAATCTGTGCCACAGGACAGAAAATAAAAAGCAGCTGAAGAGAAAGGCAGATCTTAATTGAAATATTCTGGATCCCTACCCAAATGTAGAGGGCTGGGGCATTCAACTGTGAGACTCAGAAAAATCAGGAGTGGAGGATGGTCATCTTAAGGAATGCTTTGTAGCTTCTTCTGGCACTATCTGAGGAAAATTCTGATTGATTATTCCCTCAAGACATACATGCTCACCCTTCAGGAGTGTTTCCAGTCAAAGTGCTTGAAAAAAAGATTGCAAGAAAAAGACTTGAGTAGTGCAGAACCAAAATGAATTTTCTGTAATTCTATATTCTGTCCCTACTTTCACCACTTCAAATACATATAATGGCTTTCTTTCTCTGCCATCAGTGAATTTTGATCTACCATAAATTGTTTTATGGGCCAGGCAGGGTGCAGAATGAACTAGCTGTGACCTCCATAGACTACAGACAGCATTTCACTATTCACTGTTTTTAGCTGGAATTCTGCCTCTCCAGATGAGAATGCAGGCAGGTGCACCTGGGGTGATTGCATGCTTGTGTGAATATTAGTATTTTATTTAACCTGGGTTTACTCGAAGAAGATAATATTTTTTAGCCCTACTAACCCATGCATAGGCAAGTGATACAGGTTCTCAAGTGAAACCCTATAGATGGAAGAGATCTTTTATTGATGAATCCAACATCAGTCCTACTTCTGTGTTAACTGTGAAGTACAGGGTCATTAGTGCTTAATATGCCAGTCAGAATGTGGGGAATTTAAAAAGTTTGATAATGTGAGTCAGGAGAACATTGAAAGAACACTGACTGAGATGCTGCCTTTCTTTCTAAGCTCTGGAGCCCAGGCAATAGGTTATCATCTATATTCTGGAAATACCAAGAAACCACGTCTTAAAGAAACTTGTGGAGGATTGAATTTGCATGGGTACTAAATTATTTTAGTCTTAATGTAAAATAAATGCTATGTAAATTAATATTGCAGCTGCAATCCTATTAATAGGGGTAGGAGAAGAAAAGAGCCATATCTGGGTAGGAAGAACCACAGTATCTCTAGTAGCTAACTCCATCTTATTTTTAGTTGTGCAAAGCATTACAGATAATATTTAATATTTAATATTATTTCTAATATTTTCCATATGTATTTAATGCTTCCTTTTCTAAGGGCCCTTCCTCTGAATACTGGCTGGCAATTATTAACATCTGCTTAATTAGTGTTTTAGTGTAAAGTCTCTGAATCCCAATGCTTTCTGAACAGACAGGGAGCTGTAGCTGACATTCCAGCAGAGTGTTAAACTGAGGGGCAGGGAAGGGACAGCTTCAGAGGAGTTTGCTCAACAGCCCCCTCCTACAGCACAGGGGCATGAGGAGGCAGTGAGAGCAGGCTGGGCAACCCAGCCAGGGGCTGACACAGGATGCCACTGTCTGACTGCTGTCAGGTCCTGTGAAGGGAGGGGACAGCTGTTATCCTTTCTCTGTGCTTGCACTGTCAGGAAGCATCTGTCATACCAAGGTGAGGGTCACTCAAAATGCATTGCACTCTCCCCACATTTAATATTCTGCAGGTGCAGTCTACAATTAGGCATGAGATTGATTTGCCAGACAACAGTAGGAAGGAGCAGACAGCACCCCAGATTTTTCTGGCTTCAGACCAGATTGTTTTTATTCCTGTAAGGAATGAACATTAAAACTAATCCCAAATGCTCTAGAATTTAGGGATGTGGGTGTTGAATTTTGAATTGAAATTCTAGCTTTCTTCACTTTAGGGCATTTAGATTCAGCATATTAGAGCAAAAGAGGATGAACTGTCAGTTCTCATCCTTTAAATATTGCACCAAGTTGGTAGGGCATATTTGCAGCACTCACTGAAAACATGTACTTTCCCTTCTTTCAACTGACAAGGTACAGAAAAATGCAACGCATTTAAGAAGAGACCTCATCTTTGACCAAACTAAATGTGTTAAGAAATATTAGGTCTGATTTTGTTTTGGTTTGTTGTTTTTTTCTCCCCTTCATTTCCAGATCACACAGGAACAGTGGAAAATGAGACTCCCAAAAGAGGCTCTGGTGTGCTTACCTGAACCCTCCCTTCACCTGAACGATGGTACATGCTGCTGTATCAGACCCTGGCCCTCCTAAATTAGCAAACCGTGCTCCCATCTCTCAGCAAGCTGATTCCCTGGGGTCAGAACTGGGGAACAGCCCTGCCTCTGCCTTGCACCTGTCATGGAGCAAGAGTAGCTGCAGGCACCAACTCGTGGCATGGCCAGGATGCCTGGGTCTTACCTAGATTGCTGTTGGCTACTGCAGTAAATTGCCTCACTGTAGATGCAAGAGATTCCTGAATGAGCTCAAAATTGCTTGCTTCCTATGATTTCTGAAACCTGTGATAGTCAGAATAGAAGAAATCAAATTCTAGTAAAAGTTATGTGGCATCCAAGGTGAGGGAACACATGTTCCCTGGAACAAATGGCAATGATGAGAATACAGTGAACCTCAAACTATGAAAGGTTTCCTTTCATGGCTATCCAGTATGAGTGCTGAATCAGGAGATAATTTCAAAAGCAGCTCAGCACAATTGTACCACATTAAAATAAAAGTGGCTTGTTCTGAAAATATGTAAAAAATACACAGGTAACAGTAGAGCTTCCATAAAACTATGAGGATACCCTTCACCTCTGGTCAACCTTATGTTCTGAAAAAGATACCCAGTAAAGTTACATTAAGGTTGTAAAGCTTACAGTGAAAAGTTGCAAAATGTCAGAATTAAGCTTTCTGTGTGTCTCTCTGCATTTCCATCTGTACAGCCGTGGGCTGTCCCCTTGTTGTGTATGAATTTTGGCAGTTTGACTGGGGATCATCCACAGTTTTTTCTGCAAGACTGTCTCATTCAGTGCCCTGGCTGAACAGCCCTCAGTGATTGAGTGGCTCCTCAATATTTTTGTTTTACCCTCATATTTCAGTGCATGCCCCACAGACATTTATTTTGTGCTACTCAGACCTTTTCATGTGACAGAATTATAAATGTCCTCAGAGAATTTTTCTGTGATGTTACTCATTGCAAATTTTATTTGTGCAGTATGTTGTGGTGAGGGGTGATATTAGCTAAATTTTTGTATTGAAGAAAGGTAAACAGATTAGGCTTGAAATCAGCCTTTAGCTTAGGCAGCTAATTTGAGGCATCAAAGACTATATATTGGGTAGAGTATTTAGTGCAGGATTTTTGGCAGACTGTCTTAATCACAAGACCACTCTTTTTCTTACAGAAATGCTATTTTCCTCAGCACAAGCCTTTCAACCTCTGTTACAGATGCATTGAGGAACCTTACATCAGAAACTTGAGCCATCCCAGAAAATGGTCCACCTTGTGAAGCTTTTATTCTGAGTGTCTGAGTCCACTGTTTGAGCAATGGAGAAACTGGAGGATGACAGTAGGTTGACATCTTTCACATGATCAGACAATACTAGAAGTAAAATATGAACATCACACAAAAGTCCAACCTTTGAATGGTTTTGGAAGCTGATCTTAAATCTAGCTGATCTTCAGTATCAGTCACTGAGGACAGAGCAGTGAGGGCTGCAGCTTCATAAGCAAAGTGATGCAGAGACCATCATTGCAGAGAGCATTGAGTGATGCCACAGAGCCTCCCCAGTCTCCCTGTTGGGAGCAGCTGGAGGGAAGCAGGTGCCATCAGGTGTTCAGCATAAAGCCTTGGTATGATCAGGAAGAAAACTAATGAAAAGTTGTTGTCCCTTGCTCACGCTCCTACATCTTTCTACATCCTCGTGTTATTTTCTAGTATAATTGTAGATGCCTCATGGCAGCTGTCACATTAGGCCTTCACCAGATAAGGAGATGGGAAACTCTTATGGCTTTAACTGGTTGAAGGGTTATATTTCTCCTAGCAACTTTTAACCTCAAAGCAGAGAGCTTCTTTAGATCCTGTCAGTGTATGTTCCTTAAAAATAAAGATAATGCAAGTTTCTACCAAGTCAACACTTTTATTTAATCTGGGGGGTTTTTTTTGCCTTTACCCTCCCACAAGAACTGGGTTCCTCATCATAATACTTAAAGTCTTGGATCCTTTCCATAGATTTTTTCAGTACAGGTGCTCACTGCCCAAACTTGCTGTCCCCTATGGATTCAGTGTCTCTTCTTCCTTCCCAAGCACCACCCCACAGCACTGCTCTTGCACACTCAGAGCCTGGCTTCTTGATCAGTATTTCTGCTTGATTTTCATCTCCTTCCATGAGCAATGCAAAGCAGGAGGCGAGTGTAACTCAGCATCTCTGCTCGCTGTGTCAATGGTGGTGATTCCTGCAGCAGTCAACAGAGAGCAGAAGACAGTTGATGTGCTTAATTTCATTGCCTGTTCTTAAATAATGAAATAATCTGCTAAAAAATTATGTTTATCTACCAATGTGCTGGCTAAGTTACACAGTTCCTTCTACTTATTTCTGTATCTCTAACATCCAGCTCATCTAAAGTTAGATACCTGTTAAAGACAGGAACAATTGACAAGCTCTTGAAACATACCCTTGTTCCCACCAAGCAATTCACAATCCTCTGCCAACACAGCTAATAAAATTAAGGCTGTGAATAAAGAGATATATCAAAATTCAAGGAGCCAACTGTGCACCTGGACCTCTCTAAATAAAGGCCAGTGTATTTATGACAACCTCATGAAATTTCTAATATTCAGAGCATTCACACTGCAAGAGGACTGTTCTGTTTCTCATGAATCAATCAAAAGGCAGACCAAATTGGCAAACAGAATTATTGAGGTGAGCTAAGATGCTGCCAAATGTTCATCTAAATGAGAGTGTCATTTATAAATTTAAAATGTGGAGCTTTCCTGCAAGCATTACATTCTTTGAATCTGCCCTTACATCTTTTTTGGAATGGTCTCTGCCTTTCAAACAAACAAACAAAGTCCAACCAAAACAAACAAAAAGGAAAATATTTGGGAGAGTGAAAATATAAAGAAAAATAGCTAGTTAGGTAAAGGAGTTTACAATCTAATAACTGTTATGATTTTGAAATGTTTAATTCACAATTTTTCTCTATTAAAAAAGGTTGAAAATATTTAAACTAAAAGACTGCATCAAAAAATATAACAGTTTTGGAGGATCAAGACATTGATCCATTTTGTGCCATATCCATATCTCAGCCCAGGTGTTATTCTGCAGAGGAATGTATTCAAATCACTGGAAGTAACAATTGCAGAGTCATCAGGGATCTTTTCCCCCCAAATCTCCTCACAGTTATTAGATTATTTGTGGAAGTTTTCTTTTTGTGACTGCTTATCTTTCTTAATATCCTGATAAACTCCCAGCTACAATGACAACTAGTGGAAATGTAAATGTCATACATTAAAAATAAACAAGAATCAGGAACTTAAATTTTCCTTTTCCTTTCCTTACTTCCTTTCAACCTTGGCTTTTGATTTTAACTGGATAGTTAAGCTATGTTAGCTCCTTGTGGTTCATTCCATTAATAAAGCCAAAGAAAATAACTTACAGGTAAAACCATGGTGAAAATGTTAAGCTAGAAATGTTCCTTATCACATGTTTTGATTTTTTACATGGTGCAAATCAGATCATCTGAACCCATAGTCCCTATGAAGGAATTTTTTGGAGTAGAATTGTCAATATTAAGAGATAGGAGTTTGTTTTAGAGACTAAAGGTTATTATGCTCTCCCCATCATCAGGTTTCATTTTAGTTTAAATTTTCAGCCAATCAATCTTGGCTTGGTCTTTTGTTTTTTTCCAGTTTAAATATTTCAAGAACATTTTGAGCAAGTGAATTTTCTTTTGATTATTTAATTAAAAACAGTTTTGGACACCTTCTATAACTCTTTTTATTCTGACATCTGCTCTAAAGCTGAATAATAAAAAAGGTCATTCTACTGCTGGCACAGCAGACATTTGGCAAAATCCTTTAAGGAAGAAATCCAGGATTTTAAGACAGCCAATGATGTAGTGGGATAGAAACATACAGCCCGTAACACTGCTCCAGGATGTGTACACAAGGATCTGTTCCTCACTGGACACCAGGATGAAAAATCTGAGAATAAAAAGAAATGCAAATGCAATTGACAACATCCAGGAGGGCAAAACAGCCTGGAGAGGCTAAGCATGAGATCTGCCACGTATCTTCAGTGATACTGCAGAGCATTCCCCAGAGCGACAGATGGTAGGAAATTCTGCAGTCATATCTGGTTAACCTGAACCCATTTATAAAATCAGTATTACATATCCTTTTAAACTGGTTGTCACCTTTCAGTGTTTATCATCTTTGAAAGAGTATGCTCAGATAAATTGAGAAATCAGACTTTATCTGTTTCTTTCCCAGGAAAAGAATATATTTCAAATGTCCATTTAGTCCCACTCCACAGGCATCATGATTTCTTTTTTTCATTACCAGAAGATGTAAATGAGAAAAGGGAAATTTTGGAATATGTATTTAAAATTATTCTAAATTTAATTTTTTTTAAAAGATTTTTTCTTCACTAAGTTTCAATTTTGTATAATTTAAGAGGATAAACCCCAAATATTTTTCAAGGGAGAATAATTTCATAACTGAAATGGCAGGATGAATAACAGATGCTTCCAGCTTATGAATTTTAGGAAGAGTCCTTCTGGCCAGGTGCCTGGCCCTCCTCTGCTCCTTATTTTCTTTTGTTGTGTCTTACTGTCCTAGAAACTCTGTATCAGGAATGCTGAAATCACATATCGTGTCATTTTACCCTTTTTAGTAGATAGTGGCATTGTTTCTTGATGCAGCAGGAGAAAGGCTTCCCAGACTATTTTTCAAGTTAGCTGAGTGTCCCAGATCTGAAGGTGAGGATCTACCCTCCTCACAATAATCCTTAAATCAGCCTGAGATTTTTGGGGATGAGGACTCACTTGTGTGGTTCAGAAAAGACAGCTTTTACCTGTTTTTGATACCTGAACTGCAATGGTTGGAGAGTTTTCCTGTGCCCTGTGAATCATAGCTGTATATGCAGAAAACTGAATCAGCACTGTGACCTTACTCACTAGTCATAAGTACTGCATGGATATAATGATTTATCTCATGTTTGCAGGGCAGACTATTAAAAAAGTAAAATCCAATTGAAATATGATTCACATAACAGAATTTGATTAAGAGAACTCTGATCCCAAGACCTGTGTTTCCCTCAGAGGAGGGTGATCCAGCTGATTACATCAGTTATTTTAGTCCTAGACCTGCAAAAGGCCTCCAGTGTCAGTCATAGCACTGTGAGTGGCAATACCTCAGAATTTCCAAAATGTGCCATGTGGTGGTCTGAGCAGTCCTGGATGGGGTAAGCAGGGGTTTGTGCTTGCTCAAACAGTATTTCTTTGTGTTGAGAAGTCTTAATATGATAATATTCTGAGAGAGCCCTGGAAGCAGAAAGCAACCTGATCTCTCTCTGCCACCACCTGAAAGTCTTGACCTTTATAGCAGCAACACCTGTGTGATGTGAAGGAACCAGCTTGAACAGGAGGGGAAAACAGTTGTGCCTGCAGTGACAGCCTGGACAGCAGAGAAGTTTTCTGGCAAAGTGGCAATGGGCTCCCTCATCCCCATGGTTGATGGATGAGTGCTGGGACTGAGTCATTGCTTTGCCCTCCCCACCCAAACATCCAAGTGTTGTCAGCCTCCCCATGTGCTTGGAGCCATATCTGGGCAGGATGAAGGGAAGGCCACAAACTCTGCAGCTCTGAGGGAGTTTGTGTCACCATCTTGGTAAGAATTGAAGAACTTAATTTAAAAATCAGGTGTCTACATATTATCAGGCATTGACAGAGTCAGACAGCAGCTGAGCAGAGGTTTCAGGGATCTATATTTGGACTGCAGTCCAGAGAGGCAGTTTGGTAGAATATCAGCATGACAAATGTGACAGGCTTGTAAAAATCTTCACCTTCTCTTCAGAAAGATAGTTAACAGGGTTTGTAATTAAGGGGACTGCAGATGTGAGATCCATTCCATGCCTTTGGCCATCTCACTCTCATGTTGGCCCCAGAGGAGAATCCAGGTGCTCTGTGCTTCACCATTTTTTCTTCAGATGCCATCCTTTCCTTGACAATGCCAGAAAAGCTCTTCCCCCTTCCTATTTCCCTCCCTGAGCCAACAGGCACTTTAAATATACAAGTACAGCTGAAACTTTCATTTAGATTCCTGAAGACTGGCACCACAGTTATTATATTCCCAGACTGACAGTTCCTGCTGATTGGTGCCACTCAATTCAGAAAGCAATATCACTTTGATGTATCAACCTGGCAACTGCCTGCAGGAAGCTATTCTAGTCCTTCTCTCTGAATTTCACTCTAAGAAATATACTCCTTTCAACTGGATTTTTAAGGGGAAAAAAGGCAGAACGTTTAAGAGAGGGGATGGGAAGCTCAGTATGCTCCCCATAGCCTTAAACAAGAGCACCTTTTTTTCTTATTGAGGAGGTAGTAACTCTACAGGAGACAAAGACTGCAGGAAGACCCTTTACTCCAGCATTTTACACATTTGAAAGATCCATGTCTTATTCATAGAAAAAGGAAAGGGTCTTTAAAAATTTAGCAGTGACCTATATGTCCTTTATGAAGAATATGACATGTTGGTGTTTCAAGAATATGTTGTTTGATGTTTCAGTTCAGGCTTTGTTGGGGAGCTCAAAGGTCAAGTAGTCGAGATGTTAACAGAGCAAACACAGCTGGTAGAGTTGTGCTCAGTAGCACTGAAGCTGGGAGGATTAGGAGAGAATTCCCTGGGACACTGACAGTTCTCAGATGCAGCCAAGTTAGGGGACAGTCCACTTACCCAGTGTAGGAATTGGTGAAAAGTAAAGACAAAAGGATAATGTGCAACAGTTTATCTCAAAGGGGGAAAATAACACAATAGGAATACAAAATAGCAGTCAAATTTATTTTATATAAACTGTGTAGAAGGAAGGAAATCTGAAGTTGCAGAACCAGAATAGATTTAGATCAAAGTCTCTCTATATTCCTATATATATTACTACTGATGACCTGGTAAAAAACTAATCATGTTCTCTTGCTCCTGCTTCCAAAGTGGAAAATCTCCTATTTTCTTTTGAAAAATGGCATTGAACAACCTTAGTCATGACCAGATCTTCCTGGACTTATTTTTAACATGGTGGTCTCAGGACAGAAATTTTCCCTCTGTCCCATGGTATAAGAAATCGCTGAACCTGAGTTCCCTATGCCTCATAGGCAGAAGGACCTGGCCTGACTGAGTACTCTGACATGCACACAAAGACAGTCTTGAGGATCCATCCCTTAGGTCTTCTGCAGTTCCTTCTCTTATTTCTTTTAATGCTTAAAAGTTTCCCTTCCATTCCTGGGGAAGAATTGCCTGGCTAATACTTATTTCTAATAGTATTTTTCCTGTTCCTAAGTAACTTCTTTTCATAGAAGTGGTTTATTCTCACAATTGTGATGTGAGCCAGAGCCCGTGGTTCAACCTGAAAGCTCTGGGAGCAGACTTAGGTCTGTGCTGTGAAGTGTTTTGCTAAAATTGCTGATAGCAAGAGCCCAAGGAATTTCCAGAAATGCAGGTGTCTGTTTATGATTTCTTTATCTTCTCTGAATGTGATTGCAGTCCCTTTAGCTATTGTGTGTATCATCCTTCCATTTGGAGTTATTTTCTTAAGTGTATCTGGAGGGCAGGGGAAGGCTCTTAGTGAAGCAATATTGCATGCCTCACTAATGCTGTACGAGAATATTCATTCAATGGTTTATGTAAGAAGAGAGCAGATGTTCTTGACATGTCAGAAATGTAAGGACACTTTATCTTGGTTAACTGCTTCTATCAATTCTGCAGAACTGTACACGTCTCCAAAGAAAGAAAGTATTTAGAAGTAGTAGAGAACTTCTGAACTCTCAAAGGTGCTGCTGCTGCTGCAGATGGAGGTCACATCACCTCTGTGCACTTCATTTTTAAAACAATTTTAGATGGAGCAGGTGGCATAACCTAATATATTAAATCCTATTAATTAAATGTCTAGTTAGAAATATCCATTTTTAAAAGATGGCTGAATAGGTACTAGTTACAGTTATTTAAAGGTCAGTTATTCAGCAGCTTTCTCCAGAGATTTGAACTGATTTCCTTGTAATAACAATGCCACAATTTATTTATCTCCTGCTATCACCTTTTGCTAGGATGTAACATTTCACATTTTTTCTCTCTGTGTGACTAGAGAGAAAAGAGCATAGAGCTAGAAGAGCAATTAGGTCTCCTGCTTCAGCACACCTATGAAAGGAGATGCCTTGATGTCAAAGAAGCTTTTTAATCTTACTTTCAAAACTTTTACCTGCATGAAACTATTTCTGAATTACTTAATTGCCAAGAAGTTAGAGTATAAGACAGCTCTCTGCATCTTCACACTCTCATATTTACACCTGTGTAAGTGAGAAAAATAAGGAAAATGCTGCATTGCCATGGACAATTAAAGCAGCTGCATATAATAATAAATAATATTAATATTGAATGTTTGATGTATTGATTTTTGATATTTGTGCTGGAGCTGGAAGAGCATGCAAAACATTTCTCCGCAATTAGCAGGTAAATTGATTACTGAGCTACCATCTAAGCAGAGCACTGGTGAGTCAGTGGCTGGTTAGGCTGCAGGTGACATCGTGCACAGACACTGAGGAGCAGAGCTGGTTCCTTGCCTTCCACTCCCCCTGTGCTGGTTTTGCATTAATTGATCTTTGATGAGGTCACACCCCCCTTTGATGAAGTCACACCCCGCAACCACACAACCACACAACCAAACATCTGGGCCCACACGGGGAAATGCATCTCAACCCCCTCCTTATGAACCACTGAAAGGAATATTGCAATGAAGATACTGCCTCCTTCCTAAGCATCCAGTCAACTAAATTTGCATTTAAAATAATGCTCATTCAGAAGAGCAGAAAAATCCCTCCTACCATAGGACAACATTTTGGATGGCATCAAGAATAATTTCTGTAGTGAGCTGGGGGTCGGCCTCTTTCTCCAGGCGACAACGGATAGAACAAGAGGACACAGTCTCAAGTTGCGTCAAGCTAGATGTAAGTTAGAAGTAAGAAGGAAATACTTCACAGAAAGAGTGGTCAGAAACTGGAATCATTTACCCAGTGAGGTGGTAGAGGCATCATCCCTTGAAGAATTTAAAAAAAGACTGGATGTGGCACTTGCTGCCATGATCTAGCTGAACAGTTAGAACATCGGCTGGACTAGATGATCTTATAGGTCTCTTCCAGTCTTGAAAATTCTGTGATTCTGTAATTTAAAGAATCTTTTGTGCGAGGAAGAGAAATTTTGGGACTATTCTCATAACTGGATTATCTTTCTTACTTAAAAAACAAAAAGTGTTCCTAATGAAAACAAAAGGATGACAAGGGAAAAAGTTTCTGGAAAATGTATCTATTTCTGGAGCTGACTCCCTCTTATGCCCCCTTTGTTGCAGAAATACAGCACCTGGTCAGATGGGCTGCTCATACAGCTCCCAGGTCCTTCTTGTCTGGCTGTTGAAGGCATTTATCTCAACAGGCCAGTCATGGGTCACAGCAAAGTGGTGAGACTTGCAAACTACAGGCTTGTTTTGGCATAAAATGAAGAGGAAAATTTTATTTTTAATGGAAAAAAACTGAAGATGGATATGATCCATTAGGTGTGATAAGGAACCATGTATTTCTCTCTGAAGTACTCATGGAGATTTCACAGGAGACTAAGGTGAGGAGGCTGCCAATCTCTTTCCCTCCAGCTAGTTATTACTGAGATGTCTCCCAAATATGAGTAAGCTTCATGGAGTTCACAGTGGTATTGAAGATGATGAGAAATCCATGAAGGTTTAACTGGAGCTCAGTATCCCACGCACACCTGCCTTTTCCATTAATGACCTTTCCACTCAAAAGGGTTGACATTTCGTTTGATATTTTTAACTAATAAAAATATATATCAATAAAGACTATCCTTTCCTTCAGTTCCCCCTTAGCACATTCAGTGGAAAAAATATCAACATATTGAGCCTAATAGGGAGTTTTCTTTGAGAGTAAAAGGCTATGGCATCCCAAGGAATTCTCAGAAAATGTGAAACACTTCACAATATGAATCAACAATCTGATTTATAGGTGTGCAATATGAGCCATATATGCATCCAAGATGTCATTGCAGATCTCAGTGAAAGAGGAGAACAATGAACACAAGAGAATGTGGAGAGGGATAGCTGCAGAACTAAATCCAAGCCTTTTGTAAGTGGACATTCAGCATTTTGTAAGTGGAAGAACTGATTTCAAAAAAATTATATAATTCTACTGAGAAGGACAAAATGGATATGAGATTTTGACAGACTGGTTTTGTACAACCCAGGATGCAGTCACTTGTGAATTGTCTTCAACGCTGACTCAGAGGAGCTGGTACCACAAGACCTGCTGAATAAATACTCCTCCTGTGTTTCTCCCACAGCAACAAAGAGAGATGACAGGGTTACTAAGAATGTGTCAGACCACTGAATTCTCTGTAAGTACTCTCAGGACAGCCAATTTATAAATTCTCAACATTTTTCTGGCCTACAGTTTTATATCTAGGGTACCTTCATAGATTCCACTCACAGCTATTTGAAAACTTCATTGTTAATGAGAAATATTGTTTTAGTTTTGTATTTTATTGCATTTGTAGAAAGGCTGCACAGTTGGCAAGGTTTTCTCAGTATGCTGTTGTTTTCCTAGAGCTACTTTGCACATTTTCAAATGAAGTATTTCTTCATAATAAGATATGTCAAACTTCATTTTGCAGTGAATCAAAGAGATTGTGCCTGGGGAGAACTTTAGAAACTGAAGCGTGCCTAGAATTAAAACCTGAGGTTAGGCAGTTTGTCCTAAATCTCAGATTAAATGGCAAAGATTCCCAGCAGATGATAAAGGACATGCTCTGTAGAAAATACTCTTGGTTAATTAATAACATTTTATTACTGATTTGCTTTGCTACATTTCAGTGTTCCTACTTGACAAAGTTCTGTTGACACACTGCACACATGCTTATGTTTACTTGAGAATATGAGCACTACCTGAGCCCAAAATCTGGTCTCATTTCTTACACTTAAGAGCCTCAGGACCTGATAGATATACCCTTGAAAGCTTCACACAAGTTCCCCCAGATGCTAGGGGCAGTGGTGTTAGTGCTCAGAAGTGCCAGTCTGCCTCTGAGCCGTAAGAGGCAGCATCCTTCAAAGCTGAGGGACTCAGGGAGGCAGAGAACAGTACATAAATCTAAATATTGCAAAATGCTAAACACTCAATAACTGCTCCACTAAAGTACTTAAAATTAGTGAAATACTTACAACCAGTTCCTTCTTTAAAATGGACCCATGAAAACAAACTTGTCTGGAGTCAAAGGCTTTGTGCTCTGGAAACCTGGGTTTATGCCTCCTCCTGTGTCACAGGATTCAAAGCTGGATTGTTTTCATTAATTCTAGCAAAATTCTGCAAAATGAATTTTTCTGAAGTGGAGTCAGCCATAAATGAATTTTTCTGAAGTGGAGTCAGCTTATCTGTTTATCTCTTTTCAGCAGCATATTGGAAAGAAAAGGAAAGAATACAAGTAACACATCCAGGATGTTATGAACCATTGACCTATATTTGAAAAAAAAAAAACCCCAACAAACAAACACACAAACAGAAAAAAAAAAAAATCAAGTTTATGCAATGGCTTATTTTTCAAGTACTCAGATTAAAAATTAAAATTTAGGAAAAATGACCTACATTTGCCTTATGAAGATTGTCCCCATCAGATGTTCCAAGATTGATACTGATAAATAAAGACATTCAAAATCAACACTCACTTTGAAAAATTTGACTGCCCTAGATATAGAACAATTTCAAATTTTGTTTCTGTGTCTATAGCTGTGTGTACATAAATATGTACATATATTTATATGTTCTGGTTTCATGTTAGTGAAAGAACTTTTGTCAGGAACTTTATGGATGATTTTGAATGCATATTCAACACCAATTTCTTCACAGAAATTATGAAAATATAATCACATTAAGGGAAAAAAATATGCAACATTTTACCATAAATGTAAAAATTGTGATGTCACAGGGAAAGGAAGCCTCATCACTGAAATTTCAGTCTGTTAGAGATGAAAGCCAGATGTCTGTAATAATTTGCTGTTTTAAAGGCCTGAATAAGAAGGAAGCTTCCATCCACTGTATTTTATCACTCAAAACAACTTTAGAACATATTTTCTATTATCATGATTACCCAATCACACTTTCAAAGTGTGTTCCCTTCCCATCTCTTCCTATCTAATACTACTAAAAATGCACTGTATTGAAACATTTGAATCTTTGCTTTTACATCTGTCTTCTGCACTAGAATCCATCAATCTTAGGGTACTTCAAAAATAGCAGACAGAAAAATCTAGTAAGTTGCACCCAAGAAAAGGTGAGCTCCCTACCTCTTTGTTTTGCAGTAAGATAATTCCTTTTTTCATATTGACAGAAAACATTTCTTTGTAGCAAAGATGTCGCTCACCTCAGCTTTTCCTCTGTGTTTCATCCCAGGTCAGTCAGCATTCATTATATTTCTGTGCACAGCACCAGATCGTTTAAAATAAAACAAATTTTGCAATTATTTTGATTATTTTGATGCTGTTACATGGTTTTATAAAATATTTTTTTAATATTGTAAATATTAGGATAATGAAATGTGGTGGGAGGGAGATGGTTTATGCAGAGAAAAAAAATCCATAAAGAAATGTTTTCTTAGAAAAGCACTACTGTATTAAAGTGCCATTGCACTTAACCTTAAACACTAACCTCGTAGTGCAATAAAAATTATCAAATGCCATAGCAAAATGTACCTGACCAAATATGTTAAAATATTTCAAATACAAAGGAGGTCTGTAATCTGTTTGTTTTGTTAAACTTGGAGCACAGAATAAAAAAATATCCACTTCTGCATTCTCCTGCTTGCTTTTTTCATTTCTTTACAAAGGGAGCATCAGTGCATATGAACAGAACAGTTCCACTCAGTAGGGCACATAGC
This sequence comes from Ammospiza caudacuta, assembly GCF_027887145.1. Lineage (NCBI taxonomy): Eukaryota > Metazoa > Chordata > Aves > Passeriformes > Passerellidae > Ammospiza > Ammospiza caudacuta. The sequence continues at coordinate 52,124,607 of NC_080597.1, forward strand.
TCAGAGCATTCTGTCCCATTTTCAGTGACCTGGAAAGCACCAAGGCTGTTGTGCTGGAAAAGTGGGGAAAAAATGAAAAAAGAAATTTAAAAAAAAGATAATAAGGGAAAAAAAGAGAGAGAGAAAAAAACCCAACTTACCAGTCTAGCCACATACAAATAGTACTTTCATCATCAACATAAATTTGAAACCTATCAGTTTCCTTGGAGAAAGTGATTATCAAGGAAAGGGAAGCATGGTGCTCCGTCTCACCATGGTGTCATTTGGGAAATGTTGAGAAACAACAATGACAATGAATTTGAAAAGCAACATCTGTGTTACTGTCATAACAAAATAGTAATAAATAAAAGACAAAAAAGCCAGACACTGGAGAAAAGCTTCTCATAGGAGAACCCTTATCACGTAGGACACCACTGACTGAAGCACTGTTTTACTTCATGTTATTTTTCTTGAGGTGTCTTACACAACATAATGAGACATTATTCTGATTATATAAAATCAATTGGAATAAATTCCAGAATTATCAGGCAGTGATGATAATTCCACACATCCACATTGAAATATAGACAATAGGGCTTTATTCCACTGCTGTATACTTAACCTTTTCCATAGTCACCCTGTCACTAAAGGCTACATGTTGCTTCTTCCTCTTTTATCCTGTAGAATGACCATGTCACTCACGTGGCAAGAATTCGGTCCTCAGGGCAAGATGCAGGAATGAAGGGGCATCAGTTGGGGACATTCATGGGATAAACAAAGAGAATTTGAGCAGCAGCAAAGTTGGGTAAGGTAGACAACAACCCAGGGAAAGATCACTGATCAGGCATTGCATGGATGTGATAAAAGCTTTGCTGACACCAGTAGTATTTCCCATAGAGTTTTCTGAGGCACAGAAGGTCACAGACACAATTTAATGGAGCTCTCACAGTGGCTAGGGGACCAGTGAATGCCTCCTGAGGAACTAGAAGCTGTGCAAAAGTGATTAACTGAATAGAAGAGGAAGAGATTTTTCTATACTAAAAGGTCCCTCTGACTAAGGGTCATGATGATTATTTCTTACTGTCTGGTTTTAATGAGTTGGTGGCCAACGGAAAATTCTCAAGTGCTGACAGCACTTGACTCATGTTGTTCTGTAGTGGAACATGTGCAAATGAAGAGGTAAATTTCCAAAAAGGTGAGACTTACATTTTTGGTCAAACTTTGCAAAATTTACATCTGCAATTCAATTACCTATAGAAATTTGAATACTGCTACTTCTAACTTCCAGGTGGCTAAAAGGTTAAATCATTTACATGGAAAAAGAGGTGAAAACTGAGCACATATTCCAAAACATATATCACATTTTTCCTTGTAAAATGGGAAAGGAGGTCTTGGTCTGTCTAAAACCATCGAGTGGTGACTGACACCTTCACTGGAAGCTATTATTGATATAAATCCAGATATTTGTAGGAATACTTTTCAATTTTGTTTCATATTACAGTCAATGCTTAGGAATTATGGTGCATCATGGTTGACACTGGGTTTCTGTACCTTCCATCTCAGGTCTACTCATACATAGCTGAGAACTGGCCACTCTTGCTAAAATTATTGAGGTCAGAAGTAAGTGGAAAAAGAACAAAGAACAGTATGGTAGAAGCATCAGAAGAAATCAGTACAATGCAATAGAGTTTAGAAGGAATACGGTATTTTCTTAAATGTAAACTTCCAATTGATCATGCTTTTCATTAAGACTGATGAAATATATATATATATATCTATATACCTTTCTTAAAAAAAAAAAAAAGTCAGTTTGGTTGACAGACAAGAAATACTATGTTCACTGAAGTGTGCTGTACCTGGCCACTACTATCTCTCATTTGCTGTTAGGCTGGTTTTTGGACCAAACAGTGACAGAGAAACCCTTTGACCTGCTGCTCTTACAGAGAGCAATGGCTCTTGTTTTAGCTACCTGCAGCTACTTTTTAGCTATACTGAGAATCACACAGGGTATTCTCTGGCACAAGTGAGCACCCTGATGATGCCTCAGGGCTGTTACAGAAAGTTGTGTGAAGAATTTTCTGAGCTTGAAAATGAATTTTGAGGAGAGACTTTCTGCACATGTTTATAAGGACTAGGGATGCTTTCAGAGGGATCCTTCATGCAAGCTGTCCAGACTGAGTTGGCAGAGGGAGAGACAAATGAGGGTGGTTGTAAAGATGAATGTCCTTTGGAGAATGTTTTCCTGTCACGCCAACTGTGCAACTCCTAACATAGTCCAGCGTTGCTTCATGAGCAAGGCAGAATAAGTTGTGGAGCAGTTCATCCTCAAGGATCCTGCCAATGATGATCTAGAAAACCACAGAATACTGTGAAATTTGCTGTGAATGAGTAAATAGGTCTTTAAAATGTACGTGTTATTAACACTGTGAACAGTCAGAAAAGACAGTGCTGTGAATAAATATCTGAATTCATCTAAACATCTCATGGCACTTCAGTAAGTTCATTACTGTTCAAATTGTTCTGAACTATATCTTATAGTCATCTCAATAGGTGTGTAAATTTTAACTCAGAAGAATTTATCTTGAAAAGGGCACCACAAATTTCGACCATCTCTGTGTCCTTTTCTTCTTCCATGCTTTCCTTTCCTTATTTTTCTTCTTTTATTCCCTTTTTTTCAACTTTTATTCTTTCTTCAGTTGTTCTCATCTTTCTTTCTCCCTGTCTGTTTTTTACAAGATGTTGAAACAAAATATGTGCTAATGAGTACTCCCCAGTACATTTAAAATTTACTGAAGGAGGAGCAGAAAAAGAGTGGGCTGAGGAGAAGAAAGAGCGTATCTCAGTTTTGCTTCCAGGATGAGCTCATTTCAATAATCAGCTGCAGTAGTCATGTGTCATTTGTTGTGGAGAGAAGGAAAAAAGTGAGAAATGCAGACAGATTTTATTTTTTCATAAAGTAATGTTGAAATTCTACAGAACCTCTCAGACTTCCAGCAGAGCTTCTTGGTCACTGTGATATTTTCCAAAGCACAGTCATTGTCTGTACCTGAAGATTCATTTCTAAATTAAGATAGAGAGCAGAGGCACGTTTCTTTTCATGAATGAAGCTGGGAGCAGAGCAATAGCAGCCATATTCACTAAATGCGGCTCTGCTGTTTTGACTCCCCCAAAATTCACAAGACAACGCAAATAAGTCAGTCCCTTGTATCTGGGGACAAAGCTCCGTAAGGATGAGGCTCTGCTGCAGCCAGTGCTGGAAGAGGAAGGAGCTGAGGAGAGAAGCCTGGTGTACAGCGGCTTCCTGAAGTGCTTGTGCATGCCATGGGGCTCACTGATGTTGTGCCAGCAGAGCAGGATTTTTGGGTGACACAGCAGGAGCTGCCCTTGGAGGCCATGGCAGAGGAGGCAGAGGCACTGCAGGCCTTGTGCAGGAAGGCTCCTGCTCTGGTGGACAAGGGAGGACAACTGCTCTCTTACCATGGAAGGGAGACAGGAACAGGGATGCTGTGAAAACTGTGGCTACCCTTGTTTATTCTTCAGTCCTCATCTCCTAAATGAGATAATGCCTCTCTGGAGCTTCTGAGGAGGAAGTTGTTACTCATTAATATCTGCTCAGACACTAGAATAGCGGAGGCCATATAGCTAAATATAGCTCCAACTCCTAATGTGAGGATGTCTTCATGTGAATGAGGGAGGATGTTGAACTTCACCCCTTCCTCTCCGTTGTAGTTTCCCTTCTGCATGAAAATTTCCCTTGAGAGTCCTTTCATCCTTCTTTTTTTCTCGTGGTGTAAAATGACCTTCTATTTCTCTGAGCGCCAAGATGCCAGCTGCTTCCCAGAGAAAGCGGCAGCCCTTTTCTAAAAGCTCAAATCAAGCTATTATTGACAAGGAGTGTTCCTTCTTCTGTGGATTACTGGTTGAAATGTTTTGGTGACTTCTCAACTGAAAGGAAAACTGAATATAAGTGTCAAAATAAGACTCACCAGATCCCAGTCCTTATTTTCTCAGCCTCCTGGGAACCTTGCTGGCAGGCTACAGAGGCTCCAAGGCAGAGCCCAGGCATGTGGGACAGCCCTGTTGCACTGACAGCAGTCACTGGCTGCCAGATGAAGATCCAGATTTGGCAAGATGTGGAGATTCCGGATACATTTAACTGACATTCATCCTGAGTCAGCCCTGTCCCTGATCACAGGTGGATATCTTTGCTCTGTAGCACCTGTGGAGCAGGATTCCCAGCACTCTGGCATGAATTTGACAAGTTTTGGATAGGAACCTTCTTGATGGTCCAAGTTCCTTCAAATTACTGCCTGTATTTTGGCTGTAGCTTGCTGAAGTAGAATCCTCTCCACAAAATATTTTGGTCTTAACAAGAGCCTTAGCCTAAGAAGTGTGTCACTGAAACTGAGCTACAGAATTCTGCTGTCTGAGCAGGATGGGATTCTTGGTAGCTCCCCATTTTCCTCCTATGAAGAACCAGAGAGAGGGTGTGCCACAGTGTGGGAAGGGATTTAACTTCCTCTCACTCTTCCACAGTAGGATAATTTCCAGTCTTGCACATATAAGGATCTGGATCTGCTTTTAAGGTTACATATTTAGATTAATAATCACTATATAATACATGACCTCTGAGTAATTTTTTGTTGTTGTTGTTACAGTTTTCTTGAACTTGTGACCTGGTTCACAAAGATTGAATCATAAAGCACAGATCCTTAGACAGGTGCTGCGCAGGACACAAATCTCAACACAGTGACTGTTATTTAACCATAATTTTAATATTTCTGTTTTCACAGCTTCTAACAGCATGTTTTCTACTTGGAGTCTGTTTCCTACCCTGAGAGATCAAATGAATAATTGCCAAAAGTGTAGTTTTGTGAAGAGTTCCTTTTTCAAAGCTGTTGCTACTTGTTTTGCAGAGGAACAGAGGGAAACAACAGGGTCAATCCAACGTTGTCTTGAATTTTGTACTGAGAACCAGTAATATGCATTGAAGTACTTTTCTTCAGAAAGCTGTGTTCTATTGCTTTTTGGGGTTGAGTTATATGGTTTTTGCATTTATTTGTTAATAATTGACTCTGTCTATGAATAATTCTAGAGGTTGTTAAGAGTATTTCCATCAGGGTACAGCAGGTTATTGAGAGTGTAGCAAATACTTGAATCACTGAAATGAGTACAGTAACATCATTGATACATTCCATATAGACCTGAAAATACCTTTCATAATAACTTCTCTCTCTTTCACTTTCTGTAAGAAAAACTGACCAAGTTTTCTTGCTTCTGCGCTGTCTGGGAGAATGATTACATCATTTTTGCTAATGTAGTCATTTTTTTAGAATAAGCTTTGACAAGTAGGTGGTATAAGGAAAATATGAAAAATATTGCCTCAGCCACAGCTTTGATATTTTTTCATGCAATACTTTGAGATGCTTTCAGAGAATTTTAGTTATCTACCCTACTTCATGAACAGCTAAAGGATCTCAAAAGTAGCCTCTTCTTATTTAAGAAGTTGGTCAAGATTTCTATATTATTACCTAAAGGAATTGGCAAATCAGTAATTTTCTCCTATCTTCTCTACTACACTGCAAAATAGATAAATTGAGAAATCTTGGACACTTACCATGTTTTAACACAAATCCATGTGCATATCACTGTAGTTAAGTCTTTTCAGGGAAGAATGAATGAAACTTCTAAGCAAACTGAAATTGAAAACACTTGGACAATTGATGCTTTCTGATTATCCTAACATCAAAAAAAAGACCCACTTTGATTTTTCTCGGCATCTGTTAATGAATTGGAGCTCTATACCTTCCATGGAAACAATTCTTCCATCCAGTCAGATATGCCCTAACTCCTAACATCCATAAAGTTGGTCAATACTTCCAGCAAAATATCCAGCTTCTTGACTAACTCCTAATGTTTCTTTCTTCCTTTTTTTTTTTTTTTTTCACTAGGTCTTTTATAATCTTGACTAGATTCTTCTCCCAGCTTATTTCCTGAAGACTTTTTTGCATTCAGGAAAAAGAGCCGTTTCAGTAGCTGAGAATAGGAAATATATTTGACTGTCAGAAGCACATAGCTGGCAGCTGAGTGAAGCATATGTCACCTTCTCTTTTGACTGATTCACAGTAGATTTTGAAGAGCACTACAAGTGCTGGGTCTCTGAGACCATGGAAAGAAGGAACAGTTCCACATCACCTTCTTTTCTATTTCTCCATTGGCTTCCCTGTCTTTATTGAGTTGAACACCAGCATCCTGTCTCCACTATTAGTATTCACTGAGCTCATGTCCTCTCTTAAGCTCTCCCTGTGAATTCACTTTCAAACTGATTACTAAGACTAAATGAATCTTAAACATTTAAACCAGGAAATACTGCTGATCATGCTGCCTCCTGAGATACAACAAATATCATAAAGAGCTCTATTAACTAACTTAGAAGAACCTTTCCCAAAATTTTTTCGCCAATATACCTGCAGTAAACTTAGAGGTTTGTTCAGCAGAAATATTCTCATTCCTTCTCAGCCTGTTTGGAACTTCTTTTATAGAGAGCCTAACATAGTGGGGTCATGGTCACTGGGCTGTCTAAAGGTAGGCACATGACAGTCAGTTCAGTCACCTAAATAATCTAGAGACATCTGTAATGCTAAGTACTAAGATGTAGGCATAAGATATCAGAGATAAAGATCCCACAGATCTCTGTGGGATCTGTTTCTGCATTTAAATATTTTCCTGGTAAAAAATTGTGCACTTCATGAAAAATTAAAAAAATTTCCTACCCTGCAGCCTTGTGGATGGTGTCTCTCTTCCTTTCACTGTGTGTACCTTGAATAGATTTTAGCTTGTCCTCTCTGCACTGTCACATTAAGCAAAATTTTTTTTAAGACATCCTTAAATCTTTTCCTGTCTGAATGGGTCTCTCAACCTCTCCCTATACATTGTAAGTTTTGGTCCCCTATGATCTTGGAAGTCTCCTCTGGCCATGCTCCAATGCGTCCATGTCTTTGTTGCTGTGACAGAAATTATGTGTACTCCAGATGTGGTCTTACAAGTGCCAGAGAGAGAGAGGGGTAAAAGCACTTAGCCTAACCCTGATGGTTACACTCAGTTGAGACGCCCCACTGGCTCATGTTCAATTTGCTGTTGACTGAGTCCCCCCAAGTTGATATGTTTTGTGTATTTGGTGGTTGTTGGGGGGGAGGTTTGTTTGTTTGGGGTTTTTGTTTTGTTTAGTTTTGTTTTTCTTCCGGCAAAGCTGCTTTGAAGACAGTCATCCCCCAATCTGTGCTGCTGGGGTAATGTTATCCTTGGTGTTGTACTTTGTACTTGCTGCAAAATTCCACATTTTACTGATGTTAATTGCTTTTTACTACACTGAAAGTGAATTTCTTAATGTGAGGAGAGTGCGGAAATGCAATGTCTGTAGCAGCAGATAGATACATAGATACATAGATAGATAGACACCAAAATTATATTGTGCAAGATTTGTAAAATACTAGCTGATTATCTCAGAAAACCAATAATTGCATTTCCTGTCCTGTAAACTAATGAATGGGGTTACCCTAAAATAAATGTTTTCATTAGCTAACCAACAGGAAGAAATGCTTTCAGGGTGGCTTATGGAATACGCTTGGCTCATTCTTTCAACCTCCGTCCCCCTACTTGTAAGTTTTTAGTCACAAAGCAAAGTGGCCAGGAAAGAAAACGTAACAATAAAAAACACCTAATAAAAAAGCACAGACAGATAGAAAGAAGAAAGCTCAGAAACTGCAGCACTTCAGTGCAGGCATTCATACACAAAATTTGGTACAAAGTAGGTAAGACATGCTGCCAAATGTCATTATACGCAATTTCACATATCCTACTCTGGTCGCTGTGGTTTTGAGGCATTTGATCACAACCAAGAGTTCTCTTATTTTCAGTTGGAGAACGCCATAGTGCCTTTGGATGCAAACTGGTGGATCTGTCTTAGAAAGGAGTTGGTGAACACAACCAACTTGTATGACATGCCTCCACTTGATATACTGCTCATAATAAGGAATAAAAAAACTCTCCCAGGTGCTATTACAAAGGCATGATCCACAGTTTCATAGAATCATGGAATGGTTTGGGGTGGAACAGACCTTGAAATCACCAGTTCCAAGCAGCCTACCATGAACTGTGGTACTTACCACTACACCAGATTGCTCAAGTCAAGGTGTTTTGCTCCCTAACCCTAAGAGACCAACATGCATGAATGAAAAGTGACAAATCAGCATTTGAAAATCCTAGGCAGAGATATCTGTGCACTGAAAACACTTAATAAATATAGAAATAAAAACTTTCACTTTTTCATCATCTGTTTCCCTAATATTATTTATTAGGAACTTATTCTCAAGGAGTTATGGTAGTTCTTTCTTTGTTGCTTGTCCTGGATTTTAGCCAAAATCAAAACTTATGAGCAGGATAGGCTCTGAAATGAAGACTTGTGAGTCATTCCTTGTACAATAGAAATTTAGGCTGAAAAGGCTTATACAAAACATTTACATAATGCTTTTCTTAGGAAAAAATATCAGAATACACAAGAGAGTCCTTTTAAAAGATTCTAGACACAAAAGCAGATGTTGATGTCAGTGTAGGTTGCATTCAGTAGAACCCATTTTCTTTGTTGAAGCATCACGCAATGCCACTCAAAATTCTCTGGTATTTTTATTCCTCAAGTAATTAATGTTGTAGATCAGGCTCCTCTCACCAATGTAACCTCATTTATGCCTTATTCCCAAATACTGAACTAAGTACAAGCTCCATAAAAGTGTATTTCTTAAAGTCCATGATTTAGCTTTAACTTCATAGGCATGAGTAAAAGTTCTGGTTGAAAGCAGAGGAATAGTACCAACTTTAAAAAATATGTTGACAATTTTTTGTTTTAATTGAGACAAAGTATTCTGAAGTCCAGGTGGCACAAATCGAAAGGCACATTCCGAGGAAAATTTACCTGATTTAGAAACTAGCAGAGAAATTGACAGAAACACTTCAACAGAGGGTTTAAACTTTTATCTAGTTTGGAAGTGATGACGACAAAGAAAGAGGTTAAGGGAAGGAAGAAGAAGGAAAGAGGGGCCAGGAGACCTGGTAGTTAGTCTTAAGTGGTCTGAATTTTAAGGCACTTAGAACTTTTAAAGCAGTTACTGCTGCTTTAAAAATAAAAGCCTTCTTTCCAGTGCTGTCACTTGAGTTAGAGCATATTTACCCAGCCAGAGTATTCCTCTGATGAGGAAAATTCAAAACTATTTCAACTGCTCAAGTGCCAGAATAAGGTAAGAGTAATGTAAGAAACACAGAACTATGTTGCTTCAGACCTGGTACTTTCAGAAAACTTTCTTTTAATTTGATTTCAAACTGCACTTAGAATCTGAGACACCTGGAACAGAAGCCATCTGAGAGCCACTTATAATTTCCTGATCCTGTGGACTATATTAAGCTGATCCAGCAAGTCACAAATTACTGCATCTTTTGTCCCAACTACTAGCAACAGCAGGAGAAATCGATAAATCCTTGTTCAGGTTGAAAAATTATGTAGAGACTTTGCTTAAAATTATGTTCTTTCAGCAGAAAAGAGCTTCATCTGGCACAGAAAATAGGAGTACAACCACAGTGAAAGGACTCTACCACTTCAGAATCCTAAATTCACAATAAAGAAATGCCAACTGTGTTGTTATGTGTCTTTTTTTTGAGCATCCTCTACAAAATCATACAGCCTTTCCAAACACATGAGCATACTTGCCATGCCACCTAGCAGAAAACGTGCTGTACTCACAGACAACTTAGAGATATTTACTCAGAGACCTAAATGTGCCAAGAGATTGAGCACAAAGGCTTTCTAAGCCAGGTTGAAGACGTGTGTGTCTAAAGCCATCATTTTCTTAGTCATGCATGATGTCTGTGCAGCTCTGAAACCCATAATTCTGCAGATCTTGGAAAAAACACACAGGCTACTGTCACTACTTTTCTTAAAAATAAATTTTAAAAAAATGTGCAGAAACAAAGAATTTGGGAAAACAGACAGAGGAAGAGATAATGTTATCTTCCATCATTTAAAACTCAATCTACAGAAAGGTGAGATATTTTTTATTATGATTTTAGGCTACATAATAATAAACATAATAGCTACTTAGAAGACATAGAATGAAATCAGTGAATTCAGTGGTTGATTTGGTAATTATCTGGTCATAATTTGCTCATGTCTGTATTACAATTTTTTCCCGCAGTATAAAAGACCATGCTCCTGATTCACAGAATTTTTTAGATTGGAGGGCACCTTTTGAGACCCTACTCTTGGTCTAGAGCAGAATCTGCTTATCTAGACCCTGGGACCTGAGTGCACAGAACTCTGCTGCAGGCCATTACTTACCTGGTAGTGATACTCAGCAAAATTACAGAATCTGTCCAAAATAGACCTGGGGAAAAAAAGCAATAAACTTAATGAAGCTGGTATTTCCATAAGAATCTTGAAATATTGATGGCCTTCTGCTTATAAATGTTTCAGTTAATCTTCACACCTGCATTTCACTGAAGCTTTGTTCTGATGACTGGTCTTTCATAATGGATTCTAATTGGGTTCATGGTGATTACAGATTTTCCATGACGACCTTTCAATCTATGTACTCAAAAATAAAAATGTATTTTTCTCATCTAACTTAAGATGGACTTAAATTTCAACAAGGAAAACTGCAGACATTTTATCCATTGTCAACAACAGAGGTTTTCATTTTAAAATTCATGTTGACTCCCAGAGTGTCTTTGGTTAGTAAAATTAAAAACTGGGAATTATGTAATAACTCCTATCTAATTTTATCCATATCACTTATTAAGAGCAGTTCCCTAATAACTACTCTAACCCCTAAGCACTTTTTCCTGGTTTATGAATAAGAAAAATTGATCTTAGCTAAAGGACTGAAACAAAATGGCACCGGTGTTTTGCAATAACAGACGGACCAGTCACTTCAGTGAGAGCCAGCTTCCCTGGCATGATGTAAAAGGTGAGTTAATACAGTCCTTTCTATACAGTTGGACAAGTCATCATACCATTAGCACCTCCAAAGCAATCAGGAAATTCACATCAGCCAATGTGGATTTGCCAATAACAGATCACAACCCACTAATCTAATTTCCTTCCACAGCAGGATGAAAGGTTTTGTGGACAGAAAAACATTCTATCTCATGAAATTATCATAAACTATCAGTCTAACAGATAATAGAACATAAAAACACCCAAAGATTGCAATCATCAATAGTTCACTGCTAAGATAGAAGGATGTATGAGAAAGAATTTTTCATTAGTCAATTCTATAGTTCTATTACATATTTTTGTTAAATAATTGAACGACAGAGCAGTGAGTTTACTCATTAAGTTTGCTGCTGATATCATACTGGGAAGGACAGCCAGTATGTTGGAGAATTAAAACAACATTCAAAATAGGCCTGTTAACTTTGAAGAATAGGATAAATAAAAAGATGAAATTCTGAGCAGACCCATAGGAAGTGCCACAGTTGAGAAGGAATATTCAAATGCATGTATACATTTAAAAAATAAATGTCTGGGGACCACAAGGCTGCAATGTCAAGCTACTGTGAAATGGTGACCAAAAAGAATAGATTTAGAAAGGGGGTATGAGCTTCAAGATAAGGCCATCAGATATACATAATCATCTCACTGCTCATCAGTCCAATGAATATTGAAAATATATCTCACTGAAGTATTGCCTTGGTTTTGGCCAGGACAGAGCTAATTTTTTCACAGTACTCATAAGGGGGTGAAGCCTGGAGGGAGCTCTGTGGGCATGTCTAGGTTGTTAATTAATACCATCTATATCATCATGGGGACTCTTGCTTCTGGGAAGGAGCGGTGTGCCTTGGGGTTGTGGGCCAAGTGTGGTAGCAGGAGGGTCTGTCTGCCATTGTTTGTCATTGTCCCACTCTTGGTAAGCTTTTTTGCATGTAAATTACCCTCTGTTTGTACATTTTTGTTATTTGTGTTGTTGTTGCTATTACTTGTTGCTCATCTCATTGCTGTTTCCAGTAAAGTGTTCTTACCTCAATCCATGGCCTCTACCTTTTGTATCTCCCACCATATGGGGCAGGGGTGCATCCTGTATTTTGGGTTTTCTTAGGGGGAATACTATCCTAGGGGATACCATTATCCCCCAGTATAATGTGGACCAACTGCTTGGCCTAGAGGAAAAGAATGAAAGTTTTCAGAGGACAAATAAATATTCTCCAAGGAAAGAGTTAGAGAGAAGTGCAGTTGGTTAGTCTGGAGAAGAGAAGGTGGAGGAATGTGTGTCATCATTCCTGGCATCTGTTCTGTGCTTTCTGCTGCAGGGAGAACCCAAACAACCAACTCTGCAAGTTCACGGCAAGCAGGACAAACTGTGGGCTTCAACTGAAGATGGGGAGTTTAGTGAGTTTTAGTGCCAATTCAGGAAACCCCCAATAACTGCATGGAAAACAAGCAATTTCCAGTAGTTTCTGGAAAGAATAATGTAGAAAATTATCTTTTCATATCCTTTATACATGTAAATGTAAGAAATACAATAATTAAAATGCATAAGGAAAAAATACTATGCCTAGCAATATTATTTTATTTATCATAAAGAAGAACAAGGAAAATAAGGGGTCACAGATGTTATTAGGCTAAGACCTTTTATTAATTAATACCCAACATTTTTGTCTGTGTTTACATTTTTCACATCCTTAATTACCTACAGTGTTTAACTAATGTAAACATTTCTATTCAGAATATATTTTAGTACTAATTAAATTATTATGGTGGAAGAAATTGAACAGCACCAAATGAGCATCTTCAGTGCTCACTTAAGATTTCAAATGCACTTTCCCTAGCTGCTGTGATTGATCTGAAAGAAAAATGGAGACATCTCAAGCTAGGATACAATAGATTTCTTCAAAATACAAGAATTCTTGCACTGTTTTCTAGACTGTCCATTTAGTTTCTTCAAAATAAAGGAATTCTTGCACTGTTTTGTAGACTGTCCATTTAGTTTTAAAATATAGCTGCTTCATAGTTTATTACTTTCAGTATTTCTTACATACATCAAGGCAGCTTGGGTTTTTTTTTTTCCTCATGTTTTGACCAGTTCTTTGCAAGCAGATGGAAGCATTTTCTGCTAGCTGGTTTTTGAAAATCTGAATTGTAGCTACTGCTTTGTATATTATTATTATTACTTGTCAGATGATCTGACCAAGATAGAATAAATACTGAAACATCTACTATAACAATAAAAAAGAAGAAAGCAAAACATGTCTCCTATACAGAGGGCTTACTGTTCTTCTACCAAGACTTTAACTATTACCTGTTTCCTTCAAATTTTTAATCAGGAGCCTTGAAAGCTAACTGACTGCAGACCAAAGATGACTAAACCACAAGGTGTATTAGATATGAATTTATTAAAAAATCCTTGAAATGTCTCCAAGACTGAAGTCTTTGAAACCAGGCTAGGTCTTCTCTCTCTGTTCCAGCATATAGCTCGAGCTGTACTGAACATGATCCATACAAGCTGTGCTCTACCTACAGTTAGCTGCTATTTTGAATATTAGCAAAATAAAGCATAATAATATCAACCACCACCAGCAGCAGCAAATAAACCCACAGCAGGATGCTGCATATGTTTCAGGGAATATAGAAAGTTTCAGTTATAGGCCAAATGAGTAACATTGTGCTGTGCTAGCCAGGCAGAAATTAGCTCCCCATTTTTCATCTCCATCTTCACAACCTACAGAAAACCATCTAATACACTAGAACTTTAATATGTCATTGTAGAAGTCAGAGAACCTTCCATCCAAAAAAGCTTTGCTTTAAATCAGAACTGCAATTATACTGTGCAATATTCTTCTCCTCCATTGATTTTGTACTGTTCAAACAGATATATTTTGAGTAAAAACAAATTGTGGAATTTCTTATGGTTTGGTTTGATTTCTTGGTTTTTGGGTTTTTTTTATTGGAGAAATCAAAATACCTCTTTTATAAAAATAAGCTTCCCAAAACTTTTGTTGAGTCTTTTTTTTTATTTGTAACATTTAGTAAAGGTTAATGGATAAAGCCAAGATCATGGCTGTCCATATATTAAACACTAAAATACTTTAAAACTCTACAGTCTCTGAGTTTCTCAAAGACTGAAAAATTACATTTAATTTTCCTCAGGTTTTTTACTGCAACAAATAACAGTTTCCAGGAAGAACATATCTAGCCATTCCAATTACCTCTATTAGCATATATAGATAGAAACATGTTGTGGTTATTTAAAAAAATAAAATTATTTCCTGCAATTCATCATATTTTAATAATCTGGTGTGCAACATTCAAGGTTGTTCTTTTTGTTTTGCCAAAGAAATTCTCCAAAAGCCTAGAGAAAAATAAGGAAATACTCCTTATGAATACTGCTACCACTAAGAATATAAGAAGAAGCTGGGTTACATTTTAGAGACAAGAATCATTGTAGTGTATCATTTACAGTTTGAGAAAAGCAGCTTTAGTGTTTTTAGTGTACTCAGCCTTGCTTACCAAGTAGAAATAATGAGATGGAGGGAAATGACAAATTCTCAGTATACCCATCTTATGGTTAGGTTTTCTCCTAGCTGGCTTGCAACACCTACTCTGTGTATCCTTACTAATTTTGAAGACTAACTTTTTACTTGTTATGATTCCATAAGAAAATTAATGATCCAATTTGGAAATTTAGAGCTGGGTCAGTTAAACTGTACCATTTAATGAAATTTAAGCTATTATGCTATTCTGAATTCCAAAGAATCCAAAAGCATTCTATGAAAGACTTTACTGAAATTCTCACCAAAAGACTAAAAATAGTTCTATCAGTAGAACTAACTTGGCATAATTTTTGTATTGCCAAAAAATTTACTGTAAAAGGAAGTCATCAGAAATCCTGTTTTAACAATTAAACTTAGATTATTTTAAACTAGATTCCCAGCCTTACTTAAATTATTCTTTATTTGTGGTATTACTGGCTAAAATAAATGAGTAGTTTAAATTTATAAGTGTCAATTAATAGCAGTATTTTTTTTTGCTACTAACACACTTGCTGCAAGTGATTTCCTGGCATTGGTATGCAACACATATGCTTCTTCTAAGAATAACTAAGAAACAATCTGCCTAGAAATTATCCACCCCGACTCTATAAAGGACTGTTCATCTGTATTACCAAAACTGACAGCTGGTTCTAGCCTATTTACAAAAAAACACAAACCCCACTATTTTCATTACTGTTGCTGTTATCATGCAGAGACTTAAAAGAATGCAAATTCTATCAAAGAATCATCTTAGCATAACCCTTCCTGTAATGAAATGTTATCATCCTAAATAATTTTATGCAAACTACATGATGAAACTGTATAACAACCCAAATACTTATATCCATTGCTGACTTTATGAATAAGTAACTTGTACTCATCTCTCACATGCATGCTTTACAACAAAAAAGCCATCTGCCATCCATTACAAAAGACTGCCATATATTTTTGGACACATAGTGTTATGCAGTTGTCTATCAACCATTAAATTGGCTTCCACACTTTGGACCCACATTCAGGGCCTTGTTAAATATTTGCTACCTTATCTAAAGCACACAGTTTTCCACCAGATAACTTCTCTGATGAGTAAATGTCTGACTCTGGATCTGCATATACAACAACAATATCATCATTATATCAGCCTGCTGCCTGCTAGCAAGCCACAAAAAAATGTAGTTTGATAAGGCATGAAGCAAAATAGACTGTGGAGAGCCCAGTTAATTTTAATTCTCTAGTTACAATATAAGAAAATCCACCTGAATTTCAATTTTCTGCTTTCAAAGGAATGAGACTGAGAAACATGTCTTTTCCTTTCTCCCACATGTACCTCAAATAAAACAGCACTTATTGGATCAGGGAAACAAATAGTAAACTTTTACATAACAAAATGCCCATGTCAGATGTAAGCATCTTGGAAGTGAGTCTTAATTGCAGGGATAATTAGTTATATAAAGGGAACCCCCTCCATAGGGAAGAACAAATGGACATTTACTTATATATACTTCACTGTTCAGGAGATTGTCTGAAGAGGCAAATTCTAATCTGTTCCCCAAAGCAGGCAAATGAGGATGTGAGCATATGGTTCTGCCTCCTACATAAACATACAGAGAAGCAGACAAAAGAGGCAAAAGAAAGGAGCAGGTAAAGCTGTCTGTGTTTGTCTGTGTTTGACATGAAACAGGACTGACGTGGCTTAGCAGGGAGACATGTTCCTCCTGGCTGTTTAGGGTCAAAGCATGGACTTGACTATTCTAGATGGCAATTCAGAGCACTTTACAAAGGTACCTGATCTAAACCACGCTCCCTCCTCTTGCTACATAAACCTAAATTAAGCACATAAAGTAATACTGCCCTTATCTGGGCAATGTTGGGCAGCATAATAATTTTGGAGAGCAAAGCAGGAAAAAAGATCATACTTTCACCCATAATATCTACTGTCTCTTCCTCTCACATTTTTTTTCTAAATCTAAAAAATAGGTATTGTTGATAGATATTTAGCACCTGTTCCCTTCAAATCAATCTCTGCTGGAGTAAATCTCACATCACCTGAGGAAATTATTTTCGCATAGATTCTCTTGATAAAGATGATCTTCAAGCCAACCATACAAAACAGAGAGGTTCTGTTTCTTTGTCTGTGTGAGTTGCATTTTTCACAGGAAAAAAACGTTAGTACAAAAAGTGGGACCCAATTAAGGTATCTAAAAGCTATAAACATTAATTTAAGCCATCATCCTAAGCTCCCTTTGTGGCTAGAGCCCTTCAGAGTGACCACTGCACTGGATGCTCAGGGGAAGACTCACTCGTCAGAATCCAGCTGTCTGCTGTCACTCTTGGCACTTCAGATTACCAGGATACATGTCATATGGGAATGGATGTCTCATCTGTCTTGGATCCCATCTGACAAGCACATGCAGGTAGCTGGATCTCAAGAAGCTCAAGATAACCATTTTGGAGAAACTGAAACTTCATTTTTGCTGATGGTAAGATGAATTGCCTGATAAAGAGACCTGTTTCCATTGATTATAAAATAAATCTGTGATAATCTGTTTGAGCTGGAAGCCTAACTCTTAGATGCCTCAGTAAGAGCAAAAGAATCTCAACTTCATGAAGCTTTGGCATTAAATAATTAGGTCAAAGAAGCATCAGGAAATGCTGAACTGTGATTTTATATGCAGTGCTAGGAGAAAGTATTATGATCAATTATGGGAAGGTTATCATTGAAGATTGATGCTGCATTTTGTAACTATCTTTTTTCTCAAGAGCTTCTACAATCATTTTCAAAATGCTAGTATGATGTTTTGTAATGTATTTGACATGGCAGCAGTGAATGTAATTTTTTTTTTCCCATTATCCCTATTTAAAGTGTAGAAGTCAAGGCTACTGTTATACTTTTTGCATTTGAAAGCAACAGAATACTAAAATTATTTATTCATTAAGAATTGCAAGCAATAACCTCAGATTTATGGATCTTGAAATTTATTTCAGGTGACAAAAAATGGTTTTTTGTGTTAGTTTTTTGTCAGCCTCAGGGTTACACATTTCTTAACCTTGGATTGTATCTCAGAACTATCAACTGCCTTAGTGAATATTTCATTGCCACTTGCATAGATATTCTGTTCATTATGGCACAGTCACACTATAGGTAGGTCAAAGAAATATATATTATATATGCACAGATATTGAGAAATAAAGTTGTCAGCATCATTCAGTATGTCACATAAATATTTCTCTTAGGAATTATCTTCTACTCTGTGGAGTTTTCTATTTGTATTCATGTCTCCTTTCTGATAAAATGCAAGATTATATAAATTCCGTTTTTCCCCCAGTGTCTGCAAAATATTCTAATTCTGTTGTGCTTTTTGTACTTTCTCTCCATGTACTTCTTTCACTGTTTTCTGAATCTCATCAAAGTTTATTCCCTGTTTTGAATTAGTTTTTACCACTCCAATGCATAAACCTGATTGTGCTGCACACTATCTGTGGTCTGCTTCTCTTCTTTCAATCTATGCAGGAATTCAACTTTAATTAAAATATTAAAATGGCAACAATATTTACAAAATTATCTGGGTCCTGGAGATGTTGATTTCAGGATGTATGCCACATTCATTTTTTTTAGAGGAAACGAACATTTCAGTTGTTCTTCTGACTCCACATTCGTAAGTGTGTAATTCACTTGCTATGTAATTGCTATGAAAATATCTGATGTTTGTCCATACGAGGCATGGTTTGACTGGAGAGCAAGGATATTTCTCCAATTATGCAATCAAACCTTTAAAAACATGATTCAAATTTTTTGCTGTCTTTACATGGCAGATGAGTTGGATATAACTGAGTTTTTTTGCAGTTTTTTACCTGGAACATACAACGCTCCGGATGGCATCCCGTTGTCTCCTCTTTCATCTCAGAAGAAAGAGGAAAATTTATCTAAAGTTACCAGAATGTTCCTGTATTTTTGTCCTTTTCAGAAAACTAAGAGTAAAAAAATTTGGGGAAACCCTTGTCCATATCTCACAGAGAGAAAACCACTCCAAAGAAAACCAAACAAGTGTGTGCACTAGATAGCAGCTGCCTTCCTATTAACCCACCATTCTTCTCAACCTATAGCATCGTTTCCCCCATTGTAGTTTAAATTTGTAATTTAGCATGATCAGTAAATGAACTTGTCTCAGTATATATGAATTTGTTCAAGTTTCATGCCACAATGTTTAAATCAGAAAATGTAAAATTGTAACAAAATTGTCTCTATTTGCTTTTGTATTTTTTAGAGAATGGAAGTTTCAGAAATAGTTTTCTGGGCTGCGTGAGTCACAAACACCTTGTTTTTAAATGCTTTGTCTTCTAGATATTGAGAGGGAATAACAAACTGGGTAACTTTCACAGTGTAAATATTTGCCTCTGCGTGACAGTAAATTTTTAGCCATTTCAGAAGTGGATATCTCTACTGGGAAAAAGAAAGATTTTGCTGCCTTTTCTTTCTGTGTGATGCTTTTCTTTCATGTTTGCTTGCTTTCTTGCAGGAATTAATTCCTAGTATTTCAGGAACTTTGATAGATGAAAAAAATACCACTGAGACAGCCGTTTAATGAAAGTCTTCCATTTTTTACTGGTTTTGCAGCCTAGCATTCCAGGCAAGGTTAATTGCTACAGGTGGCTGTGTCACATAGTTTGTCCCTATCCTTTAGAAACAGAAAATAATAAAGGTGTGGCAATTCCTCCATCAGGAATATGAATAGAGAATTGAAGTTAAAAGGCAAGTTGTGTTGCTGCCGCAACAGAGCTTGCAAATTGGAAGGCTAAACTGTTACCAAACTTTTTCGTGGCAGGATATATCCTGATTCTTGAATGATGATGCTTAAAAATTAAATACCCTGCATTTCAAATAATGGAAAGGAAAGCAAATAGCCTGATTGGGAAATAGTGGCAAACTGTCTCTGTGTATCTCATCAGTCATATTTACACCACTTCAAGACCACTGTCCCGCAACGAGATTATACAGACAATTTACCCAAAATGCACTCTCTTTAAAATAAATTTTCTTTCATTATCTTAAAAAAGTGAGATTATGGTGGCCAGCCTGATTCTTATAACCTGATACTCCCTCATGCCACTGGCTGTTTCCAACAACTTCCATCAGAAAAGGCTGAATTGATAGGAATGTAGAAATTTCTACCAGCTACTAATTGAAAATTAATTATATTTACTTAATAAACGACTGCTTGACAATATAGGCAGCATAAAGGGCAATGCTGGAGCAATTCTGATCTGGCAGATGGATGGATTTTCACAGAACCACAGAACAAGCTCAGCTGGAAGGGACCCACAAGGATCATTGAGTCCAACTCTCAGCCCTACAGAACACCATCCCCAAAAGTCACACCATGTGCCTGAGAGCTTCTTGAACTCTGTCAGGCTTGGTATGGTCTGTGACCACTTGCCTGGGGAGCCCATTCCAGTGCCCAACTCCTCTCTAGAGTGAAGAATCTTTTTCTAACATTGAACCTAAACCTCCTCTGATGCAACTTCAGGCCATTCCCTTGGGTCCTGTCAATTGTCACCACGGACAAGAGATCAGTGCCTGCCACTCCTCTTCCCCTCATGAGGAATTTGTAACTGCAATAAGGTCTCCCCTCAGTCTCCTCCAGGCTGAACAGATCAAGTGACCTCAGCCTCTCCTCACATGGCTTCCCCTCAAGGCCCTTCACCTTCCTTGTGGTCCTCCTTTGGATGCTCTCTAATAGTTTAATATCCTTCTTACATTGTGGCACCCAAAACTGCCCCCAGCACTCGAGGTGAGGCTGCCCCAGTGCAGAGCAGAGCTGGGCAATCCCTTCCCTTGCCTGGCTGGTGATGCTGGGCCTGATGCACCCCAGGACACAAGGTGAACCTCCTGGCTGCCAGGGCACTGCTGACACAAATTAAATTTGCCGTAAATCAGGACTCCCAGATCCCTTTCTGTGGAGTTTTTTTCCAGTATCCCATTCCCCAGTCTGTCTGTACATCCAGAGCTGCCCCATCCCAGGTGCAGAATCTGGCACTTTCCAATGTTGAACTTCATATGGTTGTTGATTGCCCTGCTCTCTGTGTTGTCAGGGCCTCTCTGCAGGGCCTCCCTACCCTTGAAGGAGTCAACAGCTCCTCCCAGTTTTGTATTGTCTGTGAGCTTGCTCAGTACCCTCTCCTGTACAATGTCCAAGTCATGTGAGGATGTTGAAGGGCACAGGGCCAAGGATGGAGCCCTGTGGAGCCCCACTAGTGACAGGTCACCAGTCTGATGTCACCCCATCATTCACTGTAACCCTTTGTGCTGACTCATGAGCCAGTTGCTCACCCATCACATAAAGTGTTTATCCAGCTGAGTGCTGGACATTTTGTCCAGAAGGATCCTGTGACAGACAGTATCAAATCTGTGCTGAAATCCAAAGGGATTACATCAAATGGCTTCCCTTGGTCAGCTGGGTGGGGTTACCTTGTCATAAAAGAAAATCAGGTTTCCACTCATGAAGCCATGCTGGCTGTAACCAATCACTGTCTTGTCTTTCAGGTGTTTTTCAATACCTCCCAGAATAATCTTCTCCATAACTTTGCCAGGCACTGAAGTGAGACTGACAGGCCTGTAGTCTGGGGTTCTCCTTCTTGAAAACTGGGACAATGTTTACCAGTTTCCAGCTGGGACTTCTCTGAATTCCCTAGGCTGCTTAAAAATCTTTGAAAAAGGTTTTAAAATGACATCAGCAACTCTTTGAGGGTTCTTGGATGAATCCCCTCAGGCCCCATAGATTGGTGGGGTTCCAGCTGGAACACCAGATCCTGTACAATTTCAGGGATGACTGAGAGTTGACCATTCTCACAGCCATGGTTCTCCAAATGAGGCCACTGAGACCCCCTTGATCCATCATCCATGTTGAAGACTGAGGCAAACAACATGTTAAACACTTCTGGCTTGTCCATGTCCCTGTTTGTGAGGTGACCATCCTCATCCTGTAATGGGCTAAGTTTCATTAGGTTACTCTTGGGTTTTCTTCTAACAATTCTTGCTTGGAGCATAGGTATATGCTACCTCTGAGAACAAGAAGTTATGACTCTAATAGGTCATAGGAGTAACATTTTAAGACCTCAGAATGAAGTACTCATTTGTGTTCTGAGACATTTGGCTTTATTTACAAAATGGGAATTGGGCACCTCCAAAAAGCATGTAAGCAGGGATTTTCTAAAGAATTGCATGGTATTTGTAGCAGTGTGCTTTGAAAACACATTTTTCTCCGGAGCCAAAGTTCTCTGGAAGGAAAAAAATGCTGAAAAAAAAACTAGATTTGAGATTTATAAGACAAAAAATGTTGTTTTTTAATAGCCTATTCATAGCATTACTCTTTCAACAAGCCTAAGCAGGAGGCCTCTTTTGTTGGAGGGGGCGTCATCCATGATTTATGATAAAATTGTTGTTGGATCTAGGGAAGTTTGGTTTCCTCCTCTGCTTTTCTAAAAGAAAAATTAGCCAGAAAAATTAATAGATTTTCAAAGCAAGAGATAGGCAGTTCTGGCATTTAAAAGATTAATGCTTAAATAGCCCTAATCCCTTATGAGTCTCAGAACATCACTGTGGTTGGAGGAGAGTGAAAGGGCTAATAGTGGCCCCTGATTGATAGTGAATATTTTTTTGGCTAACAGTCACAAATTGCAAGTCTGAGAGGTTTCATAAACTGGTACTGATATCTAATATTTTTTCCAGATTTGTTTCACTGGATACAGAAAGATACACATTTAATCAAAAAATATGCAGAAATAGCTGAAATACCTTTCAGTATGAGGAAACATTATTAGAATCCACATGTTTAAGAAGAATCAAAGATAGAATAGACATCAAAACTGCTCATTATAAAAGGCAATACTCTGCTAGAAAAAAGGGTCATAAGACTCTTTTTTTCAGAACTGCTTTGAAGCACTTGGGAAGCTATTTAGAAGATGTAGGTTCCCAAAAGTTATTTTTCCCTTCCTCATGAATACACATAAGGCCTTTCTTGAGCCACATGTATATTGTTTTTAATGATAATGTAATCTCTTAAAACCATGATTTCTGTGCACTATTTCTCATTAATGGCAACACTGTGCTGTCTAAATGTCCAGACTGGAAGAGGCTGTGCAAAGAATACAAGAAATATAAAAAGTTGCAGTAGGAAAAGACTGAATATTCAGAGATCCAAAAAGATGCTGGCCACATGGTGGCTCCTTGGCCCCTAAAAATCACAGAAGTCAGAGTCCCCAAGGTGGAAGATCTCCCTGAATCAACAGCACAGGCATAGAGGATATCCTATAATCTTTTGTGTCCTCACAGCATACCATATATGTCACATTAAATTTTAAGCATGATACCTGCCAGAGCCAAAGGAACATATTCTGTCAAGTTCTGAGATTTAATTGATGAACTAGTTAAAATTAATGAACTAAAAGCAGTGAAAAACTTTTCACAATTAAATTGTTATTATAAACAATCCATATCTATCCAAGATATCCCATTCGTCTTTTTGTAGAGTAAACTCTACAGTGTAGAGCTCCAGGTATGTGACTGCATATTCCTTGACAAAAGCATCTGTCTAAACATCTGCAAGTATAGACGTAAGAAAATATAAAAATGAAAAACAGGACAGTGGTTGGTAGTCAATAAGAAATTGAAAAAAAATAAAATCAATTCTCAAATCAATACTTTTTATTCTAATGTAATCTGTATTATTGAATATCAATATAGACCTGCAGAAAGTAACCCAATGTCCTTCTTAATTATAAATAAGGATTTACTTTTTTCCCTGAACTCACATAGAATATTTTTAAGCAGCTTCTAAGAAAACTCTAAACACAGTGAAAACTCATGAAAAGACACTCCTTTTTTAACCTAAATCATTTGAAGCACACTATCCTTTAAATCACAATACAAGACATCATATCCATCTACACCTACATGTAAATGCAGGTGTGTAAAGGAATACTCAAATTGCAAACGGTCAGTGAAACCTGTCCTGCCATATCCTTGTGGCTGACAAATAGGGCAGTCAGAGGAGAAGAGAATGGATCAGAAAATTTTTAGAAGAGCACAAGGGGTCAGACAGCTGGCTAAAGTTAGAGCAGCCCTTAAACAACTTTGTACAGTATTTTACTTTTGGTCCAGTGATAGAAACCTTCACTGATTACAAGATCTTTTGGCTTTTTACTCATCTCTTCTGGAATAACAAACATTTGGGTAATCTAAGAGTGATGATGAATATAATCCCTTCGATTATCAGAACTGGCTGAAAAAAGCAGCTTTTATTGGCCTGCTGGGTTGGACAATGAACTCTTTGTGGGAAACATTGGTTGCCAGGTAAGTGGAGGACTCTCCTGAGCCATCTGCCAAGCAGAGAGAGTAAAAATTTAACTCCTTCAAATTGGAACCTTTTAAATTAAAAATTTTAAATTTGACAATCTAGTGTTTTTCTCAATCACAGCCTCTAAAGTTGAATGTGCTTTTCAGTCATGCTTTTAATGTATGACACAGTTCAGAGATGGATTTGAATCAAAGCAAAGACAGGCTGTGGCTGGTTTTAGACAGATGAACAAAGGGAAGAGGCAGCCCCTGGGACTTGTCTGTCTTCATGCCATGAATAACACACTTGAATATGGCTTATAGTTGGGATTATTAAAATGATCACATCATTTAACTAGCCAGAATTTCCCTGAGACTTCCTTTGGGACTCAGCCCTTTTTATATCCCCCATATTCTTGCCTTCAGTGCAGTTTTGTGGTCTTACAGTCTGGATGTGTTTCTGTAGTCTCTGCTTGGAGAGTGACAGAATTAAATAACAAACAAAAAAGAATGGCTGAATAATTTCCACACTACACCCTTCAAGCAGTTCTGTTGTCTAAGAGAAACACCTTGCAATCTAAATATTTTTACAACTCACAAAATCTGAAGAGGTTGTGCAGGTGCTGCTAGCTGATAATTGTTTCTAGAAATCTAACTAAAGGTGATATTTCACACCAACGAAATCCAGTTTAGCTTAGCATAGCTCAGATATAGAAAGAAAATGTTCCCAAAAGAAGAATACGTGGGCTGAGTGAGAGATGATCTTATTTATGGCTTCTCCATTTCTCATCTGAGTCACAGAGGGAAAGGCTATAGTGTAATGACTGCACAACAATTTGGAGTAGCACCACCTTTGAATACATGTCTGTGTGTGATTGATACGTGTAGTTCTTACTCACACCAAGCATGAACAAACTAATAATTAATAATGTTTAATCAAACGAGGACCACTGACACATGAAGTTTGCATTTTATAGCACACATTAAAAATACATTTATCTTGTAGGGATGATTTTGAACCCATCACTATTTCAATTAATTGAGGTAAAAATAATAATGCTTTTATGGATTTCTAACAGCCCAATTGTATCAGTAATTCAAATAATTATTCAGTTAAAACATTAAAAAATTTTTGTAATTGAAATAACCATAAATCTGTTCACTTCAGAATTATAATTAATTTCAATATTTTATTTTTTCATTTTGTCATCTTGGATACACTTTTTCTTTACTTGTTTTTGTATTTTATTATATAGCATGTTGCATGCTTGCATTCTGGAATTATCTTTGAAAATTCCATAAAGCAAAATTAATTCCTTTAGAAAGTCTTTACACAGAGCGAGTCTGTCTCCTGCCAGAAGGAAACCTGGGTTCCCTGGTGTGGTTCTGGAGCCAGATTAAAGCTAGGTCATGTTTTTATAGCTGAGTGAATGCCTGGGTGCCTGGATGTGTGGGTGGGTGTGCTGTTCCCTGCCTACACTAGTAAAGGTCATTTCTCACTGCATAAAAAAGGCAAACTTCAATATTAGCCACTGTATAGGACTAATTTTTCATTTAGACGGTAAAAATTAAAGGAATAAATATTTTCATTGCGAAAAAAATCTTTTGCTATTAAGATCATTTCACCTGGAAATTTCCATATGTTTATTTTAAAAAAATTGAATAGGATCAGATTAGAAATTTAAAATTAAGAATAAAATAAACAACTGATGTTTTTTTAGATGAATCTTCCAGAGTTGACTCAGATAAAGAAAGAAAAGGAAGATTTCCCAATATTAGAGTTTGGTTACTTAATTTTCTAGTCTATTTCCTGTGAATTGTGTATATATATAATGCACTTAAGTATTTTGTATCAGTATTACTGATCTCAATAAATATGAAAATGTAACTGTTACAAAGACCTAAAGAGATGAAGCAGCAAGTTAGATATATCTGCAAAACCATTTCTTTTCTTGTGGCAGAGGTGTTGTGAATATCTATTTTTGTATTCCACAGTAAAGTGGATTTCTGATTCTTTTGGGGAAAAATGCTTCTTTTAGCCAAAAATATAAAAAGATTTTTTGGCATGTGCATGGAGCCGAAGTTACTACCAGATGTGAGTAAAGTCACAATATTGCAGTGATGAGACTGAAGTTAGAGCAAAGAATTACACAGTGGTGCAAAATTACTGGCATGAAGGAAAAAACTATTTCCTAAGAGCTGGATGTCACTGTATTTTTACCCTGTTATGACCAATTAGCCTCCTCTTTGCCCAGGTAATGTAAAAATCTGTATTCTATTGGACTGAGGTCTGTGCATAGTCTCTTGACCAATAAAGTTAATGTACAGAAATGTATTCTTGATGAAGACTTCTTTTTTATTTGTCTTTTAGTAGTTTTATAAAAATAGAAATACTCCTCATTTATGTTTGAAGGAAACTCTATCAGTAACAGTGATCTTTTTTAACCAGAAGCAAACTATCACCTGCTACCTACCATGGATTTCAGTTCCCAGAGAAGAAGCATTTAAAGTGTGAAGGGCTACATCATGTACTGCTAAGCCAAGGCAGGAGAGTAGGAACCTTCCATCTTCCAGCCCAGTCTATTTTCCATCCTTTCCAGATGTCAGGTTACTATTTGCTGATCCTACTTGCTTAATTGAAATTCCATTCAATAGCTTTCACAGGCTTATGCAGTTCCCAGCATTACATGGAAGGTTGAGGAATAATACACTAATGAAAGTTTAGAGGATAAGCTCCAGCATACAGTATGGGTAGGAGAATGCAGGGCTGCTACTTTTATTAATCTCAAACTTGCCAAGGACTTTAGCCATACACAACAATAAATGATATATTCTTGGTAGGCAGTGTCATTCATTGGATCACAAAGATCCAAGATTCAGAAAGAAGTCAGTCTGGTTTTGAGCCATCAAAACAATGAAGCTGCAACAGCACTATTTAAGGGGGCCTAAAGCTTCATTTACTTTACAATTTTTATACCTGAAATGGGATTGCTGTACAGTTGCATGCAGTGCTGCCACAAGTGTACATATTTCACAATCAAAAACAATCTCTTTGTTTTCTAAGCCTGGTTGCATTAAAGTGAGTGCCCCTTTGTGAGAAATTACTGGCTGATTTTCTGCCACTTCATTCAATTCTAAACAAGGCAATTATTTTTCCTGAAGAAGAAATAAAAGTTTATTTATGGTCTTTAGAGCAATGATATTCTCCCTAGTGGCATATTAAATGACAGCCTGAAAGATTTTAGCAGAGTCATTTTAAGATTTCATTCTTTGTGTATTTGTGGAAAAGGTGCTCTTGAAACAGATTTCTGAATACATCTTTGAGTCTCTGAAAGTATAATATCTCTGAGGGTGCATAAAAAAGAATTAAGATTATTTAATATGAAAAAATGCCTGACAAAATCTTACCTAACACAAACACAACACACAAACCCATTAAAGGATAAATTGAACAAGTTAGATGCAAGTCAAAGCACTTGGATAAGTCACAGCTAATAAAATACAAATAGGTGCTGAAGTTTTAAACAAGATTAGGTTAATTAGAATGGGATCATTCCATATCATTCAGGGGTAGGAATTTTATGCAAGGTGAGCAAACATCAGTATTTTAAATTATTCTTTGGGGTTTTTTTTAAATTTACTTGTGTGGAGGTTCAAATTTTTCTTTTTTCTTATTATTGCTACATTAAAGGGATTAAATATTACAAGCTGGAAAACACTGCTTGCACAAAATAATTTTAAATATAGTTTTCAATGTGAAATGAAGACTTTTTATTAGATATCAGGCTGGAAGCAGCCATTAATAAATGGAGAGGCAATGCAGAACAATATTCAGTCATTACTGGGACTGGATTAAGTTTCCCCATTTCTTGCTAAATCCTCTATTTGACATCACTCCTTTAGTGGAAAACAAGAGCCAGAACACTTTGCTCTATGGAATTAACCTGTCTTTTAGACATCTCTTCAGTCTCCTGGCTTTTAATGCTCTGCTTACAGAAGGAGCTCTCAGCTCACTCTCTAGGATGTAGACAGGTTCATTCCAAGCCTTTAAGTTTTCTGCACATGACAGAAAATTTCAGTTTGAATAGTGGGTTAACCTCCACAGTTTTTCGAAGTAAAGCTGTTTCTTACTGTGTTTGCCTAATCCCAAACACATTAAAAGCCAATGGCTTGCCTTGGTCAGTGCACATGTGGATAGTGCAATTAATAGAACTTAATAAACAAAAATGCAACCCAGATGAAACAAAGTTTTTGTTTCCAAAAGTGTATATGCTCCCATTTGTAAGTACTTTGTAACTCTGGTTCATAAAATAAAGCTGACAGAAAATATGTGTCAAAAATGTCACTGGGAGATGAGAATTATTCCTTGATTGCAGAGTCAGTTGGGAAGATGGCTCAGCAGGCCCCACCAGACCTGGGTTATCTTCTTTTTTCTGTTATTTCCACAATTTATACTACTCTTAGACTCCTGTTTGGACACGTGTCTGGGGTTTTTTTTCTCCACCTAAACTAAGATGACAGGGGCTGTTGGCTTGTGAGTGCAAATGGAGCACATTCTTGGGCCCAGCTCCTCAGGGGTAATCCTAGATGCTGTGTGTTGTATTTGGCCTTTCAGACGAGGATAACATGACACTTGTTAAGTTCTTAGCAATGCAGGTCATCTCTTATTAGTCTAGATCTAAAAGACATATCTCAGTTGGAAGGGAAAATGTTCTCTCCTTCAAAGAGGTGCCTTTTGGGTAGCTGCTATTAACATCCTCAGCTTCCACCAGAATGGATGTTGCACAAATGCTTAGAACTCTGCATTTTGAAGCACAGCAATATGAGTAAAAAATACAGTCAGGTCTCCAAGCCCTATTTATAAAGCCTAGAGCTTTATAAACACTGAACTTGGTCCTTTGGCCTGACTGACTGAATGGGCCATGAGGGACCAGCCCATGCTGGCAATGAACAAAAGACACTGGTGTTTCCCAGGATCCCTAAACATCCCAAACACCAATTTTAATGTATTTCTCAAACCTTTGCCACTGTGGAAGTGTCAAATAAGAAGACAAATATATATTTGATAGTGACTTTGTCACCTCTTTTTCTAACTGCCACTTACCAGCCTATTTAAAATTGCTGCTCATTCCTTGATGAGCTGGTACACTCTGTGTTCTGAATAGCTGATAAATATCTTGGGCACGAGAAGTGTTAGATCATTATGAATTCACATGCCATTAATTGTAATGTACTGATGTAAGGAATTCATCTTACGTTCATGCAGCTGTCATGTGTACTGCCAGGGGTGTTATGTTCTAATTTAGTGCCAGTCAATGGGCACAATAAAGGTGTTACTCATCAAATCTTGAGCCTGCTGTATTTTTGTATTCTGCACGGCAACCAAACCACAGGGTAGATGTAAATTGCTTCACACTGTCACTGATATGCTATAATTTCTTGGCACCTTCAATGTATATGCATCATGAAGATAGACTGGGAGATTAGGTATAAAAAGTAATTAAATTTCATTTTTTTAACAGAAACTGAGGTTGGCTTACACTTTCACCTAAGCTGAATCCATCTGCTTATTACAGAATTAAAGTGGCTCTAAGATGAATTGGTTTCATATCTTTAGTTTCTTCAAGCTTCTAATAGCTGCAAGTTCTGTTGTACTGCTAAGATACTCTGCCATCTTTTCAAATTGCAATACACAGAAAGATTGCTGAACTATTTTTAATGAATAGCTAAGCAAAAAAGATAATAATAAATAGAAGTGTGTTACATGATTCTCAAAATCCCATCTTTTGGGCCCACCACAAAAGATGAGATTTGTGGCATGCTAATAATACATTAAATTTAAACTGTTTAATATGCAGGGGAAGAAAAAGAAATTAATTTCAGGACCCAGGAAGTCCCTGAAGTGTGCTGCCTCTGTTCTAAACCTCTGGTTCTGCTATATCACCATGTTGTGACTGATCATGAACAAAATAATTTTTCAAGGGCTGACAGTCCATATGTGACTTGTAAAATGAAGATGTGATGGTGCTCAAGAAATTAAGATTAATTAAGAAAGTGACTAAATTCATGGATAATATAGAGTTATCAGCTCCAAAGAGAATATCAGATAAATTTCAGCATGGCTTATGCCTATTATAGATATATAAATTCTCTGTAAACCTAATGGATGTACTATTAGTATTATCTATGAAAAATAAATAATATGTTGTCATGAACCGTAAATCTTGAAGAGAAACCAGCTATAGATCACTAGACAGAATTCTTCATTAAAAAAATTTTGGACATTTCTTGCATAGGGAAAAAAAGCATCCTGCATAGATTAGTTTTATTTGTAAATTGTGATGGAATAAAACTCTGAGGGAAAGACATTATAACATTTATGCTATTCTATGGCATTAAATATTTAAATGCAGTTTGGTATACATGGATACAGTGTATCCCCTCAGGCAACAGCCCCTAGCTTAGTCCAAAACAAAATACATTAGAAAATTAATACAAAAGTTTGGAAATTAATTCTTGAGAGCTCTCAGCTCAAAAAGGAGCAAAACCAAATTGTACAGTAAAGTTAGACAAGTGTTTAAAACCTGCCTCAATGCATTGGTTAAAGCAGGGGCTCAGATGAGGACATAAATTGTATAAACCCAACCAAAACTGGGAAGAATTTAAGTTTCTACATCCATGGGAGCAATCAAAGCAGTCAAAAAATGCTTTTTATTTTTCCTAACACTGTTCAACTGCTAAAGTGCCTGTAGAACCTCCTTGAGTACCTCGTTGCACAGCATGACGGTTTCTGCTAGGTATCAATGTACAAGCTGCCTGCTCTGGACTGGGCACCAGCCACTGGTGATGCCTGCTTCCCCAGGAACCCCTTTGCAGGTATATCCAGGGCTAACTCAGACCAGGAACAGTGAAACAGCAAAATGCACAGGAGGCAAAAAGCTAGCTGAGAATAATGGTCTGGGCTCTACTTCTGGCAGACCTTGCCAGAGCTATGAGCTGAAGAGCTGGGTTTTGTTTCTATGTTAGCCTGTAGCTGAAGTTGGAAGGGAATAACTTCCAAATCTGTTCACAGATTACTGCTTGAACAACCAGGCTGCTGGCTAACACCCACAGTGAGAGCTCTTGAAATTGTGCTACTATGCAGCTAAAAATGCAACTATCCTTGAGCCAAATTCAAGCAACCACATAGAAATAGAACTCCATAACCTAAGAGTTGTTATATTTTGCTCTGTGAGATTGTGACCTTGTTGCTGTAATTTTTTGGCCATGTGGAAAAGAGTGACTCAAAATTAAATAGAAAGAAACCCTCCTAATTTCTCCTATTCGCCTTTATTGCTTGGTTTTGGTTTGTCAGGGGGGAGGGGGTGTTTGGTTGGTTGGTTGTTTTTTTTTTTAAATTATAATGCTAAGGCACTGAGAGATTTATGTGGAATTGCTGAGATCAGACTCCTATGTACATAGGAAGTTCTGAACATTCTCCAAATATAAATAATGGTATATCACATCAGACACAGACTCCTTTTCTGAGAGCATTTCTTTTCCTCCTGAGATAGCACAGAGAGTTTCTAATAGTGCAGTCTGAATGCAAAACAAAAGGCTAGTGCCCTCTGACCAGTGGAGAGGGGAAAAGGCCATCCTAATTAATGGTGTTACTCATTTGCCTAAAATCAGCTGGGAATTTAATTAGTTCTGTGACTTGTTAGTTTTGATGGATATCTGCCCTCTGCCACGGAGCAGCTGTTATCTCACCTCCAGCTGCTTCTTGCAGATCTGCATCTCCCAAGCTTTTTGGAGCCAGTCTGTGCTGCTGCCTTGTGTGGCACCTCTGGCCAAGCACAGAGATCACCGGTGCTGGATGCTGCTCCCTCCTTCCCTTGTAGCCTCCCTGCCTGCTGCAGATGTGGGCTGCTGCTTCGGTCTCCCCCAAAACTGTTCCTCCTCCCACCTTTTCCCCTGATATTTAATGCCATGATGTTAGCACAGAGAACTGTGCCAACAAGCCCAGCAGAACTTGGAACTGGGTCAATCCTGGTTTTTGTTCATCTCGGCTGTAACCACTCCTCATGGGTCAAGAGCCCTAAATGTGCTGCTGCAGGAGTGGACACAGTAGATCTAAAGAGTTGAATCAGGCAAAGAGGTGTTCCTTGTGAAAAGAATGGGGGAACCAGAATATTTAAATATATATATTTAAAATAAAAAAACTATTATGAGAAAGTGAATTTTTCATCAATCTGAAACAGAAAATGTGTTTTATCTCACAGGCAGGAAATAAAAAATGTTTCAACTAAGTGCGTGATTCAGTCCAAGGCAAAGTTTTAACATTTTTGCCTGTGTAATCTTTTTAAATGTATTTGGCTAAATTAAAAATAAACTATTTAAATAGTTCTATTTTTTATTTTTAAAATTTTCTGATCTTTCTCTTTTGAATCTATTAAATCTAATAGTTTTGGTACTCTTTAAGGCACAGTTTTCAGAAAATAAATTACTCACAATAACAGTTTTGCCCAAGTCTGTCATTAACCATTTTACCTCCTTCTTTTTCCTTTAGTGGACTTGTAAAACAGACAGTCTTGGAAAAGAAACCTTGTTGTTTTCTAACTGAATGCCCTGCTAAACTGAGCCATTGCTTTAAGTTTGTATTAACAATGTCTTTATAAAAAAGGGGTGGATATATAACAAGAGGGTTGTAATAATATTTATATTCATGCAAATTTTAAAAATCTCCAAGATATTTAATCCACTATTCAACCAGTTTGTGTTTTCTGATCTAGCACTGGATATTGTATTTGTTATATTATTATATTAGGTTTTATTATGATTAGCATTAAATTTGGAGTTCATTTGGCTACATGCTCAATATTTTCATACAACCCTTTTGGGCATAGCAAAAATTGCTTAAGAATAAAAAAGAATTTTTTCTTAGGACTATTTTTAATATGAACAGACTTTTCTTTCTTGGATTTTTAAAATGATTCTAAACTTGCCCTTGTCATCCACAAAAAAGAGTTTAAAAAGCATTTTTAGATGTTTTACTGGAGGGATTCCTTTGTGCCTGTGCTCACAAAGTCATTTTTCACAGATTATACCAGACCACATACTAATAACATATGCATACTCACTACCAGCTTGTCTGGAACAAATTATAATTCTGACACTCTCTAATGCATCACTTTCACTGTGTTTAAGGATTTATTATCCTGGAAATAGGCACAGGCACTGTAGGATGATCAGATTTTAGACTTTCAGTAATTTTCTGAAATCTCTTACTTAATCAACATTTCTGTTCTTTAGCAGTTAAAGTGATCCTCAAAGATAAATATACAGAAAAGCCAATCAGTTATATCTGGCCTTTTTGCTTCACATTTTTGTTGAATCTCTTTTTGGGCAATCTCTTTGTAAGCTTGAGTCATTTCCACATCTCACCTTCATAAATGTAGAAATTCCTGAAAATCCAAAAGCTCATAGCATAGCCATCTGTAATCCAAAAATATTTTTTTGGGGAGTAATGAAATACTGACTTCAAGTGGCAAAGGTCCTGCTATTCATTAGTTTAAACACTTCACATTTAGCCTCAGCAAAACGTAATGGTTCTTTAACTAAACTAATTGCTACTCAATTTCTTCAAAGTTTTAGTAAGTTTCATATTGGTGAAATTTTACAGGTGTTTTAAACTCCATCAGCAGAAACAAAATGTTAATGTTTCCCTGTATTTTTGGTGCTTTATTTAAAATGTCCAATTTATGTGGTTTCAGGCTGCATCAAACCTCTCTGAAAGAGGCAGGTTGGCGTATTTTCAGACAGCCCAAGGTTCCTCAGTGCTTTTGGACAAATGTCTGTGTGCAGGTGCTGTTTGAGCAGGAGAACAGCACAGTCAGAGGGGGCAGAAAAGGCCAGCAGCATTGCAGGGCTGTGTCACAGTGCATGGCAGAACAACACACAGAGCTGCTGCTCCTCTCCAGCTCCAGAAATGCACCCACATCAAACTTTTTGAGTGTCTCGGTCTCCTCTTTAGTTAACTGGTTTTAGTTATTGAGCCCAGGATTATGCCACAATGATCTGCTACAAAACACCACAAAAACTCAGTACAGTCTGACCAAGAATTTGCGTACGACTCACAGGGAAATAATCTAGAGGGAGGGCTCTCAGCTTAAGTAGTCATTAAATATATTTATAAGACAGAAACTGTCTTTTCTTGTCCGATTACCTGAAAGCAAGAACATAAAAAATATATTTTTCACTCATAATTCCATGAAATTCTATTAGAGGTATAAGAATTATTATTTTTCTTCTTCCTTCCCTCTGCCCCCAAATTTATAAACACTGAAATGACCACCTGAGTCCAAACTGAAACTTTTAACAAGCCTGAAATGGACTAATGTTTTTTCTTCTTGTAACTTTCAAAAAAAGTTTCACCAAGTAAAAAGAGTTCTGGATACTGAAAATACAACTATTGGTCTAAAATTTGTTCTCAGACAAGATGTCAAACATAGTCAAGTATTGGAAATCTGTCATTAAGTCTCACAGATTGCAAAAGCCTCTGAGTAGGCTTAATGTTTTTCACCAAAACAGTTACAGAGCAGTTAAGTTTGCAAGTGTGAGAATCTTCTAAATGGATGCTATGGTACTAGCAAGAGGTAAAACGGAAAAAAAATCTCCTGTGAGACCTGGCGTAAGACTGTGAAACTAAGTATGACATAATGATTTCAAGCCTAAAAACCTGAAATGCAATAATTTCAAAATTTTACAGAATTTTTTCAGGTCTTTGAGATTTCTTTCCCTTCTCTCAGTTCTCCCTCTCTATTCTGGTACTTGTTCTGATCTCAAATGCAAGCAGCAATAAAAGAAAAGCAATGTTTTTCTTATAAAGAGAATGAGAAAAGTTATAGTGGCATTTTTACTTGGTCCATTTTAGGAGAAACTCTTGGGACAACTTTGACGCTGTCCACATGTCAATACAAAATGACAGCAAGGAATTGACAAATTCTATAGGCTTAACTGAAAACTGAAGTACCCCCATATTTAAATTTCTTTAGGCCTTTCATGGCTACCTCCACTGTGTTAAACCAGCTCAGAAATTTTATGTACCAAAATTTTCCATTCATTCCATTTTCTGGACTAAAAATATCTCAAATACAAAGGTCTAACACTTTTTTAATTTGTAAAATAGAGATATTAATGGAAATTTTTGAGTCAAATTCCTTCCACATCTCATGTAAATATGTATTATTAAAAAGTAGCCATATCACTAACAATCAGACAATAAAATGAATGTTCTGCTTAAAATAAAAGCTAGACCTTTCTAAACACTGAAATATGAAAACAGAACTCAGAAAATGCAAAGCAGAAGAAAACTAGGCCCCAAAACACTTTACATTTTTCAGAATGAGTTTCTATGTCCATATGTGTGCACATGTACATTTGTAATTTTTGTCATGCATCTTATACTTCTAATTAAAAAAAACATTAGCAAACCCACAGAAATTGTTATTCTGAGTAAACATTAACATGGTTATCCTTTTTCATATCTATTTTCCTGTCACTGCTGCTTCATGTGTATGTCCATCATAAGATCACCTGCAATATTTGACTATACTGATTTCAAATTATTTTATAAGAATAATTTTATAGTATTTTATAAGAACAAATATGCATCAAAAATCATTGGATATATCTATTCTGGGAATTCAAAAGTTAGGACTGAGGCAGAGAGAGCTAAGGGTATCTTTCATACTTTGATGTCAACACATTTTTTACATGAGTAAATAGAGGTTTTTGGCTTGAGGCTTCCCACATTTGCAAAGTTTCACTCACTGAAATGTGTAATGCTTTGCAATTTCAAAAACAAAGTCCCACCTCACTTCCAGTTTAACAAACTATTTATCTAAGCATATAGAATGATTGTTGTTGGATGTGCCATTATGTTGGGGTACATTTTTTTTTCAGGTGAACATATTGCTCTTTTCCACTAACAGCAGCAGATTTCACTCTAAAGAACTTCCTTTTGTGTATATATATTGCTTCCAGGAGTAAAAAAACATGTGCTATATAACAGCCTAGAGTAACATAGTGCTTTATATTAATAAAGACCCCTCACATCCTACTGAAAAAACATGACATTCATTTAACTGTGTATGCTAACACTTAATGTGTACTAATGCTGAAATTGTAATAAGAAATTAATTTCTTTCCATACAATTTCACACAAATTTCTTGTTTGACACAGTGGCAGTTTTAAAAGTGAAGAAGTAAAATGCTGAATATTGCAAAAATAACCACCTTCTAAAAGAAACAACAGAGAATATGGTTGTCCTCACTATGCAAAATCCTCAGTGCAATGACAGCAATTGCACTGTGGGTTTCCCTCACTTTCATTAGGAACACCCCTACACTGTGACTTTTTAACAGTTTTCATTCTTTGTCTACACACAGTTTCAAAAAGAGTTCTTCTAGACAACATCTCCTGCAAAAGGATACAAATAATGATCAGCAACTTGTTCAAAATCACCTTTCTAAGAAGCTGGAGGAATTTGGAAGAGTTATTTTTTCCCTACACAAGTGAGTTAGCCTCAAGTAAATCAGACAGAGACAGTTAGGTATCAGAAAGGGCATAAAGCATAAAGGAAAGGAGCAATAAATTATTGCCTAAAATTTTTAATACTTAGCTTATATTAAAGCTGTAAGAGCATGTGAGAAGAACTCTCACTTTTTCATTTATTTTCTCTGCTCTCAAATCCTAACACAGACTACTCCATCTATGGCTACAAATATACATGGCATGCCTATTCCTTTAGTTACACTGGGACAGGAATCTTCCTCTTAGTAAATAATATGGTGGATCAAAGAGTGTATGTCTCCAGAATTACCTATTTTCTAACTGATTATGTGATGTTTCCTATTGGATACATATGTACTGACTTTTTGTTACCCATTTAAGGTCACAAATGAAATGAAAGGTGAATATTGACAGTGATCCCACCAAGTATCACCTTATGATTCTACATCAGCTTTAAATTTTTGTTTGCAGCAATCCCATCTGAGCTTTAGAAAGGCATATGGATTTGACAGGATCATTTCTACTGTAAGACATAAGCCAGTTCTGTTTATGGAAATTTAAAAAAACACCTTACCCACTGCAGTCTGAGTTCTATTTTATTTAACATATCAAAGGACTAAAAGAAGAATGTCAAGCTTGACACTGAAATGTGTGCTTTGCTTAACATAAAGAATGTCTTTCCTGCAAAGATAGAAAGCAATTCATAATCAAACTTCAGGAAACTAGCTAATGTGCTAAACTGGGTTTTCATGGAGCTTTAATTTCCAAAGCAACTAAATGCAGAAAAAAAATCTTTCACGGAAATAACATGTGCAGGAAAGAATGTATTTGTTAATTCCTTTATATATCATATATTCTGATACTTGATACTAAGAGCACTACTGAGAGTTATCAAACACTTCTGAAAAGTTTAGATTTAGACATGGCATTTATATTCAAGTTGCATGAGATATGTATTGAATTCAATGAAATGTTTGACAATCAGCATTCATCAGTATCTGACAGTAAAATTTGTACTATATGTGACTTTAATATAGCCTTAGTTCATACAGAATGAATGCTGACTGCACTGTAATAGTTAGCTAGGAAAAGAAGATCATAACACAATAGTGTCAAAAATAAAGATGTTAGAAACTTAAAACCACTGTAGCTTTTGCAATTATGGAAGGCACACTGGCAAAAGAAATGCTATAATATACTCAGAAAACATTACATTGGCACATAGGCTATTTTTATTTTCTTAAATTTCTAAAAATGTGTTCTGGTGTCAACATTGTCTGTTAGCTTTTTCTCCTAAAAGAGGGTCATCTCTCTCCTTATTTTTGCGAGATATTTATACAAAGCAGCAATTTTCTCTCTTAGCTTTCATTTTATACTTATTTGTTGCTTAAAACCAGAATTAAGGTATTATTTGGTAGATGGTAACAGCATCAGCTAAAAATGCACCAGTCACTGAAAGTTTCATTTCCTTTTCATTTGTGACTGGATAGATTTATCATACATGTACTATTTCTTGACCTAAGCAATAAACAACTGGAAGGAAGAAATCTTAAATTGGCCAGACTCTGGAAAAAATATATAGGCATTTTACTGTAATTGACTGTGCTACTGAGATTAGAATTGTTGAAACCAGAATTTAAGCCTTCATTTATCAGACAAAAAGCTAGTGAGATGGAAAGGAACTAAGTAATTACCTCAGCAATTCATCTGTCAAACCTTTCACAATTCTTCAACAAGAGTTTACTGAATGGAGACTCCAACGCACAGCAAAGACCATGAAGAAGTGATGCTCATTTTGGTGGGCCTGCACTTAACAGGGCTGTGCTTTTTAAAGTGTCATTCCATATTTAGTTTTCCCCTTTAGCCTATATTGTCCCCAAGCACCTAATCAAAACAGACACCACATGAATTAGAAGTCACTCTAAAACCACTGAGATTATCACCAGCAATCAATGCTGCAGTAGCATAACAGCTTAGCAAACTCCTGACCTGCATTTATTTTAAGCAATTCAAAACTATAACTGAGAAGTAAAAATCAAAGGAAAGTAGGGTAAAAGATACAGGAACATCTTAAAAATAATTCTTCAAAGGAGTCTCAAATTAAACTACGATATTTTTAAAATATTTAATATTTAATTAGATGGAATCAGAATCCACACTAATCACAAATTTACCTCTGACCTACAAAGGCTACTTGAGTAGATATTGAAAAGTTCATTTTGCAGATTGCTAAAATATTGCTAAAGATTTGGTGAGAAACTCAGTCCTTCAAATGAGATGTCAGATGATATCAAAGCACCCAAGTCTCAAATTGTGACCTATAAATCCAATTATTTGAATATTACCATAAAACTATTACAATTACAGCAAGTAAACTGATATACTGTATGCACTGGACTTTTGAACCTATCTTCATCTTGTGAGTTGAAATGCTATAAAAAAATTATTCTTGGAGATACTGTAATTTATAGAAACATTTATATGTGAAATTACCATGCACAAATGCTTTGTTGTTCTCTTGAATTAATATCAGGCAGGTTAGAAAATTTGCTGGCAACTAAATGAAGATATTAATGGCTTTGAAACTAAAAGTTTTAAAATGACAGTGACTCAGGGAAGTCACAATACAGATTTGGCCAGAACTGAGTTTTGACAGTCAGCTATTAAAATCTAAGTCACTGTCCCAAGTGGACGCTCCCTATGTCCCATTAGAATACAATGCCTCAGCAGTTGGCCATTACTTACTGTCAACTAACCTTTCAAGTATGGAAAATATAACTGATTTTTAGTATCCATCTTTACAATGGCACCCGAAAAATTTAGGGCTTTTTGAATTTTTTTTTTAATATAAAGCAATGAAAGTGATGTAAGGCTCCCAGCAGATGGTCTGGATCATGACTACACAGCCTAAGATCAGAAGAGCATTTATGCTCCAGTACTTTCCAACATTTTTATCTTAACATTTTACAGAGGTCAGACTCTGGGGAAACCAATTTGTCTGTCTTGGAAGTCTCAGACAGATTGCCTTTTGAAAATCAATCTTATCCTTTACTTCTTTTGCTTATTCCTGCACCATATGCTGTCACGCTTCTCTACACAACCATGCAAGCAAGGAAGGGCTGTAACCTGAGTCTGTGTTTTGGAGCTGAGAAAGATAGACAGAATGACCTACCTGCAGACCAAACAGAGTGCCAAAAAGGGAATTATGCTCAGACTGAAACAAAGTAACAATGTTGTGGGTTTTCTCCCCTTTCTCTAATTTTTCAGGCACATACCACAGAGAGCTTTCTCTGTGGTGTCAGAGAGCTAGCCTGGCTGCTGGAACAGCAGAGGAACATTATTAAATGTTTATAATTTTGGAGAGAAAGTAGTGATGCATGAATACAGAATAGCACACTTGTAGTACTATGCTACTGAATTTCTGACCAGCAGAGGACAGCTAAAAGAGTTTTATATAAACATTTAAATTGTGTATTTAAAAAATTTTGTCTATTAAATCATAGGCATTGTAAGTCTAAAGGCATGAAATGTAGATAAGTTTTTCTGCACAAAGCACCGAATCATAAATAGGAGCGAAATTACTTTACTGGACTTTGAATGACTTTCTAACAGTAACTCAAGATAAAATTTTATTCAGTTCATATTTTTAATAGATATTTGTCAATTTTGTTTTGACCATAAAACAGTTGTGTTATAGTTGTAAAGAATATTTGTTAATTTTATGATAGAAAAGGTTATAAAATTTTCATCAAGACTCAAAGATTAATTGTATTATGGCAATCCATTTTTGTTTGCCCTGAAACTACATTGGCAAAGCTGGTACATGACTGTTAAGAATTTCTACATCTAATAACCAGGATAAATACATAATCCACTTTTCCAGACTTGAATTCATGATTTCTTTAAATATAATATTCCTTTTTGCAGTTCCATGTAACATGTCAGGAGCCTATTCATATTTTGGCGGTAAAACCAAGTTATTTCTGTGCATGGTAAATGTGTAAAAAAATACATCTCTCCTTTCATTGTAGGAAATCACTGACCTGTTGTATTATTGGCTTCTATAAGATAAATCAAATCCTTCCACTGTTCAATTTTAAACAAAAAAAGTAAGATGTGTTATGCTGAGGTAATTCCTGAAATACAGTGTTTACCAAGCGATTTGGAGTCAGACCTGTGTACACAAGAGACAGATCTTTCTTTAGCTGCAGGAATATGCAGCTCAGCCTGAGACTCCCATGCTGCAGAGCAC
Organism: Ammospiza caudacuta; assembly: GCF_027887145.1. Classification (NCBI taxonomy): domain Eukaryota; kingdom Metazoa; phylum Chordata; class Aves; order Passeriformes; family Passerellidae; genus Ammospiza; species Ammospiza caudacuta. The sequence goes on from NC_080597.1 coordinate 52,165,296, forward strand.
ACACAGCTCTCCAGGAGGCTTCTCCTCAACATCTCCCTGCTCTGTCTGTGCCTGTCTCACAGCTCCCACCTCAGTCTGACAGTACAGAACTCACCTGCCCTGCCTCACCAGGTGTTTTAGCTGGGGATGTGATGTAAGGCCATGCAGGTTTCCACAGCTGAGCTGTAATCACCTTCCACATTAGCAATAATTTAGTTACTTCAGCAGTTTCTCTTTTGAATAAAGGATTTTTTTCCAGTAGCCTTATAATTCCTGGTTCTAGTGAGCCCATGTCTGAGAGCTCACCACATACTCCCCAAGGAAGCTCTTTTGTAGGAGTAGATACTTGTTTCTTTTCTGTTGACTAGTGAGATTTTTCTCATATTTTCCTACCAATATGGCTAAGATCTGATCAAGTAATCATAACAAGCAAAACTCTAATTTAAGAGCATTATTCTCAATTTACCTGGTCCAGAAAAGCTCTTGAAATACAGAGGTAAAACAAATTGCTAAGAGTAATTTTCCATCTTGGAAAATACAAGAGGGTTCTGCTATGCTCAAGGATTGACATTCTTTCTGTCAGGTCCTTTGGAGGGGGAAAAAAAGTCATTGAGAAAAGCATTTACATACTCTACTTTATACAAAGTACTTTTATCAAGAGGATTTTCTTTAAAAGTGGAAAAGATTAATCCTCAAAGAAATTTTAATTCTGTTACAAAGAAAACATTTTATTTAATTCTTAATTTTGGAGATAATGATAGCAGTAATTAAGGTAATACCTCCATGCAATTTATTTCCAAGTAAAATTATGATGTTTACTCTCCAAGATAATTTTTAATTTTGAGACAAAATGGTTTTGAGTGTTGTTTTTCCTACAGAACAACAACTTAATTTGAGTTGGATGTAATAAAAGACCTGGGCACTTGGACCTTCTAACATGTAAAGGGGCTGCAGATAAAAATATTTTCTGTAAAGAATGCAACAAATCCTGATGCTGTTGAGTTTAGGGTCCCAGCTCATGCATATTCTGTGGTGGCATTCACAGACAAGATATTTCGCACCAACAGGGCTCACCACATGAGCTATTTTCCAAGAATTCAAATGAGAATACAGTGGAAGGACAAGGCCTTGGGATCTTCTGCCCAGCTACTATGAATATTACTGTAATAAGGACCCTAAAGGACACCTACAATCAAAATATTGCTCCAAATCCAACTGTTCTGAAAATAATTTTATTCTGGTTCAGCTGACTACCAACAAAGGCTATGAGGTTTTACTTTTCTTTCAAGGATTTTATTAGGCACTTAATTCCTTTACCTGACACTCCCTATCTGCTACTGAAACATGCTCTGTGGTCAGCATCACTTCATGAAACACCTTTTGGGGACCATGACTCCCTCACTTCCTTGCCAATTTTCCTCACTTGAAAAAAACACCCTTTTGTCTCTATGAGACTTGTTTGTATACTCTCAAAAATCTGAATGGTTTTCTGTTTTTAAAAATGCTTATCCTTCTCATATAAAAAATTATCTGTGTTTCTTTCAGAGTCATGGAGGCCAAGAAAGAAGTTTGAGGCAATGTGAATTGTGATAAATTGCTCTTTTTGCTTCAAAGACCTAGAGTAAGCAGCATGTAATTCAAACTGATCGAGGTAATGAAGTTAAAGTTTAACCATGGTGTAATTAAGAGCAAAACTTGGATCACCACATCTAAGAAAGCTCCATATTTTCACATGAGATATCTGCAGAAAAACTGACATCAGTTCTCTGCAGTGAACTGAAACGTGACAAATTGACTATTATACCTTTGTCCATTTCCTTATTTTCTTTTCTTGGGTTTGGTTTTCTCCATATTATGGGTTATTCCTTGAACATATCTGTAAGAAAAATTACATGGACACCTTTATATATCAAATAGGTGCCATATAGTTAATTTCTCTTATTCAGGAAAATACAGACAAAAAATACAGTAATTTTATACAACATTCCATTTAATTAGTAGAAAATAGTGAAACTTAGAGCACATGTATAACACATACATTTACAAAAATAATTTGTATTTTAAAATAACTATTACTGAGAGTTATTGCTGAAGAACAATTAGTTGGCCATGGATGGTTACTCTACAATTTCTTGTTGCACTACCCCTAGCTGCACCATATAAACATATTTAGAAATAAAATATATTATTTTTAGAGGTTAAAACCTTCATCATTTAACTTCCTTTGAAATTCAGCTCTTTTCCCACCAGCTTTGATTTTCAGACAGATTAAGAATCTTTCATTTGCAGACCCCAAAGATTTTAATGGAGAAAATCTTTGGGGAAATACTTGGACAAAACCTTTGGAGAAATACTAGTTAAAAAAAACTCTGCAGGCAGTGACAGGAGAGGACAGACATAGCCCAGTGTGGTAGCAGTGGTAGCACCACCTCCTCCTGCATGGCCATGGTGTGTGGGTGTTTGCTATGGGCTGCAATTGGGGGTGCTGGAGGAGGGATGGGCTTCAGCTCTGAGAGCAAAACCCAGGTCAGGGAAAAATGGCATTGGGAGCTTCCCTCAGCCACCTTTTACTTTCAAGGAGAGTTTCCAAGCAGAATATAGCCAATTAAAGAGTGCAGTGCTACTATTTATTGGCTGATACAAATGATATATCTAGGATTAATGAGTTACTGTAGGGGGATAGAATAAAAGTAAATAAAGGTAGTGTAGAAAGTAATCTTACCCTCTAAAGAGCTGCAGCTGGGTTAATTATTAAAGATTAGGAGCAGGCCTGACTTTACCAGGCCACAGCTGTAGCCAATAAGAAGAAGAGTGTTATAAAAGAGTGGATTGGTTGGTTGATGGGGACTGGAGTCAGCTGGCTGCTGTGAGGACAAGGATGAGTCAGTGCCTAGAGGAGCTGCCTACAAGAAACATCAAGGAGGTATGAAACTCTAGCAATATGGAACCTTTGTAATATAATGTCATGAGAACTCTTGCAGTATAATGACAACAAGTTACAGAACTAGGTGTTAATATTCTCCCAAACTTAATGAGGCATTGAATGCATCTCCACTGGTTGGTGGTTACCAGTCAGAGAGGACTGGTCTCCAAGTCAAATGGGCTGATCATCAGGGTTGCTGAGTTTTCAACTAATTTTCTACTCTATTCCTGGAACTTTATATACTTCAAGGAAATGTTTTCCTCAATTAATCCCTTCGTGCTAACTGCTGCAGTCACAAAATTTAACTTCTATGTGTTTCTTTTCTTATCTTGCACAGTTTAACACACACATTCAAGTCAATTTTCTCAGTGAAACCAAGTCAAACTTACAGAACTGTGCTTCACCAACCTAGCCCTGGCAACAGAGACAACTGAATTCCTCCACTGTCCAATTATCCTACTTTTTTCCAGCTTGAAACCTACCACTTTCCCCTAAATTTTGACTTGTTAATATTCCTACTGGGCTAGTAGATGTTTTTGCTCACCCTATAGTCAAACCCTATATTGTTTACTCAGAGGCAAAATCTGTGGGGGTTGAGGAACAGGAGGAGGGTGTGCTGAAAAAAATCACAGCTGGCAAAATTTCTCCATATTTTGCATATAGCTTGTGTGCTCTATATCCCAGGGCCCAGGTAATGGATCTGATCCCCTAAAAATGACTGGTTTCATCATATTCTGAAGTAGGCCAGGAAGAGCAATTGGCCAATCAAGTGACCTGGCCAGCTTTGTCCCATTTCACCAAGGGGAGAGCTGCTTCTGTCCAAAGTGTTCAGGTTTTTGGTTTTCCCTGCTTGAAGGGGGTTCTGCCTCCCACTCTTTCCTTGTATCACTTTCAGGAGTGACCTGGGGCAGTCATTCCCTCAGAGAAAGAAGAAAGCATCTTGAGCAAAAAGTGGTGCAGAATAAAAGGGAGTAAAGGAAAAGGTAGTCTTTTGTATTCCATCACTCTTACACTCAACCATGCAATTTTATAAATTACTCCCTCTCAGAACTAAGCCAACTCTGCCTGTTAACAAAAAAGGTAATTTTCCTTAAAATGTTTCACTTAGGGTTATACTTTTTCCATAACTACTTCAAGAAAATTCATCACTGAAGTTATTTGAGTCTTTGAAAATGTAATTCATTGGTACATAGGTGTGAATAGGATCAGAAACCCAAAGCTAATATATCTTTTGTCAATTTTATGTCATTAATTTGCTTTCTTTGATACACAGTAGGGGTGTGTTTTGTTTTTTTGATAAAATCTCAGCTTTCTTTTTCAGGCAGGCAAAATTTTGAAGACCTAAAGGAAGAGCATGAAGTATTTCATAGGTTTCTATTGTACCTGTTTCACTCTTTGTTCACTAAAAAAACAAAAAATATTGAGAAATTACTTTTGCCTCTAGTTTTTAACGCTGATTGTTTCAAAGAAACAAAAATTCACTTCCCAAAATATCAAATAGAACCTTTTGAGAGACCTGCAGTACTTAGACTTGTAACTAATCTGTTTTCAATTAATGTACTGTTTTACTTAAGTTCTTTCAGTTTTTTATTATATACATATGAATGGAAAAAAAAATGTGGCTGGTTCAATGTTTAAATAATGTATTTTCTAATAAATTTTGCATAGGTTATTAAGCAAATTCACTCTTTATCGCAACATATTTTTCCAATGAATTCTGCTAGGATAGCTTCTTCAATATAGAGTGGGAACAATTTCAGTTATTATCTTTAAATACTATTCCTGAATATGTATCTTCCCATAAGACAGAAATTTGATTAAATTAATCCATTTTAAATAGATGTTATGATAATTCAGACTCTGTCACTGTGGCTTGTGACTGCCAGTTTGAGCTCTAGTGCTGTTCCCTTAAGTCATGTAACTCTTTTCTACCTTGTTTATCTTGCATCAAGTAGGTAAGACTACTTAAGATTGCAAGATATCAGGCTGATACAAAAAAAAAATTAAGAACTAAAGTCTCTTCTCAGTCCTGGCTTGAATTGGTAGACCAGGAGCTGCAGTAGGAATCACAAGGCAGCAGCACCACAGGACCATCACAATTTTATAATGGCACCACATGCAATTGCTTCTTGGAATGAAATAGTAACTACTCTAGAAAAAAAACTGTTACACAATTATTGTGAAGTAAGAAAATTCATTGGATGAATTCAGAGAAATCTGATTTTTTTAAGTTTTGACAATATACTGATTTTTATCTTAAAATTGTCTGCACTGCTAACATCCTATAGTTACCACATAGGCAAGCATAGCATGTGTTCCCATATGATTAGTTCTTCAAATACTTGTTCTCAATTTTGTATTGATAGTATAGTATGAAATACACAATGACATGCATTGTGGAAATTTCCTCTCACATTCTGCCACTCACATAATATATTTTGCAATTTCTGAAGTCACATAGAACACATCCTAGCCTAAAATAATGCAAATAAAGTTGACAGTATATTCATTAAACTTTAGAGCTTCCCATCTTACTAAAACCAAAAATTTTCTCTACCTTATTTTTTACCACAAGAATAAACAATTAACTTTTATTGCAAATCACCATTACACCACATTTCTTAAGGCATATCTATTTGCAAGCATCATGTCAGTTGCTGAATGGTCTGAATTCCAAATGATGCTTGATATGGCAGCTTTGCACTCATAAATGCAGTCTCTATGTCTGTGCAATAAAGCTCAACAGCAGTAAAGGTGATATTGGTTGAGAGAAGAGGGAAATGTCCTACCCACAGGAATGTCATCAATACATGCTTGCAGTATTTGATCCATGGCAAACTAAACTGTTCATATGATCTTTCAAACTGTTATTCTGAAAAACATAACACCAAAAAAGGAAACTTTATAGTTGCCATGCTACTTTGCAGTTCTAAATTGACCCATATTTCACACGGAGGGTTGTGTTATTTTAAGTAGAGGGAAAGTCTTATGTGGAATAAAGACAACTGATTTTTGGGAAAACTCACAGGACAAGGAGAGGGAGGTCATGAAGTCCCAGGGTTACAACCTGCTTATTTTCTGTCATTTTTTAATATTATACTTGCAAAAAATCAAATAAAAATCAGCTGCTTATTTTCTGTCTTTATTCTTATATTATACTTGCAATATAACTTGGGCTGCTACTAATTTTTTAATTGTCTGGCAAATTATGAAATTATATGTGAGCTGCCAAATGCTATGCTCCAAAATCCTTATGGACCTATTAATAGTTGATCCCTACTCTTCAACTGGGGCATCTGGGTGATAAGAGAGTGTTTTTCCAAAGTCTCTACACATAAATAGTAGGATTGTGGCATAGTGGCTTGAATTTTAATGCAATGATACAGCATCATTCAGCTGGCTGCCATTCCTTAGTGAGTGCTGCAAAAAACTCAGACTGAAATAGAATACAGAGGAAAGCTAATTTTCCTGTGATGTCTTTTTCACAAAATTATTTCCTTTAATGCTTGTATTTGTTGTCACTGGAAGCCTTGGAATCCCATTGATGTTCAAAACCCTATGAGATCAGGCATTTGAGCTCTGAAGTCAAGCTCCTATTTCCTCTAGAGGTGATTTCATTAGTGATGTCATGACATAAAGCATTTAAGATTGCTTCAACTAATTAAATGTATCACTGGTGGATGCTCTGGATAAACATGGAGACTGACCCAAATCAGCAGAGCTCACACACACATCTTCTACAGATACCTCTTAGATTTCCAGCATCCAGTCAGGCAGAGAAAACATTAAGTTGTTTATTAAATTAAAAGGATAATATAATTTCACTAAGTGTCAGACATACCTCAGGAAACAATCCTCTTATTGAGGATGCTCTCAATAATCCTTAATCCTCCATGCTTTTTGGGGGATGTTTGTTCACTTGTCCAATTGCTAATGTAATTTCATTAGGTCTTCTTAATCTAATCTTGTTGATTGAGACTAAAGCTGATTTAAGAAATTTAAAAGTGAAAGTAAATATAAGACATTCAGAACAATTAATTGCATCACATTTCTTGATGTTAATTTAGAAACAATTCTTTGATTACATTGAATTTTGTTGATCCAGAATTATTCTTTGTATCATAACAGACATAAGCATTTTATAAAACTATCAATCGCAGCATAAGTTACCGCATAGCAAAAAAAGGTCATTTATTTGTTGCTTGCTGTTACTACTGAGACCAAATTCTAATTTCAGGTAAGCTGAAACTAACCACGGTGGAGGGACTCTATTTTGCCAGCAGAAAAAAAATCACCATTTATATTTCTGGACAGGAAAATGGAATTTGGCCAATATTGGTTAAAATGCAATTACAGTGCCACAGGAGAGAAAGAAGAGAAAGGAAAGTGGATCCATCTTGCATAGTGTATTGCTCTTTCCATCCTCTTGAACCCCAAATTTCCATCCATGTACATTTCTTATTTCCTCTGTCTCTAGCTGAAAAAGGATTGAGCTGCTGGATGATTTAAGCAGCTGGTGCCATTTCATACTTGCTGACAGTTCCTCAGTGACACTGAGAAGTAAGCAGCAACACTGAAAGCCCCAGAGCTTGCCTTGACTTGAAATGCAGCTGACTTTGTAATCTTTATCTGAAATAAGTTTTTGAAAGCATCCTGAAAGACTTAATAATACCATTAATTCATTAATGACCACTGTAAATTTTTTAAAATCCAGTTTAAATCCAATTATTTTGACAACTGTTCATTTCTTAAGCAAGAAAGCTAACAAGAAAAAAATTGCAATAGAGCCTGGTATTATATTTCTGATCATGTCTAATTTTAAAATATTTTTTCCTAACTGTCTTTATTGACATGTTATGTTACCAACTTTTTGCTCTTACAAATGTCACTGCAGAAAATGAATTGTCAGTTTGTCACAGTGAATCAGTAAGTTCATTCACGTATCCCTCACCTTGGACATAGCACCATGATAGCAATATGTGGCCCTTTTTTAAAGGGACAATCCCACCACCATGAACCCGAGGTGAAGGTCTATATAATCTAAAAGAATTTACTCTTCACATGACGGGATATTTGAGGGGGCAGAGTGTGGGGGTAGGAGTAGGGGGCTGGTTGTTCAATGTGTTTTTTAGTTTCTCTTCATTTTCAGCCACATCCCTCTTCACCTAATGGCCAGCCCCTTCCTGCAGGCCTTTTCCTGTCCCAGGGGAAGGCCTTGTCCCGGCCTCTGCTGAGAGCAGGTTTGCCCCCGAGCAGGCTGTGTGGGCCGGATAGCTTAGTCCTTTATGGGGACAGAGTGTCCAAACCCAAGCAGCTCTCAGCTGCTGGCAGCTTTAGCAAGCATGAGGGATATCAGCTCTTTAGCGATTATCAGTTCTTTGAGTTCAGCTCTTTTGCTTGCTAAGGCACCGCAGGCCGGCCAGCAGACGCAGAGAGGAGAAGGCTGCTCTGGAGTTCCACAGCGATGGCTTTATTGGGGGTCTGTGAAGGGCTCCAGAGACAGCTCTTCTAACCAGAATGGGCTAAAGCAGCCCATTATATAGGGGATAGGGGATCCAAAATTGTCCTGTAGCAGGGGTTAAGGAAAAGTGACCTATGGGGTTACAGAGAGATAAGCTGGGGTTCAAAAGGCAGAAGACAGGGGCTTCTTTGCTATTTCACCATGACTTGGCATTTGCTATCTTTAAGCCTCTGCTCTACATGGGGCCCTAGCAAGCCCATGGCTACAGTAGCTGACCGCTGGCGCTGGGCAGCTCTGGCCCCTCCTGTGGCAGGTCCCACATCAGGCACAGCTGGTTCCTCCTGTGGCAGGTGTCACACCAGGCACAGCTGGCCCCTCCTGTGGCAGGTCCCACATCAGGCACAGCTGGTTCCTCCTGTGGCAGGTGTCACACCAGGCACAGCTGGCCCCTCCTGTGGCAGGTGTCACACCAGGCACAGCTGGCCCCTCCTGTGGCAGGTGTCACACCAGGCACAGCTGGCCCCTCCTGTGGCAGGTCCCACATCAGGCACAACTGTCTCCTCCTGTGGCAGGTCTCACACCAGGCATAGCTGGTTCCTCCTGTGGCAGGTCCCACAGCAGGCACAGCTGGCCCCTCCTGTGGCAGGTCCCACACCAGGCACATCTGGCAGTTCCCTGGGGATGCTCACTGGGTCCCTCTGCCGCCCCCGCTCCCGGCTGAGGTGATGGTGACCCTGGCAGCTCCCTGGGGATGCGCACCGGGTCCCGCTGTCACCCCCGCTCCTGGCTCCGGCTGAGGTGACAGTGACCCCGGGGGGACACGAGCTGGGCGGGGGAGCTGCCCTGAGCCTGTCACAGACAGAGGCCCCAGGGCTGAGATCAAAGGTTAAATGGCTTTTTGCTGCCATCTCTTGATAAAGCAGAGGAAAAGGCAGCAGAAGCTGATTGTGTGCACCATCCTGGGGCTGGGGCAGAGCCCGGCGCTGGTGCTGAGGATGGATTTGGATTTACCCTGCGAAGGACAGAGCACTGAGGTGTTGTCACCAGCGGTGACAAATGGGCATCAGCGCTGCGCGGGGAGAGAGGCTCATTAGGAGCAACTAAAGCCTCACTGCCCTGACTCAGGGCTGCAGGAGGCTGCGAGAGAAAAGTGATTTCTGCCTTTGAAGGAATGAGTAATCTCCTAATGGCACAGTCTCTGTGTACTGCACAGGTTTTTTACAGGTGAAAGAGAGCTTTCAGCTGTAAAACCAGGCTTGAAATGTAGGCTCTGTCATTGTAAGAGATGGGAGGTGTGGACCAGGAGTGGCTGCAGAGCTCTTAAGAACCCGAGTCCCTGTCAAATTTCAGTGATGGGGATGTTCTGTGGCTGGATTACTCAACTGACTCCCCAATATTTCACATGTCCCACAACTCCCTTTTTTTTTTGGCTAAATCTTCTGTGTTGACACATTTGGATCATCCACCACTGCAGATCAAGCAAATCACAGGTCAGCAATGAATTCTAATGAAATCTAAGTAAGCACACTTTCCTTTTTAAATTTATGGAGAGAAAAAACAGAATTGTAGATTTTTAAAAAAGTTAATTATCAGTTAAATTCTCAGTCTTTCAAGTAGGCTGTCTTGAAAACTTTGGTCCATAACCACTCTCTTTATGAGTGTCCTGATTTAGGACAAATTAGGGGAAATCTCCAAAAGGGAGCCCCCCAAAAACAAAACAAACCTCCAACCACCCCTCCCCCAACACCGGGTTCGGGAAGGAATTTCTCGGAGGAGCAAAGTGGAAAACAAAACCTATTTATTTACAAGTAACAAAAGAACACTCCCCAACACAAGAAAAGAAAAGAAAACAGAAAAAACAGACTGTGTGTTGAGAGGGCGCGGCGCTTCTCTGCAAGCTTCGGATGTCCTGGACGTCTTCAGGTCATGTCCGGAGCTGGTCCAGTATCTTCAGGGGAGGGTAAGAAAGAGGGAGCAAGAGAAAAGGAAAAAAAACAGCACAAAAAAGCAGAAAGCAAGCAAGCAAAGCGGCTAGCCAAGCCAAGCAGCAAAAGCCAAAAGCAAAAAAGCCTGGTCAAACACTCCCCCCTCTCTTCCCCGCCCCGCCGCAGCAAGACGGCCGGGGGGGGGGGGAAGAGAGAGAAAAGGCACAGCTGCCAGACACAACACACGATATTGGGATAAAGGCTGTCAACCCACGACACTCCACCCCTTATCCCATATCGTGAATATACAATAAAAACTTTCATTTCACTTACTCACACCTTTGACACTTACGCATTCCTCTCATCTTACTTGCTCAGACCTTTGACACTTACAGTTTCCTTCTGTCTCACATTCAACAAACAATGACATTCATATATGAATCTCATCCCACAATCAGGTCTCCCTGAGGTACACACCGTGTTGTTCCATCTTTCTGCATTATCCACCATGTATAACCTGGTCCTTGAGCAAAGCCAATCCCACGGATGGGTTTGTCTGTACTCGAGGCAGGGTTGATCCATACTGTCTTTCCCAACAAACCTCTGACATGGGCCACTGGGGCTTTATCCCCATCTACTATATTAAGGAGCTCAGACTGAGCAGGACCCGCTCGGTTGGTGGAACCTCGAGTGTTAACTAACCAGGTAGCCTTTGCCAAATGCTGCTCCCAGTTTTTAAAAGACCCCCCACCCAATGCTTTTAAGGTGGTTTTTAACAATCCATTATACCTTTCCACTTTCCCTGCAGCTGGTGCATGATAGGGGATATGGTATATCCACTCGATGCCATGTTCCCTAGCCCAAGTATTAATAAGATTGTTTTTGAAATGAGTTCCATTATCCGACTCAATTCTCTCGGGAGTACCGTGCCTCCAAAGGACCTGCTTTTCAAGGCCCAAGATAGTGTTACGGGCTGTGGCATGAGACACAGGGTAGGTTTCCAACCATCCCGTGGTGGCTTCTACCATGGTTAGTACATAGCGCTTGCCCTGGCGGGTTTGAGGCAGTGTGATGTAATCAATCTGCCAGGCCTCCCCGTATTTGTACTTAGACCACCGCCCCCCATACCAGAGGGGCTTCACCCGCTTGGCCTTCTTGATGGCAGCGCACGTCTCACAGTCACGAATAACCTGAGAGATACTGTCCATGGTTAGATCCACCCCTCGGTCTCGTGCCCACTTATAGGTGGCATCTCTACCCTGGTGGCCTGAGGCATCATGGGCCCATCGTGCTAAGAATAACTCTCCCTTATGCTCCCAGTCGAGATCTATCTTCAACTCCCCTATCTTTGCAGCCTGATGTACTTGCTGGTTGTTTTGCTGCTCTTCATTAGCTCTACTTCTGGGGACATGGGCATCTACATGGCGAATCTTCACAGGTAACTTCTCTACCCGAGTAGCGATATCTTTCCACTCTTCCGCAGCCCAAATTGGTTTTCCTCTTCGCTGCCAGTTCGCCTCTTTCCATCTCTTCAGCCATCCCCATAGAGCATTGGCTGCCATCCAGGAATCGGTATACAAATAGAGCCTTGGCCACCTCTCTCTCTCTGCAATACCTAGGGCCAGTTGAATAGCTTTGATTTCAGCAAATTGACTGGATTCACCCTCTCCTTCAGTAGCCTCTGCAACCCGTCGAGTGGGACTCCACACAGCTGCTTTCCACCTCCGTTTCATCCCTATGACACGACAAGAACCATCGGTGAATAGAGCATAGCGTGTTTCTTCTACTGGTAACTGATTGTATGGCGGAGCTTCCTCAACCCGGGTCACTGGCTCTTGTTCCTCATCTGCGACACTAAAGCTTTCACCTTCAGGCCAATTTGTAATTATCTCCAGGATCCCAGGGCGATTTAACTTCCCAATTCGAGCGCGCTGTGTAATGAGGGCAATCCACTTACTCCAAGTAGCACTGGTGGCATGGTGGGTAGAGGGAACCTTTCCTCTGAACATCCATCCCAACACCGGTAGTCGGGGTGCCAAAAAGAGTTGTGCCTCTGTACCGATCACCTCCGAGGCGGCTTGGACTCCTTCATAGGCGGCCAAGATTTCCTTTTCTGTTGGAGTATAGTTATCTTCAGACCCCCTGTAGCTCCGACTCCAAAATCCCAATGGTCGGCCTCGGGTCTCGCCAGGTACCTTCTGCCAAAGGCTCCAGGACAGACCATGGCTCCCGGCTGCAGAGTAGAGCACGTTCTTCACATCTGGTCCCGTCCTGACTGGACCAAGGGCTACAGCATGAGCGATCTCCTGCTTGATTTGGACAAAAGCTTGCTGCTGCTCAGGGCCCCAGTGGAAGTCGTTCTTCTTGCGGGTAACCAGATAAAGGGGTCTCACAATCTGACTATACTCAGGGATGTGCATCCTCCAGAAACCTATAGCGCCTAAGAAAGCTTGTGTTTCCTTTTTATCAGTTGGTGGGGACATGGCAGTGATTTTATTAATAACATCCACAGGAATCTGACGCCGTCCATCTTGCCACTTCACCCCCAAGAACTGAATTTCTCGGGCAGGTCCCTTGACTTTGCTCTTCTTAATGGCAAATCCAGCTTCCAAGAGAATATGAATTATCTTCTCTCCTTTCTCGAACACTTCTATTGCCGTGCTCCCCCAAACAATGATATCATCAATATATTGCAGATGTTCTGGAGCCTCACCCTCTTCTAGTGCAGCCTGGATCAGTCCATGACAGATGGTAGGACTGTGTTTCCACCCTTGGGGCAGTCGGTTCCAGGTATACTGCACTCCCCTCCATGTAAAAGCAAACTGAGGCCTGCATTCTGCTGCCAGAGGGATGGAGAAAAACGCGTTAGCAATATCGATGGTCGCATACCACTTTGCTGCCTTAGATTCCAGCTCGTACTGCAGTTCCAGTATGTCCGGTACAGCCGCACTCAGTGGTGGAGTCACTTCATTCAAGGCACGATAGTCCACAGTCAGTCTCCATTCTCCGTCAGATTTTCGCACAGGCCAGATAGGGCTGTTAAAGGGTGAGTGGGTTTTACTGACCACCCCTTGGCTCTCCAGCTCTCGGATCATTTTGTGGATGGGGATCACGGCATCTCGATTCGTCCGGTACTGCCTGCGGTGCACTGTTGAGGTGGCAATTGGCACTCGCTGCTCCTCTACCTTCAAGAGTCCTACTGCAGATGGGTTCTCTGATAGTCCAGACAAGGTGTTCAATTGTTTAATACCCTCTATCTCCACTGCAGCTATTCCAAAAGCCCACCTGAATCCCTTAGGATCTTTGTAATAGCCATTCCGGAGGAAGTCTATGCCCAAAATACATGGAGCCTCTGGACCAGTCACAATCGGGTGTTCCTGCCATTCCTTCCCAGTCAAGCTCACCTCAGCTTCCAACAAAGTCAACTGTTGTGATCCTCCCGTCACTCCAGCAATGGAAACAGGTTCTGTCCCCACGTGTTCCGATGGCATTAAGGTACACTGTGATCCAGTGTCAACCAACGCTTCATAGTCTTGTGGCTCTGATGTGCCAGGCCATCTGATCCACACCTTCCAAAAAACCCGGTTCTCCCGTGCCTCTTCCTGGCTGGAGGCAGGGCCCCTCTAAGCCAGATTGTCCTTCTTTCCTTGGGCATATGCCTTAGAAGTTCCTTCAAGGGGATCGGACATGTCATCGTCATCATTATACTTAACATCTCGGCTACGAGCGACCGGAGCTGCTATCCTTTTGGTGATACTTTCTCTTTTCTTCAAATCACGCACCCGTTGTGCCAAAGCAGCGGTGGGTTTTCCATCCCATCTCCTCATGTCTTCTCCAGACTCACGCAGAAAAGCCCATAACTCAGTCCGTGGGGTGTACCTTCTCTCCCCATCAAAGGAGCGCCAGCGTTGGACACCAGGACCTCTAATTTGTACAGCTGAGATTTGAATAAGGTCCTCCTTAATCTCTTCCCGGAGTTTCTTATGATTCTCCTCAATTTTATCCTCTAGTTTCTGCAGTCGGGTTTCCACTGCTGCAATTCTGGCATGAGTTGGGCCATGCACAGCATCTGCATACGCTCGAAGCTTCTTTGCCATATCGAGCACAGTCTCATATGTATCATCCCGCTTCATTATTGCTAGGGCAGAAGCGTATTCAGGTGGCCCAAGTCGCACGAGTTTCCTCCACATTACAGGTGTGCATGGTACCAGGTCCGGATTTCTAGTTGTTGTGTCATCTGAGAAAATGAGCTCTGCCACCGCCATCTCTCTCAGGCGTTGGATCCCCTGTTCTATGGTCTTCCACCGTGTCTGCTGCATATAGAGATCATCCGTACACAGGTATCGTTCTGCTACGCTTCTTAGGACCCGTTCCCAGAGGCTGTGAGGGTTAGCCCCCCTCATCATACCTTGATCGATGACAGGATCATGTGACAGGGATCCCAAATGCCTCGCTTCAGTACCATCCAAAATCGTAACCTCCCCTGCAGCATCCCAAAGGCGGACTAACCAACTAATTATAGATTCATCAGGTTGTCGTCTGTAATCCTTTCTTAGGCCTCTGAGGTCCTTCAGAGAAAAGGAGTCAATATTAGCTCCAGATTCTGTGCCCCTTGATGTGGCCTCTGATTTTGGTGAGGGTCCTTCTCCTGCATCATCATCCTCATCATCCTCCACCTTTCGATCGGTCTTGCCTTTACACTTTCCACCTCTTGTATTAGCTGCAACAGCCATGGTTTGGGGCCTACTGTCTGATGCAGCTGCTAGCCTGGAGCCTGGGAGGTTAGCTGCAGCCTGGGTCACTGGGGTAGTAACTAACTTATCACCCTGTTCCCTTTCTGCTATCTGCTGCTCCACAGTATCTAGCAGAGTACGGTAAACAAATGCCAAGGCCCAGCTCACTGCAGTAATCCTTTCTTCCTTAGTGTTACCATGGCACTTCTCCCTCAAATACTTTGCCACCTCGACTGGATTCTGAATTTGATCAGATGGAAAGTCCCAGTCCATAGGATCAGAAAATTCCTTTAAAGTCTGGCCCATGTCCTCCCATTTCCCACTCCAGTCAAGATTTTTCCTGCTTTGTTTTACTCCTAAGTCAGGAGTGTCTCTAACCCCTCTAGAAATCTCAGTCTTCATTTTATACACACTCCAGACAGTATAGAAAAGGCTTAATAAATTAAATGCCAGAAAGATGGTTTCTTTCAAACTCAGGGGAAATTCAGTATTTTCTAATAGAGATGTCAACAATTTGGAGGACAAGAAGGAAGACAAAGGCTGAAAAGCCCCTTCCCCTTCTTCTCCCCAAACAAACTGAGTAAACAACCATAATAACAGTCCATACATTCCTGAAATAAAGTCCAGCATTTTTATCCGACACATCATCATACATAAGACCAGCACAATGACTATTCTGGTTAGTGCCCCCCGCTTACAAAAGCTACTTATTAGGGCCAACATCAGAGCTATTTTTGGGTAAGGAAATAACCCCAGGGACCACAAAAGTATTAAAACTTCAAAAACCCCTAGGGACCAGAACGACCGGCAAGCTTCCACTCCAAATGACATTATGAATCACCGATATGCCCACAAAATAGCCAAAACCAAAATATTATTGTTATAGGTTTTTTTTCCACTGTTTTTTGGCCTCCTTTTTCCCGGCCAATGCACCAAAAAGTATATTGTCCTGATTTAGGACAAATTAGGGGAAATCTCCAAAAGGGAGCCCCCCAAAAACAAAACAAACCTCCAACCACCCCTCCCCCAACACCGGGTTCGGGAAGGAATTTCTCGGAGGAGCAAAGTGGAAAACAAAACCTATTTATTTACAAGTAACAAAAGAACACTCCCCAACACAAGAAAAGAAAAGAAAACAGAAAAAACAGACTGTGTGTTGAGAGGGCGCGGCGCTTCTCTGCAAGCTTCGGATGTCCTGGACGTCTTCAGGTCACGTCCGGAGCTGGTCCAGTATCTTCAGGGGAGGGTAAGAAAGAGGGAGCAAGAGAAAAGGAAAAAAAACAGCACAAAAAAGCAGAAAGCAAGCAAGCAAAGCGGCTAGCCAAGCCAAGCAGCAAAAGCCAAAAGCAAAAAGGCCTGGTCAAACACTCCCCCCTCTCTTCCCCGCCCCGCCGCAGCAAGACGGCCGGGGGGGGGGGGAAGAGAGAGAAAAGGCACAGCTGCCAGACACAACACACGATATTGGGATAAAGGCTGTCAACCCACGACACTGAGCTCTAAGACTGCCATCATTTTCTGCTTAGCCAATACTAACACTGTGCCTCCCTATGATACAGAAAAAAATGAAAGCAGAATAAATTCAAATCAGCAGAGAATTTACTGAGTAATTCCTTTAAACAGAAATTGCATAAAATACAGCTGTGGTCCCTGAATAGAACCCAGAATCCCTACAGAAAACTCAGAGTCCTCCGAGAACAAGTCACATTCCTCCTTGCCTCCTCTGCCTCCAAGTTAAGACTCCTGATGCTTTGGTACTCTCCTGGGTGAAGTGGGACTGAGGAGGCAACTAAATGAATCCTCATTAGCTGGTGGGTTCTGAAGTGTGTTAGTCACAAAAGAACTCCATAAAATAATTTTCTTATGGAAAGTCTTCCAGGGAGGCCTTGAGTGAATTATGCCTCCAGCATTAGGTGGCAGCTGAGCAAAGGGGGATTTAGAAAGAAGATTTTTCTTTGATAGCTTCATCTTATCTAAGATGAAGAGATTCAGGGGTTTTATTGGCCCTGACTCTGACAGAAAAGAGTCAAGTGGCAGGGAGAGATTAGATATAAATTAGCAGAACAACAAATGGATTAAGGTTGTGATAAACTTAAAACAGTAAACAAACAACAGAAAAAATTTTTATTTTTATTTAAAGTATTTGTCCTAACTTTTCTCTGGAACTCATTTCCTATTATTGAGGATTGCTGGAAAGTTTACCCTACTTTAAATATTTTTATTGACAGCCATAAGTGGAATCAAAAATAGATTATACCAACAAGAATCAATGCTCTCTTAATCTTTAAGATGTGAAATGGGTATCACCATGAGCATGCACCCAGCATATATATACTTTTCATTTGGTTAGACTAACATTCCTGCACAACATTTGCATTATCCAAAAAATGGAGGATGAATGTAACACTATGCTTTAAACCCATTAGTAAAGGAAACACAGTGACAGTTTGAAAAATAAGAACCAAAATACTAAAATACTTGTTATCTCTTTGGTGGCAGCCTAGGTATATCCTGACTGCCAACCCAACAACATTTACAATTAAACACAGAATTTACCTTGTTAAGCCTATGAATGTCTATGATGTCTTTTTTAACAGAACTCTGTACCCTAAAAATAATGTTTATTTTGATGGATTGGAGAAAGTTTTAGTCCCTTCTTTAAAAATTTACTAATCAAAATACAGTAAAGGGCAATACACACTTACTAAAAATAAAGCACTGGAAGGGCCAAGAGGTTCCTCTTTCTTCCATTAGTCACATATTATATATGAACTAAGTCACTTTCAATAGTGTTAGAAATTATCTCTCTTTCCCAATTTTAAATTTTAAATGTCATGTCTATAATATTTCAAAGTTGTGGCTTCAGCAATAATGAATTTGAATTTTCCTAGACCACCTAGTATCGCTCCTCGTTGCACAGCGAGTTACACCAAGGGCTTTCTAGTATGAATTGCTTAATCCCTGCAGGACTCTTGGAGAAAAGAATCCTTTCAAGGAGGGACATGGTTCCTGTACGTGTATTTGAAGCCATATTCCAACGCCCTGCTAGATCCTCTAGGAAATTCTAATTGTGTTTAGCTGTCATCTTAAGTTCTAATGTGATTTAATGATATGGGATAAGAAGATTATTCTGATAGGATATTAAGGGGAAATATAAAATGAATTTAATCCCACGTTTCTGCATCAGCATCCTCAAATGACCTGTGATGCTGAGCCACTGTAATTCCTAATGAGAACTAAGCTTTCTGTCATCATGGTTCCTGTAAAATTTGCAACTGGAAAGTATAGTCCAAGAACTATATTTAAACTTAATTGAGGCCTGAGACAGGCAGATAAATGCTCACATACAGAAACTTATACTAAAAATAAAAAAACACACCGAAACAAAACCTAAAACATGCTCAGAGATTCAAGACAAAATTGTGTTTTGATAATGAGCTGTCCAACCTCATGACCCACAGGTAATTGTGACTGAAGTAATCATATTGATGATCAGTAGAAGCTTTCTAAGGTATGAATTTTGTTGTCTCCATAGGGCAGCATACGTTGCAGAATGATGCTATGCTACTGTTTAGCTGCTCCCTCTTTCTTCAACAGCCATCTAGAAAATGAGTCTGCTGAATCTTGGGAAGTTATGCACAGATAGAAATAATGGAAGAACAAACTAGAACTCCTGCCTCCTGCTCCTAATTGTCTAGATAACCTCAGTCAAATGACTTTATTATAGGTCAAAGTAATTTGTGTGTCAATACCAAACACTTTTATTTTCTTTACTTTTGGACACATCATGCTACTGACAACTCAAGATAATTTCATAGGCATTTAAATATATGCTTACTGGATATGATTAAAGCAAAGGCCAGTGCTCTGATTCTGACATAAATTTGTCCTCCCCATGCACATTTCCAAAGAACAGCTTTGGTTTAGGATAGACATAAAAGAAAGTGAAAATTTCTTTCAGAGTATATCTAGTCTCCTACAGGTTACCTCTCCAACAATTAAAGAGGCGGCTAGCTGTGTATATGAAAATACTTTACCAGGATCCATTAATTAAGATCTGTATGTGAAGTGGTAGGTGTAAATTTGTTAGTACTGTTAGCCATTATTAGCTGTTATGCACTAGATTATTTCATTGCTGTCCTCATATTGCATGATAGCATGCTGTAATGCAAAAGGGACATAAATCTTTGTCATGAACCCTGTAAAAAGGTGGATGAGAGAAAGGAAAGATGGGCTTTTACTCCAGGGTAAAATATAGAGCACAGAGTGGGTTTTCTGCAGCAGTTAATGCCAAAGCAGATGGAGCTATTTTGAGGACTTTTTCATTGCTATACTGATATTCTCATATTTAAAGACATGTTAGAGAATGCTAATATAGCCATTACTTTGCTATAATAAAGGAGTTTAAAAGATAAGCTATTTTTAAAGAGGTTTTTCTCTGTTGAATCCATTCATTTGCCATCTAGGAGACAGGATGATCAGAGTGGGAACTAGAAGTCACTAAGACACAAAGCCTCTGCTGAATGTGATTGTCCATCAGGAACATATGGAACTCACAGGCTGACTTTTCCTGTACACAAAATATGTAAAAATAAGAACTATGTTGCCTGAAAAACTTTAACTCTGTGGATTAAAATAAGGATTCCTTTAAAAAAAATTCAAACATTTCAGTAAATAGAAGAAAATTATATCCAATATCTCATGAAATTTTAAATCTTTGGGACTAAAATACACTGGAAAAGAATCAAATGTTACTGGTACGTATTTTGGTAGAAGGGACAATTACATAATTATGAATAAACCGTTAACTCCTAAAAGATAATATCTAAAAAATTTACATAAATGGCTGCAGTTATTCTACTACCCTAAAAAAATCTCAACATGAAGAGTTCACCAAGCAGCCAAATTATGAACACTATAGAGGATTGTGGAATTCTTTAGTCAGAAAGCAATTCTTCCTTTCTGCTTTTGTTGATTTCAAGAATTTTGCACCAAATCATTTTTATTATATGAATATCAAGGTATCCTACTAAAGATTAGCCTGATGTACACACTACCCTAACCTAGGTGTTTCCTATTGAATTTGCACATTGAACATCCTCAGTTTTCTAGTGTTTCACTCCCTCTTGTCTTTGATGTGTGTACAATCCCCCTGAAAAACTCCATTAATTCCACTGAGACATTTCCACTCCATTCCAAAACAGATCCTAGCATAGCACAGCAGCCAAAGCAAAGCAACCTGCTTGTGGATTCACATGCCTAATTCAACAGAAATAACACAACTAAGGGAGTGCAGCTAAAATTTGATTCATTGCAATGTTCAGCTGGAATCCAAGCGTGTTTCCACAGAAAATTCAGAAAATCCAATCCTTTAAATTGAAGGAAAAGTATCAGAAATTCGTAAATTAATGCCTACAGATGCAAGGTAATGCACAATTAAGTAATGGAGTGTAGCATATGTCCTACATACTCGGGTACAGTGGGGGGCAGCCATACTATTAGAGCACCAATCTCTGCATTGCAGACCATATGGCACATTTGTAGACCACTTGGATGCTGCAGCTGGTGCAAAATGAAGTTCCTATTTGCTTAGCAGATCTGGCAGCAGGAGAATACCTTATGCTAGTGTTATTTTTGCTACATGTTCCCACAGTACAACTTTACACTTTCTAAAGTGTGTTAAGTGTGCACAGGATTGTTAAACCTGTGTATGCTTTTGATGTTTGTTACCTGAAAAGCTCCTTTTTCTTCATGGTAAATCTCTTTTGATTTACCATGAAGTAAATCAGCCTTTACTTCAGTAAATACTGATGTATTGCCTCTGTTTTTCTTTATATCTTACCTCTCTTAATTTTAGGACAATTACGGTGCTAAAATCTTACTTCGCCTTGTTGCTATTCACTTTCATTCTTCATAACAATGTTTTTCAAATTTCTTTTCTCATCTCACCAAATATTTCATTGAAAAAACACACTACATTTTTCCAGGAAATGGTGCTCCAAAAGGCCTGCCATCTAGAATGCCATTAATTATTAGAAGATTAGGAAATCTTGACGATTATATTTCTAAGTTACTAAGAGGTAGGTCTGAAAACATGTCACACCTCATTAAACAAATTGCTACATCCTACATCACTCTCTATAGTCAAGGGGGGAAAAAAGCCTTTTTTAAGATCTTTTTCCTCTCTATAGTCCAATATTTTCCCCCTCCTATGGGGCTATTTTTTTTTTCATTTTTCACTAGGTTCCCCAGTACACCACCAAACACAGAATACCAAAACTTCCTGATATGCTCAGGTCAGTAATTAATTTCTTTTACCTGTCTCCATCACAGTACACCCTCTGATTGATCAATCTTACTATGATACAGCATCACAGCTATACAGGCTTGATTAATTACCCAGTTTTTCAGGGATATCATTTACTATTAGAGGAAAAGAAAAGATTCCTCCTTCAGCAAATCCCTCTAGAATGCAGGAAGCATTTAGTTATTTCAATTTTAGAGGAAGAGTGATGAGCTGGGGTGATGACAACTGACAGTGCTGATCCATGTTCTTCATGTTCTTCAAGAGACTAAGCTCCTTCTTTAGCTTGTGGAAGTCCACTGGAAGTGTCTAACTGCTGACCTGCATCAAATTAATATCTGGTTCTTTCTCCAGTTCTCCTCCCCTGGTTCTGATATATGTGTTATAAAAGAGGATTCTTTTTCCTGTTTTCAGAAAATTGGGATGATCCTGAACACCTTTCAGAACTGCATCTAACAACAATTTTTCATAGAAAATTCGTTTAAGCATTTTTCATCCTGCCTCTATTAGAACCAACCAACATAATCACATAATGATCTCAACACTAAAACGTATTAAAGACACATTTTATTCTTTCTGAGATGAAGTAGGGAATCTCAGATTCTCCTGGTATCCTTCTTTCTCATATTGAGAACTGCCCCATTAACGTTTTGAATGTCAGGAAGAAAACTTTCCTTTCACTTATTACTGTCATACCTCCATAGTGAAACCTAAGGGATGTGCATTTATGCAGGCATTCAGTGCTCCTATTGGATTGGCCTGTAAATACTGAGCTCAGTTGGTAACACTCCTCTCAGGGCCAAAACACTCCTGTCAAAATGGAGATGCAGTCCCAGAGCTGACATTTCTGTGCTTTCCTGCTCTCTGATGAAGCAAAGCCTGTACAGACATATTCAGATTTAAACGTCCTCTTAAGCCCCTCCTATTTCTGGAAAGCATTGAAGCTTTTCCTTTAACTCTTTGCTGATTCAGATTTGTTAGATGCCAGGTTCTATCTGAGATGTTAAATTAAAATCCCTTCTGGCTGGTTCCTTTGAACTGCAAATTTGCAATTAGAAAAAAGAAAACAGTAATTTAAAAAAATATAGAACAATAATACTTGAGAGAGATGTGCTTGCCATGGAGGCCTTTTTTGTTGTTGTTGTTGTTTTTGGGTTTTTTTGTTGTTGTTGGAGTTTTCCTGTTAACAGTTCTGACATGGAATGATATGAAGAGGTCTTTGTGAAGTTAGTTACTGTTCTGTGTGTGCCTTTGCAGGAAGGTCTTTGTGAAGGTTTTCAGATGGTTAAAAAAAAAAATCAACATCACATTGTGTTCTATTACATCATTCTACAAGTGCATCGCTCATTGTTTCCTTTAACATGTGGCTTCCAACTTCCAAGAAAAGCGTTCCCAATGATTGACGCCCCAAACCCACGTCTGCCTTATCTCAGGAAAGAAACAGCTTTGTGCGGGACGACTCTCACCACCGATTTGACACATTCTTGACATTTTTTAGGCGCAGAAAACAGCCGGGGAGGTCTCCCGTTGGTGTCTGTTGGCATTTCCCCCAAGGCGGTCCCGGCTGCTGCCCCCTCAAGCCCGATGGGTCTCAGAGCACGCTCGGTGCCGCACGGCCAGCGCCGGGTGAGCCGCGGCTCCATCAGCGCCGGGAGAGGGAGAGGGAGAGGGAGAGGGAGAGGGAGAGGGAGAGGGAGAGGGAGAGGGAGAGGGAGAGGGAGAGGGAGAGGGAGAGGGAGAGGGAGAGGGAGAGGGAGAGGGAGCAGCCGGGCGAGCAGCCGGGCCCAGGGACCGCCGGGGACAGGAGGGACCTGCCCGTGGTGGGAGGGAGCCGGGAGGGAACAGTAGGGAGGGAAGAGTAGGGACGGGAGGGAGTTGGGCTGGATGGTAGGGTGCAGGCGGGATGGGAGGGACAGTAGGGATAGGAGGGATGGAGGGAACGGTAGGGATTGGAGGGAGCCGGGAGGGATGGAGGAAACAGGGCGGGATGGGAGGGAACAGTAGGGATAGGAGGGAGGGGAGGGAGCAGGGCGGGAGGGGAGGGAACAGGAGGGATGGGAGGGATGGGAGGGATGGGAGGGATGGGAGGGATGGGAGGGAGCAGGCGGGACTGGAGGGCGCCGGGCGGAGCGGCTGGTGCTGTGCCTGTGTTGCGGCGCCCTCTGGTGGTGGCGGCGCGCAGTCTCACCCCGCGGTCGGGCGGGCGCTGCCGTGGGAGCATCCCGAGCATCCCGAGCATCCCAAGCATCCCGAGCATCCCGAGCATCCCAAGCATCCCGAGCATCCCGAGCATCCCAAGCATCCCGAGCATCCCGAGCATCCCCAGCATCCCCAGCATCCCCGGGATCAGCCGCACCGCAGCGGCTCCGAGCGCTTTCCTTACTAGAAAGGCTCTACCTCTCTGCTCTCTTAGAAATAATCAAGCTCGGCTCTTACATAAAGCACAACAATTGGAAAGGAACAGATCACACACAGATCATTTGTCTCTATGTATGCGGAAGTTATTAGATCATGGCTCTATTACAAAGCTGTTGTTTTGCTTTGTTTGTAATGATATGCAATATACCATTATTATGATATTGCTGCAGCTCTAAGGAAGAGTGACACTGACAGCATTGAAATTTAATATAATAATAACAATAGTATGTAACACCATGATAAACACAAGGTTTTGGGCTGCTTTGGCCTTATTCACCTAACCCTTTCACACTTGTATATTTTTTACTCCCTAATCCTTCTCTTAGACTGATATGGTAATACTTAGAAGGTATCTCTAATAATGGGAAAAGAAAAGAGAGGAATGAAGAAAAGGTTTCATGTCTGGTGAAACTTTTCTGTAATAAATGTTGGATCAGATATGGCATAAAGGAGCATCATAGAGTTCCAAAGGGAAAAGAACGAGGCAGGGGGCAAAGGAGACGCAGATCTCCCATGGGGAGATTACCAGGGAGAGATTCTGACATACTGCATTATGGAGGAGTTAGCAAAGGGGGAGATCCTCACATTAGCTCCCTTGAAATCCCCTTGGCTCACAGTTAGAGCCAGGAGCAATCGAGGCAATGTCAGTGAAACTTGTTCCTCTGACTCTCCATCAATACATCTGCTTAACTGCTTTATCTGATTATTGATAGCCTGCTATCACAACTATCACTCTTCTCAAGTTAAAGAAACATTAACCCAGAGCATGGTACATAATGCAGACCAGTTTATTACAAATTAAGGACTGAATTCAGAGAGTTCTACTTTTGTGAGCACTAGAAACTATTTATTTCCCAGTGGACTTGCTTAGAGCATAAATCAAATAGAGGCACAAAACAAACTCATGGTAGGTTGTGAACCTCTGCTTTAGAGAAGTATTAGATGTTGAACATGCACCATTTTTAGGCCAGTTTTGTTTATTGAATGCATTTGAACTGCACTGTCTTGCTCTGGCACATCAACTGTGCAGAGCTTGAGCAGACAGGCTGTGGGGGAGGGAGGGAGGAACTAAAGAGAGCAAGCTGACCTCTCTGAATTCTTGTTTCTGTGCTTTCCTGCACTCCTCTGACAGCCAGTCCCACATGATGCATGGTGATTGCTGAAACCTGCTACCTGCTGTGTGAGTCTGATACTTTCCAAAGGCTGATTGTAGCTGAGGAATGGATGACCCTTGCTCTCACACTTCCACACACAATACCAATAATATTTCTTGGGCAGGAACAAGATGGGGGTTTTTTCCACTCTTCTTCACTCCACATGGGAAAGGCACTGCTTATTATTGACTAACCTCAGTTATGGACTCAGGACTAGTTTTACATAACATATAGCATTTTGTGGTCTGTCACATCTGGTTTTATGCTCCTTGTTTTTCCCTTGATAGGGTTGCCTGACATGATAATGCCTGCAAACACAATTAATGAAAGCAATTCTACTCATAGTAGCATCTCAAGTGGTACTTTCATTGGCTTCACGTTTACCTCCTGTAATGTGATTTATTTTGTTGGCAGTTGGAATAGTTCCTGCTGTGAAGCTCATGTGCTCTTTCTCTGGGGCTTATGTTCCCTTTCTGTAATATGCCCTCAACAGATGTGAGAAAGAATAAGGAGACATGTGATGCAAATATCTTACAGAGGCCATGAACCCAACATGCTTCACAGGCTGCTCAGGTAAAATATGAGCTGTCATTAGGTGTTACAAATCATGCTGTGGGGCAAGATATTTAATAACTTATGAAAGACAAACATTTATGGACTGCAAACAGACTAGGACTAATGAATGAGAGTTCACTTTCAGCAGCAGGTGTGATTTAAGAGTTTCCCCCTCACCTTGGAGGTGCTCATTTCTCAATTATTGCAAGAGATCACTATTCTTTAGTTGTGCTTTTTGATGGCATGGCTGCACCCTCTACCAGATCTTTGCATGGGTCTTTCCCAAGAAATAACAAGAGGCTGTATTTTTTGAAAAACATAATTTCCCAGATCACAGAAACTGTGCAAATGGCACAAAGAAGGGCTGTGTGTGATAGCTTCTTGGAGCAGAACCAAAATAATCATCAGTGAGTGGGAAATTGTTTAAGACATCCTAAGTCAGGTATACTGCAAGCAGAATAATGATATTGAAACATATTCTTATACTGTGGTAATGCCCAAAACACATGGTGTGCTAAGAAAGCATTACCCTGTAAGACATGCAAAATCCCACCCAGAACACACTGCAATCCGAGGAGAACAAAAAATGATGACAAAAGATATTCTGTTTACAATTAATCAAGACATTGATAATATCTTATGTTTTATAAGATGCAAAATTATTTCAATGCTATCTTAAATATATTAAAATAATGCACTACCCTCTATTCTTCAGCATCATTCACAGAAATTCTAAAACAACATTCCATAAGTTGCAAAGATTCACATACTCAATGTATTTAAATCTAAGAAATTTTGTAAAATTGCCAACACAGTCTTGGGAAATCAAAGACATTATGTAATTGCTCCATGTTCCACAGTCTCTAATATGATTTGATTACATGGTTGAGTGGAGAAGAACTCTATCAAAAAGTTATACAAGTTTAAAATCTGGGTGGTTTTAATTACCGTCTTGAGGCAAGTCAAATTTAGGGTTTATAAAATGAGGAAAATTTCAACAAGAAAGTATATATTTGCATAAAGCACAGTATACATAAATTAAAAGTTCATAAAATATTACTTGTAATGTTTCCAAACAGGGAGCAAACCACAGCTCTCTGATCTTGGCATTAGCCCTGCTGCTCTCACAAATCATAACTCAGGAGTTATTTTTGCCTTGCTGTGCCAGAAAGAGCCATCTAATTCAGGCCACAGGAGGCCCCCACAGAGCAGGCAGAACAGCAAACTTGTGCAGCCTCCCTGGATTTTACGTTAGTAGATGTGCAGAATGCGTGCTCCCTGGTCTTGGCAAGCAGAGGGGACGCACAGCCGACAAGAGGCGCAGAGCGTCAGCGGTTCTGTCGCTGAGCACACACAGAACCTGTGCCTTTGATACTGGTGCACAACAAGGCTCAGTGACATAGAGATAGCCACTTTAGATTAGTTATTAGAACACCAAGTACAGTACCTTTCACACTTCAAAATAATTTCTATAGTAATAAAAGCCACTGTGACAGTGTAGTGCTATTGTGGCAAATTTCATCTATTCCCCTCATTTATAAGCTCCTCTGTAATAACACATTACCCATCAGAATTCATTGAAATGCATTTCATTATCCCAATCAGCCCCCTGAGTCACAGCTTTATTGTATTGCATTTCCTTTCTACTGTATTTGAACTTTCTTCTAATACTAAAGCTTATTTCAAGCCCATTACAACCAGTTGCAAATTAGCTTTCATTCTGCTCTGACTGCTGAAGTGTGATTTAATAAATTCATGCCAAAAATTTTATAACATAATATTAATACAGTTTATCTTTTAATTATTTTATCCCAAATTAATGCAATTATTTCTCATTTATTTAATGGGGTTTTTTGTCCCAGGATGGGCTAGCCCACTCTCATGAGCATGGATACTTGTAGTACTATGTTCCTCCTGATTTTAGGATTAGAAATTAGCATCATGTACCAACATTTCATAAATGTAATAACACACCATATTTTACATGCATGTTTTCTTTGGAACACACTTTTGGAATAACCTGAAAAATCTCTGCAAGTGTGAGATACATGTGGATATATATCTATGCATCAATAGATATAGATGATATAGATTATTTGTGTATTTGCACAAGTGGAAAACATACTTATGACTAATTTGTTGAAAGAAAGAAGGTCTTGCCCCCTGATTGGCACCAACTACATGCACCTGGGGAAGTTAACTCTTTAATTCTCTAATTCTCTTTCATTATCACTCAGCTCTTCCAGTGCATACCAGCACAGACACACTCACTGAATCTCCACAGCTCAGGATTATGTTTTCAGCGTCTATACACATTTCACAGATTTGAAATATGCTCATAAAAAAAGCTATGCCTTTAAAGCTATGCCTTTAAAGCAGTGAGTGACAGAACCAGAGAATACATAGAACTGCTTTAGCAATACAATTAGAATAACTTAAATTCTACACTTTCTAGTAGTGTTTTTTCTTCCAGAAAAATTCGTTCATGTTATGATATTCTTTGCTGGTGGAAGCCCTGTCTGGGATCAGAAGGCAATGAAATGAGGTGCTAGTTTCTTCTGCAAGTGTCTGTTTGATGCTAGTGTATGAAGACATATAGATATGATTTTGCCTAGTCAGAGATCCATTAAGAGAGAAACAAGAGGAGGGAGGCAGCAGCTTCTGTCTTTTGGCTGACTGACACTTTCCATGGTGAAATATTTTGGGGAATATTTTCTTTGAGAAGTTCCCACACCTCTAAGGCTGTCAGCAATGTTGAGACTTACTTGACAGGATTGTGCTGTTAGATGGAGGAGTACACTTTTTCCCACAAAATTCTCAATGTATTTGCTGAAATTAAAGCTGATGGCATAAATTTTGTTGTGTTTTTGCCTGCATTTTTTCAGGTCAACTTTTGTAGCATGTTAAAAGTAATGAGACTGACCTTGCTGCTGGAGTTGCAGCAGCAAGAGTATGTTTAATATGAAAACTGTAATGAATACACATGGATCATTAAAGTGGGAACAGTTAAAGCCCACATTTGTTTTATTGGAATTTTTTTTTTTTACTTTCTTTCCCTCAAAGTCATTGAAAAGGCTTGAGATTTTTCAACAGGAGGAGGAAAAAATATGTATTGTTTATGGGGCTGTTTCTCCTAGCCAATACCTTGTACCTAAGACTCAAGCGCACAAAGGCATGGGGAGTGTGCTGAGCTTTGACACGCTGATATCTTGCCCAAAATTTAATTTGTGGGAATCTTAATTCCCTCTGCTTTAATCAGCAACAAGTTTTTTCCTGTCCTCTCAGAATAAGAGCTTTGCTGCAGGTAAACCTTTCTCCAAGCACATGATGCTGGGAGCACTGCTGCATGTCCAGCTCCACGGAGGGGGCTTCCCTGGACTTGCCAGTGTTCCACGTGTTGCTGGTACAGTAAGAACTGCTGCTGGGACTAAAGTGTTGAGAAGAACTTGGTTCAGAAAAGCATCTGTGAAGATGACTACTGTAGGAATTGTTTGCTAGGCGATAGAGTTAAACTACAGGAAAATTAGACTGAGACAGGGAGAGTGGATCTGCAAGAACAGCTGTAAGCAGCTCCTGAAGAGAGGAAAGACTGAAGAAAGACAGAAGTTGTAGCAGATTTTTTTCTATCACAACAGAAAAAAAAAAGACAAAAAGAAAAAAAGATCTCTAGAGCAGACTAGCTGGAGAGAGACAACAAAATGAAAGAAAAACCCCATGAAACCTGGTTTTTTAAAGTCATGAAATAATTCTTAGTGTAATTTGCTATATTTACATTCCACTGATTTCTTTTACATTTGTATTTCAGACAGCAGGAAAATTGGTATCAATTTTAACAACTGCTTTTACTACTTCCTTCAAATTCTGAGATCCACATGTACTTTTCTATTTTTATCCTTTATCTTTTTTGTCCTTCTCTGGATTGCCTTTATGAAATCAAGACTAATCACTAGAATAAGAAAAACAAGTCCTTTTGTCCCTCAGACAATATTGATTTCTATGCAATTAAAGATTCAAAAGTGTCTATTTATACTGAAAATAATTTTAATACTAATTCTAAACTGTCAAATATTATTCCTATCCACCTACTTGTAATATACATCTGCATGTGAAAGTATGTTGCTCTTCAGAATAAAAGACTGTATTTTTCCTTAGTATTTCTTTTCCATTTCATTTTCCATTGTAATCTCTCCTAGCTCAGGTTGACAGTATCTTTTAAGGTTGACCTTTTCCACTAGATGGCACATGGGGCCATATGAGTGTCAGGAGAGACACAGGTTGCTGGACTGTGTTGTAAGAATGCATGTAATCATTAAAAACCTAATATTCAGTTTAAGACCAATACATTTCTTGACTACTGTTAACTGGTATAACTACATTGGCTTCTGGGATATATATATATATATATATATATATATATATATATATATATACATAGATATAGATATATATAGATATATATCTATAACTACATAACTACTGGGATATGCTGATCTATAATAGCCAACACTAAATGTGTACTGCATATAAAATTATTTTCTAAGCTGTTGTATTACACATCTTGGAAAATGAGAATTTCTATGTTTAATATGAAAACTGTATTATATTATAAGAAACTACATTATATTATATCTGAAATAATATTTAGGATATAATATATGAAGAAAAATGTTGTGCTTTATGTATGAATTTATCATTCTTCATAGGTCCTTAGAGACCACCACTATGAAGATTTGAGCATCAGATGGAATTTACCTGGTTACTGTATCAAAATCTACAAGGAATGTACAGGCACAGTGCAATGAATAAAAATATTCAGAAGATTTCAGTGAAAGGGTATAAAAATGAAACACATCATTAATTCTTCAAAGGTCTGATATCTCTTTAAAATTTGCCAGCATTATGGTCCTTGCTTTTAGTTTCTACAGCCTCTTCAGTGATAATTACTGCTGCTTATACTTTATCTAAGAATTTCTGAGTCAGAAATTAATATCCCTCTTTGCTGCCAGAGGACTGCTTGCCCAGCAGCCTTTGACTGCCCATCTGCTGTTGGAAGAGGCAGTTATTCAATCCTATTTGTCAGATCATTTAAAAAAATCTTGGCAGACCTGGAAAGTGGAGGTGGAACAAGGGAGGTGAAACTTCTGGGTGAATGTCAAACTTTTTATTTGTCTGGGAGCCACAGAATCAAGTCTTTAAAGACCCCCTTGTTGCTCTAATGGCTTGGACTACATTTGGCTGATAGCAAATGCAGCAACTTCTCTCTTTCAGATTTTGTCTCGGGCCGCAGTGGAATTGCTGCTAGCTGGGCAGCCATCCAGCTCCCCAAATGAAGTCGATGACTGCATTCCACAGGGTCCATGACACTTACCCAGGTCTCCCAAATGGCATTTTCCTCATACAGAAAGTCTTTAAAGAGATTTACACTTGAAGGCTTTTATGCAACTGGTGCAATCATATAACACTGGTTGCTGTAGAGTGATCTCCAGCTCTTTTTTGTCCCAAAATGAACTTCAAACTGTCTCTAAAAATAGGCTATCAATTTTGCTTTTTTAGTATCGCACTCACTATTGCACTGTTTATGACTTGTGCAGTTATCAAGACTCCAGTAAAACCTCTATCAAAAATTGGCACAAACCAAACCATTCTAGTGCTATCTTTTTTTCTTCTATGGCTGTTTTCAGGCTAGCTCAAAGGGAGGCCTAGAGTAAGTAAATGTGACTTTTATCTAAGTTACAAATCAGAGGAGGTGACAAGTCCCATGGCAAGTACTTTCCATGAGAAATATTCAGTTAGCTCATCCCCAAAAGAAAAGACCTGACAGAAGTGGTCAATAAGTTCTTTGATTTCAAATACTATGCGGAAACAAAGATAGATGGCACAGAAAAAATGATCATGCCAGCCATTCCCACATAAAAAGCAAGAGCTGTTTTTGGTAAATTTGGTGTCTTTTATGTGGTGTCTAAAATACATCTGGTGAACAGACTGTTGTAACTGACTACCTTTGGAGGCAAATCACCAGTTCTGTCCTTTACATATGAATCTGCCCAACAATATGAATCTGCCCTATAATATGAAACACATGAACAAGGTATGGTCTTCTCCTGAAGACTCTACACACAGAATCTCTCCAGTATTCTCTACTGTGCCACCAGTGCCTGCCATAACTCACCTGACCCTCAGTCTTATGTCCCTAAAGTTGGCCACACCTACCATATCTTAGCTCTTCTTGCCCAAAGACTCCAGCTGGGCATCCAGGACTGAGCAGGAGGGGATGAAGAACACCAGCTTCAGCAATACTCTTATTTATCATGAAGAAAAGATCAAATTTCCTGAACTCAAGTGAAAATATCTGCTGGGTAGAAGAGGTAAAACACCCTGAGCTGTACATGTCTATGAGCCACCATCTATTTTTTTATTCACAAATGTGTGACGTTGGTTTTACTTGTTCTTGAAAAAAAACTTACCTATGAGGTATTTTATATGTCAAAGCTGTGAAATACATTAAAAAATTAAAAAAACCCACTGATAGAAAAGAAATTGTTGTAATTCTAGAAGTTAATAACTGAAGGACTCAAGAGAAAAATGTTATCATTATTTGAACTGTGGTCTAAGCTAGTAGAAATTTTGGAGACCTCAGAAAGATCAAAGAACAGATTATTACAACATCTCTTGTCTGACTGGTGTCCACCTGTCCAGGAAGCAGTCTGTGTCTCTGGGTATCTGCATTGGAGTGGTAAACATGTTAATGCTTAAGCTAGCAGCATGTGAATTCCATCTAGCTACACCTCCTCTGGGTATTACCCAGGAGAAAAATTGCAAACTACTCTAGAATTTTTTTGTCATGCACACTTTACAGTTCTAACTCAGCTAACCCTTCAGTCCATGCTGTTACTGGGTGTAATGGACACAACCTGAATCTTCTCTGTTCAGGAGGTGTCTGTCTGAAAAGGCAGTCTAGAGGCGATGATTTGAAAAGAGAGAATAAGAGTAATCAAACTCAGAGGCTCTGTGTTTTCTAACACACATCATGGTAGGAGCACCTCAAATCTCCCTTTCATAGCTCTGGGCATAAACTCCTGCTCCAATGGCCTAATCAGAGCCAGAAGTTAAAACAGATTTTGGCCTAGAGAGAAACATACTCTTCATCATTGCTAACATGGATATGCAAGAGCTAGTCTGCTGACACAGCTCCGTGTAGTTATCACCAATTCACAATGTTCCTGTATCTCCCCTGCAGACCAAACCTGTTGAGAAGGAGACAATAGCAAAAATTCACCCTGAAGGACTGTTAGGACCTCCTTGAACTGCATGAGCCACGGGGTACCACCATGTTTTCTGTCTCTCCAGCAGGTGTAAAATAAGCCCCTAAAAATCAATTCCAACCACTTCTGCTAGACCCTGAAAATGAATTAGCTGAAGTTTGTAATAATTTGCATAAAGAACTGCCAAAAAAGCTAATGAAACTGGCATGAGCACCTGATCACAGGCTGACAGCAAAGTATATCACCAACGCAAACACATTTAGTCCCTGTGCTAGGTATGGTAGAGGAGCTTGTTAAAAAGGATCCTGGGAATCATATAAAGTTGAATATTATTGGAGCTAGAACAGTTCTTCTAGAGGTTCCCTAGAGGTTAAATGGAATAAAAACCTTGATAGGCACAAAGGACAGATAATGTAGAAACATTAGCGTAGACCAAAACCACTGCAACTTTTGACACTCCTTTAGTAGTCATAGTAATTATCAGTGGAGCAGTTAATAAAAAATAACACAAAAGAGCCACTTTAATTGGTCAAACACTGCTTGGTCAGCATGTCCTGAATGTCTGTGAGCATGAATGACATGTGAACCAGTGGTTTATTTTTATCCCTGACTGCTCAGTCACTCTTCCAGGGGAGCCCAACTAACTGCAATGCCAGAGGTCTGAAGAGAGATGGTTTGCACCTTCAGAATTTTCTTCCTGGAAAATTACTTTTAAATAAGATTAACTATATAGGGGCATGTATATTTGGTAAATCTCTTTTGAAATACGGGTAACATTTCAATCTATTATTACCTTGTTTTCTAGAAGTTTGTTTTGGAGCTTGCTAAGGACCAGGAAAAGCTTTGCCTAAGGAAACCAGGGGTTCCAGCAGACAGCAATGTCATTCCTACCTTTCTAATGAGCCTTTTTTACCATCTCTACCCCTGGATACCAGAGCTTCTCAAGTCCTTCCTGTGCAGCAAGAGCCCAAAAACCCAGGAAGACAGAATGAGCAGCTGAAATTCTCAGAAACTGCAGGCATCCCTTTTGATACTTCTTCTTTGGGTTTTTTTTCCCAGTTTACATAACCTGACAGATTTGTAACTGTCATGGCAGACAGCTGCTGCATTTTCAAGTGAGGTAAAAAATCAGTGGCACTGAAGACACGTGCTTTACTAATTTTGGGGGATTAGAGTTCCTGTAGGTCAGGCTTTACATGAAAGCTTTGAAAATTTCAAAATTTCCCTCAAAACAGACATGCAAAATTGCATCCAAAGGAATCTCAAATTCTGACAGATTTTTAATGCCTTTTAAAGTGGATGGAAAATGTGCTAAAAAAGTCATGTATTACTTTTTTAATGGGTTTCAAATATATTTCATTGGACTTATAACCTTGTTAAAACTATAAAAAAAATTGTTCTACAGCTTAAAGTTCCTTGGCTATGCAATATTATAAATATCAAAAGTGTGTCATGATATGTTGTAAACGTCCTTTACATTACCATGAAATCCTAAATATTCCTGGGCTATGGAAATACTTATTTATAAAGCTTTTTGTTGCTTTTCACCTGACAGTGAACGTTTCTCTGTAATTTTCTCTCAGTTTGAAGACTAGTGATGAGTCCTGAGAGATTCCTCTGGAAATACTGTCCTCAAATGCATGGAGTGAGAACTCTCCCTTCAGTTGCACAGCAGTTGTTGCCTGCCACAGATGGAGGTGTAAATTTATGCTGCTTATTTGCTCCAATAATCTCTTCTTATTAAGAACAACAAACTAAAACTACTGGAAATGTGAACAGCAGTAGGGCAAATGCAAAGCCATATTCTTCTACCTGAGTTCTCGTAAATGTGAGGTCATTTTACTTACTAAATTCTAAGGTTTCCTGCACACTTTTACATCTTGCTGACCTTGAAAGCTTCCAAGGACTTTATTTGACACATTTCCTCAGTATTAACTTGATTTCCATGTATCTCTCTCCCTCTCCATATGCCTTTTATTCAGGGAATGGGATGTGAATAATAAAAATAGAACTACAATGGTGATTATGAATTTCATGCATTTTGGTAGAAATTACATATTAAATTATGGAGCAAATGGGCATGATTTTTATCATTACTTATACCAGTGTATCAGAGAGGACCAATTATGCAATCTCCCTGAGATGCCAGCAGAGTCACTGAAAAGAGACTGAAAGCAGGAGCCCAGTTCACCTGCCCTCTATGTGCCCTGAAGGAAGCTATTTCTCTCCACTGCACAGGGGTTAAAGATTGATTTTCTAAATGCCCCTTCCTTGCCCTGTTTGCTGCAGTTTCAGAGTGCTGGAACTGGTCCAGCCCAGTGGGAACCCCGGGTAACTCCAAGCATCTCCCACTTCCTAGCAGAAGAGTGAAGAGCTGAGCAACCCTTCCACCTGTTAAAACATATGGGCACTACAGCAGGGATTCCCAGCTGGCCAAATCTGACCCTTTTAAAGCTTCTTTGAACAGGCACACCAATCTGGTGGACTCAGAGCATACCAGAAACTGAGAGTCATTTACTTACCCTTTCTTGCATTTTCCATGGTTCCTGGAATTCCACAACCTAGGACCTATGATTTCTGATGATGACTTTCAAGATAACTTCAAAGAAAATTAGGTCTTCTGAGATTAAGTAATGTCATGATAGGTAGGGTTAGTGATACTATAAATTGTCCACATATTTTCACATATATTTCCTTATATTATAAAACATATTGCTACATCATGAAAGACTTCAGTGGCCCTGAGGAGCAGGTGATCATATGGGTTTCAAAACCTGACTTGAAAATAGAACATTTTAAGGTCTGTTTTCAGTTTGTTTAGTAAGAAATTGATAATGGGATAAGAAAACTTCCACCACAGTAGCAGATAATGCTGGACAAATTGTTGGACAGCTTGATTTGAAGGAGCTGCATGTAGAACCTGAATGGCAATGACAACACATTGGCCATAGCACTGTGCCAAAAAATCACACTGTGGACCTTCCACTGCTTATCTGCAATACTGCTGTCAGTAAACCTACAGCACCCAAGAGCACACACTCTAGTGACATGCAGTAGGACAGGTTTTCTCACATGGCCTGTAAAAAAGTTCTCAAGACAAAACTCTCCCCAAGAGAAGATATGCCACTGCAAAAACTGTAGATTTGATAACTGTGAAATGTGGCAAATTATGTTCTTATCCTCAGTTAAATCTGTGTCTACTCCCTAATAATTTATTTAAATACCTACAACTTCCAAGTGAACAACTGAACTGGTGAATGCTTCTCTGTATTTATAATAACATCCTATTCATTATTAATTTTTATATTATATATAGATGTATAAACATCTAGAACTAAGATTGAATTGTACTCAAATATAAGGACCCAATGAATCACCACTTTTAGTCCTGTCTTCTATGACAGGATGTTCTCCCACAGAAAAATAAGGGCAACTCTCAAATATGGGGCAAAATTCTTGATAGACACCAATTTTAGCTTTTGAAAAGGGCAGTTACCTTAGTCCCCACAGGAACCCTGAATTTACTCACTGGCTTATAGGGGTAAATTACACTGTGTACCTGCTGTGCCACTGGTGGAGGACAAGTCCTAAGCACTAATTTCAATCTACAACTTCCAGAAGTCGAACACTTTAGACTCCTTGCTTGGCTTTGTCAAAGAGATCCTGTCACTTCCTTTGTCATATAAATCTAACTGAGGTCTCCAGTGTTTACATACTGCTAAGCAAGCAAAGAAATCTGAACATACATCTTCAAACAATCTGATAATATGAAATCTGATGGATTATGGAAAATAGTACTTGTGAAAGACACAAGAATATAAGGAAGATTTCTGTGTGAAAAAAAAAGAAAGACTGGAACAGTGAGTAATATCTTTGTCAATAGCTACTGGGCATATAACAAATCAAGTGAACCAGCTTGCAGTTTAAGATCAGCCCTAAGAATTTAAATGAGTTTTGCTCAGGAAATGTGAACATGCCTGAAAAGGTTTTCGGTTTTCAAATTTGCAGATCAAAAATGTGCACTGCACAAAGTGCTGGCCTGCTTTGTAGTTATAGATAACTGGGTGTCTAAGTCTGTTACCTGGTATGGCTTCTAGGGTCTGGGATGCAGTTATGACTACCTTAGAAATGTACAAAGGACAGAGGGTTTATGATGCTCCTTTGTGTGTCTTTTAAAATGTACATTCTGCATATTCAGTTGTAATCCAATAAAACCTCTCTTGAAACCAGAAAATTGAGGATTCACCAAGTTCAAGGGGAATTCAAGGGGAGAGGAGAACAGAAGCTGAACTGAAGGTAATGTCTAACACTCCAAAAGTTTTGCCTTCAGCTTCATACTCGAGGGTGGTGGTGACAGAGGTACTGGCTCCTTGTTACCTCGGTGGGACCCCACTGCCCTGCCCTGCACCCCTGCTTTCCCTGCACACACACTGTGGACTGAAGCCTGGCTGTGGCCTGCCACCAGACCTAGCCAATGCTCAGTGAATGGCTGAAGAGGCCAATTTAATTCATTAAAGCTGCAGAAAGAAACCCTAGCAAAAAACACCACAAAATTATTCATTTTTTTTTTGCAAGGTTAGCATATTTACCCAGATTATTGTGGGATCAGATGAGTGCCAGAGCAGTGCAAAGGAAGGAATCATCAAGCATCTGGGAGCAGACACAGAAGAGGAAGGAACAAAGTAGGTGGGAAAGAGACTGACACCTCCTGCTTTTGCTGGAAGCAAGCCCTCAGTTTAGTGTATCTGTAATGTGAAACAGTACCCTGGGTGTGTTTTTACCCCAACTAAGTGGTCTGCTACATAAGGAAGGTGCTCAGAGCACTGGCAGAGAATGAACAATCTGCTTGTCATAAGACCAATTTTTCAGGCCCTCTGTTGATTCAAATGAGTATCACTGCACCAAATTCTAGGTGTAGGTAATTAGGTAATAGGTAATATAATTAATATAAGTAATATAATTCTAGGTATAGGTAATATAGGTATTTTACAAAGCCATGTTTTTATACTCATGTTTTTAAAGTCTTACCCAGCAGAGTAAGAATTGAAAAGGATGATCAGAAAGTAGGGTACTGGAGGATATCCCTGTCATTCTCTGCACACCTAGACAAGAGTCATGGCCCTGTGTCTGAAAAACATCACCCTAGAAAAAAGCATATGTATTTGGGAGTAATTTTTTGCTGACATACTGTGGGAGACCTTTGCTTGTGTTTTACTGGGATCCAATAGAAACTGGCAAAATCTGAACTCCGTGCCTAAGAATAATGATGTTAGATCACGATAATCCTTTCTGATTTTGCCTTTCAGATCAATAGAGATGAAGTAAAGGCTGGAACCAGTAAAGTCAACATGAGGTGTGTCCCTGTCAGGTTTGCAGGATCAGTCCATTATTTTTCACAGGATGGGAAATGGTTACATGGCAACAATGACACAGGTGAGAAATCTGAACTGTAAATCTGGTGGCATAGACGGCATTTGACAGAAACCACAGGACCACAGTAGTTGGTGTTCCTAAATGTATTTCCCCTTCATTATATCAAAACTTCATATTCTTTCAGAACCAAAAGGAAGTGTACAGCAGGATGAGCAAAGTGTCAAGTTCTATGACTGTTATCTGCATGTTGAAAATGAAGGTGTTTGTGTGTTTTAATACAGCTCTGTGATCAAGAAAAATAAAGTTACACCAGTGAGTTCTGCTTCCACAAAATATTTATTAAAAGCTGCACACATACCAAATATTCCTGAATGTAAAAATCCATGGCATTTGTTTGCAGGTCCATAATTATGTGCACTCCAAACCTTGGATTGAACACTAACAACCTATGCCAGTTGAAATGATAGGCATGTGCAATAACTAAATAAACATCTGATTTGTGCTTATCTTTGTATAATGTACAGGTGTTGAGGATTACATCCACAAGAGGACAAAGGAACCACAGCACCAGGCGTCACAATGCTCAGTCTGTACAAGCCCTGCACCATAGAGGTCGATTAGGCTCCAGGTTTGTATGGCACATGGGAGAGGTAAGCTGAGGAAAATGAAATAACCCACTGCCAATAAGCAGGGTAGGAGCTGTGTAAACTGCCCAGCAGAAAATTCTGGTTTTGATCAATATTCATTGATCCATAGGAATGACAGTATCTTGGTAATACAGTGTCTGGGCACTCAGTTCAGGTCTGTTTGCTAATTATTAGCTATTTTACATGGCCACTTATAACACTGGTAGATATTGGAGGTCTCTGTTCCAGGATACCCAACAGTCTGAGAGTTCTGAGAAGCAGAAGGGCAGCAGAGTGAAGAAGGAACTTCTGTCACTGACCTTCAAGCAAATGACTTCTTATATTATTTACTTTGAAAATATTGGGGGGCTTTATTGTTTTAATGTATGTTATTCTGGTTTTCTATAACTGAAGATCAATCACAGCTTGTTAGTGTGACCTGGAGGAACTCAAAAGCAGAATTTCCCTAATTCGTCTTTCATGTCTATGTTAAGAATGACCCAAGAAAATCCCGACCATTTCCCTGTCTTCTTTACTGCTTTGGTAATGCCCATCTTCTGTAACTTATCTATCAATTTCTACATGACACTGTGCCTAATTTATTGCCTCCTCTTAGATGATATCCATCATGTTTCCTGTGTTTATAAAATTTCTTTTCTGATAAAAATTAAATCCCAGTGATGATCCTGGAAAATCCATATTGCATCGTATTACATTTTCTATTTACTTACAAGTCTTTAATTATTAACATTTATTTACTGTAGTAATGCTGTGTAATCTTAAGATCAGACTACAATTACTTCAGATATCCTGTTGCTTTGGATTTTTTTTCTGAAATCCTAGAATCATAGAATGGTTGGAGTTGTAAGGGACCATTATGTTCATCTGTTCCATCCCCCCTGCCTTGGGCAGGGATGCCACCCACCAGCTCAGTTTGTGCAGGGCCCCATCCAGCCTGGCCTTGAGCACATCCAGGGGTGGATCATCCCACCTGCACTGTATGTGCTGCTCTCCAAGCAGGCAATACCCACACAGCTTCATTTAGAATATCTGCTTTTTCATTCATCAGCTCTTCAGAACTACAAAATAAAAATTATTGTATGCCTTCACCCAAGAGTTTGTTGTGTAAGTACAGTCATCATGTTTTGGGCAATCTGCTCTCCAAATCCTCATCCTCATTGTCAGTCTTCTCTTTACCTGCCCTTGCTATACTATCATCATTATTGAAATATGCTAGCTGGCATAACAAAACAAAACTAAGCAGTGCCTTTACTAGCAGGATTTTTTCTCCATTCAGACTAGAAACTCCAGAGTGCCCCATAGTGACATGGGGCTTCTCATGAGAATTCTGGTAGCGTTCTTCTCTAATAATATTCTTAATATTTCTGCTCAGATTCAAACTCAACCATGGATATTTATAGCAGATTTTTATTATCACTGCTATGAGGAGAAAGATTTTTTCATCCTACCCTTTTCCTCACTTTCCCCTAAAAATATTTAGACACAGGAAAATTCTGTATTATACGTTACCTAGCTATGCTTTTATGCCAATTTGCATACAGTAAGTTTAACCAAAAATCCCAAAAATTTGTTTTATATTAAAAAATAAAAATCAAACTATCACTACACAATGCATTTACTGCACCTTTGCTGAAGTAGTTGCATAAATAGTGTGCCAGGTTTTCTGTGATGGCTCCATGAGCTTGTCAGTGAAAGCCAAGGAGATCTGTGAGTGCTCTATTCTTAAAACTGGGCTTCAAATTTCCTTGTTTCTCCATTGCTGAATCACTGTTTTGTTAATACCCAATCTTGAGCCAAAATCTAGCAGTACCATCATGAACTGATTTTGATTCCCAAATTAACTGGTAAATACTTATACACAGCCTTCCCTTTGCTCATGAAGTACAAAAACAATTGTTCCATCTCATAACCACACAGAGTGAACAGAAGTGCAGAAGTCTGGTAGGACTGTTCAGCTTGGAAATGTATTCACTGTTTCTGTGGGGCAAATCAGCAACAAAATCTAAATTGGTCTTTCTCAATCATTCATTCAGTATTGAACCCATGCTCCTATCCAAGCTTAAATGTCAGAGATGGAAAATAATGAACATGAGAATAAATTTCAAAAACTCACACTTTATTTTATGCTTTCCTACAAAGCCATTTTGAATTAGAAACAGACTTGAAACCATTAACCTATTTCATGTTGTAAAGATAGTTCTATGATACACAGAAAACATTAAGGAAATATTTCTTAAATTTTAAAACTAATTTCCAAGCTAATATGAAAGTTATTACTTGAAGCTTAATATTATCATATGCACCTGTAAAGGTT
Source organism: Ammospiza caudacuta (assembly GCF_027887145.1). Lineage (NCBI taxonomy): Eukaryota > Metazoa > Chordata > Aves > Passeriformes > Passerellidae > Ammospiza > Ammospiza caudacuta. Next base: position 52,206,341 of record NC_080597.1, read on the forward strand.
GGTCAATTACAAGTTACCCATAAACCATTTTTTTGTTATTTTAACATCATAAATAGTAATCTGGCATTAAATATTTGTGATCTGGGCCAGTAACCTTTTTCAGTCTCACAGGACTTTTTTTAATTAAACTATATCTTTGTCCCATGTCTATAATCCTCTCTTTGACATTTTATATACAAGACACCTTGCTGCAAAAAGGTCAAGCAGTACAGTTATAAATGGAAAAGAGATTAAAAGTATTCTCAAGCCACAGTGATCTAAAAGAGGGTTGAATATAGAGTGTTCTTCACAGGCTTCCTTAGATGAGTTAAGAGGAAACCCTGTTGGCAGATTTTTATTATAAGAACACCAAAGCAAATGAAAATTATTTGACAAAAATGAATAATGCACAATTTTAATTTGCATATTGGAATAATTAGCTCCAAAAGAGCCCTATAGGGTTTTGTCTCCATAAAACTTTTATGTGTACCATTGCCAAACGTGGCTTATGTGTTTATATAATTTTTCCTTTTAACATAGTTTTATTGTAAAAATAAAACCCTGAAATAACTACAGTAAATTCTTGCTACAGTTAATAACATTTTTCCCTTCTTTTTTTTTTTTTCCAGTAAAAGAAACATGATAGACATAAACTGCTCCTTTCTGGAAAATATGTAAGAAATTCAAGAATGGGAAATGGCAAGAGATATTGCAGGAGCCAGTGTAAGTCTGAGAAGAGTACTCATAATGTAGTGTAAGTAAACATATCCACAGTGCCAGTGAGTGGCTTCTTTATTTTTATCAGAACATTAAGCAGAAATTGAAGGAACATTTTTCCCTAATATTCTCCGGCTGGCATATTTTGACCTCAACTTGCTCACTCTATGCCACACTGGAATAACTTTAATGGTGTACATGGGTACAACTAAGCAATGCATTACTGGTAACGTCTTCAGTAACCTAGCAAAGCATGGTACCCAATTGCTCAAATGCCATTCTGTATCTTTCAGAATCTACTTTGTTACCCCCAAGAGGCCAAACCCTGATCTGGAAACTCTTTACTGCTAATTTCTTTCCATCAATTTTATGTAGCCCAGTGAAATAAGTGTATTTCTTCTAAATCTGTGTCATCAGAGTGCCTGTTGTTTAGATGCAAATGCTGGAAACATTTGCAGTGACCCCAGGTTCTCTCTTGCAGTTTGCTAGAGTCTGTTAGTGTATATGTTTTTAAATGCTCCACTGACTGACTTACATTGAAAAGAGGGGTTTTACACCATCTGTTTAACACTGCTTGAGGCATCTAACCAAGGTGTGAGGCAGAGAATCTAAGTTTAGGGGCTGTTTCCTGCATTCTCTCTTCACAGACTCCTGATCAACATACCTAAAGCAGTAGAATTAGTGGGGATGCCCAAAAGATCCCAGTGCAGCCATAGCATTTGTGGGGACAGCAAAGCCAACATTTCATTGCTGACCTGAATTTACATCTGAGTGATACTATTAAAAATCTTAGGTATGAGCTTCAGCCCTCTTGTTTCTTTCTTCCTTTTTGCCACTTTAGTCTTTGTTTGCTCTAAAATAAAGGCTACTTACTGTTTCAAATTTCTTTCAGCTGTTAGGATATTGCATTAAGCAACCAAACTGCTGGTATCCAACAATTCCAGCTCCTGTCCAAAGAAACTGGACACTCTGTAGAACATCATATCTGACAGGACTAGATTAGCATCTCCAAGCCTGCTGACTCAGTCTTATTAGATCTGTGTTTATTTTAAAGAAATAAACACGTGAAAGAGATTTTATAAGGTAAAAGCTTGCCAGTAGTGCAAATTGTAACAAATGTGAAGCTAATTTACAGGTTAGTGTGAAGATGCAGTGTGATGGACAGGACACCCTCCCCACACTCCCATTACACATGTGAAATCCTATCTGCCTATTTGTGTGCAGGGTTTGCTGTTTTCAGCTGCTCAAAATAAATGCCAGCTGTGACTCCACACAGCTCCAAGGCAGGACGAGGGGGTTGCCTCTAGAAAGGGCACACTGCAGAGCTTGGCTTTGGGCTTGGCATACTGTGGGACTCCCCAGCTCATCTATCCCTTACCTGATAGCCTGATGAGTTTGGCACTCCTACAACTCAGGGTTTCCACCAGCTTTCATAAAGCACCATACATTAGAAATCTGTAAGAGGGAAAAAAAAGCATGAAAATTTTTATTACTCAAAGCACTTCTCCATTGGAAAAGATAACCCTAAAGGCATATTGTAAATGCTGCAAGGGTCCAGAGTGTTTTAAAAACAACAGGCCCATCCACCTGAGACTATGGTTATTTTTGACACTTCAGTCCACCTAAAAGCAAGCTTCTATGATAAGTGTCTCATTTTTACCATTGGTCCAATCTTCTCCATTTGTGCTGGCTTGGCACACATCCACCTCTGGCTCAACTCAATAAACTGGCAGAAAAATGTCCCATCATCTCTGCAAATTGCTAGTTTTCTGCCAATTTAACCCCTTAAATCTTGTTTCCATGTGATCAGAAAAGTGCCAAAGAAAGTGTCAAGAAATAGCAGGAGCATGTGGCTGGGACCAGGGAGAAAGGGGGCACAGGCTGCTACTGTAGTGGCTCAATTGTGGCACAAATTTTTTGTCAGTCTCTCTTCTGATCATGAGAATTCTCATGAGATGTGGTTTGCCTTAACTTTTGTAAGTTTTACTATTTCTTGTTGTGCTTGCAGAAGGTATGGTTAAAGAGCAAAGAGCATCATCATGTTTTGATCGCTTTCTGGTTCTCTGAGAGTTAATGGGATCAGTGGGCCTGAAATTTGCCCCAAAAACCTGTGGCATTCCAATTACATTTCAATCTCTATAACAATGTCAAATATGTCTTTGTTTCTGAGCACATCTTTGGCAATACTGTGATTAGCCACGCTGCATTTATGAGAAGTGAGAAAACATAAAACATCAAAATTATATGATGTGTAATTTGCTAGTTTCTGGGAAAACACTGAAATTGGCTTTTAGGAAAACTGTACTATTTTTGCATTCACTGAATACCAAATAGCAATCACTGTTTAGCTGACTTAACAAACTTGGGTGTTGGCATTTCCAATGCATAAGGAGACCCACCTGGCCTCCATCTTCCACTCCTAAAGGTCTCAGGACTGTGTCACTTCCAGCCCTACCTGGATGTCTCAGATAACCCAAGAGCATCTCAAATTGCACAATATTTTGGCAACTTATTTTATTACCTTTTAGTGGGATTTAGGTACTCAGGTCATGTGTCAACAGCTGCATGTAGATATCTACATCCAGATGTCTTAATCTCAAACGAAATCCTGTCCTGAAAACTCAGCTCATTTCTTAAACATAGGTGTCTAGTGCCATTTTAGAGGCTCCAGAGTATCTCAGCTATCTGTATGGGGGTGGCAGATATAACACAGGATATATGAAAGATATCTGTGTCCTCTTGCAATGATAGCTGGAACCAAAGAACCTCTGAGATGCACTCCCTCTTGTGTTTTCTCAAGTGAATTGAGTTCTGGGCTGTCTGCAGTCAAAATTAGTCTCTCTGAAAGGAATTGTCTCAAAATGCAGCAGCCTAAACATCATTCACAAGGGTGAGTTTTCATTTGGTTGGTTGGGTTGAGTTTTTTGTCTGGACTCTTTTTCTTCATTTAAATAATTTAGTCATCTTTTTCTCCTAGCTCCATGCACACAAATGGGTGAATACCCACAGTTTTCCCATCAGCTTCAAATTCATGCAGCCCCAGCCTATGGTCCTTCATTTTCCTTTGTAAGGAAAGGCTGCTCAAGGCATATCTATCTCTTGCTGGGCTTGCTTTCCTATGTTTCCTTAAAGCAACTGTTCTGTTTTCGCATGGCTTCAAAAGCAGACATGGAGAAGAGGAAGGGAAAAGGAAAGGCATAGGTCAAGCTGAAATATTCAGAGAGCTTCAAGGACATACTGCACACACCCCTGAGGTTGTCCACCTTGACAGTTGAGACTCAGCCATTTGGAACTAGAAATACAGTAACACTGCAGGAAGCACAATAGGGGAAACAAGGAGTATATTACTTTCTTAATCACTTCAGTCTCTTATTTGAAATTATAGCATGTATGAAACTGCATATACGTTTTTCCCTCCATGGAATTCAAACTATATTGCGTTTGTGATAAAAATTACTTTCCTATAATAATTTACTTTCCCAGTCACATCAATATTCATACCCTAGTGTACAGCTTTAAACAGATTTTTCCATTGCATCTGTCCACAGAGCAAACAAATCTTTCTGCATGTTCTTCAATTAAATCTACTGGAGCAGACTCCATTAACATGTAAATGAAAAAGTCACTCTGGCCTGGTCTACAATGCCCTGGAAAGTTTGACTGGTCTATTTGGTTACAACATGAAGAAATCACAGTTTTAATAAACACAATTAAACTGACAAAAGACTTAGCATGGTGTGGTTATATTAAGAACTAATTTAATTTACTATTGTCTCCTCTTTTTGAAAGCAGGAACATCTCAGCTATACAAATACAAGAAAACATCAAAGCTTAGTTACTTATACTTTGATATCTAAGCAACAAGAATATTCCATAAATGTAACAAAGCCACAATTGGTCTGACTAAAGATTAGTAAAAGCTATGAGACTTCTCCTTAAACTAGCATTGGGGTTGTTATGATGTCAAAAGTTTTGTTGTTCTACCCCCACTGTTGTCAATAATCAGTGGGAGCTATAGTTACTGTTTTGCTCAACACTATCATAGGCTTAACTGTGATTACCGAACACAAGCTGCCACCTGCCAAAACTTATCCTTCTGCTAATGAAAAGAAAATCACAGAAAATGCTGGATTTAGCAGCAATTCACTTTCCAAGATTAATCTACTGCTTTTACAGGTGACCATATGTTATGAAAGAGCTTGGAACTGAAAATTATTTAAAAAAATTTTAATCTTGTAATTCACTGTGTACAGTTTTGCAAATTATTCCTAATAATTTAATGTGTTACAGAATAAGGCAGTCTCCATTATTCATCATTATTTTCACAATCTTTATTTCTGCAATATTCTCCAACAACGTAATATCACTAGCAAAGTAAATATCCCCCCTAAAAGGGTTATTTTTTCATGAAAAAAAATTCTTTTCATTAAAAAAACCAGAGTCATTAGCTGTCTTCAAATATGAGCTAAAGCATAACAGCATCCTGAATGTTTGGCTTTAAGATGTTTGCTGATATTTTTGCCTTCTTTTATGGGAAAAACCTATTTCCACTCAAATTTTTCGAAACCTGGCCTATGCCCTCCTTCAGTAGTTGTGTTCCTGTAGGTTGCAGTTTATTTTTAAATTCTGAGCCCACAGCTCTGTTGCTCTGCAGTGCAGTTCATCCCACTGGATGTGAGGAGGAGGAGCGAGTATTCGTCCTGTGTTCTCCAGACAGGCATGCACTCCAGAGCCCAAGGGTTCACCTGGGACGTGCTGGGCTCTCCCAAAGATTGCAGGCATTCCTGATGGTTTGGGGGGCTTTTTAAGTGAAACAGTTCCCCTGGCAAAGCAAGAATTTGCCTGGGAAAAATCGCTATCCTTCAGGATGTGTGAATTTAAAGCATGTTAAATCTTGAATAACTCAGATAGGCTGGCTGATGGTGACTCACAAACCTTATCCCATGCACCAAACTGTTTTTGGCACATGACAGAATTTTTTGTTCTCAATGTGCTGTCATTAATATTTGCCAACAGTCCTTGGCAAGGGATATTGTTAGAAGAATTTGCAAGTCAAGATAAATTGTACCTACTTGTATTCCTCTCCAAATATCTGTAATTTCCTTCCTGAAATTTTGTGAGGTTGAAAAAAATAAAAACTACACCCAGAGAAAATGTAAAGATCAATTAAAAACGTACCATACATTTATAGCACTCATACCTAGGTAGTTTTAAAAAGGCTCTTTAATGACTGGTTATGAAAATGGTTTTGGACAATTTCAGTGGTTATAAAGCACTGTTCCTTTTTCTGTAATTCCCAAGGTCATCCTTTGTTCTTTCTTCCCTTGGATAAAAATCAATCCTCAGGAATGGCTCCTGCTATTAGAGGTATATTGCCTATTTTAGGTAGTAGTTCAGCTACTTTTTGTTTTTCCTTTTTAAAACTCTCAAATGAATATTATTCAGCCCCAGGGATTTTCTACCATTAACTTTATCTAGTTGCTAAAATGTCTCATATTCAGAGGCCACTTTCTTTGACAATGCTTCATCTGTAAAAATTAACCTTGAGTTAGAAATGTCTGCCTCATACTCATTAGTGAAGTCTGATTACAAAGAATTCATGTAATTTCTCCACAATCTCTTCATCGGTTTTAATTACAACTTTAGTGGTCCATTTGACCCAGGTACTTATTTATCCTATTCTTCCTGACATAGTGAAAGAATTTCTTACTGTTTGTTTTAATGCGTTTTGACTATTAGCTTTTTTAAAACATTTGTCATCAGAAATTATACTTCACTATATCAAAAGATTATTTTTTTTTTCCTCATGAGAAGTCCAGCTGTTTAAAAGAAGATTGATATTCATTTTTCTTTTTGTGTAACTTTCTTAAAAGGAGTGTTAAGCAGGCAGCCTAGCCTAGGGGACACTGCCAACCATGACTTTTTTTGTTCTGATAACTACTAGGATGAATTTTTGGGACTGAAAACACAATCATTACTTGGAAGAAAGAGATCATTTTCATCCACACTATCCAGGAAGATGCATCAGAGTTAGGTTATGTGCTGGATCCCACTGGGATCCAAGTACTACCTGCAGAGTACTCTGAAATCTGGCTTTGTCTAAGTGAACAGGTCATGTCTCCATTTGATTAACCTTCTTGTTTTCCCTTTCCTAATTAATTCTTTTGTACAGCTCAAGAATCAACTCTTTCCTCTTGAGTTTGTGTATTATGACTGAAGAGACAAATATATGTTGCATTTGGCCATTCCATGTTCTATGGTAACTTTTAAATCCTTTGTCAAAGAAGTGATCTGAGTGGTCCCTGTGCACAGCCAGTACAGTCTTCATGTCTGATAGGTTTTAAGAGAGAAATTCTGGATTGTTTACAGAGATTACATAAAACGAGTAAACTCCATCTTTTTTGTAAACTTAACTATTGCAGAATACCCTGAATAAAGTTGTCCTTTTTTCCTTTATTTTCTGCATGAAATTGTATTTTAGTCAGCATTTCTGAGAAATCCAGATTCCCAAGCCATTCCAACTTTGTCATTGTTCCACACCATTGAATAGGGTTTCATAATATGACACTTCTTAATTGTGCAATATAATTACATACTTTAAGGTATTCTCATTTTTTTTATTTTTGAAATTCAAATGCTGAGACACTCCTATTTCCAGAACTGCTTGTCGTGTCTTTAAACACAGACACAAAACACACACATATAATACCATAATGCCTGTGCTACCCATTCAAGAAAATATCATCCCTACATATTCCACAAGGACTGTTTTTATTTTAAAATATTTTAAAATATTTTTATTTTAAAAAAATATTTTAAAAGAGTTGCCCTGCAGTTCTTGATTTTCTTTTCTTCTTAGAGCTCATGCTTCTTCACGTAACTTTATTCTGTTCAGGTTTTAATGCATCTCAAGGTTGTTGTCAGATTTAAGAAGAAATTTTTGAGATTCTCAAGGTCAATGTTTATCATTTTAATCATATTCTGGTTACTAGGTCTCTATTATATCACAACAGGAGATACCTGTATATTTGGGATTTGAGTAGTCATGCTCTCATGCTTACATATGAAGATAGTTTATGAATTAAAAGAAAATAACTCAATGAAACACTTTAAATTTTATTTAAGAACAGCATCCTATTGATAGCTACTGATATTCCAAGAGCATCCTATTGATAGCTACTGATATTCCAAGACCTGTAATTTTAAACATGAGTGAGTCTGGCTTAGCTGCTTAAAGAGAATGGTATGGGAGCCATATTTCAGCAGGAGCTAAAGATTGTGGTGGCTGAGCTGTCTTTCCATGTCCCCAGGGGGAAGAACAGGTACTAAGTGTTTGAATGAGCTTCAGAGGCACAAAAAGCCTTTACAGGTCTCTTTTCTTGACTGGCTTCTCACCAAAAAGGTGAAAATGTGAATTGGTATCTTATCCATCCTTTTAGACCCTCAGTCCCAAATTTGCTGTTAGTTGGGGTCCAATTCTGGCGCCCTTTGAGCAGTGCCTCAGCACACCCCCAGAACTGCTGAACTCCATGTGACTAATTGTGCAGTAAAGCACTAATCAGGTTGAATAATGGCAGCAGAATAGGGCCCTCGGTAATAAGAATTAATCATACCAGATCTTTGCAACTGATTTTTTCATAGTACAGCTAAGCTGAGAGAACAGATGAAAGTAAAAGAGACAATACTCAGGAGCATAGTTACTGATAAATAATTACAACAAGGACATTATAATTATTTAATTAAAATTTGTGCATGGGGAGAGATTATGAGTCTTTCAGCTTGCTGCCTCATTTAGATGATACTAGTCATTAACCAATTTTGCTGTAGTCAGCTACTAAATGTCCACACAGCCTGCCTTATTTTTTAAAACTCTTCAATCAGCAAAACTGGCTGCATGCACTGTGCAATGCTACTGAAGAACAAAGTGCCACACTTAGTAATATAATTAAAGGCAGTCTCGACTTTTTAAAGGAAACTTGTACTTTAATTAATCAAGATCATCAAATAAACAGGAACAAAAGAGTGTTTATCTCTGCTTTTGAAGTTATTAATTAGCAAGCCACACAGAGAGCACTGTGGAGTTGACAATGGGCCTGTAATTCTTCCTACTGGAGTTATTTTGTTCCTTCCCTTAATATAATTTTCTACTGGCTTTTTTTTCCCTGCAAATATAAACATCATAGACATAAAATGTGTCAGAAAAATAAAGAAAATGTGTTTTCAAGATCATCTTCCCCAGCAATTTCTTTAGATCTACTAATTTTCTAGTTCAATGCTGTCTTTAGGAGCGATTTCCCAGCATGTCTTTCTGTAGCTTGCTGCCTGAATTTGCACCCTTATAGCAGGCATTTTGCAACCAGCTGCATCTTTCTTTCAACTGGCAGATATTTTATTTCTTCCTATGTTTTCCCTCAGTTTCCAGCTGGTAGGTATTCTAACACCTCTAATGTTTTCCCTCAGTTTTTATCTTCCCGTTGCCACACAGATGGCAGGTTCTCACATTTACACAACAAATCCTAATGTTCTTTCAGTTATACCAATACACAATAGGAGTGACACTTCTGCAACTGAGAGATCCAGCCTGTGTAAAATAGGTATTTGCAATGGAAAAAATGAGGCCCACAAACATAAGATGTGAATATATAAAATACACAGAATTGAATATGACTCACGGAATTTAACTTGACTAAAAGAAAATAAGAACTTCAGAAATTATTGTGTAACTACTGTAGAATAGTGTCACCAATCTCTGAGCTTTTTTATACACTGTTGTGGGTTTAGCACTACTTTGACACTTTCGGTTTACTTTATGTTCTAGAAGACCTCCCAATATGAACTTACATACTCTATTAATCCAGCAATATGGAAATGGAACCCTTTAAGTCTGTAGTACAAAAGAAGGTAGAAGGTAGAGGTGTAAAATTATTTTGTATTTTCAGGGGAAAAGCACATCCAGAACAAAACCAGCAGATGTCCTTAGCCACCTGACTGAGAAATTTTATGTGGGATCATCCCACATGGGTAACTTCAGTTTCCTGAGCTGAAAGACTACCATACTGAGGTGAAAAGCAAGAAAAAATGAGAATGTGAACAACAAAATAATCCATTTATATCTTACAGATCAGGTTCCTCTTCAAAATGCCTAACCAGTAGGCATGAAATAGACTGTTTTGACTCTGAAATGAGCAGGATGAGAAATAAAGCAAAAAAAGCTCAGAAAAATTTCAATGTCTGGGTATTCAGCAGGAAAACAGAAAAAAATTACTTTCAAATTCTTCTGTATTTCAGTAATAGCTTATCCATGATAGTGAAATATTAGAACAATTGTTTAATAGCAATCAAGAATAATTGTACTTATTCAATTGATATTAGAGAGATAAAACCTCTTCAGGTTTTTGCCATTTTCTCAAAGTATTTTTTGTTTGGGATGCTTGCAAAATTGAAGCTCCGTTTCCCCTTTCCAGGCATGAAGAAATCAGACCTATAAAAAAACTTTGATTATAACATATCACAGAATCCCAGAGTTGTTTAGGTTGGACCTAAAGAAGACCTCTAAGATCATTGAATCCAGCCATTAATCCAGCACTGCCAAGCTGATCACTAAACCTAAGTGATCACTATGTCCCTAAGTGCCATATCCACAAACCTTCAAAATATTACTGCCCAAATTCTTTCCTACCCTCCTTAAAAATTAAGGAGTTTTTTACTGAGCACTACTCTAGAATAATAAACCATGTCATATGAACCATTTCCTCTAACATGCTCAGTATTAAGTGCAAATGTTGAGAACCCTCCTTTTCTCTGAGATCACTGTTTCATCTCGAACTTACTTAAACACCTTCTGAACCAACAAAAAAAGTAATGTCCAGTTTCCCCTGAAACAATTTACCACATTAGCTATTAATTGCTCTAAATCCATTTCAACATTGCCAACACAGTATATCAAACTTGAAAATTTTCTCCATAAATAAAACCAACTCTATTATGAGTACCAGGCTGCTAAAGGAGGAAGGAGTTCTGCACTTGTACAATCTGGCACATTTAAACTCAAGTTTGTTCCATGAAAACTTGACTTAATTTCTTGAGCATCTTGTTTCATAACAGTAGATATTAGTGCCAATAAATTACACGGTGCAGGGATTTGGGTTTTTCCTGGTAAATTTTACTGGTTCCTTTGTATGTAAATCTTCTCCATATAGAGGTCATTTGAAGGTGCATCCTAAATTAATGTCTTTGATTTCTCCTATCTGAGCCATATAATTAATTTTCTGTTGATTTTCTTCTTTTTAATTTGGCTAAGAGTGAAGAGTTTTCAGCTATTCTATTTATAAAGGAAAGTTATGTATACTTCAGAGCACATTTTTTTGTTACCTGAACTAAATGTACTCAGCTTCATTGTTATTATCACACTCTATCCAGACTTCTCATGAGTGATTTTTATTGCAAGAAGAACTTTGTAAGAACAGAGAATGCATCTATGTATGAACTTGCTTGAACAATATTTGTTTAGGAGATCTAATACTCTCCTTGGACATGTGCTTGATTTTAAGGATATCATGGGCCCAATTGCAAAATCAAGATCCCTAGGGAAACGCTGAAGAATGGGCACAGAGTTTCAGGCTGTGTATTCATCATGTACTGAACACTATTGACAGAAGATGCCATTTCTCTTCAAAATGCCATTTGCAGAACCTTTTTTTTATTTATAAGTCCTCAGAAATTGAGATAAGTCTCACTAGCCAAACACCGTAGGAAACAAAAGTGACATAACCCTTAACTTTTTTTTTTTTTTTTTAACCTCAGGAATTCATAATCTAAATTTCTAAATTCACTTAATGTCCTAAGGAAACATATTATTCAAGTTATGACAGAGGACAGTGGAACATTTTGATTCCATCTGTGTAGACTGGTTATATATTCTCAGAGCCAGAGAAAGCTCCAAGTAACTTCATAAACGTGTGATTTAGTGGTTAGAACACTAAGTGCCCAAGGACATTAGAAGCTGACACTAGAGGTGGAGAAAACTGTTATAAGGAGTATTTCACCTAAAGATACCTGACCATCCAGTGGTTACAAAAGTGTCTTGGGAAATGAGAGTTCATATCCCCTTAGACAAATCTGAGTGTATGCTTCCCACATGGCGCGTGACTACAGAAACCACTGAGCTTTTGGGAAGACCATTTCAAGCAGAATTTTTTTTCAGAGTTATATTCACTAGATTTGATCTAGCAATGTCTAATAAATCGTGTACTGAAGAGGAGCTGAATGGAGAATCATTCATGGGCCGGGCATGAAAGAAATGTCAGACTGCCCTAAAGCTGGTCATGGTCAGAAGCAGAACAGTAAACATACAGGAAATTCTGGAGAAACTGACAGTATTTATGATTCTCATACTTCCCAGGTTATTGGGCAGGCTAGAGGGAAAAGAGAAAGGGGACCTAAAGCTTCATTTTGGCTTTAGGTTTTTAAACCTACACAAAATTATTTTTCTGATCTGGCCATTAAAACTCTGCCTTAAAGAAATGAATGTATGCAATAACATTGGTGAGAAACTTGACCATAAAATGAACAAAGCAAAATCGTTTTTAGGAAAATTATCCCTCTTGTGTGAAAGCTGAAATAGTCACAGAGTAATCAGCCAGTGCTGCTGCCACTAGGTTAATTGGCAGAGAAGTGTTTATTGAGTTTATTTTATTGAGGTTATTGAGATTTAGAAAGATATCACATTTAATTCAGGCTCACAAAGGCCATGACTTATTTCTTTTTATAATAGACTATCTGCTAACAAATTGTTGCTGATGACACACAAATGAATCACTGATGACATGCTAAAATATCTGTCAGTTCCCCAGCTATTCCAAATATCTGAGACTAACATGCCTAGAAGTCCTCTCTATTTTACTGTAGTGAAATCACTCTTACGCGTTCCGCTTTTCTCAAGCTGTGTGTTTAAGTTCTCATGATTTCTAATGCTTCTTGTGTAGAGATTCAAATTTCTTTTCCAGTTTTCTCTGAAGACATTGTACTTCAGAGGCATTTCCTGTTCTTAATGTGAATTACCTATTGGAATGCCTGAGAAATATGCTAAGATAAATAAAAAATATATTTTTAGCTTCAGAGTCTACTCAGATGTCTTCTTTTGTGGTGAATTCCTGCTTTATTTCCTCTTACCCCAGCTGGCAGTCTAGACTACATGCCCATCCAAGTCAGTCACACAAGCCATCACTGCTGTGTGAACTAGTTCATCTCCTCTGCAGCAGTACTCATGCTGCTGCCTGTTGGATACACGCAATAGTCAAAAAGTGCCTCACTGTGAGATTGCAACATCCCATGGCACTGGGCACCTACGAGATGAATAACCAGAAGCTGCTTATTCCTCTTGTATATTAAATAGTATCATATATTTTTAACACCACAGACATGTGAAAGTGTGACTGAGCAGAGCCAGCTCATGGGCCACGCTGAATTTGTCCTACTTCATCTGATCTACCTTCATCATGTAGAGCACAAAGTTTCATATCCTGCCTGCATCTTGTGTGAGAAAAGCATGGGACACTCTTCCCCTCCAGTTTATTGCATTCCTGAGGTGGGTTTGCTTCACAATATTGCTGATGTTCTCTTGTCTTATTTGAAAATACACAGGTGGCCAATGAACGTGCAGCCCTTTTGGGCACCAATCCAAAGCAATATCAAGCCTCCTGTTCACCTCCCAGAGGGGAGAGCCAGAGTAATTAAAATTAGTCACACTTACAAATGAGTGGATAAGAGTGAGAAAAAAGGTAAAAAAAATTAATTTATGGAAGGAAAAGTACAGCTAAACAGTGAAAATTAAACAGAGAGAAAAAATGATCCTTATTATGCATCTTGGCAGCATCAGTGAGCAGAAAATACACAATTACCTGGGTGGTATTCAAGCACTACAGCTAGAGGATGGCAGTGGTAGTGGTGAAATGAATGTCCTTGACCAGCTGGTCCAGCCTCTGGACTCCCGGCAGAGAACTTTTCCAGGGCTACATAAACTGAGAGAAGGATGAAGGAATATTATTGAAAATATATTCTCCAATGTAATTGTCTCTGCCTTGATATCTGTATGGTCAAGCTTCAAGTAAAATTATAAAATTATGGATGCTTGAGACAGGATTCTTCTACTACTGATTGTTGATATTAGACTGTGTGGTCTTTGTTTACTGTGCTTGAGTATGTAACAGTTTATGTTTAATTTTATCAGTCCTTTTCTTAACAAATTGTGATCGGGACAAATACATGGGAGATGCTAGACATAAGGGAATACTTTTTGGAATCTAGGAGGAGACTGAATTTTTGCAAGTAGGAATTTTGCAAATGCATGAAGAAGTCTGTTACACAGGAGTTCTCGATATGATGTTGATGGGAACTGGATAAGTGAATTTTAAAAGAAATTTAATCACTTCTTTCTAGTGGAGGGATGGATTTATGCTAAAATAGATCACTTCCATTGCACTTTTTTCCACCAGTATTTAATTTATGTTTTGCTTCTGACCTCTTCATATTCACCAACTCGTGTATCACTCCTATTGAATAATCCACATTGGTGACCACATGAATTTTTCCTGTGTATTTTCAGTGTGTCCTCCCTACATTACACTGCAGACACCCTCTTGCTTCTGCACATCTGTAGAAAAGGAAGGAACTGATTTTTTGTTAGAGAAAGGCCTTTGAACTTCTTCCACTGTATCAAGTGGATAACATCAGATGGATAGAAGATCCCCAGAAGAAGCAGCTCTTTGCCACTGCTCAATGGTGTGCAGAGGAATATACATTCACAGAGAGAATATTTGTACTCTGTCAGTAAAGTCTCTAGTCATAAACACCCCAATACTTTTTTTATGAATGCGCATGGTTTGAATTAGTCAGTTCATGGGACTGAACTTCACACATGGCAGATCCTTCCCAGTAAAGATATGTACATGGGTATTCATACATCAGGAAAAGCCAGTCTGCCAGGTACATGACAGTTGCATCAGCTCATCTCCTGGCACCTTCACACTCAGCATACTGTGCTCCCTCTAGTAAGATTTTGCTGGCGTCACAAAAGGACAGGCCTGAAAAGAAGATAGAGCCTGCCAAGGACAAAGAGTGTGAATGATTCTAGAAATGCTTTTCCTTTTCATTTTCATTTTCTACCTTATTGCATTAATAACTTTATCGAGGTTCTATATTTATTTGAGTCTTCATTTCCTCAAGGTAAACCATGACAAAAACTGCACAGACAGGACATAAGGAAGCAATCATGAAAGGAAAGGAAATCAAAGCATCAAAGCAATTGCTGCAAGAGGCTGGGTAGTCCATGGAGGAAGCTTGTGCCTCTGGGAGGGGAATGTGGCCAGGGCCTTCACCTGAGCCATCTCCAGCACAAAATTGTTGTCATTTGGCAATGGCAACTAAGCTTTGTTCACAGACTGGCAAGACAGTTTAGGATTCTTATTTCAAGTTTCTAGGTGATTATTGTATTACCCAATTATACTTGGAGCTTAGATTTACACAGTCTTTGTGCACGCATGCAATCTTTGTGCAAGCTTATTAAAATTAATTTTTTCCCTAAGGATTTCTTCATTCTGCTTTTTCACACACACTCTTCATGAGAGAAATGGCTCTTCCAAACTCATGCTTTTTTGTCATAATAACTGGTTTACACCTCTTGGCAACTTTTCACACCTTGAGTAAAGTACTGTTTCATTAGGGTTCATTAAGAGGCAATATTTTCATCAGAGTAAAAATCATAAAAAAGGCCTTAAAATTGTTTTTAATGTTAATCACATTGGCTCATTTATGGAGAAGCATAACTGCATATGCAATCATACACAGACAAAGGAACAATTTTTGCAAAGCACTCTTGGAACTAAACTGATGAGGTAACAATTATTAAATGAAATATGCAATTCTGATTGATAATGCGACACAATAAAATAACTTATACTGCATAGCTAGAAAAAAAAATAGTATTTTAAGAAACTTCAAATTGCTGTGAGAGGTTTGTTGTAAAGTGGAATAAAATTGTCCATCACAATTCATTAGACCTGCACATCCCTGAATTATTTTTATGATACAATACTTCTTTCTGTTTAAATTTATATTTCTTTTCCTCTTTTATAAAAAATGAGAACTCAAGAATTAAATTGCTAACATAAAGGTCTTGCTTTAATTACACAGGATGCATTTATAGACTACTAAACAGAACAGTAACAGAAAGAACTACTGGGCAGCTCCTGCTTTTTTTCAGGTGGGGGAGCCTGTGTTGTCATCAAGCCTCATTTACAAATAGTGAGAAGCATCTAGAATTTTGCTTCCAGAACATCCTAATGACCAAAGCACCTCTAAATTTTTCAATTTCATTGTGACTGAAATTGTTTTTTTCACAGTTACCAGCCTCAGTACACAGCACAAGAGTGCTCAGCAAGGAGGTGTTTTATGTACTTGCTTGTTTTGCAGTTAAGGGATGTTGGGCCAAAACACAGTGCTCAAAACCAGGCAGTTCTATCCACCAGTGAAAGGTGCACAGAGCAAATGGCTTCCATGTGCAGCTGTGGATGTGTGATTGTTATCACCAGCAGCTGTTACCTAGGAAACAATTTTTTGTCAAGATGAACCATTTTTTATCCATTTTCTTTTCTTGAGAGGTTGAGTGTGCTGCTTACATACTTGTAGGAAGCAGTTATCAGTAAAGAAATGTCATGGAAAAGATTAAAATATGTAGCCGTCATTAAATTCAGCATTTTTTTGCCAAACATTGATACCAAAATCTGAGGTAAATTTATAAATAAAAAAAAGAATATTGAATCACACAGCTGATTTTCTTATTCTAGTCCTGAGATTATGGACTTTTTGAACAAGTATACCAATATTTTGCCTGTCATGTGAGCCTTCCTGCCTGTGTACATAATTCATGTGTACATAATTCAGTTGCAGTTTGCTGTGGAAACAGTCATCTTTACATGCTTCTTTTCCCTTGTCCTTACATGTTGATGGCAAAGACAGCGCTGAATTTTCAAAATATTCAACTCTAGAAAGACAAATATTGAGGATTATCTTTACATTTAAACTTAGCAGGAAAGTTTTCTTAGAATTGAAAAATTCTGTAATTTGGGATACACAGATACAAAATTGTACGTAAGTATGTAAAGCCACATGTGAAATGATATTGCTAAAAATTGCTGTAGCTCATGGCCACCAACTCTGAGGCTTTTACTGGCATTTAAAAAGTAAATTTTGAGGGTTTCTGCATCTTGGGTGGCATCCTTGTCTATGGCAGGGTAGTTGGAAGGAAACTATTTTTAAAGTTACTTCCAATCCTAACCATTCTATGATTCTATGGTTCTTCATCTGATGGATATGAAGTTGCTAAGATGAGTGTTGAGATACTATGACCAAATGATTCAGAATAAATCCAGACCTGATCCCTCTATTTGCTGAGCCTTTCATAAACCATGAAATGGAGTAGACTGGCTGGTTTTTAACACAAGATAATTTCTGAGGGAGAAGGAAGATATCAGATACCTATCACTACAAAATAAGGACAAGGGAAGATCTGAAACAAAATACAAGATGAAGCGGAGAGCATATGCCAGTGATGAATGAAATCCTCACAAGAACTGTTCATATTAAAAATAGAAAAAAATTCAGAAAATTTAGCTCTAAATATAAAAACCTGTGATGCCCAGAATGAGATATTCTGCTCACATTACTCTCCTTGAAGAAGTTTTATATTATTAGATATGGCAAGCAGCTCTTAAGTATATGCTTGTTTTGCAAATTGGCTTATTTTTCTTTGTGGTCATTCCATACAAGAAAAAAGCCACATTTTTTTGACTCTTCTTTAGTAAATTGAACCTTCTTTTTCTCCTTCCATCTGTAATGAACCAATTCTGCAACTAAGCATTAGAATTCTGTAAAAATCCAGCTGCTGAGTTATCAGTAGACAAGTCTCAAATACACATCTTTGGACTTGTTTACATTAAAAGGAGCTGGACAACTTGGCAGGAAGATACAACACTTCTTACACAGCTCTGTACAGTGAGGTGCTATAAGAGCAATGTTCTGGAGCATACCTGTTGTGGGAAAAGAGAAGAGGAAAAGATCAGAGGGCAGCAGAGTTAGGAAAGTCTGCACCACTTCAGTTGTCAATGGTCAGTGACCTACAGTTAACCTATTGACCGGTATTGGGGTTTTATGCTTAGAAATTATGCTGTCATGATTTTACAAGAAATGAGATGTTATTAATTTACTGACTTGAGTTTTCCTTTTTCTGTACTTTTACAAAGATTTTCATCAGCAAACAATGCACAGAAATCAATTCACCAACTTCCAGAGCACCAAAATACTCCAGACTCAGGGGGTTACGATCCTGCATTAGAAGGGACTTCTTGTTTTGCTTTGTCTTGTTTTGTTTTAACTGCTCACCTCTGGCAGAACCAGAAGTATTTATTTTCTGTCTTCACACTGTGAGTTCAGCAGGAGCTTAATTACCAGCCAGCATATTGTGATTGTCCAAGGAGTATCAGAAATGAGCAAATATATCAAGGTTTGCACCACGGCTCAGGAGTAACAGCTGCAGTCACTCACCAGCCTCAACTGTCATCTCCATCTTCCTCCTGCATAAAAATAAACATTTCCCCCACAATAAAGTCTTTTTATAAAAGCAATAAAACAACTCAAGGGAGCATTGTTATCATGAGCTAATCACCCCCTTAGGGAATTAGAGGCACTTAGCTGCATCTAGAGCTTCAACACCTGAGGGGCTGTGATTATTTCATGATAACCAACAAGGCATGACAGACTGGGAGGTTAATTAGATAATATTCAAACTTGGTAATATTGAGTTTGAAGATTTCTTTTGAAGTTGTACAAGCAAAGCTCTGCTTATAAAACAGCAATGGGACATCAGCACAGAAAGGATAATTAACATTTCCTACAAACCAACCAAGGTTTTGAATAGCTAAAGGAAAAAATAATAAAGTCAAAGTACTAAACCCTGAGGCACTCCTTTAACAATGAGTAATCCTGATGAGTTCACTCCCTGGAATCTTGGGCAGAAATTGACTCAAATTATATAATGCTGTTTAGTTGCTAACCCCTAAATGGTGGAGGCACTTCAGTCAGCCTCATACTACTTAACGCTCCATTGTCTCAAAGAATTTAGTGGGATAGTAAATGCAGTATTAATAATAAATATTCATCTGACCTGCAGTCAGAGCCATTGGTTATGAGCCGCGGCTCTACAAGAGATTAAAGCCAAAAGACACTGCCAACACTTAAAATTGTGCAGGCAGTAATTGTTTTGTGGAAGACCATTTTATTTTCCTGGACAGTGGCAGTGAAGTTTCAGAAGTAGCTGTATGCCTGTGCAGGGTTGGAGGCGTGCTGCACACACACGTGTGTCAGTGCGTACTGCCCTGCAGGGACCTGGCCCTGGGCTCTGTCCCACCATCAGTCCATGGGCTCTGTCCCACCCTCCTGCCCCAGCAGATGGGGACTGGGGGTGAGGTGCCCCATCTGGCTGAAATAGCACCACCAAACCAAACAAATGGGCTCTGCATCAGCTCGCTGCTCTGAGACGTGCTGGGGCCACACGAGATGTGAATGCCACACAAGGTGCGTTGAGGAGCTGCCGGTCACTGAGAGGAGTAGGATGTTTCCTCTGGGTGGACAGCTGGCTGTGGCATCGGATTGTAACTCTCAGTTGTAAAGAAGTTTCTAGAAACAACCTGTAACTTTTAAAGGTTTTTTTTTTAATTGACCATCAGTTAAAAAATAAAAAAATAACAAACTTGGCTATCTCTGACTTGTTTATCAATAAAATGGAAAAGGAAGATAACTGCTGGTGTACCAAATAATCTCTTAATTGGATAACTTTCTCTTTAAACTAATTTCTGTCTGAGTAAGCATTGAATTACAGAATAGAGTTAAGCACTTCTGGGACTAAACTGTATATATTCTGCAGGACACATCACTGCAATGAAGTTGAGATTGTTGGCCAGTCAGAAATTTGCAGGTAAGTGCCATTCTGATGTAATTCTGCTTAAATAGAATCAAAACATTTCACTGGAACCTGTTGATTCCATCAAGACCTTTGAAAGGTAATCAAGTAATTTTGTGTCCTTTCTCACTAGCCTTCCAGCTGGTCAGGTTCTGGCAGCTTGCCTGGCTCCCCATGCTGGCTCCCTCTCTGGCACACCTGGCATGCATTCAAAATTTACTGCCTTATAAAAAAAAAAAGATAAAAAATACCTGCATATAATTTAAGAGGTAGCAAAGATTTTTTACACACTCTCTCTCAAAATAATTTCTAAATCTTCACTTTTCATTTCCACGCTAAAACACATGTTAAAAAAAAAATTGACCCCTGGAGTCCTGCACAGAACTTAAATAGAAAGAAATATTTGCATTTTCATATATGAAGGAAAAATTACATTTTCAGATGCCAATGAAACAAGGCTATATGGCCACTAGAAAAATATAAAGAAGAAGAAAATACAAGAAGGACTCACATGATTTTTCTCAGAAGCTTAAGAGTTTGCAAATCATTCTTCATGTTAGATGTGAAACAACAGGCAATTACAAGGATGCCCCAAAATTCTGTACCTCTGAGAAGTGTACCAGTTGGACAAGCAGAAGGTTCCTGATGCAGTGGCTAAAGAGGACAGTCTGATGACCACTTTGCAATAAGTTTCTGAGAACAGATTGCTCAAGTTTGCAGAGTAATATTCTATGCAACAAGATGAAAAACAGAAATGGAGAGCAAGGGTAAAAGCTACATGAAAATACTTAAATTATATCTTCCTCCCTGTCATAGGCACTAATCCTTATCTAGAGAGCAGATTACTATTTTCAAAGTTCTTTTTCTCATATAATTTGCCTCCTTTACCATAATCTTTAAATGTTTTTTTTTATATTTCCCTAATTATTTTTTCCTTTATGCATTTTTATATATTTTATCACTAAGACATCAGATATTTAAGCCACTAGGAAAACATCTTACTATTAGAGTATTTCAGATCACCTATCTTTTAACTTATACTTATGAAATGACTGGTGACATTTGTGGTATAAAGCACATGAATGTTCAATTAAGTGAATACACTTAAAGTACCAATGCAATTGCATCTTATTTAAAAAAAAAAGAGTTGCAAACTTCTCCCACTGGATATAATCCAGCATCCTCTAAATCAGAGGAAAGAGCCTCTGTAGTCATTGGAGCTCTTCAGACATTTTTGAGAAATGTATCTTCAAGACTAAATCTCTGGAAAAAATTACACCAGGGTGCCATGTGGGTTCATTAGTGTTCCCTGACCCACTGATCAATGTAGTCTTTGTTGTTTCTGCTGCTGCTGTCTGAGGCATCTTTGAGTTGGATAAATAAGTGTCAAGGTTTCAAGACCCTCAGTGCCAGCAGAGGTAGAGGGAAGAACTCTTAGCACCAGGCTCGTTTGAAAGGGTGATCAGAGAGTTTGGCAAAACATGAGTTAGTCTACTGCACAGACATGGTCCTAACACAGTTTGAACAGGGACAATCAAAGCAAGAACTGCAGTCCAGCCTGCCTGTTCCAAGGTGAATGGCATCCCCAGAAGCCTTCCTTCCCCTGGAGCACATCCTGACCTCTGTGCTCCCACTCACCTCTACCACACTGCTTCCATATTTGCATGGCACCGAGTCTTTGCAGCATGTTCCATAGATGTTTTCATTCCAACAGCCTTTCTTTCATCCTGAATCTAGGACAATTTATGATTTCTCCATCATGATAAGTTTGCACTCTTAGCACCTAATTTTACAATAGATACAATTTTGTAGCTTTTTATTAGGTAGTGATTTCATGTATCAGGTATACCAGCTACACCTTCTTAGCCATTTTATAAGCAATGCACATGGTCCATGATTTTGGTGAGATTGATGTAGAGCATACTGCACATGGATGGGGCAGTAAAAATCCTTTCTGTCAGCAGGTGCACCAGCCAAACAAGAACCTGACAGTGTCCTGCTTCCTCTGCTATTAAGGTTATTTGGTATTCATGAAAGCCATAAGGATGTTAGACTTATAATGGTATAAACACTAAGCTACAGTTTTTCTTAACACTGACTCCCTGCCAGAAGAGAAAAGAATATATGTGAGTCTATACAATAACTAATTTATACAGTGGCTGTAGCTTTCAGTGTCATCTATACAGTACAGATAATCCTTCTGGTCAGAGCAGTGAACAGAAGCTATGCATGTATACAGATATTTATGTACATTGCATGTTATCAGCTTATTGATATGTAGCAAAAATCTCCTACTTTTACTCACAATGCATGGCAATTTACTCCTGAGAGGAGCACACTGCTCCTTCCTGTGTTTGCACTACTACTCCCTGGAAATATAAATTTCTTTTTTTAGTGAAGAACAGGAAATAATTTATTTTGGATACTTCATTTGGCATCTTCTTTTTGCTCAGCTGAAAATATTTGGAAAAAAGAAAAGGTCAGTAACAAAGTATGCTGTTTAAAAACAATGAGAAATTGATTAGCCATAAAGCCCTCAGCAATAAATGGATGCTTTAGGTCTGGTTCTGATCTCTTCTGCCAAACAACTGCTGCTGAAATACTGTCTGAACACTAAGAGTATATGGGAGGGACAAGAGGAAAACAAATAACAGAGAGTCATCTCACAGATGTCAAAGACTTGCCATGTGAGTAAAGTTACTCACAAATATTGAGAGTCAGCATATTATGCTGTAATTCATCATAACTTCAGAAAAAATACTAACACTTGTTCTGCTTCTCCTTTGCTCACGCTTTAGGTAGAACTTTTTCCTCTCTGTTTCTTTCTTTGATAATTATGGCACATATCAAAATCTATAGCTGAGAAGTTTTCAAGTGCTTTCATAGTAGAAGACCTCAACAGATGCAGCTTTGCAAGCTGCTTTCTACCTACTTGACATTTTGTGGGCAAGCTCCCTTCCCATTAACGAGTGAGTAACATCCCTGTGACAATTGCAGTAGTGGCTCACATGGAAAAGTGATACGAGGAAAGTATTTAACACATGTGCAGCTGTCTGGTGTGCCACTCCAGCTGGTGGAAATAAACTCTAGAGATCAACCAGTTATTTGGGAAACACCACTGGTTGGTAGGCCACAGTAAATTGTCAAGCATGAGTTTATACAGCTTACCAAGAAGGTGAATGTCACAAGGCAACCCCTTGGGAGGGTCCTCTCAGCTCCCAAACATGCATCCTCAACTACAGCATCCTCAGTTCCTGTATCCTCAGTTTATGTTTTAAGTGTATGTCAACTAGCTCTTATCCAAAATTCCTGTCAAACATTCATAACTTTTAAAACAATTTTTTATTACTATTTTTTGGCATTTTTTGTGTATTTATATAACACTCTGCATTTCCTCTTTATTGGTAGCTGAAGAATTGGAAGTGGCATTCTCTATGGTTCATAAAAGGTTGAAAAAACTGTTGCAAATCTTCCAATCTAATTGATCAAGCAGGTCATACAATGGAAATGAGCAAAGTATAATTCAGAAGTCAGGAAGTTAACTGAAGAGATAACCTAAAGGTACTAGCAAAAGCTAATAAATCCAAGTTACTAAGACCAACAAAGAGGAATAAAATGGAATATCAGAGAATAATTTTCTCTTTTGAAAGAAGGTGGTTATGGAATTAATATTTTAATTAATTTAATGTACCATGCATTTTATTCCCTCATTCACTGGGGAGGACATTAAACAACACAAAGCCTCCATATCTTTGGGGCCAGAAAACTGTACTCGGGAATGTTAAAAGAAATTGCTTTAGAAAGATGTGTAAACCTAAAGCTTCCATGAACAATGTAGTAAGGTACTGGTGTGTTCAAGTTAGCGGAGGTATCAAAATGCCTGGAAAAGCCTTCTGATAGACTTGTTACCCCCATGAGAAACAGCTGAATGTTGAGCCATCACATCAGCATTGCACAGATGAAATCAGAAGACTCAAGATAGTGATGACAAACCTGTACTTTAAGAAGTAAATGATGCATTAGCTGTAAAGTTAGCACAGGTAAGATTGTACATGGAATCTGGTTGCAATGGAGGATTGTTTAAATAAAGTATCAAAATCCTCTCTTGTTTTCAATGAAACAGTCCACTGGCTAATAAATTCTTCCAGCACATCTACACTCCCAGACACAGACTCTTGCTAAGTGTTTCAACCCAGCTGGGCACAACACAAACTGGAAGCTGCAGATACTGTTAACACTATCTTGCAAAGGGGAAAATACCACTCCTTGGTGCAAGATCTCCATCTCCCAGGTTTCTTTTGTAGGCTAATGCTTATGCCATGAGATTAAGCCAGTTCTTCTAGTGTTTGGTAGGAACGCAGGCCGTCCCGAAATCAGTCAGCGCAGGAACACGTATCACTGCTTCGGCTTTGATACTCCACACTGCCCTTGAGCAGGGAATGATGAGAGCCGTGGGCAAAGGCAATGCCAGGAAGCAGGGACACCGGGTAGAACGAGGATTTAGGCGGATTTTTGGCCTGTGGAAAGGCAGATTCCCCGAGCTGCACAAGCAGCGGAGCCAGCGGGGCGAGCCGCGGTCCGTGTCCCGGGCCTGCAGTGACCCCGGCAGCCGCCAGATGGCGCCTGGGACTCGGCAACGCAGCCCGGCCCGGCGCTCCCGGCCTCGGGAATCCATGCGGGAGAGCCGAGGGAAACCGGGCCCTCCCTCAGCCGCGGGATCTCCACTGCCCCTGTGGGAATCCATGCGGGATAGCCGAGGGAAACCGGGCCCTCCCTCAGCCGCGGGATCTCCACTGCCCCTGTGGGAATCCATGCGGGAGAGCCGAGGGAAACCGGGCCCTCCCTCAGCCGCGGGATCTCCACTGCCCCTGTGGGAATCCATGCGGGATAGCCGAGGGAAACCGGGCCCTCCCTCAGCCGCGGGATCTCCACTGCCCCGGGGCTGTCCTTAAAATTAGTGACCGTCCCTTTTGTAAAGTATTTCTCAGAACTACCATGTTCTCTCCGGAGCTGCTGCCTTTGCTGTTCTGCACTGTGCTTTGCTTTATGCACCTTTCTTTATGAAAGCCGCTGCTCCCGCGGGCAGGGACACAGGCTGGACATGGTGTCGGAATGTTGGGAGGGCAGCACTGTCGGGAGCTGCCGGGCAGGACAATTTTAATTAACTTAGGACAATTCTGCAGGAGAATTCTGTCAGTCACCGCTGCCCAGTGCGGCAGGGCTCGCTCTGTGCTTGGCTTTGACCGGACCAGGAAAATCCCCTACAGCGTTAATGGGAAGGATACAAGAGGGGTGGGTGTAGGATTGTAGGCATAGACATATTTAAATTTATTAACACGTGTGATTTCTCATTTTTTTAGATAACTTGGAGTGTTATTTTTTTTTCTTATCTTTTTTTTCCAAAACATTCTTTCCAAAAATTTCTCTTTAGTGCAGTGGCTCACTGTTTTTCACAGTAATTTTTTTACCCGATTATCTGGAAGACTGATCTATGCTCTTCTTTTGTGGATGAATTTCTGGGTTCCTTGGGAGCCTTTCCTTTGCATTCCATGGAGAGGCACTGGAATAAATGCAGGTTTCTTGATTGCAAAGGGTCACAGTGTTGGAATTTACCTCTCCTCTGCTTATGGCAACAACAACCTCTGTGCAAATCTGATAATATGGGCAGCAAACACATGTTAGGTTAGGAAACGGTACAGCAGCTGCTGTGCTACTGGTAGTAACTTAGTCAAATAGATTCAGTAATGTCCAATATTTAGACATGTACTCTTGCAAATACAATGGGCCTTTGGGGTTCAGGAAAACCTGGTAAAGCAGCTCCCTGATTCTGGACACTAAATGTAATAAGGCTAATCATAATAATCCTTTGAAAAATAAAATTTCCAGCCCTTCCTGTTATGTTAGACCCTAAAAACTGAAAAACAATATTTAAGGCAAAAAGCTTATCGAAGTCAGATTTTAGGTATTTTGATGGTTTGGTTTTGAATTTTTTTTTTTTTTTTGTCCTGGGTTTTTTCCTCAAAAATTAAAATTCTGTAGTGTTTTCCCTCTCTGCTCTGAAGGGCAGTTTTCTCCTTTGAAACATCTTGGGGTGTCCAGCTGTCCTGCTGTGATGGAGAATGGTTAAGTACCTTCATAATAATATTAGGAGAGCAATGCTCTGGCTTAGGTGCTCTGTTGGAATTAAAATCAAATGTAAGTGCAGGAACACCTGTGTTGCATTCCAATTCAATTTTTGTTCTGATTAGAGCACCTATTGCTGCTGTTAATATGTTGCATTGATGTCTATAAACCAAATATTGCAAGAGACCCCATTGTGGGAGGCACCAGGAAAGCAGAGAGCAGACAGTGTGCTCTCAGCTGTTGTTTCCCCATCTGTCAAGTGAGGACAATGTGCTTGCTCTCTACAAGTACACGAGCACTAATTAATTAATATTTGTAAAAGGATATGTAAATGCTAAGTATTATTTATGAATTATAGTATAAATGAAAATTCATGGAGAGGCCATGGAGAGGAGACACAGATGGGATTAGAGGGCAGAGAGAGCAGCACAGAGTGCCAAGATTAGCCTGGAAGAAGAAGAAAGGAAGAAAAGCAAAGTAAATTTTTAACTAAAGAAGAGTTGTTCTTGCTTTACAAAAATAAAGTGAGAGTGCAAGGGATATAAGCTATATGCAAATGAGTTGGAAAAGAAAGCCCAGCACAACAGTGGTCTGAAACTGGTTGGAACATGCTGGAAATACAAATGGTAAAAAAAAAAAGAAAATTTGAAAGAAATAGACAAGAAGAGCCCTACTAATGTGCATAATACAGTGATTTATAGATGCTTTTTATTTTAAAGTATCTCCTGTACCCTTAGAATATTAAAGCCTTGCTAAGCAAAACAAAGAAAACAAAGGAAGAAGTAAGAGGTCCTGCTTTACTCAGGTGAGTGAGCAAGTGGGTGGTCATAGGATCGTGACCTCAACATGGACCAGAGGGCAGGTGATGAATGTGTTACAGATGTTACAGACACACAGTGATACTACGTGATACTGTGTTACATGAGCTGTTCTGGACTTTGTGAATAGCTCCATCAGGGAACATCCAGCAAATTAGAGAAAGTGGTTCTGGACAGAGCAATCATCTTTTCTTTCAATAACGTGCAAAGTCCATGTGGGCATTTCCGGTTTTTTTCTATACTGTGCAGGTCAAGCACTTGCTCAACTTTCCTAGTTAGAAAAGTGTATTTTGGAAAAACAGAAGAATATTATAGCAGCACAAATTTTCCCAAATACTGGGAAAAATATTTATAAATATTCATATTAGAGGTCCAAACTAAATTTTAGTTTGACTTCACTCTCACCAATCTTTTATTTTCTTTCCAATAATGTTCAAGAGCATGGCTTTTACTGACAGAAGTATGTACGAAGGGCAGGCTTTGAAAGTGAACTGCTAGTTCACAAAGTCAGCTTCAAAATTGCACTGTGAGATGTAACTCCTGCAGTTTTCTATTTGAGTTTTAGCTGCAAAAGGTTTAAGAATACAATGTCACTTATGCAGAAAACCACAACAATGCATAATACTTATTTCAAGAACATGCAGTAAAGTGTTTGTGAGTGGTCCCCCAAGAAGATTAACTAAATTAGGAAGTAACCAAATATTCAAAAGGAAAGGAGAAATCCAAGAATTGAATGATCTGCACAGGCACTTGATAAACAGACCCAACAGGCAACATTTTCCCAAGAGATTGCTCATGGAAATTATTTGCTTCATTTCAGTTGTTAACAAGCATGAGCAGCTGAGCTGCACCTCCTCTGCAGTGCAGAAGTGATCTCCAAGGCTTTTTCCTACCAGCATTACTAGAAAATGAATGAATTAGGTTTGGACTGGTCCTCCTCTGTTATTTCACTTACTCTCAAATCCATCTGGCTGCTTTGAGTAAATGTGGAGAAAAAACATGAAAAATATATATCCTGGGTTTACTTTGATCTCTAAAAATAAGGATGATTTATTTTAGGTATATACTAATATTGCCAACATCTGTTCACTAAGCAATCCTTGCTTTTCCCTTGGTTCTCAGTTTGACACATCTCCAGCATGAAATGGACTAAGATTGCCATGAAACTGAAAGCTCTGAGTGTGGAAATTGGGGAATGCATCGACAGATTCTTTCTTCCTTTTGCAACATATGCCAATGAATAAGCCTTTTTTTTGTCCCCTCTCACAAATTTTCTGAATTTCCTGGTAAATATCACTACAAACCTCGGTTAGAAAGCCCAAAGCAATTTCCCTTAGGGGACTTCTGTTAGAGCCACAGAATATCAAAGGCAAAAAACCAGGGATTGACTCAACCCTGAAATGGTACCCTGATCCTGGTGAAAACTACCACGAAGATCAGGTCACTTTTTGACATGAGCTTTGCCAATGGGAAAGCAAGCGAGAAGCAGGAGATCACTGCAGAGCTCTAAAAGGAGCCAGGAAGCAGCTGCAAATGTTCTGATACTGACATACATGTCTGGCCACCATGAGGGGTTTAAAGGAGCAAGTGTAGGTGTAGAGGTAAATCTCAGAAAGGATGGGCATGTTAAACTATAGCTGTGAGGTGCATTGTCTGGTCCAAGCTGTAAGATAGCTTTCCTCCCTATTAAACATGGTTCAGAAAATTTAAATATCTAAAAATGTTAAATAAAATATGAACATGAAACACTCTGATTCACAGTAGTTCCTTTAGTGCCCAGCAAACTTCTGTACCATTGTTACCTGAGGCATACATGATGTAAAGATGCTTTTTAGGAAGAGACAATTGCCCAAATATTGGCAGAGTATTCTTTGCAATCTTTATGGCATACTGGTTGTACCAATCTGCTGCATGTGACATCTGTACAGAGCACATTTAAGATGGATAAGAAGAATTCCTGCTTGCAGCACTTGCACTGAAATAAAACCTTCCTTACTTGAGCAGGCCATCCCAATCTAGATGGGCAGGTTCTATGGGGAAGGCAAGGAGCATTTTCTTGTCAGCTTACACACATATGATGAAGGGCAGGACACTGTTAAAACTTCCATGAGCCCATGGCTGGGGATCTGCCTCTTTAATGGCCAAGAAGCCACTGAACATTCCATAATGACCATAATTCCTGGGAAAAAAAACAATGAATGACACAGAATTTACAGAGATTTTGCTACCTATAGCAGAGCAATTTCTTGCTTAATGTGAATAATATGAAGAGGAATTGAGAAACTAAGTAATTTCTAAAAATAGTGAATACTTCAGTTCTTCTTCTTCTGACTATCCTTTAAATGAAACTTTCTGTCAAAGTAGTTTAAAATTACCTAGTAATTAAACCTTCAAAATACTTATGGAACATATATGTTCATGAAATACATGTTTTCATTAGTTAGCTTTTATATGTTGTAGTTTTGCTACACATGATCACATTTTTAAAGTTGCCTCACCTTTGAAAATATCTCAAATATTAAAATATCTCAAATATTTAATTTTACTTATGATCATTGTAATTTGTTGTAATTTGGAAATAAGACTGTGACAAGCTCAGGTAAAACATGCTAATAAGAGACTAATATATAGTAGAAAAGAATAAGTGCATTAATACATCACATGCTAGTGACTAGTAGCTGCTCTTAATCTTCCATTTTTTTCTTCCATAATTCACCTACTTATCCTCATAATATCTCCTTTTTAAAAGTCTTTCTTCACTGTGGCAGTTCATGAAGACAAATCCAATGTAAGAAAGATATTTACATATTAAATAGGTAGAAAAATATTTCTCTGTTTTGCAACTGAGAATGTCAAACCAAAGGACTTCACTATACTTTTCCTTCTGTAATCTCTTTTTATGAGTTCAGTGTGAGAGATATGACCATGATTTGGAACATTGTTGTTTCATTTAATTTGCATCCAAGAGCCACAGAGCCATCTACCTACCTGCTTTTATATGTGCTGTTAGGAATATCAGAGAAGAATGGCATGCTCCTTGCTGTGACATATGCTTTCCAGGCAGGTTTAGTTGAATCACTTAATGCGAGATCCACAGAGACATCCAGACCCAGAGCCAGCCTATTTAATTTTAAATTTGAATATAAAATGAAGTGAGTATCCCCAGAATGGGCTTTGATAATCTGATATTCAGGATTTGCCTAAAAGGTAGGGAAAAGTGTATCTGATTTCCTTGAAGTAGAAAAAGAAACTGAGCCTTGCTCTTCCTCATTAGATCCCTACATTAAAGAATAAGTAACCTTTTTTCTCCTTCTTTTTTTTTTTTTTTTTAAATGAGGTGGACATACATCACACGTTATGGATTTTTTTTTAAAGCTTAGTTCTGTCTGTGTGTTTAGGGATGCCCTGAGCAGATTGGATTGAACTGCTCACTCTAGGTGAGGAAATACAGTATTTGAGGTTCTCAACAGCACTTGGACGAAGGTAGGACCCAATCTATTCAGGACTTTCAAGATATTGAAGGCTCTACTTTTATCTAAGGACTTCAAAGCACTTGATAAATATAGCAAGTATCATTTTCTGATTTTGCTGACTGAGAACCCACAGAGATGTATTTACACAGGGCACTTTACCTGTCTTCACACAGCAATGAGGCAATCTTACTCCTAGTGCTGCCTTCCCTGCGTTCCTCAGGTTGTACTAACATTACCGTGTCCAGGATTACTAGTTCAAACACCTCAACTCATAGGAACTGTTAAAATCAACCAATATATTACTTAAAATAGGCATGGCCAAGCCCTTTGAGATCCTAAGATTTTTCTTCTACATAAGTTTTATTTAGTATTATTTAGTATTTATTTAGTATTTATTTAGTATTTAGTATTTTATTTAGAAAATAGAAATATTTTTATTTGTAGGTTTGGTTGAAGTCTTTTGACACTATTTGTTTCAAAACGCCTCGTTAAGAAAATAGAAGGAAAACATTTCCTCTCTTTATAGCATCAGATGATCTAAAAAAGCCAGATTCAAATCTGAAACTCAAGCTATATATGTATATATGACTCTACACACATCAGGTTGCTGCTGAGTAGTGCTGTAAGGAGAAATTCCTGAGATATTATAATATTATATATATGTGTATATATATATATATAAAAATAGCTGAGAAATAACTAGGTGGGAGAACCAAACATCACTATTAGAAGTAAGAAGCCTTAAAAGTCAGACCCTTGGGAGCATTACTGATAAAAAAGATGTGTTGAGGTGTTTTGTCAGGAGTGCAATCAAAGAAAGGTTCTCTGGTTGTCTGGGTTTTTATGCATTTAAAACAAAAAAATCTGAAAATACCCACTAAACAAACAAGCCAGGATTAAGTACAATATTGTAAATAAGCAGCAAAGACACTTGGCTGTTGCTGATCTCTTATTGTTGCTAAAATAACCCAAGTCTGAATTAATGAAAGACCAGTTTAGCAGGTAAATGGAAGATTGATCAGAAGTGTTCTAATGAAGGTGTGGTAGCATAAGTTGCTTTTTCCAACCTAAGGACAGCCATGGCCTTTGTCAGAAGCAATCCTACCAAGGAAGTTTTAGGCTCCCACATTCACAGCAAACCCTAGTGCAAGCAGTCAAGATCCCAAGAACCCAACATCTTTCAGCTCCCTAGAATTACTCACTGGAATGAGCCACTTTTATTCTTACATTGAGAAGATCGAGTCCACAAAAATCCCTGGAAAATCTCTCTCTAAAGGACTCTCTAAGCCGGGTTGAACTCTGAAGTCCTCTCAAGGAAACTTGAATTTCTGCAAACAACACACTAGAGCCAGTGTTTGCTGACTCCATCTGCTGTAGTGCTGTCAAGAACTCCTGGCTCCAGGCGGTGTTCAGCTTTCATCTTTAGTGCTGGGCCCACAAACCAAGGCTGAGCAGAAGTTAAGGAGAAAACCACTTTTAGTTTTCTTTAGAAATGGCTGATTTCCATGCCCAGGAAAATAATGTTGAAAGACCTTTATTCGCAATGCTGAAATTCTTTGAAAAAAGCTTTTTTTGACTTCTGGTTGTTCTGGCTTATAGTGATATCTGTCTTCAAGGTCTGATAATGGTTTGGAAAAAAGAGATAGAGCAGACACCACAGAGGGGATCTTGAAGAATTTGTATGATTTGTCATAACTGAACTGAGTAAAGAGATGGAATAAATATCTGTTTGCAGTCAATACCATGCTGAGTTATAACGCAGAATCAAAATCAGTTTCTATCAAGCCCAGCACTCATGGGGAGTCAACTGAAGAGCTTTTGTCCCCCCTCCCTCTACCCCACCATGCTTCCTTGGCACTGGAGTTGCAGCAGGAGTGAGAGAATGCCAGCCTTACAGCCCTGGTCAGCAGTAAACTCACCCCACACACAGTGGGATGCCCCATGGGGACAGAGGCAGGGACTGGCCTCCAGGGAACGTGCTGGGCCCTGGCAGGACTGCTGGCTGCCTTGGGACCAGGGCAGGATGGCCAGACTGCTCCCGCCTGTTTCTGCCACCAATTGCTTTTACCCAGTTAGGCCCATTTGTGTAACTTCTGCACACACATGAGCTTGTATCTGGAGATTACTTGGGATGGTCCATAGCATGAAAACAGAATCTGGAGGGGGTGATCAAACGTGGCATGATCAAACAGCATTTTTAAAGGGAAGGAATAATGCATGTCTGTGGGAGAAGCCAGAGGCAGTGGCTCCAGCAGCTGTGTACAGGTGACTGAATGCTGAGGTGACAGGAATTCCAGAGAGCCTCAATGCATGGTCAGTGGTGGGAGGCAGGAGCACTTTGGTGGTGCTCACATGTGCATCCTTCCCTTCATCCCACCTAGACTCTGCTCAGGTTTGTTCTGGAACCATCTGGATTTTTCACCTTCACTACGGGTTTATAACTAGAGATTTATGGAAAACTAGGATAAGAAAATTGTGTTCAATGATCCAGAGGCACTGGCACACACAGAAACATGGTGGTGACACCACCCCTGTTCACAGCCCGAATGTGTTTGAACCAAGGCTGAAAAGCACCAGTCTTATGAAATGAAAGACACCTGAGACCTTGCTGGTGTGGCTGCAAGAGTGCCTTTCCTGACCTAAGGTCTGCCTTATACATCTCTATCTGCATTATGTGTGATAGAGTGGGGAGATTTGCAAGAACATTACATAGAGAAAAAATATATAATGTGTTTTTGTAGTCAGAATGCTTTATTACCCTTCATTGGACCTGATTAAATGCCTAGGACATGAATAAATCAATAAGTTGGAGCTAATAAACGAGTGACTTGCTCCTGGTGACTGTCATACATTCTTGACCAAAATGGGTAAAGATGTAAGTGCAAGAGACAGAGATGTGATAGCAAATAATATAAAGAATAACTTCATTTTATCTTATTCTGTCACATAAATTGAAGAAACTATTAAAAAAGAAAGAAAAAGAATTAATTAATTACACTTATGCTGCATTTACAGCAATGAATGTCTACACATGAAAGAAGGAAGCAAAGACCATTTTTGAAAGGCTCTTAAAGAGTGACAAAACTCAATATCAGAAAAGAAGGGGCATTCAGAACACCACCAGTGCTTGCTGTTTGAGGAAGGTGAGGCACACCATGGGCTTTTCTCTCTCCTTCAGAAGAAGCAGACCCTTGTCAGAACCTAAGTACCACACTAGCTGTGACACTGGGTGTGGGTTGCAGCTCCTTTGATGTTTTTTAATAACTAGATAATTGTATTTCTATATTGAAGTGTCATAGCAAAAAGAAACTTGAAGCACAAATTTAAATATGATTAGCTTGTTAGTGGTGGTTTTTAGGAGTCTAATTTTTTTCCTTCAGCTCCCATCCTGTTTTTTTTTAAATTTCTCCAGGGCATGTCATATATAGTGAAAAATCTCAATGGAGGCCCACAGGTATCACTGCTGTTTAGTCAGACTTCAAATTGGGCTCTAATGGTTTTAGATAGAAGAGCAGATGGAGAGGGTTTGTTCACTAGTCGGTGCCCTTGCCTCAGAGTTCACCTCAAGTTGTTTTCTGAAATTCTCACTTCATGCACATTACTTATTTATATCATCACTTTTTTTTCCCACTTCATAGATAATTGCTACTTAATTGATACTGCCTTTATACAAGCCTCCACAATAGCAAGCAACAAGACACACTGCTAAATAGAGGAATCATTAATCTGTGTATATATTCTGGATTTCTTTTAAAGATGGGCTGGAAATAAGCAAAGTCATTAGTAGTTTGTTTGCAACAGTGTATTTATGAAAGCTCTATGGAGAATGTGTCAACAGTCAGTATGTAACAGAGCAATTAACACAGTACTTTTGTACTTTTGACTGTTAGCATGGGAGTAAACAGAAGCAGATGTGAAGTGTTTGTGCCGTTAGTATTCACAGACTGTTCTGACATATGCAAATACAACTACTGCTTACAGAGCTTGCAACTCTTATTGTACCATGACCTTACTTACCAAACCCTGGGACAGGACTGCACACTTTCCTAATAATTATTAGCAATACACAGATACAACCTTTTTGTTTTGAAAGCATTCTGGACTGCAGTGGTAAAGCTTCACCAATAAGTGAGTTGTGAGTGTTACCCATATTTAGCTTGTTTTAGACAGTGCTTTCTTCAATGTAAAAAGAGAACAAACAATAAAGGAGTGATGAAAAATGCACACAGAAAGCTAGAACAGAAATCATCTCTGAAACACTGGTTCAGCTCTAATTACACAAGCCCACTGAAGTTCAATAGTTAATACATGCATCAGATTCTGTGTATTTAGGACAGAGTTCAAACTGAGACCTTTCACTGCTACAGTCTTAAAATATACATCTCGCTAAAGCAGCTCCAGTCAGGCTGCTAAAATAGAATGCCAACACTGAAATGATTTTCTGCCCTGTAAAAAAAGAAAAATATCACATACTTGACCTAATAAAATCACCTGCATCCTGAAAAAAAAACAAAAAAAAAAAAAGAAAAAGAAAAAAAGAGAAAAGAAGGCTTCTTGTGTTCAGTTATTTTTCATGTGAACTATATATATCTGATATACCTGGAGTTACTACAGTGATTTTCATCTTCAAATACTTTCTAAAACCTAGCTATGTTACACAGGTGAAGGTCAGAAAAGATTTTATTTTCAAGTTTTCTGTTACAGATATGTTTCCAGAATAGGAATTAATCAAAACTGAATGAAAATACAGGATTTACAATGATGTTTAGCATTATTTACTACATGAAAAATATTTTGCTTCAAAAGAAAACAATTTGTAGAAAATATTGCCCAAAATAACATTCACAGACCATCTCTTCCAATGTGTTTTCCTGTTTGAGGGCACAAAAAATGCCTTCTAAGCACATAGTCTTTTCATTATCCTTAAGACATAATGGCTCATGGAATTAAAATCCTCCTTTGAAATTGAATATATGCTTGTTTCCATTTTGCTTTTGCCGTTACAAATTAGTTTTACAAGTCTCACCACACAACACTGTGTTTCAGCTGGACCCAGAGTAAAGCACCTTCTTGTTTTGCCTCCCCTGGGGCAGGAGGCTGCTGCAGCCATGGCCTGGAGCAGAGCAGGGGTGGAGCAGCAGCCCTGCCCTCGATGCAGAGGCACAAAAGCAGCGGGTTTGGAGCAGCAGCCCTGGGGCCAGCTCTGTCAGGAGGCTGCACAGGACCTGGGGGTGTCTTACAGCTGCTGGACAACTCTGATGCTGCCAGGCCCACCCTATATGCTTCAAATCACTCACTTCTGTATTCTTTGTTGTAAAGAAGGTGTTTTACTGTAGTACTGCCACCAAAACACTGCAATTGTGTACTTGGTATTTCTTGACCTGTCAAAATTATAGGGACACGCTGAATTTTTGGAGGCTTTCAGATATTCACATGCTTGGGAAAGTAGTGAGGGTGTTAGAAGGGTTTAGGTGTTTTCCTTACCAGCAGTTTTCCAAGTTGCTAATAGTACCTGAAGTTCCTGGAAAGGTCAGTTTTTCAGGAAACATTTTTTTTTAAGATTTCTTTTGATTCAGGTTATGTTTGGTAGTTTGGGGTTTGTTGGGTTTTTTTGGCACCTGAAAAACCCAGGTATTATGATTAATTTCAGACATTTATTTTCTCATTTAGAAAGATTTGTGAAATTATCACCATTTTCCATTTTTCTTGGCTGCCTTTTTTTCTTCTTTTATAAGTCTGAAAGATACCGCTTGCTAAATAAAGAGCGAGGTGTGAAAAAATGGGGACCAGGAATGTGGTGTTTAGTAAAGCTGGTTAAAATAAATGTCATTCAGTAGTACTTTGCTATTCACAGCCTTATCCCTAAAACCTGGCCACAATTTAAATCACAGGAGCATTCAGAAATAAATATTTATACTGTAAGCAGTCAAGGACATTGTATACTGTTGTTGGCTAATGCTAAAACAAGTACAATAGCTAAGTTTACCCAGAGCCTTTAGTCCCAATGGCCCCAAGGGTTTGAACTGTTCTTCCAAGCAGCAAGACTGAGAGTGACTTTGCCCTGAGTTTCTGGTTCATCTCATCAGCTTGCTTGCTTATCTAAATAATCATTTGTCCGCAGCTGCAGGCAATCAGCGTTTTGTGCATACAGTGTAGATTCCCAAGCCAAATTACGAGATAATGAAAATACATGTAATTACATGTTGGTGTGCTAGTCTAAATATAATTTACACTTGGGAAAAGAGAAAGAAGGCAAGATAGTAACAGGTGAATAAGAAAACAAAGAAATGCGCTTTAGTAATTTTTCCTGATCTTGTTTTTTTTTCAACAAAATAGGTATACACATTTATTCTGTGTTTACCTAAATGGTTATTTGTGAATTAGAAAGTTCAGCTCTGTTTGAGGAAGCACTGAACAGCCTGCAATTGCTGTAGTGTTTAAGGGAACATTTGGGGAGAAAAGTCAAATTGGCCCATTGTGATAGCTGATACATTTTCATATCAATGTAAAATTCTGATTACTTTCCTTTGAATTTAATATAAACAGCTGCACAGAAATACTTTCTCAAACATTTTGTTTGCTTCCTGCTCTTTATTTCTTGAGAAGATTTGGATCATGTTTGCTTTGCAGGTCAGAGACACCAGCCTTTTGGCCACCATCCCAGCTTATGGATGATGTGTACCTGTCTCCTATCCAGTGCCTTTGGATGAGATCAGATTTTGGATGAGATGCAGTTTGGTAGGCTTAGGGAGTCTCTCATGGCTCTGAATGTTATTTTGTGTACATTCCTTTAGTTTGTCTTGAGCAGTTTTTTAAATGCAATATAATTTCAAGCTTTCACAAATTATTTCATTGCTGACCAACAGACTGCATTTCCTGAAAGATTTGTTTCAGATTAAAATGTGTGCTCATTCCTAATACCTTGGTCTCTCAATACTTTTGTGACTAAATTTTAATTATTCTAGACTATAATTTCTTCTGTTAAAATCTGGAATTCAGCATTTTGTTGTCGTTGGCTCTTAAAAGAGATTTGTTACCATGAAGAACTATTAGTGAAATATTTTCCCAAAGATCCCTTGGTTATATCATAAGACAGATGATTTTCAGGATCAAATACAGATTGTTTTTAGGAGATAATTAGCACAAAGTCACGTATGTAGTGGACACAAAGAAATGTTATTTTGTTTTTAGCTTGGATGTAGGAGAATTTAATGTCTTCTTTTCTTGTGCTTTTTCTGACATAATATTTTTAGGAAAATACATTTGAGGAATTCAATTTGCAGTCATATTATCTACAGGAAGTACATATAGTAACTTTTTCAATTTGTACATTTTTCCTTAATATTGCTTTTTGTGTTTTGTTAAAATTGCTCCATGAAATCAGTTATAATCTGAAGCATTATTCAATGAGTAGTACCTTGAATAATTCAGAGGAACTGAACTCTAATTGTTCTCAAATTTGTATTTTTTAAAATATTTAAAATGATAATTCTATAAATTTTAGAGTAATATGTGGCACTTCTTACTGACCCTTGTATTTACATCATTAAATACATTTCCAGTGACTAACAGTTCTCTGTGACTTAAAGAAACATCAAACTTAGTACAATTTATCAATGTGTGAATACAGGGTAAGATTCTGTTCCTGCCTTTATTTAATACTTAAGCAACCTGGAGCTTTATTAGGAGCCTTCAGTTTACTATATGTTTCCCTGAAGCATACAGATAGCCACAAAATAGATGTCTGCAGTCATCATTGCAAGGATGAAGGTGGAGAGACAGATGAGACCATAGAGTAGGATATGATGGGAACAGAGTTTATGACTTCCATAAGAGGTTGCTGTCACGGACACTTTATTACCAGGAACCTCGAGAACGTCAGAAGCAGTGGTCTTAAAACCTGCCTTTAGTTCCTGTTATGCTGAATAACTGCTCACCTATTGCCAGTAAAATCTCCATCACTGATTATCTTCAGCAGGATACTCCTACATATTTCTGACTGATTAGCTAAAACTTCACCAAAGTTGCTGGACTTGCAAGAGGAATTACTTCCTCATTAAGCAGTGATGGTAGGTGATCCTTTAGCCTCTTGTGAGCATAGAGAAAAGAAAGGAAAACCGTTTCTTTGTGGATATTCCTTCAACTCTTCAGAGCCTGTTCCATTCTGTCCTCAAGCTGACTCTTAAAAGCCATTAAAATGCAAAAGGATGTGCAGATAATGAACAACCCTGGGCTTCGTGGAGGAATTTTGGGGTGAGATATGTAAAGCCTAGACTTTAGCTGTTAGCCTCACTAATCAGCACAGTCCCTTTAGTCCCTTTGGGCCTCAGAGGCATTTTTTTTAATTGGGGCATCAATATGCACATAGCTGTCTTGAATGGTGGAAACATCCCTGCTGCACACACCCAGTGGGGACAAAGCTAGCCAGGGTAGCAGACTGTGCTACAGCCTAAGGTAAGAGCATCCCTCCTGCTCACCTTGTGTGCATGTGCTCCTGGGGCTGCTCTGCAGCAGGGAGTAAGCTTACTTCACATGATAATCTTAAAAGGAAGATAGGAAAAAATAGCTTTCATAAAACTCCTATGTGAGCAGTAGAAAACTACACCCAGAGAGAGCTCAGCAGTGGTTCACTGTCAGGAATGGGAGGGTGCATGGCAGGGGCTTGCACAGGGATCCATCTTCTTCTGCTGATGCTCAGTACTTTTGTTAATGACCTAGATGATGGAAAAAAGTGCTTGCTTATTAAACCTGAAGACCATACCATGCTGGAAGTGCTGGAAGGACGCTGGAGAACAGGACCAGGAATGCAAGGGCATTTTAACAATTCGGGAAAATTATTGTAATTACATTGTTTTTATGGAGTTCAGTGTCCACTTTTCATTCTGTTAAAGCTCATTATTATTGTTAAACCCACAATTTTATTCTCATTCAGATAATTTATTGGAGTTGTTCACGCTTCCAGAACAAAATAGAAACTTGCACTGTTCTGGAACACTGAAATAACTGTGGAGTTTTTGGCAAAAGTCATAACTATTTTGTGAATTGAGACTTCAAATTATTTTCTTAATCTTTGATAACTTCATATTTCAAGTTAAAATAAGACTCTTTATTTGTAGGATAGTATAGTAGGATTTATAGTATATTTTACCTTCAAATACTCTTACATTTGTAGGAGTATATGAAGCTAAGTGGCATAAATTCAGTTTCACACTTTACTGCCTCAGCACACATCTTTTAAATATAGATGTAAGTATTAATATAAGTATAAATACTCATACAAAGGAGTAGGGTATAGCATCATTAAGATATATAAACTCATAAACCTCATTAATGTGGAAGCAATGTGGGTTCACTTTAGCAACCTGACCAACCTGTACCCCATGCATTTTCTTGCACCACGCTGTTCTAAGAAACATGGTTTTCAAAACATAATTGCCCTAAGAAGTGTGAATCACTACCCTGAAAATAAACACAGAGACCCTCAGTGGATCCTTGGCACCTTCATTTTCATTAGGAACTTTCACATTTATCTCTTTGTTTTATGCCTGTTACAAAGAATTATAGTCCCCCTGGAGACACTGGATTAGGGATTATAAAATCAATGTGGTGTAAAACCATTGTTCCAGCACTTTCAAGCCACCCCCACAGAATGGGAAAAGGCCAGCTGGACCCTGACCCACCGGGTGGGACAACATTGCCCAGCTGAATGATCTCTTCAGAAACAGCTAACTTGACAGCCTGTGTAAAGCTAGATAAGCAGAGATATTAGTGTTCACTGAGATATAAATAATTATTCAGCTCACCAAGCAAGGTAGCACTGCACCCTGCAGGACCTGAATCAGATGGCTCAGTATGAGCCAAAATGCACTGGATTCACTGCCAGATTATTCAGCTTAATTAACACTCCAGACTTGGTCAAGATAGTTGACTTTCCTTAAAACAAATAAATAATTAGAATTGGCAGCGTCTGGAAGGATTACATTCTTACAAGGCCTTACATCCATATATAGCAAATATGTTATTTTTCTGTAACCATTAATTTTAAATCTAGTGACTACTTTTGTATGTATTGTGTTTAAGAGATGACTTGAAAGACTGGTTCAATAAATACTGCTCACCCACAAAAAAAGTGTCAGATATAGTCTTTATTAGGGAAAAAAATAGCATTGCCTTTAATGAACCAGGTTATACAGCATAGTGCACCTTTTCTATTAAGCTCTGAAAAGGGAAAAACATGGTAAACTACCCCATGGAAATCCATACTTTTATACTCTTTGTTTTAATATGCATAACAAAGATGTTTAGTTAATTTTGATGATTAAATTAACATATGTTTATCCAAACCCATAAAAAACTTCCAGTTTCTCTGAAAACCATTCAATATGTCTGTGAATCTTTATTGACCTTTACTTAAATACCAAATGTTGATTCCACTAACATGAATTAATTCTGTTACTAATGAGTAAAATCAACATAAGCCCAAGAAAAAAATAAATTTTTTTTTCCAAAAAACTCAACATTTTCCTGACTCCATCAGCCTCTGCCTTAGACAAGGCATGGGAAGAAAGCCGTGCAATGCATGCATTCATGTTGTCACCACTGCGTGTTGTATTAAATGTGAGAGACAAAAAGTGGAGCATGAGCTGTTTTGATATCAAGATAGTATTCTTGTAAAGATGGTTTGCTACTGTTTACATAGTGCATTTGGTTTAATTACAAATTTGCATATTTAATTATATAGATGTCAATTTACTAACCAGTAGAGTTCTCAGAAAAGCAGACACGGATGCTATTGCTTAGGGTAACATTACTTTTGAGAGGTGATGCAGTATGAGTCTAAACATTGCATGTGTTTCTTGACGAAAATTCTTTCTTCAGTAAGAGAAACAGGAAAGTAGCTCTGGCGTGATACCTCTCCTACAACTAACAGCTCATTTTTCATGTTTTCCAGTCTAGTTTAAACCAAAAGGGAACTCCTGCAAAAATAATTTTTTTTTTCTATTTTATGTTGGTAATTTTTCCCTCAAAAAGCTGTAGGTTCAGAGCAAATATGAAAAAGAACATTCTGACTTTAAGGTTAGATTGCAAAAAGGGAACCCAAGCAGGACAGAGGAGTGTCAATGCTCCTGTTTTTAGTGACCAGCCAAAGCCTGGCTGCAGCTCATGATGTCTTTCTCACACAAACGTTTTCACTTCAAAAATGGTTGTATTAAAACCAGGGAGATTAGGTAGCTGGCGACTCCTCTCATGCTGTCACTCCTGTCCTCTGCCTAAACCCCAGGAACATCTCTCAGCACACTCAGGAGAAGGGGGGGAGTGACCTGGTTCCTTGCCTGTCCTGGAGGCACTGCTAATCTCTGGGGAAGGACTTGAAAGTCAGGAGTGACAGCAAAGCACCGAGCTTCTAACTGAACCTTTCAAAATACCCTCAACATTTTTCTTTCACAAAACAGTGATGCACATGTTTTCTGCTTTCCACAGCCTGCTTTCCTCACAGTGATTCAGAAGTTTGGTGAAGCATATTTCTTTTACTCAATGTATCTTAAAATTAATGAATCAAAACACGTCCTCTTTATGAAGAAAATATAATTTTTCTCTACTAACCTAAAATACACCTAGGTTTCCCTAAGAACTTTATACCTGACTGTAATAAATTAGAGTATGTCAGCTTGTTATTACCATAAAATAATTGAAGTGTCCTTTGTGTTGAATTCAAATTTCATACTCTAAATCCAAAATTCCATCTTCAAATCTCTAACTCTGTTAGCATTTTATTTTGACCCTGGAGTAGATCTGTAGTGTGCATTAGGAGATAGCCTGAGGAGAATGAAAGCCTTGGAGGAGATACCATGTGTGCAGATTGCAGAAGTATAGGATAGTTGAATACAAAGGTTTTAATATGATTTAGACCTGAAACTATCTAATTCTGTTAAAAAAGCTTTATTTCCAAGCAAGGCAGATAGTGTGGTGTTAGGGGCTTGGTTTATGTTTCAGAAGTATCATTGATATCCTTTACTTTCCCCAGCGAGTTTCCTCAGGCACCAAACATACAGTGTGAGGAAACCCACCTGGTGAGGAAAGATGAACTCACATGTCCTGCTTTCCAGGAGGAAATCTTAAGCATCAAGGATAATTAGGACCTAAGGTATTTTACAGTGAAGCGTCACCACATCTTCTGGAATGATTCAGCTCCAGAAGAGCACAACACTGGAAAAGTGTGCAGACCAATATAACCTATCTTTATGCACATTAACACAGACAATGGGTCATCTCTGCATGGCTTTACAACTTCCAGCCTGAGTCCCAACCCATTCCAGCAGCTTGGAGCGAGAACAGGAGCTCAATCCAGTCTTACCTTCCACAACAATATACCCCATCTTCCTCAAAAAACACTTCTTTTTGTGATTTTAATGCTTAGATTTTTAGTTTGAAAAACAACACTTGTATATTGCACTTTTTGTTTCCAATACAATCTGAAGGCAAGGTGCGTAAGAACCTGTAGTTTAAGGAAGGACACAGAAGAGAAGCTATCTGTTCTGCTACACAATTATCTATGGCTTGAATCTCTCTTGGGAACATGCTGGGTGTTAAAATCCCTTGTACAACTCTTTAATACTTTAGGTAAAGGAAA
Organism: Ammospiza caudacuta; assembly: GCF_027887145.1. Taxonomy (NCBI): domain Eukaryota; kingdom Metazoa; phylum Chordata; class Aves; order Passeriformes; family Passerellidae; genus Ammospiza; species Ammospiza caudacuta. The sequence continues at coordinate 52,249,094 of NC_080597.1, forward strand.
ATATTTCTAAAGGAGTTTTGGTTAAAGAATATGATGGGTTTTGAGAGGAGACTTTGTCCAATACTTCCTGTATGGACAGAGTTCCATAGAGAGCCCATTTTCCACGTGCAAATATGCAGCACACAGCTTGCATTTCCCCCCTGTTTTCATTTTCCTTGTATTTTTTATTCTCTTGGGTTTTTTTAAACTAGGAACTAAAAATCTTTAAAGGGAAGGGTTAAAAAATATTTGAGATGAGACATCAAGAAAAAAGAGAAAGAACCCACTTAAATAAAAATGTCCCAGAAATTAGACTCTTTTCCCTCCTGCAGATCTAATTTTTCTAGCCTGCAGTGTTAAATTACCAAAGTTTGATAAAAAAAGTATGTGCATCCTCCAATAATGAACTTATGTAAAGTTCATATAATGTGCCAGCAGGTCCCATGGCTAACACTGTAAGCCAATATCAATGTGCAATGGAAAATTTGGATTTCTGATTTGTTACTTTATTTTTAAATAAGGGAAAAAATAATGTTGGGGACTCCTACTCATTCATTATTTTATAGCTTTATTAATATTAGCTATAGAGTGTGTTGAAAAAGAATATGAACAATGGCTCACAGTGAAAAAATTTTCTTATCCAAATCCCTCAGTTCTGAGGTTCTAAGAAAAACAAATATTTGGTAACACATTGAGTCTGTGATACAGTCTACCCTTTGAAAGGGAAGATGAACAGCTGCTGAGAAAGATAAAAATATGTTAATTGATAAACAGAAGGACACCAACATAAAATGCAGCTAACAAAAATTGGTCTTGGTTTCTGAAAGTCACACACAGACTGCATAATTGTCAATATGTACTTAATTTAAGACCTTCACCAGACAGCTATCATATTGCTAAGCATTGCTAAGTTTTATAGAAAATACCACCTTAAATATCAGAAATTCAGTTTGCAAAATAGAAAAATTGTTGATGAAGGATGTATGGGGCTGCAGTCCTATAAACTTCTTATGACTGCCAGGCAGAAATGAATGACAAGAGTATACCTCAAGTACAAAGAGCTAACAAGTCAAATTTTAGAGGAAAAAGAGAAAATTAAACTAATTCATGAAGTCTAGCATAGCTTAATCAAAAGAACCATTTTAAATTGAATAGCCAGACATAACCAAAAAAGGCATTACATATTTTAGCAAAAAAAGAATCCCATCTCTGTATTAACAATCTTGCCATTCCTGAGAGGACTGGATTGGTGTGCATCTGCTGAGAGCATAGGCACTGAAATATCCTTGCATACCTTTGGCTAGGGAGTTCCAGCAACCTGGAGATGGGCAAGGGCAGGGATGGGCATGAGTTGTGGTCAGGCCACAAGACCTGTTATGTTTGTCAGACCCCAGGGCACAGCAGCCAGGCTGCCCTCCTGCCCCAGAGCTTTGATGTCCACTGACCACTTGGTTGTAGGGAAGGAAAGCCTTGACCTCTGCTGACAGGAGGGGAATGCAAGAGTTCATCTTGCACTTTTGCAATAAAATGCAGCTAACAAAACAGGGAGTTGTAGAGAGGACTCCTTTCCATTTGACATTTTCTGAAAAAATAAAATGTTTGCGAAGCTCTGTGAGGTTTGTGTGGGACACCAGCAGGCAGTCACTAACACTGTATGAGAAGCTTTTCCCAAGGTATGAATGTCATACATGCTGGTGGCCACATGGCAGCCCATCCCATGGAAAGGTCAAGCTATGCTATTGCCCTGCTGTGGCAGCCTCTGTAGTGCCTGCAGCTGCATCCTACATACAGCAATACCACCTGATGGAATGCATTCCTCAAAAAATGGAAATGTGTACATTCTTGGCATGGTGGCGCTCAAGGAAAACCACACCTTTATCTGAAAGACAAAGAAGGCCTTACCAGCCAACCTTTTTGAATGGAAGGATGAGCATACAATTCCCTTTTACCAGTAATATGATTATTCCCAGCAGGGGACAGTATGTGCTAAAATACAGCAGCATGTGCCTAATTATACAATTACACCCACACATCCCTGTCACCCACTCTTTGCCATTTTCATCTGAGAAGACAGGCAGAGTTTAAATACAGCATTTTTGGGTGTAAAACCTCTTGCACAGTCCATCTCTTTAGGAACCAAGTTTGTATATGTGCAAACACAGCCCAAAACCTCAGCTGAGCCCTAATACACACTGCAACATTAAATGTATACTTACTGCATCGATAGGGCATGCACTGATTACATGAATCCTTGAGGCTGGACATTGCTGCCAGAGATGAAATATCACAGACAAACAAGTTTTTTTTTTAGTGAAGAATACATCCTTCATAAGTGGGTCAAAAAAAAAGAGCTGTGGAAATTGCCTGAAAGAAGTTGGTGTTAGGATGTAACTGTAAAACATCAGGCGGGGAAGAAAAAAAAGCAAGGGAAAAAAGGAATGTATGACTAATACAAAATGTAAATATGTATAAGAGGTGAGATAAAATTATATTTTCTTTTTATTCACTGTTCCACTATGGAAACATATCTTACTAATTTGAGAAGAACTAATATTTATTAAAATAGGTAGGCTAATTATATATACTTACATTGCTTCAGTCGCACCAGTATGCCAGTTTCTTAGCTTATATCTGTGTTGAAGGATATATTGTAGACTTTAATATAATCTGCCCGTTGTGGAGAGTCAGATGTCATGTTCTGCAGGGTCTCTCTGGATCATGTCTGTTTCTGAATTAATGTGAACCACAGCTTCACTGACTATTTTGTGAATATTTAGCCGTGCAAAAATACACAGGGAAGCTACACACTGGTAAACTTATTAGGTTTGGACCAAGACTGGACCCAAGCCCATATCAATTGTGAAAACATGAAAATATAATTTACTCACTATGTAAAACTAATATTATAAGTGTCACAGAAGTATTTAGTGAAGTAGTTATGGGACAGATTTTGCATTTCCTTATGAGGCAGATGTTTTTGGTGCTGCTCCTGGACAAGTAAAGTTTCTGCACCTCTTTCTTTTAGGGTCCAAGACTTCTGTACTGTGAAGGGCAGTCAGATTATTTTTTTTTCTCCTGCTGATAATTTAAACCTGATACTTTTAACCTCTCTTCAAAGGTGAGAGTGTTTGCTAGGGAATGTTAAGAATATTTGGTTTACCTGTGCTTCTTTACCCAGATTGCCATGCATGAAAAAGGTTAGAGCCTACCAAAATTACTATTTCAAGGACATTGAACACAGGTTGTCTACTTCACAAGTAAGGCAGCAAAAGCATTTTGACATTAGGTTCAAATGCCAACAACAGCAAGCTTCAGATTTCAAATTTCTTTGCATGATTTATAAGGAGCAACAGGATAAAATAGAATCCTCACCAAGGAAAACTAAAAATGAAAACACTTCCGTATCCCAGCCCACAGGCTGAATCTCTCTCTCTCTCTCTCTCACAAGTCCGAAGTATGCTGCTTATTTCTCCATAGCTGGACACAATAAGGGTAATGGGGTCCTTGCATCCACCAGAATAAAAGATTCAAGATCGGGATCCTGCTATACATGTCTGGACTTAAAAAGAAAGATGAAAATGGTCCCATATACTTCCATAGCTGCTAAATGTGATACTGTCTCTTGAAATCTGGTAGCTTTATTGCAATGTGGTGTCTGACTCCATATGTGTGTTCCTAGAGCCCTGCAAAGCAAAACTAATTTCCTTGAAACATATTTTTAAGCCTCCACGAAAGAGTTACTCTGAGGAAAAATGTTTTTCTCACCAGGGAAACTTAGCAGGACTGTTCCTGGGGCCTCAGCTGCTTGGCTATTTGGGTCTCATTTCATTTTGGAGATGTACCTTGTGGACATTCTAGGCCTAGATATGGGCCAGAGGCCAAGGAAAAGAACAATCCTATTTGGCTGACCTAAGCAAAAGGAGCTAAAAATCATTCAGGGGAGCACGTGGATTCCAACTTGAAAGTCAAGTAAATGCTTAGTGGGGCAACTCGGGAAACCAAGCCAGCCTGTTAATCACTAAAAGTTCATCACCACAGAAAATTTTGTGACTGTTTTTTGGAAAATATTTCATTTTTTCTTTTCAAAACGAATATTTTCCAAAGAAATTCAATGTATTCTTATTACTTAATATGTTCAGAAGATCCTAAATACATGCAGATCATGGACTTTTAGTTGAATATAGTATTATTTTTATCTGGGCTTTCTACAAAAATCAAATTTTGTAGACCTGTAATCTAAGCACACTCCTCCCAAACACCATGCATTTGTCATAAATATCTGATTCTGTACAGTTGAAATCAGAGGGAACTTTTACACAAACTCAGGCAATTGGTGGGTGATCCTATTGCCAACAAGACCTAGAGCCACCTTTGCATTTTGTCTCTGAAAGGTAATAACCAAAATGAACACTTTGGGAATATCAGTTTGACACATCAAAACTGCGTTAGTCACAATTTTTTTGAGACTGAAGTAATGCAAAAGAGCACAGTAAACACAACCTTCTTTTCTTCCTACACCCTCACCACATGCACACAGTTGCTTGGGTATGAAACTCCAGCAAATAATCTGACAACACAAACATGAACTCTTAAAATGTTCAAAATATCCTGATTACAACAGTATTAAACATGTCCCTTTACTTGGGAATTCTGGTCTTGACAGCAACTAAAATTACTTTAAACCCCTCTCTTTTTCAGACAGAATTTCCTAGCTCCTGCTGTGTGGCATCTACCACTAATCTGACATGCCAGAACAGTGGCAGAACAAAGAGGAAACCATTGTAAATGTATTTTTTTTTTAATCTGCATAAAATGACTATTTCAGGGATGCACTATTCAACCTCTGACTGCAAAGTTTAGTCACCCCTAATCAGTCCTCAGTGTAGAATTTTATCAGCAATTGCAGAAAGAAGTAGTATCATTTCATAACTGCATCTGGAGGCAATGAAGTGTGGGTCTGTCTGTATGGGGAAGTTACAACAAAATATGTCAGGGCATGAATTTCAAGCACAATAACTGCTATGCTGTAAGTCTCTCTGTAGATGCTCTGCAACACTAAGACTTTGGGGGTTTATTCCAGTTTAGCTTAATCCATTTTCACAGTGGACTCCTACAGAGGAATTAGTGTCCACAGAGAGAACTATTTCTTAAAGAAATTCTGAGATATTTTCCAACTAGACAAGCACTAATTGTTAATATATTTTAAAATATATAGGTCCCTATAGTAATGAAATAACAAACCTGAGTACTTTTTCAGAGGAAATTAGAGATCCTCAGAGACTAAATCACCCCCATCTGCTGTTTTGCAACCCATGTTGTATGGCAGCCTCTCCTACTTACACATGCTAAAACAGAGCACGAACAAAGAGAAACTCTGGCACATGCATACATTTTCCAAATTTACATAAAATTAGAATTTCCAGAATGCATAATGTGCCAGCCATCTCGAAGTATTGTTAGTCTGACTTGTCTTTGAACTGGGTTGGTACAGTATCGATTATATATGAAATTGGGTGTTACTTTCCCTGTAGTACAGGCTGTGTTGCAGCAAATGACACTAAAATATAAAAAAAATGTGCCAGACTGCTCATATAAAGTGGCATGCAGAAAGCATGCATGTTCTTTTTTGTTTTTCTTTTTTTTTCCTCTTTTTTTAATTTTTTTTTTTTTTTTTTTTTTTTTAGCTAGGATTTAATTTCTTCATCGAGGTTTTGGCTTTCCATGCCTGAAAAATGTAAAATGTAAGCAACCAGACACATTTCCTGACACTGAGTTACCTGTTTCACTGATCAGTAAGTCTTATGTGTTGTCCATCAAGATGGGCATCAGCCAGTGAATCACATCACTCCTAGCTGGGACCTTTCAGATACAAATATTATGATGCTAATGTGAGTGTTACTTAGTGTCAGAATTTTAGATTGATTTTCAATATCTAGAAATTTAATCCACAGTCTGAATTGCTTCAGGTCTGCCCTAATGAATGTTACTGGCATATCACATCTTTATTGATGTTATTTTTGAGACAGATATGTGAGAAGAGGGACTGCACAGAGACAGCATTTCCCTCCATTAAGAGTGCAGCAAGCCAGCCCAAACAATATTCTGTCTGCTGAGGGTATGATGTGAGATTTATTATGAAAGTTTTCTCTGCCTTTCAAACTTAAACAACATTATCAAACTACCATAGTTTGGTTGTTTTTTGTTTTTTTTTTTTTTTTTAGGACCCATACTGAGGGAAAACGACATATTAATGCAGTGAAAATTGTTTGAAAATATGAATTTTACTGATATTAGTAAAAGGATACATTGCCCCAGCATGTATTAAAAGGGTACCCTAACATTTTTTTAGAATGCTTAGAATAATGAAATAAGGCACACCGGCACTATTTAAAACCATCTTTCCCAAAAGAATCTCACTGTTTGTTGAATATTTTGTTACTCTAAATTGTGCCAAAAATTCTAATTCCTCTCTTGTTATTCCATTTTTATTCTATTAAAAGAGTATGAATATGAGTAATAGTTGTTTCATGTAACAGCTTTCAGGGTAGAAAAATGTCATGGAACAGAAATGAATTAAAAAAAAAATCAAGATTTCCTGGGTTTTATTTAAATATTCCCACTACACTTATTGGGAGAGAATAAATTTCAGATGCTAGGTGCTAACCAGATGAGAGTAAGTTAATGGAGGATCTCACATCATCTCCTTATTTGTGAACTGAACATTTGTGTTACTGATATGTAGCAGCCTCTACTAAACAGAGTTAGAGGATAGCTGAGAGAGGTCTCAACAGCCTCCAACTCTTATGAGGAGCTTCTTTGCCTTTATCTTGTTCACTTCCATAATAATAGTAGATCTAACCATTTGTTGGGTTTTATTGATTTCAAAATGGTTCTTAGTAGACATAAAATAGATGTTTATTTCAGTTTTTTTTCCACATAATGATACTGTAGATTCACAACCTGCTCTTACTGCCATAAATGCCTGTCTTTGAAGCTGAGAACATGATGCTGGAAAAGCTTGCAGACATTATGCAGACATGTTGCTTTTGTCCTTACCAAGTAATTTCTAAAATCAGCATACTTTCACTATGCTTATCTTTCATACATGAAAAGAGTTTGAAGTTTAAGGAATTTTTGGTTTTGATTTGTTTTCTTACTTTTGTATTGACACAGTTTCATTTTAGTGAAAAGAACTTATGCAATCAAAGAAATTGAAGTTCTAGAGAATTTTCTGCTGTTCTTTTTTTTTTTTTTTCTAGTACCAACCTAATTGGAAATACACATTTTTTTAGATATGCTCTATGAATAAACAGGATATGTTAATGAGCAGCCATTAGACAGGATTTCCTCTGTCATGTGGAACCCTCCATATCTCACTAAGGAAATAACCACTTGTGAGTCTTTCCTTGAAACTGGGTTTATCATATTTTGTGGCAATTTTCATGTCCCCTCTATTCATGTATATCACTGTTTCACCTGCACATACTGGATTTACATTTTGTGGTACAGTTTCTATTTTGTTGCACTATGACTTCCTATATCCTGAAGGCCTTTTGGATGCAGAAATTATGCCATGGTAAAGCTCCTAACAGCCAAATTAAGACAATCATCTAATGTGAAGAAGCCTATCAAACAGGAAAAAACCCCAAACCAGCACCATACATTTACCTTTATTTTCCTTTTCTAAAATACCCTAGAGACATAACACTAACCCCAGCTTGGTTGATGGTATCTAAAATGTGTCATGGCACTTCTTAAATGCTGATGGAATAATACACTGTGTAGTTGTAAACTGGTTTTAGACAAGTAGTTTTCTATAACATAAAATTCTATTTTATTTTTGGTACACCATTCTTCATTAAGTTCTAGCTACAGTGATCCAGATATTTGATAAGGAATAATTTCAATATTTTTATTCAGTCTAAAGCAGCACAACTTTCATACAAACCTTCTGGAATAATGTAATATTTTGGCATAAGCTTCATATGATGTTTTCACACAGAAAATAACAACCATAAAGGATCTGTGAGTTACCCACTTCAAGAAATTTTATCTGTCTTTTGACCCACTGCTCTTTCAAAGGCAGAAAATAGATCTGAGCACAAATATTGCACTTGAAACTGTATTTCTCCTTATCTTGGGAACAGTGATATACTTTTCCACTATATCTGAATTTGTTTTACCCAGTACTATACTAAGTTTTCCATACAGAGAGCAACACAGTGCTAAACTAAACATCTGACTTGATAAAAGCTGGAATTACCTTTGAAGCCACACCCCATGAGCTGTATTTCCAACTTAAAGATCATGTTGTAAGTACCTTGATGCCTGGGTGAAATGTTCCTGAAATGGGTGAAACCTGTGCTAGATAATCCAAGACTACTTGAACACCCCATGAGCACAGTGCTACAAACCTGTCTTTGGAGCCTTGCAGACTCTGAATCCAAGACTGTTTGGACACACCATGGGCACAGTGCTGCAAACCTGTCTTTGGAGCCTTGCAGACTCTGAGGTTGCTGCCTGAGCAGCCACAACAAGGAGCATTTACTGCAGTTCCTAAAGACAGCAGGGAGTAAATAAAGGCAAATCCCAAGCAGCCAAAGAGGAATGATAACCAGCTTTCTGAAAGGTCACAGCAAGGCACATTCCTGAAGAGGAGGCACCTATATTTGCACAAGGGAAATTCTAAAGAGATCTGAGATTGTGCTCTCTGTCACACACACAGCACCTAAAACTAGAAAACACAAGATGGAGACAAACAGACCAAGCAACCATACCTGAAGTACTTTGGACTCATCAGGATACGAAAGATAAGAGAGAACTTAATATATTATGATTTTTTTTAATTTTTTGAGGTATTTTTATCCATGATGATAGAATTTGGCTGTGGATTGTCTGTGCCCCAGATATGGGTGACAGTTTTGGTCCAGCAGGCATGGGAGAACATCCCTTTCCAGCATTGGCATGTGGCTTTGGGAAGGTTTTGACTACTCTCCATATGCCTTGGAGATGGACTAAATAAGTCTAGTTGGCTCCATAGAGAATAAGCTCATGCAAACCTGCAAGGCACTTTCAGATGTGGAAATACTCCCAAACGTCACAGCAACACTCAGCTGATCCCCCTGGATCAAGCTGGCTCCTACCACAATTATTTGCTCTGGACATGTAGGGTCTGAACAGATTCCATGTTGCTCCACTAATTTTCTCACACTCCACAGTACTTTATACTTTCCCTGCAAGGACACTTTTAATTTGGGCCCAGTATTATTAGGTCACACAAACCATCTCAGGCCCAGAAGACTGCCCAGGTTTTCGCAGGTGCACACAGCTCATTCCTGGCTCTGTGGGAGCCAGAGAAAGTCCAGAAACATGAAGAAAACCAGTAAACCCAGCTGGACTCATCTTTCTTGGACAGATAACGCAGTGCCTGTAGTCTCTTCAGCTATTTTATCTAAGTTTTCATACAAGTTCAAGCACTGGTTGCCCATTATTTCAGAGGTGGGAAGCCATTACTTGTCCAGCATGCTTTTGTGTGGAATTAATGATAATGAATTAATGGTTTTAAAAGACTGGCAAATGGCTCAGCTGCCCTGTAATGCCTTCAAGGAGAGAAGGATTCAAGTGCAGAAACAGATTATTAGTGTGCCAAGGTGATGCAGTGAATTGGTGCCACAAGTATTAGACTGGAAGATGAAAATTTCAGAGGTTCCACAAAATCGAAAGGCTGGTTGAAGCCTGAGGGGTGAAGAAATGAGGCACTGCAGTTGTGACAAAGCCTGCATGTATTTGTTGTTTCCAAAATGAGTGCTGGGCTGTCTAAATAAGAGCAGAAATACAGAATTGGACACCAGACATGTCCTCAGCCAGCAGCCACCATCTGCCTGCAGCAGTGCTGTGTCATCATGCTGTGATAGCTTGTGACTGCAAAATTAGTGGGTCTGCAAAGAGTTTAAAGGATAAGTAGAACCCATGTCAAAGAACAGTAGTCCCAGAATAACTCTCAGGATGTCAAAACCATCAGTGTACCTGAGATCTGAGAGATCCTTTCCTACCAACCACCACAACTGACTCTTCCTTGCTGTTTCAGTCCTTACAGTTTTCTGACTAAAATCAAAATACTCTGTAGCACTTCCTAGTTCTCCAACCTGGCGCAGTTTGTTTGGGGTTTTTTTTGTTGTTTTGTTTTGTTTTGTTTTGGTTTGGTTTGGTTTGGTTTGGTTTGGTTTGGTTTGGTTTGTTTTGGTTTGGTTTGGTTTGGTTTGGTTTGGTTTTTGTTTTTGTCTCAACTGGGACAAGGGCTGTGATCTCTCTTGGTCTCTTGTATGGATAAGGAATATGCGTATCTCTTAGGGCACTGATAGGTCACATCCCACACAGAGACATTCAGGGTAGGGAGGCCCCAGATGTACCATTCAGGGTTTATTTTCAGGCATGTATATAACCATTCTTTCAACACACATTGGATTAAACCAGCTCATTGTATTACCATGTATAAACATTTTTTACTCTTACTCTACAATAAATGTAGGGGTGGTTGTAATATTGACTTGAAATAAGGAATTATCATCTTGAAAAGACTGAGGAAGACTGAGCTACAACACAAAGAGGTTATTAATGCTTTTGAAAATATACCACCTAGGCTTGAGTCAATAGGTAGTGAGGCAATTAATAAAGAGCAAGGCTAACAATATATTTGTATTCTCTTTGTGCACAAAATGTAACTGAATAGACATAAAATCCATCCTTTTATTGTCTTTCTCTTCTTGTGATTGTGATGGAAAGGAGATGAATGTATTTAAGAGTGGTTTCCTATACACTGTAGTCTTGCACAGTATCCCATTAACATTACAGAATAGGATGGGTACTGCAATGAATTATTGAGACAAGAAGCTCTATACATACTTCTCTATCACTTGGTAGGGTATGTGCCTTGACTTTCCTACAAATTCACCAACTTTCCACAGAAATAAAATGCAAATTATGGCTATTCTGGTAAATTGGCTCTCCAGGAAAGCTGGAATCTTAAAGGTTTTAAAAATACCAATTTCAAGGAAATAAAAATACATTATCATTAAGACTTTCTGTGCATTTATTTTTAAATGCTTAGTTTATAATGTTACATTGCACTAAACCTTTCACTTTGTATAGATTGTAGGGTGCATGCTGTCAGCTGGTTTTAGATTGAATTGCTGCCGGAAAGGCAGTTTGCCTTCCCCCAGAGTCCCAGTTTCATGTTTCCCTCCTCTCTTCATAATGGAGTATCTTTCTGTGCAGTCAGTTGAGTTCAGTTAGCAAATTATTTTTTTTTCTGGCATTCCAGGTAGACCCTGGTATGAGTGACAATTGATTTTACATCTGAGTAGATGGGTGCAGACCAAATCAAGCTTGTAGAATCAGTTTGTATTCCAAGGTAGGTTATTAGCTCAGGCACATTTAGATACCCTGTTCCAGGCCAGAGCTGTATTCCAGCCCAGGTCTGAGTATGTTTGTACATACCTTGAGTGGACCACTCCCAAGCAAGTTTTAAAGTTGTTTTAGAGTACCAAACATTAACTCTAGAGATTTTTGCCAAAATAAACACTAAATCAAACAGAAGCAGACCTTCCTGATAGCCAATCTGTACAGTACTGTTCAAACAGCTGGAACACCTAGTGCTGTGAGTCCCAGTAATGAAAGCCTGGGTGGGAAATCATAAATGAATTGCAATCTGTTTCACAGAAGGTTACAAGTGATGAAAGTTGCCACAGTTGTTCAATTCTTTGATGTTTAGAGGATCTTAGTGCTCTGAAAGGGTTTACTGAATTTGGTCTGATGCATTGAGCAGTCCTTTTTCTATATTCAAAGTTTATTATATCAAAAATGTTGTTAAATGCTATGTACATTCACTTTTTTTTTTTTTGTCTGTGAAGCAACACAAATTCTTGTGCACAGAGAGAAACCAGGTCCCTGAGCAAAAAAATTTCCAAGCTACAAGTGCTACAAGTGACCCAGCCACAGATTATATAAAGACTTGCTCGATGAGCTCTCAATATTTTTTGCATATAAACACTCACCTAATCTTCCATCAACCTGTTTTTGGTATAACTCTCACTTTCCATAAACTGCATTTTGAATGCTTAAAGGTGATGGCAAAGAAAAGAAAATAATATTTTAGAATCTCTATGAGCAGGATTAATGAGTGGGTTAAACTCAGTCCCTTTGAATGGGAATTTATTGATTCTCACTGTAACGTAAAGAAGAGAATGATGGAGAATTCACTAACTCACTTTGTCTAACTCTCTTTGGTGTGGTGAACTAAAAAGAACTGGTGGTTGTGAGATTGTGAAAGGAATATATTAGACCTCAGAAACCTGCGTCATTTACCATTCCACCATTTCTTAGTTTTCCTCTTACATTCTTACTTTTAATGTTGGCAGCTTTAGGTGCGCATATGCTATTTTAAATTCAGAATTTGAATAAATTCACAAAAGAAAATTATGTGCTCACTTTACAAGGTCAAAAGCAATTTTTTTTTTCACTGACAACTCAGCCTGATTGTATTGGACATTTAAAATTCAATTTGTGTTATTTCTGCCAAATCTAGTACATAAGCATTAGCAATAATGATTTGGAAGCCACATTTAGCTGGTTTAGCTGTTATTCCTAATGTGACCATAACTATAGCATCTAAGTGGAGTACTGATAGCCTTGTTAAAGATTCATGCAGTGCCCAGGACACAGCTCTATTCTATAGCTACTTCAGTGCTGCTGGACTGACAAATATAGCATTGTTTTTCTCACTGTAGAGTGACTCACTCTCACCATAACAAGATAATACTTTTATAAAATAAGTTTTCTGAGCACAGCAGCATGTGGCAATAATTTGTGAAATAAAAACAACAATAAATGAAAAATTAGTATTTAAAAATCTGTATGCAAATCTCATTCTTATTTAGCTTATTTTGGACTTAGCAAATGTGATATCTAATATCAAACTGCTTTTAAAACAGCGATGCAAACTTCAATTTATGCTGTCATGTCAGTGCAAACTGTAATAACTCAAGAATTTTGCAATTACTGTTCACTACATGAACTTATTTGTTTCTCATTTTATACAAGTCAACATCTTAAATCCTGGAAAAGTTATTGATATACATAGGTGGGAGAACAGCACACCTGTGGGTCCTTCTGTGCAGACACTGCAGGTGCAAATTCTGTGCTATGTCATGACCCACTGTGCCCTGTTGGCTATGATTTGACTTCAGCACGTATGAGACATTGCAGATACTATTTCTAAAAGCATCTCCTGTGTCCATCTAAGATATCTGGCCCATATTCTGCTTCAGTTGAGCACCCCAAATCACAAGGCAATTTCAGAAATGTGCCAAATGTTATGCGTCTTTCCTGACATTTCACTTGTGAGCTGCCCTATCACTTCTTCCCACTGGGCAGCTTAAAGTCACATCTTGACAGCTTGCTGAAAGACCTCGTGCTGCAGCAGACGTAAGCTGCCACAGAAATTTAAGAAACTAAGGAAATGCTTCTAAACAAGTAGAGTTTGGCTTCCTGTTCTGCTCTTTTTTTCTCTGCTACTTCTTGTACAACAGCAAGGAAAGAGGTGAGCAGTACAAATTAAATTTGGTCCAAACTACAGGAACTATATGTCCAGAACTCTTTTTAACCCTGAGAGGCAGATTCTGCTACATTCAGAGTTCTGCTGTCTTCTCAGGTGCTTCAAGCTCTTCTTGCTAATAATGCATGTGAAAACCAGAGGAAATACACGGTGTGAGATATGCTAGGATATACACTTGAGGACATAATGCTGGGCTTTGGTGAGAGAAGTTATAATAATCAAGACATCAAACAGCACACCAAAGTTCCTCTTCTCCCCAGCTGCACCTGTGGAAGGCAGAGACTGAGGCCATAGTGCTGTCCTCCCATGCCATGCCACTGCCACCAGATGTGCTTCCCATCACTGGGGCCTGTGCTACTCCAGGTGTGAGCAGGCTCTAGTTGAACCACCCCCACTATCACAGCCACCCCTGGCTGATCTTCATGCCTCCTTCTGGGCCTTCAGCACGGGCCTGTTCTGCTGCTGCCTTTCCCCTGGAGCTGGGGCCAGGGGCTGTGTGTGGGGTATGCCAGCAGACAATGGTGGCACCATCACCACCATCACCACCGTCACCACCATCACCACTGTCACCACCATCACAGCCACCCTGGCTGATCTTCATGCCTCCTTCTGGGCCTTCAGCACGGGCCTATTCTGCTGCTGCCTTTCCCCTGGAGCTGGGCCCAGGGGCTGTGTGTGGGGTGTGCCAGCAGGCAGTGGTGGCACCATCACCACCATCACCACCACCACCACCATCACAGCCATCCTGTCTGATCTTCATGCCTCCTTCTGGGCCTTCAGCACGGGCCTGTTCTGCCTTTCCCCTGGAGCTGGGCCCAGGGGCTGTGTGCGGGGTGTGCCAGCAGGCAGTGGCGGCACTGCCAAGAACTCGCCGAGCACACTCCCACACGGCCAAAGTGCTGGAAGGTCATGAATGAGGGGAAAGGGCGTTATGGAGAGCTGGATCAGGCACATAATCTGCATCCAGTGTAGCAACACCACGTGGGTCTCAATTGTTACAACTTAATTTTTCATTTTTATTCTTTGAGAAGTGAGAGTATGAAACTAGCTTCATATTTGGGGTTGGTTCAGAAGGCTTATCTCACAGAGTGCAGTCTCATTAGGATTGGAAAAAAATGTAGCCTCATAGCAGTTAAGCTGGTAATAAACTACTACCTTAAAGTATTTTTCCCAATTAAAAATCAAACCTATATTTTTATACAAATAAAAATGTCTTACAACTTTACATCCTAATTATAGTTTAAAAGTGCCAAATTCTTTGAAAAAATCATTACAAGCCAGCTAAAGGGAGAGTGGAAAACAGTTTTATCATAATTATACAATTGTGAAGTTTTACAATAAAGAAGTTTCTTAGAATTTCTGTTTGTCTGAAGTGCCTTGTAGATTGCTTTACCGTGTTTTAATTGCTCAATCAAAAGAAAACACCTGTTTGAAATTAGCATACATCCAAATAAAGAACAAAGACATGCATTTTTGACAATGAGAATAATTAACCACTGGAAGAGACTATCAAAGGATACAAAGCATTCTCATTCACTCTCCTTAAATCAAGAGTAAGTCTGTTTTTAAAAGACACTGTCTCTTTTTCTGGGATCGTTTATTTGAAGTTCCATGATCCATGCTATGCAAGAGATTGTAATAATGATGGTAATTTTTTGCTAGAGATGTCAGAGAATATTTTGGCTCCTGGGACAGTCACATAGCACATCCCTGAGCTCTGGCTCCTGACAGCTGCCATCATTCTGCAATCCCTCTTTCCTGCAGATGAAACAGTCAGCAAGTTTTAGAGATATTTATCCCTATTTGGTCTGTAGCTTTCACATTGTCCCTAGTACAGTCTTCCATCTCAAAACCTCTTTACTTGTTAGAATGAAAGCAATATTGTAGTTGCTCTGAAAATATTTTGCAAAAGGAAAAAAAAAAATAGATATATTTAATTAAACTCTAAGAGCCCAATTCAGAGGTGTTTTAAGCATCTTTCACTGATTTCACTATCCCTACCTTTAAAAACATTGCTGTTACTTCTCAGACTTGAATATTCATGTTCAAGCTGTGAATTAAATGTGGTCCTATGCATGGACAGCTTACATATATGCTGCAAAGCAGTGAACCAAATTCTACTCCAGTTTTCTGCATTTATACCCTAAATATTTCTCATCCCTGCTGGTCTGGCTGGGGGTGCAGACTCCACCTGCTCATCACCTAAATAACTATGGGATGTGTCAGCACTCAATAAAGGACAGAGCCAGTTGCCTTGGGATTTGTCACTCAAATCCAGCCTACCTGTGTTGTATCCTCTAGGCTCTGCAGGAGGATAGATCATGAATGGGAAAGCTGTTGCTGGCCCAAGTAGTACTTATAATCCAGGGAGAGATTTCTGCTAGCAAATCCACTCAGGTACTGTGGGACTATGCTGAGACAGTTCCTTTTTGTTATTTCTCTGTCTTTTCCCTTCCTCTCAATTCTTTGATCTGCTCCTTGTAAACAGAGTGGATCTCCTGAGCGAAGCAGTGATTCACAGCCACCTTGGCCACAGTGACCAAAGCAATTGAATTTAAAACTCTGTTGACAGGAACAAAATAAGCAAAACTCCAGCTTCTGGACATGACGAGGGCAGACTTCGGATTGCTCTGGGAATTAGTAAGTATGGTCTGTCGCAGACATCTTTTCATTAAAATCCTTTCATTAGGATTTTTCCTGCTGAAGCTGAGAAGTTTCAGCAACAAAGTGTAAACAATGGTTATCTGCTGCTGTGGAATGCAACAGGTGGATCCATGATTGGTCTCCTGTGAGTGTTTAGATTTACTGACCACTCACGGCGGAGCTGGCTCTCGCTCTCTGCTGAGACACAGATCTTTGTTATCATTCTTGTCTATTCTATTCTTAGCTAGCCTTCTGAGAACTTTTCTTTCTCTTCCTTTTTAGTATAGTTATAATGTAGTATTTATATAATAAAATAATAAATCAAGCCTTCTGATGATAAAGTCAACATTCTCGTCTCTCTCTCATCCTGAAAACCCTTGTGACCATGGTCACATATGGTCCCCTGGAAAAATGTTTTTGCATGTGCTGAAGTCCATTGGTGCTGATCACTTTTTAAACATCCCCTCCTAAAGGCACAGAAACAGGCAATTCCCAAATGTTGGAAGTCATGCAGGTGAGGTAGAAAGTTGAACTTGATTTCTTCTCTGGAAAATAAGGCAAATTAAGAAGGTGTGTGCCCAGTGGAAGCAAGGTTGGGTAACATGGGACAAATACAGTGATACTGTTTGCCACTATAGGAAGAAAATTCATATAACGAAAGCTCAAATGGAGTTGAAGCTGCCAGAACTGTGGGGGACAATAAAAGCAATTTTTTCCAAATATGTTAATGGCAATTAATATAAATTAACATTGACCCATTATAGGATGAGGATGGTTGCCTCACAAACAGGGACATGAACAAGGCAGAGGTGTTTAACATGTTCTTTGCCTCAGTCTTCAAAATAGATGATGCACCAAGTGGTTCCCATTGCCCTGATTTGGAGAACCATGGCTGTGAGAATGATCAACTCTCAGTCAACCCTGAAAGTGTGCAGGATCTGTTTCTCCAGCTGGATCCCTATAAATCTATGGGGCATGATGGGATTCATCCAAGAATCCTCAAAAAGCTGATGATGTCATTGTAAAACCTCTCTTGATGATTTTTGAGCAGTCTAAGGAATCTGGAGAGGTCCCAGCTGGAAACTGGAACGGTGCAAATATTGTCCCAATTTTCAAGGACAAGAAGGAGAATCCTGGACTACAGGGGTAGTCTGTTGACTGTCAATTTCACTGTGGTGCCTGGTAAAGTTATGGAGAGGGTTATTTTGGGAGGTATTGAAAAACACCTGAAAGACAAGGCAGTCATTGTTTACAACCAGCAAGAGGAAGGTCCTTCTTATCAAGCCTGACATGACAAGTCATGACAAGGTAACCCCACCCAGCTGACTAAGGGAAGCCATTTGATGTAATCCTTTTGGATTTCAGCACAGATTTGATACTGTCTGTCACAGGATCCTTCTGGACAAAATATCCATCCCACAGCTGAATAAACATTTTATGTGATGGGTGAGCAACTGGCTCATGAGTCAGGCCCAAAGGGTTACAGTGAAGGGGGTGATATCAGACTGGTGATTTGTCACCAGTGTGGTTCCACAGGGCTCCATCCTTGGCCCTGTGCCCTTCAACATCCTCATACAGGACTTGGACAGGAGGGGATACTGAGCAAGTTTGCAGATGATACAAAACTGGGAGGAGCTGTTGACTCCTTCACGGGTAGGGAGGCCCTGCAGAGAGGCCCTGACAACACAGAGAGCAGGGCAATCAACAACCAAATGAAGTTCAACATTGGACAGTGCCAGATTCTGCACCTGGGATGGGGCAGCTCTGGATGTACAGACAGACTGCCTAATGAGAGACTGGAAAGCAGTGCTGCAGAAAGGGGCCTGGGTGTCCTGGTCTATGGCCAGTTGAATGTGAATCAGCAGTGCCCTGGCAGCCAGGAGGCCCAACCCTGTCCTGTCATGCATCAGGCCCAGCATCACCAGCCAGGCAAGGGAGGGGATTGTCCTGCTCTGCTCTGAGCTGGGGCAGCCTCACCTCGAGTGCTGGGGGCAACTTTGGGTGCCACAATATGAGAAAGATATAAAACTATGAGAGAGTGTTCAGAGGAAGGCAATCGAGATGGTGAAGGGCCTTGAGGGAAACCTTTTGAAGAGTGGCTGAGGTTACTTGGTCTGTTCAGCCTGGCGAAGAGGAGACTGAGGGGAGACCTCATTGTGCTCTGCAACTTCCTCATGAGGGGAAGAGGAGGGACAAGCACTGATCTCTTCCCTGTGGTGACCAGAGACAGGACATGAGGGAGTGGCCTGAAGTTGTGTCAGGGGAGGTTTAGGTTAGATATTAGAAAAAAGGTGTTTGGGCAACAGATTCCCCAGGGAAGTGGTCACAGCACCAAGCCTGTCAAAGTTCTACATGCATTTGGACAGGCACATGGTGTGACTCTTGGACTCAATGATCCTCATGGGTCCCTCCAAACTCACATTATTCTATGATTCTGTGAAATCATAGCTCAGGGGAGGTTTCTGCTGCACCTAGGCAGCAGGCAGGCACCTCAGAAAACATCCCTGTTGTATCTGTCATTTTATTCAGTGTATTTAATTTCCACTCATTTACAAGAGATGATTATGTAGCTGCAGTCATAATATTTTTGATATGGGAAAATATTCAGCCCAAAATACACACTCTTCATGATAGAGAGCACAAAAAATAATAGCAAGGAGAGGCTTTTAATAAGGTATAACAAAATGGTTTATAACTGTAACATATAAAAAAGACTGTAGCCAAACTTACCAAAAGCCTCCAATTTGTTAGACCTTCCATTCACTCTCAGGTAACATAAACCTGCTCCACAGGTTGTGTCCTAGGCATGTGGTTTTTAAAAAAGATTTGTTGTCCAATCTTCAAATTTTTACTGGAAGGATTTACCATCATGAATTTGAGTGACTCAATTGTAAGCATCACTATGAAATTTTCATCAATTTCTTGAAACTACATTTGTGACATTGCAAAATGACACAATGAAAGTTAAATTATGCATATTTTAAAATTTATATGAAACCATTAAGGTTTTATGAACAAATCTATGTGAAGAATTTGTCTAAAATTTATGTATTTCAGACTCAGGTTTGTGGAATAATTTGGCTGGCGTGACTTTGTCCATCCACCTTCACCTCTTCAGCACCTTCACCATTACCCAGTTTATGTATGTATTTATGTCTTTGTTTCCTCCAAGGAGATGCAGGCTCATTGTGCCATCCTTTGTGCAAACCAAAGACTGCTTTCCCATCTCAGTAGTTCAAAGCAGTTCATCCCAGGGAGGGCTCACTGATGAGACTTGGCAGTGTGCTCAACCACCTCTGCCCATCAGGAGAGCAGCCTCTGCAGACCCAGGGTATGAGCAGACCAAGCCTCCCCTCGCCTGCAGTGCACTGGTTTGACACACCTGCATCTCTGCACAGCTGCAGGAGCCTTCATGTCAGGAGGGACAATTACAGAGTGATTAATAAACAGCTTTGTCTGTGATGCCAGGCGTGAGGAAAAGTATTGATAATACAGCAAGCTAGGTTTTTGGAGGGGAGTTGCAATTTTAAATGTTGCAATTAGAGAGGTTTTCCCTGAAAGCTTCAGCAACTGTAGGACTGTATCTTTAGAAGACAAACCATTCCATAGGTGTTCCAGGCTCAGTTTGAATTCTCTGCTTTTTTTTTTTTTTTTCACTTCTGTTTAGACTCACCATAGCAGAACTCTACCTGCCTGACTGCTAGCACCAGTGTATTTTGCAGCTATCCACTTTCAACCATGATTTGCTTGCCACTAATGTAATAGTAATTTATACTATGATATAGTTTTATTTGTAAATAAGTCAATTATCTGCCATATATTTGCATAAATATGTCATTGTACTAAGTTAAAGCAAAAAACCCCTAATGCAGTCTTTATAATGTCGAATGAATGGGATTGTTTGTGGAATACAAACAGAACAACATAGTTACTAAAGAATGGGTAACATGCAAAAAAGGAATGTTTCCTGGACCCTTAGTTTGGGGAGGTTTACTTGAACCTTGATATTTAATTTATCTGTCAGGAAAGGCAAGGCCCTTGTGCCCAACAAGGTGTCAGCATTCTGACTGAGCAGTGCTGCTGGCTCAGAGGGTAGTTTGATTGACTCAGACAGGGAAACACACCAACAGCTAAAGGGAGACCCCACAGCAGCTCTTTCCACTTTATGACCCCTCTGGATCTTTCTCTTATTTGAGTATAACCCACTGCCAGCAGCTGCCAGTGCTTGTGAAGGACTCACACTGACCGAGTAACACTTTTTATTAATATAAAATTGTGACAGGTCAAGGTTCGAGGATTGTCGGTGATAGTAGCTGACTGCAAAAATGCATTCAAAGCAATACACAGGAAAGCTCCAATAAAATTATTTAGCACAGACAGGGATGTCAATAGACATCCCTACAAGGAAGAAGACAGGCCCATTGACTGACCTCAGCAGTTGCAATGGCGCCTTCTCTAATTTTCCCCCTATTCTCAAATTACTTTTATACTATTTCTTTGTATTTAGGTGGAGCTTGAGTGAATTTATTAATAAATTCTTTATTTACTGGTGAGTATAAATTTCTCCCACTTCACTTTTAAAGATACAGTCAAAAAGAATATGGAGTGCATGCCCAGTGACGAGTGGTCATACCTTGGAGGTGGGGTAACTTTGGGAGGCAGGTGTGTGTTAGGATTGCAATTAGGGTATAATCTGAGGAGAGTGATTTTGCCACCGTTGTTTGCTCAACAGCAAGACATCCCCTATCTCCCTTGGTGGGCAGGTGTTATGCAGCTTCTCAGCTGCAAAGTACATCCCTGCAAGGATTCCAGCAGAGCCTGGCCACAGTCTCTCCATTCTGCTCCACCCACCCATTCCATTCCCCTTGGCAGGTGCTGTGGTTGCAGATTGTGGTGTGGGGAATCATCATGGAATAGTTTTGAGCATGCCAACTTCATTCCATCCAGGAACCAGCAACTGTATTTTATAATTTCTATAGCATTATAATTTACATTAGGATGTGAATAAAACTTCTTGGTTTCCTCTAATTGTATCCCCAGCCATATTTCAACAGCTATGCATCTGAAAAGGAACTTGTCTTAATTATAGCTGTAATGCCAGACAAGAGACAAATAAGGTCAAGAAAGAGACGAGTTAGGTATTGAAAGGCAGATGAAAGTTTTTGTTAGTAATTTAACTTAAATTACCATTAAATTTTCTCAAAATACTGTCTCTTCTCATGCACTGGAGCCAAATAATGCTTATCTAAATATAATTAAGGTCTCAAATGCTTAAAACAAGAACCAAGTGGATCTGAGTAATGTAAAGCCAAGGTCATAATCCAGTGAATCATGGAAGGCAGGGTCCACGGAGTGCCCCAGGTTATGATCTTCTGGTCACCCTAATCAGGAGAGCTCGCATATACTGATGTCATTTCCTCTCAATGACCCCAGAGAAGAAAATGAAGATGTGCAGAGGAGTGATGGGGCGGCCCAGTCATCCCCAACCTGGAATTTGGAGCAGGAAGCTCTCTAGGGCTGGGACTCCCCAGAGTATTGGCACATCAGCCACACTCTGTACACTGGACTGCAGCTTCTACCTAATTTTGAATTTATTTACATTCCCTGAGTACCTTTCTGTTCAAAAGTGGGATGAGTCCACGTCCAGTTGGTTTCTGAGATGTCACCCTGGAACAGCTCATTTTCCATTGCATTGGACAGTGAGCACAGAAATGTTATTCAGGGCTCAGGGTTGCACTTCCAGCTGATGCGCACCTGAGTTGTGCATTGCTTCAAGCCCTGTGGACTGTGAAGAAAACTTACACACAACAGTGTGACTGGCCTAAATATCTCAAGGAACAAAGAAATGTGAAAATTGTGATGCCTAGTGCATAGCAGAAAATGTAGCTTTGTATCCACTCAACTGAACACAGTTCAGCATTGGTTTATTAAAAATATTATTTATGAGATTACAGTTGTCATTAATCTAATTTAAAATCAATTTTTATTGAATGTATAAATTCTTGACTTTTGGTGAATTAAAAGGAAAGCACATGGCAAGTCATGCTATTGCCTTATGAAATATCAGACAGCACACTTTGTAAAAAACACCATGTTTGTTTCTCACTTGATATGTCTACATTAAAGGATGATGTACAGCTACAGGTGTAAGTCTGTTCAGATTAGTTAGTCTAAAAGGTCATGACTGCAGTTGATAGTGTTGAGTTTCTTACACTGTATGTCTTCCAATGTTTGATAATTTCAAGATAATAGCAGTTTATTTAAACATTTCTTTATAACAAATTGTATATCATGTCATGAATAACACAGTGAATTGTTGTACATGCAGTTTACCATGCACACCAGCATGAGATTGAAGGCAAGGACACAGGTAGCTGAAGTGGCTGCTGATGGCCGCATGAGAGGGTGTATGTGAAACACACAGAGCCGAGTCCCAGCAAAGCAGACTGTGAGCACGTCCTGGCCACACCGTCCAAACACTGCACTTACAGCAGCCTGCCCACCTCACCTGCAAGGTTAACAGAGGCATTGCCTCTGCCCCCAGGAACAAAGCCTTTATTAACTGGCTTTCTAATACTGATGACTTTTTTTATTGCTAACATACCAGGAGGGAAATGAAAAGACTTTTCTGTGTTTGTGCCTTTTTCTGGAGTGCAGCATGGCTTAAAGAACAGTGATGTGGTGATCACAAATTCAACCTGAACTTAGAAAAAGATAACTTTCCAATTAATAAATCTCTTGTTGTCTACTATAGAACAGTGCAGGCATGTGCTTGCTTGCTTTCTTTCTCTCTCTCTGTTCCAGCAATTTTTATCTTCCATCCTTTCCTCTAATCTGTAAGTTTTATTTGTAATTCTGGCATAATTCTACAAAAATGCTGCTTTATATAGAGGGATTACACACTAAAATTACATCACAAAATTGTATAAAACTGCTTGATAAACCAGTAGTTTATCAAGTAGTATTTGTCTTTCATACCTAATCTTATAAAGCTCTTATAAAAGCCTGATTTCTGTCTCCCAAAACATGAATTTACACCGGTGCAAGCCCAGACCCTCTGTGGCTGCTGAGACACTTCTCATAGGCATTGCTAAGTGTGCTGAACTGCCCCGAGCCATTCATCAGCCTAGACCATTGAAGGAGGTATGAAACCTGCACAAGAGGCCTCCTACTCTTGTCCTTTATCAGCCATGGGTCTTGGCTCATTCACGGCGCAGAGGGACAGGCAGGCCCATACCTTGTATGAATAAATAAGGAGTTTCTGAGGAGCTTAATCAGGACTTTCCCCCAAACCAGTCATTGTGTTTTTTGTCTTTAAAGCGTCCTGGCCACTCCTAATTGTCCATGGTTGCCCTAAAAGCAGAAAAGATTACACCCTAATAAAGAGAACTTACTTAATAAGGAAGCTTTTGTCTTTTCCTCAGCAGTTCTCATTTCCCCTTCAGAGACCCTGTAAGTTTTGCAGTATGGAGCTGCCTTCTGTCCTCCACTGGAGAAGGTAGTGCCAGGAGCACAAGCAGCTGGCAGCCCCAGAAAAATCACTGGTAGAGAGGAACAGAAATTTCCACACAGATACAGCTTGCAGAGTGGCTTAAATGAGCCTGTATGCTCTATGATCTCCCTGTCATCACACATACACAAGACATGCTCATGCCCTGTGGTCCTTAGGAATCTAAATGTCCTCCTGCAGCCCTGTATACTGCTAGAAAATCAAAGAAGATCCTACATGGCTCTGAACTATACCAGAAAACACAGGGATTGTGGGAGCTTAACTATTCGCAGACAGTTTTATATTTCTGCACTAATAAGCACAGGCTGACATGTATTCTTGTTTTCTCCTGACACACATAGCTCATGTCATTGGGGACTGACCTGCATAAACAGCCATGAGGCAGGTTTGTGGCTCCAGCCTGAGGCTGTCCCCCCCAGGAGGATTATAACATCCTGAGAAGGAGGCTGTCTTTCTAGTCCTCAGAGCAATGCTCTAGTCTTGAATCATTGAATATTAAGGTCAAGGGCAAGATATTCTCCACTATAATTCCATTAAGTGGCAGTTGATAAGTTACAAAAAGAAGTTAGTGTGTATTTCAATTTTTATACTTTATATAACTAATAACGTATTTGTGTTATGTGTCCAACCTACTCAGAACTTATTAAACTTTCACGTCTCTAGAGAAGGCTGTTCAGAAACTTTCCTATTAGACATTCTGTTTACTAGTTCTTTTCCATTCTTCTATGGAATCTAGTTGTCACCTTTCCATTCCCTTTTCCTAGAGCCACCCATACACTCATCAACACACATATTACATATGTACCACCAAATCACACATATCACACTTGTTGGATATCTCAGCTCACCTAGTTCATGCCTACTCTGAATGCAGAAATTATCTATTCCCTTCAATCTCCCCATGTTTTTGAGAAATACTGTCCTCACTCAGGCATGTGTAGTTTTGGTCAAAAAATCTCCCCTGATACCTACCTGAATTCTGAATCCTCAGCAGCATCAAGATCTCCTAGATCAGAAAACATCCTGAGTCCTGCCATTATCCCTATAGCTCTAAGGTCTCCTTTGCAGTCAGTGCTCTCAGAGGAGCTGTGAGTGTTAGAAAGCTCAGCTGGGAGTCACAAAAGGGCATGATTGCCTGAAGTGGAACTGTGCTGGGATTGAAGCACCTTTGTAGGTCTAGGAGAGAAATTCACCGTTCATGGCTAAAACAATTTCCCAGTCCTGGTTCATGAGGCAATGATGTAGGCCTGGAAAAGTAAATTTATAGTCAAAGGAAGAAGTAAACCTCACTGAACATATGTAAAGGTCTTGTTATTGGTTTTGTATTTTATCTAAATAGAATTTCACATAAAATGCATGAGTTATTCTTGGGACAAAGTTTATATCCAAATATCCCAAATCTATGGCTTAAGGATTTAAACTTTCTCAAGTCACAAAACTCTGTTTGTTTCTGCAAAGAGTCCTTTTTCTGAAGGCAGCTATTTAGGTATATCAGTGCATGAGAGGTCTGCAGAATATGGAACCTGACCTGACAAAAGCATGTCCCTGCCATCCAGCAACTAAATCCCAGTGGCAGGGCATGCATGTAAGACCTAACTCTGCCATGAGGGGTTTTTATTAGAAAACTGTGGCAGCTCCATATTTAACACATTGTCTGTTTTGATTCTCATTCATGTGTTCAATGACTAGAGAGTTTAGGTGTTTTGTTTAGGGGTGTAGATACCACTGGGCATATAAAATTTAGTATAGTGACTCAGAAAATTTTCTTATTAACCTTCCTTTATGGATCTAGTTCATACTCTGTCCTCTTTATTTTTTCTTTTCCAGTATTAACTAGGCCTTTAAAGGCTGTAGCTTGTTTCAGAGCCTGTCCTCTGTTGAGCCAAAAGTCACTGATAAGAACCAGCAAGCAATTAGCAACAACAAGTGCTTAGGTCGTTAATGATGTATCTTGTTCTGACTGCCTCCAAGCAGAATGAATCTGAATGCAGAAATTCTTCTCACTCCTCTCTCTTCTGGCCTGAATTTATATTTAAGCCAATTCAACAGATTAGACATGCTGCAATATGGAAATTAATTTATTTGTTACATGTGCAGTTTGGATAATAGCCATGGGACATACCTCCCATGATATGGAATATATGAGCCACACCTCATATACCTTGCAATAATGCAAGAAAGACTTTTGCAATTATATTTTTTTTGATCACTATATTTTACTAGAGTTGAACCCTTTGTGAGCTCAGGATTACCCTACCATATAGCATCACACCTTTCTGTTGCATTGCTTGAAGAAATAACTAGAAACTACTAGAAATTAAAGTATTAACTAGAAATATGTTACTGCTACCTTGTAGGCAAGCTTATTATGAATCATTGCAAGAGCACAACGCACCACTTATTCCCTGAAGTAAAACCCAATATTTTGCCAATGTTATAAAGGTGTTTCTTCCATAGTAGAAACAAAAGTAAGAGGATTTTTGAAAGATAGCTTATCAAATGATAAATAAAAAAAGATAAAATTACTTGCTTTGTTGTTTTAAGCACATAAATACTTTAAAGTTCAGGCACCTGTGTTCACTGATCAGTCTAGAGTCCTGTTTTGCAATCACAAGGTATGATATACTGATTAAATATTTTAAATATAGAACATAAAATCCCAATCCAAATCTGAGAAATGCTAACAGTATTCCACTTGTGTGGAGATGAAATATGCTTACTCTAACACTCAAATATTTACCCTAAATTCCAGCTCTGAATGACTGTATGTGTTAAAATGGCAAACTCTAATGTTTAACCTGTTGGATACAGGAATACAGCTGTTTAAAGCACAATTTCTGTAGAGACTGAAGTAATTTAGCCACATGTTAGCTGATATTTAGGAATTGTTAAAAATATATTGTGACACATATTAAAAGCCCACTAATTTTTAATGAATGTCTGTATTAATAGATCCTCTTTATTTATCCCTTGCATTTTTTTCAGGTCATATTGTCTCTCTTGAGCTCTCTGTAACATTTTTTTGTCCAGAGACTGATTCAATTCATTTACTTTCCTCCATCCATGGTCCTGGGCCCATCAATCATCCCTAACCCATTTCCGTGCTCTCCAATCAGCTGAGCTGAGCCTTTGACAATGAACCAAATATTTTGGGTTGAAATGCAGGAGAAACAAAATTTTCACCTTGCAGATTACATACAGGCAACTACCACACAAATGTACGGTTCTACTATGGTTCAAGGATATCTATGCTTCCATGTGAAGGAGCAAAAGGATCCTTAAAACACACACCACTTAGAATCCCCAAGATTCAATACAAAAACACAACCAGGCTTTTCTACCTCCATGCTGACTGAATAGTTCAGCTCTGCTTAAAATAAGGCATGTGTCCAAGACAATGCTTTATTTAAAGTTCTTTAGCTATGTCACTGCTTAGGGATTTAGACTGTGTCAGATTAAGACCCCTATAAAAAATGGACATTACAAGTTCTGGAAAAAAAGCCCAACAAATCCTCTGCGTTGGGAGTATCAAATGAGTCTCTACCCTCAAGTGGGGGAAAAAAAATTACCTATTGTTCTGTTCAGTTTAAGTCAGTTGAGAACGTAGGAACCCATCTGTGTACAGTGGTACTGCCAAACCCTGATGACCACAGTCTTCCTCACAACAATACTCCTCCAATGGTAAACTAAATTCTGCTGGATGAAAGGCCTGGGTTTGGTAAAGTTGTAGATATTCAAACATGGGTTTGAATGCTGTGGCTTAGTGTGTAGAGCTTTTACATAACTGGTCAGGAACCTGGACTTTGGTCCTTGCTCTGAAGTTTATTAACTTTGCTTTAAAGAGCTATGTGGTAAATTAGATTGTAGGGACTTTTAACAGCTAACTGAATATAAAGATTCTAATTTCTGCCATGGTTGTTTTAACTGTAAGATTGAAATGGGTCCAATGTCTTTGATTTCTCTCACTTGAGGAATCTGATACTTGACTGCATTGTGACACTTTCAGCAGGACAGGTGCAAGATGCTTTCTTCACTTTTTATCCCTCTATCTGAGGACCTTGATTCTGTCAGAATATACTAGATGTTATTTCAGAGCTTCCACCGTACTGGGAAGTAAAGCAATACCTGATGTCTCTATCCCAGTCAAGCTGAAAATCTGATCCAATTAGACCAGGGACTTGTCATACTGTGGGAAATGGACTACCAGAAGTATGGCAATCTTGTGACTTTTGAAGATGTATAAACATCATGAAAAGGATAGGTTCTTGCAGCATTTGCTGTCTCCAGATAAAGGAAGGTCTGCAATCATTACTTTGGACTTACTTTGATTTAACTTCAATCCTGCTTTATGTCTAAGCCTAAGCTTTTTATTGGATTCATCTCCTAATGCCTATTGAATTAATTTCTTTATCTCAATGAATATTTTCCTCATATATACCTTTGAACATCTGGACACAGCCTTCCATGTAGCTCCTTAATGCCTCCAGTCCATCGCTATAACTCGTTCATAGATTGCTGTCACAAGTTTTTGAGGTATCCAGCCATCGAAACACAAATCAGCAGTGGATCACGCACATACTTGCTCACCCCACTGAACGCACTACTAAGTGAAAATGTTTGGAAGATTTTCCCCCCAGCAGAACAGGAATGCCAAGGTGCCTCCTGTATCAGAGTGCCCTATCATCCTGAAACGTGTGAATAAGTTTTACATGGACTTTAAAACATTTATTTAGGAGCTAAGCTAACAATGAAATAATTTTGCTATTACATTGCTTCAGCCATATATTGCAACCAATACTTTCACAGTTCTGGTATTTCACAGTGGCAGTAAGAAAAGTGAAACAAACAGAGCTTTAAAACAACTCTTTTTTATTTCTTAATTTTTATGGCTTCAGCAACATTATGCAATCTTGGTGCTTCTTTTAATATCCTACCTGTGGTAGCATCTGTGGCCATCTTCTGGGAAATGGCTGAAGAGCATCATAACCTGGCCATTCCTTTCTTTCTGGACAAAATTTGGGCTTGATCTTGTGTGGGACACTCGCAATGTTGGAGCAGCAAAGCTGCCCATGTGTCTGCCCCACAGGACTGCTGCACGAGATCAATTTGGGCTCTCCCTAGGGCAGATGCTAGTCTTTTCTGCCTCACCCAAGCCAGACAAAGCAGCCTCACTGAACAGCAGGGTCATGCCCAGTGTTTTCTCTTGGTGTTTGATTAGCTCTAGGTCGCGAGCCACAGGAAAAAAAGCAGTAAATCTAATTCAGACATGCTCCACACAGTTATAGCATTCCTTTGTAAAATTTATTTAATGCTTTGTAGATATGCTCAAGCCATTCTGATGAAAAATATCACTCAAAGGCTTTGCCCAGAATAACAGTTCAGTAAAATTCTCAGTCATGTTTCTCTGTCCTCATTTGCAAAACCCCAAAACTTTTGTGCATGTGAGTGATCAGAAAGAGGCCTGTGGCTATGACCTTCAATCTTTACAGGGTGGAAACAGCACATCTATTCTGCTACGCAGTTACATCCTGGAAGTTACATGATGTTACTGAAGTCAAAGCCTTACATTTTTCAAACAGGAGTACTGCTGAAGCTCTAAGTCGAAATAATGAAATAAAAATTTGGAAAATTGTATTAAACTATCAACAGATGAATTGCTTAGAGCATTGGCTAATTACACTAGCAGATTATCAACTGCAATGTCAGCACCAAAATACTGACTTAGGTTTTATATTGTTTCTTGTGTTGTTATGTACCACACAGAATCTTGGGAAAAAATTCCCAGAAAAATATGAAGCTTTAATGCAAAAGAAATTAAAGCAAGTAAATGGTGGGTTTAAGTACTACAGAGACATGAAGCATTGCTTTTTCATATTTTGCTAAGAAGCAACAGCTGTACTTCATTTTAACTTGATGTGCTTCAGAACTCATACTCATATAGGTATTTAATGATCCAAACATAATGGTCCTGCATAGTTTAATTACTTATATGAAGGCTCAACTTCATATGTAATCTCTTAATAAAAGATGCTGCTGTGAAAATCTTGCTTTGGTTCTAACAAAGAATAAACTCTTTAACAATGAAAATGCTTTGGTAGAATTGAAGATTATTGACTATGGATCCTGAGCAGAGCTGACAGTCAGTTTTATTCCTTCTTAATAGACTCCTTGCTTCTTCTTCCTTCGTGGTATAGCCAATACAAGGAGAACAGGTAGAGTGCAAGGCAGACCATCAAATCATAGTGGTAGAGTGTTGCAGCAAATAGAAGAAACAAGAAGAAACAGAATATTTTGAAAGCAATATGTTTTAAACGTGGAGACTCGCTAGGTAATTTACAGGCTTCACTCTTCTGGTTAGAAATATCTGCAGAATCAGAAGCATGTTGGCTTTCTTTCTTTGAATCGTCAAGCCAGTTTAGTGTTTTCCCCCCTGTTATTAAATGGTCAGCTGGAGAGTCTGAGTCTGTTCCCCCATTTTCTTTGGTAGACTTACTAATTAAAACTTCTGGCCTCCATGACCTCTCTTGTTGGAGCTCTGCATGATGGAAAAATTGACCTGTATTCCTTCCTCTTCCTTCTCCAGAAGTTGCTGAGTCTGAAGCAGAAGGTACTTCTCCTTTTTCAACTTCACGAGAGAAGCTTTTGTTAAGACATGTTATTTCATTTGTTAGATTTAAATTGTACCCTGACTCAGCAGCAACGTTGTCAATGACATTGGATTCAAAGTGTCTATACAGGTGCCCCCTGCCTTCTTCCAGAGTGGGCCCTTCTGAAGATGGCACTGAAGAGCTTTTATAATGGTAACTAGGCACAATATTTGTACCAGAAGGTGGCATTTTTGTTTCAGCTTTAGAACAGAAACAGGAAAGTGTATCACCATGGCTTTCTTCCCTGTAGACCTCTTCTGCTTTCTCATGGTATAGATGCTTCTGAGTGCTCAGGGGACTTTTAGGTACTTCTGAATGTGAACCCTCCTGCAAATCTTTCCTTCCCATAGCAGAAGCCTTTACTGCTTGTCCTACAGGTAGAATATTGTCTGGTTGTGCTTTGGCACATTTTTCCCTGCTATTGCAGACAGATTTCGTTTCTCCTTGCAGTGTTTCATGTACGCCTGCATTATAAATACCTAAAACTGATTCCTTTTCAAATTCAGTGTCATATAATACACCCACTGTGTTGAGTTGACAAAGAGCATAATGTGAACCATCATTTCTCCCTTCATGTGTATCAAACGCTGTTTCCTTTTCCTCTGTGGGCCTGTCACTTAGTGCAGTCTCTCGAGGTAGCTTAGCAATTACTGCTTTTTCACTGCCAGGCATTTTTTCTGGAGCACTTTCTGATGTTGTTTTAATTATATAAGCTGTACCTGCCTCTGCTTTCTCTGTAATACCCTGCTCAGAGACAGAAGACTTTTCACAACTCTCTGCCTCCTGGCAGGTAAACAGCTCCTTTGTGGAAGTCATGGTCTGAGGTTCCACGCTCCCCCTCACTCTCCGCCAAACCTCACTCCCCATTCCTTGCCACCTCTGCTCTGCAAAATTTGCTTCGTTTTCCCTTCCGATTGGTCTCCCTTTATTTGTGTTGTCTGTCTCTCTGTCTTTTAATCTCCTGAATCCTCTGTGTTCCTGAGTGTCCTCAGGTCGCCTTTCATCCACCCTGGTGGCCCTGGGTGCCTGCTTGTTCTCAGCTGGCAGAGGCGCTGGGTTCAGGGCTTTGGCGTTGTGTTTCCTGTGTGCCTTGAAAGGCTTGGAAGCTTCCTCCTCGCCTATTGATGTCAAGTCTGCTACTTCAATAACTTTCTTCTGCTTCCCCAAATCAGTGTTTCTTTCTGACATTTCACCAACTCCTTTTTTTTGTGTGGAATCTGTTGAGACACCAGCATGCGCAAAAGTGCCGGCATACAAATCTTCGCTTAAGTGTACCTGAACTTTGCTTTCAATCATCTTGATTTTTCCTTCATTTTTGTCAGCATCTGACAACAATGAATCCAAAGTTTGGTGAGACATTTGTGGTGCCTGGTGTTCCAGAGCTGGATTAGCATTGCCATCCAGCATCCTTGCTATGTGTGCATTTAATTGCATGGATTTGTCATGCTCTGGTGAAATGGTTTCTGGTCTCGTTTCACAGGCCCCTTCTGAGGTACCAGCAGCATCCTCACTGATGAATAGCCTCTCCACCATCTTACTTCCAGAGGAGCTATCTATTTCACCTTTTGAAATATCTGTGTGCCTCTCTCCTTGTCGGTTTGAGCCAGTAGCCATAACATTGATAGCCTCATTCTGCTTTGTCAGAGGAAAATGTTTTGCCGATAAAAGGCTTTCACTGGTACCAGTATGTTCCAAAGACCGCCCATAGCTGTTTACTGAGCCAGCAGTGACTTCCTTCCCTGGTAGCTGATTACTATAATCTTTTACAGAATACTTAGCTTTATCTTTTAATTCTTCTCCTATCGCATGTGAAGTGGTTTCAGATGAGGAGCCGATAGGCACGGGGTGCAAGTCACTGCTTCTTTCTATACTGGTTGGATTTTTCACCAATCTTTCAGTTTCACTTGGAAAATTAATTGGTTCTGTTGTATAAAAATTCCTTTCATCTCTGGAAGAGGTACCTCTAGCTCCTGTGAAGTGCTGATTTAACTGAAACAATAGAATAGAAAAGAATGATGAAAAAGTGCTTTGCAAAAATATGCCGAATGAAGGAGGCAGGATTTCATTATAGGAAGTTTTGTTTTCAGTAACAAAGCTTTCATGGAAACATGTTCCAAACCATTTGCAAAATTTGCATTGCATGTATTTTTTAACATAGGTAATGAGCTTTATGGTGGTGCTGAAAGGAGCAGGAAATAAAATAGTGTTCAGAACCCTCTCTCTTTATTCATGAGTTCAGTAAGCTGCTAGTGGATTTTATACAAATTAAATCTGAAGAGAATATTTCCTTAAAGGCAGGCTAATTTGTTCACTATGCATTTGATTCTAGATTTGGAGAGAGGAAGCCGTGGGGTGAGGGGGGAGGACTGGTGCTTAAACAAGGGCATTGATACAGTACATCAGTGTCCGGTAATGTACAGTATTGTCCAGTAAAACAAAGACACATTTCACACTGACAAATACTGTAAGGATTATCTGTGCTTCATTTCTCTCAGGGACCATTTTACAGGCTTCAAACCAGACTGTTTTTAGACAATCTGGTAAGACATGAGTTGGAAATGAGATTAGCGAAGTAAAAGGCCAGAAACTAATCATTCTCCCTCCTAGCTCCCAAATATCATATTGCATTATTCAGCTATGCCTGCTTGTCACTGCACTCTCTTCTCACTTTAGCAGTCACACTGATAGCACTGGCTGATCAATTAGAGGCTAGCTTCTTGGGCACCCCTTTATACATTTGCACTTGCTGTAGATACCCCCATTACAGTTTCTCTTATTAATATGTTTTCTGCAAAGCCTCTGCAAACTATTAATAGTAAAACGTCACTCAAAGAAAAGTGAGGGAGCTAATGTCTCTGCAAATTCTGTTTTAATGACCCTCTGCCAACCAGTGCTCAAGTGTATTTGAGTTCTTCGGTGATGCCAACTGTCAGGATTTAACAGTGAGATGCCTGTGTTTTTTTCCCCTCCTCATAACTGACATTTGCATGATCTCAATAATTATATGCAAATCTTACGATTTCCCCTTCTTCTCACATAAGGCTCATGTTACTTGTCAACTGCACAGCTGTCTTGTGAGCCAATGCCTGTGTGTTTCAAAGATTTGGTTTTATTTCCATGTATTATAAGCCTTCATTGTTTAATTCATTAAAGAGCGCACAGTGCAAATTAACATCTAAATTATAGCTCCCCCTTCATTTATTGTACGGACAAGTCTGGCAATTGATAAACAAATGGTTATATTTGATCCCCTTTTTTGTAAAAGGGTGGACTGAGAACAACAAGGGATTTAGAGGTCTTCCTTTGCACATTTCGCCATAAAGAAAAAAGAACCAAAACGTTGACTTTCAGGCAGTGAAAGGTCCCACAATAGGCAACAATTTTCAACTTTTTAAAGTAAAAGACAAGAAAATTTTATATTCAAATGAGAGGAATTTTTTCTCTCTGTCAACAAGAAAAAAAAGAATGGTTCCCATCTTCCTCTCTTATCTGATTCACCATTCACATTTTCACAGGTGATAGCTATTATAATCTATGATTATGAATCTGTGCACCCAAATGATATGAGCTGAGTACAGACACTGGGAATAATGGATTGCTGTATGTGTCTGATTTATTGCCATTTTTTCTTTCATACTGAAAAATTCAAGGCAAACCACACACACACATGCGTTCGCACAAATCCAAATAGATTGAATGTTCACCGAGTGTGAAATTCATTGGAAAAAAAATAATGTAAAATACTGATACAGAAGAATCTGCTAATATAAATATATATATACTTACTAAGCTCATATTGTTATCATTTCAAAAATCTCATAAGTAAACAGTACTATAAATACTAAAAAAAATATAAATAGAAAGCATATATTTAAAAATATTCCCATCCTAGAGAATAGGAGGGAAGATTTTTTTAAATCTTACCCTCCTAATTCCTTAGAACTGTCTTTTAGAGCCTCAGGTAAAGAAGTAAAAGGGATATGTCATTAATTTAAGACCAGAAAAAGTTGATGCACTATACCGAAATCAAAGCACCTTCTATTGTTGAATCAGTTAGAGATTCAGTGTAAGTACAGACCAAGGCTTTACATTTGTAAATTAGTACATCAGTCAGCTCTGTTAAAAGGGGGCATTTCACCAGCTTTGAAGCGTAAATGGATTCAAATCATTTAATACTGTAGATATAATTGTATAACACTTACCAGCAACTCTAATTCTTTTTCATCATCTTTGTGATCACCCTGGTTGTATTCTGCAATTTTGTCTTTTATATTTTCTTTAGCTAGTTTCTTGTCTTTGTCTTCTGCTTGTGAATAAACAATTTCTGGGATGTTTGTGTCTGAAGAGTTAAAAAAACAGTTGAATAATTTCCATGATGTTGGTTGCTACACTATTTTTAATTAACGTGTGCAGTAAGGAAGAACTAATTAAACCGGGTGTTGTACCTGAAGTCCTTGAGTTATTCCATGTGCCACCATCAGACGAAGTCAATATTTCTTCTTTTCTGTGAAACAAAAAGGAACTTCTTGTGTTATTCTGCAAAAATTATTGTTCTAATTCCCCTTAGACTCAAATATAAAGACTACTGGTTAATTACACAACATTTTAATGTTATTTGAAATTCTGAAAATAACAGCTACAAAAAATGTAGTGCTTTTTGAGTGACCTGATATTAAGGCTTGGTCATAAGAAAGAATTGGCTGAGAAAATGAGAATGTGTTGACCTTCAGATAACATTGCAAATCTGATGGGTTTTCCCAGGCCTTTTCTGAGAAAGCAGCACAAAGGTGATTAGATGGGTCAGTGACAGGAGAGCATAATTTTGAGGTCAGGCAAGGGTCTGGAAGGATATATGTGTTCAAGAAGCCAGGGCTCCCTCTTGCTTGTGTTTTTCAAATATTTATATATTTACAGAGATGGCTGAAAAAGACATCTTTGTTACCTGAAATAAATCAAAATATTCTCCCTGCATGTGTATAAATCCTGTTGCTAAACTATGCCTGGCCAGCAGGAATGAATTCTGCTTCCCTCAGCCAGTGCAATTTTTTCTGTTGCTTTGCTGGCAGTGAAAAAAAAGGCCAGGTTGAACACAAAAAACACCTACAGAGAGATGCTGAGTGCCTGCAGACCTCATCAATATCAACTGATATCAATTGAACTGCTAACAGTTCAAATTGTGTGGTTATAGGGATCTAATTTTTAGTGGAAAAGGAAAAAAATGTTAAGAGAATGTCACTTATGTAAAATGTAAATTATTGTATCACTCCTAATGACTCCTCTATGAGGAGAATTTTTTTTTCTGTAGGTCTTAATTTATGTGATTTTCAACCAGCCGTCCACCTCTGTTACTGAAAATTACTTTCTAATTTTCAAATATTAATCTTTTCCCCTTCTATTTTCTCCTGGTGTCTTTCATTTGAATTGATATAACATTAACTCTGCCACCTAAATGCTTAATTCAGAAGGAGGATGCTAAATTTATACACTATTAAAAGAATGTAGACATCTACTGTCACCAACTTTTTAAAAACCAGTCTTTATAGGGTTTGCCAGCCTAAGCAGACAGAAGCTCTTGCCAGTCTTGCATCTGATCTCTGACACTGGCCACTATCAGATACTTTAGGGGAAGATGTAGAATTGTTGTAGGAAAATACTTGAAGTAATTGGCACTGCCCTCTTAAATTTCTTCTCGGCCATTTTTTTTGTTAGAAGCTGTCCTTGAAGCACAAGATTTAATACTCTCTCAGGGATTCTTTTTCACCATTAATTGCAATAATGCTAAATATTCTTGCAATCTCTATGAATGTCATGTCCCTCTTGAATTCTGGTATGTGCATAACCTCCATGTGGTTTTCACTCTTCCACTCACAATGAGTTGTCCTTTCCCCTGACTGCAGTTGCTACAATCTGCATTTAATTCTGAAAAATGTGGCAGATCCACTTTTTTTTAGTTGATCTGTGGAGGTTTTAAGGTAAACCATTTGTGCTTATTATTTATACACAGGGGTTTGGGGAGGTTGGTTGGTTTTTGTTTGTTGGTTGGGCTTTTTTACTGTTCAAAGGCTTGGCTTAGTGTTACATCTAGTTCCCAATTTTCTTCTGCCCTTTTGTATCTTTTTCACTCACCTGCTTCCATAAATCTGGACACTGTGTAGGTTGGGGTTTAACCACGATACAGACGCATCAAAACATTTAGGTGCTGTTAGAGTGTCTGCAAAAGCCCCAGATGAGGAGCCAAGACATGTATAACACATGAACTGAATCATCACCCCAAAACAGTGATCCCAAAACAACATGGGCCCAGCAGGAAACCTTCCACTGCTTTCCAGTGGGGAAAAAAATAGCATTCCAAAGTGTCTGCATTTCTTTCAATGCAGCTGACTGCCTACAGCGTTCAGCCATATGGATGCCACAGCTCTTGGAAAGCAGGGATGGCACCACTGCTGCTAGAAGGGACTTTTGTCTACCTCTTAAAGGAACAAGAGTTTGACAATTTTTTCATTCAAGAAGCATTCCTAGAAGAAGGGCAATTCTTAATGCCTATATCTTGCTTAACATTCTCCTGCTAGCTAGAGTTCATAGCAACTACTGTGACATCCAAGTAGCAGTGCCACTTTCAGCTTCTATCACACCCTCACGTGATAAAATACCCCACTGCACATCATTAATGCAAAAAATACCCAGACTACCAGAATACAGAACATCTGGGGAAAAACTGGAGGGCAGATTGGCCTACTCTTGATGGAGCTGGATGTACAAGCAGGATCCTTACTCTTTAACTTAATTTTCATACCTTGGAGAAAGGAGAAACTGAATTCTGCCCCATTTCCTGTGTTACCTATACAGTAATCTTTTTTTTTTTTTAATAGAATTTTTCAGGGTAAAAATATAGGCACAATGTTTGAATAAGGATGTTAAGGCTGAGTACCTATTTTATAGACTTTTAAATGTACAGGTATAAAGATGCTTCAAAATGAATAATTATGGGTATGTGCCAGGATGGTGTTACCTTATCTAGCCTTATTGTTCTAAGCATCTGTGCTCAGGCAGTCCTGTATATCATCCCTATTATCAGAGGTGAAAGATTATCACTTCCAAAAGGAGATTCACTCCCTCTAACATGGGAATCATGAGCAAGATGGGGTGACACATCCTATGAAGGCACTTCTTTACCTCTGAAAGGGACTGAACATGAAGGGAACCTGAACCTACATCTTGGGCCGTGATCTAAAGCTGCATGACTCTCACCTGGTAACTCCAAATTCAGACTGGAATGTAGTTATGGAGTTTCAGTGGCTGGGACTGTAACACGCAATGTATGTGTGATCCAAGTCCCCCAGTTTTACTTTCGCTGTGATTTAAGCAGAATTTTTGCTTAAGTTTTGTTCTAGTAGCATCTGCAGCCCTGGTCAACAAGTTTCTTTTCACAACAGCAACACAGCTGAATTATGGCAATGATAACACAGCCTCACAGCTACACTGCAGGGCTTGTAGCATAATTTCTCTCCTATTTCACTTAATTTTATAAAGATTTCTGGTTTATACCCCATTGTTTGTGCACACCTGCCCTGCAAATAGCTGAGTACAGGGAATGTCAATGTAACAGTTATTTTACTTAATTTAATTTTAGATCAGAAATATCTGTCCTCATATAATTGTTCTCAGGGGAAATTTAAAATTGGCTTAAATTAAGGATATTGATACTGTAGAATTTGAGGATCACAATGAGCATAAAACAAAAGTAATTTAAATCACTACTTCAATTTAAGAAATGATACTTTGAGGGTCTGGGTGCATATAACTTTTGGACAACCTCAAACCTATTTGTATATCCTAAGGACTGAAATACTTCCCAAAAGCCAATAAAAATTAGCCCTTTCATCACACAAAGGCAATTAGAAAGTGTTTGTCTAGTTTGTAAGTTTTTTCTCCATATTTCTCTGAAAAGGTCCTAGCACAGTGTCAGAATTTCATGAGCAGATTTTTAAATTAGAATATTAATTAAGTTTTTGTTTCAGGAATTAATTATTGCACTTTGTTGTGAAGTATGCTCTAAATTTGCCTAGATGATGAGAGACACAACATTTTTATTCTGTTAAAAAGTGTTAACTTTTATTTTTAAGTCATCCAGGTATTCTTACAACAATGCAAACTAGGGAAAAAATCCATTATGTCAGATTATGCAATTCCATTCCAGCATAAGTAGCCATAAACCTGCAGAAGCTCTGTTGCTTTTTCTCATTCAGCTGAATGGGGCACATCTTCATAAAGTTCAACAGGAACTTCTGAATTTCTACCAGCTTAAAAACCTATGCTCATATGATTCAGTCTTGATGAAATTATCATTCACTTGTATTGAGTTATAAAAATAAGTCAGGACTGAAAACAGGTTACATTGTAATTTTGCAGTAGAAAGAACAAATATGAAGTTCAGGGGCTGATTAGTAGGACTGAGAGAACTGAAAATGTGACTGACATGTGAAGGAGTTCAGAAGTCCCAAAGTTATGCGAAATTGGCATCCCAGAGAGGAAATGTTAAATTAAAAATGTGAAGAGTAGACAGAAAATATCTAAGTGACAAGAAAAAAAATTAGCAATAAACAATATTTCTTTGACTTCATGAAGAGTTGGGATAAACTCGGACATATCAAAGCTTTTGAACTAGCCCTTTTAAGTTAATAAGAATTTTTTAGAAGTGAGGTTTCATCAACATTTCAGATAATCTATATATGACCCCACAAACAAAAGACTTCTCATAAATTCTTCTACCGTAGTGCCAGTGGTGGGACAGATTCTTATAGGAAGAGAAATCTTGCAGGGCATAACTGATAGGAGCAGCAATTTAGAAAATTTAATTATTTCATGCAGTCTGGGAGCAGAACCTGTTTAAATATGCTCCAATTAAGAGAAACAGATAATCTCCAACCCAAATATGAGAGACTCAACAGAGGAAAATACATATTCATTTAAAACCTTTGCTATTCAGATCTATTCAAGTGGTCCTATACTGTAACAATATCAGAAGAGTTGAAAAATAGAAGCTATATTTAGGAAAAAGAAGAGAAATAGTGTCAAGGCAACTACAGGCCCAGGTGTCTTTGAAAAGTTTTCACAATAGACTTAAAACAAAAATGAGAACAGAAATATAGATAAATGGAAAATGGCATAAAAAATGCCAGACTCACCTGATAATATCTGTCTTTGATAAGATTACTACATTTCCCTTGTCTAAAAATCAGTTATCTGGACTTCATTAAAGCATTTGTTGTGCAGCCACATGGGAAATTTATTAATTAAACAGGAGAAGAGGGAGATGAGCACAAGAGCTGGGCGGTGGGAGAGGGGCTTGGTGCCAAGCAGGGTCCCAGGAGCTGGGCTCTGGAGCTGGCAGGCGTGGCTGGGGAATCAGAGAGGACAAGTCATGTAATCAGACTTACTCAGTCATGTTATTACAGACCAAAGCACAAGAAGTCACAGTTAAATTAAATCCGTGGTAGAGAGGAAGTTGGGAGACATCACCAACACAGAGGAGGATTGAAAGAAACCGGTGGCCTGGAGGATCAGAATAATAGTTAAGGGATGAAATTCAAAATTATAAAGTGTCAGGTTAAACATTTAGGGACTAAAAAGAGTTTATGCCACAAAACTAGGCTTTAGAACTTGGAAGAAACAGGTGAACAAGAAAAACTGGAGGGTTTCTTTGCCAGAAACAGTTTCCAAGCCACTGGTGCGAGATGAGATAGGCACTGTGATATAAAGGCAAACAACGTTCAGCAGCAAGGGGAAGGTCGTCCCGGTTATGAAAGATTTCCAAGAAATGTCCATGTTGTGGCACCAGGCACCAATAATAACTCCTCTAGATAATTTGACTAAAATTTCCAAGAAAGTTTGATACAAACTAAAACATGTTCAGAAGAGGACTAGAGGAAGACTGGCAGGATGAAAAATCTATTTTAATGAAGGAGACAGATTAAGTAGTTCTATTTTCAGCATAACAAAATAAAGCCTGAGAGGAGGAATAAATGCCCTCTATTGATACAGCGAACGGGTAAATACTCAAAAGACAAAAAACCCAGCAAGACTGTTAATGCATTAATATAAAGAGTCGAGAGAAACATTTGTTTTTAAAACTTAAAAGAAGATCTGTAAGCATTAGAAAAGAATATCCTGTAGTTTATCAGTGTATCAGACACAAGAAACTGAGAAGGAATTGTTTCAAGTGTGGAAACAGGAATATATTTTAGTGAACAAGATTATGCAACACATTTTCCAAGGGAATAAGACTTCATGATCCTATAGTCACAGTCCAGCCCTACTTCAAATGCTCCTGTGCAGCTACATGCCCTGGGAGTTATGCTTCCAGGATTTTTAACTATGGGGCAGGAGGTGTTTTGGTCTCCCTGAAATAAATTTGGGACTATGGCCAGGAGTAACAAACTTCATATTGGGTGGGGTTTATCATAGCTTGTCATGATTTTAATTCACACACCAATATTTGGCTAAAAATGTGTCTGTATGTT
Source organism: Ammospiza caudacuta (assembly GCF_027887145.1). Taxonomy (NCBI): domain Eukaryota; kingdom Metazoa; phylum Chordata; class Aves; order Passeriformes; family Passerellidae; genus Ammospiza; species Ammospiza caudacuta. Next base: position 52,290,005 of record NC_080597.1, read on the forward strand.
TGTATAACTCACAGTACCAGTCACTTTCTTCTGTGCTTTATCTACTTATGCTAGATCTTACTATCTAAATGTGATATTTATTTTTAAAAATGTGAAAGCAAGGCTAAAATTGTTGGATTATGGAGAGATTAAAATGTACCTGAAAAACTCTGAAATTAATGCAACCTGATCAATTTTATACTACCTCATATTTAAAAGAAAACGTGGGTAATATTATTTAGTCTGAAATTCAGAGACATATGAGGTTGTTAAAGTATTCAAAGAATGTATTTCTCAATATTTAGTTAAAATATGTAAAAGGGAAAAAAATTTAACACTATTTTATTTCAAAACAGTCTTAGGTTTTGTGGATTCTTTCATGCTTCTGATTTTACTGTAGATTCAAACTCAAACTAAATCAAAATTCTACCCTGAAGGTAGAATTGAATGTATGGAAGTTGAGGTAAAGCTAAAATATCCTCATGAAAAGAGCTGGCAAGACTCAAGTTGTTAAGCAAACCATAGCCACATTTTAATTTCAGGACAGATTTCTAAGCCTAACTGTAGCCTCATACAGCAGCAACCTTCAATACAACCAGTGCTTTTGGATCTAGTGCCAAAAATAGCCAGCCTTGCTGAAGAATGATGCCACTGGGATGTAAACAACATGTGAGATCCCTGAAATGAAGTAGTTACATGTGTCAGCAGTGCTCTATTGAGAAGCAGAGGAGCAAAAAGTAAATTAGGGCAGTTAAGTACTCATGTTTGAGCTGTCACTGGAGTCAAACAGGCAATCCTGCACAGAACTGCAACCCTATGGAGCAGGGAAAGGGAATATGGGGAGGGAAGGGCAGGCAGCTTAGTTTGGTTATTTTTGTATCATTAGCAGCAGTAATTTCAGAAAGAAGTAGAGAAGAAATATCTGAATTTGAACAAGCAACAATAAAACTTATTTTTAAATGTTCATGTGCACATCAAAAGCAGAAAGCCTGCAAAATGTCTTGAAGATCTGGGCGAGAAACTAGAGAAAGGGTTTTCCACCTGTAAGTATAAAATTCAGTAGCATTGTATGCAATATCATTCAAAATCCACAAACATGCAACAAGAATGAATTTCTCAGGAAAAAAGAATTTTGGAAAGGATTAAGAAAGATTTTGTATGTGTAAAGTTCTAAGCAGAGCTTTAAAATTCTATTCAATTATTTGTAAGGCTCAGAAGGATAAGAATTCAAGGTATTTTCTTACTAACATAACCCCCATAACATTGGCTTGCTTTAAAATATTGCTCTATTTGTATTGATCCTAAAATACCAGTTGGACAGGAGAGAAAATATTCCAAAACCAATTCACACTGAGAGAAAAATGCAAGAAGGGAAAAAACCCTTGGTACTATCAAAAATAAAATAGAAAAAAAAATTTAAAATTAAGCTTCATTCTTTCATTCTGGTTTGGGAGCCACCAAAGATCCTGATGTGGACCTTCAAAGTGTAGACTTTGACTTCTTTTGTGATGGTGTCTCCATGGTTAATTTTATTCTATCTCACTGACTGAACATATGAACTAAATATTTAATGAGTATAGACAAACTCATTCCTTGCCTCCATATTGCTCAGTTCAAAACTCACTACAGGGACAAGCCTCCCTACCAATCTAAACTTACATGTGTGTCCTCAAAATCTGAAGTTACAGTTTGAGAATACAACCACTCCACAATTTATTATCACATGCAGTTCTTATTCTCAGGCCCTGGTGCTGCCAGGGAATTCAGAGCAGAGCTCAGGAAGAGGAGCTGGAGCCCTGGCTTGAAGCCACCTTTGTGCCTGCTGGGCCTTGCCTGGCTGTGCCACAGCCCCACCCAGGGTCCCTGATGTGGCTGGGGGTGACAAGGAGGCTGAGAATTACCTGTCTGGGTGCTGGCCTAAGAGGGCAAATATATTATTTCTCCTCTGGAGAGTTTCTAACATGGAAGACTGCCTGCTGGAGGTGTGTCCAATGGCCTCACCACCGATCAGTGCTTGAGCTCCTGTTTCAGGGCTCCTGAAAACTGAGAGGCCACAGAACGCCTGCAGCAGAGACGCGTGCAGTGAGACACGTCTGTGTGCCACCACCTGTGTGCTGTGGAGAGAAGCCATAAAGTGCATGTTCCTCTTCCCAGGGGCAGAGCAGAGCTATGCACAGAGGCTGCAGTGGCCAGAGTGCCTGGCAGTGCTGGCCTCACTGGAGCCAGCCAGCTGGGGGGCAGTAGGATCTGACCTTCTCCAGAGCTCTACCTGCAAGTTGTGTCTGCCCAGGCTTTGAGCCCCTGTGTCGGTAGAAAAGAAAGAGCCTTGATATAGCTAAGGAGCAAAATCATTGTTATTGCCAGACCTGGTGCTTCTTATCTGTTTACCTGCATATTCCATCCAAATGAAGGCAGAATATTATTTTTATGAACGGTACGCTCTCATTTGGAATTGACACTAATGAATGCAAGGCCCTTTCCCCCTCTTGTTTGTACCATCAAATTAATTAGCTCTATTGTGACACCAGTATTTTTCTCAAGTAGTTCAAGGCTTGAGCATTTTCCTTTCTTTTTCTAAAGGGCATCTTCAGTGCCCTTTATCTACCATAAGAATCATGCATCACTTGTATTTTTCACAACTAATGCTGTTTATTATAAAAACTGATTGTGATGTGAAGATTGTTATACTGTGTGGCAAATTGCCCAAACAATTACTGTAAATGCATGAGCCATAAACTGTACTGCCAAGGACACTGGTAGGTTAGCTCCTATAAAAGAAACAATTAGAGTCTGAGGTGAAAATAATAGAGATGAGATGACAGTTATTGAAAAGGCAGAACATCCAGTTTAATGTTGTAAATATAGGTTTGTAGATTACACTGATGGTTTTAAAGTGTTCATGACTTATTGAATGGAATAGAATATTCCTTACTTTAGAATGGGGCCATAATTATTATTTCCTTTTAATTGTGATGTCTGATGCATTTGTGAGCAGTTGTTGAGAACATCTACACATTATACTGATTCTATTTCTAAATTATCGTCCTGCTTCAAGGGTTGGAGGTTTTTTTTTATTTTACTTTCTTCGCATTTTGTTGTTCAGGGTCTGTTCTGAACAAAGTATTTTCTCTTGAGGAACGTGGAGTGCTTAGAGGGTTACAGCAATAATTATTTCAGTTTCAGCCTACACACTTCACTGCTTTAAATCATCATTAGAAGTTTCATCCCTCAGCAACTCCTGCTGAGACTGTCTTAAACTCCAAGAAACAATTAGATAAGAATAGCTAATCTTTATAGCGACTTGTATATAAAGGTATTGATAGGAATTTGCCAGAAATTGGGGGAATATATTTTTTTTCTTAGAAATCATCTAAATACAGAAAAAGGTTATTGCTACGATTGCTAAAGAATTTCAGGAATTCAAACCAGACTTGGAGTGTATGAAGATTAGGATGCATAAAAAAAAAAAAAAAAAAAGATGTGCACCTTCCAAGAGATGTATTGCAATAACTTGTGGTATATATAAAGAAAATGCAAGAAAATTGACATTACTGCCTGAGAATATTAAGCAGTCCTCTGTTTCTTTTTTTAAGAGACAAGACATAGGGATAAAAGGAAGTGAAATAAAGTTCTAATATTTGACCCTATGGAGAGCGCTAAACAACTGGACACAGAATTATGGCTGTCCAAGAAGGCAGAGGTACTGAACACATAAAACCAGAACAGGGAAGGGTCTTCCCAGGGTTTAGAGGAGAGGATGAAATAAGCAGCAGAGCAAAGGGCAGTTTGTGTGAGCAGCCTGTGTGAGCTCTAAACTACCAAATCCATTAGTCAGGGGAAGCTGGAAAAAGCTCTAAAGTGGCTCTGAGAGCAAGTTGCAAGGAAACTAAGTACTCATCTAAAATACTTTTCAGGGAAATGCTCTAGGTCGTTTTCAGGCTTTTACATACTGTTAAAAAAGGATGATCTTAATATGAGTTAGGGGTGTCAGAGCTGTGTTGGAATTCGACGGAGCTGCACTGAAGTTCAGGGAGGGGTTGGGGAGCACAGCTGGGGAGGGGCAGAGCTGCGGGCCTGGGCAGTGGCTGCATCCTCAGGCTGAAATAACTGCCTCTTTCCAAAACTCAGGGCAGAGTGCTGGGAACCAGACCTTAAGGATAGCAGAAGCCAGCAGCCTCACTAATTAGAGACAAACCAAGCCTGCACAGAGCAGTGTGTCTGCATAGAACTGTGGGGCTGCACAGAGCCAGCACCATTCCTCGCTTCCAGGCTCCTAATGGGCACTCCTGAATTCTGACTTCCCAGGTGGCTTTACCTGAAATATGGCCAGTTCCCACCTAAAAGCATTTTGGCTTCACATGATCCCTCCTTGTGCAGATGTCATGTTATACATGCCTGAACCATAACACTGTTATGATATGTCATGTGTGGCAGTATCATGGCCGTCTGTTTATGCGATTATTTTGTTTCAGGAGGTATTTAAAAAATAGAAGCAAACAGAAAAATAATTTAATGTAAACAATGTAGGTAATCATAAATTAAAATTATGTTAGATTCAAAACTGATTGAGACCACAAAGGAAAGGATTCAGAAGCAAAAATTGCAGACAAAATCAACGTCTATAAATGAAGAGCTGTGTGAACCCTGAGCAGAAATAACTGAATAATATTTTAAAGCATTGCCATTACAACTGATCCTATTAAAATGAAGCTGTATGTAAAATAGGAGCCCCAATTGTGAATCTAGGCAAGACTGATTTTCTTATATGACCTTCAACTACCAGCACTGTTAGAGAAAGCTCAACCTAGTTCTTAGTAAATAGGTGTCACCCAACAAATGAGACTGACACTAATTAGCTTCCTTGTTGATAGTCGGGAAGCAGAGGACAGAGGCAGGAGGTGGCGTGGTGCACTCACTGTTAGAGCAGCAGGTGAGGGCATTTGCTGCCTGGCATGGCAAAGGAGGCTGGCGCTGCAGCTGCTGGTTGGAAACCACCCTGGGAATGGAAGACTTCACTTCCAGGAGAGTCAGGCAAGCCAACTTCAGAAGCATTTTGAATGAAAACAGAGCCACAAAGAACCTCCACTGAAATATTTGAATTTTGAAGAAGACAATATTAAACAGTGCTATTTCTTCACCTTGAGGAAATACCCCTTAGTTCTTGTCTTCTCACCTAAGAAAAGGGACTGTTATCAGAAGAGGACAAAAGGTGAGCCTGAAAAAGGACAATAAAGGTCTCTCAGTAACTTTAGGAGAAATTAGAAGGATTTCTACACAAGGAGAAATTAGAAAAGAAGTTTGGAAAGTGAAGTTGAAAGAGATGCTCAGAATAAGCAATATATGGTATGATTAATAGTATCAAGGGGGACATTTGATCAAGAGAGCAGCTGTAAGGGAATTTAAGCATTTTTCCTGCAAAGATAATTCCCAGTAGGATTCAGACAATGTTTGTAATAAATCTATTTTTATTAAGATTATTGGATTGGTGTTATCCAGGGGATTATATTTTCCAATTACTAATATTTTCATTTTTCAGTCTTAGTTTATGATTGAAGCAGGGACATGGGTGGCACAGAACAAAATGCATTGGCCTGACTTGGGATGAGAATAATCATTGCCTCAAAGCAAACAAAGTCCCAAGAAATTAGTCTTTATTTTCTAGCTCATTAAAAAAGACCTTGAGTTTTAATAGCAATACATTCATACTTTTTTTTAAACACAGATGTATTAAAAAGAATGTATATGTCCATTTTAAGATGTTAGTGCCATTCAGTCTGAACCAGGAGCCCAACACCAGTTTGGTGCCAGGCTCAAATATAGCTTTGATATAGCACTGGCTATCCCCAAATCTCATGACTGTAGGTATAAAGACTGCAGAAGAGCCCATTGCATAAGAAGTCAGTTATACCTCAAATTAAGTTATAGCAAGTACAAACAGGAACACTGCCACTTTATTCAGATCATTTCATAGCTCTGTCATGATTGCTGTACCTCATTGTGATATCCATGTAGCCATGTTGAAGCAGTACCTATTCAGAAGTGTTACACATCTGTTTTACATGTGGATTGGTCAGAAAATTTATTGATTCCTTTGACAGAATGGGCTAAGTATTTCATAAACACAGAATCTCTTTCCAAAAGATTCTCCAGGGCAGTGTTACAAAGTCTACAGAGAGATCCATTGTGAATTAGTAATGCAGGCCTTTTCTATTTGGATATCTATCTCCAGGGCCAAGCTGTTGAAAAAGAGGAAAAGGTGAGTGAGCAGTCAAGTTTTCTGAGGGCTAGGCTTGGCCTAATGTGAGAGGATATGCTTCATAGGTCACTATTTTGTCTGGAAGAGGTATGATCAAATATCAAAATTGTTTTATAGAAAGGAGCTGGGGCCAGTGCTCTTCTCATGCTCCTTTTCCCCACTGCTTTAAAATACTGGAGGAAACAAACTTTCAAGTTGTGTCTATTTTGGATAAATCTGAGAGGAGAAAAACATTAACCTGTGTTGCCTCTGGTCTTTTTCTGAATCTCACAGGGGAAATGGAGAAGGAGCAGTCTCTTCCTGGCATGTCAGGAGAGAGTATTTTCCAAGAGGCTGCCTGCAGTGTGCTGAGGCACATATACAAGAAGGTGGGAAGTGCCTTAGATAGACTGTAGAGAGATAGATGGCAGCCAGGTGAGACTAAGACACAGATGCCACTCCTGGGCAGGAAAACAGAAAGGATGACAACAAAAACAAAACCTTAGACAGTTGTTCTTAAGGGAGGAAACTATGATCTAAATCTCGGGAAGCAATTGTAAATTCAGTAAGTATCTCGATACGACGAAAATCCCAGGTGTCATCAGACAAGAGGACAAGAGGCTTTTATAATCTTTTTTTCATTTTTCACAAGTTTACTACCACACAGCAAGAAGGCAGCTGTGTGATAGGTATCAATATTTCTATCAAGAAGACATGGAAAATACCTAGGAGACACTGGTCCATATTTACTTGGGTAGCTGCAGAGACTGACAAACTCCCCAACTCTCTACCATAATATGAAGTGTTTCAGCCTAGTAAATCTCATATTTATCACCCAGTATCTATAAATGTTATTGTAGGGACAACAGTTGTGCATCAAAACAAAACGTAAATGTCAATCCACTTGGTGCACCTAAGTGCAAGGTAAGAAAAACCTGCCAGGTTTCCCTAGTTCCCACTCAATTGTGTAGCCCAGCATCCTTTAGGACTAGTTTGTAACCAGCAGTAATAAATCTTCAGGTTTAGTGTCAGAGTATCAGCTGGTTTCACTAATCAGGAGGAGAGTGGAAAGACACTTAGAAAACCAAGCCCCCTATTATGCTTTGGCATGTCAGCTAATACTTGTGCGTGTCACTGAAGGTCCAGGGATCAAATAACCACTTCTAACATTCTCCCACAGTGTTTAAAAGGTCTTACCCTCTCCTTTGCCCTAAGGCAGGGACTTCATTTAACTTTTAAAGTATTTGTTTGGACCATTTTTCTCCCCTTTTGTAGATGAGAAGATAATCCACATTTTAAATTAAAAATACCGTGGGCAATTGGTTCTCTGGATCTATACTGCAGCTGAATCTATTGCTTCAATGTCAGAGTTAAGGTGCTGGGACTGGATCACAGCTTAAAGTTCATAAGCAGAATAAACAGCTCAGATGACACTGGTAGTCATTGCAATGATTAAATATGACTCCAGTGCTCTCAGCTAATGTTGCACTAACTTTAAACATCTTTTCAAGACTAACATTTAGAAGAGTCAAGTTGAATGTAATGGAACAATTTTTTTTCCAAGTGAACATTTATGAATTGTAGTACCTGAATGGTGGACAGGAGAGGGTATTGAAATGGTCATTTACAGCCTGGTTCAGTTTGCAAAATAGATATCTTCCTAAACAAAAGAATCATTGAACATACAGGAGTTCATTTAGCAATGTACTTCTATTTTTCCAAAGGTCCTTAACCAGCAATCTGAAAGAGCATCTGGTCCTGTAAATATTAACATACAAGGATAGTTTTACACATGAAGAATTCTACAAAGTTCACTGAGACTCCTGATGCTCATTAAATTATTTATTATGCTTGTTGCAGGATCAGCCAGTTGATGAATTTAAGAGTTGTAAGAGTCAGCCATAGTAATTACAGTATTGGTATATTTAAATAAGCTGATGAAATTGTAGCAACTGAAAAAAAAAATCTTAGAAGTGTAAAGCCAAGCAATGCATGGATAATACAAGTACTTATGATGGCTGAGAAATGACACCCAGATTACAGAGCACTGGTTTTATATGATTTCATGCAAACAACTGAAAAAGCTTTGTAACAACCAATATTTCCTACACAATAGAACACAAATTTCTGTTCTGTAGCATTGGTGAGAGCAGTTTTTAAAGTAGATCATGGAAATAAACAAGAAACCACTGATACTAATAAATTCCAGTGTAAATACTCAGCTAGGATTGTCAGTACAACAACATGTTATTTTCATGTATCGTTCCTTTAAGTTTTAGAAGCTTCTTTAAATATTTCTTGTGCAATAAATGGATGGCAGATGGGTGGCACAGTTTACAACCACCAAAAGCAAAAATGTGACAAGTTTTCAGCTTTCAGGTATGCTCAAGTTAGGAGACCACAAGTACAGGAAGAATGTGTCTATTTGTCTGTGCATGCCATTCTAATCCACATGTTCCACCTCTTTCTTTAACACTTCTGTGATAGCATTCATAGACTTAAGCCATTAACCTAAATATCTATCTTCAGGGTATTTAATAAGTTTCATATTTCAAATAGTATACATGTCCAGATTTTGAAATATTATGATTAAACAGAAAAGAAACATCGATCATAGTTTCTGGCCAAGTAGGATTGTTCTCTATAGAATATTTTTCAAGTGGTTTATCTCAGCTTATTTTAAATTACTTTGGAGAGTAAGGCTGCAGCAATTTCCTCAAAAGATAGCCCTTCAGTTGCTGTTTAGAAGCATTCCTAATGCTGAGTCAAACTCAGTTCCCCAGCTTGCTTTTATCCCACTTGTCTGAACAATATATTTTAGAGCACCTTAAATAATTATCTTGTGTCCCTGATAATCATGCTCTTCAAGTATGTAGAAAAGTCTTATTTTGGTTCCAGTCCTACCTAATTCTACAACTGAGAAAGGCTGGCAGTGACCAGGAGGCAGGAGAAGGTCTGGGAATACTAAGTCACATTAAACACAGAGAGAGGAGTGTTCCTCATAGCTGGCTCCCTGTGAATGGATAGCTTCTCCAGCAGCTGCTCCCTGGTAAAAACAGTGACTGCAGTCACTTCCTATTAATAGCAATAAACTTTAGTCAAATCCCATATCTGTATGCTGATCAAGATGTAACTCGTGACTTAAAATGCCAGAAACAACCTTGAGATTAAACAGAGGTACACAAAGAAGATGTGTGTTTTAACACCTTTCCTGCTCTTCTTTTCCCTTCCTGATTATGGTGACACACAATCAAAAGAAAAAGGATTAAAAGGGAATGTAATTCAAATGCCATATTTTAAATGGACCAGATGGGAATGATGCAGTTGTTCTTCATAGCAATGTGCATGAGAGATTATTTCCAAACATCTTTGTCAGAAGCCTTTGATTTTTTTTTTAATCTCATCATGAGCTTGTGGGAAAAGCCAAGAGGAGCAAAACTGCATTTCTCAGCACAACCTAGGCACTGGTCTGCCATCTGCCTGGGAAGACAGAACACAGTGAGCACAATGCAGTCCTGCCAAGCTGCATCTTCAGCAAGTTCTACTTCCTTTGCCTCCCATCAGAAAGAGATGATCAGCATTTGAAGAAGGGAAAGCACTCATGCACAGAAGAACTTTTCTCACGGACAATTTCTTAGAGACCATTCAGCATATATGCTGGCAAAGTTGGCATTGGCAGCCCACAGACATGGGTTTTAATCTCTTCTTTCTCATTGTGCTCATAGAGCAGCTCTTGTAGGAGCCATTGCCCTATTCTTGTTGTGTTTCTAAGTGGCATCATGGAGGAATGGGAATTGATGCACTATCACTCAAAAAAGTAAAGTTCAGCAATTACAAAAAAAAGGCATAGGATCAATATCAGCTGGATCACAGTGATACACTTGTGGATCAGTTCAGTGTGATATATTTGTGGGCTCAGAGAGCTAAGGGACAATAACTCTAACAGTTGTGACAAAAATGCTTGCCTTCCCCTTCCTTGTCAGAGGACAGGAGTCCAAACCTGATACCCTCCTGTAAAACAATTCTCATGCTTATCAGCCACTTTCCTGGTGCTGTCACTTGTGCTCTTGACAGATGGCAAACCAAGGCCAAACACAGAAATGGGATGTAGCATCCTCAGTGACAGGGAACATGGCTTCCATGATTCTATCTCTGCACCTTTCAGCATGATCTGCAGGAGTCTGCCTCACACAGCAGCCAACCACCTCCTGTCTGATCAGACCAATGCAGGAGCCTGGTGTCCACAACAAAATCATGTGGTCTAAATCTGAGGATTGGAAAGAATTCACGTTCAGAATCACTATCCATATCCTAAAAGCATGAGAGTCAAAAAAAGAGAGAAGAGTGGAGCTGATGCAATTAATTTACATTTTTCTGACTTGTATGTGTATGTATATATATGTAATTTTATGTGTAAATATTTTATTTATATTTATAAATAGGATGGAAATTAGGCCTGTTTACTGGTAGAAGATTTTCCTCTTCCAGTGAGTCTTACAATTTTAGGACTCAATTTTTCTCCTAAAGTATATCTATGACTATGTACAAGTTAAGCAAACACTTTCATACAGACCCAAGCATAAATTAATTAATTTAAACATTATTTCCCCAAACTGTATTTTGTCCCTGTGCATCCTTTGAAGACTTTTGAATATCATAAAAATTGTTAAAGTTTATAATGAAATAATTTCAGATGGTTAAAATATAGCTAGTACCAAATACTTTATGAAACTTTAAGAGAAGACTATTGGTTCATACCTAGACACGGAAGCAAAAGCAAATGATACATGAAATGAAGAGGCAGACTTTTAAGTGATGTGGTTCTAAATATCCAAATATAGACAGGTTTCAGCATTAATTATTTGATGCAGTTTTGCTTTTTACTATAATTTTTTTTCAGGTGCAACTTTTGAGGGTTAAGCTCATTTTTAAAATTTATTTCTTAATAATGGTGTCAGAACAGCCTATTAGCCTCATTCACTCATCTTAGTCCTGGATCATGTTCTTAATTGTAACTTGAAATAGTCATATTATTGTGTTTCCCCAGTAACTTCCTCTGAAAGTGAATATTATTCCTTTCAGTTAACTAACACAACTAATCCTTGCTAATGACATTTAATGAGCCACACAAGTATGCCCTAAAGTGGATCAGACTCTCTGCTTAAAAACCATGATCCTGTCCTGCCTCATTTTATAACTGCAGAGGTAAATTGCACATTTTAAGAGAAAGTATAAATATCTCAGAGCCCGGAGTTAAAAAAAAAATTAAAATGTTATTACAAGTTTCTAAATTTGATACTGAGCCCTAAATGAGTGTCCTTTAAAATTATCCTTTTGTTCAGATTGCTATAAAGAAATCTTTAATTTAGGATGTCCAACTCATGGGTATGGATAGCAATATTCCCTACCTGTCACTTTATTGTGAGAATCATAGATAAAATTGCTTTTACTTCTATCTATTTGTAATGCTGCAACTCCAAGGACAAGCTGGTTATGTTCGATGACTCCCCCACTTTGCTAAATGTTCTATAAGCAGCCAGCATAGCACATAGAAATGCTGCAGAGTTTAAAATCCAAGCTAGGAGGAGAGAGAGAGATGGGCTGGTGGAGGAGAGCTGGTAAATGGGCAGCACTGCTCAATGCAAGATGAAGGAGTAACAGCACATCAGCAGCCTCCCTTTGCCAGTTTTGGGGGGTTTGTTTTTCTTGTGCTTTTTTCGGGATATCAAAGCAAAGGAGTTTTAATGAGGGTCTGAAGGAGAATAATGAGGTACTTTTGCAGATGTCTGCAGGGTGTTCCTCCTCACTCAAAGGGGCAACATGTACAAAGACACTCTGAAAAACAAGTGAGCAATGGAAGTTGGCATCTTAGTTCTTTTGAAACAAAAGACCCTGATGCTGACCTCATTTGCACTGGCAAAAGCTGTGACTCTTGTGAATTCAAACAAGTCCCTGTAGCATAAAATTAGTCCTGGGTTACATACTGACAGAACTGTCTGTCAGAAGCCTTGGTGACCACTGAAACAATATTCCAAAGATACTTGCAGCTCATTTTTGCATTTTCTATAAGGTCTCTGTACATTTTCCTGCCACTGAAGAGAGTCTTGAAAGTGCATGGTTGTTAATTGTTTGACACAAATGTGTAGTATATCCTAATGTAGACAAGAATTTGACCACTTTGGTTTAAATATTTTAAACATACATGTGTATATATGTCTATATGAACAAATATACACATAAATATATACATACATACATATATATACATGTATGTATAAACACATACACATAGATGCATTCCTCTTCAGTCTAACATAGAGGGAGACAACTTTTAAAGTCTGATTACAGATAAAGTAATTTTATATTGAGAAGAAGGCACATTATCTTCTTTCCCATTTATTAAAATCGCCCTGCCTGACTTACACATAAATCATTTAGTATATCCATATAAAAGAATATTCCCCAGAAGGAAGGCTTCTACAACTTTTGCTAGCATTATGCCTGTCATGAGAAACTTTAGGGAATTAAACCTGTAGAAGTCATTTGACCTTAGACGTCAATGGTACCTAAATTTTCAGGTTATTCCTGAAACCATCTGGTAGCCCAGGGCTCACTAAATTGAGACTCAGCTCTCCATGTCCATCATGTGTTCCTTGTGGGCTAGCTCAGCTCAGGCTGGAGTCATGCCTATGGTGTTTGATATCACAGCCCTTCTGCAGAGCATCTCAGGTTATCCTTCTTATCCAGAACAGGCCATGTGACACTCCTTAAAATCAGACACAAATGTCAGGAATTCAGCACAGGACATGTAAAAGCATCGTTCCCTCTGCTCTAACATACTGGGACGTTCCTTCATGGAAGTATCATCGTGAGGGCCCCAGAGTTGGCCCAAAGGACACTTGTCAGGAGAGCTTTGTGGACTGGCTATGAACCAGACCTTGGGCTAGCCCCGGGGTGGCTCCTACCCTGTGGTGTTGATACAAGCCCTAAGCTCTACTGTGCAGCTCTCCTCACAGGGCTAATGTGTGATTAGGGCTGGCAGAAGTTCCCAGCACAGCAAGTCTGGTTTTGGGAAGGAAGGTTTGGCACAGAGGAAGCCCTGGCTGTCTCCCTCTTCCTTAAGTTCTCACCACTACTGCTGCTCTGTTCCCCCTTCCCTACCACTTCAGGCCAGTGGAAGAGCACCAGCAAAATCAAACAGCACTGTCTTATTTGGAAAGAGTATGGGAACTAAAACCCCAACAAAAATTCAAAACCACAACTTTAACTTAGTTCTGACATCTGAGTATTGAAAAGGACATTGCAGGTAAAATACAGATTTAATTCTGCAGAAGTCCAAATGATTTATAGTAAATTTGGGGAGGAAAACAAATGAGAATTAGATTTTTGCATGCAACATTATTTTGCTAACAGAAAGAACATAATTAAAAACATTAGGAGAACAGAAGTGACTATTCTCAAGTGTCTCTCTTTATATGCTATTAAAGTATAAGTTAACAACTGCCACTTTATAATTAACATATTAGTTGTCTAAATTTAATCAGAAAAATATGGTATATAGAAGATAAATTCTGAACATTTTTTCTTTAATATATTACCAATTCTGCCTTATAAAACATACTTCATTTCACCATTTGTGAAACAGAAGCATGAACCAGTGGCAGGGAAAAGAAATTATAGCCCTAATATACAATTTGCAGAATAGCCCAGTCACATGCAGAAAAGTTTGTACCAGCTATTTTAATTTCTGGATTCTTCCCTAAGTTATCCACTTCTGCTTCATGAACCACCAGTACCTTTTCTGATTTAATAATTGCATGTAGAGAAAGAACCATGAAATAAATTGTGTGAAAACCCTGCTTTTGTTTTGCTTTTAAATTTTTGTTGACTTACAAAGGAAATGGATGCAAATTTTTTTAACTGTACAGCTACCTTAGTCTGGAACAACCATGCCATTGACATCAGCTCAGTTTCTAAACTACAGAGATCAGAATTGGTACACAGTGCATAGAGGGTTTATAGACCCTCACACTGCTTTTCAAATGAATGCCATGCATAATATTATTATCTAAGCTAATCTGTCTGCAGAAAATCACTGGTTGATATATACAAACACTTTACTGAAACAAGTCTTGGTCTAATTTTTCATTTACAAAACAAAAGTAAAATAGAAGAAAATAATATGGGCAGTCTTGACTCAAGTAAGCACACATAGAAAGTCAGAAATAGCCAGCTATATTCTAAATTACCAAAAATTAAGGTGCAATCTCACCTGCTTTGTGTTGTCTTTAAGCAGCCTTTAAGGCTCCTATCTGTAGCCTCTTTCTGGGATTTATTATCCACCTTGGGCACAGTTTCTTTCTTGTGACAGATCAGTGTGTAATTTTTGTCATCGTTGTTTGCCCAGAAGGTACCAACTGATGTCTCATAGCGGATACAGAATTCCACTTTAACTCCATCTTTCTGGAAAGGAGGCACCACAGAAATCTTAAAGCAGAACTGATCCATCTCACTACCACAAGAATTAGGCATGAACTCTGCGAGGATGTCATAGTAAGTGAGCCAGTTATTCAATGTCATTCGAACATACACCTGTTTTTCAAAGGATACATTGAGGACTCGTATAATGCCGTTCATACAGGTAACTCCAGGCAGGAGCACGACTGACTCCAGCACTACTTTCTGCTCTCGCACTCTTTGTAAAAGTTCTTCTTGAGAAGCAGGTAATGTAAAATGCTGGGAGAAAAAAAATTCATCCTGAGGGAAAACTTCATCTTCTACATAATTTTCTTGTCCTGTATTAGGAAATTCCCAGATATCAAACTCTTTAACAGATACAAGATCAAACCCAAATGCATCAGCAAATGAAACTTTTCTTGAGATGTTGGTGGGAGTATCTGCCTCCTCTTCCTCTGAAGCTGAAGAATTCCGTCTTCGGGGACATGGGGAGAAACGAAGTTTAATGTCAATATTAACATCTTCATCGTCTGAAGTGCAATCATTTCCCGTGGGAACTTGTAGGAAGTTCGCCCTGTTAACCTGACGAGATCCTTCAAAAGACTCCATTGGGCTCTCTGATATAAACTGAAAGAGAACTATACAACTAGTAGCAGCTGCTATTTGAGATACTATGATTTAAAACAAGGATTAATGTTACAGTTGACATGGCAAAAGGGAGTCAGGTCTATTAATAGATGCTATGGTGTGCGAGCTATGTTGGCCTTTCTCCATCTGACAGTATTAGATGTTACAATTTTGGTGTTACATTTGAAATATTGTATTTCCTATTTTTATGTGGCTGTATGTGCTAAGAACAGCATTTAAAGACTGTCTTCTTTGCATAAATTGCACAGAGCTATTTTAACTTGATCAACTTATGTTGCACAAGAAAATTGTCATATTGCACTAATGAGGAGCTATTCTTTTCTGATTAGGAAGTATACTTCACAATATGAACTATACATCCTAATATAAAAAGTTACTATATTCATAAAATATTCCTATATATATTTTCAGGGCCATTTTTGCAATATTTTCAGATAAAATGCAATGTCATCATCTGCCCCAACTTTATACCATTCTGACCCAGTGAGCCAGATACTAGGACTATGTCAGCTTCTTCTAGCTAAGATGTGGCTGTCACCACTTCAATGAACCAGGAATGCAGTAAAACATTGAGGTGAATACACTGGAAATGAACTTGTGATGTTCCATTGTACATATGGCTGAGCCCACCATTAATTAGATTATGAAATTATCTTGTGCTAAAGTGCATTTAGCATCATCCAGGCAAATGGACAGAAAAGCAACTGAAAGAATTAACTTTAGCAGCCACTTCTGAAATATAAACCTCTTTCACACAGCTACAAACAGGAGGAAGGAAGAACTAAACGTGTGTTCAACCTTTGTGCAGGACATCTTCCCATGATATGAAACGAAACAGAGGCTTCTTAACCAACTTTTTCAGATAGCATTTGACTTTCACTTTCATGGCACTCCATGCATAGAAAGATTCAGTCTTTATAAAACAAAGATCTTGATCTCAAAATGTCGCCTTTTTCCATCATATAATTTAATGTTTCCCATTTCTCTTGACTATATCAAAGGATAAGCTGACACCATAATCTCATAGTACAGGTTAGGATATATAGCAAGACTCTCTTGAAATTAACCATGACAGAGGCTGACAGCATTAGTAGCATCATCACAGATTTCAGTACAGTTTAGAAACCTAGTTCTTCATTTAGGAAACTTTGAATCTTTCCTCTTGTTGGTATAGTTCCACTGGTAACTTTAAAGCTCATCTAGGTATGTCTATTTCCAGACAATAAGGTAAATGGCATCTTACCACAAATCATCTTTTCTGATAAAGCATCACCTCCATCTCCAGGTCTTACCAATGCTCCGTCAAAACCTTCAATAGCCATCCCACCTGCTATTGCAAAAACATTCCTAATTCCCTAATCATACTTTGAGACAAAGGAATATCAGAAGATATTTTAAAAATAGCTTTTCACCATACACTACACAACTCCTACACTCCACTAATATTACTGACTTTGAGCTAGTGCTTTACAATGCTGTATTTTTTAACAAAAAGAAAACTTGTGGAAACTAGTTTTGCCTCTAGACTGCATGAAAACAAGTTAAAAACTAGTTAAAGAGAGTTTTAATTTATTGATTAATGTTGTTGCAATTTTTTCTATTCTTAATGCTTGTGAAACCAAATGGTGATTTGTCTTGGCCCAGTGCAGCACTAATTCAGTCAAGGAGAACCTCTCCAGAGGCTTCAGCAGCTGTCAGACTAGATATTATGCCCAAGCCAGCAAACAAACCACTGAATTCCATCATGCTGTGACAAGGACTACTTAGGAAGGAATGATAGGTTGCAGAATGTTCTGAAGACAAAGACGTATAAAAGACATATTTTTGTTTAAATCAATTACTGTCCGTGACATTAATTAATGGCTATTATTCTGTACATCTCTATCCATCATGTATTCACTCAGTTCAAATCCTTTACTTCTGTCCTGGGTGTAAATAAGTATGGGAGATGGGAAGAAAAGGTGAGAAAAGGTGTAGTTATTAGTTTAGTCTGTGATTGACATCCAAGTGAACACTGATGGACAAAGTCTCCAGACTTGTGCCATTATCCAGTTAGAGAAAGAGCATTTACTTAGTAAGGGCAGTTAAAATAGAAAACAGAAAAATGGTGTACATGAAATAATGTGAAAGAGGGAAAAGATTCTGCCTTTGTACAAGAAAGAAATACCAATGGCTATGAGGGAGACCAACAAGCACAACTGGGAACAGAGGGAGACCACACTCTAGTTGAAAACAATGTCCTATCTACTAGCTTCATCTTCTTCAGTGCAGAGGGGCAGAGGTTTGCATCTGCTCTCCATTTAATTTAGCTCTTTTCTGAACAGTTTGCACTGAGTTAAACTTTTCCTAGAAGTCCACATATTTTTATCAAAAATATACAGAGAGACTTTCACCAAATCAAGCACACATCTACCTATAAAGATTGCATTAACACTGTAAAAAAAATTAATGAAAAAGAATATAATTTATTCTCTGCATTTTAAAATGGTGTTCTAAAATACCTAAATTAGGCAACAGAGTAGCCATTTCCTTTCAAAGAATAACAGCAGCAGGTCATTTTAGAACATTTTAATGGGACAACTTCTTTAATGAAGCCTCATTCCTCTGAACACATCAAAACCAAATGTTGAATCAAGACAAATAGTTTCCATGTGTCCTTAAACACTGTTTAAATAACGGTGGAAACAACAGATAGAATTAAAAATGTGTAGAAAATAAGACAGCTCTACATGGGTTAGCTGCTCTATTGAACAGCATAGTAAACATTAGAGGGAAAAACATTACAGAATTAGCAAGCTTTGGACCTAATTAAACACACAACAGAACTATAGTCAAATGTTTTTGTCATATATATTATTAGCACTAACCAGTTGCACTTTCTTTGCCTTAACTGGAAGAAAAGAGGCTATACCTTTGCAACAAGTGGAAAACAATTATGTCTTAAGCATGGACTAAAGATGAGCAGTATAAAATCTGGTTCCACTTGGCTTCCAAACAGTGCATTCCCCAGTGCCCTAGAAAACTGCACTTCTTTAGCAAATGGTATGAGATGTATTACCTTCTGCGCTGCTATTAAATAAATCTATTAGGATAAGGCATAAATATATTTTCTCCTTGCAGAGAAGGCTGTTCTAGCTGACTGTTGAATGGTCAAAAGTGCTGAACCAGAGGTAGATGAAATAGTTTAAAGGTTATAAACTTTAGAAAGAAACATTGATGGCATATTTTGAGAGCTATTTTGAAACAACAATTAATTCTTTAATTCTACATTAAAGCATGTCAAACTAAGAAAGAAAAGATAGTATTACACTTGAGCAATATTTTATTTCTAAATCCCATATGACTGTAGTTAAATTTTAGTAATAAAGGCTGAATGAGGACAAAAGCTGCCCTCAGTTGTTTTCAGCTCTTTGTTACAGATTGTATGCACTGTCAGACTTCTTAACAAAACTTTGTCCTATGACTGCAACTGGTCTACTCTGTGACCCAAAATAGAAACTAGACCACTTCCTATAACATGTGCTTGTTTTCCCAGTACCAAGCAGAAAAATTGCAAGCTTTGTAAATATATATATAGAAAAAGAAACATTAGAATTATTGTAAGGGGATACCTGGATTCATACAATCAATACTAAGACATTGAAAAACTCTCTTGAACCTAAATTAAGAGGAGAGGATAAAACGCTCCTTGTACAGTGAAAGGATTATTATGATTACATTACTGGAACAGAATTTCCAAATGCTCTTTTAGCCTCATTTATCCTTTCCAAAACACATCATTTATTGACAAATTTACAGGATAAACTATTGAACAAGTCTGGCTGATAAAGCCAGTCCCTTATTTTTATGGTGCTTTGTGGGAAATCTCAGATTTCTAACCATGCAGTGGTTTAGCAGCTTTGAAGAGAATGTGGCAACAAAAATGATGCTTTAGTAAGGTATGTGCAGACATTTGAAGAGGGATGAGCTTCCTCAGATTGGAAAAAAGTTTGCATAGTAAGAATACACAGTATGCTGTCCCTGTCTCTCATTCTTCTTTTCAGAGAAAACTGGACATTGAGCTAGTAAAGGCTGTTTCTCTAATGTAAGAGCTTTGTAAACATTTCAAGCAGTGGCAAGCGGGTTCCCACAAAGAATAAGGATAAAACAGGGAACTTGTCTTATTTTTTTAGCTGGCATCTTGTTTTGGGCAAAGGGAGGAATTTTCATCTGTAATGATAAGACTCAGAGGAAAATAAAAGCTAACTTCAGAAATAATATGCAGAAAGAAGAAACAAACAAGACACTCAGGAGTTTGGGATTAATATCTTCCTTGGTGGCATATCTGAAAACCAAAAACTGTGATCTTGGAGATGCAGCCCTTCCAAATGTAGGGGGTTTTGCTCACCCTTTTGTCTTTCATTCCCTGTAGGATCTTCCTTCACTTACTGAAAGAACTGTTCATCTGTTCAGATATGGAGACCTTTCAGCACAATTTTTCTTCTTTTATAGGATTTCAGTTCAAGTATCATGCATTTGACTTTTGATCATTTACTTCATTTAAATTTCTAATTCTTCAGACTCCTTTTAATAACTTCTGTTTCCTCAGTTTCTGAAAGCCTCTCCTTAAAATTGAAAACCCTAATAAATATTGTTTTCCTTATTCTTAATTTAATTTGTATATTTGTAGGCACTCCAAATCTGGGTTCTATGCCTTGTCCTTCTTTACAATCCTTCAATTTACAAAGTCACTACTAAAATAGCAGAACATATGGTTGGTTCTGTGTTTCTTTCTTGGAGCTATGTGTAAAGGAACACGCAATCATAATGAGCAGCATTCCTTCTCCAATCTACAACTGCAGTGTTCCATAAAAACATAAATTTCAGTAGAAAGAACCTAATATAGAGAATCTGGTATTCTGAATTAAAATCCAGTTTTTTATGTTGTTATTTTAGGAACCCCTTTAGGTATAACCTGCTTAAAGTAGAAACAGCAGAAATGGCATGATTGTAATAAATAGTCTAACATGCCAGATCACACATTTCAGAGATAATCTCAATAATTTCTGCTATGACTTGACAGCCATTCAGCTGCAAATAAGAGAGGAGGAGAAAAAACTGGGTAAATTAGTCATCAGAAGGTTATGAAAAACTACCAGTAGCAGAAAGATGAGGGCAACTTTAGGATGTTCCAGGGAGAAAATTTCTAGTAGGGATAGAGCAGGTCAAATGAATGCCTTTAAAAGAAATGATTGCTGAGACTAAAGACCAAGAAAAAAACCTGTTAAATAGCTCATCATATCATCACTAGGATTTTTGAACAGCCAAGACTGTTAAAATACCAGGTACATCCCATTCACAGTGATTACTCAAAAAGTGTTCTAATAAATCTTGCAAGCAAGCAGGTGGCAATTCTACTCTGGCACAGAAATATCAGACAGCCCATAGTACCTGTAGCGTTGGATTATGAGTCTTGTTTTCTAATCTAAAAACATCAGGCTGCCAACTGAAACATTGGTTGGTCACTTTGAAGCCCTGAGACAAGGCTTACTAGGGCCCAATCAAGACGATCAGTCAGGGCATGATCTTCAAGATCAGGAGGAAAGGGATCACTTTAATAGATACCCTCATGTCCCTCTCTTTTTGACAGAACTAGCATCTGAAAGGAGCAACCAAGGGTCATTTTCAGAACCTAAAAGAACCTGAACAGCAGCATCAACTTCAGCCTTGTAAAGTTAAATCTTTGATGCCATTCCGATAGCTCAAAACACAGACCTCATTTGAAAATACATATTTTGGACATTGAAAGTGATGCAAAAGTAGATACATCCTCTTTCAAAGCTTTCACCACATTTCATTTTACTTTAGAACAAATTTCAACATATTTAATAACATTTCTAGACTAATCTCATGACATCATAGAATCATTGAATCATAGAAAGGTTTGGGGTTCCAACCCCACTGCCATGGGCAGGGACACCTTCCACTGGAGCAGAGTGCTCAGAACCCAGTCCAACCCGGCCTTGAAAACTTAAGGGGAGGGACTATCCACAACTTTTCAGGGCAACCTTTTCCAAGATGAGATGATTTTCTTCTCCTTAACAGTGCAGGCCTCAGGAGGCTGAGGGCTATGTCAAAGTTCAAGTGACAGTTTGTGCTTTGGGGGTGACGGAGCACAGAACTCTCTGACTCTGAGTGGTAATTGCTCCCTCAAGCGGTTTCTTGGGTTGGCAGAACTGGTCACTTGCACACTCAGCATGAAAGTTAGTTGCTATCAGAGAGTTAATAAGAAAAAAAGGGGAGCAACTTGTGTTTGGGTTTTTTTTTTTTTTTGCTTTAATTCAATTTCACCAAGAATAGCTACACTGCAGCTATAAAATTTGGCAGGTAGTTTCCTTTCACACGGTACTTTCTATTAGCAGGTAAAACAAATGTTTATTGTACTAAATACAACATGTTTGACTAAGTGTAGAACACAGGAACCAACATGTTGGTTTCAGTTTGTTCTGGATATCACTGGAAAGTCTGATCCTTTCGCAACTCTATCTATAAATTTCTCATTAATCATTATGTTTCAATAGGGAACAGTTAAGGGTGCTTTCTCAGATTATAATGAAGTGAGAGGCTAACGTCATGGTCTGTTTATCTTTGTACTTAACATAGTATAATTATTTTAGGGTTTTTTTTTCATTCAGCTAAGACTTGAACCTTGACTTTAGTAAACATAGGCAGTTCAGTTTTCGTTGTTAAGTATGTTGATTTAACAGAGTATAAAATAGAAATCTGGGTATGTAAGAGCAGCACATTTGAAGTCCAACTTTCTTTTCTCCTGCTGGTTATATTCAGTGGATGAATTATTCAACTGGCTACTTGCAGTAAATTATCAGAACACTTAAAATAAATGCCGGGTTTCAGGCTGCTATAATGAATGAAGACTCTTCTGAAAACAATGAAGGAAGTCTAGACATCTGTACAGTAGGAGAAGAAGAAGGAAAACTGGCTCAAGGGATTCAACCCCAAATTCCCAGCTCTCACATACATGCCAAAAAGGGTCTTCCTGTGACTGTGGATGAACGAAGACTTCTGGATAAACCACCTCTGTCATACATAGCTTTGATTGCAAAGGCAATACTTTCTTCCCCCACAAATAAACTGAATTTAGCTGCTATCTACAAATATATTGAAGATAATTTTCCTTTTTACAAGAACAAAGGTCGAGGTTGGAGGAACAGTGTAAGGCACAACCTTTCACTAAATGACTGTTTCATCAAGGTGGGAAGATGTGAGGATGGCAAAGGAAACTACTGGAGTATTCACCCATCAAACTTAAAAGACTTTGTCCACGGGGACTTCAGGCAACACCGAAGGTCACGAAAGCGAGGGCACCAAAAGGAGGTAGAGCACTGCCTTGCTGGGAATTATTTCACACCATGGGGACACTATCCTTCCTGCCCAGCACCAAATATGCTTTACCAAACACATTATTTTCTGGATCCGCTGTGGAAACTTCTGTATGCTGACAGACTGCAGTTTGTGCATGAATACCAAAAGTGGAATGTAAACAGTCACTTAATCATAGGGAAGTTTTCACCTCAATTACAGACTGATAAACCCCATAGCACTTCTGGGGACTGGTTTTATGGATCTCCTGCCACTTCAGTTATGCAGCAGAATATTTTCCTAAATTTTCAGCCATGTTTACCTAACTCGCTTTTATTCTTTTCTCAAAAACAACAACAAAGTGAAGCATTCAGACACATCTGTAAGTAGTAGAAAGTATTTGAAGTGCTTGAATAACTTCACAGGCAGCGTGGGACTCTGTCAAGATATAATATAGATGTTGTGCAATTTTTAGTGTTGTATATGTTTAAAGACAGCAGAAAAGCTTGCTTACTGCTGTCCACCATAGGCCACTGATTATCCATGATTATTACCTAAGTGTATTGGCATTGAAACCATAACAATGAATTTTTAATAATTCTGCTGGTCAATGGCCAGGCGTAGATTACTTCAGTATAAAAGCAAATCCATTCGCAATGACTGCCTAATGAAATTATTTTTAAATTGTTCTGTATTAATCATATTACTGTATACTACTGCTCTATTGGATTCAAATTAATACACATGTATGTGTATTTATAACTATATACTCAAATATGTACAACCATATATTTACTTTTACATTATATTGAATAGGAAGGATTAATAATTTTTTCCTTTGTCATTTGAGAATGTCTTTGAAATTATACTTGTCACATCCCATACTGCTGGCAATACTGAATTATTCTTCTACTCATTTAATATGATAAATTGGTTAGTACTCAATCAACACTATTAATTCTGATGCATTGTATTGATAAAAATACTCTGTATATTTATGTATCTTTAACTGTTAAATTGTATACTTGTTCTTGTTTGAATAATTGTGCAGATTAATAAATATTCCAAGTGAAATAGGACTGTAATATTTTCTAAAATATGTTTTTAAGTTCAAATCTGCTTTTTAAATGCACAGCCACACATTAATTAACATACTGAAATGATTACTTAAAGGCAACATGGTTAATCATGAGTTTATCCATTAGCTGGGTATAGTCCATTTAAGAAATCTTCATTTTTCAGATATTTTCCCCTATTTTTTAGGCTTATATCTATATTTTAGTTTACCAAGTCACATTTATGTACATAGCTACAGAGTGTATGATGTTATAAAGTGCTCACTTAAATACATTTTTAAAATGCATCTATCCAGCAACCTCATGGCAGCAGAAACTTCTCAAGTTTCACACAGGGAAGTGTAACAAGCATTATTGTGAAAAAAACCCAGCTATGCTAAATTATAAAACTAGAAGAACTTCCTTTGACACACTTGCTCACAAAAACTGAAGATGAAGGCACTGCAGTGCCTCAGTCATGAAATACCCTTGCATGTGGACAAAACCTGAGAACTGGACAAAGGTGGAGAAGTTGGGATGGAGGTGGGATGGGGAGACTGACTAGAGGAAACAGAGATAACTGGAGCTGGGACGAAGAGCTTAGACATTTTGATCAAGGACCTGTGAGAAGCCCAAGGAGCACAAATTATGAATGTCAGGCAATTATAACCAGATGACAATGAAAGCTAGGGATAAGAGTCAGGGTGGGTTTGGTGAGTAGTAGGTGGGAAAAGCCTCTGCCTGCTATAGTTTATGTATTGGATAAAATCTAATATTCTTAGTTCTTTAGCGGTCGGCAAATTACTTTAAAATTTCACATGAGAACAAGATGCTCCTGTTTTTTCTCACTGGGCTTACTTGGGAAAAGCTTGTGAAGTGCACCTGAGGATATTCCCAGAATGACACGATGTCATTCAACAACATCTTCCCTGCTGTGTAAGAGCTGGAGAAGGGTATTACAGTGTACAACATGACACACTGCTTGCGCTATTGTGGCCGATCACTTACCAGGTTTTCCTTTATGCCTGAAGTAACCATTTTAGTTTGCTTGGGAAAAGGAATTGTATTTTACCAGATTAGTGGTGATGGTGGAAATGTGGCATGCACCAGTCCTTACTTATGCTTCCAGACCTTTGTTTCAGTTTCCTGTGGGAATGCAATAACAGTAAATCATATGAAGGAGACATTCCTCTGCTGAGATGCTCAGATTTTATTTGAAGACCACTTTGAAATAGTTTTCATACCACTAGTGGTACACATACCAGAGCTTGAAAACTCCCATCTTAAATATTTCCACTTTGATCATGTAGCTGTCCATATGCTTTCTTATTTTTTTTTGTTTGTTTTATTCAATGTGTTTTAGCTTTCTGTTTGTTTGCACAGCAACTGCATGCCACATAGGAGGAGGATTCTTTTAAAGTCATAAGTAACTATTTATTTTATCCTCATCAGTCAGTGGGTATCCATTGCTTTTTAACTGTGCATAGTTCAAACCCTGCTCTGAAGACAAAATTACTCAATCACTATTATATTATTATCCTTTGAAGCCATAAAATAATTTATTTCCAAAATAACCTGAGAGATGAGGAACATCTTGAAGCACAGAACTACAAGTCAGAGGTCAACTGTACACATTCCCTTTGGACACAGGTTTGTGACACCACTGTTTAGCACTTTTTGTTCTCAATGCCCAGCAGCTGAGCTCCCATTGCCCTGGCTTTCCACTCTGAGTGTTCAGAATCCTGCCACAACACAAAGCAACATGGCAGCAAGTGACCAACTTGATAAGTTCGATTTCAACAACTTGTCCTGCAGCAGATGAAAGAGGCAAATCCGTATCTCCAAGGCAAGCTGCAACTGCCATAAAAGAGAAAACACTATTTCTTCCTGTAAATTCCAATAGAATTTGAAGTTATTTTACAAAAAATACTCATAATTTCCTCATTGCATTCTTTTAATTAATATAGAAAAAAGGTCCACCTTGGACCTTTGAAATATGAAATATGGCAAAACACCAGATTTTTTTATACATCTACAGGCAATATTTTAATGCCTTCAACTGAGGTAAGGGCCAAGTTGTGAATACATTATTTAGACAACATGCCATTTTTCCCTGCCCTAGTGTCTGAAAGCTTTACATTGCAATCATAATACTGCGGTTTTTTAAATTTCAGCTGAAGGAGTAGGATTAGTATGTAATTTTGTGATGAAAATGTCAAAGTAATAATTTGAAAACAACTTGAAGTAAAAATTTCAAAGAAATAAGAAAAGAAAATCAAGTTGTGTATTTTACATGAATCTAAACCCCCAAATACACTTAGCATAGAAAAAGAAATAATTTTCTGATCTTGAAATATAATTCTCCAATTAGAAAGGACATTGGATTTCTGATACAGGAAATTACCATTTAATGAGAAGACAGAAATGTTCTTGAAAATTAAACAGATTAATTACATGCTTGTACAGGAATTTATGAGGCAGTACTTATGGTGTAAGAGACTCCCTAAGAAGCAAAACCAACAGTTACACATGCTGAATTACAGAAAATCCAACAAGAACACAATATCTAAAGACTGAATGTTGACAAGTTCAGCATTTTCCAGCTGAAATGTATTACTGGGGTTGATAACAATGTCAGGAAGACAGAATTTTAGCATTTTGACTATAATCCTCTGTTATACCCATAAATAAGACATAGGTCATCTTTTTACACAGATCTACTTTAGGAATCCACAGATGCAATGCCAGTGTATGATATAAATAGCTGGGATGGAGGTCAAAAATGCTCTCAGAAATAAAAACTGTCAATTTCTTTCATCTTCTTTTTGCACTACATAAAATTTTGAACATTTGCTAACACCTTAAATAAACTATGTCTTAATGAGGAGCACTAAGAGAATTGGACCTGAACATGAGAACTTTAATTTGGGTACCAATACACAGGTAACAGTTTTAAGCCAGATAGTAACACTAACTTTGCTATTGACCTTCACCAGATTATACAAATATTTATTCTAAAACTTAAGTTTTAAGATAACTCTGCTTGATAAGCACAGAATATTAGTACACAGTCAAATTTCTGATACATTTGCTCCCCAGCAAGACTTCTGACTCTGAGACTTGTCCTCTTTCATATTGAAAATAGCCACTGTCCAGGGGCACAAATGAAAGCTTTGTAGAAAGGGAGGCCTACAAGCCCTCTAGCCACTCACTTATGCACACTGACTTATGCTCACCCAACAGTTATCCATGTCTTGTGCCCCTTGAACAGGCTAGAGAAGCTGACCTTTGGAGGCAGTAGAAGAGAAATGCCTCATCCAGTGTGCCGAGGCTCATGCACATGGACACAAAAAGAATTTGTCAGGTTTGGCCTGTAGTGACACCGTGAGGGAAAAAAAGAAAAAAAGGGAAACACTCAAAGCTTCTTTGAGAGATGGTCTAATCAGAAATGAGGTTACGAAAATGAAAATGTTCCAATCACACCAAAACGATTTGGGATCAATAAAGGACACAGACTGATTTAAGTGTGCCTTCCTGTAGCTAATTCTTTTAATTTCTTGGTAGTGTAATTTTAATTAGGATCTTCCTAGGTTGGTATAATCTGATGTGTCGATGTTAAAAATATGAAAAAAAAGTTTTAAGCTGTTCCTTATTTATATTACACACGAAATAGCAATAATCACTTACAAATTTAATTATTTCTGTGTAAGGGGTAGTGTCATGACAAATGGACCCTGCAGACATGAGTCAAACTACACAATTTTTGTACCATAGACCAAGTTTTGAAACTTTTAGCCAATACTGACTCCTGACCAGGTGCATCCCACCATCCCGAGAAATGTCCTCGGACAGGCTACTGAAATGGTTGAAAGCCACCATAGAAGCCATGGACCACCCTACCCCTGTGATATGTTGGCATAGATGATGTGACTAAAAAAAGTTGGAGGTCAGACTCTCCTGAGGCCTTTAAAACTCTTTTAGTCTGTATTTACACAGATTAAAATGTCCTAAATGTTTAACAGGACATTAGATATGATGTCCCTGAACGACTCCTCTGTGTCTTACCTGTTCCGAGTACAACCGAGATCTGGTCATCAGCACTAATTACGTCAGCCTTTCATCCTCCTCATGGTCATTTAGCATTTACTCTGTCTTTCTGTTTCTTTGTTCCTTTGTTGTCTTTCATTCCAATCTGAATTTCCCACCTCAAGTTTCCCTATGGCTCTACTGTGCTACCTTCTTATATATGGCTCAGCTAACAGTCAAAGAACCCTGGACCCCAGTAAGCCCAGTTCATCTCAGAAAAAACGACATTTATGTCAACATACTGGAATAAGGCTTTAACTCCTGAAAGAACAATACAGAAAGAAGATATAGCTGCTGATACTGATTCTATCAAAAGCCATGGAAAAAGAACTAATTATATTGGAAGCAACAGAACATAAAGTAAGTAAAACTAAGGCTTGAAGACTTTACTTCTGTCACAAGGCCATACTGCACTAATTTTCCTGTATGCCTGATAGATTTCTTAGCTCAACCTACAGTAAATTTTACTTAATAACAGTTTCTAAAAAAGGTCATGAGAGTATTTTTACAGAAAACATATATATCAACTGAATATGGTAATCCAGAAGTGTTTACAGTATTAACTAAGCAATGCTACAAATGAACTGAACTAAGTATATTCCAGTACAAGAAACATTTTAAGCATCTCAATAGTAGGCTGTTGAGATTGTTTATTTAATACAGAAATGTTTTCAGACATTTGAAGTATGTGTATTTGGGTGTGCACACAAGCACTTGTTCATATTTATGAGTGCTCAAAACCTAATTTTTAAATGGTATAACTTTGCAACAACTTCAAAAATCTATATAGCAAGTACAGTGGGTGTAAAAATCACATCAGTGGCGCTCCAGTATTCATAGCTGGTGAGTTGGCTGCCTTCACTGCTCCTCATATTCATGACAGATAGATATGTACAAATGATTATATCATCATCTTACTAGTACTAACTCAAAGATGAGATTAAAAACTGTAATTCTGTTTAATCCATGTAGCCTGTGACACAATCAAAGAAAAAAGGTAATGAGAATAAAACTCATGAAGCAGAAGTAGAAATAATATGTCATAAAGGATACTCCATCAGTTAAAACCTCTAGATGTACATCTGATTGCTGCAGATGAAGAAATCATTGTTTAAAACATCAAGCACCAGGTTCACAGACAATTCTGAAATGCAAAGCAACAAATTAAAGAGCACACAGTAAGAGTCAGAATCAATCAGGACAAAATTTATGTCATGCTTGAAAGCCTTACTAGAATTCATACAGCAATGCTTCAGTTAGTAGATCTTTTGTTAATTGAGATACAACAATACATACCAAAATTTAGTGAGAAATGGCAGATGTGCTACTAGCTGATAATTACTTTGCAAATCTGAATCAAATAATAGCTTTCTAACAATTAGAGTAATCATAGTAATTTTAAGGGTGGAGAGAACAAGGATGATATCAAGTTTGCCATATAAAAAACTGGAATTAATACTTGAATAATCTCCATCATTAATCAAGAAATAAATCCATCTTGCAAGTGGATTTCTTGAGAGCAGTTAATAACTGCCATCACACTTTCCTGAGCCTGCAATCCAAATATAGATAGAAGAATGACTGATATTAGTTGTCTGAAAGTGACAATTCCCTTCTGAATATCACCAGAGCACGTGACCTGTATAATATGAAGTTTTGAAGTTAAATGATCTTATAAGGAAATAATTCAGCAGCTGGCTTGATGACTACTGTGCATCACAAGCACAAGGACATGAAGACTTTGGTAAACCTGTTGTAGCTTAAGGTAAGATGAAAAAATAGTGCTATTCTTTGGTGTGTATATATTTAAACTAAAAAAATTGTTTTCCAGCAGTTTCAAAGCTTTTAACTGCATTCCTATTATATGCAAAAGATTTAAAGCTCAGTTTAAGGAAGATGCAGCACCCAACAGGTCATGGGATATTTCCCAGGCATGCTGATCTTCCTGCAGAAGTTGTTCCCTCTGAAAAGGTTGGGAACTCACAGTCAGTGAAAACTAAACTGGGTGGTTTATCTTCCCACAGTCCAGTAGCACAGGGCAGCTTCCTGCAAGGAGGGATGTCTGAAAATGCAGTCCCTTCTGCAGCACACCCTTCTCTATTCACTCCAAATGCATGGTATGTCAGGGGCCAAATAAGAGATTTTCCTCTGCCTCTCAAATGGGTTTCATAAAGACAATCACAAATACAGACTCTCCTTCTTTCTCCAACTTTCTTTCTTCTTTTTTCAGAATATAATTAAATTCAGGACAATCTTTTGATCCTCTAGGCACCTGACTTCTAAATGTTTGAATGTTAGTAGCACTGTAGCTTAAGAAAAGAATCTAAACAACAGAAAAAAAATTTTAAAAAGGCAAGAAAAAAACCATCATAACTCTGAGATTACAGCCTGAAATTTCATTTGTCAAATTCATATTTTGGTTTATATTTTTCCTTAATAGAGTGATTCTTAATTTATGGAAGTCAGCTATACCTTTTGTGCCAATATAATTGATTGCGAAAGGCAGCAGAAAACAGGCACAATATGTAACAGTGAATAAATACATTGTTTTACAGACTCAGAACATGCCCAAAAGCTTTTTTAAAATCCACCATCAGTGTGAAATCTGACAAACTCCACAGAGACCAATGACATTTTGTACATTTGGACTATCAAACATTTCAAATAATTAGTATGGGGAATGAATGTGAAAGCATAGTCCTATGTCTCAGTGACCAGAAGACACCTATTCATATAGAACAAGAACAGATTAATTAAACTCTGCTGTGAAAAAAACAAGGTGCTTGCTAAACCTTTGAAATTAGTAAAGTAATCTATTAGCAAACAAAAGCAGAGGCAAGTTTCCAGCATCCAGCATGCCAGCGAATTGTTTCCTAGAACGGCAGTTTGATGTATGCACGTGAAAAGCAGCTAGAGCAGCTAATTTTTCTAACTGCACTTCAACAGAACACTGTCACTTGAAAGACCAAGGAAGAAACATGGCCTAACATGGCCAGTGGATGTTACTGTGAATTTATGCTGTGATTTAAACAGTACATGAAGAAACACAAGTACTACAAGAGACAAATATTGAAAAAAGAAACAAAATTTTAATTCTACTGGAAAGCAGAATTTTTTAAAGTACCCTTTTTCCCCAGAAAACTATTACAGCAACTACTCTAAAACAAAACTACCCTTTTGTCTTCAGAACGGTAAACTTCTCTGTAGTATCTTAACAAAATAATTAAGACTTTTCCACATTAGTGATTGACTCTTCCAGGCAAAGTACCTATGTACACTTATTGTGAAATAATGGCTTCCAGAATTTGCTGAAGAGTGCAAGCCAGTATAGAAAAAAAATAGGGCCCTCTGTGCCTATATGAGTGAATACAACAGCCTCAAATATACTTTTATGAAATTTTATGTTCTGTGGCTTACAAGAGAGACAGACTAAATGCAGGGGTTTCTGTACCTGCTATGTCAAACTGCCTATTTTCTTAACTAAGTGGCAGAAATTTATCCAACACATCTAATATACCTGTTTTTTTTGACAAATATTTCATTTGATAAGTTAATCTCCATTTTCCTTAAAGTGCCAATAACATATTTTTGAATAAAAGAAGAATTCAAAATGTGTTAGCCCTGGTTCAGTGTGGATCATTTCACAGTTGACTATTACCCCAGCCTCTTAGAGGTATTTCAGATCAGGTCAGAATCTTTTAATAGCATCAAATGACACTGATTGACTGGAGGAGTCAAAAGGACACATGTTATGAGGGAAAGAGAAGCAAGAACAGCATGACTATTGAAGGCTGATAACAAAAGAAATGCTCCCAAATTTGTAGAAGGGGAGCCAGTGAGGGCCAAGGTTAATGTGACTTCTCAGGGATGCTGAAATGAAGAGATGGAGAAGACAAGAGCAGCATGTAAATACGCGGTTCCTCACTAAAGTTTTGCTCTATTTTATCTCATCATCTGACTTAGAATCTTTCTGTCCTTTTGTGGCATTTTCCTGTGTCATGGCAGGACTCCAGTCCTGCACCCTTTCTCTGGCAGATACTTGCCCAGAAAGAGGCCCTGAGAAGGGGAAGAGCGCTTCCCATTTCTTCTGTGTCCTCTGAATTGCTATCTTTGAGAATTCTCTTTACTTTGGACTTGGATTTGGAAGGCTCCACAAGCTTCTACTGTTTGTTGCTTTTTAATATTTTGCAGTTTGCACACCAGTGTAAGGGGAATTGTGGGAACTAACAGGACTTCTGAAAACCAAGGTTTCATACAGATGAAGCCACCACACTGAGTATGTAGAAGGGACAGGGCCACTTGTTCAATGGGGAGAAGACAGACAATGGGGTGGAGAGGGATAGGCTCTGGCATAAAGTCTGTTCGTTCCTGAATCAGAGACATTGCTCACTCTGGCTTATCACAGACTCCACCTGCCTCTCAAAAACCTGGTTCAGTCAGGAGAAAATGTAAAAAAGGAAGAGTGGCAGTGACCTGGCACAAGCAGGAGCTGATACCGCATTCTCACAAAGTTTCATCCTTGCTTTGGATCCATCATGTCAATGGTGTGAATGACTGAACTGTGAGCAGTGCTCAGAACTCAGAAATGTACAGCCTCACCAGCCTCACAAAATGGTGATCTGCCACTCTAAAGGAAAAGCTATATATTAGATAACGTCATAGCCTGTCAAACTTGTGACCTTTAATTAAAGCATGTACAATCATGCTTTTCAGTCCTCTCAGCAGCAATTCTCAGCTCAAAATGAGATATTTTCAGAGGCAGAAGGTTGGCTGGCAATGGGTTGGAAGGGGGGAGGCTGGGTCAACGTTTCTGAGGTTCTGGATGGGTCTAGTGAATGAGTAGCATCCTGCTATCCCGAGTTGTGCCTTATATCAGTCTTCATAGAGGGAAGTGACACAAGACTGACACAAGAGACTGAGATGGAAGATGAAACCCTTTTGTGCATTGACTGTGTCTGAAACAAGATACTGGGCTATGCTGGCAGTCTGTGTCAACAACAGTCTAACTCAGAGGTTACTCTGGGAGTACCTTACAGAATCACAGAACTATTTGATTTGGAAGGAATCTTCAAGATCCTTTAGTTCCAACATTCATGTGAGGGGAGGGTATACTTTACACTAGACCAGCTTGCTCAAAGCCTTATCCAACCACATCTTGAATGCTCCTAGGAATGGGGAATTCACAACTTCTCTCAGCAGCCTGTTCCAGTGTACCACCATCCTCATAGTAAAGAATTTCTTCCCAATATCAAATCTAAATCTACTCTATTTCAGCTTAAGAAACACCTTGGCCTGTCACTGCATACCCTTGTAAATAGTTCTTCTCCTGATCTCTTGCAAGTCTGTGTAAAGCAATTCATATTGCACGGGAGAACTGTATATGCAGTATAAATAACCTCATAATTTCCCCAGATTTTTCATAGCATCAGTGCTTCCATTCCTTCAAACATTGGCCACTGGCTTAGAACTGTCTGTAAGGGTTGTCTTCATTGCAAATTGTAGTAGTGGGTGTCTTTGGTGACATGGTTATGAAGCTTTGGAAATGACTGCAATTCCCATTTCACTGGAAGTTCACTGCCAGGACGCCAGGGTGTGATTGTAACCTCCATGAGAGGCACTTTGTCCCATTACCACCCCTGAAACCATGCAGTCACTCGATTTAGCTTTTTTCATATATCTACCAAAGTAATTTGTTTGCCAAAAAAAAGGAAAAAAAAAAAAAAAAGCTTATCAGCCTTACACTAAAGGTTAATGCTGTTGTAAGAGAACTGAAGAATAAGGACATTACCAAAAATATGAGCATCACCAGCACCTTTAGCAAAAGCTATGTGTCTTCCTGCAAAATGTAAAATGTCCTAAAATTCTTTCCTAATGTTCCTGTTTGTCAGTGAGTTAAGTACATCGTGGTTTAGGAACACAATTTCTTCATACTTATCTCCTATTTTTGTCATTTGCATGTTTAAATCCATGTGCAATGCACTGTTCATTTACCCCACAGTGTTCCCATGGAACAACATTTGTATGCACATAAACTATCAGTGTAATATCTAGAGATGAAATCCAATGTAAACAGTTTGCTGTGAAATCCAGACTTTGTTCCCTCATTTTTCCACTTCACTGACTGTTGCTTTTTCCAAGTACTCCTAGAGATCCCTTGCGCAACCCCTCATTATGTTGCATTATTACTTAATTTGGGAAATAAAATAAAAGCATTTTTTTATACAATCTAATCTCCCGTAATTCTTGGGATGATGTTAAGACAGTTACTCAGAAGAGAAAATGTTAATCAATTTTATTTCAAAACGACATTGAAATTCCACATAAATTGGTGCCAGAGTGCAAATGCTTCTCAACTGGGAATGGTAAAGGGAGGGAAGAGAAATATATGCCAGCTCTCAGTTTAATAGAAAGGATGTGAGATCCGTTTTATTTGAATCAAATACTATTTAGCAACTTAAGCATCCGGAGCAGATCTGATAACTTGGGTAAAATGTATTGATTTCTCTATTGATTTTTCTAATATACCTTCTCTGTGAGGGAGTTATAACTGAAAGTAGCAAGTGACCCAGCTAATGCCAGATCTAAGTAGTGTGCAGATGTTCAGATATGCAAGATGGGTCATCACTAACTTCCAGAATGTGACAGGTCTTAGTCTTCCACTTGGAGGCAATACATGGTATCGGTTCTTTCTCTCTTGGCTTGCAATGTTTGAATTTTTTTCTGATATGAAATTAATGCATTTTTCCATTTCTATGAAAAAGTGGCTTTGTTCATAAACTAGATGTATATATGGATTAGATAGTATATGGCCTTCATACTACTATACATTGACTTTAACCTTAGGATCAAGCATATAAAGCCTTTTTCTGCAGTCCCTAAGCTGATTCATTAGTTGAAATAATACAGAGGACCACATAAAATACCTGTGGGTTTCTGAACAATTTATTTCCAAGAACAGCTCTAAAACTCTGCAATGTTTGTCACTCCCTCTGAACAATTTTGTATAAGCGAAGGATAGCAGGAATTTCTTGCACCCTTGAAAACACTAGAATTTCTGCCATTGCTTTCAATGGGATCTGAATTTTCTGGCAGCAGAGGAAATTTATCACTGAACTCACAGGAGTTTTATTTTCATAGAATCATAGAACATGCTGAGTTGGAAAAGATACACCAGGATCGAGTCCAACTCCTGCCCCTGTGCAGGGCACCCCAAGAATCACACCAAGTGCCTGAGAGCATTGCTCAGATGCTCAAGCAGTGCTTTGTACTGTTAGCTGTAGCATTGCAGTGTGCTTTCTTAAATTCAGAGCATAAATTTAGAGCATAGCCACAAAGTACACCTTAGAAATAGAAAAATTACAATAAAAATCTTTAAAAAAGAGGAAAAAAAGCCTAAAAAATCCCAGTAAACGCAACCTTGAATTACACTTAGCATTATACATATTTGCACACAGGGAGTAACACTTGAAATACACTTCCAGCAGTAGGAACTCAGACTTGAAGTTTCAGCTCTAAAGGTCCCTGAATAGAGACTGCAATGAAGACTATTCTGGGCCCTCTAGTCCTTTAACCAGCTGTCCACAGCATTTTCTGCATGTCCTAACTGAAAAGGAGGTTGATATTGCTCCTCATATGGTAATTACCACAAAGGAAGGAGGAAAGCTGGGCCAAAAAAGTAAATGTCTGCACTATGATTTTGATACTCTTTTTGCAGATGCATCATAAAATAACAGGTCACCCTTCCAGCAAGCATTGCGCTTACTTCTAGTTTCTCTGACAGACTTTATTCAGTTTACTTCAATAAACAGAATGGAGAGAAACTGACCAAATTACACCACATTACATCCAAGGCTTCTAGATGAAACATCCATTAAGGCAGAACAGACCTGATTCACATCAAGACTCTTCCAATTCCAGAAGTAAAAATTTACTTTGAGATTTAGTCTCTAGATTTTTAACATTTTAGAACCAATTCCTGATCTCTGGGCATGATGTTAAAAGAAGTGTTGCACCCAGTGGCTCTAAAAGACATGTCCTGAGAATACAGAGTTTGGAAAAAACAAACAAACAAACAAACCAAGAGTAGCAAGAGTAGCCAAGCTGAGCTCGGCCTGAGGCACTCCAGGCACCACGGGCTGCCCCGAACCTCCTCCGAGCCCCGCCCTTAGGGGTCAGTGTTAGTCCACACAGAACAGCAACAACTCAAACCCAAACCGAAACCAAGCAAAACCGAATAAAAGTCCTTCTGTTCAGTGCTGCTGAATCCCGGATACTCCCCTGCACGCCCCGCACAGGCCCACCCTGGATACCTCCCCGCGCTGCGCTAACAGGGCTCCGAGCAATGAACGCGGCCCGGGGCGGCTCTCGCCCGCTCGCCCGCCCTGCTCCACCGCCGGCCACGCGGGGGCACCAGAGCGCCGCGCTGCCCGCGCTGCCCGCGCTGCCCGGCGGAGCGCTGAGGGCTCGGGGGAACGCTGAGGTCTCGGCGGAACGGGGCCCGGCGGAACGGGGCCCGGCGGAGCGCTAAGGGCCCGGCGGAGCGCTGAGGGATCGGTGGAACGCTGAGGGCTCGGTGGAACGGGGCCCGGCGGAGCGCTGAGGGCCCGGCGGAGCGCTGAGCCCCCGGTGGTCGCGGGTCACGCTCCGCCCTAACTCTAACCCGTCAGCAGGTCACGGAAGGAAAGGGAGAGCTGTGTGAAGGGCAGGGCGCGTTTACTGTGCCTTCCCGTGTGAATGGAGCGTTTGCCAGCGCCAGGGTGCGGGTGCGGGTGTTGGCAGTTTCTCTAGCAGATTTTTTAGCTCTTCTCTGCCTTTGTAGTACTTGTTCTTAGCACGTGGAAACAGGTCAGCAATTCATCTGTGTCCACCAAAAGAGTCACAGGACACCCTCCTCCTCTGAGTGCTGCTCCATGGTGCCAGTGATAAACATGTCCTTTTAAAAGCAGATTTTAAACTGCCTTTTCACCTGTCCTGGATGAAATTGCAATCACACCAATCATAGTGGTGTCAAAGAACTCAATACTTTCTTGCTCTACATGGATGCAACTTCATGCCAACACGGAGTCATAATATCGGGAAAAGCATTCAAGCACAGCCATATCTCAGTGAATGTAGATGATATTTTGCTGCTATCACATCTATAACTTACAAGTCTCAGCCAGGCCGTGACTCCCCTGAGCCAAATGCTGGACAAACAAAGCCTTCCTCGGTGCCCACCAAAGGCAGTGGAGGTTGGCCAGGCCCCATGGGGAGTGCTCCAGGCCTGAAGGGCTTACAAGTCCAGAAAGACAAAACAAACAATGACAGACATAACAGGCGTGCAGGCAGCTGCCTTGGCCCTGACCCTGCCATTTTTTCTGGTTTGGTTTAACCCTGCCTGAGAGGGTGCACGATCTGGACACTTATTTTAAATGCAAATCTTGCTGGCTTACTAATCCAAAGAAGCTGAATATACTTTCTTTAACATATTCTAAGTTGAGCCTTTAAAAGCATTATCAGTAGCAAGTATGTTTTTGTATATTTAAACCATCAACAGAAAATAATCAATAAAGTATCTTTTTTTTCTGCATCTAATCTGTTTCCTTTAAAATTGTGTTTGCTCTTCCCTTTTCTCTCTCCAGTTTTGTTTTCCTTAGCCCATTCTAGTCTGTATTAATTCTTCCCAGTTTTATGCTCCATTTCCTATTTTAAGTTTCTATCTTGTGTATTTATTTTTACTCATGCAGTCCCACTAGGTATTACTGAAACTAGCCACATGCTTAATTTAACACAGAAGTTTTTTGTGATATTATTATTTTGCTTTTTATGCAACTTTTAATCCCCAGGTATCCTTTTCCTTAGCTCTTTGCATTTTATCTATCTTTTGACTTAGACTCTAAGGCAGTGGTTCCCAAGTCACTGCAGTTTAGGTCTTTATTTTTTCTGTGGGATTTTAGGTCCGTAACTTTCAGTCACACTGACCAGGCCTGGAGTACAAGAGTCTGTTTCTCCTTGATGAAGCTTCATTTCGAGGTCCAGCTAACATGCCTCAGTCCAGCCTTCCAATCTGGCCCTACTCCAGATCCTGTCAGTTACCTTACAAGAGAAGGAAGCCTTCTAGACCCCTTTATTGCTTTGCCCACCATGTCAGCCTCAGCCAACTCACCTTGCTCCTGCCAGGTTCCTGCCTTCCAAGCTGCCTCCAGAGCTTCACAGCATCTTCAAAGCCAGGTCCCTGCTCAACCAACCACCTTTCTTGTTGAGGAGGTATCTCCTGTCTGGATAGCCACTTGCTATGCAAGCTCCATGTCTCTCTCTCCTTTCTGGTTCATACTGATTGTTACAAACTTACAGGGAAGGCAGGACTTCTGACATTAAAAGAGTGCAAAGCAGTAAAGGTAGGTACAGAGGGAAAAGAAATGGAGTTGATAGGAGGTGGAAGGATGGAACTGGATGTAGGATAAACTGGATGTAGTATTTTGAACCTTCCTCAACTCCCCTTCATATGGTAGCATCCCCTGCCAGCTTGAGATCTGCATTGAGCTGAATTCCTTTGTTCATAAAGATAAAAGCTATAAAAGTACCATGCCTTTCCCCCTTTTTATTTAGCCAAATTCTAAATGTCAGTATGTTTGCTGAGCTTGATTTCAGAAAATTGTTCAGGTTACCCTCCATACCTGCAGTTCTTCTCTGTCCACAGAACAATGGTACTGTCAAAGAGAAGAAACCTTCAGGTCTTCACGTTTTGAGCACCTGAGGGTTTTTTCCTCCTTGATTAGACCGTGTCCTGGAAGACCTCCAGATGCTGATCTTTCCTTGTAATTGCACTTTGTGGATCATAAGTAGGCGTCTCTGAAATATGCTCACATACATCTCAGCTAAGCGAAGTAACTCCTTCTTTACATGTCCAATTTCAAGAGAGCAAGAGGCAGAAAATGAGACTCCTTTTCTGCTTACAAATTTGCCTACATTTTGGGTGTGTTGCTGGCTTGAAACTATTCACATGGATTGGAAAGGACGTTTGGTATACCTGTTGATATTAAGGATCTACCAGCAAATTAAGAGGGTTTCATATGAACCTGTTGCTTCATAAATGAAGCTGCCTTTCTCTGGACCTTGGTAATTTTTCTGCAGATGGCATGACAGTGGGACTTAGTATCATTCTCTACCCCCTCAAGCACATTCTTTACTTTATAGAGCACCAGGGTGGGTTGTTTTTTTTTTTTTTCAAATGTTCTTTGGGAGGTATTCAGGATCACCACCTTCAAACTTGAACTTCAAAGTTGAGCAGGATGTCTAGTGCCCATCTTCTCAGCATATTTTTCAAGAACAAATTATAAACATTTCAAGCAAAGTGCACTTATTACAAGTTTGTTTGCCAAGTACTGCTGCCTCCCTTCCAAGTTCCAACTATGTCAAAGAATCTGGTTTACAAACAGGTTCCTCCCTTCAGCTGGTACATGGATGCCAGGGCACAGAGGCTTATCACTGATGAAGGAGTTTACAGGATGAAAGGGGAAAATGCAGTGGGAGTTACTTCACTGACTCTCGCTTGTCACAAAATGTATAGGTAGTTGTAGTTGCTGAGCAGATGGATGAAGTGATGTGCAAGAGGAGTTATATACCTAGTTATTCCAGAGATTGAACTAAAATTCACTGAAGTCAACAGATTTCTTTTGATTTCTATGGACTTTACATTGGTCTTTCTGGTGATTAATTATTCTAATCACGAGACACTGCCTACCCCAGGATTTACCTCTTTAAAGAAGCCTGAGGTCATCTGACATTATCAGATATTTGCAACTTAGATTACAAAAAAAATATTTATTGAGGAAATAGATAAAGGTGAGTCCAGCATATTTTGTTCAGAAAGAAATGCTTCCCTTAGTTTCATTTTTACTTGTAGCTAGACCAAATGCAACTTCCACAAAGGACAAGTTATTTTAACTTGATGTTCAGGCCAACCCCAATTCCAAGAGAACATAAATGTGGCATAAAGCCATGTGCTTCTCCTGCATCACACACACTCCACACTGGGATCTGCCATTACACAGACTCAAATACAGAGTGTGTACACATTTCTTGCTATCATTTTTCTTTTCTAGCATAGCTTGCATAGCAGAGTAAAGAACTTTCAAACATACTTCTGAAGATCTGTGGAAACTCAAGAAGTTGCACCAATTAATGTTACACTACTCAGAATATGCAATATATATGAAAGACCTGCTATTGCTATATTTTCCTATGACTCTTAAGTCATATTTTACTGTCTTTTGCAGCATTTTAATAGTATGTCTAATATTTTCAGGGGCTTTCACCCTAATTTTTACTAGTGTGCCAAAGGTGGACTTTGTTTAAAAGAGAGCTGTCTTGTCTAGGTAATAGTGACGGTAGATTTTTTCAGAAATCTTGTCTTTTTTAAAATTTTTTCTGGTTATAATAAACTTTATAATATGCCATAATTTGCATTGCTTGACTATTTAATTTCATTACATAATGATATATATATCCAATTATGTAATTTCGTTCATAATTTTATAGCTCTGCTTGAGATTGATACCTGATCCTCTGCCATACTGTATATTGTCTTTCCCTTTCTTTGTTATGAAGAAGGAACACTGAGTCATGAAGTAGTGAAGATGGCCCCAGCACCAGAATTATCTGTCCAAATCAGTGGAACTAAGCTTTCAGTATTTCAGAAAATCTCCTGACTTTTTGCTGTCTCAGTTATGAAAAAGCTGAACTGTGCTTGCTCATTTGGGTAGGACTTTATTGCCCATGCACTAGACACTACTAGATGTGTGATTCACAGTCAGTGCCTTGTAGCCTGAATTTTTGTGAACCAGATGGGTCTGTCCCTATACTTTGTGCATGCGTGCAGAAAAAAAGGGCAATAGAAACCTCCATCAGATCCTAAGAATCTCTTTCAAATGCCAAGGTGGTGACAAATTCTGAATTTGCAGAAGACAGAAGGGTTGTTTCAGTGTAGCCCTGACTGCACAGCACCTCAGCTTCTGGGTACACCTGTGCTGCCCTGTTTGCTCGAGGCTCTGGTCCCTGTGGGAGCTCACTGCACAGCTCACTGTCCTTGGCTGGACACAAGGCCATGGAGCTGGTTGTGCTCATTATGGGAGTATCTAATACAAGATCTGTCTATAAAATTCTGGCTAAGGACTCAGAAATCTGAACAGCCATCTTTATTATTTTAAGTCCAAAATTTAAAAAGCAGAGAAACAATCATTGCACCATTAAGGCATAGTGATAAATAGAGCAGAAAGTAGAGTTCAGCAAAGAAGTGTTTGGCCACATTGGATAGTAACTGAGGTTAAATCTAACATGAAGACATTGATCAGAGTAAAAGTGGCATGCTACTAGAAAAAAAAAACAAAAAAACAAACAACTCCTGATTCTCAAATTTGTGTTTATTGTTAGTTTTTCATTTCAGTGGTGGGGAAACTAGTACAAGGGCTGCCTGAAAACAGCACCTGCAATCTGCCTGGGCAGCAGTTACACATAACTTTTTTCAGACACAGACCATTCTATGAGCTACCTGATCCTGTGAGGGCATGCACAAAACCCGGCCCATCTCCCTTTGAGCTGCCTTTCAGCTCCAAGTGTTGCCAGTTAAAGAATCTTCTCTGTTTATTCTGCTATGTTTTTCATTATAAAGCTTATGTATTGTCTTCTTTTCTTGCTCTTGTAGTCAAAATACTGAATTATTGGTCATGGTTCTGTGTGACCTGGTTCTGACGTTCTTAGTCTAGCTGCTATATTTTTGTTACATGGTATTTCAGGTACATCACTCTTTTGGAAAAGTACATTTCTTTTGTGAAGGGACTTCTATTGTGTGCCTGTTTTTCACAATATATATGTACGGTGCCTGCTGCAAATGATTGTCTGCTGTATACATAAAAATAAGGTGTTTTAATCATGATGTGCCCATCATTCCTGCTGGGCAATTTACAGTAAAAACTTTTAAAATGTTTAAAAGAAAAAAAGGAAGCACTGGATATTCCTGGAAATTTTCTGTTCAAGGAGGTAAAAAACCAAAGCCCAGTCTTATTCAATACTGCCTATTGGAGAAAAGAAAATCCAAGTGTGTACTTTTCTCTTCTGTGTTTTCTGAGGCTCATCAAATGTAAGCTGTTTCATATCAATGTCAGGAATGAAATGTCAGAATTACAGGCCTTACAAATTTTCCTGAGCCTCAGCAGCCAAACATAGAGCCAACTTGGGCTGACCTCCATTGATGAAGAGGAGCAAAAGGAGTAAAACTCTACAATTAAAAGTAGCGGAACCTAAGTGATGATATGATTTAAAAATCACAACTACAACTTTCAGAAACAAACAGGAAATGCCCATGATCTGGTAAATTTCAGTATGACATTTTGAATTTCTGAGCTACTAAGAAGTTTTCAAAAGCCCAGGTTAAACTGGGAGAAAAGGGATTTGTTTCCATCGGCTGGGTTATTTATTCCACACAAGTAGATTTTGACTTGTGATGAAGGCTCTCACTGCCTTAGGAATATGAGGTTAGTTCAAGCTGTCTCGATATCAAATAATAATTACATTCTTTATGACCTCTGTCATAAAGCATCCAAGAGATCAAAGGCCAAAATACTGTTGGTTCATTTTATGTTGATTTTGTTCAATGCTAGTAACAGATGGGACTTGAGTTTTTTCTTGTAAAGAAAAACTGCTTTAAGTGCAGGAAGCTGATTATTGCTTAATTTGTTGTGTCATTTTCATAATTTATCTTTAGATTTGTCTTCCAACCATAACATAACCATAAAAATGGACATTTGATAACATGAAGGCATTTCCTAAATTTTCTAAGAAAGGGCACAAAAATGTATTTTAGATTTGTGGGCACAGAACAACCTGGCATAAAAATATAATTTAATAATTTATTTGTACCCCTTTCAAATCACTGATGCATCATTAATTGATTTCCTGCAGAGATCTTTACAAAAACTGTATAAAGTTGAAAGTAAATTATTCTGCAGTATATTGCTCTGCAGTTTGGTTCATTTATTACTACAAACTTTTCTCTTTAATATCTGTAATATTACAGATTTTTTTTCTGTAAGGAGGTTTATGAGAAGTGTCATCAATAGAGAAATTCAAGGAGATAAGTAAGAATAAACTAATGCCCTAAACTGGCATTTTGAGAAGAAACCAAGGTCATTATTACCTCTCCTTTAGATGAGTGCAGTGAGGATAAATTACAGAGTAAATGCTCAGTCTATATGTTGTTGGAAAGAGATGGTACTGTCAGCATCAGTGTGTCTTCTTGCACTGGACACAGCAGCACTGGCTTTGTACTGACACATGAACAGGAATATCACCTGCCAGCATCTTTACAGCTTGCCTAGTAAAAAAAAAGAAGAAGAAAAAAAAAAAAAGCCCAGGAAAAGGTCTCAGAAATATTTTTCTGAGACCATTTTTCTGTTTCCTTTCCAGAATTCCTCTTCAACCTTTATCACTTTTTGTCCCTCAATTTGTTCTCTGTATAACACAAATAGTAAAAGTAACTAATTCTCAGTATTTCTGAATTATGTGGCTCATTAATTGTTGTCTATGAGGTGTTTTTGCTGGCAAGTAATATTAAAGTTCCACATTTTACTTACAGAGTTATCAATAATTTATACAGTAGTATACACTTAACAGACTTTTCTAATTTTTGTAAAACAAATTCCAGTGCCATACCTATAATTTTGGAGTTCCTTGGAATTTTTTTTGTGTAGGGTTTTTTTTTTTTTTTTTGTTTAGAATAAAAAAAATAAAAAGTCTTGTTCTGAGAACAATATGTTACCAGTGAGTACTCTTTTTCTTCCTTAGACACACAGGTTTTGTGCAAATACATTTGAAGGCCTCTATTTTGATGGCTGCAATGTCCCAAAGCTCAGTATTTCAACCTGGTCGTTTCAAATTTTTGCAGATGATAAAACCAGAAGTGCTGTTGTAAAAAGCAAGCTGATAGAGCTGTCTGCATTAATTCTTATTTGAGCAAAAATTATCTTTTAGAAAAATATTGAAAGATTTCTGTTGAGAAGGTTATCTGCCATAGACTATAGGAAGTTGCTCACTTCAGTTTGCAAAAAATATGCATCTTTATTTCTGGAATGGTTTTGTCCAGATTTTCCTTCTATTTTACCTCCTTATATTGCTAATTTCATGGTTTTGATAGATTTAAGAGTCCATAATCAAATCTGTATAATTCCCCATGGTAACAGCTTAGAGGTTAGGTCCAAATCAATCTTTAGTATTCTCAGCTGATAAACTAAGCAGATTGAGGACTTTGAATCTTTTACCCTGAATCATGATTAACAGTCCCCAAGTCAGGCTTGTGACTCCTCTCTGAACTTCTTCAACAATATTCCTGAACCATGGACCCCAACTCTGGACAAAATATTGCAGTAATGATTTCATCAGTGCTAAATACAACAGTAACATAATAACTTTCGACACCTATCTTCATTCATTATTCCTCTGATACCTATTTATTAAGCTCATATTGGACATTTTGTGCACCATGTCACATTGGCAAATTATACCCAAATGACTGTGAACTCTGATTCTCAACTCTTTTTGAGAAGTACTGGTTCCCAGAACTCTCTTAATTACAGGCTGAAAGCTAGTTCTCAGATATTTAGTTATGTTAAATATATTTTCCAGAGTAAGCTCGGTACTGTTTACAAGGGATTTGATTACCTCATGTTGGTAATGACCATTTCTCCAGTCACTGTTTTGTTTTCAAATATGAGCACTGATAGCTCAGCTCTGGTGAAGCACCTGGGCCCTAATGTTCAGTCCATGGAGGAAGATTCTTTCAGAACATATTCCCATAAGAATGATACAATTCTCAGGAACAACTTGGCAAGATGCATATCTGAATAACACAGAGATAAGTAAGGCAGGTGGTCACCTTCCTTCCACCCGTTATAAATTTGCACTTTGCTGTTGATAAGAAATACCTTTCAAAGTAAAGGTGGTCAATATAATCCTGGTATTGAATGCCACAGTTCAAGAACTTTCTATGTGAAGAGGAATTTTCTTTCCTTTGTGTTACATTAACCCATCACTGATACTGTAATAATACATGTATTATGAGAACATAAACAAAGACTGGGTTAAATAGCTTTAAATTATCT
The DNA here is from genome assembly GCF_027887145.1 of Ammospiza caudacuta. Taxonomy (NCBI): domain Eukaryota; kingdom Metazoa; phylum Chordata; class Aves; order Passeriformes; family Passerellidae; genus Ammospiza; species Ammospiza caudacuta. The sequence goes on from NC_080597.1 coordinate 52,334,956, forward strand.
TTCAATTCTAAAAATTCTAATTAAATCTCCTCAAACTATATTTTTTTTCTGCAAAGAAAGTTGCAAAGCAACAGTGTCAGAGCAAAGATTAGTCCTCCTGAATCCCAGCTATTGGTTAGAACAACCTTTCTCATATCTTAATTAAAGTAGTTAATAATATGATGAGTTTTAAGTGAAAAGTAGATGTAAAATTTACAGTTCTGTTAAAAAAAACCTCTTAAGCTGAAAGACTTTGTATTTAGCAAAAGATGCTATTTGAGCTAGTGGTGTACAAAATTACAGTTTTTACAGGTATACTGAGTAGGAATATCCTGTCCCATCTTTAAAGTAAGGGGACTGTATAAAATCTCAAGGTATCACTGATTCATTATCCCTCCAACTTGTCTCAAATAAAGCATTAAGTAACGAGAAGAGAAAGAAACCTTCAGCAGACAGAGAAGGATGGGTTAATTGTACTTCTTACTAAAAATACTGTATACATGATATGTGATCCTTTATTTCTATTTTGTAATCCTTATTTTCTTCAGTGTTATTCAGACGTATTTATTATATATGTGTTATTATGTATATTTGCATCTTTTTATATGTATATTGCATATATATGTAAATATATTTATTATTCTACAGGGGTTTTTTGGAAAAAAACAATGCAGATTTTGCAAAAAGCTTCATAGAAGGGTATATTTGTTCCTCTTCAAAAATGTGCCCAGAGGAAATGCTGGATGGTCTTTCAGAACTAGTTACAGTTTCTTCTTTCATAGTCTGCTCTATCCTGTCTTGTTTTGCTCCTCAGCTGAAGTTACAATATAAAGTAAGTTTGTTAGCTCTATATTATTGTAATTTATGATGCTGGTTTTGGCTCCTATGGGACCATATTCTGACCAGAAATCACCACAATAAAGATACTGTTCATCTTGCCTTTGAATTTCTCAGCTTTTTTCCTCCCTCAAGAAGCTTTTCAGAACAAGGCAGAAAGCAGTGGGAACCAGCTCCTCTGGTTTTACACCGTTTGACAGTCTCCCTTCAGCCAGGGGAATTTTCACACTGGCATCTGTGACCAGATTCCAAGTTTCTTTACTGTTAAAAAACTGCAAAATAGCTGGGTCAAGGGGCAGAGACTTTATCTGAATTTATTTTGCTTAAGCTTGAGGTCTGGTCTTGTTTAACTAATAAGATCTCATTACATCATAGCCCATGCAGCTATGCCTTGCAAAGTCTTCCTTGGACAAGACAGTGAAAAGCAATTAAGAAAATGATGAACACAGAAGTTGGTCAGGCTAGTTCAAATGAAGCATTTGGCACTCAGCCCTCAAGTCTTCACTCTAAATTGATAAGGGAATGGGGAATGTGGGGTTAGGGGATGAAATAATTGTAAATTTCTTTAATACCTGTAATCTTAGTCTGTGAGGAGCATGCCTTTGTTGTTTTACCAGAGAGTTTAGATCCTTTGTTTCTTTGGAAAATTTTCCTCTCATCTGCAATGTTACAGAGAGGTCAAATACAAAACCAACATTACTACTGCTACACAGATATTTTGTGGACTACCAAACCCTGTTTGTAAATGTTACACTATTGTTTAACAAAATGAACCATTAAATATTTGCAAATGTGCTGTCAGTAGTTTCATATTTGTGTTTTCCCACTCACTACAGCACATTATTAAAAGATAGAGAATAATTACAAAACAGAATCCAGCTAAGCTTTGAACCCAGAATTTTTCCATGCTGTAGTAAAGTGACACATGCCACATGAATTAGTGGAGAGGAGTTTCCAAGTACTAGGATGTGTACCTTCAACAGCTATTACTATATCTTTCCCCTGGCTAAAGATTACTGTTGTCTTATTGTATTATAGGATTCATTGGAAACTAACTGAAACAGACTTTTTGCAGTGTGTGGTACAACAGAATTCTCAGCTTGGAAGTGTTAACTGCTATTGACTTAGACAGCTTAAATATTCATAATAACAACAACAACAACGCACTTTATCTTCCTTCATGAAATAAAATAGAGCAGTGTTCCTGAATTTTTAAACTGCCTTAAAGAGGATCCATAAGGAATATTATGTATGGTCTCATTTATATTCATGGGGTGAAAAGTACCTCGTGATGACAATTCTAACTTAACACTGCTCATAGGCTGGAAAGCCAGACCTGCCTTTTGTGATCACGGAGCCTTAACACCTGCACCACCTAGGCTATGCATTTTTTCTGAATGAATTTTTCATTTTATATTAGGATATTCCTAGGAAAATATCCACACTTGTTTTAAAAATCTATTATGATGGGGAACCCCTGACAGCATGTGTGAAATAATTCCAGAATATTCTCACTGTCCAGAATAATCTTGCAGTTAAAATTGTTCCTCTAGGCTTTAGTCTGGATTTGTCTCACTGCAGATGTCATCCTTTGGAATATCTTACAGGTTGTCTGCTAGAGTGAAGACCCCACTATTATCAAAACATATTGCAGATATTGCAATAAAGGTTTATTAAATTGATTTGAATTCTTATTACCCTTCAATTAGCCTAAGTTTTAACCATCTCTCTACAACTGGATACACACATTCCTTTGATCACAGCTAGCACTAATGCCTGAGCAAGAATTTTGTTTTGTTTATTATCTATCCTGATCCCTGTGTGTTTTTAAAAGTGCTGAGTCTTTTCCAACACAGTTTTTTTTGTCTCACACCCATTCCCTTCCAGAAAATATCCTCTCCACATTTTGCCTTCCTTTTTCCCCATGTATCGCTTTAGCCTGTATTTTAATTCATTGTTTGTTACTGGTATCAGATTGACAAGCATGTCTATTCTGTCCTGTTTACCACTTAGAAATACAGTTTGAGATTTTGCATTCTTCCATTCTTTTAGAACTTCATTTGTTTTCTTAGATTTATTGGAAATCTATATTCGTGTTAAAGCAAAACCTCATCCAACTCTTGTAATTCTCTTGAATATCAGTTATCTGTGTATATTTATTTAAAAATCTCTAGCTTTTGTAGCTGCTGTTTATTGTTCTCTTCTATTGCTGTAAAATTGAAAGCTGTTTATTTATCATGTGCTGTGATCAAATCATTCTGCTTTATCTTTTTTATTTTGTCATCAGATTTTTCCATATATGACTCTGTCCCCTAAATATATCTTACAGTGGATAAAACTGTCTAAGTTAAAAATTTATTTCCGGTAAGAATAAATTTCCTTTTAAATTCTATTGCTATTTTGTTATGCTTGTGTTATCTTCCTAGTTTTAAAACAATCATTCTCCCTCCATTGCTACAGATAGATACTTAAAGTACTGCCATACAGTATGATTTGATACTCTGCAGTAGACAGCCCCTGTTGCTCCACTGGGACATTCATGTTTTAGTGTTTGTTTGTAGTTTGTCCCAACTTGTAAATAAAGATGTCATTCTTCTGATCGGTGGTTATAGCACATATTAGCCAAACTAAGTCTTCAGTTTTGAAAGTTAGTTTGTCTCATTCCCTGTACTCAATTCAAAGGCATTACAGGGATTCAAAGCATCAACAGGAATGTCCTGTCTCATCTAACAATTTAAGAAACCTGAAGATACCACATCATTCATAAAATAGATTGCTAAGGAAGTGCCTACAATTCTGCTGGTTTTGTTCTTACTTCTGTTACCCGCTCTATATTTTTTTCTAAGGAGATTACAACATTTATTTTGAAAATTCAATCATATAAATATTTCTATCAGCTTTTTTGACAACTAAGACAAAGTCATTTAATAAATGAACAATAGCAATTTCACTTGTTCAGCACTTAGGTTCCTGACATTGATGTACGGTACAGAATTTGGTCTTTTATTTTGCTATCAGTATCTGAATATTATTCAGGATGAGTGTTTCTGTTCTGGTATGAGGGTTAATTCACTACTGAAATGTCATAGGACAGTTGCTTACATATCCATTGGTATCAGTGTGGGTGGAGGGAGTTATTAGCAAAGGACAGTGCAGAAGGTGTTCAGGGTTGCTTTCATAGTTAACTATTTTAAAATTTCTCTATAGTATTTGAAGTCCTTTCAAACATGCCCGCCCAAAAAAGAAGTCAAAGCTTAATTTTGAAAAAAAGAAATTCTGTTTGTATAATTTTTGAAATGCCAAACTATTTTCCCATTTCTATATTTAAATTGCACATTTTAAATAATCTGTGATATGCAGACTACTATAACATGAATTTAATTTAATATCAATATAAAGAATATAAGAAGCATACCTTACTGATTTATTTTTACTGTTTATTGAGTACTTTTGTATTTTAATTCTTGCCTCCATATATTTTGCAGTTAGCTTGTGAAAGTCACAGTGAAAACAGCACTTTTTCTGTAGATTTTAAGCAATGCTTGCATTGGGCAAGTTTTCAGGTAACACTTGTATTAGGCCCAAACCAGCTCCCATTAAAATCCATGAATAAACTAGCAGTTATCTCCTAGAATAATCCCTCTTAAACCTTTATTACAGCAAGTAGCACCAGTTCACCTGTTATATTAAACTCAATAAATTACTGTAAGAAGCATGCAGACATATCTGCTGCACAGGTAATTCTTCAAATGGGCACTTACTGCTTTTCCTTTCTTCCACATGGATTTGGAGCAGGTCCAAAATAAAGGTTTTCTGGGCATCCATGTAGTGCAGCATGGTGCTGTAGTGGTAGATTTTCAATAAAAGAGAATGCCAGAATTTTATATGTGTAGCTAGAACAGATGTTTAAGAAGTCAGCATCCATTTAAGCTCTTTTCAAGACCAAATATTCAACATTCAGCTGTACCCTTTGATAATCTTGTTTCTTCAATAGGTGCTGACTTCATTCCTAAAGTGGTGACTTCTGAAAGTCTGACAAATAAAGGACACTCATGGATGGAACAATTGTTCCTTTGATGAGAAAATGTTGACCTCTCTCCTACAGCCAAGATGCTCGCTGCCAGATTTCTGGGACAAAGCACTCCAGCAAAAGCACACAAAATTACTGAATGGTTGGGTTGAGGTAGGAAGGTGCATATGGCTCAAGCAGCTGCCTCAACAAACTTTCCAAATGCTAGGCTGAGCTTCAGCTGGAGCCTCGTGCAGGAATATGGACCACAGGAGCTAGCACAGTCCACTGTTCAGCCACAGTCAGTAACAGGGAATTACCAGAAGGATTTGAGAATAGCTGAAGTTTTTTGTCATGAAAAGAAAAGATGTCTACCACCAAAAAATTAGACTGTGCAAATAAATATAGTGTCTTCTAAAACTCTTTTCTCCCCCTTTTTAACAACTAGGTAGGAAATAGTTAAACTTGTAGTAATTCTCCTTGGCAATAATTTGTTCCAAAAAAATACTGTTTTTCTGAGTCACTTGTCTCTGCCTGCTGCTTTTTTCTTACACAATGAGTAAAATAACTGACAATCTAAAGTGCAGCACTATGATATCCACTTGTTTAGGTGGTAACTTATCCTAAATTTCTCTGATTCTCCTTCTAGCTGTGTTGGTCGTGTAACTGTAGCAATAAAAAAGCAGTTTTTTCTGGTGAAGGAAAGTGAAAAGTGGAATGCTAAGGAAACAAGCAGTATTTATTTGATTATAGGCTTATACAAATTTGGAAAATAAAGTTACTTTGCTGCTCCTGAATCACATAATTTTGTAATTCACCTCTACAAGGCAGTATCTCTATTGCCTTCAAAATATGTGTCCTGAGGTTGTGTCCCGGAAGTCCTCTTAATTAAACTTGAAAAATGAGCTTGTTTATTCAGTGTTTGACTAGTGTAAAACTCCTGTATCTAACCATATTGTTAATATCCACAGTCTGCTTTCAATTTACTTCCCAAATTCATGAATTCTATAAAAGTGCTTGTGGGTGGAAAGATGACTACTTAATACATGCTAACTTGTATTTATAACATAGAAATGGATTTTAAAAAGACAGCTCTGTCTCTTGAAACTAAATACTGACAAATACTCTGTCCCCCACCTAAATACTGACAAAATTTCTAGAATTCTCAGAATGTTGCTGCAGATGTATAAACATCATGAAACTGAACTGAATTTTGCATCTTTAATGTGGTCTGTGTGTCTGTGTTACCAAAGGAAAGAATTGTCTGGGCACAGCTGCAACGGTGTTGTTTGGTTACTCATATGTTTCCCTAAATGTAAGTACTTTTGGCTTAAAAGGAAAGACCTAGAAAATAACTGTACGCTCTTTTTGGTATTACAAACTCAATCGAACATCAATGTTGAGAACTACATCTAGGGTGGAAAAGAACAGAATCAATCCTGTTTTCTTTGGTGAAGTAGAGCCCTGTCTGTTCCTTCCACAAAATTCAGGTTCTGGCAGATGAGTTTACACCCTGGGAGATTAAACCATAGCCCCTGGGCAACTCATGTGTGCCCTGTGAAGACATAATGGGGCAAGTTTATCAGAGACCTTTTCCTGCTTTAGCACAAGAAGTACACTCATCTGTTCCTCTACTCCAACCCACACACCTTGTTTGTTCTGAGTGTGGCTGGAGCAGTCCATCTGTAAGTGATGTTTTCCCAACAGAGTTTACATCGCTTGTGGCACAGGCACTCCTACACAACCTTCTCCTGGGAGGTGAGAAAGTACTATAGCTGGAAGAGGAGAGTAGAAGCAACAGAACAAATAAAAGACAAAAATTCTTCTGTCAGGAATATTTCTGCCAGCTTCAATGAAAAATTTCTACAAGTCCCTATGTCTTGTTTTGCTCTGAGGAAATCATGAAGGAGAAAAATGCAAAAAATGAGCACAAGATAGAAAAGCTGGACTTCAGACCTGGGTGGTACTTGTGGAGACTCATTGTTTTACAGTCAGGACTTAATTTTTGTAGTTAAACTTGCTTTTTGGTTTATCTGGCCCCTATATGCAATCCCATATACTCCATAACCTTGAAAACAGCATCTGCATCAGCCTGAGGAAGTTGGGAACTCTGGACTGAAAATTCAGTGGTCACTGCTCAGAGTTGCTGAAAGCAGTTGCAGAAAAGGCTGAAGAGACAATGCTGCTTTAAGTGCTGCCCTTCTCAAGGTTGCCATACCTTGCTATTTTACTATTCAGGGCCCTGAATCCTCTTTTGGAGACAAGTGTTTATATGGTCTATTTCATAAAAGCCACAGTTGTTCTCACCAATGGTTTGAAACTGACAACAAAGGGGAATGGTTGCAAAGTCTTTAGGTATATATATGTGTATATATATAATAGCTAAATTATGCTGCTATTCTATTTGACTTCTAGACCCTCCTTGGACCTAAGCCGTTAATCACCTCCCAGGACCATGACATAAGCACTTGGGTTTTGGTTGGTGCGGAGTAGGGCTGCAGTGTCCCTTTGCAGAACAGGGGTCAAAGACCAGTGGGAGCAGCAGGAGAAGAGTGGGTGTGCAGAAGAGTGGGATGTTTACCCAGGACATAGGAGCCCTGGGTCAGTGGCTGCTCCAAGGACTGCTCTAAGGGCATTCTATCTAGTTACAATTTAATCCTCAGCTGCACAGAAGATGCTCAGTTTTAGAAGGTTGGTAAGGTTGAGGAAATTCACCCAACTCTTCATCCTGAATGTAACAGTTATTATTTTGAGTATTTTCAGAAATAGTGTCTTAGGAGCCTAAGCAATTTTATTGGCACCTTATCAATGTAAACCCCTGGAATCTAAACAAGGATTTGAAAGGTTACAATCTTAGATTTACATGCCTAAATTTTAGTACTACCTTACAGGTCACATACCAAACTCTTCAGAAGTTATGAGCTGTTCATGAGACTCACACAGCTACTTGTTTATGTATGTTTGTGATACTGCTCCCTGGGTTATACTTTGGAAACTCACCAAAAGGTTTAGCAGTCTTAAAACTTTCCTCACCTTTGGCTAAATAAGACTTTCACAAATACAACTAATGGTTGGGGGACCAGGACCCAAAAAGTCAGCATGGCCTGTTTGGCACAAAATGGGAAAAGAATCTAGAAAGTTGTAAAGGTCATCCTTACATACAATGTAAAATATAATGTCAAAAATTTTGACATATTTTTTAATACAGAAATTGAGTTTCAAGATTTGCCCAAAAACTTGTAAGTTTTTTTTTTGGGGGGGATATTTTTGTTTGTGTTTTTTGATTTGGTTTGTTTTGTGGGGAGGGGTTTGGTTTTTTGGGTTTTTTTTTGTCACTCTATCAAAGAAATTGAACTGACACAGTGTAATCCCTCATTTTGGTCAGTACTGCTCAGGGCAGCATCTGTTCCAACTCGAACAAGATAACTTTGAATACCATACTTTATTTTTCTTTCCCCCAGCAACTCTCAATTACTTGGTATTTTAATTTTTTTCTGTTGCTATAATGTCTTTTCAATGACTTAAAAAATAAAATTATTATTTATTAAAGGTATATAAAACTGCAGTGCAAACACTGAAATTGTCAGCAAATTCTTGGACACAAGTCTTTACCAAGTGTTCCTAAATCAGCAATTGGTTGTAATGGCCTATTTACTTCTGAAAGCTGAAAAAGTGGCACGAAATTTATTATCATCAGATGAATGTTTAACACCTGTTTCACCAATTCACAAACCTCAGCTTTTAATGTTGATACAAAGAGCTTAGTTGACTATGGAGAAGACAAAATTATTTTTTATTAGTACCATGAAATGAATACAATAGACAAAGGAATGCTGAAAGTGTTTATTGCCTGCAGCATAATTCTGCATTTTATGAGATAGTTTGGAAAGTGGACATAGAGCTTCAGAGGAAATGAGTTTCTCTCTTTTGACATGTCCACAAAATAAAAGCGAGAATTTCCTTCTTAGTGTCAACAACTACTGGTAGGATCTAGGAAATGGAGTTTCTCTAGGCCTAGGAAAAAGATTAGAAACAGGATTCATATTAGGAGATGCCCAGTGCTAATTACAGGTTTGTAAGGTTTGTGAGCACTTGTGAAATGCCAGCCTGAAGACAGTCAAAGTTCTGTGTATTTCCACAGTGAAACAGAAACAGCCTGAAGGTTAACCTTTAATGGTAAGCCTTCCATCCAGCAACACATTCGGACCAATACTGACCTGTCTAAAAATAGGAACCGTAATAAAAAAAATTATAAATTTGATTATTTTTGTGGTTGAGTTCAGTGAAGATCCCTGCTTGCATGAAAACCAACTGGCCTCTGAGAACACCAAGATTCAGAAAATCCTGAAGAAAATATTCCTTCTTTTTTATGATTCTTCAGTAACTACAGTAAATGGGCATTTGAAAGCCATTTAACTGAAGAATTTAGAAAGGACTAAAGTCTCATGGGGAGATCTGACAAGAAGGTGCCATCTTTACATTGGGGAATATAAAATCATTTTATGCTTAAGGATTTGTTTATAGCAGTCAAAGCTTTAAGAGCAATCACAGATTGTATTAGACCATCACAGCTCATTCACATATATTATTCCAAGTTCTGTTTTCTATATGTTCCTTTTCAGGATGCACCACTGCAGAACAGGTATAAAAAAATGTGCTAAATTGAATCCTACAACTGTTACATAAAAGATCTGTTTGGTTTTTTTTTCTTTTTTTTTTTTTTAATTTATCTTTTATCTATTATCTTTTTAGAGTGTTTGAATGTGTGAGGGTGGTTTAGTTTTGTTGGTTTATTCTTTTATTATTTTTTTTTTATTTAGACTTCTTTTTTATGAATGCAACCTCCTGAGGCCAAAGAGTACTGTGAAGGGTTGGTGCCTGTGTGTTTTGACGAGCAACTTCTTGGGGACATCAGGTGCCAGAAGAAACCCTTTGGCCTGGCAGGGTGCAGTGGACAGGTCTGTGAAGGGCATGGGCAATCTGCTGCCTGTCACTCTGGACCATCCAACGCCGAGAAACCCACTCTGCCAGGGCGGCAGGAGTTCGGGGTGAAAGAGAAAAAAAGAAAGTTGCCATCTCTCATTAAGATTTATTATACGTCTGAACTTTTGTAGTCCCGAAGCTTAACGACAGATGGTGGTGTAACTCCACCAATTTTGTAACGTCTCCTTTTCTTTGATGTTGTAATACAGATTCTCCTCGACTTGACTTCGGTTAAAACCAGCATTTTCTGCTCTTTCCCAAGTGTCTCGGAGCAGCACGCAGGGAGGAAAGGGAGTGCATCTAGTTCGAAGAAGAGTCTGTTATGTGTTCTCGTTCGCTTTCTAAACAATCCTAATAGAAAATAGCGATCTTATTGACACCTAACACTGCCAGCAGCACAGAGAAATTACATTAAATTAATTAAAGGAAAATGGTTTCAAAGCGGTTTATTTCAAGCGAGAAATACAATTGTGCAGATGAAATTTTGAACCGTAAACAGGAACAAATAAAACGCACCAGCGTTTTTCATTAGAAAGCCAAGTCACATTTTATACCGTAGTCGTCCTTGGAAAAAAAAAAAAAAAAGCGGGGAAAGTGTGTGTTTGTTTAGCTTTAATTTTGGATGGAACTGCCAAGTCGCGCCGAGCAATATTAGCGGCCAAGCGCCGTGTTGTTCCCGGCACGTTGTGCCCACCAGAGAGTGGGTTTGCCTGCGAGGCCACACTGAACAGGACGAGGGGCTCGTGGAACAAAGCGCAGCCCGGAGAGAGGGCTGCGAGTGCTGCGGGCACTCCCGAGAGCGGACGGCCCGACGGCGGCGGCCCGCGGCAGGGCAGGGCAGGGCAGGGCAGAGCCGGACCGGAGCCTCGGGTCGCTGCGTGCCGCCGCTCCCGTCCCGCCGGCGGAGGATGCCGCGGTCGCCCGGCGCCCAACGAAGTTGGCGGTGCCCGCGGCCGGGCCGCGCCGTCCCGCCGGTTCGGTGCCGCGGGGCTAACCCCACAGAAAGTGCCGCTGCACGCTGCCTTCCGCCGGTACCGGGATTTGTCCGCTACCGCAGACGGCTCCTGAGGGAGAGCTGCCTCTCCCCCGGGGCGTGCTTCCTGCCCGGGGAGACGGGGGGGCCGGCGGTCTCCGGTCCGCGCAGCTTGCGCCCCGCGAGGCTCCGCGCCCCTGCCCGCGGAGCCCGTGCGCGGCCGGAGCCTGCGGGGCCCGATTTCGTTTGCGGGCCGGCGGGGCGCGTAGCGGCGGGTCCCGCGCCGTTCCCCTCCCGCCCCGCTGGCTCGCGGGGCGCGGAGCCGTGGAGGGCGGCTGCCCGCGGGAATTCTGTGCCACGGCTCCGCGGGGTGCGCCGCGAGTGTCCCCCGCAACCGTTGCGCTCGTAGCCCTCCACGGCGGCGGGTAGCGCCCCGGTAACCCGGGGCAGCGACGGGGCGAGGAGGGGGGGGGACGAGGGGCAAAGAGACAAAAGGGTCGCGAGTAGCAAATAAATATATTTTACGGCCACCCATCGGCAGCACCGCGGCCCCGCGAGCCTGTGCCCCGGCGCTGAACTTTCACCTCGCGAACCCGGCCGCGCCCCATTGGCTGCCGGCCGGCCCGCCGCGCCCCGCACGGCCCCGCCGCCGACCCGGCCCCCGGCCCCGCCGCCGCGGGCGGGCGGGCGGAAGGGTGCGCGGCGGGGCGGGGGGCGGCCTGGGCCGGGGGCCGCCGCGGGGGGCCCCGCCGAGTTGCCGGAGTTGCGACGGCTCCGCCCCGCGATAGCGGCTTCCCCCCCACACACCCCCCGCCGGTGGCGAGCGGCCGGCAGTGCCCCCGCCGGGGCTGGCCGGCGGCCCCGGGAGCGAGTGGCGCGGCGGGCAGGCGGTCTGCCACTTGCCTGTAGCAGCGAGTGGCAAAGTTTGTGGGATTTTTAATTGTGCCTAATAAATGCGGTGACTGTTAATTCTGAGTGACAGTCACTTGTGATCCTGGCCCTCGGCGCGTACAGAGAGCCCTGCTAAGGCTGGGGCTGCCGCGCGATCATTAGGTGGGCTCCGAAATAACAAACCCCGCGATCCGCTCGGCCACCGCCGTCCGCTTTCTCCCTCGCCCACGCAAGGTCTTTCCACCCAAACACATCCCCAGCGCTGATTTACTGGGAACCGTGGCGAGGACAAGGGAGGACAAGACCAGCTGTAGCCACGATGCCAGCACTTCTCTCCCCGTTTCCCCTGATATCCTATCCCACACAGAAATCACTTAAAAGTGTTTTTCCCGGGGAGAACGGCAGCCCTAGGGCGGGGCGGCCGTTCCAGAGGGGCGGGGAGCGGCCGGTTCCTGCTGCGAACATCTGGGGGGTCCTGCACCTTGCTCCAAGTGCCGGGGCCCGGGAGAAGAAAAGTTTCAGGGCCCACGCGTGCCTCCCGGCATAGCTGCTGCCATCGGCCAGGCCTGCCCCGCCGTTCCCCTCCCGCCCGGGTTCCCCGGGCTGCCTTCGCGCGGGCCGCGGCACCTCGGGGGCTGCCAGCAGGCTGCAGCCGGCCGGCACTGCCAGCACAACACACGGCTTTGTTTTCCGCCCGTCTGCTAAACTCGTTGTGTCTAACGGAGCCGGCGGAGCAGGGCGGCGGGAGGGGAGAGGGGCGGGAATGGGCAGCCGCCGCCAGCAAACAACTTCCCCGACGGTTTGTTTACATAGCAGGTGGAGCTGCCGTCCGCCGCGACCCACAGCGCCCGCTCCGCCGGGGACCGGCCGGGGGAGGCGCGGGCGGAGCGGGGCACGGCCCGGCGCATCCCGCCGCACTTTTTTTTGTTGCCATTCCCCCTCCGCTGCTTTCCCCCCCACCCCTCCCCGCGTTATTAGCACTTCTGTGCAGGCCACTCTGCGATCATGTGAGGGAGGACTCCCTTAGCACTCCCCTCTCTCCAAAGCAGCCGGGGTGTGCGGCGGGTTTTCTTTTTTTTTTTTTTCCCTCGTCTTTTTTTTTTTTTTTCGCATTCCCAACAAAACACATACACACAGGCGGCACACTCCGCACACGGGCGGACCCGCACGCCGGGGGAGGGAGAGCAGCACCGCCAGCGCCAGGCAGCGCCAGCCGGCGGGAGGGCGCGAGGCTCCGACGCCGCTCCGCGCCCGCGGAGGGCCCCGCGCCGCCCGCCCGCCCCCGCTCCCCCGGCCCGCGCGCGGCTCCGCCCGCAGGGACTCTGTATGTGCGCGCGGCTGCGCGCGGCTCCGCTCGCCCTTTCTCTCTCGGTGTCAGCTCGCCGGGACGCCCTACGCGGTGTCTCCTCCCGGTAAGTGCTACCCCCCCACCCCGCCCCGCACACCCGTCCCCTCCTCCCTCCGCTCCCCGGTGTGACTTGCTACTTCCAGCGCTTCCACCCCCCCTCCGCCGCCGCTCTCTGACTTGCCGCCGCCGCGGGAAAGTTTGGCCGCGGCCGGCGGGGCCGCAGCAGTGACATGTGTCAGGTCTCCCGGCACCCGGTGGCACCGCTCCCAAACACGCACCGCCAGCGGGGGGCGGGGGCGCGCTCTGCGCTGGGAGCCTGCGGTGCCCCGGCCGGAGTTGGGGCCGGGCCCGGCGGGCCGGGCCGGCCGCGGGAGCCGGTGTGAGCTCCCCCAAAACAACTCGCGGCGGCTGCGGGTCGGCAGGGCCTCCCTCCCGCCGCTCCGCGCCGCGGACCCCCCACCCCGCGTAATTAAAAACAAACAACCTGTAGCCTCCCCGCTCGGGTAGAGAAGTGCCAGGCGGGGAGGGGTTGGGGCCAGGCTGCCGAGGAAGCGTGTGCGGGAGGCTCGGCTGCCCGCCCGCCGTTTGCCTCCCCGTTTGTGTGGTGGTGTGTTGGGGCTTTTGGGTTCCCCCCTCCTTTTTTTTTTCCCCTTTCTTCTTCTTTTTCCCCGAGACCTCCCCAGCAGACAGCCCGGGTGAAGAAACGTGTCACGTTTCTCCTTTGTGTGCTGCCTGCCCGCCTGCCCGCCGGAGGGAGAGGCGCACCCCAGCCCCCGCCTCTCCGCCCGCCCGCCCGCGCGGAGGGGCCGCTGCCGGCCGCCCCCTCGGGGCGCCCCGCGCCGCGCTGCCCCGGGGCGCCCCCGCTGGCGTGGGAGGGGAAGCGCAGGGCGCCGAGGTGCCCGTGGGGCAGCGGTGCTCCCGGGCGCTCTTTGGGCTGCGCAAGGAGCACGGTCGTCTCCTGGCCCAAAACAAAATTGCCTAAACCCAACAATTAATAAATAATGATGTTGGAGCTGCGGGGTTCCGGAGGCGGCCTCCGTGCCTGGTACGCGGGGGCCTTCCCTTAAAATTGGCTTTGAAGTTGAGGAGAGCTTCGGGACTTGGAAAGTTTGGGACGCGTGATAGATTGTGAGGGCAGAGCGGCCTTGGCGGCCTTGGCTGTGGAGCGGGCTGCCCTGTGCCGTGCCATCGGCAGTGCCAGGGCAGCCCTAGCACGGAGGACGAGCGCCGGCGCCTCCGCTCCGCGTCCTGCCGCGCCGAGCGCGGGTGCGCAGGCGGCAGCGCTCCCCGCCGCCCGTGCCCTGCCGGACAGCCGTGTGCCGCCCGCACGGCCCCGGTAAAGGCGCTCCGTCAGGCGGGCTTGCTCTGCTCCCGTAGCTCGGCTCGCGTCAGGTTCGGCAGGCAGCGGGCCCGTGCCGCGGCGCAGCCCCGGCCGAGAACGCTGGCGAGCGCCGGTAAGGTCCCGGGATGGAGCTACTGGAGGGGCGTAAAGCTTAGGCGATGGGCTGGCAGGAAAACGCTCATCTAAAATTTGCGAGAATTGTCCAGGTAGAAAGTGGGCTGCTGGTGTATTCTCCAGGGAAAAATAATCTCAAAAGTAACCACCATGAATTTGTGATATTGTCCTCTATTAGTAAAGAGTGCAGAGCTGCAGATGGAGGAACGAGCAGTACGCTGTACCTGGGAATTGCTTGTACTTCTAGGAAGTCTTGCCTGTGTACATGCGAGCCGAGAGAAACACAGAAGTTCCTCTTCCAAAGAGGATCTTCCCTTGTCTTTCTGTGCATGAGAGTCCCTATCCAGACTCAACTCTTGAGAGTGGGAATCTTTCCTTTGGCAGCCGTAGGAATCGCTCCATTGACTTCACAGGCTCGGATCAGGCCCTTGTAAATTTTTTTATGAAGGTGGGACTCAGAAGTTGTGCATGGTGTCTATATCTCCCCATTAAGCTGTGTGTGTGGGGGGTAAGAAGTCAAAGTTTTAAGATATTTTGACAGTTTTAAATTTTTTCTTCTGTGTGCTAAGTAATTTAAAGCCATTAAGGAAAAACATTACTGCTAGTAATATTACTCTAAAGAAAATATGATTAATTATTAAATTGGTTTCTCTAATGCTACACTAAACCTTTCTAAGTGGGATATGGTTTTAATCATTCAAATAAGTATTTTCTAAAGTTTTTTCTTGACGATGATAATTTGTTCATGTAAATGTAGATACTCAAAATACCCGTTTTGTAGTAATCTGCAGTTTTAATGTAGTCTTTACAAAACGGTTTTGTTCTGTAGAATTTTTGCGTGCTTAAATCATTCATTTAATTACTCAGGATAGTAGATCAGTAAAAGGCTAAGGGGAAGGAAAGAGTATTTCAAATACTGCATTTCCAAAATGCCTGTAGTTAGACATCCTAATTTATTTTGATAATATGTAACACCTGAAATACAGTGCTTCATATGAGGCCTTGTTGGTGTAGGCTTTAAGCTTTAACAGTAACTTTAGGAGGAAGCTTAAGCAGAATCAATTGTATAAATATTTGTGTATTTCTTTGTTTTTAGTTTAACCTCAGCGATTTTTACATTGTGTCACGGGATCTTGCTACAGTGCAGTGTTTATATCATCTGAGAGAGGAAAAACCTAAATGTTTTGTAGCTTTCTGTTTAGTGAGTATTTATGTAAAATGACCAAATAGTCTCTAAGGAACAACCAAATTAGAATGGGTTTGAGTGTGAGGAAAAGAAATATACCAAGTTCAGGACATTCAGTCAGTAAATACATGGTATTCTTTAAAAGCTGCACTGGGGTTTGTGCAGTAGTCAGGTGAATATTTCACAGATTTTTGAAGTGATTTGTTTATTTGGTGGTGTTTGGCTTTTTTTTTTTGTTGCATTTTTTTTCTATAGTAATCTGTTGCTTATACATGTTTTAATACTTTCCATAATAGAATGTGTTGGGATTATAATTTTAAGAATAATGGTTTATGTGCTTAGAAACATTCCTATGAGACTCCATTATTATTTTTTAAGTTCTTGTTGGACTTAATTTTTTTTTTAATTACTGTAGAATAAGATTCTTTTAGGACTAATTTGTGTGAGCTGGAATAAGCTTTTGGTATTCTGAGAAATATACCTGATTCAGCATTGCATGCACAGGAGTTATTCAAGGCTAGTGGGCTGAAAACAATAGAAAACTTCTGAGATGTGATCCATGTTGTGGCAGTGTTTTGCTATGTGTCATTGAAAATGTCACTTAACCTCGTTGTTTTTCATCATCCATATGTGAGGGCTGGTATTTATCTTTCCAATAAAGGGGTTAATTAATATTTCTTGAACACGGAGTACTTTTTTAGTCTATTTCAATTTTTACCTGGTTTATTTTGGAGAAATTAAATTGTGATGGTGGCTGAAAATGAATGGTTCCTAGGAGTCATGTTTTTTTCTTTGTTGGTTGTATTGTTAAGAGGTCACTTGCTCATATGAAATGAAAACGATTTAGCACATAGGTCACTGAAAAGTACTCATGGAATGATTTTAACTGGAGAAAAATGCAAATCACAGTCAAAATGAAAATGCTATCAACTTTGTTGTAAAATGATAATTTTCTGTACATTGGAACTGATTTTTCTTTTAAAATTTTGTGACAGCTAATAGGTCTAGAAGTAATGCAAACTGTCTATTTTTTCACAGCCACTGTAGCATACTTCTCAGCTAATCCTTGTTAGAAGAAGTACTTGTCATTTAGATTCCTGTTCCCTGCCCTGTTTTGATTTGATACCTTTCTTGATTGTATGTGTAAAATAGTGGCACCAGAAAAGCATCATATAAATGATGAAATTGTAGGAAATCTTAGCTGTAAAAAACAAACCTCTTAAAATTAATCTTAAAATTGCAATAAAATAGTTCCTTGTTAGTTGTTTGAAGGCTTTCTTCCACATTTGTTCCTTTACAGAATAAGCCTACTTACTGTAATAATTTCTAAGAGTAGCTTTAGACTTAAATTTCAAAACTTCTACACCAGCATAAAAACAAGCAGCAGTGTCACAAGTATTATTTAGCCCTGATCATCTTTTTTTTCTTCTTTCTGAGGCTTTCAGTAGCTTAATCAAATTTACTGTTTTAAAAATCTTCCAAAATATTCACTGCAAATTATAACAGGCATCTCTTATTTGTTGCAAGACTTGAATCTGTTTTTGCTTTCTGTTTTTTTGTTTTGGTTTTTTTTTTTTTTTTTTTTTAAATCCCATTTCTGATAGGTTTGTGTTTAAGGGCAACACCATGTTTCATGTCAGAAAGGTGGTTTTGAAACTGCCAGTAATAACTTGCTTATGCTGTCATCACTGAAGTAGCTGAAAATAATCTCTTTAATGAACAGTTGCTACGATGGTTATTGCTTCACCAGTTTATAGTTGGGATGATGTTAGAAAGTAACATTTGAACTCTGAGGAATGAATTTGTGTAGAATTATGTTTAATATCACAATTTCAGTTCCTATTCTAAGAAAAATAAAGTAAAATACTAAGTATACTGTTTTAAGATCTTTACTGTCTTAAGTCTTTTTAGTAAGTTGTAGAGGTTGCTGAGGGGAGGGAATAAGAATATTGTAGGTTTAACTTTTTGTTCATTTACTTAGTTATTTCTTTTTCCTGCTCATAGTAATTACACATCCGTAGTTAGAAATGGGTTTGCTGCAGTTTGTTTGTTATTTAACTGTATGCATTAATCAGGCTGGTTGCTGAGGACACAGCTGATTCCCTTGGGTATGGTGCACTGCACCCTCTCCGTGCCCTGAGTGTGGGGGTCCCTTCCGCTGGGTGGCACAGGGCTTTAGGTGGGTAACAGATGCCTTTCTAATTGGTTAGGCTGAGGAACAGCAAACAGGTTTAAAGGACAGGCAGCACCTTCATTCAGCGTGCAGAAGGGAGGTTTTCTGCCCTGCCCACTAAATCCATCTCCCTTGCAGTGCTGTGTGATGTCCATTCCGGGGTGAAAGGAGCAACTACTGACCTCCATCATACAGCCCTCTGAGTCACAAAGAACCCTCAGAAGTTCACAGACTGGCTTTGGCTTACCTGTAGAACTTGCTTGTTTACCAAGGAGCTTCAGCTTCCTGTGGGCAGCAGGTACTGGAAGAAGTTGGTGGAGGATCTGTTTGACAACGTTTCCAGCCCATTGCGGGTGGCAGGGTCCTCAGGGACACACACTGCGAGTCCTTTGCCCAGTGAGCTCCTTTGGACCTCTGTGGTCAGTCAGACACGGCTGCAAATTGCACCATGTTAAGTATTTCTGTAAATTGCTGATATCAGTCTTGTTTCAGTTTGCCTCCAGGACATTATGAGGATGACTGAGATTCCAGTGGGCCTGTGCCAGTGGGAGACACTGTTGGGCCCAAAACTGGAAATTCATTTGAATAGTGATGTTTTGAGGCTAGGGGGTACATCACTATTTATAACTGGAAAGTTGTTGGGGTTTTCTAGGCATGGTGTTTTGTAAATAAGTATTGTTACAACACAAATCCTTTATCTTTTAAGATTGATGTTTAGTTGATGATCATTTTAGAATAATTTATTTTTTCTCGATCAGCATGATGTGTAGTTTGCAACTTTCTTCAGAATTTGTCTTCACGTGAATTCAAATGCTGATTTATTCCATTATTCAGCTTTTGTATTTCAGCCTTAACCAACATATGTTATATATTTCATGTAATTTTAAATAATGTATCTGACATAATTTGACTAATTACATTTTGACATATGTTTATATTAAAATTGTCTAATCTTGATGGATGCTGCCACTACCATTTTTGCCATCTTGTCCCTTCAGAGAAGGAAGTCGAATGGCTGTGATATTACATTGCTTGTTGAACAGGACCTAATTGTGTTATTCAGCCTGAAAGCTATGAAACTTGTGTTTGGAGAAACAGTGTCAGAGTTGCAAAGCTATATCAAGCATAATAAAAGATACTTTAAGTATCTTTTAGGTGTTGATTTTGAACTTGCCCAGGAATGGTGAAGAAAATGTAAAAGAGGTAAACATCATTTCAACTTTGCCATGCTGTCAGTGCTAAGTCTTACAAAAGTGCTCACAGTTACATTGTTGATTTATCCTTATGTAAGTCCTGATGTTGAGAGGGCATATTGTTCTTCTGGAATTGTAACCCACCTAGTAAAACAACTGGTGTAATAAAATCTGTAATTGATGTTTAACAGCTTGGAAATTAGATCAGAAATTGTCGAGTTTTGCCATGTAAAAATATTGCAGAGGAAATTTTAAGGATTAGTGATGGGAAGCCACAAAGGGCTTTGGAAAATAGAGGGACAGCATGCAAACAATAGAGAGTTTGGAAGTGAGGGGGAAAAGGCCAGAGAAAACATGTGGCTGGGAAGGAGCCAGCAAAGGCTTAGACAGCACTGCCAGGAGATGGGCAACTGCTCAGAAAGTAGGGGCTGAGAGTCTTAGAAGAGCAATGTGATTTTCATCTGGTGCCCAATATGGAAAATAAATTTCTTCACCTTCACTTCTGTGGGAAGAAAAACCAAACTTTTTTGTGCACCTTGTGCTTCATGCACATGGCAGGCACAGGAGTTACACCAGGTTACAGTGGCCCTAATTGAGGCCAATATTTTTTAAATACTAGATCTTGTTAAATCTAGTGTATGTCTTTAGAAACTAACTTACTAGTTGTTGCATTGAAATTTGATATTTAATACTGAAAAAAGTATCAGTTTATTCATGTGACAGAAGGGGGACAGAGGTCTTTTGAAGATAAAGGGAAGAAAACTGTCTGGAAAACAAGCTAGGAGTTTAGAGTCTGAAACACAGAAATTGAAATATCTCTGATTTAAGACACTTCTCTGCGAGAGAAAACAAACAAGATTGTCATTTCATTACAGTACTTACAGCATTCTCATTACCTGTAAATGAAAACATGAAAACCTAATGCAGTGAGGGGTGCACAGACTGCAGAGATACACATATCTGCTGTTGTGCTTTTCAATTGTGTCAGTGTTTTCATCTTTGTAGAACAACATATTCAATAAGGAATACATGATATCGTGTGTACAGTATGGTGAATGTAAGAGGAAGAGTGCTGAGATCTCTGTGATATGTGGCAGCAATCATTCTTCATTGAAAGAATATATGGGTGCTAAAACTGTAACAATATTAGGATGGAACTTTGCTAAAGATCATGAAATGCTTTTGTACAAAAATTTATTCAGACCATTTGTTACCAGTCCTGAATGCATTTAAATTACTTTTAATGTTGTGAAGATGCCTGTAAATTGTTTTCAGTACACAATAACTGTCAGCATACATATAAGAATATGTATGGTCAGTAATTCAACAGATAAATACATTGAATATACAGAAGTTTCACATGGTGTCAGGTTCTTGCACTTTCTTTGGCTTTAGAAGAAAAATTAAATCTATTGTGATTGAAACTTTAACTTGGTATTCTATTTTAAGAGAGTGACATCTTGAGGAAGAGTTAATGATGTTTGGTGTTGGATGTTCTGAATCTGTTCTTGAGCCTCTATTTATTATTGACCAGGAAAGGGTGTGAAGTATACCTGAGCAACCAGAAATGTACTTTTTATGAACTGACATATGAAAACCCTTAAAAAATACTGGTTAAGGGGTTTTTTTTGGGTTGGGTTGGTTTGTTTGTTTTATGTATTTTTGCATTTGTTTGGTTTGATTTTTTCTTTTTTTTTCTTTTTTTTCCTTTTATAAAATAGTTTTTGGTTTTGAGTCTGGGAATCAGGGCACAAGTTCAAATCACAGAGAAACTAGGAGAATGGTAAACTGCCAAAATATTTGTGTATTACTGCAGGGGTGGTAGGTGAAGAAGCTGGTGATCAATCCAATGTGTGTGTGTGTCCATGCCTGTGCATGTGTGATTGATCACAGCGCTTCTGTCTCCATCCACAGCTTTCTGGCAAGGAGACCAGAGCCTTGAGAAAGAAAGTGAATGTATCCTAGTGGGTTTACTGCATCTCAGGTTATGGCAGAGAAAGCATTCTAAAGAACAGTGCTATCAATCCTTTGCTAAAAGAGGGAATGTGTTTGAAGAATGTGGTTCTCCAGGCAGGAACTGACCATGCTGGAGAGTGTTTTACAATGTAAAAATAAGTGTTTAATGCGTTGCGATAGGAAAACATGGCCTTCCAAATTCTCCCTTGAAAAAATGAGGGAAGGATGGTTCTGAACCAGGTTGGCATTCATTTCCAGACTATGTATGGCTTGCAGCATTGGAGTGTGCCATGCTCCAGCTTCGGGTTGTCCTCTGGGCTGGTTGTGGTGTCTGGGTGTGCTGGGTCTGGCAGTGGGGCCTGGATCAGTGAATGATTCAGTGGTTCTGTGGCTGGCAGCAGATTGGCACTTGAAGGACTGTGCTCAAATTGAGCCTCCCTGCTTCTGGAGCACGGCCGCTTCTTGTGGCTTGACCTGTCTCAGGCTTCAGGAGAAGATGTGCTTGAGGTGATGGCCACACACTTGTGTTGAAAAATCCAAGGCCTTCATCTCTGATCCCAAGCTTTCTGAAATGTGATATGAAGACTAGCTTTTATGGCTGAGGTGCTGAGGCTGGTTGGTGATTTTCATGTGTTTGTATGTGCCTGTCCAAAACAAGTTTTTGAAACTGAGAAGTTACCAACTACTTAGCTGCTCTTCAAAGCCACCTAGACTGAGACAGGTGGTGGATTGCCCATGCATATTTAAGCCAAATCAGTGTGTTACCAGTTTTTCTTTCAATGAAAGTTCTTATTCCAGCTGTTTCATAGACTCTGAAGCAAGTCACCACAAACATGAAAAAGTACAGCATTCAGGTACATCATTGGTGAGGGTCCAAAGACATATGAAAGAGACATTCCTGAAAATATGAACACAGATGTTTGTTTTAAAGTATCCAGTCTGATGAGCCAGGCATGGCTACCAGGATGAGTACTGTGTGCTGTGGCTGTAGGGTGTTGTGTGCCTCATGATTGGTGCTAATATGCATATGGAGCAAATCTGGCATTTCCCAGGAGCTTTGGGCAATGTGTGAACAACAGTAATTCACTGTATGTTTGTCTAGAAAGTGAATGGCTGAAGTTGGACCCTGCTCTCACTTTTTGATACTCCTCTCCCTTATCATTTGATTGTCACATAAGAGGAGAGCTACTGTGAAGCCTGAGAGAGGTGGCAGATGGAGAAGGCTGTGTACTTGACTGGTCCCTCGGAGTTGCAGGCTCAGCGCTCGCATTTTAAATCTTTCCGTGACTCAGTAGAAGAATACATTTCTGTTATTCGATTATGTGTAAAAATGGAGCCTGCTGTCCTGGACTTAACTGAAGTGCTATTTTTAACATATGTTTCGGTACCTGTCTTCAGTAACTAGAATTATTTAAACTGAAACTATTAGCATTATTATACATAGGTGCCCGCACATTTTGTGACTTAATAATATCCAAACCTCTAAATATGCATATGTATCATTTAAATATAATTTTATAAACATTTTTCTGTATTCTGTGACTGACATTTGGGTCATTGTTGCTAACACTAAATTACTATCAGAATGGGGAAGACCTGTTTTTCCAAGTCGTTATTAGGCTTACAGTTTTGCTCCAAATTCATGTATCAACAAAATTTCCTTAAGCTGAATTTCTCTTTTTCTAAGATGCAGATGGAGCAAAATGTAACCGGAGACTATTAAAAATACCTTTCTCATTGTCACCTGCAATATTACCATAATTGGAACTAAGGAGCCTGCAGTTGCACAATATTTATGTTGCAATCCAAACTGACACAGCCTGGAATGCCTCGGTAGCAAAACAAGACACAGACCCAAGGCTCACAGTGTGTGCTTGGGAGGGAGTGAGTCTCTCCTCTTGGAAACCTCCTCCAGCAAAGGCATCCTGGAGGTCTCCCTGCTTTCCTGTGGGCTGAGGTGGTAAGTGCTGGCAGCTTGGCTGTGGAGGGCAGTGACGGTGTGGGTGACCCTCTGTGCCCGGCTGCAAGGACGGCTGCTTTGGGAACCTGGGGGGCTCTAGGAAGACATTGCTCTTTCTTTGAAATTGACTGGCTGGGGTGATTTTTTCATTCCTTTTCACTCCTGACACTTTGGGGGTCTCTTTCTTAGGAGGTGTTGTTCGGAAGAAACTATTTCCAAGCACCAAAGAAAAGTAAATGCATTAGAAGCGTGAGTCATTGTCCAGTGTCACCTTTTCTGCGCAGATGGCTGTAGGCACAGTGAAACCAATGTTAATCTCTGCTGCATCTCTGGTAGGCTCCTCAACAGCTGATGAGCTTGATCTATTACTCCTGGCCTTCTCTGGCAAGCACAGCATGGTATATTTGCCTGTGACTGAAACACTTAGATCTATGGCCACAAGATATCTGGTCAACTCTTCAAGCCTTTACCTTTAGCATTAGCTTTAACCCCTCAGGGCTCAGCTGCTTGCAGCATTTAAAGCATGGCAAGAGGTTTTATAGCAGAGATTTGACTCAGCAAGACTTGTGCTAACTCTCACTGAAGATATAAAATACAATTTGTAGCTTATAATTGCTGCCTAATATGATCTTGGACCCTTACTTAAAATCCATTTAACTGATACTGTGCTTTCTTTATAAGGTTATTATTGGGAGCTAACCTTTTCTTGTGTTGTGGTTAAATGTACAATGTAATAAGGGTGTTTTTTAATGTGTTTAAGAGTTAGAAGATATGTTAGAGGTAACCTTTATGCAGAGAGTTTTATATAGTTGTAGTAAGGACAGCAATATTAAAATCCTGAACATTAGTACCATCTGAATATAATTTGTTCTCATTCTGTTTTGTGTGTGCCTGCTGGTGGAAGATGATACAGTATATTGAAGAAATCGATGTTCTCCAGTATCTTTCTTATAGGTAATTATTAACCTAGTGCAAATTACTTTCTCCATATTTTTTTTAAATTTAGATGCATTCAAAAATGCAAAACATGTACTGGATATAACAGATAAATCACAATTCTTTCTTTCTTTAGACTTCAAGGAGAGAAAACTAAACCCAGGATTTTAGGCACGAAACTGAAAGTCTCCCAGAAATCTTTACTTCCTTGTTTAACTTCTGATATACAGGCATGGGCCATGTCTGTTGGATGTCTGCAGGGAACACTAGCTTATAACAGATTTAAAGATTTATTTTCCTCAGTGACAAATGTTGGTACTTTTTCTCTGTGAATATTTGTCTTTCTTTGATTGCCTATTAGAAATGCAGGTTTTCTTAGAGTTATAAGTTAAAATGAAATATTTTTTGTATTTTTTTTCCTTAATCTGATACCTAAGTATATATGTAGAATTTGGTATACATGGAAAAAAATTCAGAACTTGAGTCCCTGTACTCTTCTTGAAACTGCTCTAAATGATGGTGAAGGCAATGAAGTTTCATATGAGAAAAAGGGTCAGGAAAAAAAAAAAAACAAAAAATAGAAAGATGAGCATTATAAGCGTGGACTACCTTTGTTTGAATTTGTATTTTGTTGTTTCTGCTGTTAGTATAGGAAGTTCTTTTCTCACTCTTCAGAGCCTTTTTTTTAAAAATTATTTTCCTTTTCCCCACTTGTTCATTTTTCTTCCCTTTTCCCTCAAGGGGGCATTGTGGGTTGAAGAGGGAGAATGAGTTTTGCACATATCAGGCCTATAGCTGAAAAATACTTCTTTTTCTTAAGTTCAGTAAACTGCTGTTGGGGTGAACACATCTGTGTGGATATGGGCAAGAACGCCTGTAAGAGAAACAAACATTATTTTTTATCTTAAGTAGGTGTGGAAGGGGGCCAGCGGTGATGGCTTATGGGGTTGAAATTAACTGCTTTTAATGTTGTGAAGAATGATGATGATAGAGACAAAGTGCCTTCCTAAAATTTCTAAGTATAATTCTTGGCTCAGATGTATACTTGCAGAACTTTGTGACAGAGTTACTTAATCTCAGTACAGTAAAGATTAATTCATTAATGGTTATGAGGTGTTGATATAATTAAATAGAGAATGCCAGTAAATTGCTTTCTGAAGCTCAGTGATTGCAAACTCTGGTCTCCTAATTTAATCCATCCACTGCTTTCCATTCACTTGCTGAAATGCTTTCTAGACTGAGAAATTAGCCCTACTCCAGGCACAGTAGCTGCAAGAACTGAGTTGGTTTCTCTTAAAGGAGAGCCTTGGATGAGGAATAGAAGTGTTTCCGCAAGAAAGGTAAGATTGGATGGAAAAAGGAAAAGAAGCAGGTTTTTTACATTGGTGAATGTGTCCAGTGATTGTGTTTCTCACTAACTACCTGAATTTTGTGCTGGTTTGTGGTAGCTCTGACACTTACACAGAAGAAAAATTAAGATGCTTACAACCCAGTGAAAGAGATACTGACCAAATTCGAAAAGCTAGCTAAGTCAATTTATTTCACTGATGCTGCAGTATTTTTCATATCTGGCTTTTTTGTTGTTCTAAATGTTACCGTTCTCTCAGCGGACAGTCCATTTTTCCTGTGAATTATTTAAATGTGGGAAGAAATTATTTTATGGAGAAATTAGATACCTCTGGAATTAGCCTTTCGCACAAAGGGTAGTTTAACTGCATGAGGCTAAAGTTCACTTATGCTTTTAAAAACTGAAGCTCTTAAGAGTAGAGATGTATGAGAAAATACATTCTTTAGGAAAGTGTCAGTGTTTTGCCTTCATAGGTTTTTCTTGTGCGAGGTATTCTTCATCATCTTTCTGTTAATTTGCTTAATACTATGTTGAGGTACAACTGTAGTGTAACCCTTTGAGCTCTAAAAGGGACTTAGAATCATGAAGTAATTTAGTTGAAAAGACCTACAAGATCATTGAGTCAAACACTGATCGCCACCATGTCAGCTAGATCAGAGCACTAATTGCCATGTCCAGTTGTTTCCTGAACACCTCTGGGGATGGTCACTCCAACCACCTTCCTGAGCAGTGGTTCTGATGCTTAAAAACCCCTTCCATGAAAAAATTCTTCTGGCATCCCACCTGAACCTCCCCTGGTGCAGCTTAAGGTAATTTCAAGGTAAAAGTGCCATGGATATCCAGCTGCAAATTGAAGAGAATGGGAAAAAAATGATTCCCAAATGTTGATTTGGGAAAAAAAAATCTTGTTGAGTAATCTCCCTAATCTTTGCTTCAATTATAGAAATAATGGGAATAGTTTCCTTAAAAGCCTGCAGAAAGAGATCTGTCCTTTTAATATTTCCCACAGCGTTTCTGTAGGCTTAATATGGATGTGTTATTTGGAAGGTGGAGCCCTATTGCTGAAGCACATCAACTGCATTTCATTTTTCCAAAACCTTCTGTGCGTTGTGAGTAAAGAGGTTTTTGTTTTTACTGCTCAGTTTGTTATAGAAAATTTGAGGGGAAAGAGAATTAGCTACTGCTCAAATGTTGGTGATTCATTCTGGAATTTTCTAATGCATTAAAACAAAATTTTTAAGTTGAATTTACTTCACATATGTGTGCATCTAGTAATAAGAACTGTGTAAAACAGCTAATAATTGTACCCAAACTGCTTCCAGTTCAACCATGTCTTTCCCACAAAACATGTTTTGCATAAATGAAAATTGTGCTTCTTGATTTTACTTGGCAGATCTGAAGTACTTGTGGTAAAAACTGTTCTAGCAAACTACACAAAGCTAAACTCTGAAAAAGGAACCCCGACAGCTGTTCTGCAAATCATTGTGATATACATTGTACTTGTGACTTGATCAGGTTGGTTATTGCAATATAACATCAAAGGCATTGCATCTTCTGTAGCTGTAGACTCCACTGAAGGCCTGCATTTTTGTTCTTGGTGAGAAGTTAAAAAAATTTATGGCAATGTGAAAATATATTTAGTGAGTAGCTGCATAAACTGTGTTTTTTCTGTCTCTGGGTGGCAATTCTAACAGTTTGAAGTCTCTTAAAATTCAGTATGCTTGAAATAAAAAAGCCATTTCTATGATTGTTTGCAAAGTTTTAATTTGTTTTAAACCACGTTGTTGATCTAGAGCTTTTGCTCATTTAAGGTTGATTAATTGCTTTTGCCACTTTTGTTTGCAGTTCAGTATAATCTCATGCAGACTATTGTATTTTTTTTTTTAATTTTAATCTTCTGTTGATGGTTGTATATGTTTGGATGGGATGTTAAATTTGACCACTAATTGAAGGATTTAAATAAACAAATAAATAAGATTGAAAACAATAACAAAAGACTGCAAACTGGAACAAATGCTTGGCATTGCAAGTTTATTTTGTGAAGCATAATTTCTGCACCTGCTGTATACCCCATTGTGGAAGCTCTTGTTTTCATTTTTTTTTATTTAGAAAGAGAAAAAGGTTATCATGTTTTCATTCAAGTACCTTTATTTAAGGCAGATTTAATAGAAACAAGAATAATGAGCCTATGTCTTACACTGAATGTTTTTTAAATGTGTGTGCCTTTTGTGATAATTACTATTCATTAAGGCTCACTAGTCTTTCTTTAAAGGATAACTTTGTTATCTTACCTGTAACATGGATGGGTGAGCACTGACTGAAGTCACTTCATGCAAAATGTAAAATACATTTCAGATATGGAGTTGGAGTTGAGTTCCGTGGCCCATCTGCATTGCTGCAGTGCCTTTTAGAGTGCTTGGGTAAGTCCCATTGGTCCAGTGTGACCCACACTGCAAAGGATTAGTCTCCTATTGATAACTGACATGGTTAACTTGGCCCAAGCAGGAGCCTCTGATTTCTGCTTACAGGGCAGACCCCAGGTCAGGGCTGATGATGCAAAGGAAGATGCTGTAACAGTTCAGCTTTGGAAGTGCCTATGTGCTGTTCTTAGAAACTCAGAGTCCTGGTACCCTGTGTTTCACTGCTGTCTCACAAATATTTGTGGTTGACAAAAAAGCTGAATTGTCACTGTGTAATGAATGACACATAATCCACCTCCTGGTGTTTGCAGTATACTGATTTTCACATACTTACATACATAATGGGCAGACAGAAGAGTTCAGAAGTCTTAAGACAGGCCAGATGGAAAATATGTTCAAATTTAAAAAAAAACCCTGACAACAAGAGAGAGACACAGGAAGAAAGAAATATAATTCTGCTGATATTAAAAGTATGAAGGAGAAGAGAGGAGAACGTCTGTTTTCCATCTTTTAAGGAGACTTTTTTAATGGTTTTTGAACTTCTGAGATTATGATGCTTTTTCTTTGTTATAGAGCTGTCAGAAAATACAAAGGTTATATCTGTGCAGACAGCTTAACTTGCTTCTAGCTCTCCAAAGTACTTTAACTTATTTCATATTCAGCTGTTAAAAGTGTACAGGTCTTGGAAAAATTAGAGCATTATAGCTGTAGCCATACGCTCCTGGACAGCCAGGATGGAGCTTTTGGATGAGAGCCGTGGCAAGGCATGTGATGCCCTGCACAGTGGCAGTGGCTTGTCAGGGCTGAGGTGTTAAGCAAGTGTGCCCTTGTAATCGGGCTATGAGATACTTCTGGAAGCCAGAATATGGGTTAAGGAAACCTTCCTCTGCCATAATCCTTTCTAATCTGTGCTTTTGGAAGTTTTTGAGAGCACTTCTGTTGCTAAGGAGTGTAGCTCATGATTTTTCTGTTTGCTTTTTCTTGCTTGTACTTTTTCAAGCTTTCTTGTCATGTTTATTTAAAGATCCCCTCCACTATTCCCCTAATAGTGGAGGGGATGGTTTTAGAAACACACTATTTCATCAACAAAGGAGGGTCCTGACAATTCCATATAACTGAGAGGAATACTGCAAAGTGAAGAAGCTGCATAAGATACAGTGGAAGTACAACAAATCATCCAATTTTTACCAAAATCACTGTACAATGGAAAGTGCCTCTTGTCAGCTGAAATGTCAGATGTATCAGGAAAAAGTTAAAGTGGAACCTGATTTCTGTAAGGCTAAAGATTCAAGTAATTTGCTTAGAGATGCAGTAGAAAATCAATCTTGTGCTTAAAAGAGGAAATGGTAGCCTTCAAGTCTCATATCATGTTTTGTAGCTGATTGCCTGTTTTTATTATCTCCCCGCGCTTTTCCTTCGGTACTTACTAATGCCCTTTGGTTAACTCCATTATACCTTTGAAAAACTTCTTGCAGAGCTCAGCTACTTTGGCTTGTTTGCTGGGTAAGCCTCACTGGTATTATTATAATTAATAGGATGTGTAAAAACTTCCCAAACCAAGTGTTAGAGAGTCAGGCTATTAAAACTCGGTACCCCATATATTCTGCAGTGTGCATGATTTCCATCCTCTGCAGCTGGGGCTCATCAGAGAAGAGGCTAGAATGGCATTGATCTTGCATGCTGTGGGGGAAGTTGGTGTGGTAAGAACACAACTCAGCTCGTAAAAGAGTAAGAGGGATGGGAAATAAAGTCAGTTTACAATTTGGAGTTGTGTCTCTAATTTTTTTTTTTTTTAATTTTTATGCCACAGGGATAAAAAATGCGAGAGAGGGATGGACTGTATTTTTAGATACTGAAAATCTTTGAAGATCTGGTTCATAAGTGAGCGTTGAAACCCTTTCTCACAGTTGTGTTACATGCTAACAGTTTCCTTGGCTTGACTCTTATTTTTGTTAGATAGTACTGCTTTATTTCCTCCAAAAACTTTGATTTTAGGATTTTTTCTTTAAATTATGAGAAATTAATAAAGAATAATAAGAGCTAAAGTAAACAGCCTGATATTTTTAAGGATTTTTTTTTTATAACTAGGGTGTATTTTGAATATTTGTTCTTTGCTAGTTCTGTGAAGGTAAACTATGAAACTGATCAAAAATTTTACAAGGCTGAAAGAAAATATACCAGCTGATAAAACACCAACTAAATGCATGATTAAGAAGACTGGAAATTATACTGGTTAATTTGAATAGTATATGAGACCTCATCAAAAAATATTTAAGTACAAGGAGAATACAGGGGTATACTTCTAGAGATACATTGTTTCTGGTTTTGCTTTCAGTAGCAGGATCTGCATCAAGACTGGAAATTTCTGCCTCTAAAAAAGGCATACCTATTTATTCTGCCTAATTGGGTGAATATAAACATTTTATATTTAAACTGGGAAATAATACCCTTGAATGTATAAAAATATCTTGACTCGAAATAGCAAAGCTAGATATCTTCCTAAGTTCCTTCCTTTCCTTTGTTTTTCTTTGTTGATGTCAAAATTTTTTTGATACATTCTTAAAAAGCTATATGGAGAAAAGACTTTATGGAGAGAAGATAGTTCGTAATAGAGTATTGTTGGTCCGCCTTATGAGGGCATAACAAAGCCCATTGGGAGAAAGATTGTTTTTAACACTGAGAGTAGTTATTTGCAAGAGAGTAGTTATTTGCAACATTATTAAGGACTTCAAAGTATATTTCACTGGGATACTTCAGGTTGTACTTTAAGGACTTTTCTGACACACACTGAAATTTGCTGAAGGAACTATACTAGCAGTACTTAACAACCAGGCTATGTATCAATGTTGTTTTGATGGCTTTTTTTTTTTTTTAAAGAAGCATGACCGTGGTTAGTGTGCTTATTGGCATATTGATATTTGTTTATTTTATGCTTGTCTTTGACAGTGTTTTAGAGAGCTGGATATAAACTGCAAGGACCACCACTGGGTTCTGTGCAAACAGAGAACTACTGAGTCCCAACCCAGAAGCAGGACAATTTACATACGTGGGTAAAGACAATGTTTAGAAACAGGCAAAGGAAGACAGAAAAACAAGGAGTTATCATAGCATATCAACAAATAATTGGTTTTAAAATTTTCCATAGGTCTCCTGCCAAAGCAGTTTGAAAGAGGTTAATCAGTTACTCTTGTGGGTGTTCATAGCATTGTGAGGTGTCAGCCTGGATAAAAAGCTTGAAGACACTTAATTGAAAAAATAACACATAGGTGATGGAAGCTGGCAGCCTGGACGTAAAGGAGAAGGGAGTTTACCTCCAGCTATGGAATGAGAGATGATAGGAAGGCTTTGACATGGAAGATAAGTGATTAATATATAATGGGATACTGGATTTATGTCAGTAGAATGAGATTACATTTGTCAAGATTAGAACAGAAGATTTGAAATAAGAGCGATGGAAATATAACAGCTGTACACTTTTAGAGAAGAGGGGTACTTTAAAGGTAGTATTTGCAAAGGTCCTACAATATTTTGGGTAAATCTTTTGGAAATACTCGAATCTATAGGACCTAGGTGCATGTATCCAAAGACTGAGAGAGATGATATCCCAGTCGGCCTAAATGAATGGTAATATTGCTGAAGGAGGGGGGTAAGAAGAATGCTTATTAGAGGAGAGTATACACTGTCTTCTAACTGTACAAAATTGTGATCCAGCTCAGAGCAGCAGTGTGCTGTTAGAGATAAGGGGAGAATCACCTCCCCCACGTGAGTGGTGATCTGCTGGGGTCCAGAATTTTTTTTAGGTCCTCTACCATTTCTCTTGTGGAAGAGGATGTTTCATAAATTTATTCAAATATTACTCTTCTTTGCTTTTTCTCTATTGATCTTTAGTAGCAGCATTTGCTGGTTATGGTAAAAGCGTGTCACACCGTTGTTGATGAAGTATCACAGAAATATGTTTTAATGCACCAGTTACATGCTGAAGTTTTTAGGTTTTCAGAGCCAGGATTGACTTGTATGCATTGCTTACTAGCGGTGAAACCATGAATTGTGAAGATCAGCCAGGTTGAATGCCTGTAGAATTTCTGCCATGGACATGATTTTAAATATATACATGGGTTTCCACCTACTAGGAAAAACGGTTTGAAAATTCTTAGGCAAATCACCTCTCTTTATATATAGAATCAAAATATCTAATTTGCTTGTTTATAGAGAGATAGACAGTTTTGCTATGTAGTTCCTATTGTTTACCTCCACCCTCATCTCTCTATGGACATCCTGGAACAGGGCTCTTGTGTTGCTGTGGATATCTTTAATTTCAAGTGGAAAGTGACGGAGTAGTGCAGTGTGAGGTAGGTCCAAGACGCTGTGAGGTTTTCTTTTTTGTTAAATGCTCAAATAGAGAAAATATTTTACTGAAGCTTGAAAGTGATTTGATACCTTTTTACTTTGGTCAGGTCTCTTGGTCTGTTGTATATTTACTAAAAATGTTGTCAGTTTTGTTTTCTTTTTAAGAATTTCTCTTTGGTGTGTTTCCATCTGAACTTTATTAGAGGAATCTGAAAAGTTGGGTCTTTTTTCCTTTGCTTTTAGACTTGTGGCTCTGTGTGCCCTCTGAGACCCCAGCAGAGAGGGCCGGGTGCAGTGCTTTGCCATCCCTGGCAGAGGGCTCCTGCTCACCCCGGTGAGAGCGTTGCTCTGCCCGTTCAGTCACTGAGGACTGCTTCATTACCTCCCTGCTGCCCAGGGCCCCTTTCTCAAGTTCTGGAAAGTATTCAGCAGATTTATCACTGCTTTTTAAGAAAGTCTTCATGAGCATGACCTGAGGTTTTACAGGAAATCTTGAAATAAAAGTAATAATATTGTTATACATTCTCTCACATTCAGCCACACATGCTATCACAAAAGTAGCCTTGAAGCTGTTTTAGTTTTACAGCAAAGAGTGTTTCTTTTCATATCAGGTAATCCAAGCTGCTGAGTTTTTTCTCCCCTTGGCTTTGAAAACATGCCTTTATATTAATAATCCTGGATTTTGTGCTGAAAGTTGATTGCTCTAGTTGATGGTTGATATTCCATAACACTAAATAAAAGCAAACCAAAATTTTCCCTTTTTCCTTTTCCGATCTGAAATCTATCAATATGTATCTTTAGAGTTCACCATTAGTGGAGGTATAATCTCTGTGCCTGCTTTTATTCCTGGCCACTGGGAGTTTTGCTACCAGCAATAAAAGACAACCTCCATGTTGTACTGCACAGTATAGATATTGTAAATTTTGGTCTTGCTTTCCATTGATCTGGTTTGCCATATGGGAATCATATTCAGCTGATCTTTATTTCCTGAGTCAGAAATTCTGTTTTACCCATCTTTGGGGCTTTCAGCATTTTATTCTCAGTGGGCTGTCAGGTATTGCACATGAAAGGAAAGGTTCAAAGGCATATAAACAAGGTTCAGGTCTGAAATGTTTACTTAACACTGTCTCTTTTTTTTTTTTCTTTTTTTTTTTCGTTTTACAAACATTTGCCAGACTGGAGGATCAGCATGAAACCTTAATAAATTTTAGACATTTATTCTCTATTATGAACATTTTACACATACATAATTTTGGTGTAGTCTGGAACACATCAACTGTAAACTTGGTAGTGTGGGCTTGCCAGCAACAGGATTAAAAACATTGCAATTATTTTTTTAAGTTTATGAATTATTTTTCTTGGAGGTTTATTTCCTTTCGTTTCTGTTTTTGTTTCTGTAGCTGCCTCTAAAAGACTGCCATTGTTCTACAAAGAAGTTTTGAATGAATTGACTATGCAGATTTTAATTAATACGATGAGTAAAATTTAAAAAATAAAGATACCATCCTCTCTCCTTGCAATGTCATTCTACTGAGAGAAATTAATTTGAGGAAAAGTGAGAATGAGCTTGTTGCTCACCTGTGAAGTGCTGCTGCCAAGGAGATAAACAGTCATAATCTTAACAGCTTTAGTGCCTTAATTATTTAAGCTCTTGGGAAAAAAATGCCTAAAATTTAAGAGATTTCAGTCACTTGGTGGCAGTGATATAGAGGTTCTAGATTCCATTAGTGTAGCTTGACTCTTTTTCTTTCTCATTTGTACTGAAGTGTATTTAAGATAGCATACTGGAGTGTGTCTCATGTTACACTTCCATCTCCAGTATATCTCATTTTCCTTTTGTGGTTTTTTTTTAATTAGACAAGGGAAATAATAAGGAATCTTGATACCCATTACTGGAATTCATTCGTTGTTCTTCTGGCCCATTTCTTCTTCATTGCCAGGTGGATGTAGAGCGTTGGAACTGGCTCAAAGGGATCATATTTTGTCTAGAAAAGGTGTGTCTTGGGTGTGCCTAGGGATATATTTTGCTGTTGAGGATATGGAAACAGATGAGAAAAAGTTAATCAAAGGCTGAAAGAAAGGTGGGGCTTCCCCCATAGCTCCTTCACCTTTCACACAGCAGGAATAAAGCTGTCAGAGAACTGTGCTCTCTCACCCAGTCGCAGACTCCTGGTTTGGCTTTTCTGGACTTGCATGGCCTCTTCAACATGAAATTATGCTGTAGGTTTAGCTCACTGCTTAATGTTCAGTCACATCTGCCTCCTTTTCTCACTTAGTGCTTTCTCCAGCTGAAATAAAGAATGGGAGTGTGGCTTCATGGAAAGCTTCTTTCAAATTGACAGGTGACCGAAGTCTGCAGTGGATCTTCTTTTCTGCAGTATTCCTTTTTTGTGAGCCTGAAACATTGTGCTCTCATTCTCCTTGTTCAGCTTTCCTCACTTCAGCAATCAAGGATGGTTACGGCTCCTTGGCTCTCCTGGCTTTCCCCTCCCATTGGCTAAGGCTGTGAGACATATTCCTGTCCTGCCCTTCCCAGGCTTTGTCTGTTACACTGGTCTTATTTTGAATTGGGAAGAAAACTCAAGGTAAACCATGAACTTATGGCTCCTGTGGCGGGAGTGCTGGAAGGACAAGACAGGCAGAGGAGATGAGGAGGGGACATTCCTCTGTGTGTCAGTGACCAGCTGGAGTGCCTGGAGCTCTGCCTGGGAATGCAGGAGGAGAAAACGGAGAATTTATGGGCGAGGATTAAGGTGAGGGCAGGGACAGGTGACAAAGTGGTGGTCTGTTCCAGGCTGCCTGGCCAGTAAGACCAAGTGGATGGGACCCTTTATAGATATATAGAATAGCTGGGTCCTCATGGCAGACTTCAACCTCGTGATAGCTATGGGGGGGACAACACAGGAGGGCATAAGCAGTCCAGGTGGTTCCTGAAGTGCATTGATGGTAATTTCCTGATCCAAGTGATCAATTTGCTGATGGTGAGAAGTGCTGCTGAACCTTGTTCTCACCCACTAGGACGGACTGGTGGGGAGTGTGGAGCCCAAAGGCAACTCTGGCTGCAGTGACCATGAAATGGTGGCGTTCAAGATCCTTAGGGCAGCGAGGAGAATGCACAACAGACTCGCTGCCCTGGGCTTCAGGAGGGCAGGCTTTGGCCCCTTCAGAGAACTGCTTGGTAGAGTACCATGGGATGAAGCCCTCGAGGGAAGAGGGGCCCAAGAAAGCTGGCCATTATTAAAGGGTCACCTGCTCCAAGCATTGAGATATTGTGATTTCCCTCCATATGTTTATGGTGGGACATTCTTCCTAAGTCCAGAGGGAACTAAAAATCTGTAGCATTTGTTTAATCTCTTCTCAATGGGCTTCTGCTAGGAAAATTGCATGACAAGTTGTCTCTGGTGTCTCACTGCTAAAACGCAGGTCAAAAGAATTCTAGATTTTGAAACCTTCTATCAAACGCTCCCTAGACAACGCTAGAGAATACTCAAGTATTGCTTGGGATAATGATAAATCGTTATAAATCTAATTGTGAAGTACTCTGTAGAATTGTTACGCACCTATTTAACAGATGCATAAAAACTCCTCAAGGAGTTTTATGGGGAATTTTGTGTATTTAAGATTTTCTGTAAGCTAGGACACCACACCACCTTTGTCAGCTGGTGCTGTAATTCTCAGTATCTACACCTTTTGCAAGCTATATGTTCAGTACAACCTCTGTGGCACAACTGTCTCTGAGGATGGAGCAGCTGAAAATGCTGAAGTAGGCAGAGCAGGCAGCTTTATCTTTGTCATCTCCTCACAAGACTTTGGAAGAAGTTTGGTGTCTTGGTGTAATTTTCAAAATTCTTGGCCTGGTTCCCCATGAGTTTGGGAGTAGAGCCTCTGCTGGGCTTCTTTAGGAAAAAGGAGTTCCCTGTGAAGGAAAAGATAAAGATTCTTTCTGCATAGCTGAGATCTTGTTCAGGGGTCTGTTTATGTCTTGAAAAAAAAGAGAAATGAAGACCAACATGGTTTTTGTATTTTACTTTAATACAAATTCTTTCTAAATATTTTTTTATTTGAGTACATCAGAGCTTATTTATATGTGCATTATCAGAACAAACCAACTTTCCAGTAGCCCCTAGGACAAAATTACTTACGGAAGTAGAAGAGAAAAGGGCTTTAACACAAGAGGACAGTCATCTGCATATTTCTCCCTTGTGGGAAGAAGACCTGAAGACAAATATGTTATGGTGGCAGAACCAGGCACATTCTTATTCTTCAGTAACGACCAGGATAATCCTGCAGAATAGGGTGTTGCGGTTAAAGAAACTCCTGTCTTTCAGTAATTTTCACAGAAATAATGTTTGTATAGATCAGAAGCCCATTATTAATTAACAGGAAGTAGCATCTTGGAAGCTAAATTATGTAGTAGGAGCTGAAGTATAGCTAGCTAAAGAAAGCAGTATGAAATAAAATAATCTCTATGTGGTTGATAGGAGCCTACTTGACAAAAATATTTGTGGTATTTTTTTGATTGCTCCAGATTTTAACTTTCATTTTGAATCCATATATTCTTATTGGGATAATAATTGCAATCTTGAGAATGTAAACTTGCTACTCTGATATTTTCCTAATTCTGATGGTAATCTGAAGCACCAATTCTATCCTTATTCCATTTTCTTTATTAATCCTTTTTAAGGTACTCATTCTAAATCTAATAATGGTCTTTAAAATTCAGCGTTAAAAATTTCATTAATGATAACTTTTCTAGCTGGGAAGGGGAGAGTGATGATTGTCAGGAACATCAGCAGGAAGAAAAGTGGAGATTGAATAAATGCAAGATGGGCAAATGGGAAAAGAAAAAACAGTGTTAAGAGGCATAAATATGGTAATTGTAAAGATGAATGTATTTTTACTTTGATATAAGACCTAACAAGCAGGTAGTGGAAAATTATTCAAAATATAGTTATTTTATTACAGATCATTTTCCCTTCCATACCTTCATTCAAAACATATCACTCATGTGAATGAAAAAAGGCTGATGGCAGGTTATGGGCAATTGATTGCATTCCCATGCTTGTATGCCACAGTCAGCAGCCAGGAATTTGACAATGTCTTCAAAGTAAGTGTGATGCACCCCACTTGATTTCATCTCTCTGCTCCCCATCCACGTTTAGTTTACACTCTCAGCACCATGACTGAGTCCTCATTCTGTCCTCGTGCCTCCCGCACTTATTCCAGTGCACTGACTGGTTCCAGAGCCCTGACCTCCGCTCGGCTGCTAAGTGTTGCTGGCTGTCAGCTGAGTTGAGTAAACTTCTGCTAATGAAAACAGATAAAAAGTCACTGGAATTTATTAAAGCTTTTGTGTTAACTTAAATCACGTTCTAGGAATGAATGTAGTATTATTAAGAAAATGAAATCGGATTATAATGAAAGGAACCTGCAGATTTTAGTTACTAACTTGCACGCATCTCTATATTTTGTTTAATTCTAGTAAAATAAAAGTGAATCCCTGTTAACTGTAATGAAATAAAATTAAGCTCTCCCTGACTTACATTCATATAGTCAGTCAACACCATTATTTGAAATCTAATTTGGTCCTATTTGTCTGCAAGGACAACAGAATTGTCATTTATACTGAAGGAATTCTTTTGGTAGGAAAATAGCTGGACTAGGTCTCTTTTATGTGGAAAAAAGAGGTTGCCAATACATGGGATTCCCATGATGTGTGCTACAGAAGTTAACATGATTCTGCAATTTTTTTTAAGAATGTATTTTGAATCTGAATAATAAATACTTATATATGTATTGTAGTTCAAACATATGCTGCTTTGTTTGAAGATGTGTTGTTTCTTTAATATCTTCACATGTCAGTATGTTTATATAGTTACATTAAATTGCCATGGACAAGTTATGTTCTTTCTATCTGAAAGATTAATTAGTATTTTTGGTAAAGAGGTAATTCACTTCTGTTGTGTTTAATAAAAAGTCCATCTTATTTGGCTTTATTTTCCTTTTCTTTTTATTTTTTCTTTCTTTTCTAAATCCATTGGCTTTATTATGCCATATCATTGCTAGCTTTACTTTCTACTGCATTTTATCATAATGCTCTTTGAGTATAAATAAACTCTGGTATGCTAAACCTAATAGCAATTAAACTGGAAGTGTTTGTGTTTCATCACTGTGAACTTCGCAGAAATGTTTCCATGACAACCTCCATGCTAGTTAAGGCAACCAGAGGTGATCAACAGTTTATGTATTTTTTTTCTCTTGCAAGAATGGAATTTGTGTTGACAGTTCTGGCCTTTAATGGCACTTTTGTACTGTGTGAAAGTATTTGTTTACTAGATCATATGCTGTTAACTGTCAGGCTGAGATAGAGTGACTGCTTTTGATAAAAGGGCTGCATTACATCTCTGAGTCTGTGAAGCTCTTGTACTTTAATTACTCACATCAGTAGAAAAGTACCCACTTGCTTCACTACACTTAAAAATTAGACTTATTAGTTCCAAAGCATTAATGGTGAGTTAATTTTTTCCTTTACATTTTTTGGAAAACAATAATCTAAAAGCTGCTTTGTTGTTTTAAATTTAAACTATTTAATTTACACTGATAAAAATCACATTCCATGATACGGGGTGAATTCTAAGTGCTGTAATTACTGGCACTTTGAATTAGGATTTTTGGGCCCTGTTTTCATATGTAGCTGATGAAGGTTGTTATGCTGGTGGCTGAGATATGCTAGCTGTGTACTCTGATGAGAAGAATATAAATTTAGGTAGAGGTGTTTTGTCTCTCCCAAGTTTTATGAAAAAGGCGGGAGTACCTAAGATGTGATAGAAATAACCTCTCTGAGTGTAACACAATAATAATACAGATAGACTGTTGTGTGTGGTACATGGATGAGACAGTTAGAAAGCTTTCAGAAGAAAACTTTATTTTTAAAATGTGTTTTGGTGAGGTATTTCTCTTCATGGTACCCTATCTAGGTAGATCATATGGAACTGAATAAATTAGTTATTATCTAATCTAATCTATTATCTAGTTCATCAGTTAATAACTGCTACTACAGCTGGTGCATTCACTATCAACCAGATGTTTGAAGGCATTACCTGTACTGAGTTGAGCAACTTGCTTTTTTTATGTGTCTGTTCATTGTCAGGCTGATGGACAAGTGTCTCTTTCAATATAGAGAGTGTGTGTAGCACAGCATCATTTGGTTTTGATTAGCTGAAAAATGTGAGTATTTGGAAGGTACCAGAATATCTTCTAAGGGTCTACTGCAAAGCAAAGACTAAATTTTTTGTGATAATGAAGACCTTAGTTTGGTGAAGCATATTATTTAATAATACTCATTTATATTCAGATATGAGACGGGGTACTTGTTGCATGTCTTGCATATAAAGACATAATTTATATTCAGGACTCATCTTTTGGACATGTAGTTTGTTTTAGTAATTGCTTGCAGAATGTTTATTGTTTCAAATAGTGATACCATCACTTTTTTAAGCAATTGAGTCACCCTTCAGTGATCTGTTAAAACTAAGAGGAGTTGCAGTTGTTGAAGCTGTTTTGTTTGGGTTTGTACGTGGAGGATGCCGTTGCTTTTTGCACAGCATTCTGTTTAGTCAGAGGTTGTTTATATGTTTGTTGACAGTTGGTGACACTAGGAAGAAAAATGGAAACGCTGAAGTTATATACCTAAATTTCCCAAGCTTTAAACTGTAGACAGATGACTTGTGTCTACACTCTCAGTGTAAGATGCTGCCTCAGAATACCTTCGCCTCATCTTTGGGGGTTTGTTGTGCCTTCCTTTGTGTAAGAAAGTTGGCATATTAAAGAGAAACTTCTCAGAGAAGTAAGGGGTGAAAAAAGCCACCTCCTTGTACACTCTTTCATACTCTGACCTGTTATAGCTGGAGGCTGTAATGTTCCCTGAGTGCAGAGGTGTATGCATAATCCAAAAATTCCTGTTTATAATATCCTTACAGGTAAAATTGCATGGATTACTAAAAGGAATATATTACAGTACTAAGAAGTATTCTTTATTTTCCTGGTGATCATTTGATTGTGAAAGATTGTGTAGTACTTGAGCATATGATACAAATAGACCCTGTGTGCTTGTTTTCCCAAGTTAGTTTTTGTGAACAGTAGTTTATAACCATGTTTGAAATAATGCTCTGTATCTGTAATTACTGGGGTTTTTTTATAACTATGATGTAAAGAAGATACTGCCTAAAACTGAACAGTAACTCTGGTCACATGACACGAATATTGTAGATGAACTAGAATGGAAAAACAAGCTGTTACCCCTAACGCTTTTTTTCTTTCCCAGGAAAAATGAATTCATACTGAAACAGGAACAGAGATGATCAGGAAATGGAAACCTTATCTTTCAAGATGAGACTTAAGAAAGTGTGACATGTTTGGCTTAATGAAACAAAGATTGAGAGAGGATATGATACCTCTTTCATATTAAATGTGTATGAAAAGGCAGAGAAGGCATCATACAGGGGGAAGAACTGCTTAAGCTAAAGGACATTGTTAGAACAAGTAAAAAACAAGTGTAAACTAGCTGTGGATAAATCTGAGCTGGAAGACAGAGCATTTAAGTAGAGCGTGTGGGGCCGGAGATTTCGAACAGGGAGTCTAATCAG
Source organism: Ammospiza caudacuta (assembly GCF_027887145.1). Lineage (NCBI taxonomy): Eukaryota > Metazoa > Chordata > Aves > Passeriformes > Passerellidae > Ammospiza > Ammospiza caudacuta. Next base: position 52,375,596 of record NC_080597.1, read on the forward strand.
CAAAATTGGCATGACACAATTGCCTTAGCAAAAGGTTGCACATGGTCACTCAGATTGTTCTTTGTAAGCCTAGGACCATCTTTTTGCCTAACTAGGTCTATAAACCCCTCATGCTTGCTTGTTGCACAGTACTGAGAAAACTTGTAGAAGGAATGAATCTGAGAGAAGCCTTTTAAAATTATTTTGCTTGTTTCAGTTCCAATGCCTGTTTAATTCTTAGGTAGATTCCTTAGTCTGTTTTCAGATTAAGTGCTTCTATATTATTGACAATAATATCCTAGGACTTCTTAAACTTTTTTTTCTTGTTTGTTTTAAATGTATTTTAGTGCTACTTTTAATTTTTTCTTTTGCTTCATCTTGCTGCAGTTAGTTACAGGCTTTAACCAATACTGGTAGCTGGCTTTTTCCCCTTCAGTATTTTCAATGCAACTGAAAAGATAAGGTGATTATTACCCTACTCATCAAAGTTTATTCTGTAACCAATCTGTACATTCATTTAGTTCATTCAGGTAATCATTTCCAGTCCCTTAATTTATAACTTCCTGGCAATACTTTTTTATCCCTCAAAGAAAAGGGAACTCTGAAGATTGCCTAGTCCAGCCGCCCTTCTCATGCAAATTGGAGCAGGTTGTCCTGGATTTTCTCAGGTTGCATTTTGAATTTCTCCAGGAATATGGGTCTTCGGTTTTGATGGAGAGTCTACAACATCTGTGGGCAACCTACTCCACTGTTCAGACATGTAACAGTAAAAATGTAAAATTCTTTGTCTCAAGAATGTAATTCTGAGAGATTGACAGATACACACAGATCATCAGTATATAATTTTTTCCTAATATTTAAAAAATTGATTTCTAATACTTTCTTTAATCTGGAAATGATTTTATTTCTTTCTCTCCTCCAGATTATTATACATCTGGAATAGAGCCTCCCTTATTGGATCAATATTAAAAGGGGTTTGCTTTTTTATGAATGTTGTCACTCTCTCTAGATGGTTTCCAGGACTTTTTGTCCCAGTACCTGTCAAATACAAAGGTGTAGCTACCTCCCTGCAGTCTTAAAACTGCAGATTGAGCCAGCACCATGTTGTAGTCACAAAGTGAATTCTCATTTGAGTACAAGGTATATCAGTGCCTCACTCTCCAATATCTCTATTAATGCCACTTACCTAGGGATTGCTTGGAATCCTTTCTAAATTCACTAAACTTTATATTGTTGGAAAGACATCCAGAGGCAATGTCTGCCTTGTTATTTTTATGTAACTCTTGATGTTGGAGCCTTGCTTAGGTGAAGGACTCATCACACCTACCTAAAATTTAAAGGTTCCACACTACTGCTAGGCATCACTGATAGTGTGAATAATGGCATTGTGATTTATTACCCAGAGAGATGTTTATTACTTGGGGTTTATTACTCAAAAGATGAAAAGCTGACTTTTACAGACTTTCCATTAGTTTCTCTGTTTTCCTCAGTCCTTCAAAATACACATCTTAAGATTGTGAAAAACTGAAGTGTACTAAACACACTTGGCTACGTGAGCTCATATGCTGAGAGGAATGATCTAAGCACACTCTCCACAAAAGTTATGACAGTAAAAGCTCTTACTGGAGTGTGTCTACTCACGAGGCAAATCATGTATTGTCTGAGTGTCCCCAGAAATCTTTTGGAGGAGCATTAGAGAAGTTGGTCAACTTTAGCAACTCTCATTGTGTTATTGTATTTTAGTATGTATCTGTGAAAGTGCAAAATAAACTTCTAAAAAGTCATCCAAGATAACACCAGGAACACTTAAGAATGCTGATTTGTATTCCTTGCATGATCATACCTTTTAAGGAGATTTATATCCCTACTACATGGTTTATGTTTTAATGCAAATGCAGTAATAGGGCATTTTCCAGTATGCGTTTACATCTTTGACCAAGACTTTAATTTCCTCATATATTTTTACCTTTCCCATTATTCATTCCATATGAAAATTAATTCTGTTATCAGAATTAATGCTTTTAATTAGAACTTTTTAGAAAACTTCTGTCAAGCAAAACATTATTTCACAAACTTTTTTTATATAACAAAAGTTTTATTATTCCAGGTATTTCAGAGATGCCAACCATGGCTGATTAATATTAGCCATTAGGTAAAAATTCTTCTATAGGCACTGTAATGCTCAAACTCAGACTGTTTAAGTAATTTCAGAATTTACCAAACAATGTGAACTTGCTCTTAAGAGGAACTTAGATGCAGTTGTAAATATAGTAGTATTTGACTCATTAAAACCTTTTTCACATTGTAGTTTTAGGAGGTGTACACACACATTTTTTTTAAATGTATCAATAAGTAGATGATAAATACAAATTTATTTAGTTTATAAACCCATTTGCTCTTTTGCTTAATATGGTGGCTGTGGTCAGTCTATCAGGGATGTTAAGTCCTTGCTTCCTAAACTGAGCAATAGATTCTTGACCCCTTGAAAGTCCTGAGCAACCCCATCTGATCTCACAGTTGAGCTGCTGTGAGCAGCACTGGACTAGAGAACTGCTGAGGTCCAAGCAAACTTCAGCTATTCTGTGATTTTGTGATTGACTGAGTCCTGTCTGAAGCTGCTTTACTTGCACTTGAGAACTTGAACAATTTTTTCAAGGCAGATAATATAAGTACTTTCTTAATGTTCTTATAACCCACTAGCAAATGGTCTCCATCTTTTCTGAATGGATATTTCGTATTTCTTCTTTCCTTAACTATACTTCTTTCTAGAGTGATTATCTTTATGTTTCTCTGTTTTTCTCTAAAGCAAAAGTAAGTTGTGTGGCACAAGTGAGATACTTTCATTCTTTTTTGTGATATTTTTATGGTCCTCCTTGAGGAACTTGATAATTCAGTCAGTGGTGTAAATGACCTAATTGTATGGGAGGCATGTGGGCTTAGTGAAGTTCCTTTTCTATTGGTTTCTTTATTTCATTGTAGGGAAAAAGAAGCTACAGTGCAAAAAAGTGTAGGGATGGTCTTGTAGCTGATAAATCTTTTAAATATTTTTACTGGGTTAAATTATTTATAAGATGTATCTTATAAGGGATATAATATAATAGATATATGTTATAGTCCCATATATAATATATGGGTATATATATATATATATATATATATACATACATACATATACATACATATATATATATATATATATATATATATATATATATATATATACACACACTCCATATACTGATACTAATGATTTTTTTTTAACATGAGGTTATGATACATCTTTTTAACGGGGCAGAAGTTATGTGGACAATGAAGTCTGTAAAGCAAAAGAGGACCATTGTGATCTTCACATAACAATATTTTTTGAAGTTCTTGCATTAATTTCTATTTGAAGTACAGTATATCTTTTGGGGAAAGTAAATCAATTGTTTTAAAATACTCCTGGTGATGGAGAGCCCATGACAATCCTTGGGAACTTCCTCCATTTGGTAATCTAAACTCTACAAATTATTTCTGGTCTAAACTTTTCTGACTTCAAATCCCTCATTAAAACTGTCCCTTGCGGTGTTGCCTGTAGAAAATGTGATAATGGATGTGCTGTGGATAGGAGGGCTCTTACCTTTCCTGCTGACCTGTATTGTTTCCTTGTTTCCTCCTGCTCTCCCCCTGAATCCACCTGTTTTGTCTTCTGTCATACGTTTGGGTTTTTAACTTTGCCAGGCAGGGATTACCTACATGTAGTGTTTATATGGCATGGAATAGAGCAGGGTCTTAGTCCCTGGCAGGTGATCTTTGCTGATGAGCCTGTCATGAGGGCATAAAGGATTAAAAAAGGTTTGAGCTATTGTTGTCCTACTTAAAGAGCTTTTAAGCCTGTCAAGAACTACTGTAATCTTTGGGCATGACTTCCTTTGTGGCGAGGACTTCCTCCATTTCTGCTTTAAGGCCAATAAAGACTGGAGTAAATCGTACCTCTCAAAAAACCAGCTGATCTCAGTGGAGGCGGGGGTAAAGGGAGGGAAAGTTTCCAGTGGTAGAAAATCCCTTGCAGCCCTCAGCAGCCTGCTGTAGGGGTTAGGAATTCAATGTTTCCTTGTCTCTGCATTCTCTTCTGATTTTATCTTGCTTCAGATTTCCAGGATGTTGTTACACCTTTCTTAGAGAAGGAGGGGGAGGGATAAAAATAGCAGTGTTAAGGTTCTGCGCTGAGTTTGGGTACTTATGGGCTGTGGTTAACTGTCCTATAATGTTCTGTTATGTAAACAGATTCACTTTTTCACATCTAGTCCTATTTTTCAGTCATTTCATGATACTTTAAGTGTGTTCGGCAAATCCTTCTTGGTTGAGCAGTGTCCTGTTTGGGTTGTGGCTACCAGACTGGTGACCCTGTTGGATTAGGAGTGACCCCAGTGTCAGATGCTCAGGTAGCATTGCTTCTCAGATTTCCTTGATGATACAGAGATGACATTAGTCCCTTGTCCATGCTAGCTCACATTCATGCTGATTAACCACTGTAATGCTTTCACACTTATTATTTCCCAGGAAAGTGTTCCCCATCCTGTGAAACACTGTGTTGCTACATATAGCATACATATACATACTTGTTCTTGTTGTAAAATTGTTGATGTGGTCTTCTCTCCATGCAACTTCTATGCCAAGAAATATGGGATGATTTGAAATTTCACAAGGCTTTATTGTGAGCTGAGATCTTGGGCTAATCTCTTGATTTCCTGGCTGACTGCTGATAGTCATATGGGAAGGTTCTCTCTTCTTTGAGTCTTCATTCTCAAATAAGTGAATTGTCCTGGAGGTAAGGTAACTGATGGTGGACTTGAGCTCAGTTTGTTAGAGCATGATGCTGATAATGATGAGGTTCCTGGGTTCAGTGCTGGTATGGACCATTCACTGAAGAGTTGGACTTGATGATCCTTGTGGGTTCTTTCCAACTCAGAAGAGTGTCTTCCTGTTTTTACAAATTTCCATCATTACATGATGCTTTCTTTATCCATCATAACTTGTAAATGTTGATACAGACTTCAGGAGCAGCAGTATAATGCTGTTGCTGTCTTGTCTTCCTGTCATCTTCCACAGGTAGAAGTCTTTTCTTCTCCTTGATGTAAATCCTGTCCTCTCCTTAGCTTCTCTTTCATGATGTAGAGAAAAGGATTCCTGTGTGCTCCCTAAGCATCACAGGAATCCTTTTCTCTACATCATGAGGAGCAGAACTGTGGCTAGTACAAAAAATCTGAGATGGGGTATCTACTAGAAGAGATGGGAGTGAGAGGAGTCAGGACAAGTAGCATCTGTTTTCTCTCAAAACTGTTTGTGAAGCCATTCCTGACTGGGTTCAGCCCCCAGAGAAGTAGAAAGCCTTGTGTTGTGCAGTAAAAGGAGAGAGTGTCCCAAACTGTTGGGCAGTCCCAGGATCTCTGACCTCTGGCTGTGGTTCTCATGGGATCCTTCCAATGAAGAAGGATCTTCCCTTCTCTTGAAAATTGTAGTGCTATGGTGAAAAGAAATTAAAGAGAACTAAAATTAGGCTGGATTGTCAGACATGTACTTTAGTGCATTTTAAAGCACAGAAAACCCAAATGAGGAGAAACAGAAGGGAAGCAGTGTTCTCTGCAATGGAATAAGTTTAAAGAGAAGCTTCCTTGTTTAATGCTGTGGCTTTTCTTTCCATAGCTAATTGGATCAATAAAAGAACATAACAGAGATCTCTCTACCTTTCCTTGTTATTTTAGCAGCCTCTCTGTTTCTGCCCACAACCGATACAAACTTAAGTAAAGCCTATTCTTTATCCTATTCAAAATTTTCATGTTTACTTGGGAAAAAAAATAGTAAAGCATTTTGCAGCAGTAATTAATCTCTCTATTTTCTAGTATTTGCTGTTAATTAATTTCAAAACATAGAGGTCTGTGTAACATATGAAGAAATTAAAAACTCTTATTTTGTCTGTTTTGCCTACTTGCTTTTCTTTTTTGGTAAGTCTGTACTCCTAGCACATACTCTCCAAGAGCTCTGTTAGAAGACCTGGAAAGAAGACTGCTAGCTGGTTATGTCATTACTGGATTTAGAATTCTTTAGAGAACTGAGACCCTTTTGCTGCTGTTTACTCTAGTTTCTTCATCAGCCGGTTCCAAAGAAGTCCCTCTCTGGTGGGCAGTCTGCAGGGTTACCTGTAACAGTGGTAAGCTCTTTCACAGTTTCTCTGCTGGCTGCTAAAATGAGATTTCTAAAATGTCTGAAGCGTTGTCCCACTTACAGGTCATTGGTTGCAGGTATCCATGTAACACAGCTATCCAGTGTTACTATTACAAAACTTTTGGTCTGTTAAAAATTGTATGAGAATTTTGAGAGAATTCTCAAAAGAGAATGACATGAATACTAAGCACAGATCTAAGAACTCATGGTATTGCTTCTTTTCAATTAATGACTGCATCATACACCGTGTCTAATTCAAGTGAAGTGGTTGTAGAACTTCTGGAAGGCTTTAATGGAGTGCTTCAGATCTTGTTTATCAGATCCTGGTTAAAAAGCATATCATTTGAACATAAATGGTGCCATGTTATCGTTTTCTCCTGGAAGATTTACTGGAGTGCTCAGGAGAGCTGACAGGAATGGCGGGTGGCAAAGGGGACATGCTCAGTTGCCTGACGTGATGGTCCTGTCACACTGTGATGTATCGGCCTGAAAATCCTTCAGTGTCTTACACATACGGTAGGAAGGAAGCTTTAACATGTCAAATTAAGAAAAAAAATTAGCCTATAATAACAGTGTTGGAGATGATTTGCAGGGAGTTTTTTTAATCAGGGATATTTCATATCCTCCTTTACACCTAATTCGTCTTGCTTTCTAGGAATGTGTAATTAATATTGTAGTTATGCTAATTTGAAACAATGATGATTGCAGCTCGCTGAAATTATGTGTTCTACTTAATTGAACTTGACCAACATTACTTAGAGATGACTCAATACTGCATATGGTACATTCTATCAATATAACCTTTTATTTTAAACAGTTTGAGATACAGTCAGATTATTTTATATAATCAGTTTCTGTTTCTGTATATCTGTGGCACCGAATTTTAGCATGATGTTAAATTTTGCTTCGTCCATGGTTCAAAGAGGACATAAACTTCCTTATAATTTTTCTTGGTATGTACTGGTTTCTGATAGAGAAAATACTACAAAAAACAGGTCAACTGCTTGTTTCAAAGCTTTTTATGACTTTCAGCATGTAAAATTCATCTCCAGTATGCACAAATATAATCTTTCTTTGCATGTTACTAGGCTTTAGATGGTGTAAAAGCAGTCTATACATGGATGCAGGTGGCAGCCACTCCATCAGGCACTCTTGTGCTGGAAAGCACATCCCTGTGCCCAGGACAGGTCAGGCTGGCAGCCAGGGTTCCTGTGTTCTCAGGGGGCAGTCCCAGGCACTGGGGACTTGGCACATTGTGGGGCTTTGGGAGGGGCTGGCAGCAGGGGACTGGTTGTGCTTACCCCTGTATAATAATGACTGTGATCCTCCAGTAAACATTTTGGTTACTGTGTATGAAATAAAATGACATTTTCTTATCATTTGATTTGAATAAAACTTTATCAAAGCATCTCTGCCAAAATTATGAAGTTGTACAGTGCTGAAGGTAAGTATTGTAAAGGATTTTAAATGGTTTGAATTTCAATATGCTACCGGTACATTTTGATCATAAAATGCAAAAACTTTTCTTAGTCTCAAAAATTTTCTTAGTAACAAGCATAGAACTTATATACTGACAAAATATACATTGTAATATTAACAAATAAAATTAATTCAGGAAATAATTCCACTTATTTTCATTTGGAGGAATCTTATTTTCTTCAACCTCTAGTCATTTAAAGCAGTATGTATTTTATTTAAGAGAAGTTTTTACAAGATAAGCTAGCAGTGCTGTAGATTAAAAATGTATAAGTGTTTTCCTCTTATTGTAACATATGATGTGTTTTGAGTGTGGGCATGGAGATGAGAACCTAGGACTTTCAGTTACCTTAATTCTTAAAACAAAGACAATAACATACTGCTCAAAAAAGTTCCCAAGGTCGTAAGAATCTTCAAATACCAGTTTCTGGTATCCATGAGAGTAACTTGCAATTTAAAAGTGAGACAGAAATAATGCAAAATTAGGCCTCTTGTAATGAATTATTTATGCCTCTCGTTTAGCTATATCTTTACTATTAAAGTTGATTTGAGAGACTTACCTTTAACTAGCACTATTTCCTAATATAATGATATCAACAGAAGTGAGGCAGCTTTAATCTTTCTTGAATTGAATGCAGATTGATATTGTTAAGACTATGCCGCTCTGCAGTTTTCAGTTTTGATTTTTTAAAATAACATAGTGTCCTAAAACTTAGGTGTTTTGTTTTTTTTTCTGAGAGGAAATTTTGGAATTTTGTTTCACTGGCTTTTAATTCAGTAATTTACTTAAATTTTCTAATTTTAAATTTTAAAACATAAAAGACTATGATTTCATGTGAGAGCTTCCTGTTAAGCCTCATCATCAAACACCAGTTAAGTAATTGAATTTTAAAAAGAAAAGCAATGGAGAGAAATGTTTATGTGAAAAAATGAAACGTGGGGATAAATAAAGTAGTGTAATGAAATAAACTGTGAAGTTAAAGTCATGTCCTTGTAAGAGTTGATGTTCAGTTAATGTTTGAAATGAAAATTCTGAATAAAATATGTTGCTACTGTGATTAGACATATCCCCTGTTGAGGCATTTCACAGACTCATGGGATCATTTGGGTTGTCCAAAAGGGCGTTTCACCATGTCCTTTACTTGCATTTATGTGGCAAGCATATTTATATATTATCTCATTATTTGAGAAATCTCTTTCAGATTTGAATGTGTATCTCCTTTATGAAAGCTTCTGCTTCAGTTATCACTGTGTCAGTTTGTATTGATCTGGTCGATACAGAAATCTCTTCAAAAGACTTTGCATTATTGAGGTGAAAAACCTGCTAATGATGCAACAGTGAGTTTTTTTCAGCCTTTTTGCCCTGTGGTAAGAAAAGGTCTTCCTGTTTGCTTCCCCAATATAATTTTTTTTTTAACCTACGAATGTGTGTAAGGTAATCACAGCATGACACTATTGTGTGATTGTTGATCCTGTCGGGTTCACCTGTCTTACTCCTGCATTAGGGATCAGTGACTTCAAGAACCTGCTAAAGTGATCACAAACTATTTTAGGCTCTCCTTAATGAAGAAGTGGAAGCATAATAAAGCCTGATGCGTGGACATTGTGCATGCATGTGGCCACTTCGGGGTAATTTTAGAGCCAGACATTCTGCTCCAGCCTACTCTCCTTCTGCCACCAGGAGGACTTGGACAGCAACAGCAGGCTCCAGGGAGAGGACTTGCTCTGCATCCCTCTTAGCTCCTCATACCTGGAAGCAGTTGCTGTATTCATGAGAGTGGAAGTAAGCCTGTTCAATTGCATCATTAGAGTTCTGTCTTGTCAGTGAGACTGTTGATGTCACCTGTGTCACCTTTCCTCCCTTTCCATGGGAAGGCTGTACTCTAATGGGGTCAGAGGCACAGGCAGCTGGCAGAACATTCTTACTAGACTCTGTAAATGCCATAGAATCTTCTGGGCAATCTGCATTGTCCATTCCTATGATGATGAATTTATCTTGGCTCCAGACATCTCTCAGTGTCCTCCCATTAGGTATTTCCTCTCTCTTCAGTTCTTGGACAAGTGAAGATTTCATCCCAGGTAATTTACAGACAGTTGGAGGACACCCCAGCAGCGTGCATTTTACATATGCTGTTTCTTGCCAGAAGCAAGAGTGTTTTGGCACTCTATTCCTGATGAAGTTTGCTATAGATTTAGACAGCATTTGTATGGATATTCAGTATGTGGTCTGTAACTTTTTAGTATTGCAGGTGGATACTGTCATATAGTTATAAATCTGACCTCTCATTAATAATTTATTTTCTTCTCAGATGGTAACTGTGTTCATTTCAGGGTTCTTCCATATGTCCTGTCTGTCATCCTTGAAGTTTTCATCATGGTGGTGGTAGTCGTTGCTGTTAACTTGTGTCCCTGTGTGCCTTTTTTCATTTACTTTTACAATTGTTTCCTTGATAAGGGGTGCCACAAAGGTGCAAAACCTGAATCTCTCCACATGTCTCAGTCTCTTTCCAAGCATCTGGGTCCCAAGGTGAACACTTGAAACAAAAATTATATTACTGCAAATCCTTGGGCTCACTGGAGAAACTATTAACTCAATTTGTGAGAGCTCTTTTGTCTGTGAACAGATTCTAGTCTGTGCTTTCTTTTTCTGACAATACACTTCCCAGCTAACCTCTGCAATGCCTTGTGCCACAGATCACCTAACACTAAGTATGTCTCCCCTCTGTGAGCTCTCCCACTCTGTATTCTTTCAGCTGCCTGGCTGTTGTTTCTCATACTACAGAAGACTTTAGCTGTGGTGGCACTGTGAGGCCACAGGACAATACTCCTCCAGTTCCTTGCCAGTCAGACAGTGACGCCTGACAGATAAAGTCTTTCTGACTTTTGCCACTTTCCCAAAATACTCCACTGTCACTGTGTGGGTGCTGAAGACTTCTAAGAGCTTTGTGAGTGTTTTGTGAGCACAAATGAGAGCATTACTCTTTACTTCAGTTAGACCATTCCCTATAAATTCCAGAGAGGGATGTTTGACATTTAATGTGTTTGTTTGTTACCAGTTCCAGTGTCCTCTCCCTCAGTTCTGTGAAAGCCTGTCTGTCATGCATGCCTGCTCATGGTCACCAAAGGAGTAAGCCTCCATTTTCTGCCCTTTTCCTCCATTTTCTCTCCTTTTCCAGAGTCATCAAAAGCTTGTTAAGATATTTGTGTAGTGGCTGGTTTGACTTAAACCTTGCATTGCACAGCTACATGGGACTGTTTTGTAACCTCCTAACTGCTTGTGAATGGCTACACCTTTCCATGAAGGTGCAAAAAATCTGGGATACGTGAATGTCTCTGTTTCCATATGCATTTTTTAACTGTGGGTACATGTAGAGGGAAACTTCTCAAGTTGTGGCCACATTTTATCTTAATCACTGTTTTTCCTCCTAAACTTTGGACCTGCAAGTTTCCTCATCCAGACACTTGACATCAAGGCAACACGAGTAGCATGTTTTTCCCAGATTCAGCACTTGAGCTTATATCTTGACCCTTTTTATTAGCATGAATAATGCTCTGCAGAGCCTCTGCATTATTGCAGAAAGGATTAAACATTTCTCCAAGTTTAGTGGCCTCCTAGTGCATAGAGACTGATCACGATTTACAATGAATGGCCAAAGCAGGATCTTTTAACTTGATGAATCTCGAGTCCAGTGTGCATTTTTGGGAGCCACAATATAAAATAGATACAAAGCAAGTAGAGAGCGTCCAAAGGAGGAGCAGGAAGATTGTAAGGGGCCTATAAGGGAAAGCCTTATTAAGAGCAGATGAGGTCACTTGGTTTGTTCAGCCCAGAGGAGACTCATTATACTCTACAACTTACAAGAGGAAGAGGAGGGACAGACGCTGATCTCTTCTCTGGGGTGTCCAGTTTCAGGAGCAGAGGGAATGGCCTGAAGCTGTGTCTGGAAGGTTTAGGTTGGATGGTAGGAAATGGTTCTTCACCCAGAGGGTGGTTGGGCACTAGAACAGGCTCCCCAGGGAAGTGGTTACCGTACCAAGCCTGACAGGGTTCAAGAAGCATTTGGACAATGCTGTCAGGCACATGGTGTGATTGTTTTGGCTGTCTTGTGCAGGGTCCAGAGTTGGACTGGGATGATCATAATGGGTCCTTTCCAACTCAAGATATTCTGTTATTCTGTAGTCACATCTTCATCAGGCATTTTGTGGTGTCTGAGACACTGAAGGCATTGCAGTTTACCTGGAGACCTCTGAGGTCATCCACTAGGGAATTTATAGCAGAAGCTTAATGGCTTGGAGACATCCACAGTGTGAGTGTGCGTGTCGACTGTCATTCAACTGAAACACGTATAGTTTATATATTTTATTTGTACTAAAATAATTATTGTATTCTGCATCTGTTTTTGCCTGACTTTCCCATGCACTCTGGATTTTTTGAAGGTCTGTGTTTCTTTTTGGTTCAGAGGGATTTAAATCGCTACTTGGAAAGCCCTTCTTGGCATTCTCACTTGCTCCATGGAAGAAGATTCTACTGGCCCTGCAAAGGAGAAAATTTTGCTAGTCTCAAGTAATAAAGCATTTCTCAGAGTGTGAAAATACCTGTGGAGTGCACATCATGAAAAATTCCAGTGGCTAATAGGTAACCTTTAGCATGCTCAAATTATTTGAAAAATTCTAAAGACTAGAAGCAGCATAAGCTTTACTTGTAGAGCATGGCACTGCAGCTCAGGAAGGTGCAGGGTACAGTATGTACCAGCACAATTTCAGCCCTGGGTGTCCTTTGATAATTAACAGACTGCTGTCATTTCTTGTGGAATCTCCCTGTGTGTCAGCATCAGCACCAAAGGGAAGAAAATGTACATAGTCCCTGATGAATGCTGCTCTCCCCTGTGAAAACAGGATGGCAGCAGTAAAGAGAGTAGAGGCAGAATCTCAATGCTCCCCTTTTCATCCTTCCCCCCTTTCTCTATAGGACTGTGAATTTGCATTGAGCCTAAAGAAAATGACTAATATTCTTCTTTCTTGGTAACTGAAAATAACGACAACAGGCTATTTCAGCCAATCAACAGAATGCCAATATCTAATGTGAATGGAGAAAGCAGACTTCTGGAGTCTTCCAACAGGAAATAAAGATTCTGTCTCTTAAGATACATAATTAGTAACAGCTATCTCTGGACCTCATGATTTCTTATTCTCAAATCACTTTGTCCTCTTCTGCCTTCTGTTCAGCTGCTGAGTTTGATCTGCTCTGGAGAGATGGTATCTGCTGCCTCTTTTTTCATTGCCACTCAATTTTTAGCTCAATTGTTTCTTGTGTCAGCATAGGACCATTGCCAGATTTGCTCTGAATGTCCTCAAGAAACAAAACACCCATGATTTTAGATTTTGTTTATTCTTCTTGAGGGTTTGTTCCTTAAGGTTAGGTACAACTTTGGTACTGATGTTGTAATGACAGAGTAGTCATCTGACAGCCATCTTCTGTTCAAAATGTAATGCTGATTTTTTTGGTATATCATGCATTCTCTTTGCTCAGTTGTAAACTATATGCAGTTTTATATGAGAGACTGACATAAGAAGTTGAATAAATAGATGAAATGTTCTTGATGAACACTGAAATTTGGGAACTTTAAATAGTCAGGCATAGACATGATGGTTTCACTTAGTAGTCATATCACATAGCATATAGTTAAAATATTATATGCTTATGTGGTTACTCTATTTTATTAAACATTTTGTGTGTTTTTCTATCCAGTGGAGAAGGTCCGAGCCTAGATTTTTAAAATGCCTATTAAATTATCTTAAGCAAAACTAGTTAACAAATCATAGTAACCTAAGTGTAACTTGCTAGATACTGTAAAATCATTGGTGGCTACAAGAATTATTTTAGGTAATATAAAATCTGCATTACGAAGGCAAGGAATCCATTAACTGCTCTTTTGGTACCTGTATATGATATTTTTAGGTGTAGCCATCCCTGTCTTAGTAATTTGTTCCCTGTGAGAGGCTGTTTCTGTCCTGTTGTCCCCAAGCATTTCTGGCATTGCCTCCATACACTGCTTTCTCTGAGTGGTTATGGTAAGTGTGTCCATTTCACTTCCAGTGAGCTTGCTCTGAACACTGAATATGATTGATATTAAAATAAGTTTGTTCAGAGGGACTTAACACCATGGTTTTGGTGAAAACACAATATAATGAAAAAAAAGAAAACTGAATTCAGTTTTAAACTGAGCAGCTGTGTGCTTCACCAGTTTTTTCATCCCTCATACCTAAATTTCTGAAGTAGTGTTTTATGAGCATGGGAATTCCATGTTCATAACAGGTTGTTTTGCAGGTGTTGTCTTCTGATCCAGGGCACTGAGGCTTCCTGAATGTGAGGAGCCCTGGGAAATGCCATCAAAGTTCTTGCTTTCTTTTATCCTGTGCTTCCATTGGTACTGGAAATGAAATGGACACCTACAGAGAAGGGAGGTGGTGGGAGGGATGAGACAGAATTCTTCCTCTGACAGGAGGTGCTTACCTTTCCCACCTCTCCTGCTTTTTTGTTAGCACCTTCCTTCTGTGCAAACGTCTTTAACAACATTTATTCATTCATTCATTCATTCATAAGGAATTACTAGTTGTTATAGTACTCTCAAGACTGACAAATTTGTGTAACATTCCTAAAACTCAGTACAGAATACAAATCAAACCCTGTTAAGATTCTTAACTATTCAGCCATGATTTTTGGTTTGATGCCAGCTCTGTAGTCATCCTATACTGTAAACTCAGATCTTGGGTGCATTAGCACTGAGGATGGCCCTTCCCGCTTGGTGTGGACTTGCACAACCTTTGCCTTATTTCCACCTCGTATTTGGTGTCCCTCCTTATGCCTTGTAACAAAGTTTGGGTCTCTTTTCTATGAAAAATCACCACTGTCATCTCTGTCTCGGTCCCAGTTATTTAAGGAATGTTACAAGTGTCACCTTTCAGAATGAGAACAGGACAGTAAAATTAATTCAGTAATTTCAAATAGTATTATCACACACTTTTAGGAACTCATGTAAAATTCAGAGGCATCAGAATGTACAAAGTGTTCATTATTTTTGATATTTTTAAAAACCTTGTTCGTAGGTTGAAGACTTCAGATATATATTTTTGAACCTTATTCCATCTCTGATATGAGATTCACATACTTCTTCTTTTAAGGCATAAAGTTCTGTTAGGATTACAAGGACTGTATGAAAGCTGGTATAAAAATTAACATTTTGAGAACTGGCAATACCACAATGAATCCCAGTAGCACAAATATTGTTGGTCTAAACTAAAAAGTTATAAGCTGGTAAAAAAAAATAATCATTCTTACAAGAGAAATAGCATATTTTTAGATCTTACTGGCTTATAATAAAATCCCTTCTATCCATGTAAAGCTTCTTGACACACCTGTGAAATGTTTTACAGTAGAAGCTCTGAGTGCTGAGTACTGTGGACAGCAAAAAGGAGAAATTTTAAGATTTTGAGAGAGTACTCCCTTGACATTAAATATCATACCTTACTTTTTCCCGGATGTTCTTGTGCTCTCGTCTCCTGCAGCTACCTATAAACTCCAGTGCCTTAATGCCATCTCAGTTTTCTATTTTTGTTGTAAATCTCTTTGTTCAATAGGAACCTGTAGTGTTCCTTCTTTCTGTTAAACATAATAATAAAGAGTATGAACAGAAGGAATGAAAGCGGGAGAGCTGTGAGTTGTACCATGTGAAAGCTGCCCTTCTTTCTGAAGGGGATACAAAAGGCAGGGCAACATTTGAAGGACTGGAACTAGGAAAGAAGTAGGAAAAATCACCAGAGGGAGGATCTCAGAGATGCTTCTGTAAATTTAAAATAATAAAATGAAAAATTGCAGAAGAGAAACCAAAGATGGAGACAAATTTTCAGTAAACCCTGTGGTAGTGTCTCACTTCAATGTAATAATCTCTGTGCATCAACTCCAGTATGCCTTAGATTTCTCTACATCTTTTCAGCTTGCTGAGTTGATAAATATGCTACAATTTTTGTATTTGTGGTGTTAGTTTCCTGCTGAATCATGCTGCTCTGAAGCAGTCCATCCAGCAGCCCAGTGAGCATGGAAGGGAGCAGGCTGGGAAGATGGAGGTCATGAGGGACTGGGCTTGGAGGTAAACTGCAGCTGCAATAGGATTGCAGCTGGAGCCACCCACAGAGCTGGTACACTGAGATCTGCTGTGAGACATCTTCAGGGTGGTTCTTGCAGTGCAAGATTTCAAAGGGGAAACAAGATGGTCATGTGAAAAGGGAGATCCTTTGGTATTGTGGTAAAATGAAAGAATAAACTTGGCTCTTTCCACTGGACAAAATTTCTCTCAGATTGTCATGTAAGGCATTTGTGTGAATTGCTAATGTCATCATATTGAAGTTTAGATTTCCATTATACTTTAATTTGCATGAAAATGTACTTATGCTCAGAACAATATCATATAATTTTCTAGATCTTTTATCCACATCTTCCAAGTTCCACAGATAGTGCCTTTAATAATGAAGTCACTCAGCTGTCAAGGGGAGAATACAGATGTTTCTCCAGAAGAACTGAATATTTGCTGTGGGTAGAAATTTGGCCTGTGCTTTGCTGTAAGTAGGGAGAATCAAAGTGGACTGAGTGACAGTTGGTTTTGCAACCAAGAAATATACATGAGCAGCTGGATATGTGTCTGGATCTGGACCTGCAGCCTCCTGCAGATTCTTTGGCAAGATCCTGGATGTAGTGTCCATTGGAAGGTCTTGTCTGGCAATTGGCAGCAGAGGCCTTAGCTTAATAATAAATCATTATCAAAAGTCACTTTTCTCTAAAGAAAGGTTGTTATATTCAAGAATTGAGTTGGAAAGTCTGGATAAAAAGTACTGTGTTCTTAAAACCTTCTAAAGCTTAGTTTCAAGCATTGAAAGCTTGAACAACTGTTTTTCAAATTGTTGACAAAACTTTTAGTCATCATTAATTTGGAGCTATACAGTAGCCTGGAAACCTCTGAATGTCGCCAGTGAAACCAGGTTCTATTGCTTGCATAAGTTTTTCCTCCCCTCTTTTCTCCCCTGACATCTTTGGCCTCCATGACTAAAGGATGACCTTTAGTTAATGTCTACCTGTGAGTCTTGCTTGCAGTTTATCAACAGGACCAAATGATGCTTAGTTCTCCAAATAGCTGCCAAAATGCCATCTCTCTGCTTAGGCTCTTTAACTTTCAGGAAGTGCGAGACCTTTCTTACAAAAACTCATTAAAATTATTTGTGAGTTTTCTGTGTTGTGTGTTTTGGTTTGCAGTAGCCTTTGCTCACACTACTGACTAAGTAGTTTTATGTCTCCACTTGTGTTTTTTGCAATTTGCTTTAATACAGACTGAAAGTGAGCATATGAGCAGACTACATACTACATGATACTCCATAAGTAAGTCTGCTTGGCAAATCCAGGAACAGTCATGTGGGGCTCATGATGGTTCAGTAAAATGCCCTTTTTTTCCTTTATATTGTTCTCTGTTTCCTCTGTTTCCTCCCCACCTCTTCTTAGTACAAACAAACAAATAACTTAGAAATTCAGCTCTTACTTCCATTGTGTAAACTGGAAGGAAGTGGTATGTAAATTTAGATACTCTTTACTGTGAGACAGATTGAGTAGCAATTTGACTGTAACCCTCAAATTGTTTTAGCTAGGGATCATTGTGGGGGTGGGAAGAAGTGTGACTCTGGGCTTGTTTGGACAGGATTTCAGTAAGTGTTGGAGCTGCTGGATAGCCAATGGTATATACAGACAGTGCACCCAAGTATTTTCTGACAAACAAGTCTGAGCTAGGGTCTTCAGAAGAAAAAAATTCCTGTGCTTGAGTAGTAGTTTCACGGACAGCTGATCTCTTCTTATGATATGCTGTTGCCAGTTTTGAAGAGAAGGGGTTTTCCCTGGTCTCCTGCCTTCAGCCTGCCACCCTCTTCCCTCTTCTCACATCTGTGGGCTCATGTACGTGGGCTTGTAACCTTTCTTGGTCTTCATCTGGAGCTCAGTAGACTCTGCTTATCTGCTTCAAGTTAACTCAGCAACACAAACAAAAAAAACCCCAAACAAATTTGTGAAAATTAAATTGAAATTAAATAAATTTGTGAAAAACAAATTTAGTAGAAGCCTATGTAGGCTTTCTTCCTTTCTGTGACCTGAATTGGCTCACAGAGGGATCTGAAATTGCTGTAGTCTTTATAAGGTGAGCAGTGGGAGCCAGTGGCTGATGTGGAAAGGCAGGAAGAGAGAAGGGGTAGGAAATATTCCCATTGTGGTAGTAGTCAGCTGTTAAACCACTAGCCCCATCTTAAGAAACAGTTCTGTGACTGCTGATATGCCTTAAAGAATCACCTGCATCGCTGTGAGCAGTGTCTCCAAGGATGGTGTTCTTGCAAAACAGTTGACAAAGTGGGGATTGCCCAACTGCGAAATCGGTGAATTGAAAAACCTACTAAGAATCAAGTTTGAGAGATTCTGCCTTCTTGCTCAAAGTCAGCATGGTTTTCATGTAAAAAATGTATTTGAAGAAAGGAGGTTCTGTGTAATTTTACTTGGGTAGCTGGATTTCATATTTATTAAATATCTTAATCCTTAAAGTATAGAGCATGCATAGTTTTTGTTTGTTTTATTTTGGTTTTTTTTTTTTTTTTTGGTGGGTTTTTGGGATTTTTTTTGTTTTTTTTTTTTTGAGACCTAACCACTTCATTGCTTTGTTCCAAACCATACTTTTGCTGGCATGGATATCATGCAAGTCATCGGTGTTTCTGACTCAGCATTTCCCCAGTTTCCTAGTGATGCACCATATATTCATGCAACACCTGCCTTGTTACCTGCAGTGTAACTGCATGGGGTTCCTCTGTACATACTGGTTGCATGCTTGTGTTGAGGTGATGTAGTGTTTCCAGAGGTCTGAATATGATGCACATCACCATGGTGTCTCAGCAGCCATATTGGTGAGGTTGCTAAATAGTCAAAGTATTTGCTAAGCGTTTCAAGCATTTCCTTAAATGTTATTCATAGACCATCAAAAGAAAACTTTGTGCATTTAGGAAAGATTTATTTCTATCTCATGTAAACAAGTCACACACATGCACTTTTTTTGTCTTTAAATGCTAAGGTATTTTTCTAAAAAGGGGCAGCAGGAGTTTTGGTGTGTTTAATTGAAAGTGAAGTAGGTTGATCAAAATGTTTACTTCTAGCTCTTCACTTTTTGCAATCTCTTTACATTTTTGTTACAAAATAGCAAATTAAATAGATTCCCCAGTCAGTACAAGACAGAAATTTTGATAGGACAAAATCAAATAGCTTCAAAGCTCAGTTTTTCTTTTCACAGCTGTGATAGCAGTGAATTGTTATATTGTTACTTGAGAGTGAAGTTCTAGTGAATAATGTTGTGTTATAATAAAAGATAATATCGTAAGCAGTCCACAATTCAAGAAGATGTTGATTAAAATTGGTTTATTAATTTAAAATCAAATCCCCAAATTTTAGAACTTTGATAATAGCCTATGTTTATAAATAAAGCTTCACAGAAGAGCAGAAGTTTAGATATGCTCATCATGCTAAGAGTGGAGAACTTTGGAAAACCTCTGTTGTGAGGCATTATAAAGTATATTGGGGTACTGTGTAATGTTTCAATGAACTAAAAATCTGCTTGGAAAACTGTTGTTTTGTCTCAGTGCTGAAATATTATTTATTAAACTTCCAATATATATAAGAATTTCCAAGGGGAAACAGCATATCCTTACTGTGAAGTGTCTTTCTTGTAGGTGCCACTCTGTTGTAAATTTAACTGACCCTAGGAGTATTGGTCTTTTAAAGCACATAAGAATAGGATTTATGGTTCTGAGTTAATAAAATATGCTGATGCCACTGTAAGCCCTATTTAGATAGACAGCAGTAATCTCTGTTGAGCAGTATGAAACCGTCTGTCTCTAAGTACTGGAAAGCTAATAGTTCACAGCAAGGTTGTACCACATCCAGAGATGAGAAAAATGTGTCTGAAGTCAGAGGAGTTTTAGCTGCATGATTTTATTTTCTTTTGTAATTGTATTCTTTCTCCTGTGCTCATATTGTACATCATGTCAAGTACACAAGATACCCAAAGAGCACAGAGGAAAAAGTGCTTTTTAAAGTTCATACTTTCCCTTACTTTTGTTGGCTTTAGCCCAAGGAACAAGATTCTTCAGAATCTACAAGGTGAATCTGAAGTATGTGAAATTGGTGTTAAAGATGGCTATGTTGTATGGCCATAAAGAAAACACATGCAGTTCGATAATGAGATACATTAAGAAGGCTAAGTTAATATGTTGCCACATTGTATGTTTTATACAGTATAAAAATACTGTTTCAAAGTTTCTATCTTTCATGAAAGGAGTTGATAGAATTATGTTTGAAAAGGTAACTTTGAATTTGTAATTTTTCTATTGTGTTTTAAATATTTGACATTTAAATATGTGGTTGTATTTACATATATTGCATTTTCATTACAGCTAATCCTCTTGAAAGTTGGTTGGCAGATGCCTTAAGCAGTTCTCTAAAATTGGGACAGATACAGTATTCTGCAGTCTTGGAATTTAATTGCAAATAAAGAACATTTTCTAATTGTGTTTTTCCACTTTAAAGATTCCACTTTTAAATTTTAAAAGAGAATTGTTGTATGTAAACAAAGGAAATACACTTTAGTGAAGAGATTGTATCTGAATATGTATTAGTTTCATCTTATTTTATTATAAAATAGTAATAATCAATGTTTTATGTACTGCAAACATAAAGATTACCTCTCTGAGCAACTTTAATATATTAAGTAAATAAGTTTGTGGGAACAAACCATTCCATGTTCATCTAAGGCACAGATTTTTAAAAAAGGCAACAGTTTTCAATGCTAAGATTGCTTTATAATTTGAAAGGAGAACAGAATAAGAAATAATTATTTTGACAAGTGTTATGTTTGTTATAGTCCACAAATACATGATGTCCATATGTGCTGGAATTTTGATTTTTATTTTTGGGCTTTAAAAACAAATATCCCCAGCATTTTTTCACCCTCATGTCTTAGATTTTCATTTATTCAAATGTTGAAAGATATAACTAAATATGGCAAAACGTTTGGTTCTGTCTCTAAACTAACTTAGCAAATACCCTTAAGTTCACAAAATTCAGTATAGACACTTGAAAAGTCTGAAATACCAGGGAAAAAATAAATCTGTGTTCCTCTGTGGAGATATCCATTGTAGAATTTGATGTATGATCTGGACTAAATGAATCTTTTCCTATTAATTAAAGTTGAATTTTTTTCAAACTCAAGATCCATTATGTGTAGAAAAGTATCCAGCAATTCCACTTGTCTTCCAAATAACTTACAGTCCCCTCCCTCTTGTGCTTCATCCTAACAGTGGTTGGATTCATCCACTCAAACATCAGGTGCTTCACTAATGCTCCTGAGCTGAAGAGCCTCTCTCTCTCCCTGCCTTTCCCTACAGGGGAAAACCACAGGCTCTGCTGGGAGCACTGCATTAGGGAGAGACTATATCCTGTGTGGATGCTTAAAGTTAGGTAGGATTAGTCTGAGTTTAGTATTGCATGAAAACAAGTAAAAATGGTTCAAACCTAACTTATTTTACCAGGCATTTCTGATTTAGTGTTTGACTGAGTTTGCTCCTTGTTAATCCCTTTGGTCTTTGCTTTTGCATCTTCTTTTTATCAATATAGTTGCTCTGAGCTATTTGTTTTCCTTGAAAAAAGTGTAAAAGGTCCTTTATGTTCACATGATAGCTTTTTAATACTTGTATTCTTACAAATCTTTCACACATTTTTTTCTGTTAAGTTGCTGCTTGGTGGCAGCAATTCACAATTATGAAGTGCCCAATGACTGCACTGAGCCAGCTCGGTGTTCCTGCCAAAGCTCATCTGCCTTTTGAAAAGAACAAAATACAGTGGGAGATTATGACTATAAGTTTATTTGTCAGATTTTTCTGTCTGTGTTTTTCATGTGTTGGGGTCCCAAGTCTTGCTCTTCATGGTCTTGTGGAGGGAGGGAGAGTTCTCCTGAGTCCTGGTGGTCGTTTAGAGTTGTCCTTGATGAATGTGTTTCTGCCAAAATCTGTTTCTGCCAAAATATCTGGTCTTAAAATAGGTTGTTTGTTTAATCCCACCAAGATCTGCAAGGCTTGTTTCCACCCTTCCCCAGTCTCTGTCTCTCTTGGACACCACCTTGCAGTGCAGTTGAGGCAGCTGAGCTCCCGAGCCCGGCCCCTGGCTGTGCCCATGGAGCAGGGTGGGACGGGCACCCCTGCCCTGCCGATGTGGGACGGGCGCCCCTGCCCTGCCAGGGTGGGACGGGCACCCCTGCCCTGCCCATGTGGGACGGGCACCCAGGGTGGGACGGGCACCCCTGCCCTGCCAGGGTGGGACGGGCACCCCTGCCCTGCCGATGTGGGACGGGCACCCCTGCCCTGTCGGGGTGGGACGGGCACCCCTGCCCTGCCAGGGTGGGACGGGCACCCAGGGTGGGACGGGCACCCAGGGTGGGACGGGCACCCCTGCCCTGCCAGGGTGGGACGGGCACCCCTGCCCTGCCAGGGTGGGACGGGCACCCCTGCCCTGCCGGGGCCGCTCTGCCTGCGCGGCTGCGGCACCGCGGGCAGCAGAGGCAGCAGAGAACGAGCAGGCAACCAAACAGCTTGGTCAGAGAAGACACCCAGTGACTGCTGCGGGCTGCTCATCTTCTGTTTTCATCAACTCACGCATAGGATCCAGTGAATTGAGAAGTAGGATGAAGGTTATCGCAATTTTGACGCAAACACTTATATGGCTAATCTCTTTCTAAATGGTTGTGTTTTTCATCTCAAGCTTCTTTATGTGGCTGAGCTGCACTTTTTTCTAACTTGACTTTGTTTTATGGGGAAATATTTCATATCAGATTGCTTAAGCTCTGGGCTGTCATGTAAATACCTTCTGTCGAGTATATAATACACATTTTAAAATTTGTCTAAATATTTATGCTCTTGAGGGGATCACTGTATCTCTCAACAGACAGTTACAACCTAGCAAGTAAATAAATCAAACTTCTTTCTTTCAAATCTTCATTGTTTTTTCAAGAAATTGTAACTGTTTGGAAGATATTTGAATCTTACCAAATTCTGGAAGGTAATTTTATTATTTACTTGAGAAAAAAGTACCTGCTGTCTTTCAGCAATGCCTGCAAATCTATTTATATGCATAAATGTATATTTTTAAAAATTCTTGTATTTCTTCTAAAAATTAAAGGCCAAAATATGAGCTGAAGGAAATGTGTGCCACCACATTTTTACTTATATTTAGAAATGCTATGAAGCACATTTTTAGTTACTTTAGATTTGCTTCCAGTATGTGCTTCATGGAATAGTTTTTTTCTTATTTTAGTAATTTTCCTGCCTATATTACATTGGTAAGATGTCTGGTGTTCTGAGTCTTTAAAATGAAATAATTAATAGTTCAGTGAGATTCAGTAAAACAAAGTTTGGTAATTTTCACTCATTTCCAGATAATGAGCTGTATTTTTCCTTGTTTGTATGAGAACTAAAATTATTTACACTGAAGTTTGTAATCATTAAGAGTTACAATAACTGTGATTGATATCAAGCGCAAGATAGCTGTAATGTTAAATGCATCAGAAACTGATCACTGATAAAAAAAGATGTTGCAGTTTTAACTGAAAGAAGTACATTTTGGATGCTAGTCTATAAAGTCATAATACATTGTACTTGCCTTCCTTTTTGCTTTTTACAATAATAAAATATATCCAGAGAAAGTAAATCTGTGATTTTAACATCTTTTGACAAGCACATTAGACTGCAGAAAGAGCATCCAAGTTGGGGCTCGGGGCATATGGTGCTACCTTCTGCTAACATAGCTCCAGAACAAGTCACTGTGTTCACCAGAGGGGCATATTCAGACTCTCAGGTTCCCTCCTCTGGTCTGGGGGAAAAAAAATGCATTTCCCCTTCACACGGAAAAATCAGAACACAAAGTGGAAACCTCACTACCCTGGGATACCTTCATTGTGCACAGAACACTCAGACGCTGTGAGATAAATCAGTTTTTTGTCAGGGCATTCAAGAAAGGCCCTATGTTAGCGTATGTAAGTGTTTATTGCTACTATTTAATTCTGAAAAGACATATAATGCTGCTTTGAAAGAATGTTTATATCATGATGTGAAATCGTAGAAACATTTCAAATGTATGTAATTCATAGTATTATTGTGAATAGTTAGCAACTGCTACACACTTATTTTCACATCTTTCTAAATTATCTTATTTTATTTAGATTCAAAGACTTGTATTTATAATAGATAATCCAAGTGTTGTGTGTCTTGGGAATTCAACATATGGATGAGGGTATGGAACGCATTAGTTATATGAGATTTGTTGACCAGCTTTTAATTCAGATTGTCATTTTTAACACACGGCGGTGCAGATGGTGAAGTTTTGACTGTCCGTCAGAGCCCAAATACCTTAGGGGCAGCTGTTGCTGATAAACCATTTTACGTGCTTTAGGTCAAGAGTCCTCAAACCTGTTACAGCACCTGCTTCTACGTATGCAAATCTGTTGTTTTGTCATTTCATTAAACAAGGAGAAGTAGTGGTCTCTCTTGGCCATGACTAAGCCAGGAGCATATCCCGTACGAAGTGAAAATTCAGCAAGAAGGCAGCTGTGGTTTCTGCAGTGCAGCCTGGGATGCTGCTTCTGTTTGGGGGCTTTGTTTCTGGAAGACTGCCTGCAATTTGGAAGGAGGGTAGAAAGACAAGTACATGTTTGGAGGCAAGAAGTGAAGGGAAGGTGTTTGCTGTCATTGACTGTAGGGTAGTTGTGAAGTTTGACATGCCCAGAAGCCAGTGGGTGCCATGTGGGGCTCCCCTACACTGCATACCTCTGTTTTCATCATCTGGTGAGCCTGCAGCATGATTTCCAGGCACTGGAGCATACAACATGTCTACTTCTGTTTGGAGCTGATTGATCCACAGTACAGAACATGCTTGTGGGATCTTCCCTTGCTATAGAAGAGCATAAATGATTGAAATGTTTTCTTAAGAAAGAAAAGTATCATTTGTTTATGTACTTCAATGCCCAGCAAAAAAAAATTCCTGTCAAATGGCAGCTCACTGCAAGAACTGGGGGTTTACTTAACAAGGTTATGCCTGAGTTTTGGAAACTCTAAGATGTTTATATTTGTTTAATCTATCAGGTATGTAAAGAGAGTTTAAATCATGAGGAGGAAACTTCTTTGTTTATTGCACTTCTCAAGCAGGGCTGTGGCATGTAATAGAAATGGCACTTAAGGATGTTTTTTTTTAAGCAAACTGACAGAAGATTTTATCCTGCACTACCATAGATTGCTGTGGGGGAGAAAGGGAAATAGTAAAATTGATGAAGAATTGTTGCATGCTGTCATTCTAGATTATGTTATTTTGCCATGACTTTGCTGCTAATTTTTTTAAAGATACTGTAAAATTCCACTGTTGCAGAAAGTACCACAGTAGTGTTGTTGCCTGTTAATTACTTCATTCCGTGGCTAGTTTGTCAACAGTATTTTAATCACACCACCAGCAGATATGCTTTTTGAACATTTTGTGGAGAAAAAAGAATACCCCCCCCGACCTTTCAACCTTGTCAGCTGAGTTTTCCCATTCTGACACTAGGCATTATTTTTGCAAAGGTTGGAATTTTAACTCTTCAGTGAACCAGATATCATTTTTATTGGGATATTAATTCTGGTAGGTGCTAATCTCATCAAGATTTGCAGACATTTTCCTTCATAGGCCATTCTGATTTGTAGCTTTTTCTTTTCACAGCAGTATTAAATACCAAACCTCTCTGATATGGAAGTTCATTAGAGATATGTCTTTGATGGCAGCCCTTTCAGGGCTTCAGTTTCAAATACCTTGATGTAAAGCTTAAGAAGCCATTGTGTTGTAAGCCCTCCTTGATGTGTCTTATTTAGATCTGCATAGTAAATCAAGGAAAGTAAATAACAAGGCAGCAGATGGAAGCATGGAGATAAGGCCAGTGAACAATTGTATTTGTATTTTGTTATGATGTTGACAGGAGCTAAAATTCACTAATCTAGTTCAACTGATCTGCATTTCAAAGAAATCTCATTTAGCAGCAACTTGAAGGTTTGGAGGATAAAGTTCTTTTATTGCAGCTTTTATTGCATTCTTCGCTAATTTATCTGGTCAAGATTTAGCCTTGCTTACTTAAAGCACCAAGCATGTTACAAGGAGTCTTAAATACTACGAAAGAATTAATGTCTAGACTATGAACTGAAGGTAATTACATATCCAGCAGTGAATAGGCTACATTTAGGAAATACTGTTGTCCAAATGGAATTGGAAGAGAAATGCAGATAAGGTATTTCCCCCCATTTTCTCTAAGGTTTTTTTTTTAATTATTAGTTTTAATTGTGTGGAAAATTAATATGTAAGCAAATGTAAAATTATTAAATATAAACCCCAGAATTTCTTGAACTATGTGTTCCTTCGTACCATACTTTGTTGCTCTGTTACAAACTGGTGGCTTATATTAAGGTTTAATTTAATAAGTGCCTTCCTGCATCTATTAAACAAAACTATTAAAAAGTGGAAAATTATTTAATAGACTGATGGGCCACAATTGTTTTGTGTGTGCTCTAAATGATGTAGATGATGTATATGTAAGTTTGGTACTTCATATTGGATACAGTGCAGCCATGTCATTTGGAAAAAATGTGTCAAATGCATTGTAAGAATCAAATATTGTTAAAATGAAAAGGGATATAAAGTAAAATTTAGGGTTTCCTTTTGGAAATTTAAAAAAGTTGTTCAATCTTAAGGCCAAAAAATAAACTTGGATTTAGTTTTCAGTTTGTGATATAAATACTAACAATGGCCTGTTTAGGCTGTTGAACATAAGCGTGTCCATACCTACGTACAGATGTAATGATAATAAACCAAAGCATGCCAGGCCGGTGTACATCCACTCTAATCATGGGCCCCGCTTCTCTAAGACATGCAAATCAGACCCAGCAGCTGCTAAGTGTTAATGCCATGGTCATTGCTGCCCTTCTGCAGCCTGTCCTGCAACAGAACAGTGCCTGTCCTACACCTGTGCCCCGAGGACTGCACTTGCAGCTCATTTGCAGCGTGGGTCTTTGCACCTCCTTTCAGTGTGTCTTTGTGGGCTTGAGAGGAGTGGAGGGGGAGGCATCTGGGGATGAGGGTGCTTGCTGGGCTGCAGTGATATCTGATAGCTTTTGACTGGGGACTCCATAGGCTAATGAGACCATGGGGTGGTAAATGCTTTTTTGGTTGTAGGGTTGGCTTAAGCATCTTTTGGTTCCTCCTCCTCACTGTTATCCCTCTGAAAATGTTCACACAGTGTTTTGTGGGTCTGGTGGACTCAGTGAGTTTGAAAGCAGCTTTTATTTAGCCAGTTTACTTTTAATCTAGATGAGTTTCTCAGTATGGCTGATCATGGAGCTCCAGGCATGCTTTCCTTGGCACAGCTCAGTGGCACGTGCTGGGAAGGGTGAGGTGGTACTGGTCCTGCCTCTGCCACTGGAAAAAATGTTCATCAGTCTACCCTGATGACACACAGGCTGAGCTTCCACAGCAGGGCCAGCTGTGCCACGTCACAGTTGTTCACTTTATCCATGTTACGTCTCGTCACTCCTCTCTCTTGCCCTAGCAAGGATGACCATGTTTTGGTCAAAAGTTGTTGACTTGTTTTGCAGGACTGTTTGAAGTCAGCACAAGGGAGGAGTGAGAGTGTGCAAGTGGAGCTGAAGAAGGTTAGGGAAGTTAGGGCTACTTTGGCTCCAGATTAGACTGGTTTAAGTCATTGTGCTGCTGCATTTTCAGGAATTTTTATTTAAAAATATGTTATTAAGTTATTCAGAAAAGTGATTTGCATTGCTTTGTGAGAGAAATATATACCAGTCAATAAAATGATGACAATAAAATATATCTATCTCTCCTAGAAAACTCTAGTGTAAATGAACATTTATTTACATCTGCCAAAGTTCAGAAGCAAAATTTTGAATTTAAAGATATCCCAAGGATGTCATCCTGTTTACAGCACTCAGAAGCAAATAGGTCTGTGAGATAAGCACAGACAGACATGTTCACATTTTTAGTTAAACCCTACCTTTTTCTGTGTAACAACGTAAATCTTTCCCTCAAATAAGCATATGCTCCTGTTGTCTGACCTGCCACTGTGTCCAGAGTTTCATCACCCATGATCTGTTTTTAAAACCTCATGTCCTTGTACCTCTGACTTGAGCATCGCTGGCTCTGGCTCCATCCTGCCTAAGCCCATCGCATTCCGGCATCGCCTGAGGTGACAAGGAGGGATCCTGGCTGTCACTGACTGCTCCTCTTGTCCTCCTGTCCCTGCTGGCTCCAAGCACGTGCTGTTACTCACAGAGCTGCACAGGGGGACAGTGCTTTCAGCAGCAGGGACAGTGGGAGAGAAAATAAAGAGAAAAAGGAGAAATAGAGGGGAAAAAAGCCAAATGGAATTTTATGGAATTTCTCACATCTTTCTCTCTGCAGAGAGCTTTTACACCCCTGCCAGTATTACAGGAGTGCTGCAGCACCATAGTAGTACTGGACATTAATGAGTAGCCTTCTCTCAAGTGAAGGGGATCCAGACTAGTTAGCAATGAGGTGGATTGAAAGCCAAACTTCAATTCCTGCTACCACCACATTGGTGTTGGTATTGATTACATAACCCTGATGGGCTGTATTATGTGTGATGCTCCTTGTCTGGAATCACACTGAACTGCTCAACATTCATTTCCTCAGCTCCTGCTGCATGTCCCTGTGCTGAATGACAGCCTAGGGTTAGAAAGAGAAGGGCAGATAGAGCTGGAAGGAACATGGGGGAAAGGAGGTGGCACTTTTCCCACTGGTGATGACTGAAGTAAAATATTCCCAGACATATTTGCCACAAAAAGTACTATACAAATTTACCACTATCTGTTGAACGTTGCCAAGCTTGAATTTTAGTTTAACAGTAATTTACCAAGAATTACATGTGTTTGTCCTAAATCCAGCCTTATATCTTGGTTGGTGGATTGCCTGGTAGCGCTAGTCAGCTTGTGTCTTCTCTCATCCACCTCATATATCATTTCCTTCGGGATGGTGGACAGGTAGCCATGCAAGGAATTATTTAGACATAAGTCTTTCTTTTGCTTTCATGCTGTTCTATGCTCTTGCAATTCAGTTTAAGGTTGTATTTCTGATCGATATATTTTAAATAAGTATTGACTAAATGTGCAAGAGAAATGAGTAATATTTCTCTAAAACTTAATGATAAGCCAAATCCAGAAGATTTGAAGAATTTGGTGTACAACTGATGAGAGGAATAGATTTTAAAGTACTACAAATTTTAGTATGTCTTTTCAGGTTCTGCTGGAGAACCATATAAAAACATAAGGAAGATTTTTTGATTATCTCAATGGCACTGAATCATAGTAGAAAGACCCTTTTACCATAGATACATAATTTGTCCTACCTTTCTTTTTTTGTTATGTAGGAGAAGGGAAGTACTGCTAACTGAATGTTTTTTGAAGCACTGGGGTTTTTTTGATCATAGCATAATGAGGATTCTTAAATTGCAGACAAACAGCTTCATTCAGTTTAATAGCATAACAGTTAGAGAAGTTTGTACCTTTATTACTTTAATTATCAAAGTTTATTACTTTAATTATTAAATAACACCTTTATTGCTTTAATTATTTACATCATGGTTGATCTCTTGTTTACTCCTTGTCTTGTTTCCAGATTAGGACAGTGATACTGCAGATAAGCTGGAAGGGACTTCAGTACAGATATATTTATATCTTTTGTCACTGTTTTAATACATCTTTTTGAAAATATTTTTGGCATTTACTAGCAAAACAGTAATTATTTTTCTGAGTTTATGTTTTTTGAGATAAGATATCTGGGTAAAGGCTTTTATATAAACATGGTTCTAAAGACACGGGATTGTAGTACTGCATTAGACAGTCTATACAGTTAGAAATGAGAGTAAATATTGTTCAATCTTAAAGCAAAACAAAATCAAAACTCCAATCCAGTCCTTGATGTTACTTACTATGATAGCAGGCCACATCCTACTTTGTTTTTTTACTCAGTTACACCAAATAAGCTATAGGTATTGAAAGTAAAATTAATAGGATTCTTATCTACAGAAATGAAACTTTGTATCATATTAATCCTGAAAGAATTAAGAAAGTTCCTTGTATAGTCCTCAAATACTTTTTTTCTCTAATGCATTTTCCTTTAGCAACTCCAAAAATATGTGACAATCAAGAGATAAATTATTTTATCAGTGCTTATTTGGGATGGCTTTGTAATGCAGCTGTATATTTATGAATTGCCAAAAAAGTCCTGTAACTGTTAGGCTGATAGGATCACGTTATGATATGTAACTTTTACTTTGTGTCTTAGGTAACTTATTGGAATGGTGTGAGCCTACAAACAGGTGTGGCTTTTAATATCCCAAATTAATATGTATGTACTCTGAATTATATTTGAGTCTTTAAAATTACAGCTTACTTGTATCACTGTGCTGTTTCAGAAATAGAAAAAAACATGATCTAAGAAATTCTTCATGTAAAATCTTCTTAATGTATCTTTGATATAAGTGGATTTCTACCAGGTATAATTGAATTAAGGAATATATGGAATAAATTTTTAAAGCAGGCATGAATGCTTATTTAACCTTCAAGTGAGATTAGATAACAAGTGGTTGAAAAGAAAGCGTTCGTAGTTGACACAATTTTTTGGGATTGCTGTTGATTTCTAATGCTTGATAGATATAATTGCATATCAACTTTTTCCCCTTTATGTGCACTTGTTTGAGAGACTCAAGGTGATATTCATGGGAAGATTTTGTAAACTTGTTGCTGGTAGCTGGAAGCCACGTGTGGAAAGAGTAAAAATCAATGCTTTTATTTGACAGCCAGTAGGTAGCCACCTGCTCTTATGAGGTTTTTTCTTGGTGTTTAAGTAGTGGTGATGATAATTCTGAATTGTTGTTGCTACTATCAAATTGTTTTCAATAAGTTTATCCTGCAATAGTATTTTACCTTCTGTAGTATACCTGGAACCCATGTCTCTGAATTTTGTCATTTTTCAAGAAGCTTGTCTTTGCTTCTATATCAATGCTAAAACATTTGGTTCTTGTTTGGTACAGCTTAATCTGATTTATAGTTAGTATCAAAGTGATGTGAAGGATATCAAACAGACCCTGAATACCTTTTGAGCAGTCTGCTTGTATTCCTACCCCTCACATGCTAAACAGAAAAGCTGGACAAATAGTAGAATGGAGAGGTAGCCTAAAATGTTGCTATAGGCCAGTGGTGCATGAGTCTGATCATTAGCATGCTGTATGGTGAATTTCCTTTCATCCTCAGTGAAGCCATTTCGGCTGCAGAAGCAAATAGAACAGCAAAAATTGTAGCAGACTCTTCTTTTTCAGAGAGGGGGGATAGAGTGAACAGTAAACACACTTTGATCCTGTATTTCAAACTGACCAAAAAAGTGTGAGTTATACACATTCCTCACTGTAGGGTCTAAAAAGAGTGCTAATGAATAGGTATGTATGTATGTATGTATGTATATATATTTGAAAATGTCTGGGTTTTGAGTGATATTTGAGGGTATTAACTCATGCATCTTGCAAAAGGGATTTTTGGTTGCATACTGATGTCTGAACAAAGTTATTTCTGTCCTGCTATGTTTTTTTTGTGCAAGTACAGGCTGCTTCTTCATATAATGTGCCAATGCACAGCTCTACATATAGGGATACTTGGTTCACAGACACAAAGATCTGTATCTAGTAAGACAGCCGAAAGGACTGGTTATATTCCTTTGGCACACCTGGTAGGTAAGGATAGAATTAATTAACATAGTTTTTTGCTAAAAAGTGTGACATGCCAGCCCATGACAGCAAAAAGTGTTTGTTCCTGATGACAGTCATTCTCTTTCTGCTGGTTCAGAAGTCTTCCCTGAAGGAATTTTAATTGATCTGCACTTACCCAAAATAAATCAGAAACACTGCTGTATCCTAGAGATTAAAGCAAAAGAGAAGATATTGGAATACAGAGTATATGATTTTTAAGGTTTACTTTGAGATGAAACTTGGGAAATGGAGATGCTGACCTGCATTTATATAAGTGTTGAACTGAATGGGAACATATGGATGAAGTTAGACTCAAACCCATGAGACCAGTGAACAACTTGAGAAGCAGAACCTTGCTTTGTAGCCCTTTGCTCTGGCTGCTTTGGGACTGTGGACTAGGGAGAGGAAGGCTACTGCTGCTTTACAGTAAGACTTCTCATTTGATTTGATTTTTTTTCAGTGGTGATGGTGTTTTGGAAAAATCAATCAAATTTATTAAAGTAAAGTACAGAGAACCATGGGATTTCACTTTGGTGTTCAAAAGGATCTAGCCTGTACTTCAAATGCAACTAAGACTAGACTCCTGTGTACCTAATGCAGTAATTCTCATTATTGTGAGTGGTGAATAGATGAAATAGATATAAAATTTGTTGAATTAGCACTAACATAAGTAAATATACATGGAGATAGGATTGGTCATCCGGGTTCAGACCAATGTCTGTCTCCAGTGATGGCTGTCTTCCGAGGATACCTCCACCTTCCTCTTGACTTAGGAAACATCCTTGCATAAACAGCATCATTGGGAAGAAGTTCACAGTTCTGTCATATGATTTGTGAAGAAGAAACTCCCATTTTTCTTCTGAATGTAGCTTTTATGTTGTAGTTCTTGAGTTCAAAGGATAGAGAACATACAATATCTATGCAGTCTTTCCATCTTCAGACCTTGTTGTTTTCTATCATGCCCTTTCTTAAGTCAGTTTTTTTCCAGTCTGGATATTGGAGGCATACTGAATTCTTCTTCATATATGGAAACTGTTTTAAGCCTTTGATCTTGTATCTTTTCTCCTCTTACCTGTTGTAATTAGTTCTGGTTTTTTGTGTCCTGTGCTGGTCAAGAGAGGGGAGCACACTTTTTAAAATAGGGGTTAATAAGTGGCAAATGACTTGTTATGCTTTGTCCTTTATTGTTTTCTAAATAATTTTTAGCATTTAATTTATAGATTTGACTCTGATGGAGTGGTGAGTTTTACATTTTAATGAAGAAATTTCAAGGAGACCTATCTATCATAAGCCTCAGGTCTCCCTTTCTGAGCAGTAAAATGTAGTACAATAGACAGCTCTTTTGTTTAACAGAATATTCAGATTAGAGTGTTTATCAATACTGGCTAGGCAGGATGGTTTATAGTGAACCTGTGCTCAACAAATTCTGATTTCCTGCTTGATCCCAGCCAAAAGTATTCACAGTGTCTTTGTGGTACAAAATAAATAATCAATAATGTGAAATAATCCTTTAACTTGTACACTTGCTTTTTCAAAGAAATACAGTATTGTTATTATGAATCTCAGAAGTGAAGCAGGTGACTGCTCTAGGAATAGTGATTACTTCCCATGTCTCATACAAAGAAAGAAAGATGTGAAAAGTGTGGGATTTTTTCCTAGGAGTGCAGTACATGTGCGTAAGGATGACACTGAAGTGTGTTTTAAAGAGATGGTTGTAATACCTTGCAATAAAACACAATATGGATGCTTGCACTTACTGTGTGTCTTTCTCTTTTTACCCTTAGATAACTTCAAGTGAGAGTTAAGGACCTTTTGTCCTCATCTGCCATAGCTGTGACAGACACTTTTGGAAGGAGGACCACTTGAGCAACAAGGAAAAGACCTTCCCAGAGCACAGCAAAGTGACAAAGTGACTCTGAAGAAATGTAAGTGATTTATAACTGAGCTGTAGCTATGTTTCTACTGTGGATTTATACGCCCTGTGGGAGGAATACAGTACCCCATCACTGAAACATATTGCTTATAGATGTAAAATATGGTTTAGGAAAAAAAAGTTGTGGACCATGCAGAAAATACATACCCTTTTGATGTCTGTGATGGTAAGCTATACTGCAATTTTTTTTTTTCTCCAAATGGCAATTGTTAACGGGATTGAAGTGCTGTAAGGATCAAAAAAACTGGTTTTCTACCATTTTCTACTTATCTAGATTTTGGTCAATTTAGATACATAGAAACTAAGTAGCTGTATCTCAGTCATTCTAGACTGTGCTTACCCTCAGGAGAGGGGCAGGCATCTCCAGAGGCCAATCCATCTCATGCTGAAAGCAGTGCCTAAGGAATGCAGCATTGCTTGCTGAGTAGCTTGTGTTCACTGCTTAGCTTTAGCCTAAATGTTCAGTGGATACTTTAACCTGGCACGTCCCTGTAGGATGCAGTGCCAGCTTCTTTTCTCCTCCCCACATTGTCATTCTCCCTCACTCAGCATGTGTAGCTGTTTGTAAATTTGGAGAATGGATCAGACTGAAAATAGCCAATTATTTGTTTGGTTTTGTTTTCAGTTGGGTTTATCCCAGCCTTCTCCCATATGGCTGTCCAGGGACTGTCACTGGTACAAAGGGTGATGTGAGTGGGAATTAGCAGCCAAAAGTGTGCAGGAGCACATGATAGCAGCTGTGCTAGTTTCTGCTGCTTAAATTCCTTGGTGAGCAATAGTCTTAGACCTTATAGATATTTTTAATGCTTTGCCATTTATAAGAGTTAAAAAATATGTGAGGCACCCTTACTTACTATCTAATGGGGAACTACTGTTTTGTTGTGCACTTCATACTGTGATAGTGCTCTCTTTTGTGTCCTTTGTAAATGAAAATTCTGGTCTCCAAAACCAGTAAATGGTCATAAGTAGCTAGCAAGTAAGCAGGTGTCATGCCATGATTTATAGTGCAGACATGATGCTTTATAATTCATACATGCATACATAATTTCTGAATTCTGAAGATGGTAGCCTGATTTTGTGTAGCGCCAAACATGACGTGTGGGTTGGGTGATATCCAATGGTTAGTGGCTGGACTAATTTAGGCTTAAGATCCTTGTCTCCTGAACAGTGAAATGCTAAGTAACATTTCATTCTCACAGTAAATACCAGATGGGAGGATGTAGAGAAGACAGAGCTAGACTTCTCTCATTGACACCTGGTGACAGGATGACAGGCAGTGGGTACAAACTGCATACAGATTATTAAATGTTTCCATTGAAAAAATAGTATAAAAAAGCTTCCTTATCTTGAGGATGGTCAGACATTGGAGAGGCTTGCCCAAAGAAGTTGTAGATTCCCCATCCATGGAGATACTCAAAACCCAAAAGGACAAGCAGCCTGCTGCATCTGATCCTGCTTGATCAGGGGTTTAGTTTCAATGAACTTCTGAGGTCTCTTCTAATCTCAGCTATTCTATGATTTTGGAGGTGTTTATAGGTAAGCAAAATCAGAAATATTCTGCTATTTTATGACAATTTTAAATTTCTTTTTTCTATTTTGAAATACTTAGTTATTCAGTTTAGTATTTTACTTAAGTTTTGGCAAAAATGAGATATGGCAGAATTTGCAAGCTTTCTAAAATGTGTTAAATTATATTTAAAGACTTGTGGCTGTAACTATGAAAATCACATTGAAGCCTGTGAAATTATCTTTTAGCTTTGAATTAGCACCAGGTTTCATGTGTTGTCAGCAGTCACATGATGGGGATTTTAGATGTTTAAGAATAGCATCTTTTCCCCTTGATCCATGGCAAGAATAATACATTTTTAGTATCATTTTGTGCTTGGGAAAAAAAAAAGGCAAAACATAACTAGAAACAAACTCTTGCAGGTGAGCTCCATTAATTCACAATAGAAATAGCTGTCTTCCTGAAGATTTTTTAGAGATCAATGAGACCTATAAAGTGACCTAAGAATTTCATTATAAGCTCTGTTGTCAGATACTTGCAAATGGCCAATCTGGGACAGTCCATACTTAAGGAGGATGCCAGTATAAACGTTTAATGACTGGGCAAATGTACAGGTAGACTTCACAGATACCCTTCTATCTTCTGTGAAGGTGTGATTGAGGGGATTCATTATGTTTTCAAATACTTAGGAGCAAGGAACTCTCCTCTTCAAATGTCAGCTTTCTTGAATTTTAACTTTGATTAATTTGGCAGACTTGTTCTGCCCACAGTTTTGCTACAGCCTGAGTGTCTTTGCAAAAGTTTCTGTGAGATGGGTGTATCATTCCTGAAAATGGGAAAAAAAACAGTCAAAAAAAGGCCTATGACCTCTTCTTTGCTTTTGAGTAAGGACTTGGAATTTGAAAGGGAAGCTTTAATGGGTTATGTGTCTTTTGCCATGCCTCTGAATGTCTGTCCTTATTGCACTGAATTATAAGCTTTTGAAAATTGCTGCTTACTCATACACAGAGGAGGCATATTACTTTGTCAGCATATTCTGAAAATAG
The DNA here is from genome assembly GCF_027887145.1 of Ammospiza caudacuta. Taxonomy (NCBI): domain Eukaryota; kingdom Metazoa; phylum Chordata; class Aves; order Passeriformes; family Passerellidae; genus Ammospiza; species Ammospiza caudacuta. Next base: position 52,411,698 of record NC_080597.1, read on the forward strand.
TCCTTGTATATTCTTAATCTTCTAGAAATGACTGAGTCTGTCCTGCCTTGGAGATCAAACGCTGTATGACATTTCAAATTTACAGATCCCCTGCTATTTTCACAAAAGGGTCTTGTTTTTTTAATTTTTCTGGGACAGTGTATTTTGATTCTTACACTTGATGGTAATTCCGGTTTTCTGTATTTTATGCTTACTTTTCCCAAATGCTATTTGAGAAGGATGTCAAGAATGGGATTAATTTCCCATGATGTTAGCCATCTAAACCTATAGGTGGTATAAATCTGAGCTGGTCACCATAGGCTTCTTTAGTCAGTGAAGAGAGATGGAGACTTCCAGGGGGGGATTCTCATAGCCTCTTTCTATTTCTGTCTTTAGATAAGACAATTCCTTCTTTAGAGATGCCTGTTTCTTGTCACTCGCAATAAAAGCAACCTAAGGTGACTGGCACCAATTTAGACTTTTAACTTTCCTGTTAAATATTAAGACAGATACATTCCTTCTCATGTGACATAACTTGAGACTTAAGAGGCAGAAATGTTGTCACTTACATTCACAGAAACATCCTGCTTTCACACTGGTAAACAAAATTATTTTAATTTTTTTTTCTTTCTTGTTAAGGTGTTATGCACAAGCTTATTAAAAGGACATTTTCCTTATCTCTTAAACATTGTGTGTAACCATTAACAATGAACTTCAAATGCCATTTTAATATTAACTATGAAGTATCAATAAATTGTGGGTGTTTTCTGATATTTGAGTTCTAGGTTGAGAAATGCAAATGTTTTAAGTTTATGTCATTACTAAATTTCTAGTAAGGTAATAAAAGGGATGTATCATCAGATTCTGGCATTGTTGCCTTTTAGATTGCAACAGAAGATTGAATGAACCTGGTGCTAATATAACAGACAAAAATGCACTTTTAGTTAATTTAAGAGCAAGAATTTAGGTGGCTTTCCATTTGAATCAATTTGCTCTACTACCAACTAATTTTGATAATGTGTTCTATTAAATGAGACTGTGATGAAATGCTGTTTTCCATGGGTATTTAAGTATTTTAGATTTCCTTAGTAATTTAAACTGTTGTCTGTACTTGAATAATGGCAACTACATTGGCTAACCCAGGATAACACAGCACCTTCCTCAGTCCCACTTCTCCTGGGTAAGGGCTGTATGTGGGGAGCCCTTTCTTGCCAAGGAATAGTTGAATGTGTCTAAAAGGCATTAGAAGTAAAGTATGCTGGCTCTATTTGCTTTTTAGTTAAAATGTGGGCATATGACATAGAAATTGTGGCATAATTTATTATCAGATGTCTTTTTATGTCTAATTGCCCTGTATTTGAATTATTACGTGGAAGGGCTAGACTTACCTAGACTTACGCACATTTATAACATCACTGTGATGAGACTATGGGCAACAGTTGAATATGCTTCAAAGGTGGTCTCAGTTATTCTTGTCCTGTTGTTCAGAAATGCACAGGACTGCTCATGGTAAGCACTGTTTCTGTGCTTCCACTCATAGTTGACTCACTAACCCTTATTGGGGTGTATACATTTTTCTCTTATGTATAATTTTGCTTTGAATATTACATTTTGTATTAGAGGTGTATATTTCATTTTGCTTCTATCTTTTCACTGTTACTTGAAGTGGTACATTCAGTATTGCATAGTAGCAGCATTTATGCATTATAGCTTAAAACTACAGCAAATACTGATTCCTGGAATATACATTTGGCTGAGGAAGCACTTTTTTTAAGTTTTTTTTTTAAAGAGTGTTGCAAATTGGCCTAAAGAAACTACTTAGAGAATGGAGACAACCTCATGTTAGTAATTTGTAGTTACTTTCTCTTTCTCTGTCTGCTCCTTCTAATATTTGCACAAAATAACTTTCACCAATGTTTGTATCGCAGTATCACTAAGTTATGTGTTCTAAACAAGAACAAAATATTTCCCTTAGAAACCCTGTTACATCAGTACTTGCTGGCCAGGATTCTCGCTGGTAAATACACAAAGCTTTACCAAAGCTGGCAAGCTGTTTCTTTGTAGTTGAAACAAGTTTTATAGGCTTTATTTTTTTTCAAGCCTGTAAGATTGTCTGACTTTATTTGGATGATGTTTGTATTATTCCCATTCTTCTGCAACTTAAAGAATTTTTAGTTTTGAGTGAAATTTTATGCTTTATCACAAAAAACCCAAAAGACCCTAGTTCTGAGAAAATGAAAAGGGCAGTTCAGGCAAGGTGCCACTAAACAGCGGATGTTTGAGCACTGAAGAACTGTGCCTATTTTTATTGAACTGTGCATTTTATGACACTTTGTCCTGACCCTGTTTGAGGGTTAAACTGAGGAGATCCAACAGTCTGAGAATATCTGGGTTCAGTGAATGAATCTGAGTATAGAAACCTGAGGAGTATCTGTTCAAGAAACACATTAATGACTGCATCAAAGTTAACAGAACAAGTATTTTCCACAGCATAGGCATCTAAGTCAGCAGGGGCTTTTTAATAACAGAAAATTTCACATGGGCTCAATCCCATTCCATGCAGAAAGTGAATCAAGTTCCTTTCACACTGTTATTCTGACTCAAAATTTAAAAGCAACCTGAAGTTTCAAATAGGAAAAAGGGAGAGATGTTTTGACTGTTGCAGACATTTTTAGAAAGCATAAATATGTGTTGATAGTTGTTCTAAAACTACCTATGTGTTAATCATCTTGTCTCAAGTTGCAGAAAAACAAGAGAGAAAAGGAAAATTTATGCCAGCATATCTTAATTTCTGATTTAATTTCCAATCAAATTAGATTGGAATCTAATTTGAATTGGTTGAGAGCATCAATTGATTGGACTTTATGCCATTCTGTCAATTTCATTCATTTTCTACTTCGTGAGAGGTAGAGTCTTTTTACTTCGATTTGAGAGATCTTCCCTGTGGTATAAGTGAGTGAAAGCTGGGTGATAGGCTGAATAAGGATGCCAGCTAAGCAGATGCCTTTTGCTAAAATGACATTTTTATGGAGTCTGGTGTCCTGCATGCAGTTATAGTTCCCTGGCATTGAGCTGTTCAGGAACTGGAAATACATTTTTAATGGAAGAGAATATTCTTCATAGAAGATCAGTAGATGTTTCTAAAGAATTCCTGTCTATTGGCAGACAGCTGCATTGTTACCCTTCAGAGGTGGAGGCATTTAGATGGTAATGAAGGGATTCTTGTATACAGCTAACAAAGCATGGGGACATACTTTGGGGCATAAGTCATAACATGTAATAATATTAATAATGCACTGCATCTGAGGATTTCACAGAACTTTACAGAAGACATCAATGAATTAATATGATCTTAGCCCCCTGTGAAGCTCTGCTAAGATGGGTGGGTTGAATGCAGAAATGCCATCTCATTTTTATGGTAAGTTGGTTACTGTACCTTTGCTGCACACAGGTAATTCAGGAAGTTATCAGTATTTTCCACAGGGAGCTCATAAGGCATAGAGAAACAGGTTGACTTGGTCTGGGCAAACAGTAACTCCAGCATGAGCATTCCAACACCAAAATCATCCCAAACAGCCTGGCTGTTTGCAGTGATAGTTGGCTCCTGCTGCTGGATCTCTGCTGATGTACAGCTTGAAGTGCTGTGTAATACTACAGAAGATAACACTGTGCAAACAGTGCAGTTGGAACCTGGCCATTTAGTGTAACAATTTCACAAGTTCTGATATGCTGATGCATGTGTATGTCAGAAAAGCAGCACATTTTTATATGTTAAGACCTCTAATGTAGGAGATATATTAGACAAAAACAACTTTTCAAGGGCAAGACACAAACACTATAGTTGAAAAGTAAAGAGCAGAAACCATCTGCTGTGTAGTGTGTTTTGATGAAAACACACATGATGGAAACCAAAGCTAATTAAACAGTTATTCCACTATGCAATTTAGGGTTTTTAAAATAATCATATTTAAAAAATTGTTTTGGAGAGACAATTGTAAAAGGCACTTTGGGTTTTGCCCCTTCAGTGCTGCTGCCTGTTTGTGGCTGCCTTTGGTACATCGTTCCTAAGGACCAGTCATTCACCTCTTGTCCCTCCTGTTGAAGGAGATATCAATAGTACCTTAAAAGTGTTCTTTAAAATTTTTCCTTTCTAAACCTCATATTATGACTTAGTAAAATATAAAATTGCTTCTCTCCTTTATCTGTAGCCACAAATGAAAACATGTAAGTTCTCAACTGACACAATTTTGGTGAAAATCATATTTTTAAATAGAAACCAAGTATGGGTTATGCTAATAGGACCTCATTTGTAATTTAAACCGAAGCTGTTAACATTCAATAATGGAGCCATACATCAAGGAGTTTTCTGCAAAAACAGAAAAATACTAATTCTTCATCCTCAGATCTGCAAATCCAGACTGATGGGATTTCAGCCCTTCATCTTTTACTGACAGGCGGCAGCATCAGTGGAATAAACCTAAAATTTGATCCCCTTTCTCTCCACCTCCTTCCCCTAATTTTACTCTGACAGAGAAAGAATCACAGTTTTAGCTGGTATCTTAGCCCATGGGAAAAAATGGTCTGTCATCAGGTCTTTTAGGGAGAAAGAGCTCTCCAGTGGAGCAGTTAAGTGGTATTTTGATTCTCAGAGTGCATCTTATACCTGTAGTTTTGCAAGATATGATAAATGGTTTCTGAGACATTATTGAGAGCAGAATCAAGGTCATCAACCTTCCCCCAAGATGTCAATATCTCTCAGTCCTTGTTTCTGATGAAAATGTTAAACACGGGGGAGATGGACTCCAGATGGACTATCTGAAACTGTGCACTCATATGAGCAATCCCCAGCCTTATGTTAGTACAGGATGTACTTCTAATTTTTCACCTGCAAAAATCAGTGACTGATCAAATTTTTCTAGATAAATTTTAATTGATTTTGCAATAATTTGATGCATGCATGTTGAAATTTATCATTCTTAATCCCCTAACATGCATACATTACTGTAGAGTCCTCTACAATTCATGATGAAATAGAAGCCTTTGGGTATTTTGAAGTTGAGGCCTCCTGTGTCTTTGGAGAAATTCATTTTGAAGCCCTACAGCTAAATTACAAAGCTCTTCATTGTCTGCAAATGAGCTGCTCCTGTTCTTGAGTTGGCTTATAAAGCTGACTTCCTGCATATGGCTGAAAACACTTGTCTAAAGAAAGAAAATATATAAATCTATAAATCTGCCACTGCAAAAGAAATTAGCCACAGAAAACAAAAATAATGTGGTCTTATACCTAGAACAAGAATGATTGCCATCTTAGAAGCCATCAATTGGCTTCTGCAGCATCTCTTAGTATTTTAGTTCAAATCAGGACTGCACTTGAAAAGTATCATAGAGTTAGCCTCCCATTGAACCTTCCTGATGATGGAGCTAAACAAGGGCAGGTGTTTGAAGAATGGACCAAACCTGTGCAGTAGTACAAAGTGAAATCTCTTGAAGCACATGCCACATGCTTGTAACGTGTTCAGCTCCAGCTGTTCTATTGTCCAAGGCCATTTTTGTTGGTCTCTGCTATTTCTTAATGCTGATGTTTTCTTAGTTACAAAAGACCATGGGGATCCTTGTCATAAATAAGTCTGTAAAAAACCCCACCCTTTCATGTCTCTGAGTAATGTAATAATTCCACTTTTTGCTCAGTTGGTTAGAGTCTGTAATTGTAGGGGTCTGTTCTGTAATTAAAATGTTTTCTTATAATCACATGTACTTCTATGACCAGTGGGATATTTTCATTTTGTGTGTTTAAAACTGTGCTGAAGGAAAAACAGTTTTCACCTAGTCTGTTTCCATTGAAGCTATCATTTAAAGGATGTGATTGAAACTATCATTTAAAGAAGGTGATCTCACCTTCTTTATTCAAGTTTCTAAGGGAGACTTGGAACAGATATCTTAAACAGGAGAACTAGATGACCAGTGGAGGGCTGTGATTTTCAACTCCTGTTGCTATGGTTATATGATAAAAAAAAAATCAGTGGTGAAGTTATACCTTGTTCATCAATAGTTAGGAGAAAAAATGAAAGTTAATACTGAAGCCAGACTTGATAATCTTCTCATTGTAATCTTCTATAGTTTTCTGTATTGTAATAAGTTGTGTGTGAGTTTGCATGTGACTGTAGGTCTTCATTGGGCATTTAAACATGATTTATGAGCTCTGGGCTATCAAAGTCTTTGCTTTTGGCCCATCAGCCAATATTCTGTTCCTATGGCATTATGTGCTGAGAGAACGACTTCCCTGTTCCTGTGCTCTTCAAACTCAGCCAGCAGTTACTTTGGTAGCACACTGTAAATTACCAAGATGATGCTTCTGAAGTGCCACAGGTGCCAAAACTAAAAACCCAAATACTATGTCACTATGTTTATCAAAAGCCAGCATATGTTTCCATTGTAGCCTACTGTTTAACAATTTAAACTTCCACTCATTTGAGCATTATCTTTTAAATGATTGTGCTTATGCAAGCAGCTGAAAATTTTCTGCATTTTTCATGCTTATGGATGGAACTGGAAAGCATGAGATGTAAGGAAATAGGCTGTTTGTAAATATACGTAGAAAGATACCAAGGAAGGGGAGAAAAAGATTTGGTAACAATTTAGGGAAACCAGTTTGAGATCAACTGGATGACAAAAAGGCGTTAGTTATGAAATACCCATTAATTCTCAGTAGAGTTAGACCTGCCAATATAGGATGGGGCATTCAATACTTAAGACCAACTGATTTTATTGATAAGATGATCAAGGTAAAAATTAAATTTAAAAAAATGGTAAAGTGGACTTCGTAGTGTTTAGCACAACATTGTAGCTGCTCACCAGGCTCAGCATAAACATGGACTCTTCAAAATTCTTAAGCCATTGCCTTACAGAGCTGTAGGGGCAGTCCTAAACAGATTTTCAAGATGTTGAAATGTTGGCATAACAGTAAATTTGTTAATGTTGAGCTGCATATTTAAAATATTTTACTCATTGATGGATACAGCACTTTTATTGCCATGGCTTATGATTAGTATAAAAATAATTGTTAAATATTTGCTGATTCAGTAACCTTGCTTGCCATACAGAAGTCTGGCAAATGTTTTTTGAAGTGTGGTCTGAAGACAGCTATCTCTATTTGCTTCCCATGGACAAACAACATGACTGATCTACTTCTTGTCATATGAAATGAAAAATTTAAAGACTCAAGTATTGATAATTTTTCTCAAGTAATTTAGAGCAATTGTGGCACCAAGTTTCACTTAATGTTCTGCTCACTCATGTAATCAAAAGTAAAATCCTTAAAATGGAACACAGATGATTTGTTTCCTAGGCTATAGGAAACATTGAAAACCTGAACTGGGAAATTCTGGAAAGAGAAGGATTTTTGTCTCTCACACTTGTGTGTGTGAGGTCGCTTTACCCCGAAATGTTTTTCTTCCCACTCCAGACCTATCTTAAAGGTCTTATGGAGGAGAGGAACAGAGTGAGTTGAGTTCACCAAACACTTACTAAAAAGATAAATCGGGTTAGAAAATGAATAGGGAAGTGACACCATTCTGAAGAATTAAAGTCCTGAAGTAGTGTGTAGTTGTATCATATTAGCTGAGTACTTCTTAAATATGGCTTGCATTCTGGCTCTTTTCTTAGGACTTATGCACACAGAGATCCCATTTGTTGTTTGTTCCCACACAGAGATCACATTTGTTGCTGTTGTTGAAGGTCAATTTTTTGCAATTTCTTGATTGCTATCCTAAGCTAATGGGGAAATATTATCAACCTAGTTTGAGTCACTGACAGGCATCATGTAAAGGTATGAACAAGATACTGCAAAGGCTTTGGTGACTGTCTTGTGTTTCTATTACTTCTCTTTCTGTGAAGTTGAAGCTGGCCAGCTTTAGAGCCAAGGGAATCTTTTCCATTGCTTGCATTGACTTCCCCAGTGTTGTCAGGGTGCTTTATATCTTCCATGCATAGGCCTTCCATCTGATGGAAGCATTGTGTCAACGCAGGCATGTGAATAGTAACTTGAATAGTTACATGATTTGTGGACAAAACCAGGCAGAATTGTGCCTGAAGAAACAAATATTTCTAAAAATTAGACACAACGTTGGTTTAAAGGTTGTGTCCTTTGAAAGGATTTGAAGTAGTTTAGGTGCTTACGTTGCTCAGGGGACTTTGAGTACTGTGAGGTTTTAAGGAAGGCTAAGTATTCCAGGAAGTTTAAGAGCTTATGGCATCGTAAATATTTAAGATGATTTAAAAGGTTATGTCCTCTTTAGTATTTGAGTTGGATTAAGTGCTTATATTGCCTTAAGGACTTTTCCCCTTTTTTTCCCTAAAAGGAACCTGGGAAATTAAATGCAAAAAACTTCCTGTAGATGCAATATTTGGGCTTTTTTGCATTTTTGTTTTCATTTGAGAAATGCAAAATTCTAGGTTTCAATAGCAGCATTAACTTGACCACACTACATATGCATCAATGATGGACAGATGGAGGATTTCTAGGAAACCTCTGGATATGAAATCCAGAAGCAGTAGTTTTTAATACCTTCACAGCCTGTGCATTGAGAAATGTTTCTTTCTTCTGCTTGTTTAGCATGATCTGTTAAAGATCAAATAGACTATCAGGATAGGATCAGATTATGGAAATTCAAAGAAGCAATTTCACCTTAGAAGGTAAAGAGCATCTGTAATTCAATATGCAAGAAAATAGGAAGCCATTTAGTTTCACTTTGTGCTTTTGCTGATATTTTACTTCAGTGAAAATGAATAACAAATATTAGAAGTCTAGGTCTCAGTGGCTTCTTTTTTTTAAAAAAATTGTCAATTTATATATTTATTCTTGTCTTCTGAGATGCCTTGACTAAATTCTTCACTAGTGTATTTGCTTAACATATTTTAAAAATTTTCTATTGTGCATTCCTGAAAAGTATATTTTCTACTAATTTTAATTGTATTAGCCAAATACATACACTTCTCATTGCATTAAAAGCAAATAGTCACCTTTCATTCAATGTATTCTACTCTGCCTCAATTAAATGGGCATCAGTCCATTGTCCAGACATTTTTCTCAAGGGTCTCTAATACACCAGTGATTTTGCTTGGTTATTTCAGCACAATTACAGTAGCTGTATCCACTCTTGCAGGCTGTTCTGCACAGTGTGCAGCACCAGCCATCTGGGCCATGCCTGGTAGCTTTGGTGGGAACACCTGGAGTACTGCATCCCGCTCTAGGGTCCTGAACACACGAGGGATGTGGGCCTGTCCAGAAGACAGCCAAAAATGACCAGAGGAATGGAACACCTCTGCTGTGAGGAAAGGCTGAGCGACCTGGGGCTGTTCAGCCTGGAGAAGGAAGGTTCTGGAGAGGCCTCACTGTGGCTTTTCCATTCTTAAAGGGGACTGGCAATACAGATGGAAACAGAGGTTTTACCAGGGACTATAGTGTCTACTACCCTCACCCTAAGCTGAGGGTAACCTGAAGCCCTGATGTCTGGGCATGCTTTCATAAAGGCTGCATTCAGCCACGTGGGTGGGATGAGTGAGATGTCCATATGTTCCAAGCAAATTCACAGGTAATATCCCAGCAAGTTTAAATATCCTGTTAGTTATGCCAGGAGTACTGAAATATTGGTGGTAGTGCTGCCTCACTCTGTCCTAGCAGTTATGACCAAGAATCCTCACCAAGAGCTGGTAGTACAAAGTGTTCAAAGAGTGGTCAGAACTGAGCAGCTGGCACCTTTCAGGCTGTGTCTGTGGCTCTCAGTTATATCTCACTTCAAGCAGAGCTGAAAAGACAAAGACAGGGAGAGAATGGGATGTATTTCAAAGCATAGGTCTAAGCACAGTGCATGGAATGAGCTAGTGTTGCTCTGTGATGCCATGCAGTCGAGTGATTTTGTGTTTTAAAATGGGATTGGTGTAATTGTGAGTTCCCCTACCTCAGAACTAACTCACGGTTCGTAAAAGCTCCTCAAAATGTTTAAAATATATTTTCATGTGTGTACATCTTTAAATGTACTTCCTATTACTTTTGGTGTATCCTGTGGAGGAAAGACCAGTGTTTTTCTGTCTTTCTGAAACTTAGCATCCTCTGTAAATTTTAAAAGTACAGTTTCTATATGAATGACATTTCACCATCCAAGTTATAAAAGGAAACACACCAGACCAGGATGGACCCCCACTGAGCCCCATTCATAGTATCCATCCTTTATTCCCAGTCTCTATATCAAATTTTTGAAAACATTTTGTATTAGCCTTAAAATAGTTTAATTTAGGCTTTGTTTCCTTTGCTTCTTTTTATGAGTCATCCTCTTCTTTTTATGTGTCATCCACTGCTTCGTTCCCGTTAAAAAACTATTTTTTCTACTGATGGAGAAATTTAATTGGCTTGCCAAATTTTGGTACTGACAAAACTATATTGACAGGTATTTTTTTTCTTGTTGTAAAGAGAAAGATCAAGTCTTGTTGGTCTTGGTTTTCTTAAAACTATTTCAGAAACTTAAATTAATTGAGAAATTTATCATTTCTTACCTCCTCTTTTTTCAGCTTTTTATCACAAGGACTGTAATTTTCCCTTTTGGTTTTTCTGGAGCTCCATCTATACTCTAGAGTTCTGAAAAGTTGCTAATTCCAGTGAGGGAGTTTCAATTATTTGTCTTAGAGTCCCTTGCACTGTAGTTAAATGTCTTACCTATTGAGGTGTCTTTGCCCCTTATTATCTGTTTATGATAATAAGGGGCAAAGACATTAGTCACTGGTTTGATTGGAGTGAAGAATAAATTTTAAAAATAAAGGTAACTTAAACCCTTAATATTTCACTGATTTGTTTTTGAGTGGACAGAGATGACAGATAAGTAAAATTTGAGTGCAGTCAAGCATTGGAAATACTGGAGTTTGGCATTCTTCTGCTGGCTTCACAGCACAGGCCAACATTGTGCTTTTACCTAACATAAGTAAGCTTGGTTAGGCTGAACTGATCTGGCAGCAACTAACTTATTGCCATGTCTTGTCATCTGGTTTCCCTGTTTTACTCTTAATTTTTTGTCCCTTTTGTCACTAGTTTTAGTGCTCAGATTGTATTTGTCTCTTATATTAAAGGCTGAACAAAATATATGTCTGATTCTTCTGCAAATAGCCTGATCAGCTCTTTCTTGAATTTTCCTATTACTGTTAAGGAATGTAAAAATTGCTTTTTTGCTACTAATTTTTTTAAAGTTACATTTCACTTTCTGGTGTTTTGCCCTTATGACTTTATCCCTGTACTGTCACGTTTTTCTCTCTCACCTACTTGTGTTCATGGACCTCTACTTTCCTGAAGTTGCAGGCCCTTGAAGAGCTTATGATGTTGCCTTTTTCCACATTGACTTAGTTTGCTCTTATGCTGTAAATGTTACTTCTTGATGGAACTGTGATCTCTCTTGAACTCTTTCTTCTTCCCTTCGAGTTACCTTTTACAGGATCCTGGCCACCAATGCATTTATCCAGGTCCTTTTCTGTAATTGTCATTGACTTTATTCTCCCAGCCTCCCTTTTCCTTCCCGTCCTTAGAAATGGGAATTCTCTCATGTTGTGGTTTCTTTCAACCAAGGTGCCCTCAATTCTCACATTTCCAGTGAGTTGAAGGTTGAAGTATAATCTAAAACATTTTTTGCTTTGAGTGTTTTCCTCAGTTTCTGTACTAAGAATGGTTACTCGCACATATTTGGATAGCCTGTATCTTGCTGTCTCCTGTCCAAAAAGATGACCAGATAGTTAAGGCTTGCTGTTATTGCCAAGTTCTGTTGATACTTGCTTACACTACTTGGTCACAACCCCCCCTATAATTTTTTATTATTTTTTTCCTGACAGGAGAAAACTCAGTATGCTATTCAGTAGATAAAGGACTGTGCTAGATGTACAAGCAACCAAATGTCAGCAAATATGTGAATTTGTCTTTTTTTACTGCATTGGTAAACAGACTGAATTTCAGCTGATGTTTCTTCTGGCTGCATCTAAAAGAAAAAACCTTTTTGAAAATTAGAGATGGTGCCAGAACCTATTATGAAAGTGATTTAAGAGCTTGGAAATTGCCTTGCAGTGAAATATTTAACATTGGTCTGTTTACCTTATCAAAAAGATGTTTGAGAAATTACTTAATTACAGCATACCTTCACAGAGAGAAAATATCTGGTGCTCTAGAGAGCTCTTTAATCTAGTACAAAAAAAGAAAGTGTGTCATGAAACAATTGTTTTAGCTGAAACAGAATTTATTCTTCAATCAGCTGTAAGTGTTTGGGTTCAATAATAAGGTAACTGTCTGAAATTTTATAGTCTGTGATATTGTAGGAAGTCAGACTTGATGATCTAATGGTTCTTTCTGACCTTAAACTCTCTCTAATTCATGAATCATCTGAACTTCAGCAATTCTCAAAACACATGGCCCTCTTCTTGACAACCTTGACAGCCCACAGAAGAGAAATACACTTGGACTGGGAGGGGCTTGTGGGATAAGATGAAAACAAAGCAAGGGAGAGGGAGGAATTCCTTTTGAAATACCTATGGTTTCTTATCAGGGGATCTGGAGGCATTTTCTAAATTTGTGACTGGTTTTTACTTTCTTATTCTAGGTGAAGGGCCCCTTCCAGAAATAGTTACTCTTAGTAGTTCATATATTCTTTGATTTTATTGTTAATTGCCCTCTAGATGAGATATGTTGCTCATTTGGCCAGCTTCTAGTGGACTTTGCTGGCTTTTTCATTTGGGAAAAATTCAGAAAGATTATACAAGACTTGTTATCTGGAATGCAGAGACCATTAGTGAATTCTTTTATCATAGGTTGTAGTAAAAGTTTGGGGTTCTCTTTTTCTGGTTATTGTCTTTTACAATATTAACTCAATTCAATAAGAGCTATAGCCTCTACCCTTTAGCCAGTGCAGTACCAAAGTTATGGGCAACCCATTGTGTTAATTTTACTTACTTGCAGGAGCTGCCACCCCAACAGGGCATTCCACCTGGAATTTGAACGATGAAAATATTCTTGTTACGAGATCATAGACACATCAAAAACATAACACCAGCATCCCCCACCCAAGGATTAACATTTTGGCTTTGAAATGTGCCTTAGGCTAAGTTTGGCATTAAACTCCTCAATCCAAGGCAGATTTCTTTTTCAGATTTCTTTTAATCAGTGATGTTTTAGGAAGTGCAGAAGGTGCGCAGCATTACGGTGATGCTTCCACGCAGATTGACAAGTTTGAACTTTTTGTGTCAAGAGAGGAATGACTGGTATTAGACAAATTTCTATTGAGTTTGGGGAAACAGTCATGAGGAACAGATTATCTCATGTTTGCTTCTCACATACCTTTCTGATTCTTCCCTCATAAGCAATTTATGAAAGCACCTCTAGGTGTAAACAATTTCTACCATTGTGGCATCTGGGTATGTAGAGCAAGGTCAGCAGAGATGCATTTAAGAAATCTAGAAAAAATCTTGTTACATCCTGAAAATGAGACATCACTGATGTTATGCAAATCACTACTTAAGTGCTTTTCTTCACAACAAATAATTTCAGTGTGCCTGTTTGAAGATTATTTTCAACAAGCCCATCTACTGATTTTGCTCTTGCAAATCCGGACGTTTGCTTCCTTTATTGGTAAAAGAATAGTAAGACTCTGAGATATTCCACTTCATTTGTTTGAAAAAAGCTTAAAAATATCAAAGATAATGATTACTTTTAGTTTTTATTTTTTAACAGATGTTAGAAACATATAAAAACATTATGTTTTTCATAGAATCATAGAGCAGTCCTGAGCTGGAAGAGATCCACCAGAAATATTGAAACCCAGCTCCTGGCCCTGCACAGGACATCCCCAAGAGTCACACCATGTCCAAGAGCATTGTCCAAACACTTTTTGAGTTCTGTCAGGCTTGGTGCTGTGACCATTTCCCTGGGGATCCTGTTTCAGTGCCCAAAGACCTTTAGGGTGAAGGACTTTATTCCAGGTATCTAACCTAAATACCCCCTGACACAGCTTCATGATATTTTGTTTCTTTTGTAGTGCTGGTAAGCAGTTGCTGTGATGCCAGATTTTTTTTTTTTTTGCTTTACTTGGTAACTTTTTAGAAAGAACAACTGTATGTCTCACATCAAGTGCCTAGCTCTTGTGCCTCCCTCAGGATAGTCTTCTCACTCAGGCTGCAATGAATGTACATTATGTTTTGTTGCTTTTTACATGGAATGCTTTTAAAACCCCATGAATATACTTATTATTGTGCTTTTTCCTGTCCTGATGGAAAGATCAACAAAGAGAAACAGTGCCATTGCCCTCTCTAATTCAAAATTAATTGCAGTTTCTCCATTACTAGTTTTGCTTGCATTGGCTTGGTTTACCATGCTCTCGAAGGCCACATCATTCTTAATGCAGTTATGTTCATCACTGGCAGTTCTGTGGGCTCCTCTTTGGTGTTTGCATAAGTTGTGTTAACACTGAATCTTGACCAAGATTCATTACCACAAAGACAACTTTTAAAAACCCCACCAAACCTAATGTTTTATTTCTAAAATAGCAGACATGTCTGTGTTGGATGCAAACACGTGAATAGCATGCAGGAGATGGCAAGGTTCCAACTTGACATATTCTGTGATTCTGGAGTGTTCAGTAGGGTGTTACCAGTACTGAAGCAGTACTCTTGGCCTCTCTTCTAATTCTGAAATGAAAATAATGTGTCACAGTTTTGGGCAACCCTTCTATGGCATCTGTGGAACTCGGTGGCACAGTGTCACACAGTGCAGAACTGAACAAGCTCCTTGGTGAGCCCAGCAGTGAGTTACAGCACAGCACGCTCTGCTGCTGAGGGCATCTTGCATTGCAGAGTGAGCATCTCTCCTGTCCCCTGCAGGAATGCAGCAGGGGGTGGCTGCTGACTGTCACTGATGTGTGTCTTGATTCCACGTAGGTGTAGCAACCAGCAGGCGATGCTCAACACATGTTTTGGTTCTAATTCTTGGCCCTCACTAAATCTGAAGAAGCTGTAAGTCTATTAAATGCCTTCATCTGGTCCGTTCTGTCTACATGATCAAGCTAAAGAGTCAAGCTCCTTTTTCTATTTTCTTTATATTTTTTGTTATGTTTTCTTTTGTTTAATTTTTGGTTTGTTTCTTACCATGCCATGTGCAGTGGCTCATCTTCATTTTGGATCAGTTAAACATTGCATTTAGACTTAGTACTCACATTGCTGAGCTGTTTCACAGCTTGAATCTGGCTGTTTGCAGGTCCTTTCTCCTGCTATGAAACAGGATATTGTGGCTGACTTAATGTGTGGGTGTGGGCAATGGATCTTGGACAAGATCTCAGAATTTAGGTGTGCTTTGGGACTGCTTTAGTGTGTAGACAGTTCTCCACCTTCAAGTCTGAATTGTAATGAAGTTTACTCTGGAACTAAATAGCTTGCCCAGCTGCAATCCAAACAAAAACTACTGTTTAGAATTTGGGTGTCTTCATGGTTATGTAACATTTATTTCAGATGTGGAAACTTTTGTTTCAGAGCACTTGGTTATGCCTCAATGCCATCTTTAGCTTAAGAATGTCTGATATAGCTGCAGTCAGTAGTAAAAGTCCAGTTACAGAGTAAGTCTGTACTCAGTGAGTAAAGCTCATCTGCTTTTGGTTCAACAAGTTGACTACAATGTGTTCAAAACCTGCGCAGTTCTTAGTGGCACTACAGATGCATGCAAGATTACATCAATTGCTGTGCTTGTTTTTACCAAATTAAGTTTTAGTATGTGGATGTTTGTAGGAACTCTAGATATAGCAGTGTAGGTTAAAAAAATAAAAACAATAGAAATAAATATGCACAAATGCATAAACAAATGTATTTAATGATATAAATATAGACATTTAAATAATAACATATAAATTAAATAACTTAAATAATAGTTTTAATAATAATATATTGTTTTTAGATAATATTAACATGTTATATTTATATATAATATAAACAAATTTTTATTTATATAAATATAAATAAATGTATTTATATAAATATAAGTAAAAGGGAAAAGTGAAATATGAATTTTCAAGCTTCTGTCTTTCTCTCATGTGATTTTCTGCTTCTGAGTTTTGGTTTGTTTTGCAGTGTGTTTTGGTGGGTTACTTTTTTCCTTTTAAAAAGGCTGAAGGATGAAAAACTGTCCTTGGGAGGACTCCTTACACATACTCCTCCTTTTCTTTCCATAGGAATATAATTCTCATTGCACCAAAGAAAGAATGGCACTCCTTGGGATTTGATTGGTTCATTAGTATCCGTTGTTTACAAAAGGTGATAAATGCAACGTATAACTTCTGTGGGGAAATAGTCCTGTAAATTTTCTTTTTCCACAGCTGTTTTCAAAGCTGTGAAAAAAATGGTGCAACACTTCCATAACATTAAATTTGAGAAATAATTGCACTTGGCAGTTTTTGTTTGCAGCAATGCACGAAAGGCTGAAGGGTTTTGTACAGTTCAAAGAGCACATTCCACAGTTCTAGCAGTTGTCGGCTGCCTGCAGGGATCATTTGAATTTTCAAGTAAAAAAAGCAGCAGAATAATGCCCAGACCATTTGGTTGTATACTCTCAGCCTTCTCTTTTTAAATTTCACCTGTACGAAAAGTTACTGGAAATAAGCCATATACAAATGTGGCACACCTTAATGTCACTTAAAAGATCTTGTGTCAAATTTCTTGTTCTTTCCTATTAATACTTGCTAATGTAGAGATTAATATGAGAAATAAAAATTGAGGAATAGCATTGTTCAAGCACATGGGGATGGTGAGTGTGAAAAACAGCAAAGGGAAATCCCTTTGAATCCTGCAGTTGTTTGTAAGTTTATTGCATTAGCCAAATTGTAAATGGCACAAGACACCCCATGTTACTTTGCTGTAGGAGAACCCTGGTTACAAAGGTAAAACCCCTTGTCTGGTGTGCCAAACCTGGAAAATTTGCCAGCTCCTACATCACATTGCAGCTCTGTCACTTTCCAGAAATGTGTTGACTGTCACTGTGTGTCTGTCTGAAGCTTCTGCTTATCTAACAGGAGGTGATGTGACTATTTTTATGCTACGTGCCCTAATAGGATTTTTGGTGAAATATTCCATGGTCTTTCTCAGATTTTTTTTTCTGTTGCTAGGGGTTTATTATTTTTGGCTGCAGATTGTTGCATAGCTCCAAAACTCCAAAGTCCTTCTGTTTTCTGTCATGTACAGAGACAATTTTGAAGCTAAGAATGCTCTGAAGCACAGATAGTTTTTTGTCCCATTATTTGTGCTGGTTGCATGGTTTGTGTTGCTGAAATGTCTCTCTCCTCCCTCCTTTCAAAGTGCAGTGCCTTGAGCTGAAGTCCCTGACCTGATGGGAACTTGGGTAGGTGAAATTCCTCAGGCTTGGTGCCCTCCTGCCCATGGGCCTCACCTGAAACTGCAGAGCTCTTCAAACCCACTTAATTGGTGCCACTTCAATTAGCTTTTTAATAGTTAAAATCCTTAAAATACTAATTTATCTTTAAGAAATTAAGCTATATCTTTTATGTAGCTTCTGTAGGATGCATTTTTTTTTTTTGTTTAGAAATAAATTTGTTTTGCTTTCTGTACCTTAGGTACACAAAACCTTGGAAATATGTAATGTAAAATAAATCCTAAGAATATCTGTCTGGGCTTGCTAAAGACAGTCACATTGCCACCATCAGAGATTTGTGTGGTGCCTGTAAACTTTGAAGCTGTCCCATTATGCATATTTGCTTGCTTTCTAATCTCATGTTTCACTTTCTCACATTTTCCCTCAGCATCTCATTCCTCCTCAGTCCATTTTGTGCACAGCCTACATTCACAGAAGCTGTCCTGGGCTGTACCTGCTGCAGCAGTTACTCTTTCATTTTTTCCCTTTACATCTAAGCTCACCATTTCTGAGGGTACTGCTGCTCTGAGTTTCCTTCTTACAGAGCTATCAGATATTTTACTGCATTCCTTTTTCTCAGCTGCTGTTAGGGTGTTCTAAAAATAAGACTCCAAACCTTGTGTTTCTATTAATACTCATCTTGGGCACCCTCTCTAAATTTTTTCCTATTTTGTTTTGTGAAATTTTATGCCATTCCAGAGAATTTTACAGCATTTTATTGTGTTCAGCATCTCTTTGATGCATCTTTCATTGCTTTTAATTAATGTAAAAGTTTTAATTTAAGGCTTTCTGTAAAGTCCTGCAGTAAATTCTGTATATTGAAGTTGTAAATTGTTAAAAAAAGAACGGCAAAAACATGAGGAAAAGCCTTCTTCCTGGCTTACTTGTTTTCAGAAGTGACAGTATTGTGATGTTGCAACATTGCAATATTGCATACTAGTAAAATATAAGTTTGGATTCATATATACAGAAAATAAATTCATTGAGAACATTTCAGAAATTTAAAAGCAGAGTGACCTATAGCTGTAATTGGAAGGCTGCTTGGTAAGATACAACATGGTCATACCAGTAGCCTGGCTAGATGTGTATGAAAAACTAATTTCCTGTCCTGTATCAGCTTTAAGTGCACAGTCTTAGTAGATATAATCCAGAAGAGTGGTTTGGTGTGTGTACCAATGCTTTATTTAGCTCATTTGCTGTATTAGTTGACAAAGGCATGCTGAATTAAATTCCTGAAAAACTTTTTGCTTGTTGCACTGACTTTGCATGCTGGCTCCCTGATCCAGGACAATCCATCCTAAGGATATTATAAAAAGTTATGCTAGTCTTAAAAATAGAGTCACTTCTTCAGAAAGAGTCCTGTCAGGAATACACTTCACATATTGTTTCACTGTAAGCACATCTCTTCCTGGGCTTTGTTTTATTTTGGGGTCCAAGTAGTGGAGCATGCAAGATCAGCTATGTGAAGAATGAGAATTAATTTCTGTATGGCTGATGAAGTCATTCATGTGCCATAGTTGAATTAATCTCCTCAGTCACCTGAAATGAAAAACACTTGTTCATTAGGCTTGTAAAATAAATTTCACAGGACATTGCAGCCCAGAATTACTGGATGTGTGCAAACAACATTCTGCACTGGGCTGTTGATTGCACCGTGTGGGACATCTCTGTTTTCTCATGGGTTCATGTGATTAAACTGCATGTTTTACAGCGCTTTTCTTTCTATCAGGGCTATAGTTTTATGCTCAAAGTTACTGTTTATGGAAAGTTGTCATCCAAATTGAAAGTTGTGCTCTTATCTGTTGGGAATGTCCTAGTTTGCAAAGTCTTCTGTCTAAGGAGAGATAAAGGGGGCTGTAAATTTTAGAGCAAAAAACATTTAGAGGAGTCTCTGGTGGTACAGATGTTAATAGGTGTGATTTTCAGCTGGAATATTTTTTATTGTGGTTGTTATTGTTGGAGTTTTTGCAAAATTATTTTTAATTAAAATTATTTTTAATAGGCGTGTGGAATGGTTTCTTTATCCTCATTTTCATAACAAAAAACCTGAGCAAGGCTATGCATACAATGTCAAAATAAGTAATAAGAGAGAAATGAGTGAAACGGGAAATCACTGCACTGAATAAACAAATCTAAGCCTTTTTTTAGAAGTATTTTTTTACAAATTACAAAGATTGAAAAAATATGGCTGAGGAAATCCAGTGTGTTTTGTGTAAATAATTACTGTGCTCATCCAGCCTTTCAGATTGCATCAGTTCAGTAAAACAAGGACAACTGATTGATCTCAGATCTTCAGATTTGAAAAGGAAATTTTATAATTAGTGGAAGAGGTTATATTACCTTCCTGGTTTACAGAGTCCTGTGGAATGCATAAACAAAAAGTTGCATTAATGATCAGTTTTCAGCACAGTAGGCAAGTAACAATGGGTGGTGCAAAATGGCAACACATGCTGAGAGGGAGCTTGGGCTGCTTCTGTGCATTAAAATCTTTCCTACCAAGTCATGACAAGTAGGTCTTTTTTCGTTCTGTTCACATAAAATGTTTGTTCATTGTATATCGTAATGTCCAAAAAAAAAAAAAGGAGAAGAAAAAAAAGGAAAAAACCAAGAAAAGATTATGGATGCTTTGGAGAATATTCCCACAAGCATTAGAACACATTTAAATAAAGTAATGTTATACCTTCAGTTTGAGTAGCTTTTGTAGTCTGGTTGCTTCATCATTGAAAAATATTGCAGGAACAGAAAAGGTCCTGCAAAGGCCTCTGAAAATACTGGAGGTATGGAAATTATTTAATATGGGTAGAGATTAAGAAGATTAGTATTGTGTGCAGATAAAAAAGAGGTAGGTGGTATATAAAACATTAAATAGTATAGAGGTAAATGGTATACAGAATGATAAATGGTACCGAGAGCTAAAGTTTGAAAATCTCTATTTTTTCTAAGAAATCAGGGAGTTAGATATAGTCAAATAAATAAATAAATGAATAAAACAGGGATGGAATAAAATCAGTACCTTTAAATGAAGGCTGTGTTTGACAAAACTTTTTCTGGCTTTGGGATGTTGCTTGTTTAGAGAAAAAAATGAGTTACATGGAGTAAATATCTAAATGAATAGTTATTAATTCCCTAAGTTGGATGGTAGAAATAATAATAAGAAGAAAAATAATCAGAATGTATCTAATATATAATGTTCAAAAGAGAGTGTTACTCTTAAACTCTTTGTGCTTCTTACATTCCAAGTTACATTCCTTCCATTTTTCCTGTATTATCCTGTAATTTTTTACTGACAAAAATATTTTCATTATAGTAAGAGCACATTTATTAGAAGGTTTTAATGAGATGATAACATTAATAATAAATTAATTGTGTTTTGTGAAGTCCAGTCAATCTGTTGGTTGCTCTAATTTTGTCTTTAACTACTTCTGGCTGCAAAATAAGCAGCTGTAAGCTTTTATTAACCCTTCAGAAACTATTAATGATCTCCATAATGACGTTAAAACTCCATATAGACAGGCAAATTCTTTTAATTTTTATACAATTACTAATATGAAGAAAAGGATTTTTTATTTTAAAGAGGAATGTATTTTATTCTCAGCTTTGCATATGATGCATAAACACCTGCTTAGGAAATACTTGGCATTGCATACCTTTGTATTTATTTTCATATAATTAAAATTACTAAACCTGATAAACTGTTGAATGATAATGTGTATAATCAAAACAGACTTTTAAAATTTCACTGAATCTTGTTTATTTTATTGTGGAAAAAAAAGTTTTCTAACTTTCTGTCTTCTTAAAATTAATTTCTAACTTCTTTCAATTTTTTTAATTCATTATATTCAAGTATTTTTCCTCTAGTAGTTGCTATTCCTTTCTCGTAACTGAATGTCTTTTCTTTATACTGGCTTCTTAAATCCTTTTGCATTGCCTTTTGCCATTCTTTCTTTAATCTTTTTCCTTCTGTTTAATTTTTAAATCCTTTGCCCTTTATCTTTTTTCAGTCTTTTTAGCTGCTCTCTTCTCCTTTCCTCTCCTCTCCTTTGATTCTCTTTTAAACATTACTGCTTCTTAACATTGTGTTCTTTCGTGGATTTTTCTTTCTTTTTGTTTTTTTTGTCTTTTTAAAATTTTTCTAAACTTGTTCTTTAGTATGCCATCACACAAGGAAAAATGGATACAAATGCTAGTGGAACTAGAAACAAATAAACACAGAAAGCAGGAATGTTCAAGGAAAAGATGAAACATTTATCTGTTTACTGAAAAGAAAAAGCCTATTTACTTTTTAGTGAGCATTGAAACATTTTTACCTGAGTGTTTTTTCCCTGATACCACATCCCGTGTTTCAAACCAAAAGCAATTATCATTTCAGTATTTCATGGCACTATGCTGCTAGATGTTTGTTTTTTTTACTTTCTTCTTCCTGACAGATGCCTTTCTTGCATAGAAGTCTTCACAAGCTCTGTCTTGTGCTTTACAATGCATCTTTGAATCTGGCATTCTTTGAATGCATTATTTAGTAAACAGCAGATCTCTCTGTAGTCCTTTATGGACTTTTTTTAAAAATTGATTAAATTAGAGAAAATAAAGATTTAATAGCTGAATACAAGCATTCATTTCAATCAAGTTAAAAGACTAACGTAGGCATACTTCAAAATAACCAGTAAATATGTAATTAAGTTATTTGCTCTGTAGTTAGTTAGTACTTAGTAACTTATGCATTTTTAAGAAGGAGACTTTTCATTTGATGCACATAAAAATAGACTTCCCCAGGTCTGTTACAATATTTTTTTAAATGTTTAATTTTTGATTTACTCTGAATTGCCTCTAACATGACTGTAGAATGAAGCCTGTATGCGGAAACATTATAAGAATCTGGGGAAATGAAGTACTGTAGAATATACTACATTGCAGTTTAAATATATTTTTTGCAATATTCTCCTATGCAAGATTTTGTGTAGATTAGTACATGAAGGTGGCATTGTCAGGATTATATAAGTTTCTAAATAAAATTGTTGTGTTGAACAGGAGAAATTTACCAAAGAGAGGGTTTAACTGCTGTATCTGTTTCTCTCTAGTGTCCTAAATTTGTGTGCCTGTGAGCCACTCTGTAGATCTATGACTATGTGGCAATTGAAATGAATTTTAAAAATTGATGTAAAAGAATTTTGGATTTCATTAAAAGATTGTAAAAGCCACTGAGAAGAGGAAACCAGCTCTGTGTCACAGAAAGGTCTATGCAAGCGCATTTGTGGGTTTTCTCTATATTTAATAAACATGGCCAGTCAGAAAATAAGGTATTCCAAAATGGTGATCATGAGTTTTGAAATGGAAATGTTTTTGGAAATGTTAACTCTTGCACTGAAAGAGCATTTGAAAAGCCCATGGTGGGATAGTTAGCTGGCATCAGAGTCTATGTGCTTTCCCTAATCACTGAACTATCTGCAGGATGTCATCATCTGAGAATGGGGGGTGTTTCTGGCACTCCTGGGGCACTGCCAAGCCAGCAGAGCTGTTGGTGTGTGGGGTGCAGTGTGTGTGTGCCCGGGGCTCTGTTCCAGCCAGCACAGCAGAGAGCTGCACTCAGTGTCTCTGTGTCCCCAGACACAAGGGTGTCATCCAGCCTCAACGGCATTTGACTCAAATCCGCTCCTAGGGGCGTTGAACCAAGGGTGACTGGTTTTGATATGAAGGTATTTACATCCCTGAGATTGTGTCATCCTAGCTGATTTTTAAACATTACGTGAAGTAATGAAGAGAAAGCAGAGATAATAAAGGTCTGTCCATGAAAGTTCTTGAAATTTGTTGATTACATGTGTGTACTTTTCCTGTCTGGGTTGTGACTGCTACAATCATATTTCCAGTTGTTGAGAACACGACAGAGTCTGCAAAGATGTTCTGGCAGACACTGCAGTTGTTGCTTCTTCTTCAATGGAAAATAATGAAAACTTGTTTTAGAGGAATAGAGTGTTTTTTGCTGACATTTACCCACAATTTTTTATCTTAAGAATTGTCAATTAACCTAAAAAAAATTGGAAAATAATGAAAATCTTTATATAATAGGCCACTAAGCAACTAAGCACATTTTTTCTTGGTCTTAAACCTGTTATTACTAATATTCTTAAGAAAACAGGAATTGTGACTGTAGGCAAAAGGTTTTTATGAGCAAAATTTCAGTGGCAAATGATTTAAAAAGGAGTCAATACTGCCTGGTATTGACTAGCAGGTTGAGAAATTCTCCATCACCAACATTCAGACACTTGAAAAAGGTCATGCACAGGCAAGAGGGAGAGTCTGCCATTGCACACTCGGTGTGTGAGCACACAGAGGGGTCTGCCCCAAGCTGTGTGCAGATGGGGGCTGCAACTCTTTTCTTTGGAGCATTGGTTCCACCAGCCTGACAGAGTCAGTAGTCAGCACTGATAATTTTACATTTGCAGCCTGATTAACAGAAGTAAATCACCATAAAAAACTTCATTGCACACGAGACAAAGTCATCAAAATCCTCAGCATTTAACTATTTATTTTCTTTTGGCCTGCACATCGGAAGTTTTCTTGAAAATACTTTTTCTGTGTAGTATTCCACCCTATGTGAAGAAAACCTTTCCTAGGTGTTAAGAGAATGGGTTTCAGTAGAAGATGAGAGTGGGGACTGAATGGTCACATTTAAAGCAATGCTGACCTTTTGTGCCAATGGATAGAGCAAGAAATGGTTCCTGTCAGGTCTGGAGTCAGCTATGGAGGGAGAAGAGCAGGGAGATTGGAGCACTGAGGAGAGCAGTGTGCTCTACTCTGTGCTAGGAGCTGTCCCTGTTCATACATTTTTCTCTAGCACTGTCTCTTCTTAAATAAAAAGTGCACTGCTTGCTGAATCAAAATATGTCTGAAACCTGTAGTTCACATATGAAACTGGACACTACATTTCATATTGTAAGATGTTGAGGAAGGGTGGTCTTTTATATAAATTTGTGCTATAAACATGCCAGGCATTTATGATGGAAGATCTTGGGCTTTGGAAAGTTTTTTGTATGTTTTTCCATAGGCACACATAACTTGCATTGCATTTCACAGGCTCCATATAAATAATATTGCATAAAGTGCCAATTGGTTTGCTGCTGCAAATCTTTTAGTGAATTTTCATGTGCTGACATTACTCAAGTTATTTATTAGTACTGATTCTTGGTGAGAAAAAGAAAATGTTTCCTGTCTCTAACCAGCTGAACAGATACATCTTTTTCTGAAGTGAGTTGTTTCTCAGTTGAGCAATAGTCTGTTCAGATTTAATGAGTTTATTCTTGTTTCCAGACCTGGAGGATGATGCGAAATCTTTTCACAGATTTCAAGTACAACAGGTTTTTTTTCCCCTCCAAGCAGTGCTGTAGAGAACTCTTAGAGAATTTAATTTCCCATTCTGAAACTATTTTAATTGAAAGAAAACCAAGACATGACTAAAAATTATAGGTTTGTTGGTGATTTGAGTTCTTTCAGTGGAGTCTTATATATGTAAATGCAGGTGTACATGTTTGTGAGTGTGTATCATGCAACTTTAATACCTGCAACATTTCTCTCTGTGCTCCAAGGAATTCTGAAACCAGCAAAGAGGCAAGAATGATATTTTGTTAGACAAAAAAAAAAAATCAGAGAATTTTGGGACATGCTTGTCTTCAGGACAAAGGCCAAACTTTGCATGGATCCCTTGTAGTTTTTTTTGGTTCTACAGAAAAAAAATACTCAGAATTCCGCATGAAAACTAGTTTTTAAAATGTGTTTCTTTGATCAGATGCTATAACATAAATTGGTTCAAATGATCATACATTACTTTTAAACACAGAAATTGAGATACATTTTGGCTAGGCATTGACAGCATAAATACAGGACTCACAGACCACCATGACAGAACTAAGTGACAGGGTGAATATTTTACTTTGGTAGTATGCTCTAGTGTTAATTTATTAATGTCCTTTTACTGCATTTGATTTTTTCTCACACTCTTCAATATGATAAACATATGTAATTCACTTCTCCACATGACTAGCATTTTTATCTTGTAGCATTAAATCCTGTCATTGCTTTTTCGAAACCACTTAGAAAATATTAAGTAATCATGAGGGTTTTTGCTAATTGCATGGGCTTTAATTTGTCACTTTAAGTGTTCTAATTATTTCTTCGTGAGCTTATCAGCAAACTCTTAAATAGGACCTCACTGCAAATTAGGCCCTTGGGCCAGGTTATTTATTTTGACCCGAACTTCAATTGAATATTATGATTAAAAATAAGTGAAGAATAAATACATTTTAATAATGGTCTTTAAAACTGGAAAAATTAAAATCTAAGCAAAATGTAAGAGGAGCTATCACATATCATTATAATAATGGAAGTTCTGCCGCATCTTCTTGGAGCTACAAACGCTATAGCTATACAGCAATTTGAATGTTGAAAATAGTCCTTTTCAAGCAGTTTTTGAGATGTTTATGCTAAGTATTGGATATAAAACTGTGTGAAACTGACTGACCTTACTTCCAACTTAGACTGAAAGATGGAGAACAGTTTGTCTAAAGTTCAGTTTGTTCAGTAAAAGTATTATAGAGGCGGAGGAGCATTAAAAGCAGTTACGAAATATTTCTTTCTGTTCATAGTGTGGCTTGGCAGGTTTTTCTCTCCTCAGAATAGCTGGATGAACTTGAATTACCCAACATCCCACTTTTTATTCTTACCAAAAATAATCTCTATAAAATATATTTGTCTTCCTCAGAGGTTGTTCAGCTAGGAAGAGATTCCAATTTTTAATACTTTCAACATGCTGTAAATATGACAAAAACCATGTGTTACAACCAATAGAAAATGGATTTAGTAATGATCACTGGCTTCACTCAACATGCCAACAAGACAGACATAAGACAGCATTCTGTTAGTGCCACCTCACTGCAGCCTTGAATTGAAGGATTGAAACAGGGATCTGAAACAAGAATAATCCACTGAAGAAATACAGAGTAGGGAATAATTATCTGGGTAGCAGCTCCTTAGAAAAAGTTTTTAGGATTGTAGGTATTCCCAACCAAAGATGCAAAACTGATGTGATACAATTCTAAAAAGTGGAAACATTGGAAAATTAAGTATGGTATAGAAGGTCTATGAAACTTTCTTTCAGCGCTGCTCAGGTTTAATGTAGTCAGTTCTGGACACTTCAGAAAAGATGGGGATGAACTATACAGATGAGAGTCTGTATAAAAGCAATGGCAATTATGGAAGGTTTAGAAATATTGATAGCTTAAAAAAGAGGAGAATGAGAGAGGCAAGGTAAATCTTTAAATGCATTAGAAAGCTGCTGCAACGTTTTTCACCTTACTCCAGGTGGCTAAAAGCAGAAATAGTGACTCTAAATTACAGTGAAATAGATCAAGGTTACACATTGGGTATACTTTGGGTTGGAGGATAGCAAAACATTGGAATAGATGCTCTGTGAGCCCTTCATAACTGTAAGCCTTTAACAACTCCCAGGCACAGGCTGCTGATTCCATTCTGGAATAGCTCAAGTGGACTGTGGGACTTTCTGCAGTCCCTTTTGTCCCTATGGTGCCCTGCTAGTGACCATGAAGTGTTCTTACCCACCTTGGGGTGGTCCACTGGTCAGCCTGTTCTGTGCATGGTATGTTCTTGAATCTTTTACTGTCAGCCTGGCTTCTCAAGTACAGGTTCCTCCATAAGAATTAACAAAAATGCTACAAAGCTCAGTGTCAGACTTCATCAACCTACTGTGAATCCTTATGTACTGAGCACTTTAATAAACTGAGTGCTGTCTAGGGTAGTAACTGCAGAGATAATTTCCATATTTTAATGTGTGATTAATCAATCACATTGTGCAAGAACTTGATTCATGGGACAAGACTAAGTCTAATTTCCCTGAACTGGTATGAGAGGGTGTTAAACATTGAGGAGCCTAGCTGTACACTGTGAGTAGCAGAAAATCCAGCTCTTCCTATCATTTGGTCCCAAAGGCAGATGAGATAAACAGAAGCTTTGGGAGACATTCATGGTGTAAGGAATCACCACCAGCAATATTAACTGTACTATCCTCTGGTTATGGCACTGAATCTACAGTCAGTAATTCAGTTGAGTTGTAAGTGGGACAGCTATAAGCTCCAACATGCAGATTCTGCTTTATGCAAATTTTATCATAAAACAAAATAAAAACAAAAGGAGCAGGAACAATCTTGCACTGGCTGTATTTTCATGGTTATACTGATGACTTGTGAATCTGTCTTTCCACCAATTTTATTGCTCCTTCCATCTAGTCTCATGTCCCAGGCTGGATCTCTAATATGATGTCTTTTAATTATCTTATCATTCCAAAACAGAACTATATCCACTTCTCTCCCTTTCTATCACAAATGACAAGAACACTATCCTTCTTGTCACTCAGATTCAGTGACTCAGGGTTATTTTTTACTCTTACTTTCCTCATGCTTCATGCATCCTGACCAGGACCAGATCCTACATCTTTTTATTTTTGATATTGTTCAAATCCATTTTTTCCTTTGATCCTCTGGTAAATTTCTTATTCAGACCTTCTTGCCTAACTTTCACAATTTTTCTCTTTCTTTTTTGTTGTTTGTTTTTAAATCAAATGTTGCTTTCTTTAAAGCAAGCTGTAGTCACAGAATTCCTTCTTTCAGTCTGCTTGTGTTTTCATATCCCTTCCTGTTTTATATTCTCAAGGCTTCTTGTCTCAAATTTAAGATACTCACTTAAGCTTTACATGTGTGCTTTCTAAATGTGCTGAGCAGTCCAGCAATAGATTGAGAGGGGGTGGAAAACGTCGGTGGAACCAAATGAAGTATAAGTGCTACATAGATTATTTTTGAGAAAGTTTATTTGTTAGGTCCAAAATCTTAGGAAATTTGTCTCTGAACTTTGTCTTTTGGGTGTGTTTTTTTGTATAATCAAGTGTTACGTCATGCCTCTTCATTCCACTTGGACTCGTAGGTGCCTCCTTCTGCTTCCAGACTTGTCTACATGTTTGAAGACAGTTTCTCTCACACCTATATTTTCTTTCTATGTACCCATGAGAGAAGCTCATGAGCTCATCAAAAAAGCCTGTGCTGCATTTGCTTATGCATCCTTTTTATAAGCCCACCTCTGCCTTTTTGTGTACATCAATCCAGAATTTCCACATACAGAATTCACTTCTATTCTTTATTTTCTGTAGAAATTCTGTTATGGTTTGTCATTTGATAATACATTTATTTAGGCACAAACTGCCTATAAAGCATCTGAAAAGCATCCTACAGTAGTGAGGCTGAAGTCCACAGAACTGAAATAAATTCATTTTGCAAGTTAGTAGTTGTCTTTTCTGCATTCTGAGTCCTCGTTCTTCCATTCTGTCTTCCATTAAGGCATGAATTTTTCTGTTGAAAGGTAAAAGATACAGCCTGCCTGTGAGGCCACTATTAATTCCACACTATCTCTCTTTTATAGTGCAGCTGGCACCCTACCCTCAGGAGAGCAAGCTCATCACTTCTACCACATGCTTGTTCTCTACCAGTTCAGGCAGCAGGAATCCTGAGTTAGCTATCAAATATTGGTCTTGCCCGTGGCAGCGCAGAGCATTCGACAGCGCCTCTGGGCCAGCTGAAAATAATTTCTAGCACAGTTGGAGTGAAACTACAGAGGTGTAACAAAGACGAGTCCTGAGGACAGTGATATTCAGTATTCTCTCCAGCAATAAACAAAGATTTGCAAAATCAGTAAAATAAAATAAAAATCGTATAGATTTAATGCAGCTTTTGAAAATATTGCATCCTATCCTGAGTGTTAGAAGTAGCAAAACTACCTGTGGTCATAGGTGAAATTATATTTCTGACTTTTCAGACATGTTGTACGCTTCCAACATCGAATTCTCAACTTCACTTATTTTTATTTCAGTAATATTTTTCATACATTTGTACATATTCTTATCATAGGACTTTTATATTCTTCATTTGCTTACTGCAAATATGCACAAGGATTTCCAGTCAGGTGTTAAGTTAAAAGACAAAATAATTAGTCATTACCAGGTAGTTTGAGACATCTCTTTTAAGGCTGAAGCTTCCTAGTAATTAAAGATTATTCTGTTATTTGTATGATGATACTTTGCATTTGCTTTGACCATCTGAGAAATGCTCAGATTTCTTTGTCCTTAAAACATATAATGCTGTCCAAGAGCAATGTGTCTATCTATGCTTATATCTGCCTTTACTGCACTTTCCTATCCTTAGGCTAGGTAGAAGTGCTTAAATGGTTCCTTTACCTTCTCAGAATAATTCTGAATATTTTCAAAACATAGGCTTTTTAACTTTGTAGAGTTTTGTTCAACTGAGTGTGTGTCTTAGGCAATTCTCCTTCTCCAAATATTTTTAAGTGACTA
The DNA here is from genome assembly GCF_027887145.1 of Ammospiza caudacuta. Classification (NCBI taxonomy): domain Eukaryota; kingdom Metazoa; phylum Chordata; class Aves; order Passeriformes; family Passerellidae; genus Ammospiza; species Ammospiza caudacuta. Next base: position 52,441,502 of record NC_080597.1, read on the forward strand.
TAACTTGCTCTTCGCTTTTGAAGAATTTTGAAGAGTGGGAAAGCTGCCTTCTCTTTAGTGTTACTCTGCTGCCGTGCAACACTTTCGACTTTCCTGTCATCCTATTACCATAATAATTGGCACTGTTTTCTCTATGTTGTCTAGAGAATTATTCCACAAAAAGGGAGAATCTGTCTCTCATTAGGTCCCCAGCTGATGGGTAAGTGTATCATGCTGATTGTATTGAATCCTGCAGTGATAGACAATGGCACTACGTTTTTTACAAGGTTATAGTATTGGCTTGTGTGGTACAGAAGACTCTTGGTACTGTGGGTAAGTTGAACATCTTCTCCTTTCCTAAAAATTCCATCTTCTCCCCAGCTGAGTTGGTGTTACTGAGATCCAGAATCTGTCCAGACAAGACTTGTATCCCTGACTTTGTTGGATCGTGTTTCTCAGCACAAAATGCTGTACTGTGCACCCAGTGAAAACCTAGCCCTTGCAGGTCATGGCTGTCCTGTGCTGCTCCATCATTTTTCTGGGGAGACAGAGCCATCTGCAGGGTTTGTGGGTGTTGGGACCCAGAAAGGAGAGGACAAAGGGCTGGAGGCAGAGGGGCAAAAGGACCCACTAGGGTGGTGCTGGCTCGGGCAAGGCCACTGAAGGCAGTGCAGAGCAGTGCTTGGGACACTTCAGTGCTTGGGACACTTGCAGGGCAGTATCAGGCTGGTCCTGCCCTTCAGAGCTGTGTTGTGTGTGAGCACATAATCCAAATGAATGCATTTGGATACATTTAGGGTCGAGATACTTCAGTGGTACTAGTATATTGCCTATTGCTAACATCTGTCTGGTGCAAATGGAAATACAATCTGCTTATTTCATGGAGGATGTCACATGTTCATCAACTGAGAAGAGCATTTGGACATTTGCTGATTCTAAATTTGACTGTGGTCAGAGGTTAAATGTTGAGAATTCTATCATGTGTTCGCCCATCTGGTTCTCAGTTATTTTTGTGACAAGGCAATGTGTGGCAATAACATACTATTATTGTTTGATAATAGTTTAAAGTATTTTGTCAAAATGGCTATTAAATGTATTTTCTGTATCTGGAAAGTGTGCTTCCCTCACATGAAGAATTGTCTTTCCCTAAAAATTACAGATTAGGTGCATTTATAAAGTAACTCCCTCTTGACTATATCCATGCTTTGTTTCAGTGGCATGCAGTATGCTTTTTGAGGCTTAGGAAATGTTCTTCCTCATCCATGTAGCTTAAAATCTACCAGCTGGGTGCTCTTGGGTTTCAGTACTGGCAGTTCTTCCTTTTTTTGCCTTAGTCATTTGGTGGCTGTGCTGCTGCATTCTTGCAACATTCTTCAAAGAATAAACTTCCTCTGAAGAGCGAAGGAGCTGAATGTCCCAGGCCTCCATTTTATACAGATGCACATGTATTGGAAGGAACTTTTGTTAAGTTATTTAAGTTTTAATCACTAAGTATATGCAATTTCATTACCTTTCACTCTCAATCAGGTCAATAAAGATGTCACAGATGTTTGTTTTATCTGAAATTTTTTATAATTTCTGGAATTTTTTCAGTCTTATTTGTAGAAATTATCACTTTTCTTGTTCTTTTTTAAATATTATTTTTGATGAATTTCTGTTTTTGTAATAATTTTTACCTACACACTAGCAAAATCATTTCTGCACTCATTACTTGTTAGTTTATTATGCTGACTTTGTCCAGAAACATGAAATGTACTTTTAGTCATTGTTGTTTTAAGAAGCACATTGATTAAAAAAGAAATTCCAGCCAAGAGTCTGTGAAATAGTAATAAATTTGGATGTTTATATGAAAATAAAAATTTTAAATTCCTTACTCAAAACATACTGCATACAATAAAATATCAACTGGCATCTTTAGAAGATTTTGTCATAAAATATAGTGTTGTAGGCATGCTCAGCAATGAGGAAACATTTTGAGCTGTTTTTGTAACAAAGAATATATGGGGAGCTAAGTAAAACAGCTGTGATACAGACTCACAGTGACACATTGCAGGATTAATAACTAGACTGAAGTTCTGTCCCTTCTGAAATTGTGTGTGTGAGAGACAATTGTTTGTGTGCTTGAAACTGGAAGGTTTTATTTATTTATTTCAATTTCTTTTCTTTTCTGCTTTTCATACAGAAAATAAAAAAAAAAAAGACCCTTTGGACTTGAAGCAAAGACTCCAAACAGCATTCTGATTTGCCTCACTCAAAGTCCCTACTGTATTTATTTTCCTGAAGCTTTTTTCTTTCCTTTCTTTTTTTTAATAAACACTTATAAAACTATATTGCTTGAAGTTGCTATCCAGCCAAAATACCTGTGCAATGCTTACCTACCTTGAGTACCTATGTTCCCTTGCTCCTCTGTTCATTTCTTCCCTGTTTTTTTTAATTGTAGTGTTATACTTGCCCTTCCTAGAATATTTTCTATATTTCTAGAAATACATTGTCTTGAAGGATCAGATCAACTTTGTTTATTTTGCAATTATGTGGAGACTCAGTATGAGACAGTGGCTGACTTGTGTGCCAATTTCCATGTAGAATCCTAAGACTCCTGCCTGGAAAAATAAGATGCCATCAGGAAGTCACACTCTGAAAGAGTCATGAAATAACTCATCTAGGACTCCTGTCTGTCTTGATACTGTGTGAATTGGCTACTGATAGCTAAAAACGTAGATTGAACCTTTGTGTAGTTAAAAAGGAGATCAGATTAAAGGCAATGATAAGTGGAGTGTGAGACAGTCCCTGTCTGCCACAGGGGTGCAGTTAAAGGTGACTATATGGACAGATGAGTTGGCACCTTCTGGGGTTGAAGGTTTATAGAGACATAGCTTTAAAATGCAGGTTAACAGGGGAAGTGTTACAGGGCCTGGCAAGATTTAATCCTGAAAAAGGCATCAGGCAAGGAGAAACTGTTCTGCATTGGAAAAGTTTAGATTGCTCTTCCACAAATACTGTCTGATTAGCTGCAAGCAGCTAAGACCAAACATTGCGCCAGGGTTTGAGGTGGGTGTTAGATTAGATGTGGATGTGTGCCCTCAGTGTAGATGGTTTTATCAGATTTTTTTTTGCACAGCATTTTTCTGGAAACCAGTCATACAGTAACTCTATGCAACTCTATAATCTGTAATATTAGGGAGTAATTACCACTATCTGTTTTATTCTGTTTCTTAAGTCTTAAAATATGACCTCCTAGTAATACCTCAGAATAAGTATCACAAAAAAGTCTGTTTAGTCTTAATTTTTAATTTTTTTCCTTTTAAAGATGTTTTTAGTTGTTAATTTTTTCTCTATGTATTGATACACTTGAAAATACTTTTACATCATTTGTCTTTCTCTTTAGCTCTGTTTTCCCCATCAAAAAAACTATACTGACTTTTCAATCCTCACTTTCCTTTATTCTCTTTGAGGAGAAACTGTCATTTGGATGAGAAATGATTTGTGCCATCAGTCAGTTTTCAGTTGTCTGTTTTTCTGTCTTCAGTAAAAAACCACTTTTTTGTTAACTTTATTAATTCTGCAGTATCTTTTTTGCTATATTTTCACAGACCTCTGATCTGATCAGTCATCAAGATCGCTTAAAATAATGATACATAATTTTGCCATACAACCTATATTCTTTTACTCCTAAGAAGAGCAGTTCTGTTGGCAATAGGCCCTACTACCCCCATGTTATTTTGTGGGCTAGCTCTTTGAATATCTTGTTTTCCTGTAAAGTTTCAAAACTAAATTTAAATACTTGAAATTCCAGTTTGAAGTTTTTATGGATTATTGCAATAACTCTTCTCTAGCTGTTTGTAGTTATATATGTTCTCTATATAATAATTTTAAATTAAATAGCTTGGATTTAAAGAAAAGCCCAATCTAAGATACTTAAGCACACCTGTATGTTGTGTATTTAAAACTGATTTAAAAACCTTCATACTCTTAGAAGACTGTCAAACAAATTGCCATTCTGAGGTTAAGTTATATGTCAATGCATGCAGTGTGCCATGCTGGTTATGCTGAGAGTGATTAATGTGCTGAGGAAAGCAGACATTTTTGAAGAGTTGTGTAAAGCTGCAAATATGTTGTTTTGTTCTTTACCAGACATTATTTGAAAAGCTGACATCTGTGTTTTTAATGTGTTTGGTTAGACTGTAGTGGTATGTCATGTCCTGATTAATTGAACCATCTTAGTTGGGATGTGCTGCAGGTATGTAAAGATTAAGACCAGAGGTTTAACCCAAAATTTTATAGGAGGCATTTTCAGTCAGATACTGTTTTAAGTTAAGCTGACAAAGCATACTGCTTACCCAAACACATTTTCTTTTGGGCCAGATACGAGTTTTTAATGCAAATTAAAAACACATATTAAGTGATTTGGTGCTAAGTACCAGAATATTTGTTTAACTAACTGAGTTATCAGATGTGTGTAGAAGAGCTGAATTTTTAATATTTCTGCTTTTATGGGGCTCTTTGACAGGGAGCACGTACACTAATGGATGCTGGAATATTGCAACAGTGTGTTGATGCAGGACTACTAAATACAATCCACAATCAGACTAGGAAGCTGCGTGTTTGTAAATGCTGGGCATGCTGTCATCAAACACAGGCAGGGTAAATTCTCATTTTTCCTCCTTTCTTCTGCCCTGCCTTTGCCACTTGTTGGAAAATCTTCTAAAAGTGGCATTGATAGAGTCTTCACTAGAATAAAATTTGCTGTGCTTTACTATGTGCCGTTCTGGGGTGCACCTATGAGCAGCATTGCTGGTGATATGTTGAGATGGCCCAGCAGAGAATAAAACAGAAGTTCATACTATCAGAGATAATAAACAGATGGTTTTCTGTGCTGGAAGCAGTAAACACATTGCTTGTTAGGTGAAGATCATTTTCTGTGGGCCTTTTTTTTTTTTTTTTTTGTAATGAAGATGCCACAGGACAGAAACGGAAAGATCAAAAGTCTCATATTAGCAGAGATGTGAAGGAAGTATTTTATTGCCTTCATAACTTCTTAAAAGAAAACACAACTTCAGTAGTTTTCATTACCAAGTGTCTATTTACAAGGAAAAATAGTGTATTTCATAGTTTAATTCTGAATATCTACACCAGCAGTCTGGTGTACTTAAAATCTGTCACAAGTCTCTGGAGAGAGGTGGGATCCTTCAGCAAGCACTTCAGACAGCTGTAGCTTATGTGGTCAGTCTCTTCAACCCCTCTAGCAACATCTTTTTCTCTCCCTTCTCTGACTGTTTAGAGGCTTCTGTTCCATAATGTCATTTGGAGATACAAACTGGTCTGAAATGGTTCCAGATGCCCAGCAGGGCCTGAAGATGAGAGGGACAGGGAGAGGTTCTGCACAAGATTACTGGAGCTGCTAGTGCCCCTTCCAGTCAGACGTCATTTTAAACTGGACTGGTGATCCTAGTTCTTGCTGATCAATGTTCGTAGGTAGACCTGATCCTTTGAATATCTTGAAAAGATTTGGAAAACAGCTTTCATATTGTGAATTCAGCATTATTTTAGCTATGATGGGGCTATTGTATGAGAATGAGCCCTTGGCATTTTTTGTAAACTTGGCCAACAAAATATTTAATTTACAGTTTTGAAGAAGAAATTTGCCATAAAATTTATAGAGATTCCCACTGGCTGTACTTGGATGACAGCAGGAAACAATCTGTAAAACTAAACCTCTATCCCCAGTGCCCCAGGACACAGAGATCTTTTTGTAGTATTTTTATCAGATACTGGGGTCTTAAATACCTAAATACAAGTATTTCAGATGTGTCAACTTATAATTTCTATTTAAATTTTGTATTTATTTAAAAAAAAAATAGCACATATGTCCATAAATATTCTTCTGTGTGGTACTTTGGTAGTGTTGAATGGTGAAACCAATTGTTACTGCAAAAAGAGTCTCTCTATACTAAGAGCCTAAACAATTTTCCAGCTTTTGGTGGCAGTTAAGCCTTTTTTTTTTTTTTCATCATAATTAATATTCTTAGTGTGTAAATGGGCACCAAATCTAATACCCTGCTAAGACTGAACCCTTGTATCTTATGTATTTTGGCCTTTGATTGTATTTGTGCTGCTTATTACATTTACAAAGTAAGGACCAAAGCAAGTGTAATGTAATTAACACTGTTTCAATTGCACTAGCAAGTAATGGAGTGATTCTAGAATCTGACTTTTCAATGTAATTTACATAAATTTTGAATTGCTATCACAATTGTGACATATTGATAAATAATGTTTGTGTTTATGAACTGTGAACATATAATTACGGTAAATGGAAGACTTTAGTTTGGCTGCCTTTATTGAAGTGTGTAAAAAGTTAAATAACAGTAGGTAAGCACCAGAATTCTTAAAAAAAGCTTTAAAATGATAACAATTTTTTTTTTTCACTTTATGTCAATAAGGGTTCTTGGTGTGAGGTTCAGCACAATTCTCTGAGCAGAACGACTATCCAGGCCCTGGCACCATCAACTGCCTGCCTTCCAACACCTTTCTGTATTTTTTTCTTCACTACAGTGCTCCAGTATAATTTATTGCCCTTTTCCTAACTGCTCTCTATATTGTGCAGACTGTATCTCAGTATTTATACAATTTCCCTTCTATTTTCATATCCTGCATGCTCATACTGTACAATAAGGAGATAATTGAACTCATGTTGCACCACGTTTTATGTGCAGCTTTTTCTAAATGCTTTGTGTGCCTCTTCTGTTGAGATAAGTCTCAATTTTCTTCCTCCCTAATGACTACATTGAGGATTTGCTACGAGTGCAGTGACAGTGCATGTGAAAGAGCTCTCAGTAACTGACTGATGACACTTCAGCAGCTAATTGCTCATATAATTTTACTTCATGAAATGGTTCATACACCTGTTTTGCTTAGTACATAACTTTGGAAATCTACATGGTAAGTGAAGCTTTGCAAAAATGTATGAGCTATATTCCAAGCCTCACAAACATAATTGGAATTTCTAAGGCTCTGCTCTGAATTATTTCTTTTTCTCCCACTGAAAACTCTACCAATAGTAGATATTACTGACAGAATGTGTTTGTGAAATTTCTTAAGTTTTTACTTTTTTTTTTTCATTTGTCATTCTGAAAGGTAACTTTTGCTTTCAGTGAAAATGACAGATGTAATTGCTTTCTAAAAAATCATCTAATTATTGTGGAATTCTGCAGAATTAAGAAATATGTTGGGTTCAGTTTTTAAAAGGAATCTAAGAGCCACTGGGGTAAGTAACTTCATGAGAGAAGAAATGAAAGGACAAGGCAAAAAATAGTCACTCTAGTGACTTTCACAGTCCATGCAGAGTGATAGACCCAGAAATAAAGCACATCACAAAAAAAGATAAAAACTGAACCTTAAAGCTGGTGTAATTAAAGTTGTTGCTTGAAGCTGTAGTGATCTGGAAAATCTGAGTTTTGATGCCTGTACTATTGATCTATCAAAATGCCTAAACAAATGTTGTGTGAAACATACAGTGAAACAAAATGGTTTTTGAGCAAAGCAACTCTAAAGATTCTGCCAATATCTATATCAGTATTATCATGTAACCTCCAGAAATTCATCTGCCTCCTCCCTGAATGTTCTGTTAGTTTCCTTCCATGTCAGTCCTCTCCTTCCTCCACCACAGTAGCTTGCAGATGTGGAAGTTTCTCATTTTACTCCCTGGGTACAGGCAGAGCAGTAGGTGCCCTGTCAGAGGTGATGTGGACATACAGAGAAAGTGTCAATGGTTGTAACTTGAAACCTGTAATTCTTTGAAAACCATTGAAAATTTGAAACTTTCAAAAATTGAAAGGAGTTTGTTCTGGCACAAAAACTGTGAAGGAAGAAAACTGAAGTTTAGGGAGTGTCACCAATATGCTTTTCAATAGTGCCATTTTGAGTGCCAAATTCTTAAGGAGTTCTGCTGTGTCCAGATGAAGAGGCTGTTTTGTAATGGACTGAAGGAAATCTGCTCATATTACTGTATTTATTGAAGCTTGTATGAGACAGACTGTAGCAGAGATTGAAGTGAACTAAAATAGATGAGTTATGTTTGTGTCTCTCTCCTCTCCTGTCCCTTCCCTTCTTCCTCTCTTAGCTTTCTTCTCCCTGCTCCTTCCTTCCCTCTCTTTTTTGCCAGCATACAAAGACCATATTGGGGCAAGAATGTCAGAAGTCCTTTTAACATTTCTAGACAATATAATCTAATAGATTTTTGTGCAACATCCCAAGTAAAATTACTGAATTCCATCAATTTATTGAGTATCTCAGTACTCCCTGTAGTGAAATACAAAGGCTTCTGTCTTGCCAGTGAATTCACTACAACAATTAGTGGGTCTTGTCCTGCTTATGTGCTTCAGTTGTATTTCCTGCCAGGAAAAATAGGTAGTGCTTTCCTTCTTGTCCCATATTTTCTTTCACAGACACGTGAATGTATTTGGTAAATTTTTTTCACACATGTAATTCTTTATTTTGTGTTGCTCTCTTCATTGAGGACTCAAAGTAAATAAGAGTTTCAATATGTTTGGTAGAACACGCAGTATGATTTAATAATGCATATTTTCCCTTTTCAATATGGAATGGAGCACAATTAATGAAAAGTAAAAGATCTTTGGATATGAAACTTTTTATGAAACAATATTTTATTATTTGTCCTCATTCTGATTGTATTACATATCTGTCCTTTCTGTATGCATGCTAATATTCAGAATAAATTTGTGTAATTTTCTGTATTGGCCTCAGTATGGAAGGGTTCTCTTGAGCCATTAAGGTAAATTTTTTACTATCATAATTATAATGTCATATTTTTCTTTGCAATTCCTTTAACAATTATTTAAAATCATAGCTGGATTTAATTTACATAACCCTATTTTTATTGCCAGAAGTTCTGTAGCAGTTTGCATGAACCTGTGAGGAAGAAGTACGTCCTGAACCTTGACACTGATTTCTCTGAAGTCAAGAACAGTCTTAATTAGAAGTAGATCTAATCTAAGTAGATCTAAAATCTAGTTTTTAGATTCATAAATGTTACTTTCCTTCAAAGTATGTTAAATTTTGTACTAGATTCCTTTCAAATATGGATTTAGGAAATTCTGGTGTGGTTGCCAGTTTTTCATGTACAGACATTGGTTTTCCAGTAGATTGTCCTCTGGTCTTCATATAAGGCATACATATTTTTTTATGCATAGGGCTTAATGTTACTCCTTAATGTCTTTGTATGAGTAAAACTAAGAAGGATTTATCCAACAGTTATATTCAGCCTAATCTGATCATGTTAAAAATAAGTATGCCTGCTTTTTGAGAAGTCTCATTTTTATAGAGTTAAAACTGAATATAACACATTACTTTTTAAATGTTCTTACTGATCCCATTATTTTTTCTGTGTGTTTTACAAATAGGATGTGATGTTTTGAGTATGCTTCAGGCTTCAGTAGTTTGTATAATGTTCTATTTTCTGCAGCAAAAGCATGTCAAGGTGATCTCTGTGGGTGGTTAATATTTTCTGGAGTTTATTCTTCAACCATGAAAATATGCAAAACTGAAGAGCTTGATGGTATGTCATATGTTCAGGTATAATATATATATATTTATATATATTTAAATTTTATCATCATTAAAAATAACAGAGAAAATGCTACAAGTGTAGTAGCAAGTACTGTTTGTTCATGGATGAATGCAGCATTTGTCACTCCTGACGTGTTTGTGGTTATGCTGGTGAGCAGTTCTTGCAATAGCTTAAATTGTAGGATAAGAGTGTTGTATAAATTGAATATTTTAAAACATAATGCTCAAGATTGCAGGAAATCATACAATATGGGAAAATGTAAAAATTACAGAATGTTTGCATTTTAACAGAAATTGTCTTGATTTGTTTGACAGGTTTCAGTTGTTCTTTTTTCTGTATTTTCAAATATAAGTACTTTTAAAAACAATTATAGAAAGCAACAATAACATCTCTATAAAAGAAATGTGTGAATATTGTAAAAGTATTTCAATAGGGAAGGATTATTATAAATCTGATTGTTAAAGAACTGAAACAGGTAAAAGTTGAATGTAAGTACTGCTCACTATGCTTTTAGTATTGTTACATAGTAACAAGAAAAACTGGAAGGGAAAATATCAAATATATCCATATAAATAAAATGCATTTGATTTATAAAAAGGTGATGTCTAAAAAGCTAATGAGGATTTCAATTAAGTACATTTTTTTTTCTTTCAAGACTAAAACAAACATATAAGGAAATTAACTCTTACTAAGAAATAATTATGTGCATTCTCATTGCTGGCTGATTCCATGTTTTATCATTGTTTCTGTCTTCTGGTTTTGTTTACTTAAGGCTCTGTCTCTGGGAAGTTGTGTTTCTGCTGTTTGTATAGCACAAAGGAAAAGTGGGTGTTTAGTTTTAAATGGGAACTCTCTCAGATGTGCCTTACTAAGATTATCTTCTCTGATACAATGTAATGATCCAAAATGTATCTGCAGCAGAGACATTTTCATATTTCCCTTGCCATTATTGGCAGCTTGATTTTCCTCAGTAAAAGGCATCAAAAAACACATTTGGAATTACTCCAAACTCAGGGTCTTGGTTGTTGATGAGAAATTTGTTCTTTTAGAGCTTGAGCAACGTATAGAATCTGTGATTCTCTTAGTGCACACCTCAGGGCATCATAAGGAATACCACACTAATGTTCTCCAGCAAGAAGCAAGATCTTTACTGGGCCAGAAGAGTTAATTGGGCTGTAAAATAGCTGCAAATACATCAAAACCAGAGACTATGTTCAACTTTTTGGTGCTTATCTATGAGAACGTGGCCTTTTTAAGGACACAGTTCTCAGAACCAGTAAGAGGAAGCTGAGGAAGACATCCACCTTTATTTTCTTTTTTTTTTTTTTGGGTGGGGTCATTCTCTGCACAACCCTTTGACTTCTCAAGGCTGCAGGACAACCACTGCTACAACTACTGTTAAGATACGTAGTGTATCTTAAAAGAGGTTAATATTAATTGTTCTTTTCTCATTCCTTCTTCATACCATAGACAGAGTAGGAAATTTGCTTTGCTCCTACCTACCCAGCAGTTCTAGTGATACAACTCTAGGAAGAGTTGGGTGAGGGGTTTGTAGTCTTATGTTGATAATCCCATAATAACAATAGTCCTGGTTCCTTACACATATTTACCTTTCATAGAATCATAGCTCTTACTGCTACTCTTTGGTCTGCCATGGGGAAAAGTTGTTGTAATAACACGGGGAATGCTACAGGGGTCCACAAAAAAAATAGCTTCATGTAAAACAGCAAAAGATGTTGGTGTTACAGAAAATGTTACAGTCAGGCTTTGTTCTTAAGGTGAAGCCAGGTGATTGTGCCTGGTGGGAGGCAGCAGCCACTTGGCTCCCCATGGCTGAAATGGATAGCTGACCTTTCTCTGTTACTGAAGTTGATAAACATATTTTAAAAAGAATTAAAGTTTTGCTTTCAATAGGAATTTGATCATACTATCTAGTTTGAGTTACTTTATTAATCTGGCGTGCTGATTGTTGTCATATTTTGTTAGCCATGATGACAATTTTTAGTTAGTGGTTTCATTTTTGTGAGAAGATTGCAGATACCTGTTACTGAGAGGAGCCCCATCCTGCCCTCTCTGATAGTGGTGAATTTCTCCTGCTCCTCAACCCCATCTACGTGTCCTGGGGGTAAAGGTTTCATTAAAGACTCATCCTGAGTTCCTGTTGGAGTGCACTGCCCAGAAGGCACATGTAGAATATTCTGGTGGAAAACATGTTTTCAAAAATTCTAATTACACTAGATTAGTTGCTTCTCTTTGTGTTAAAGCAACTGTATTATTTTCTAACTTACAGTAAGTTGGTTTGTTGCATCATCTCCATATATCTTTCAGTTGCCTCCTGTTCAGAGAGACTACACGTGGTTCGATAATACATCTGATGATGATGGGTACTTCAATGAGCAGCAAAATATTTCTGTCATGCACAGCATGATGGCAGCTGCAGATTTTTGTCAGTATATTATCTGATTGCTTTTCTAATTGCAGAATTGTAATGGCAGTTAGAAATGGAAAAACTTTGTGAGTCATAACAGCAAAACTTATCTCAGAAATTCCTGTTTGCTAACATTTCTGACATGTGTTAGGGTTTGTAAAATTTGGGTGCATAAACATGCTTTAGAATTCAGTAAATACGATTTACACTAATGTTACTGATCTGTAAATGGCAGTGAGTAGTCCATTAGCTGTATTTGCCATCCAAGGTTTTTATACTATTTGCAGCTGGTAGGTATTTCTATTCCATCTAAGCAGTGATGATAAAGTAGGGTGAAGAAATATGAAAAAAGTAGAAAATATAAATTCCACTTGTATGAAATTTTTTTAGGGAAGGGTGTTAAATAATTGTTTATACCTGATATCTGTGGAAATTTTGGAATTGGTAACTTAGCTGTTAAATGAAACAGCAGTACTGTACTTTCTCTTCCACTAAAATTGCTCCATCAATTAAGGTCCTCTGTTGCTTTGTTATTTTCTTCACATATAACATGTAGCTGTAGAACACTAAACTTAAACTTTTGTTGGAATTAACAGTTAATACCAACCAAAGTCCTTCTATTTTACATTATGGTGATTGAAAGAAAAGAAGTAGAATTCGCCATTGGAATTTGGTCAGAGTTTGACTTCAGCAATGAAAGAGATGAAAATAACTTGCAAATACCTATGTGTTTCACTGTGTGTCAGCAAACTCTGTTTCAATACCTGTCTGGCCCATGAAAAAACAAAGTTGGATTTATCAAATAAATTTGTGTGTTTGCTTTTCAATTATTAATAACTAGTATTAGCGTGTATTTTATATTAATTTGTTTGGCTAAAGTTTTAATAAATCATATGGAGAGTTTGGCAGCAGGAAGGTGGTTTATAAATTCATTCTAAAAGTGGATGAGATGCAAAAAGAGCAAGGTAAGTATGGAATTCCATGGCTAAACATTAGAAGAGCTTCCAAATGTAAGGATTTACTTGACCAGATTTAGATGTTGCTATAATTGCCCACTACTGAAGCCGTGCAAAAAGAATGTAAAATGTGCCGATGGTAGCCCAGTAGCTTTATACTTGACAGGGTGGGCTTTATTATATGTCCTGCAAATCTGAGATAACCTGAGAGGTCATCTGTCAGATATGGCACAGGAGACCTGCACCCTTCTGAAGTCACAGCTGCAGACCAGATGGGATTACCTTGGACACCCTGGCAACTCTCTAGAGCCTGATGTTTGAGGAGTTACCTAGAGAAGAGATTTTTTATTCTTTATAAATATAAGACTCCTAGAAAGTACTTTGAATAAATGAGGGGGCAGATATTGTTTGTATTTCTCAGGGAAAGAGTTTTATTACAATCAGTAGTCAATAGAATGCTGAGTCAGAGAAGCTGAAAAGATCCCAGTTTTATATTTATTTCTCCTAATAGCATATCTACTGAAAAGTGTGCAGTCAGGGTGGAGTCATAGATGTGACATCTTTGAATGAATTCCAGCTGTGGAATCCATAAATAAAGAAATTTCAAAAGTGCTCAGTTCTGGTTTTAAATCTGTTCTGCTGAAATCAATAGGAATTTTGCTATTGAACGGTAGCCTAGTTACATCAGTCCTGAGCTACCCTGAATTTTTTTTCCATGTAGTCACATTTGTGAAAGGACTTCTTACAGTATGGTGTTTAATGGTAACATCACATGAAATTAAATTTATTTTTTGTATTTCACTGAAAAGTTTCAATTGCTTTAAACCAAGGACAGCTTAAATTTCCCCCAGGCAATACACAACACAAGGCCTTTCTAAGACTGCTGGCAGGCAGTTTTCAAAAGGGTCCTTTTTGTATTATAGTTCAGGGCAGCAGGATCATTTTTAAATAAATGCTTCTTGACATCAGTAATCCATGACTTTAATCTCTTTCACTTTACCTTTGACACCAACATATTTGTGCTTGTTTTCACACACATTTTAACAATTCCACTGTTTATTCTTTCATTATTCCCATTATTTTTTGTCTTCTTCATCTGTGTTTCGTTAGTTTTTCCTCTCTTCTGCTTTCATTACTTAACTCTTCAGCTGCTTGTGTTTATCCTGTTAATCAATGCACAATACTCAGGAAAAGAGACAGGTGGAAAAGCTACTGCTGAGTAACATCTGAAGTGCATGTGCTGAGCTGTGACAGATCATCTGAGGCCATTAAATATCAACTTACTTGATCTTTTTAATTTACTGGAATTACACATTTTTCCTTGTGCTTACATGGTCACATGTGCAGTCAGAGCTCTCCCAGTGTAGTTAAAATTTACAACCCACAACACCCAAAAGTGACACACTTGTCTGCCAGTTCTTTTACTTGTTCTTTTCTTCTTTTCCCCTTCCATCAGCACATATCCGGGATTTCACAGCTTGCTCCTACTGTCCTCTTGCTTATGGCACCTGACTTCTGTTACCATTTATCATGTTTTCCTTTCAGTTTGAACAAACCTATTTCCCATTTGATTTGCTAAATTTGCTTGTGGAGCAAGAAAAGTCTGTTTCTTTTGCTAAAAGGGCTTATTGCATGTATCAATTGGTGTTTGTTGCAATGGGATTAAAATAGATTCTGTGTAACCTAGTCTTTTTTGGAGAAAAGTTTCAGCAATTGTGGCAATGTTTGAGTTCATTACGGAAACAAGTCATGAGCATGTAATTTCTGACCTGTTTGATTTGGAAGTTTCAAAAATCTTTTTTCTTGGGATGCTGTTATGTACACTGCAGTACAGGAAACACTTTTGAAGCATGTTATATTGTGCACCATATATATCTCAGTGGAAAATTGTATTCTTAATTGCCTTTTCTTAATTTCACAGTTTAGGGCTATCAGTTTCCAGAATAAATGCATTAAGTTTTCACGGTGTTATAGCACATGAATGTCCTTCAAAGTATTAACAAAATGTCCAGTGCTGTGATTCTGTGGGGTCAGTAGGTCAGTGTTGGGCTGGCTGTGGCCAGCTGCTTGCATGTTTTCCTCTTCAATAGGACAGGAGGGAGAAAATAGGATGGCAAAAAATCCACGGGTTATGATTAAGACATGGAAAATTGCTTACCAGTTACTGTTACAGGCAAAACAGGTCTGACCTAGGAAAAATTGATCCAATTTATTTCCAATTAAAATATATTTTGGTAGTGAGAAATAATGAAAGCATCACTTTCTTCGGGCAGCACCAGGTCACCTTCCTGCTCACTGACCTTCACGGGTGTTCTCAGGCTGTTTCTCACACTTTCCCCCACCAGTCCTGTCTGTATGGTGGTTTTGCTCTTTCCTAAACCTCTTCTAGCTGAGGCACCAGGCTGTGGTGGGTGGCTTGGAGTGGCTGGAAGCAGCCATGTCTCTGACAGAAATTTCCACAGGATACTATAAAGTCAATTGTCTTAAATTAAAATTTGTTGACTCTGCATTAGCCAAAGCAATTGAAATTCCTAGCAAAAGTAATGACATGGTACCTTTTTGAAGTAAAGTTCTTATCTGCCAGGACTGTCTTACCCTATGCATTTCAATCATCCCTCTTTAAAAGAAAATATATGTTAATGTTTCGGAAAGAAAAGCTACATAATTTAGCTTATCAATATTTTACTGTATTTATTTTATATTGAGTTTGTATGCCTGAAGCTGTTTGTAAGAGGGTAATTTTATTCATGCGAAATTGATGGGTTGAAGAAAGTCACAAGATAAGCATAAAAATAATAAATGTCCAAGATAATTTACTGCTTTTAAAATATAAAAGCTATCTACATTCCCATTATGTTTTGATTTGTATGTGTCAGATAGAAGTTTTATGTTTCATGAGCAACGAGTACATCATACAGTGCAGGAGGTTGTTAAGAGAATTTTGTCATTTATTATGAAAGTTAATACAGAAATGAGAACTAGTATAAATGCCTAAATTAACCTGAACCCATAATTTGTTAGAAAACTGCTGGGTTTTTTCAGTCTGTTAAAGGGATTGAACTCATTTGTAGACCCTTCATAGTTTTAGAGTGGTTTGGCTGGAAGGGACCTTGAAGATCCTCTAGTTCCAGCCCGCTGCCACCGACAGGGACACCTATCCCTGGACTAAGTTGTTTTGAATATTTCCTGGAACAGGAGCAGTGACAAAGTCTCTGGGCAGCCTGATCCAGCGTCTCATCCCTCTTGCAGTAAAGAGTTTCTTCCATATATGTAATGTAAATCTACCTTGTTTCAGTTTCAAGCCATTGCCTCTTGGCCTATCACTACATACCCTTGTTAAAAGTCCCTCTTCAGCTTTGCTTCTTTATGAACAAATACACTTTATTATCTTAGGAAATTAAATATTTGATTCCTCTTTCTTTGGATTTTACCATTTGGTTTAAATCACTAGTGTAAGGTGTTTTGCTTCTTTAACAGTATTGTCCAAAAGGTAATTAAAAAATAATGTTGAAGATACCTATATATTTCGTGTGAGATCACCTACAGAGTCCTACTGAGTGTGAAGAGTTGTATTGAAGTTCTGCAGGTATGTGAGGCGGTTTCCAAAAGTTGCAGGCAGAATCTGGATCCTGCATGCATTCAAATTCCATAGAATCATAGAATGATAACAAGATTGTCCAACTACCATTCAGCACTAGCACTGTAACTCCTTAACCACAAAACCACATCACCCAGTGCCAGACCCAAATGTCTCTCCAGGTATGAGGAGTCAAGAGCCTCCGTGGGTGACTTACTCCAGTGCCTGACCATCCCAGCAGCTGCCTGAAATGAGGCTTTGGCCACGTGGGGATCAGCCTCTTTACCCAGGCAAGCAGCAACAGGACTAGGGGAAATTGCCTCAAGCTGCACCAGGAGAGGTTCAGGTTGGACATCGGGAGGAATCTTTTCATGCAAAGGATGTCCAGGATTTGTAATGAGAAGGGAACTGATGAGGGAGTCACCATGCCTGGAGGTGTTCAGGAAATGACTGGACACAGCACTTGGTGCTGTGGTTTAGTTGTCATGGTGGTTTAGTTGGCACAGTATTGTTTGGACAAAAGTTGGACATGGTGATCTTGGAGATCTTTTCTAACCTTAATAATGATTCTATGATATCCTTCTTGGAAATACTGCAAACTGTCATTTATTCTTATTCCTAATATTCTCTCTTTTAAATTCTTAAATTTTTAAATTTTTAGGGACCTCCCTTTTTTTTGTCCCATGTTGCTTAGTTGCTTTTAGAGACTTCGGGTAAGAGAGCTTGTAAAATGATTTTTGGAAATACATGACTTAAAAGGGGATCTCCATTTGTCCATGTTCTCAGTAACTTCTCAAAAAAACTCAGATAATCCAAAGTGTGTCTTTCATTTCCATACTGGAATGTTGATTCCTAAACAACATGTCATTCATATTGACATACACATAAACTTTATTGTAGCCTGTAGAAAGTTGTCCAGTGTGCACTCCATGTGTACTGATCTGGAGCTTTCTGGAGCTTCTGTAGATATTTTAGGATTGTTTTCATATTTGCCACCTTTGTTAGATTTTAAGGCAATTTGAGGCATTTTTCTATTGCAAGTTCAGGAGTTTAATACTCAAGTCCCTTTAGAGTTGTTGATGGGATGGATGCACTCCAGTCTAATAACTTGTTAGAGCTCAGTTTGTCTTTTTTTCTCATGTTCTCTAATGGCACTTCAGTTCAAGACAGATCATCTCACGTGTTTCTCTGAGGAGGATGTCTGGCCTAGTAACTTCTTGAGTCTTCTCTGGTGTGGATAAACCCCCTGATTTTTAGTGGCCCCTGCTTTCTGCCAGCCTCAGCAGAAGCCCCTGGATGGGTGTCTGTGGGAGGCTCCTCACCAAGGCTGATTCTCACCCTGGCCTTAGCCATCTCTGAGTGTGCTGTGGGCTGGGGCTGCCCCCAGCTGCCCCTTGGGCTGCTCTTCTCCCTTAGCAAGGGCAGCAAGGTCCTGCTCTGACCATGGACAGCCCCCACAGCTTCTGGCCTCCAGCCTGTAGGGAGCTGCTGGTCCTGCAGGCCTCTGACCCTGGACTGTGTTTTATGTTTAAACCTTCCAAAGATTACAATCCTTTCTGTTTTCCTTACTTGGACACAACTTGAAACTTCTACAAGAATGCTTTTTTCTTTCTAATAGCCTCCTTCATCCCATTTGTTCATGACAGGTCCCTTCTCTGGATTTTTTCAGTCTTTTTTAGGTTGTATGCATTTCTTTTGAGCTTGCAAAAGGTGTCTTTAATCAGTCTCTGTGCCACTTGTAAAAATGTGACTTTTGCAGCCGATTCTTTTTTCTTCCTTGTAACAAGCTTACTCATTTTTATTCAGTGACCCTCTTTGAAATGGTGGTACAGTTTTTTTGGCTTTTGTTGCCCCTTCAAGGGCATAGATTCTAATCTACATCAAAGCAGTTATTGACTGCGGCTAGAAATTTACTTTGAGTCGTACCCCGATATGTGATGTGCTTGTACAAGACAGGCAGAAATATCCAACAGCCCTAATATTTATCTGCCCTGCTTCTAGGGACATTTTTCAGTGTTATGAAGGTGTTCTGTTTCCCAGGTGTCTTTGGGGGTTTGATCCAGAGCATGGCTTATATTTATAGCCTATGTCTTTCTTGATGTCATCTGCCTTGGCCAGTGCTGAAAGGGAGTCTGTGGTTATTGAACATGAATGGACTGTTAACTGCCAAATGGATCTGGTAACCATGAGCACTCGTTTTCTAATGAGTAAAAAGAAACCTGTGCCTATGGAGGGACAGAATGTAAGAAAATAAAGATAGTGCAGAAGGTAGTCTCACACCTGAGGAGCTGCACTAATCACCAAAGATTAGGAACAGGCCTGCCCTTAATAGGCCACAGCTGTGTCCAGTGAAAAGTCGAATGCTACAAAAGAGTGGGTTAGCTGGGTGAGGAGTGAGATGCAGTTTGTTGGCTGAGCTGTGAAGAAGGAGTGAGTGTTGTGAGGAGCTGGCCATGAGAAATCACCGAGAAGGTATGGGAGCTTTGCAATAAGATGACAACACTTGCCCAGTGATCTGAAGTGGTCCATATCAAAATACAGCATAGCTGAAGACTTGCTGCACCTGCAAGGAGGACTGGCCTATGTGTAAGAATTTTCCCGCTGCAGACCAATCCTCTGGAGAGACCTATCACTCAGGTCACTAGGCAGGGTCTCTGAGAAGAAATCAAGGACATAATTCTGTTCTAATTATGTTCTTTACAAAAGACACAATTAATGAAGTAATGTAAAATTTTGGGTTTAGGCAAGGGACCTCTGCAAGGATCCAGTCATCTTCCAGAAATTTAGTTTGTGACAATTATCTGTAACTAACTGTGGTGATCATATCAGTATTGAAGCAACCTCCTAAGCAATGTAAGCAGTTCTTGAGGTGCCCAGACTGAGGATGGGTTAGGGCTATGGAAGCCCCAAGAAAGCTCTGTGTTGATGAGGGGATTTCCTGCTGTTCAGCCAAAGAAGAAAACATACACTTTGCGATGCTGCAAACAGTCAGTT
Source organism: Ammospiza caudacuta (assembly GCF_027887145.1). Classification (NCBI taxonomy): domain Eukaryota; kingdom Metazoa; phylum Chordata; class Aves; order Passeriformes; family Passerellidae; genus Ammospiza; species Ammospiza caudacuta. The sequence goes on from NC_080597.1 coordinate 52,461,022, forward strand.
AATGGAGATGACAGCAATTGGTGAGACAATTTCTGTCTTTATATTTATGGTGACGTTTTTGGCAGGAGATTGAGGCTGCACAGGCAAATTATCTTTTGTTTATGGAACTTTTTGTTTGCTTGTTTTGTGTTTGTTTTTTTTTTTTTTTTTCACCGCTTCATTTTTTTTTCTGCACAGTTTGGCTTATTTATCATAATTTTTTGGTCTGTTTTCTTGTGGTCTTTAGGAGCTCAAGGAGTGTGTGTATTTTAGGTTTCCTGTTCTGTGTTGTTTGTAGGCGTGGACTTCACACAGTTTATTGGTTCTTTTTCTCCCTGAAAGTTGTAACTCTTTAATTATCTATGTTTGTTGTTGGTTTTGTTGAGTTTTCAATATATTTATTTAGACAAGATTTTTGTTGGTGGGAAAGAAACAGGAGGATCTAGACTTCCAGATGTAGATCCAGAATGGTGGTATCATTGGAATAAACTACTAAGTGGCAGAACAACTCAAAAGTTGGGATTTAGAGATGGATGGACGCAAGCTCAGGCAGAAAAGGGGGTTGAGGGTTGCCCTTTATTTGAAGGAACAGTTGGAATGCGTGGGACTCATGTGTGAAGGTTTTATTGAATCATCTTTATTGATTCAATAGAAGGGAAAAGATTTTCGGTAGAAGGATGATTATGCAATGGAAATGGTTGCCTAGGGAAGGAATCACTTTTCTTGCAAGTTTTGGAGGTGCCTCTGTCTAATGTACCAAGTGACCCAGTCTGAATTCAGATGCTTTATGCAGCTGTGACTCGTCAACCACTCTGTGAGTGGGAGAGTCTGTGATATGGTGCATCATGGCAGGAGGGTGAGGTGTTTTCAACTTTGTCTTAATAGGTCAAAAATCTCTACATATGTCTCCTTAAAGGAACAACTAGATATGTTAGACAACTCAGGATAATCACCCTGTGTGTGCACTTTTGAGATACTACTTTCTGAAGTTGTGCTACATTCTTGTAGAAAGTGAAGGGAGATGACCCATCCTTTGATCAGCATCGAACTCCGATTTATTGATCCACCATGCACATTTTATAACAGTGTTAATTAAGTTCATACATATTGCAAAACCCGAGCTCATCATAGGTTACAGATTACACATCAACCCCTCCTTTTGTTTTCAATACCTGTGGTTTGTTATTGAGACCAAGACTTGTTTTCTCATCCTGTTATGAATGGTTCTCAAGGCCTCCATGTTTGTCACTTTTGCTTTCCCATGCTTATCCAAGGACAAGATATTTACTTGTTATTAAAAAACAACCTGAGAACTTCTGCTGTTTACAGAAACGTGCCTGAGAATTTTGTTGTTTACAGGAACAGGCTTTGAGAATTTACAGTTTACAGCTGCCTTTTACTTATCAATCAGCTGTATATGATTATGGCATGTCTGAACAAAACTGTATAAGCCATGTCTGAGCAAAATTCTCCAACACATTCCTATGTGGTAGCATTTCTGAATCCCTTCTAATCACATCACAGGAGAAAAAGGGAGAAACACATCATAATTCTGTAAGTAATTCACAAGACTGCAGTGCCATTGTGTTAGTGGTATTGTAGAACAAACTATTTAGGAATAGCTAATTGCTTTCATATTTTTGCTTATATTATTCCCCCCAAATTAGTGTGGACTGTTGCAATTTCTTATAAGAAACTTCAACAAATGGAAATTGGCTTTTCTCTGAGTTGTCTTAGAATAAATTATGTGTTTTTAGAGGAAAGACAGACATGCCTGAGGATAAAGGTATGGTATCTGTGCACACTGGATAGAAATCTCTATAAATATGGTATTGGTATCGTGCATACTTAAAAGATTAGTGTCAACACAGGTTATCTATCGTGTAGGGGCAAGTCAAGCAAGTTAGACCTGCCTCAGGGATGGTTTACCTTGTATATCCAACTATTCAGACAATGTTGCTGTGGCTATTTTGGAAGAAAAGACTGAGGGATGATTTTTCCATCACTCCAGGCTTCCCATTCATTGGTATTGTCTCCATTTCCTCCATTGGGCTTTGATGGGTACAGGTGATGGGTGTCCTGTTAGTCTTTAGGATAAGTAAGACCTAAATGGAGCAACATCTCCCCCCCAGCCCCTCTTCCCCAAGAGGAGTTTGATGCAACCTGTGCATCAGTTGCACAGTGGATGGAACACACTGGAAGTAGATGATGCATTTAGTCCATGTGGACGTTTTTCCGTCACCGGGCAATTTCCAGGGCATTTAATATTAGATTTTTAATTATTTTTTGTAAATTTTATTAATATACTTGGCTTACTTCTTTGCACAGCTGCATGTTTTGTGGATTAATGGTGTATGGATGCTTTGCATAGGAAATTCCATGTTGTAAAAGTTCAAGAATAATTTTTGTGGTATAGACTATAATGTGAACCTTTATAAGTACATAGCATTGAAAAATTTGGAAAATATGTAGTTGGGGAAGCTTGACAGCTCAAGAATCATATAGGAATTAATTTATTTCTCTGTGCCACATAAAAAAATATATGCTTCTCCCAGCTCCACAGAACTTTCATTTGGACCCACTGATAATGTAAGCCTGCTTTCATTTGTCTAAGTAGGAATGTAAAATAGTATGTAAAAATTAGGTGATGAGATCATGGTAGTATGAAGGTCTTTTCATTGGTTCATTTAACTTTGGACTGATTATAAACATAACTAATTAATTTTGCATGTTCTTGTTAATTATAATGACATTCAGTAGTGCTCATCTGGTTATGAGCTTCTGTGTGTCTTTCTATCACAGAAATGTGAAATCCTGAAATCAGGAAGAAAGGTGGTGTCTGTACTGTTTGCAGTTCTGCAGTTTATATAATAGTCTTCAAAAATTGTATTTTTTGTAGTTTAAATTAATGTGTTGAAGTAGTTCAAATATAATTAAAATACACAGTCTGCTAGGTAAATTTGCATGTTTTCATAGTTTTAGAAGCTATACATTATAGATTGTAAGTGATGCATTTTCAAATAAATTTCAGGACCTATTGATGTAGTGCAATTTAAGACTTGTTCAGAAGTCCTGCTATGAATTAAGAGGTTTTTTTTAATTGTGTGAGTCCTATGTGATAGAGAGTTGGAAGCTACAGATACCAGTGAATGTTTATGTCTTTAAAATACTAAACAGTCTCTTCAGCAAGTCATTTTTGCTTTAGTGAAACCAGTGGTGATTTCGGCTCAATTGATCTGACTAAAAACAAGCGTACCTAATATTAACAATAGATAGCCCTCAACCAGGTCCTAAAATTTTCTTGCATGCTTTGGTGAGTAGTGCTCCATCAGAATATTTTATACAGATACCCACTTCAAGCAGTAATGCAGTTTGAACCATTTTTACTGTAGAAGAAATCTGAACAAGCAGTTCTTACCTGAAATAGTCACACATCATGGCAACTTGATCTATCAAACAGGAGACCTGCTTGAGTGCTATAGTGCACTTTGGTGGGATTATTTACATTTTAAAAAATACCAAAAAACACCAAGGAGGCAGGATAAGGAGTAAAACCATGTAGTCTCAAATCAAAATACTATCTTAGAGGCAGTGTACGAACATATAACAGGTAAACTTATCCTAATGATTTGTGGTCTAAATGTGAAATAAGCTAAGATGTGATGGCAGCAAGTAAATGAATGAGTTAAAGAAATAGCTTGCAGCACATGGGCATTGTATTTATTTAAGTCAAGTTTCTAAGTCTTCATCCAGGAATGAATTTGACTTTCATTTTAATTAAGTATTCTAGGGATTTCTGACACAACTATGACAATTAACATTCTGTCGGGATGCTTTTAAAGCTTCGGTTAACAAGGTCTGTGAATTTGTAAATTTTTAAGGCTCAGATGGAATTGTTAGATGTTGGAAAATGGGAACATATCTCTGTAAGCACTGTCAGTAGGGGAGAGGTAAACAATTAAAGCTCTACCTGCTGGTACCCAAGGGATGGAATCTTCTAGTTCAGGTGGAAGGTAGAGAAATGTTAGTGTTAGACTGGAATAACTGGAATGATTCAGATCCAGGTTTTAGGATGCTAACAAAAATCAAAACAAATAAAAGTTTATAACAGAAGTAATATTATTTTTTAGGAGTCTTCTGCCTTTGTCAGGTAAACCACACTGAAATGTGTCATAAATGAAACAGAAGTCAATAGATAAGATTCTAAAGATGAAAATTGGCATAGTTAAAAAGAGAATTGGTAGGCAAGACCTGCTATCTGTCTGTGACCTGTCACACTTACTTTGTGCATCCTCACCAATTTAAATAGTTCTTATTGATTTCTGAAGAAGTATAGAAATCCAGAAATAGACCAAATAAAATAATTGAGATTAATGATTGTAGGTTTTTTTCATATTAAGACTAATTACCAAAAATATTATAATGAAAAATTTCTTCTGAAAAGGCTTTATCTCAACAAAATGGGTCCTATTTTGGTACAGGATTTCATGTATAATAACTGACTGTCCTGGCTTTTTTTCTGAGATGAAGCGCTAAGTGATGTTTGATACACTCCAAGCTAAGAAAACTGATGATTTGAAAATATTTTGGTGTAGTGGAGTATGGGAAAAAAAAGAAATACAGAATATTTGCATTTAAAGCTTACATATTATCTGTCAACAAGATGCAGTGTTGAAGAAATAACTGTAATGTGTATTTAGGTCTAGAATTCAGGTGCACAAGAAGCTTCAAAGACAGAGGCATAGCTATTTAGAGGCAAAACTTCAACCTTTTAATGGGAAATAGGTCAGTGAGATGAATGCTTTTCACTTGGTTGGACATTTACATTGTGGATCAGGGTGTCCACATGACCATCAAGCAAAGTTTCGTTGACACATATTTTACTTTTCGAAAACTTTTAAGAATTACCACCCACCTTCACCTCCTCATATTTGCCTTAGGTTCCTTACCTGTTTTTTAACATTTCCTTCTCTTTTTTGCTTTGTATTAAGCTCATAAGATATCCTTCTCATTTCCCAGTGCTGTCCTACTGTGCAGGGGTTTCATGGAGTGTTTATTTCTCCAGCCTGTCATTCTTTGCTCTCCCTTCTTCACTTGCTCTACTACAGAGGCTGCCAGGTAGCTTTCAGTATTCTAGGAACTTCGACCTTCCCAGCAGGTTTTGTTACACTCTACAAACAAAGGAAGCAGTTAGAACTGCAGCTCTTTTAAATGTCCAAACATCTTGTAACAAAGTGTGTATTAATAATGCCAGTTGGAACACAGATTTTTTTTTTTTTTAACTGTGGGAAAGAAGTATTTTCTTTAAAAAATTTTACATTCATTTTACTCTTCAGCCTGCTTCTGTCTGACCTTGTCAGCAAGAGAGAATTGCCAAGAGGCACCATCGAGAGGCTGGTAGGATCTACTTCAGAGATAGCAGAGTTTCAGGCATTAAGTCTGTGTCTATATTATTAAATTAAACAATGCCTGGAAATATTTCCATGTCTCTGCCATAGTGAATGTCTTTGCGAACTAACATTGTTCCAGAAAATTCCCAGACATTTATTTGACCACCTCCATTAGACAATTTTTATGGAACCCTTCTGTTTCAGAGCATATGTGACTATGCTACATAGGTGTAGGATTATCCTACATAGATGAGGATTGTCTGTGCCAGTTGATTTCAGGCAAGAGAAATGTGCTGAGGCATAGGTGTAATATAAATGTTCTACAGACCTGCATGTTCTTTATTTCTTCTGCCTTGTCCAACCTTCTCTCTTCATTGCAGTCTTCCAGTCTCAGCTTCAAAGCTGGTGTTTTTTTTCCTTTTTGCTTGTCCTTTTGTCCTTCCTAGCACACATACAGATTTAAATTTTATTGGCATGCTGTCTCCCAGCTTCTGTCCCTTCCTTCAGATGACCCTGTGGACTTACTAGTAGTGATATTGTGTGCAGTTCTCTGCCTGAAACAAACTACTTCAGGGAAGCCTTCGTTTTGTTTGCCCTTGGTTACTACAATAATGAAAATAGAATAAAACCACAGGACTAGAATTTGAGTGATGCCTTAGCTGTCACTCTGCTGCATGGAAGAAACTTGGTGAACAACTATATTTCTTTGTGGACTACCTTTAATCTTATTACTTGTTAAGAGAACAAATTAGAGGGAATGATTAAGCCAGATTCTATGTTGGTTTTGTTAAATGATTCTAAATAGCTGTAAACATTTCTCTCTGTTTTGTCAGGATTGTGGTACTAGAATTGATCTTGGACATCACTTCAGTTCAAGGTTGAAGTTAAAAGGTGTTTTTGAGGCTTAGAAGAAGCAGGTGAGTACAAATCAATCATCACAAATCAAAGACATTTTTTTTTGCAACTTCCATTTGTGCCGGTATTGTAGTTCTTGCTTAACAATCCAAATTCAGCTAGGTGGTCTCTGCTTTCCCTGATTCGCTGAGACGTATGACTGCTTGTATTGGGACTAGATAGCAGACAATATCTGATTCATGTAGCATTTCCCTACATACCTTTTCATGAAAATAGGTGAAACCATGGTTCTGTCACCCAGGTCGCTGGAACTCTGGAGTTAACTTACACTGTACAGTTTCATTACATCAGCTGTATTAGGAGTATGATAATTAGGCTAATTTGTTTTGAAAATTGTTTTAGACTGTATCTCTTGTGAAAAATAGAATTTTAAAAGGAAAAGACATTATAATAAATAATGAAGAATTCCTGAGTTTGGATATTACTTGTTTCTTGAATCTAGGATGATCTGTATTCCTTTGGTAACCAGGAATTCCATCATGTCAAGGATATAAGATCAAGCCTTATTTCAGCTGCTGTGTGTGTTAACAGGCTGAACCTGCCTGGGACAGCACACTATCAATGGGTACAGTGCCACTGGGGCCTTGGCATGCCTGCACTGAGTACCTTGCTTTGCTCCACAGCTATCTTCTGTGCATCATGTACAAGTGGCTATCAGGTCCTTTTAACTTAGACTGGAAAAGGAGATCCTGAAGAAGTTAGTGTAAGATGAGAGCTTAGCAAGGCCGTCACATTTATTTTGGGGTTTTCATAATTGCTATTGCAACAAAAAAAAATGTTGAGTGTTGCAGTTGTTCATATTCTACATTTCCTAAGGAGGTATAAATTTTTTTGAGAATATGCCCAGAACTTTTCAAATTCAAAGTTTTTAGGCAATATTTCAATATATAAATTGCAAAATATGGTCAGTTGGGCCTGGTACTAAACTTTTATGATCCAGATGTCAACAGGGTGCAACTAACTTGCCAAAATAGTAACCAGACCAAATTCTTCTGCGTACACCAGGAATTAGAAACAAATATGTAAATACAAATAATATGCCATGTGTACCAACTGCTAAAGTATTACTAGATACTCTGATATACCCATATACTCCATAATATTGGTATATCCATCTGAATGTATTGATACCTCTGGAAGGAAAGAAGAAACAGCTGTTCCACAGGAGTTAATGATGATGACAGTAATTAGTCCTGAAACTATGTTTATAACAAGTTTTTTGACATTTTACCCTGTGTGAAGAAGAACAGCCCTTTCTGACCTAGTTCAAAGTAGTGTAAAAGAAGACTGTTCTGGTGTGTGTTTCACTGTGACTGTCTTCAATGGGTAATAAGAAAGGAAAATTGTTTTATTCTGATTTAACTTCACCTTTTTCCAAGGAGTTAAGGCACTGGCTGGAAGGCTACAGTGTGAATATGGTGAAGCCAGGAAAAGAAGGAAGATTAGATGTAAATGTTGTAAGTCAAAGGATATACAGCACTATACAGGAAAACTGTAGATATTACTGATATCATGTGCAAACCTTTACATGACTATATGTTAGTATTTAGTAATATATTTATTTGCAAAACAGTGGGGTTTTCTTCATTATTCAGTAGAAAAAAACCAGTGAGAAATATCAGATTCTTTGCTTTCTATGTAGCAATGGAAATATGGCTGGATTTCTGTGACATATCTATTTGTACTTGCCTGAGTGGTGTAACTTACATGTAGTTATGTTAGATAGTTTTTTGATAGTGTCAGTATTTTGGAAAACTGATAGAAACTGGAGTTTGATGGAAACTGTAGTTTAAATCTGTTGAATCAGCAAGGGTGTTTTTGTTTTTAAAGGATATTTTCTCTGGAAGTTTTCTATGTTCTGACAAATAATGGCCAAAATGCAGTGTAACCGAGTTGTGCAACTCTGATATTTTGGCAGTACAATTTTATTGAATTCCAGTATGTCTGAAACTTAAAGCATATGAAAGAAAGTAACTGCTGTTCTGATTCCTCCATTATTTTCTTCCATAACTTTAAGTTAAATATATTCTATAAAAATGCTTTCTGTAAAGGAAGCCAAAATCTTTTTGGCCTTTTTAGTGTTGGTCTCTATTTCTTGCAGTATGTGAAAATGGAGAAGGAATGTTTTTGCAGTCAATGAGGAAACAGTAGTAAATTCTGAATGCTAATTCTTCAGTATGGTATTTAAAATCAATAGGTTTTTTAATGGCAGGATATGGTGTCTTTGAAATGATTGAAAACTGAGATTCAGTTTAAATGTAGTGATAGATGTGCATAAAAATAAAATTGCAATTATGAATACATTTTTAATCAACAGAGAGAAAAAAATGTTTGTTTTTTGTCCTCTCAATAGAACACTTAACTCTATAGGAGTAAGTTTTAGAAAAACTGAGACAGTGCTCCGAGAAATGTGAAAGCAAACGTGTTCTGTTTTCTGACTGATGACTCAAATAGACAGTTTTGAGACTGCTAGGGATACATTTACATCTCTGTTTTCTGAGTTACTTAGGCTTTGAAAAAAAAGCGAAATAAATGCTGGTATTAATGATTATTAAATTGATCTAGCTCTTCTGTGTTGTCAGTTTGGAGAAGAGGAGACATTGTGCTCATTCCAGTTTATTTCTGGTACTACAGGAAACAAAAACTTGAAACGTCACAGCTCATGTACATGTATATGCACACATTTCGTGTACTATGAAATATTTAGTCTATATGCATGTGTTTATTTTGTAGAGAGCAAACATAATTACACTGTTAGGTTAGTACAGAAGAATATCTCGTGTAGGTATCTTGCATCTGCACGGAAATTGACTCGAGTTATGTAAGGACTCATTGCTGGTGACCATGTTGGTGACCAACATGTCAAAGGTAGGATGTTTTCCACTGGCTGCATAATGGACTGGCATTAAGTTTGTCCACAAGGAAATCCAAACCTTTCACATGTCTGCTCAGAAAGCAAAGGAGTTTTAATACTTCTGTAAGTGAATGAAAGGAGGGTATGCAGCATAATGCTGAAAGAGAAGGATGGTATCTGGTTTGCAAGTAATTAGATGTGGTTTGATGGGCTTTGTCTTTTATATGGCTTCTAACAGGAAGAATTTGAAACATAAACGGTACTTTATGCTTTATTGGAGTTGTATTAGAACAGAGACCCTATTTTTCTTAGAATTCTGAATTATCTTTTCAGGGTGATTTTGAATAGCTATAAATTGGTGATTTGGGGGGGAACCTGAAGTCAACTTTTGTCAAAAAGTAGTGCGCATTGATAGACTTGAATTTATGACCTGGAAAGATGAGGCAGTAAGTTTTTGCTATGATTATATGTAATGTCAAGCTATGGATTTAAACTGGCCAGCTTTTCAATTCAACTAAACAATAAGTATGGTCTTAATGGTCTGATTTGCTAGGAAGAGCATTGTTAAGTAATCTGGTTTTTCACAGCCCATATAAAATATGAACTTGCATCAGTTATTACAAAGTTTGTGCTTTGGGAGGTGTTTTTGTGGCATCTAGGAGTGATGCTCCACATTTGTTGGAATTATTTGTTAATGATACTGTCTTGAAAAATGAGTTATTGCTTAAATACATTGATTGTTGTTTCTAGCACAGAAATTTTTAAGGAAAAGATAGTTGAAACCTGATGTGTTTTTTCAGCTGTATGAAATCAGGAGAAAATGGTGTGCGTCTTAATAATTCTATGGTTCTTTTTCCTATGTGACATGAATGGGAGAGGTGAGAACTCTTAATTTTTAACTTAACTGAATTCAGGTTTCTAAATGTGGCCTGCTTGAGAACAGAGTACCATTACTGTAGTTGTCATGTAGAATGAAGTTGGAGTCTGAATCTCCTTTTTAGCTGTCAGCTTTATTAAGGAGCTACTGGTGTGTTGAACTAGGCACACACATTATAAAAGTGGTGTGTGGTGGTGTCTGGGGGGAATTTTCTCTCTCTCCACTGCTGCTTTATTAGGTCCTGCTCACTCACTCTCTGCTGCCCTGTCTCACTGCAGCTTTCTGGCTGCAGCTCACAGCACTGTGGGTCTAATGTAGATTGACGCCTTTGCCAGAGGACTGATTGAAACTTGTGTCTCAGAGTTGTTAATGCTCACTCAACCATTTTATTGAAGATAAAGTAAATAAAATAGATTGCCATATGAGAATTCTCTGAAATCAAATGGAATAATTTGACAGGTTTAAGCCCATGAAAAAGCCTGAGCATTGAAACAGATGGGAATACTTTTTATGTACAATATACCAGGAAAAGGTGTCTACTGGCTTGCTGTTACACTGTTAATGGCTTTTACCAAAATTATAATTGTTGAAAATATCGTTTCCATTGGTGTTTAAATTGTTAGTTCTCTAAAACAGAGTGATTATTTTTAATATAAAAGTAATGGATATACTGATTTTAGTTTCTTATTGCTTCTGATAGTTTAAGAGAGTGGTGATAGATAACCAGTCTATTAAAATGTAATTTAAAGAAATAAGAGTGAGTTAAGTATTTGAGAAAGTAATTCTGTGAAATGCAAAATAGATTGTTACTTTACAGATTTTTAGTAATCATTAAGTGACATAATTTTGAATATTACAGATAAAGTTGCTAAAAAAAGCCCTAACATTTCTGAAAGTATAGCAGTACAATGCACAAGAACTATGAGGTACTAAAGTTATTGTGACAAACTGCTCAGCATAATGGTCAACAAGTCCCAAATATTCTTCTCAACATTTTTATTTTAGAAAGAATTTCTGTGCGTAAGCATTGTCTCTGCTATTTTCAGAAAGAAGACAATAGATAATAATATGTGACTAAAGACACAGTAGATGACATATGACTCTTATTTTATTATCTGGATGAAAATGAGTATTGGTCTTTTTAGTCACACTAGTGCACTCCTTCTTACTAGTTGGGCCACTTCTTCCAGATAGCAAAACACACCTGTGTTTTAATTTAGAATAATAAATTATGTCAAACTCAGAGTTAATAAAGGAAATAAAAACAAAAGAAGTTAAAAAAAAATCAGCAAATTTGGCAGATGCAGCCTTGGTTTACCACTTGAAAACACAGTCATTTAAATATCCAATACTAATTTTTCTTTTCTCTTTGTTTAAACAAAATCTGTTCTTTTTTGGATTGGAGAGGAGAGAGATGTTATGTATCAATTTTATTTCATTTTTTAAATTTAAGAAATTGATTGTAAAAGTTTGTACTATTTGTACTTCTAGGTGGGATACTAGTGAGATTTCATGAATATTGGGTAAGGAATAAATTATGAATGAGCTATTTGAAAATGACCTGCAGGAGTGAGTTGACAGACTAGGAAAACATAGTAAGGGTAGATTTTCAGGTTAAATGTTAGTCAGAATACACAGCTAGTTATGCTTATGTATTCAGTGGCAGGATTGGTATTGGTCAAAATCATATTTTCAGTAAGTAAATAAACCTAAGAAGCGTGAATGATACTCTTCTCTTTTTTTTTTCACATCCTCTGTGTATTTTTAAGAGCAAAAATTACTCTATTGTGCTTATAAGGCAGAGCCCTGGCCCCAGGTCTTATTTCTCTTGTTGCCATGCTGATGTCTGTATGTGGCCAAACTCATGATGCTCTCAAAGCAGTTCCAGACTTAAAATTTCAGCGTTTACCCCATGGTACTCCTTCTGTTCATTCAGTATGATAAAAGGGTCATCAACACCTTTGTCTTTCCTAGGGACAGAATAGAAGACGACACAAATCTGAAAAGGAAAAAAAAAAATATATATATATATATATCTCCCTGTTTTAACCCTTTTGTTTTCCATGTCTCAAGTTTTTTGGAAGTCTTGCCATTTGGAGGGAACAGAGAAAATTAATTTTGCTGCTTTGAATGATATACATAGAATTACTTTGGGTTTTTTCTGTGAAAGGAGGTCCAAGACAAAGAATCCCTGCTCATTTCTGTGTTATGTAGCCTTTTCTCTCTCATAGCTTTTTCCAGTTAAATTGTAAAGCCATTATGCCCTTAGCACAATCTTCGGGTAAAAATTCTGAGGCCTGTGAGCACTCCAACACAGATTGATTTAGACAGAATAAAAGCTGTTTTTATCAAGAGAAAAAGAAGCCTCAATAGTTGTTTACTTTACTTGGGATTTCTCTAAAACTTAAAAAAATCAAATGTGGTTTTCCATATTGCTCAGAACAACTTATTTGTGCCGTTTTCCTCAGCATGGTCTCTTATTTGACTGTGTCTGAAGTAATTCTGATTTTCATCTAACTATTTTCTATGTTCTTCAGTACAAAATAAAATTATCTGGTAAAAAAACAGTAAAAAAATTTATCTGTATTTTTGACATGCTTTTGAAGTTACCTTATCAAGAAATCATTCTATGATAAATGTTATGAACTAGCTATTTTAAATCCTTATTAAAAAAATAAATGAACGTAGGCAATGAGGAAAGCAATTCAGTACAAGTAACTACATATGGAAGAAATAGCATCACGTGTAATTCCTGAAAATAAATGGGATCTTGAAAATGGAATAGATGTTTATTTGATTGCTTTGAGAGTTAGCCTCCCTAAAAAGCTGATTTTAAATGAGTTTTGTGTTTGTAAGTGGTCCTTGTTAACTGTCTTGGGGAGTGATTTCTTCTGTTCTCTGGAAAATGCATTATGGGATCTAGGAAAGAAAGAGGTAATGATTTTTTTTAATGTGGCTGCTGTCATCTAGGAACTGGACAGAGATCATTGTCCCTCAGGAACTAGGCCTCAGAATTTTGAATGTAGTCTGTAAAACAGCTATTTAGTGGTAATTGTTGTCAGTCACAGCCTATAGAATATAGGATTTTACTGGTTATTTGGTGGAGAAAGCTGTGCTTAACTACACCTCTTTTTTTTTTTCTTTTTTTTTTCTTTTTCTTTTTTTTTTCTTTTTTTTCTTTTCTTTTTTTTTTTCTTTTTCTTTTTTTCTTTTTTTTCTTTTTTTTTCTTTTTTCTTTTTTTTCTTTTTTTTCTTTTTTTTCTTTTTTTTCTTTTTTTTCTTTTTTTTCTTTTTTTTCTTTTTTTTCTTTTTTTTTTTCTTTTTTTTTTTCTTTTTTTTTTTCTTTTTTTTTTTCTTTTTTTTTTTCTTTTTTTTTCTTTTTTTTTTTTTTCTTTTTTTTTTTCTTTTTTTTTTCTTTTTTCTTTTCTTTTTTTTTCTTTTTTTTTTCTGGTAAATTCTGATTGTTCACAATTGAATTTTTGAAGAAACTTTCTTTTTCCCCTGAGCTTGACTTGTCTAGGGAAGTAAAAAACAGGTGGTTTTTTTGGTTCATGTGGTCATTCTGGTCCTACATCCAAACATAAGCATATAGATTTGAGTACCTATATATAAATTCCTTTATTTATGACAGATCCAGTGAAGGTTTTGCAAAAAAAACCTACCAGGCATGTAATCAAAGGCTTCAAAGTTCAAATTGCTTAATACAGTTTGCACAATATATGTTACTTCTCAAGAAAAAGGTGTGGGACATGGTACCTCAGTATATAAAATACAAAAATTTAATTCCACAATCTATATACTTTGGTTAAGTATAGTTCTATAGGTAACAGCGCTAATGGGAGATGGACTGTAATTTTAACTCAATGCTTTCATATTTGAGAGAGAAACTAAGTTAAATATTGTTTTAGATCTGTCAGGATCTATGGATGTATAGTTGGTGTAAGAGTTTGCAGCCCAAGATAATTCTGTGTTGTTTGGGTGAAGCTGTTTACTAAACACTTCAAATTGGAGCAGATGGATAGTGTGCTATGACAAATACATGTGACCTCATGTCTTAAATGTTTTGCAGCTAATTTGAAACTAATATTTATTATCTGCGTGATACCATCAAGTTGCTGAAAATTTAGCTTTCTTCTTTTCAAGATTAAAATTTTCTCACATGGTCATTTGTCATTCATTTTTACTTAGTTTTCTCCTTGCTCTAAGGTACATTTTCATGATGTAATGCAAATCCAGTTCTCTTTTTTATCACTTCAGTTAGACCTATAGCATATACAAAATTTCTACTCATTCCAGTCAAAGGCTTTTAGATATAGGTGGATGTATTTTTTCTCAAATTTGGTAGTTGCTACTTGTTTAAAAAAAGATAAATTCAGGGGTCTGTAATCTTTGCATCATCCCTCACCACCTTCTTATATGGAATTTTACTTCTAAGATTCCTTCTTTTTAAAAACATACAAACAAGCAAAAAAATTTCCAAAAACAACAAACAAAAAACCAACAAAAAACCCCAAACCAACAAAACAAACTTCTTCACTGAAATTTTTCCTCAGGCCAGTTTCTCTCTGCTGGATAAGTGGACTAAATGAATGACAACATTATTATTTATTTTATTTTTTAAAATAAGACTGAAATGTTGAACTGAATTACTAGATGAGTGGAAAAATATTTAAAGTTTTCTCTCATGACAGAATCAATTTATATTTGCTTTTTTGAGTAATACTATTATAAAGAATGTGAAAATTAGCATTTCCATTTGTGAATTTTTCGTCTGCACTGTAGAAGTATTAGACCCACCCCTAATTGGTATTGATAATCCTTTTAACTAAGGGCTACCTAACTATTGATAATCCTTTTAACTAAGGCACATACTTAGTTAACGAACAGGTGCTTCAGTTCTAGATATCTTTTTCCTCTCTCCCAAATTCTTTATTGCCCCTCCACCAGAACTTGTAACTGCATTTTTTCTTGCTTCTCTTCTTCAACCTGACAGAAAGGAAACTAAATTATTGTGGAAAGGATGCCCAGCTGATGCCATAGAAAATTCATAGCAGTTTGAACCATGCCCATTGGTCTGCACTATAGGCACAAAACAAATGGTCAGTTTTTGGTCCTTTTGCCAGCTCCGTTGTGGCAGCAGCAGCTCTGGTGTTGGGAGGGTAACAAACAGTGGGAGAGGAAGGAGAGGGAAGGAGCAGCCTTAACTGCTGCAGCTGTTTGCTGAGTGAGCATATGCTGCAGCCCTTGAGCCTCCACAGAACATCTTTTCCCAGGTCAGTGCTTAATTCACATGTGCAATAAGCCCCCAAAATTTGATCTGAACACCTGCTTACTTGTTTTTCCAAGGGAAGATGTCCTATTGTGGAAGTCCCAGAGTTACTTATCCTTAAAGTATAATGGAATAGTCCAGTTTCTTACAGTAAAGTGACGTTTTCCCCCTGGTTTTTTGCATGTTGAGCTTTTACAGAATTGGTTATTTGCTATTTCTATCTCTAGAAAATTTTCTGAATACAATATATTTGCATATTATTAGAACTAGATCTGAAGAAGAATTATCACTTACATTGTTTTATTTTTGCAATTCCAAGTATTTTTCATTAAAGGTATTTCAAATTAATTTGATTGATTAAGCCTGAAAAAGCTATATATTGGATGGATTGAATGTATTTTATAGGACAGTGTTTTTAAATTATTATGTTATGAACTTGAATGCCCTGTCCATTACTTAAAAGATCCCAGAAGATGGAGCATGTGATTTAATGTCCTCTTTTTCATTTTGCAAGCTTGACCTCTGTTCCCAACCTTGAGACGAGGGCAGACAAAGTGCTGTGAGTGACTGGCACTTGCTGCCATGGAGGTGCCATCTCCTGCATCCTCCTCAGGTCCCACAGTAGCAGCCAGTCTGCTGCATGGATGTGAACTTTCCAGTGAAATTCTGTCCTTTGCTGGCCAAATTCACCTCCTGCATTAGTTCTTTAGATGCCCAGTGAAAATCCTCTCTTTGCTTCAGCTTCTGCCCCAGCGACCCCTCTTTCCCAGACGAGCTCTAGCTGTGCAGTAGCACCTGGAGCAGCACTGGGATATTTGAGAGCAGCTAGTTTGCTCCCCTGTAAGACAGAATGTCACATACATGGAGGCTGCTATTGGGTGTGTTTAGTTACTTCATGTGTGTTTGGACAGTTGTATATTTGTGAGAGCTGACTGGATCTGTCCCAAATTGTTTTTGAGAAAGATGTTCAGTGTTTTCTTAAGTTAATAAAGATTTCTTCATTTTCTAGGAAGGTAATTCAAGGAAAATCCCAAGATACTCCTTAATATTTGGGATGTGATTTGGGCTGTGAAGGCTGGTGATAGTTTGCATGAAGATGGAGGGACTTATTCTGACAGTGAAGTCCTTGATTTCTGGTAACCTGTAAGGCTGTGCTGAAGATGGGTGTGAATAGATACTGGTATTTCTAAAAACCATGTTTGACAGAGGTATTAGCTATTGAGGCAAGTGATTTTTCACTTGTTAGTCTGTAGTAAAAACCATCTTTGCTGTGCATCTTTTTGATTGCCTTTACTGTCAAAAATGCAAAATTGTTAATGAAATTACAGTTACTAAATAATTACAATTATTAAATGATTTGTATTTATTTCTAGTGTCAGACATTTAAATTATTAGCATATAATAACAGATAAAATGTCCAAATCATTGTGTAAGTTGACAGACACTATTAGTGTCTTCAAACTGTTGAAATGGACTTCCTTGATTATCTAAAAAAAGGTCAATTTCCTATAACTTTACAGGAAGTTATCAAGGAGGTTTTTTAATTTCTTAGTGCTTTGATATATTTGAGATTTGCTCTATGAGCTGTTCATTTCCCTTAATCTAATAACTTAGCTAGTTATTTGCACTATACTGGTGAGTGGTTACTTCTCTATAAGATTAAAAATGAAGATTATAATAGGACCCTGGGATGAAAGAAATATTTCTCTTATGTATTCAAACTGCCTAAAAGGAATGAAAAGCATGTTCAATAATTTGGTTTTGCCATGTAGTATAATAGTTGCTGTTAAATATAACTTCTGTGTTGCAAATACAAAAAAAATTAAAAACACAAAAAAATAGATTTGATCTCATTTGACCTTTGTGACGTTCAGTCAGTTAGAAGGTTTGTAAGATGTTTAATTACCAAATGGTCTGATCATTATTCATCTCATCATTTGATATATAACGTCAAGTGAATTGCCTCCCTGGAGTGCACTGTGTTTCACAGATCAATAGATTTAGTAAGAGCTTGAAGGAGAGCTTTATGCATTCATAGAAAAGAAGGAAAAGTATATCCTCCTTGTAAAATGGCTCATGCAGTTATTCTCTGAGCTTTGCAGACTTATTGTTTTATTTACATCTCAGAAATACAAAATCCTGTAACATAAAGGCATTTATTAAAATATTTTAAACTGCTTTATAAGAAAAAAACTGCTATGCTACTATATGTGATCAGCTAGCTTTAAAAATCAGTTCTGACCATTTCATTTATTTATTTCAGTAATTATACTTGTTAAAACAGATTTTTGCTTTGATACACCAACACATGGTATGATGAAAGGCTGTCTAAATACAATAGACACTATTGCTTATACTATTCACATTTTTGGTTTCTGCAGTTTAAGTATGGTTAGTCTTGACTGGTTTTTGTTGTTTAATGTTTGTGGGGGTTTGAGGGTTTTTTCTCCCATTCATTGTGTCAAGGATATTTATGAACACTTCCAGAGGAGAGGATAAAGCGTGTTCCTGAATGACTGACTTAATATCTATGAATTTAAAAAAAATTATGATAATTTATAATTAATTGTATAAAGTATAATTACATACAGGATGCTTCATGCTTACTTAGGCTTTTCTGAGTGTATTACTCTTGTCCAATATAGATGAGCAATCTTTGGGCATGTCTGTCTGATTTCTTACCATTGATGGAAGGGCTTTTCAAATGACTGAAAGAGACTTGTACGAGTGCTCAAACACTGGTATTTGTTGCTGTTTTTCTTCTGTAAGTTTTACAAACTTGATTTGCTCTTTTGACTTACCAGTTTTCTGCTTAAAAACTAAAAAACAATATTTCTTCTTTAACTTTTATTAACAAAGGTAAGCTTTTTAGCATAAATTTATGCCTTGTTGTTTGTCCTTGCATCAGTCAGGCACTGAGGAAACTGCATTTCAGCTAAGCAAATCTTCCCTGCTGCGGGACAGAAGCAACGTTTACTTGAAAATTCTGCTCCCTTATTCATCTGTCACTTATAACCCATCATCTACTCAAAGATTAATTTGAATTGTGAACAATATCTAAGCTTCCTTAATCCCTTGCTCTTGTCCTTTTTCCTGAGCTGCTGTACTGTGACGGAAAGGCCATAATTCTGAAGCTTCTTATTCCTCAGGCCTACCTAAAGTAACTCCCTTTGGGAGCCAATTGATGTTTTAGCAAGGAAATTCTTACCTGTTTCTGAGACCAACCTGGAAAAATTGTCAGGAGACATTCACACTCTTAGATGTTCACGCTGTGGAATTCTTGTAAATGTAAAATCTAATTTGTGTGGGTTTTTTGCACCAGCATTGTTCAAGGTCAGATGAAATTGTGTGAAATACAAGGCAGCATTTCTGAGATTTGATTCCTTCCTCTATATGTGCAACATTTTTCATCTGATCAGCAAAGCAAGTAATAAAAAAATTCATTAACAATTAAAGTAGATTGTAATATGGACTTATCTTTTAGAACTGTACATATCAATAGTCATCTCTTCCAGGATATTCTTGTTAAAGTAGAATTCATTTGTTGGGATTTGCATTTATTTGCCCCTACGTATTCCCTGTTATCAGTAAATAGCTTCTACTTGAAGGTCAAAGTTCATTTTGGATGAAAAATAAGTAAAATAATAAGTAAAATAATAAATAATTAATTTTTGAATAATTTCTGTTGTAGTTTAGTAGGTGCTTTAGCTGTCAGGGTAAAGAGCCCATTACCAACAAAGTACAGACACACTCTGGAATGCTGTGTTCAGTTTAAGAGGATCTGATGGTCTGTGAATGCATCCAGGGGAGGGCAACAAAACTGGTGAGCAGGCTGCAGGAAATATCCCATAAAGAGTGGCCAGGGACTTTGGGTTTATCAAGTTTGGAGGAAAGGAGGCTGAGGGGTGACCTCTTTGCTCTGTACAGCTTCCCAGGGAGGGGAAGGAGAGATGGAGCAGCTGATCACTTCTCCCGGGGATCCAGTGGTAGAATTTGTGGGAATACTTCAAAGCTGCACCTGGGGTGTCTGACTGGGCATTTGGAAACCTTTCTTTTTGGAGAGGTTGGTCAAATACTGGAGCAGGCTTCCTAAAGTGGGGGTGCATGTGCCAAGCCTGTCAGTGTTCACACCATCCTTAATAACATTTAATTTTTGGCAGCCCTGAATTGGTCAGGCAGCTGGATTAGAGGATAGTTGCATGTTTCCTTCCAACTGAAAATAGTCTGTGCCATGCTCTGCTGCGCTATCCTATAGAATCATAGGATCACTAAGGCTGGAAAAGACCTCACCCAGTCTATGCCATGCTATTCTAGACAGCAGTGGTAGCAGTCACAAATACTTGTTTTCATAGTATTTTTATGAAGAGTTTGCAGAGGTGTGAGTATGGAAATTGAGTTTGTTATTTCCAGACAGTGTTCCTGAAGGTTTCAAGGTTCCCAGAGCATCACTTTCCTTGTCCTGACATCCCATAGTGACAGGAAGGCAAAAGCAAGAGGAAAAGGCAGGTGCACTTAGGTTCTAGGTCCATCCTGTCCCACTCTAGATACTGGAGCTGAAAAGATCTCCTGGACCTTTCAGATGGATATGAATATTGTATTTTGTCTTGTGTCCTTTGGACCTGTTATGAGCTAAAAGAATCAGTAAGGAATGCATTAATTAGGATCAACTTTTAGAGGATATAGTATCCAGAAACATTTGCCAAATATGAATGTAAGTTTATTCTGTATGATGCCATTTTGAGCTAAAAAAGAGTTAAGGAAACAACATGTATTTATGTAGAAAATCTGGAGTATTACACATTGTCTATTTTTTGTATCTGTTTGAAGCAACAAGTAGTGGAGTTTGCAGTGTTAGATTTTCATAATTGGAGTTGAGGACAAGGAAGGCCTCTTATAAAAATAATTTCCTTCACACTTAAAAGAGAAAAGAATCTTGAGAGTCCTAAAATTCCTTCAGAAATAAAGCTCAGGACAAATACAGGAAAGTCATCTCAATTTGCATCCAGAAACATAAAAACTCCTATAAAAAGTGAGTTAGTAGAGCCATCTTCATAAAAAAGGGTAGTTGTGCAGTTTGAAAACACATGAAGTAAGAAGTCTTGGTTGATTTCTCACCATAACATTAATGTACATTCATTGACAACCATAGTTAATGTGCACTGCAACAAGAGATGTAGGTAAAGCTGCCAGTAAATTAACCTTGCAATTAAGTCTGATCAGTTTTTGCTTTACTGAAAGAGTAGGGCTATGTATCTCCAAATTGTATTAGAGTTGAATAGTTTGTTCATGCTTTGTTTTGCTCTTTGATTTAAAAACTGCTTTCGGAAACTCCACAGCCACGAATCTGTGACTTTCCCTCTAAGATTTACTTTGTCACAACTGGAAAATATTGTCTTAAAAACTGCATGGTATACAGGCATGATGAAAATGGTATGTTTTGAGTTTTTCACTCGTTTTTGCACAAATATTTATATGCTGATATTTAAGGGGAAATTTACTACAGAAATTTTAAGAAAATTGATTGAGTTTTAATAATCTGATCAAGTTCAAAGCCTTTGTTTATTCTGCTTGTCTGGAATTGCAGTGTGATACCAGGATGGGATTAATTTAAAAGTAAGTTTTCACATGGGTCCTCACAATAACCTTCCTTTCAAAAATCGAACCACCAAACAAAAAACAACGTCCTCCCTCAAAAGAAAACCCCTAAACAACCCACAAATAATGCTCCTTCCCACCTAACCTACAAAAACCAAAACCAACAAACCCAAACTAAAGCACCTGAAGGAACCCCATAAAACCAAATCTCAGAAAACCAAAAGCCATGGTCAGGATATTATGGTCACAGAAATGTGATTTTACAATGTTGTATGTTGTAAATTGTTTTGTACTTGGGATAACAGTCACAGTTTGTGTGCATCTGCTAGAGGTACCTTTAATGTCACTGTTTTTTGGAAAGCAGAAGCTGTCTAGGAGCTGTAGCACAATCCTCACTACAACCATGTAAATCCATCTGTGACAAGGCATGTGCTTGCCTGCTGGAATGCATGTTCCATGGGTGTCTGCACAACTGAATTAACTCACTGTTTAGTATACTTCTGTGTCTTGAAGACTATCCTGTAAAGCCTTAAGCAAGATCTCTGACACTTGGCATCCTTCCTTCTCTCCATACCAGAGAGATTATTTGAGAGTTTATCTCCTTTTTCTATTTATTATGATTAGCTGAGTAACCATGGAGCACTTCTTAATAAATGTTGTTTGTTTTGTATTACCAGCAGCAGTGGCTGCAGGTAGTGGTGTACTTTGCATCTTAACCCACAGAAGGGGACTGTGGTGCGACGAGTCAGCTTTCAGAAACCCCTTGCTTGTCCAGCTGCAACAGAAAGCAGAGACTCATATTATCAAAATCTTCTTGCTGTGGCTACTCATTTGGGATTATCATGTGTGGGAACCCATCCACTAGGAAATGGAGATTTCTTGAAGTAACTTGTGGAATATTGTTTTCTCCTTCATCAAAATTTTTTTTTGGTTGGTTGTTATTTGGTTTTTTTCCCTCCCTTCTTCCTTACCCAACCTTTTTATTCAACCAAATGGAACAAACAAAGCAAGCTCTAAAATTTCAATAGATCATACATGATGGATAAATTACAGAAATACTGAGATTACAGATTTTGTGACCCGTGTCAGAAAGAATTGTCACCTGGAATTTTAGATTAATGATTAATGATAGCATTTCAGGGTGGACTGAGTAATCTGTATTTGATGTGGTAATATGTTAGGCTGGTTTCGGTTAATAAGGAGGTATTTAATAAGGAGGTATAATAGTGTTATAAGAAAAATGGACAAGAGTTTGTCTCTATAAGAAGCTATTTGTGTATGGAGTGATGATTCCAGTGGTGGCAATTGGGTTAAGTCATAATTATTGACAAATAAATGTTAAAAATAATGTTTTATGCTGCTAGGTAGTGATGCTGAGCCAGCTGATAAGAGTCTCCCAACTGTCTTGATCTTTCTGTGTTGGTTCTAATCCCAAGGAACAGGGGAAAAAGTAACAGTGAGGGGAAAATATACATGGAAATTAATAATTCTGAAGTATAAAAAGAATCATATGTATATACAGCAGAGAAAGGTGAATGGCTATTACCCCTCTAATAGAAAAGATTTTGTTCAGGACTGGAACACAGTACAAGAGAGGTTCAGGAACCACAACAGACAGGATGGAACTTGTTAATGGTGTCAGAATGGAAGAAGGACATTATCCTGAAAGATCTCTGATGAATTGGTATGTAATAAATGTCTTGTGTCATTTGTGAATTAAATCAGGAAGCCATCCTGTGAAGACCATAAGTAAAACCTATGCTGAACTTTGTGTTCTGTCACATTGGTAGTGATGTCGATGGTTAGATGGCCTTCATTCCTTTCCATTTTATTTGAAAAATAGATATATAAAAATATATTTAGTAATTAAAGCGTAACAGTTGAAGAGCAGCATACAATGATGTCACAAATTATTAAGATTCTTCTGTGGCTTTGTTACATATCATTAATATGAATAACATCTCTAATAATATAACACAGATAAAACAAATACAAGGCAACAATGGATTAGTGAGTTGTAATACCATTGAGGAGCTCCTTAGGATGCCATAAGCATGAAAGCAAAGCTTGCCTACTTTGTGTAGTCACTAGGACATCAACATGGAAATGAAGTCACAGAGTTTGGCATTTTGTTTTATTTTGTAACATATATGCCTATGTATTGAATCCTGTCTGCCTCAGGCAGATGTTGCGTATTTATCTCAGTGTTTCAGTTTCAGAATTTTGTTTTTCTCTTACCTGTTATTTCCTTTTGATTCTCTTTCTGAAAACCTCCATTGTAAGTCCTCAGGATGGTACCAGGAATGTGGAAGTGCAGTGTTGTGATGTGATACTTTAAATGCATGCATAGGTCATATGATGGTTGTAGCCATGACTAGTATGTTTAATGAAATTTTACAGCTTCTAGTTGACAACAGATTCATCAGTGAGATGCAGTATTGTTTCATCAAGTGGACAGTTTGATAAATGTGATCTCATTCCAAATTTTTATCTGTAACTAAGCATTTTAAAAAATGAAACTGTTTAAATTGAATACTAGAGATTTCTTTAGTTGGGTTTTTTTTTCCTTCCACCTCCTTTTTTCCTCCTAATTTCCATTTGTAAAATCTTTGGTGAAAACTGTGTTTACTTACTTAAGTATGTGTAGCAACTGTGAAATTTAATTCATGGTTTCACCATTTCCTTTTATTATTGTATCTTCTATCTTTTATAATGATGTTGTGCTGCTTCTCATACAATTTATTCTACATCAATATATTGGATATGAAACCATTCTCCCTATAGAGTGTAAACCATAATTTGTGTTCAGTTGCTTTAGAATTAAATTAGCAAAGCTGTAGATCACTTTTCTGCTGCCTTTGAGGATTGTGTAAGTTTGTGTATTTGTAACTTTTATCTGGTGAAACCCATTCATTAACCAGAAAAGGTGGATATGAATTTCACATCTAGTACAACAGAGTAAAAGAGAAAGTTAGGATACATAGCTAGCTTATACGTTACATTAGTCCAGCATTAATGATTTCCCTCAGCAGTCTTCTTATCAACAAATGTAGAAAATGGAGATGCAGCTTCTGCTTCTTGTTTACCAGAGGTTCTGACATAAGGGAGGAAAAAGCCAAAACCACTCTATGCTTGGGAATGTGTTGAATGTACTGTATTATGTCCTGGGACTGCCTGAATGTGGAACAAGATGAAGCTAATGAATGAAGGAGTGCTGGTCACCCTTCCAAGCCTGATGCTTGGGGTACTTTTAGCAGTAAGGCTATGTAAGGTATTTCAGGGTGGCAGCTCCTCCATGGCAGTGGTGGCCCAATCTTGATTTCATATGAAACATCAAAATGAATGAAAAAAAATGCAAATAGTCTATTCTACTAGTTGTCCTGTAACAAAACCATGTCATTCTTTGAAAGCAGCCTTTCTTCCAATGAATAAATAAGAGGTGAGATAAGTGCACTGGAGTATTCAAAGCATGACTGACTTACTAAAAGGGGAGTTAACAACACCTAAGCTGATGACCACATTCTCAGAACACGTGGTGGAAGTATTGTGCTATATTAATCCTTGATAAAATGCCTTCTGAAGTATTGCAGTTAAATTAATTTGGTCTATTGTGTTCTGTTGCTGAACCAATACTAGGCTATAGTTCGAAATCAAAGAAGCAAGCTCTTCGTTATGTTAAGACCTATTTAAGCTTTTCAAGCAGCGTTAACCAAAAGTTGCTAACAACAGCTAATTGCAGTATATTAAAATATGGTATTTAATTTTTCTTTAAGTATGCTATTTAATAATTCTGTTTTTTAATCTTAGTTTTAGTATTTGGTGTAGTAATGGTCATAGTTTTATCTGCTCTCCTTTTTTGTGTTACAGCATTCTATCAGCTTCAGAATTCTTACTGCTAGACATGAACACTGTACTCCTGTGTTTTCCTGGCTTGGTCTTCCCTGAAAAAGTGCCCTGCTGTGATATTGTCAATTCCTAATTTAACATAGACTAGATTGCTATTTGCATAGAATAGATTTGCTATTTTTATAGTATTTTCGTAAGAAAACAGAAGTTTTTTAAGTTGATGCAGTCATACTATCTGTCAGTCCCCCACAATAATTCTTGAAGCTGTTGAACAACTTCATACAAATTTGATGGAGAAGTAGAGGCCTCAAAACCACTAATATCCATAAAAATATCCATAAAACAAATGGACTGTTTAACAGAAATATGCAAAATAGTGCATATCCTCAGGAAAAAGGCTGCAGCATTAAGAATGCCCATGCTGTTATTCATCAAATTCCATTGCTTACAGAACTTCCAAGTTTTGTTATTTTGCTTCTACCCTTAATAATTTCTTTATTCATTCATTCTGTGTACAGTTGTTGTTATGGGTGTAGAGCTACTTGCCACATCTTACTTGAGACTTTTCTTTTCAAGTTGCTTTATGTGCAGTTTGGTAGGAATCCCTGCTCCTTCAAATACAGTTTAGATTAAGTTTTATAAGGAGTGACTGCTGTCTATTTTTACTCTGACATTTAATCATTAAAATGTGAGGGTTGGTATTTATTTTACTTAGGAGAAATGAGAATTAGTAGGAAGATAATTGTGGACTATTTCTTTTTTGAATTTTGACTTCCACTGTCCAGAGGAAAAAAATGTTTGTGAAAGTAATGATGCTTCTTTGAAGTCTGCATGCAACAGAGAATATGCATGAACTTTTAAGGAAGATTTGTGTTTATTTACATCTAACTACCATAATGGTAGCTATGTATGAGACCCTAGAAAGGGAAGAATTTGCAATGAATGGAAATTTGTTCATATTTTTTATCATTTTATGGAACATGGTGAAAACTTATTTGTGGCAGAAATACATTTTTTTGAAATGGGTTTCTGCTTCCCTAAAAAGTTCCTCCAGTTCCTCAAGTGTGCATACCTTGGCCTTATCCCTTTCAGTTTCAGCAACAAAAGGAACACAGGACAGAGACAGTGTCTGCACTAAGTGATACTAAATAAGAGTATTTAAAAAAACAGTTCATTTTCAAATCTTAGTCTATCCAATGCAGTGATGAAACGTAGGTCCTGGGGAAACAAATACTGTGGTACATAATAACAAAGAATGGAGGAAAGGTCGTGCAGAGGAGGTTCAAATAATGCCACATGAACAGCTTTACTTCAGGCATGTTCTGTTTTTTAAATGCTTTGCTTTTGCAACTTCAGCATTCTTTTAATGTAGAAGATGAAACAAAATTTTGCCTGTTAAAAAGTAATCATAATAGCAATTCCTTTACACAGATTTACTGACCTCGTATTTATCACAGTGTTGTGAATTTAGGTCTGCTCCTCAGACTTCACTGCTTCATCCAGCTACTTGCAGCATTTTGCTGTTGTTCATTGTGGCACATGAGGAACTAGAAGAAAATGAGACAAACATTGCAGGTAGACCTAATAATTACTTGCTATGAATTATTTAACATATTTAAATTTAATATATGTATGCATTACATGTCATTCAAAAAGACCCCTAAGCACTTTAAGCTATGTTTAAAAGAAAATTGTTTTTTTTACACTCGCTTAAATGCACCCTCTGCAGGGGTAAAACACAACAGCTGTGAAGTGCAATGTGATCTGTAAGCACAAGTGTTCAGCAATTCTGTTTTCTGGTTCATGTGAAATACTGTGAGCAGCCAAAATCCATGTTCCTCTTCAGGCAAAATTGGGAATTGACTTATTGTTGATTCAAAGAGGAGAACATCACCTGTATCCTCTTGAGTCAGTACTACTTTTGTCTTAAAACCTGATGCTACTTTTTGTCACAGGCTGAAGATACAAGTTCCTGTAGTTTAATTTGTCTTTCAGAATTTCCATGTTTTATTTCTGTTAAGTGAAGTTGAAAAATAACATCAAGAAGCTGCTTGATGTTGTGTTTGTGTTGTTCTTTTGTTCAGCTGTAAATACTTGTTTGCTTTTCACAGAAACTGTATTTGCTGTGGCTGTTTCTACTTTAAATCAAGCAACCAAGGACTACTTAAACTTACCTTGAGCTTCTCCTTGCTCCTGAGAGTTGTATTATCTTGCTAAGTCTTGCCTTGGGTAGCAATGAGTGACTAATTGTGGGGACCAGCATCAGAGGCTTCTTTGGTGACAGAATGTATTGTGTGTGCTTTCCCATTACATATTAGCAGCTCCCCAGAAACCCTGCTGGCAGCACAAAGACATTTTTAAAAAATGTGTTTTTTCCTCTTCCTATTAAAAGGAGGTGTCCAAGTAGAAGAGAGGCAGGTTTTTCAGAACTTAGATTAAGTTCACTGGAAAAAGTCTTAGGGTAAATGTGGAAGCTCTGTTTCACGCCAAAATGAGTGACTTAGCGATTAAGCTCTTTTTGTTGGGTTTTCGTTTCAGATCTTTTGCTGTATTTCTGTCTTTTTTTTTCTCCTATCAGGTTTCTAGTAGTAGATACCATTCCAGAAACCAGTGCATCCCACTAAAGGCCATGTGTCACTTAATCATAATACTTTATCTGAAAGACCTGTGAAATAAAGAGACTTTACAAGCAAATAGAATTTTTACTATATATTCTCTAACCATAAGGGGATTACTTGACCTCCTGTGTCTTTTGCACACATCAAACTCTATACTTAAGCTGTCTTGAAGCTTGAGTTCATCCTCTAGGGATTTTCCTTTTGTCTGTCAGTCTACGGATAGAAAAATATGTCCAGTTATATTTAGCCATATGTTGACCATCTCTGTCTTTTGACTGTGAATATTATCAAACATAAAAAAAAAAATCAGTTACACTAACTGTGATATTGACAGTGTTTTGATATTTAATGTTAATAGCTTGTGCAAGTTTCTACTTGGCCTGTTACTAAAAATTTATTTAGGTATTGTTTGACCTCATTAGATTCATTACTAAATTAATGCTGATTTTCCTCTTTACAAAGCTTTAGATTTCCCTGTAAAAGAGTATTTCATGGAGACTGATGTTTTGAGCTTCACTGTTCAGTGAGACATTTCCAGGTCTCACACAAACTGATATACATTGCTTTGTGACCTCCAGCTGGAGATCTGCATGGACATGGGCATGCTGCTCCCACTCAGGGCCTTGTTCCAGCTGTCCCTGCACAAAACAACATTTAACTGTTCCTTCCATTGAGCTTGAATGACAGCTGCTGAGTGAAGGGCTGGCTTCTAACCATGCCACAGAGTGATGGCAGTCATTATTGCCTTATCGTGTGACTGTCTCTGTAAGGCAACCTGTGGCTCTCAGGTGATGCAATATGATGCTGCAGCTATCTGGGGGTTTTTACCTGTTTCTGAACCACCACATATGGCTTGTTTATCTTTTCTGACAGTATATTTTACTTAATCTGACATTTTGTTTGGGTTGGAAAGTTAACATGAATAACAATGTTTCTATTTAAGAAAGCCTTGCACAGAAGCTAAATTTGTTTGTTGTTCAAAAATACATTGACAAGTAGGGGAACCCTTCCTTTTGGTTTCAGTCTCTCTGTGAATTAGGGAGGTGGTTTAACCATGTGTATAGAACCTAGTAAAAACAGTGCTTTCTAAAATTTTCAAAACCTTAGAGAATATCTAAGAATTTTCTTGAGAAGTTCTACATTATATGTTTTGTCCAATTAATTTTGATCCATCCTACTCCCACAGTTCTGTATTGGGGCAACTAAATTAGTAATTTTGGAATTTCTTTCAGGTTTTATGGCTTATTCAAGTGGGTGAGTGCTACATAATTAGACAAGTATTAGCTTCTAGGTTAGCTACTACAAGTCGTGAATTCTCACTCAGCGACTTACAGGTCTCAACACTCATGAAAAAATGACTTTTCTGGTTTTCTAAAATTTTGAAATTTTCTGTCTTCTCAATTAGAACTTCCCCATAAAATATTTCATATTCCTTCTGCTGTCTTGACCTTCTATGTAAAGTATGGGTTTTTTGCAATAGATAAATAAGAATACAGATAAGAACTGTAATATTGTCTTTACCCAGAGGGTAATTCAGCCTCTCCCTTAGCTCACAATTGTAGAAATTCTTCCACAGATGTTTGTGTAGAACACTCTCCATCACTGACATTCAGAGTATTCATCTGCAGCATAACTCACCTCAGTCTTAAATGAGCACTTGTTTTTGGCACCAAAGGAAATATTGGAACACCAATAAAAAGCAAATTCATTTTCTGCTAGCTGCAGAAGGGTTAGTGGGAAGGGATCTGAATAGGAAATTTTGGCTCCCTCTTCCAGATTTCTCAAATTTCTCAGCTGAACAATCAGCAAATGCCTCACTAGATTATGATTCCATTTACTTATTGCTTAATGTAGTTAGAGTGCTATGATTTTATCTGATTTACAGTCTTATTTCTGGACAGCTGTGTGAGTTTCCTGACAGCATTTTGTAAGGTCATATTGTTAATATTCATCATCTAGTTTATAATCAACATAATAAAACGATAGAGTAAGTGTTGATGTAGGTTTGTGTTTAATCATGACAGAAAATTGTTACTGATTTTTATAGAGGAGGACTAAGTTTAAGCCCTAACCATGGACCAAGAGAAGTTTTTATGACACTTAAGGGTGATAATTACTGACAAGAACTAAAAAGATTTAAAAATACCCATCCTAGGTATTGTATGTCTTGCTACAGATTGTCTTCGCCATGCAATGGGTTCCCAGTATCACTTGTGCTGGTAACATTCCAGTCAAATTAGTATTCTATCCAGCCTGTAAAATAGAAATATCAGGTGGGGGGCCAGGCTGGTTATTGCTGGCACTAATGAAAACATCAAGCAATTGGAGAAGTAACAATAGCAGTAACAATAGCTCTCACCTTTTCTTTTTAGTCTGTTCCTCAAAAACTTACTGGGTTGCAAATGTAAAAGTTAAGCTTCCCTGTACTAAATGTGCAATTCAGTAATTACACAGTGGGCCATTGGCCTGTCTTCAACCTGCTACATGCAATTTGGTTTTATTCAAACAATATATAAAATGTTACCTGTAAGTAGTACACATTAAACTTAAGTAAGAACATAACGTTATCTCTCCCTATGATTTTCTTGCTGCAGTATTTTTCTTGTATGTAATGTTTCCACTCTTGTATCCTGCTCTCTGAAGGTTCTGTGGGTGGAGAGATTTGCTTTACCTTTTAGCAAAAGCAGTTCTGTTCACCAGTTGTAATGCTTAGCCTTCAATTGAGTTCTGCATATATGAAATGTACTTTTTATAAAAACTCCTTGTGTTTCTTTCAGACTCAAAACACATTTGAATGTAACTCTTATAGGTGGGTTGCATGCATGTATGGCGAGGGTTTGAGTCATATAAAGAAATCTAAACATTTTTAAATGGCTGTACTTAGGAATAAACCCATGAATAGTAATACTTCTCCTGTGGAACTGTAAGCAGTTAAATTTGTAAGGATTTTTAATCTTGGAGAATTCAATTATTATTTCTATAAATTCTGAAGCACCATAAGAAATACCTAGCACCTGTCCTTGCTTTTGAAAGTTACAGTTTCTGTGGGTTTTTTATCAACTTTCACCCATACATCAATGAATTCACTGTAAGTGTGTCGTTTTCTTTAAAAAAGTGTATTTAAAAACCCCACTACTTTGAAGTGTTTAGATTTGGCAGCTGTGAGTTGTACAGTAAAGTGGGATTTCAGATTTAATAGATTACTTGCATTTCTAGATTCCAAGCAGTTGTCAAATGGTTGTCTTGATCTCTGGAAAGCGGAAGAGATAAGTGAAATGTGTGAGTTTAGTATCAAGTCTGGATTTTCTAGTTTATTCTGACCACTAGGGAGAAAAAGGCCTTTATTTCCATATGAAATGGATATAAAAGAAAAAAAAAATAACTGTGTTTCTGATTTCATTAAAAATATCTGTGTAGTAAATATAACAGGAGTGGGATTTGGCTTTGATATCGTATGCCTGTGACGATTTCTCGTAGCAGGGCTTTTTCCTAGAAGCCTGCCCAGTACTAATTAAAAGCAGGAATTTAACTTCTGCACGCTTTTGTAAAGATGAAGCTGTTCGGATTAATATCTTGGCTGTAAACAGAAAGGAATTTCATAAGACTGTTGGATAATTTGTAAAGTTTTAATAGAAGGAGCTAAGTAACATTTGTTCTGATCATATGCTTTTTTTTTTCTTTTCAGATTTAGAAGGTATTTTTAATATTTGATGCATAAAAACACCTAAAATTATCTAGTTACAGCATAACATATAATAAATTATGCTGCCATCGCGTGCTTTTCCAGGAACCCTTGTTTGTAACAGATTCCCTCCTTGGAAATAAAAGAAGTGAAGTAGCCTGAATAGTATCACATGATGGCACTGTTTCCATTTCCACCTCCAATATTATGAAATAAAGCTATAATAAACTGGTATTATAATGGTATGTAATTCCAATATACTTTGTATAATTTATGTTAAAAAAAAATCTAACCACTCTGATTATTAATATAGATATTAAAATGGATGTATAGTTTTCTTAGAAAAGTGTTTTTTTAAAACTTTGCATATTTATATTATTCCTTATTTTGATTGTAGAACAAGAATTCTCCACAATATATAGTGTTTATGAATGCTAAACTGTACAGATTCATTTAGCATTGTGTTAGGAAAAAAAACCCTGTTAATTGTTGTATAAATGGGATGGTTTATTTTTTGTTTTGATTTTATTGTGGAAAGAAAGCTAATGGCTGGTCTTTTTGTATTTAATATAAAGCCTTTTTGTGGTAAATTAGATCATTAATACAGACACATCTTTAAAAAATGCAAATTAGCTTTCCATGAGCAGAAAAGAGCTTAAAGTGTAGTAAGGTCAGAGGCAGGATCAGACATATTTGTAAAATGAATTATATTCAAGTAGGAATATGAGGGAAAATATGAATGTAAAAAAAGTCAGTGATTTATAGTATATAGATGGTGGATGTCATATTATTTAATTTTAAAATATTCTGACTCAATACCCATAAATGTTCATGTTCTTTTTAGTAATATAAATTAATAATCACTTCTAAATTAATATTTTCTATTTGTAGAATCATCAATATTAATTTTTAGGAAGAGAAAACACATTGCTGATTAAAAAAAAAAAAGGTTGTGGGTGTGATTCTACTGTGCTGCAGATTACTTTAGAGTAAGATAAATATCCAGTCCCACCATTTTTTCATATGAAATTAAACTGTTCTGTACATTTCTCTGTTATGGGGATTGTTGCTAAAACAAAACAAAATAAAAACCCTGCAAGAGGAAGTAAGAAAAATACCCAGTGGTGATACGGAGCTAATAGCTGGGGTTTGGGTATGTGCCAGATGGGTGCTTGCACTCCAGGAATGTCCTCTGCCAGTGTAAACTTCTGTTCTGAGCACTGTGAGGCTTTTCTGTGTCTTTTTCCTTTATGTGAAATCAGGGGCAAGCGAAAATGTGTATTAAAAAAACACTTGTCATGTAAAATTTCACTTCTATTTAGTGAATTTTCAAAATAGCTAAATAGAAGAGGGCATAATGAACTTCATCAGTAAACTGGTTTTGATAATAAGAAAAAATTGTTTCAGTACACCTTAAAAGACTGTCTTTATATACAGTATGTCATAATATTTATCACTAAAGAAAATTGCTCCTGTTGCTAAAATCAGTGGTAGAAGCTCACTGTACCAATCTATTAAAATGTTTTAAAATAATTTATTTTCTCTAATTTGTTTGCTGTAGTCAATAAACAATACTTGCATAATTTCAATTTGACATTTTAATTTTTTTTCAAGATATTCTGGTTAGAATTACTGCTTTACAGAAGTGTTTCAGTGTTACACTACCTCTCCTCTCTCTCAGTATCTAATAGTCCACTCCCTTGTATCATGTTAGAAAGAGAGATTAAAATTATTGTTATTTTGAAATTTTTTTGCAAAGTTTTTAAAAGATTTAGTGATGTAGCTGGACTCACATAATAAATTGCAATAGATAAAGAAAAGCCTTCATTACTCACAGCTGTCTATTCATTTTTGTGTCCCATTTGTTCATGTATGAGGTGAAGAATCCTAGAATACAGTAAGTGAACACTGCTCTGCTCAGTGTATTTCACCATTCAAATTATGTGTAATTTCACAATGCCAGTGTTACTTCTCAGGACAAATTTCATACAATAGTAATTCTGTGATTATTCATCCAGTTTAATTAATTCAATTAAGTAAGTCTGCTGTCAGGTGTCCTTTTAATAATTGAATCAACATGCAGATACATAATAAGCATAAAAGCATTTCTGTGGCTGCAGTAAATTTAGATCCAAAAGAATCTGCTATTCCACTACATTTGATATAGATTATTCTATAATATTTCAGTAATGGGTTGCACAAAGGCTGCCTTTTAATTCTTTGCTTTCTCAAATGTCTTTATATATAATGGTTTAAAACAGAAGGTGTTCAAAAGAGGGTGACCTTTTTCCATTACCATAGTTCCTGTCATTAATGCATTATAATTTTCTTTAGAAGTCTGGAAAAAATGTGTATATATGCACTCTGTAGCAGGTATGAATCAAAGTGTGTTAGTGAAAGTTAAGAATTGTGTGTTATTACTAAAAAAGGAGGGGGGAAAATAAAAGAAAAATGTGAGGAAGTAATTTTATTATTATTTTTACTGAGAAAGTTTAAACAAACCTTACACTTTATACAAAGCAGTTACAGACTTGAGAATTTTGGCATTTGTAATGAACAGCAGTTGACTTACTCAGATACTAAAAATAATATGCTCCTTAACTAAATTTAAAGCCAATAGAATGTTGTATTAGGCTGGATTGTGTATAAAGGCCAATAATATATCTCCATCCTCTGCAATATATTACCATAGATGTTATTTTAATAACATATATCTTAAAAAACACGATAAATTATTTACTTGGCGTACTCTCAATGGTGCTTGATATCATAATTATTGTAAATATTAATTGCTGTGCTAAAAATGTAAGCAGGATGACTTTGTATTAGATGAAAAATGAAAATAGTCTGTGTACGGGTAAATAGATAATCATACAAAAGTAATTGGGGTTTTAAAACCCCAATCTATTCTGCCAGCATGAGCTCGTTTGCATGTTAATCACAAGAGTGATTTCCTACTTCACAAGGAAGTCCACACTCTTTCATAACCACTTTTAATTGCATTTAAAATGTTGCAGGGTTGGGATATTAGAAATGGAGGCGTATCAGTGTCAAATTAATAAAAAAAAATGTTTCTGAAAATCTTTATGGGCTACAGATTATAGTATTATGGGGTTTTTTGTTATAAAATACAAAATGTGTTTTAGGGTATATTTTAAGGGAGGCATGTTAAATGATAAAAAGATATTAATTTGTACATGTGTTGTTTCTTTAGAAATTTGATAAATGGAAACTTCTTTTTAGCTGGAAAGTATAAAATGCATTTTTATTAGTAAATTGTTCTATACATTGACCAGTACTCTCATTAATTTCTCATTAGTCAATAAAATAGTAAATTAGGAACAGTTAAAAATGTGTTTTTATTATAAAGCATAAGGCAGTGTGACATTAGAAAGCTGTACGTAAAATTCCTTTCAGTTATATACCATTTTACTTGTATTTATATTCAGAGGAATCCAGTTAATTATTTTAATGGAAAATAATTTTTTTGCTTTCCTGTATAGATTTTTACTAGTTATTTTGAAATCACATGCTAAACATAATAGAAACCAAAAAGCAATTACAGATCAGAATTAATATAATTTATGTATGCTGCTTGCTGTCACTTGAGATTCATCCCAGATTAAATTGTGACAACAATATGTTTTTGTTATTATTTATCGCTGTCTCTGCCTTTAGAATTAGAGATAGGAATAAAAATAGTAGAAAGCTATTTAAGAGTTCTTTTTTTCCCTTTATATTCAGAGTGGTGCAGTAATAAATGGACAACATTTTAAATGATTTTGTGATATTCATATAAGATTCAACAGAGCTTCCTCTGTAATCTGTAAAAGGCCAATGTCAAAGTAAAGACAAAATGACTTGTTCTCTGAAGACAGGAACGAAGAAATGTAGCTCTCTAATAAAATAGTGTTAAGTTCACAATGGTTACATTGTGATCAGTCTCAAAGATACAAAAACTAATTTTTAGTCAAGCTGTTAAAAATTATATATTTAAGAAGATGAAAAGTTTGAGGATTAAAGAAAAATCACTCACAATTTTAAAGAGGGTATATTTGCTTTCATCACCAGGTGTTCTTTCTAATATAAATTACCAAGATGATGTTTCCATAACATAGCTTGGGGTGCTCTGGAGATTAAAACTACCAAAACAGACCTATTAAATTTTTCATAGGGAGGGTCCACCAGGGATAATAAGCCAATATTCCTTGTCCCATATTCCAGATGTTTTATGTAATTCTGCATCTTGCTAAACCTAAATTGTAGCTTTTCCAGAAAAAATGTACTATGGAGACCAAGATGAAAGGCAAGAACTGTTGAAATGTTAATTTTACTATCTGCTGTTGAGGTCTGTTACCTTTTTTGTATTTTTTTCTTACTCCCAGTAGCTCAGTTCTGTTTTATGAATGTTGTGGTATTTCAGTTGTTTGAAGTTTTGAAACTTGGAGCGTGACTTTGACTTGGCAAAACACAATGCCACATGGCGTGTGACACGCTGATGGATGGTCTTTGATCCATATGATTCACAATCTTTCTACTTTTAACTTGATTCAGGATGAGAAAAATAAAATTTAACAGTGAAAAAAAGTTTTACCAATAATCCTTTTAACATTAACCTAGAAAAATTGCAAATAAAGTAGTTCTATTTAGTAATTATCAATTAATTAAGTAATAAACAAAAATATATTTTGTTGTTTCTTTCATGTAGAGTGTGGACATTTAAAAACAATATTGGGGTTATTGCACAGCTGTGACATATTTCTGCATTGATCTGAAACAGTTAATGCTTTAAAATGAAGTCCTACTGCACTCGAGAGATCAGTGAAATGTGATGAAATGAACACCCCGGCCACTGCTGTGATCCCCCCCTCGGTCTCCTGTAGCACTCCGGTGATGGCTGGCCAGCAGAGAGGCTCAGGGCTGATGCTGCTGCAGCTTGGAGCACACATGGATCTGCTCCATGGGAACTGGCGCCCGATTGGGGTTTTTGATCCAACAGGAGATACAGGTGCTGGATGGGGATTGCACAGGAGGAAAGAAATGCAGTGTGCATTGCATTGTGAAGGGCAGCTCTTCTGCCTCCCCTTTGGGAGGAACAGCAAGAGACACCTGGCTGCTGACTGGCCCGTGGGTTTTTTACCACTGATTATTTTCAACATAGTTGTTCAGATGCATTGTTCTGTGATAGATGTTTCTCACTGCATGACTTCTT
The DNA here is from genome assembly GCF_027887145.1 of Ammospiza caudacuta. NCBI lineage: Eukaryota > Metazoa > Chordata > Aves > Passeriformes > Passerellidae > Ammospiza > Ammospiza caudacuta. The sequence goes on from NC_080597.1 coordinate 52,497,259, forward strand.
ATATTAAATGAGTTTTCTAAAACTGTTACTTTTATACTTTACAGTTTATTACATTTCAATTTCTGAAAATAAGACTTGTGTCAGGCTGGTACTATAAAAGGCTAATTCCCTGATAGAAATATTTAAGGAATGCTTAAAATTGTCTAACATTTGATGTTCCTGATCCTTAGCAATTCAGTTCTTATCAGCTTTCTCATTTTCTAAATTTTTGAAATTTTTTTTTAAATGTTGAATTTCCCTCCAGCTTTATCTAGAAGATTGGAAAATCAGATCATACTGTATACCAGGGAAATACAGAATGTTACAGGACAGAGACTATTTACTAAAATTTTAGAATTTGTTTCAATTAATTTAACTCACTTTCCTTTGGAAAACAAATGTTTATTTAAAAAGTGTACAATATATTTTCATCTGTTCAACTTGAAAGTTCCTATTCCAGTTCATTTGACTTCCAACCCTTTTAGAAAAAGGCAGAGTTGTGATTATCCTCCTGAGTCTAAACTGAGAAACCAGGTAACCTCGGTCTCTGTTCCATATGTTTTTGGAAGAGAAATCTGGGGAAATTTCTTTCTGGCCTATTTCTACATCATAAAGAAGGAAAGAAGTGAAAAGCATAAACTCTGTTATGTAGATGTTTTTCACCTGTGGGGAGGAAAAATGTGAGAAAGTGTACAACCTGTCCCTGAAGAGATTTCCTCCTTGCCATGTATGGCTGCAGTGCCTTCAGGTGTGCTGTACATCATGTACATGAGACTGTTTGGAGAACTGCATCAGTTCTGATATAAGCACCGAACCTTTCTAAACCTGTCATTTTGGCCATGATTTTAAACCAAGTGTATTTAACAAGTCTTTGTAAAAACAGGGATTTTCTAAGGTGATTTCAGTAATCTAATTGTTGGTTTTTTTTGTGGTTCTGTAACTTAAGAGCAAAAACATCTTCCTGTGAAAAGTAGAGGCACTTAAATTTTTTTTTCTTGTCGCTACTTGGCAAACTATTAAATCTCTGAAAATGAAATATATTTGATTTTATTCTTGCTCTTACATGCAAAATTAAGATTGCTGTTCTTTTACAAACTTGAGATTTTTTTCTTTGTATTTTATTTTCATCTTTTGCAATAGTTTAAGTATTAGGGCTGAAAAGTGGGGCAAAATGATCCTTTTATCTTTTAAACATGTAGAGCCAGTGATTGTAACCATTTTCCCTAATCTGTTTCCATAGTTTGTTTCTACTTTTTTCCTAGAGGCAGTGTGGTGTGATTGTTCTGCCACAGTTCATATTAGTTATTATGAATTTTGCACAGTTTTCAGATCAAGTCCTTTAATGTCTACTATTAATAAAAGCAGCAGAGTTCCCCCGTTTGAGCAGAAGTTTTATAAGTGTGTGGCAAAATAATGGAGACCATTTGAGTAGGATGGCTTATAGCTGATGATTTTCAATTAGGACCAATGCCTGAAAAGAATCCCTCCAAATATATTATGTCTACACTTGATACTAGTATCCTTTCTACTTCATTTTAAAGTAGATCTGTGCTATTCACTGTGGTGAAGACTTCAGAGTCTGAATTTGCAGACTGTATTTTGTTTAGGAAGGAAGATATTTCAGAGCTCTTGCATTCCTTAGAGAAAACCCAAACTCCTGGATTTTCAATAAAGATGTATATGGGAGAATAGCACAGTGTGAGAGGAATAAACCTGTGAACATGCTTTAGGTATTTGGAGTGACTTGTGCCTGTTTAGAATAGAACATCCCATGGTTGAGCAGCCTGACGCTGCATGTCCTGCATGGAGCTCATGGCTCAGGTCTCTTTAAGCAAGGGCCAGTTTTCCACCCCTGAGAGAAGGTGGCACAGTGACTTCTGTCCTTATCTCTGTGCTCTGTTTCCCTTCACAAGCTCTATTTGACTGCCCAAACAGAGAGGCCTCCACTTGGCTGTGAGCTGGGCCAGTCTCTGCTCCGTGCAGACTCTGCCTGTGCCTGGGATGCTGCTGGCTGGCATGGCCAGGGATAAATGGTAATGGACAGTTGCAGTGGGGTGCTTGAGCCAGCGCTGCTCCATAACAAAACTCTAGCTTTTGAATCAGATAATGCTCCGTGGTGGCTTATGATGGGGTTCTATGGAATTGTTGGCTTAGAGTGCCCGAAACAATGTGGCCCTTGTCTTGCAGCATGTGGGATTAATGAAGAAAGATGCTGCAGGCTTCAGGTTTACAGCAACAATGATGACGTGGATGACAGCTCCATGATATCAACCTGGAACATGCCCAGGAACTGGTTGTTTTTTGATTGTGTCTAAATGTTTTTGTTTGAAAGCACTGGTTAACTTCTTGGCTTCTTGTAGTAGGAAGCCTAGAAGTTAATTAAATATACATGAAATATGATGGCCAGAGACGGGAGGGTACCAATTGTCTTCTCATTATGATTTTCGTTATGCTACTTCCATTTTTTTTTTCCTATATGGCTTAGTATGCTGAAATTTAAGGAAGGATCAGGTAAAAAAACTAAGAGGTACAAGCTTGAGATTTATGGGACAAAATTTTGAGGAATTTAAGAGAATCGGTCTGAATATCTGACAAGATAGGACAGAGTTGTTCCTGTAAAACCTACTGAAATTTCTCCCAGGGAGCTGATGTTGCAGCTGCTGCTGCTGCTTCTACAGATTTTTCTAACCACCTAACCCATGTCCTGCCTGTTTTTTTCCTACTAAAAATCTTCTAAGGGATCTCTCATCTTTAACTCTGATGGGAGGAGAGACGTGGAGGTCGGATTCCCCGGATTTGACTTCCTTTGCTTCATCCTTCAAGAGCCCCTGTTCCTGAGGAGGTGGTGCCACCTCTCCAACACTCTCTTTAGGGTGGGCTGGAAGCAGAAGCGCCTGGGGAAGCTACAGATGTTGTGATATATACTAATTCCAGTTCTTGACAAGCTTTTTCATTGACTTTTAACTAATTTGGTTGTTACTTTTAGGAATTATTTTTATCTACACATGTAAGTTGATATGATCTTCTGTCCATGAAACAAGGTTCATACATATTTGTTTCCTCTTTGAAACTATGTGTGTCTGGCTTTCAGGCATGCTTGCCATAGTGTTTAGTTCATGGGTGTTGCAAAGGTCAAAGGATGAAACCAGAACAAGTATCTCATCCCTGTAGGTCCAGAGGTTTTGAGCAATCCTCTTTGTATTTTGGGTTAGATTTTCACAGGTTCACTTACCATATGCAACAGATCATTGCCTTGCTCAGAATTCCAGTGCTGTAGCTGAGAACAAGTCAAAACAAGGTCTCCTCAGCGGGCATGGTTTTATATGTGAAGAGCTGTCGTATGCAGAGCCAGTAGAATGTTTGGAAAAATCTAATTGTCTTATTGGCTTTGGGTATTTGCATGTTCTTTCAAGCTTTTTGCGTGGTTCTCCTGTTCCATAGATAGGTGCAGTTATCAGTGCTCTTTGTACTGTTGTTACTAAAGAAGAATTTAAGTAGATGTAATTACTGGCTATTGGTTCTTACGAAAAGTTAAAATATTATCACTCATTGCCGAGTGCATTTCTGTTGTTTACTTTACATTGAACATTTCTGGTCACGTCTTGAGCTTGTATGTTCCCTGATACTTGGTGTGAAAAGCCAATCTTTTGCTGCCCTGCTTTTTACTGTGTCTTTCTTCTGGTCATTGGTTTACTGCTCACTTGGTGTGCTATAGTCATTGGAATAGAATTCCAAGTAGTAGCTTTGATTATGGGTTCTCTTGCACTGTGTGCTGTAGAAAAGCAAAGAAATTCTGGTCTTTCCTTATGATTTGCAGTCCTTTGGAACTCCAGCTACCTCATGGCTTTACAATATGCCAGGGCTCCTGCTAAGTATGAGTGATATCTTAACAAAGATGTTTGTAGGTGCAGGAGATCTCGTTTTTACTATGATGGCACTTCTGTATGTTTATGTGCTGCTGCTTATGTGTGTCTGCTATATTTTGTCCCTTTTCATATCCAATTTGCTATCCAGGAACACACTTAGGGATGTTATTGTGAAGGTTATTACTTCCCATTGAATTTGAGATGTTAATTTTTCATCTAGTTGAAAAATTTTATGACATGCTGCTAAACTGATGTTTTTAATCCTTAAGGTTTTTTCTGTAAAACTGTAATTTCTGTGTTTACATTGTTAGTTTGAGTTTTTTCAGTTTATTACAAATGGCATTTTTTAGCATTGATATTCACATTAATCTCTACAGAACCTTAAGGATCTATTTCTTTAGAAGACTTTAGGACAAGACTACTACTAACAGAATGTGGGTATATCAGTAAAATTATTTTCCATCTTCTGCTTTCTGTCATGTATCATTCATCTGTTTGTTCATATCTAGTCATGGTCTGAGTAATGTATCATAATACACATACAATTTTACACTAGTTAAAGATTCTACAAAGGTGATATTGCTTTATAGTAGGAACATAATCATAGACTTAATTTTTCTACATTTTTAAAGTTCAATCATTCCTTTAACAGTCTGGTTTTGTTTATGGAATAGAGAATATGAAAGGTTCTCTGGGATTTTCGACTCTTGGAATATAAACTTGAGTTGTGCATAAGACATGGCATTTTGTGGTGAGATTTTATTCTGTTACACAGAAGATATTTGGGTAAGTGAAGATACCCTTTGAATACAGTACCTTCCATTTCAGTGAAGTATTCCTGGACTTTTTTTTGGTTTTTTTTTTTTTTTTTAATCTGGTCTTCTGGTCTTCATTTTCATTTTCAAATAATTCTTTTTCCTTAGTTAGAAGAGATCACTGCTACAAAATTTTACTATGCCTACTTCTTCTTTTATTATATATGCTTAAATTTTCAGATTACAATTTTGCAATGTAAATATGAATGATACTTATAGAGGGTAATGTAACAGGCTGCATCTCCTACTGTGCTTTGTAACACAGAAGGGTTCAATTCAGTCAGTAACTGTATTGTCTGATCAGATGTCAAATTCCTGGTGACCAGATACCCACAATGGCTTTAACGTCCATATAAACAGTAGCTGGGGCATGGTGTGTTCCCAGAGCCACCCTAAAATAGTTGTGTCTTTGTCTTTAAAGAGAATGGTGACTATATAATGGAGCTGATTTTGGAATAGGATTGGAGAAGGCTGCAATAGGCAGTCTCATTTTGTATAGAGGGGCAGATATTTTATTTCAACTAAAGCCATTTCTAACAGATTTTCTTCTTCTGGGCGGCAGATTGGGTTAAGATAGTCTGCAGTAATTAGGGTGACTAGTGAAGATTTAAGTGCTGCTCTATCTGTAGATATTTTGTAAATAATTTCATGCTGGAGAAGGGAGTGCTTTTTCTCATCTGAGTATTTTTTGGCTCAATCTGTAGTCATTGGATGTTATGTGATAGTGAAGAACTTTCTGTTTATCACATACTTTTACCTTCCTTTTCAGAATCTGAATAGAGGAATACACTGTGTGTTCAATATATAAGAAATGTTTTCAGGTTAGCTGAATTGTCTTTTAAACTATTCCAATTTATGGTCAACATTAGAACTGGTCACGGTGTTCTGCAATGGTTATGTTACCTTGGGATTTAAAAAAGCATAACTTTCCTTTTCTCATTCTTTATGTTGTCAAGGGTCTTTGCCCATTTGACTAGTGTGCCATGGGACTTAACTATGCATCGTAACTCCATGTCTGTAATTTTTCTGAGACACCATGTTTCATCCTCTGAATGTGGACTTTTTCCTTTGTAGCTAGAAGTGCAGCTTTACATGTGGTGGTATGAAAAGTATTCCTTTTAATGCCTTTCAATTCCTTTTAAATGTTTAAGTAAAACATTTCCAGAGATTCAGATAATTTCATTCTAGTAGCTGGCTCTCCTCATTACCATTTGCTGTGTTGTCAGCAAACGTCATCAGTAATGAATTTGCAATTTCTTGAAGGCCATTGATAAAAGAATGGAACAGTGTGGGACCAGTAACCTATCACTGTAGATCGCTCTTACAAATGCCCTTAATATAACTCCCTGTTTGCAATTACATTCTGAGACTCACTGATTTGTCTGTTTCTAATTCATTCTAATCCATAACATATTTTTGATGTTAATTTTGTATCATTTTTGCTTTGAAGTCCTGGAGTGGTGCTCAGCAAGCTAACACACTGAAAGTATTTTTCACTAAAGTGGGATGGTCTGCTTAAAACCAGGTACAAGTAAAAGGTGTTCATAGATTAGAGGCCTGAATATTTTCTTTGAACACAGTGATGAATTTTTATTAATACAAGCAAAGTTACTCTAAATATTCCTAACTTCTGTATTTAAGAGCCACAATACTGTATTGCTATATAATACAAAAAAACATAGAGACAATCTGTATTTAGAGAATTTTTTAAATTATTTTCCTTTCTATAATTTTCTAAATTAAGAGGAACAGTTTTTCTGTCTTCAAGTCACTTGTAGAATAATTTTACTTGCGAGGAACTGAAAATTTTAAATATATTTGGCATATTTGCTATGGAACTTCAAAAATCAGTTTGTGAAAGCGTTGTGCTCACAGTGTGCAATAAAATTTCTTATCACAAACTTTGAGTATGAGGTACTGGAAAACCACTGTCAGTCATTGAAGTTCACAGTAAAGTCCAGTTTCTGTGGTTTTATTTTATCATTATTATTTTTGTTTCTATTATTTCATAATATTTACATATATTATTATATATATATTGTATTATTAATAGCTCAGGATTTGGAATCCATGATCCTTATTGGTCCCTTCCAACTTGATTCCCTCCCTTCTATGATTATCTTGCTTTATAATATAGTTTATGTAGGGTTTGTTTGTGGTTTGGTTGGTTAGCTGGTTGGGTTTTTTGGTGGTGTGTGGGTTTGATTAGATTTTATTTTTAACAAATAGTTTGTAACTATGAAAACTTGTGGCAAAATACATTACTGGAAAACGTGCAGAATTTTGTTTCTTGGTATATGTGATATTTATGACTCCTGGTACAGTTTTGCATCAGGACTGATATAGGATTAATAAGAAAGCTGCTCTATTCTTAGCTCATATTTAATTCTCTGTATTGAGCTATGGGGTTATGGATTATTTCAGCTCTGTGTAGTGTTTCAAGTGTAAGCTAGAGTTTATTGCCAGGTGGCAAGAATGAGGCATATAAACATTTTATAGACAACAGATGCCGATAAATGGAGGAATTTATCTTGTGCATGGTATACTTGTTTGGCTAAGAGATACAGACCTTAATAATTCCTCTATGCTAACTGATATTGGACAATTAAAAGTCTATAAATTACTACAAGAGTAATTACTGCAAAGAGAGAACGATCATAATTTTCTATGCATAAAAACTTCTTCTCAAAACTGTTGCAGTGAATTTTTTGCTTCTACATTTTAGAAGAAAAGCATTGAAGAATGATTGAAGAATCATGAGTAGCAGGAAAAAACCTCTAATGTTTCCTGGTCTCCAATTACTAAATTAAATCTAGTCTTTTTTATTTATCTTTATTTTAAAGGGTTATCCCAATTGCGTGAGGTTTTCAGAATGCTATTGTGTTCAAGCTAAATAAATATGTAATCGAAATGCAAATACATTAGGCCATTTGTTACAAATATATCCTCATTGACTCTTGAGGGTAAGATAGAAGCTATAATCTATTTTGCTTGGATATACTTTCCCCAGGATTAAGCAAATGTGCTATAGTCCTTAGATTTATAAAATAGTTGTGCAGAGCCTCATACTTTGCTCAGTCACAGCTATCATATTCAGGCCACTAAAGTCCACAGAGTTGTACCACAGTCTGTGAGAAGAGAATCAAGTCCATAATGTATCTTGACTGTATTGTCTGGTGTTTGTTCCTGCCACTGAGGCTTTTCTTAGTTAAACAAAGCTTCTTGATTGAGCTTTTAGATTGAGGCAAACAGGTGGATATCATTTGAGAAAGACAGAAGTGAAATAATTTATTCTGAGAAATTTTATTGAAATAAAATGTCATGATATACATTACAAAGTTGTGGTCACTCTTTAAATGAATAGTACTAGTAATATAGTTAAAAATTATACTTCAATATCCATTTTCTGTGTAAGTGGGCTTAATATATTTTTGCAATTACATTGCCACACTGGGTTTTTTTTTTTTTAGATTTCTGTGAAAACAAACTGAAGTGAAATTCAATAAACCTCAGCCCTGAAATTATTTTTAAACAAAGTTTTGCTGGTGACAGCTTATTTTCTTAAGTAAACAGATTCCATATGTGGTATTCAGTAAATAATTTTGTGATTTGATAGTGGTGTATTAGGGTGAGATATCCTGTAATGTAGCTATGTCTGAAGTTATTTACTGTTTTTCCTCTGCCAATTTGTGATTGTTTAGTCTGCTAACACTTGTACTGAAGTTTTTTCTGGGCGGTGGTTAGCAGTTGTTTTCAAAGCAAATGTTAAATCTAAGAAGACATTCCTTTAGAAAAAATCCTGTTCTGGCAGAGGAACTTGATTTGTGTTCTTGTTCAGTGTTCCTTTGCTGGTTTTAGTGTGGCTGTTGAAATCTATACCTTGTATGATCTCATTGTACTGCCTGCATTTCATTAATGAGTGACTCCGTTTAGGGCTTGGCGAGTGAAATATTTTTCATATGACACGACCCAATATGAATGTAGTGCACCAGCTGCAAAAACCACAGACCATCTGATTTTGTGGTTTTTGAGGGTGTAAAAAGTTCAATTGCTTATAGTACAGCTTATATCTGTATATTATACCACATGGAAACGGAACTACTGTAGACGTGGAAGGAAAAAGAGAAAACCAAGGTCTTTAGCCATGGTTCAAATGAAGATTTAAATTACATATCTTGAAGTGTGGAGGATTGCTGTTACTATAAGGCATTAAAATATTTTTGCATAATAGAATAGTTTGAATTAAAATTTTGCCACAAAATAACATTTTTAAAGAAAGATGACAGATGTGTAAAGGGCTTTATCAAGATAATGTTATTGATACTTAAAATCATTTACTTTTTCTGTCAATATTCTTTGTTTAATTTCCTTGTCTAGAAGAGAGAAAGCAGTCTGTTAGAGCCTGGGTGGGCATTATCCTGATTATCCAGAGTGTAAGCTAAAAATACTTCAAGAAATTCTATTTCAGCCATAACTTGAGAAGTTTTAAACTAGTTTTGAATTTAAAAAGTCCAAACATAAGAATCATTCCAGCTGGCAGTTTTTTGGGGTTCTTCCTTCTGTAGAATCAAAGTATAGGCAGCTACCTGTGATCTGTGGAGTAATATGTTAGACATGTTTGCAAATAGTTTAAAGTTGCTTTTTTACATGGCCAAGTATAAGAAATGGAATGAAGTTCAAAGGGGTTTACCAGTCTTAAATTCTTGGAAATTTTTTCTGGGTGTTCTTTAATATAGTGAATTTTATCCTCAGTGGAGCAGGTTGCAAAAGTAAATTCTTTGTTTTTGCATAATGCCCTAACAAACATAAACACCAGTGTTCTGTTTAGGAATTGATCAGGTGGTAGTGAATATATAACTATTTCATGTTACAGATGAGATTTGCATAGTTGTTGCATTCAGAGTAACCAGAGGTGTCTTCTCTGTAATACATCTGCCTGAGATTTCAGAGGGGGCAAAGTTAAGAAGCATTAGAGTATTTCTAATGAAAAAGAACCAATCTGTGTTCATGCACCCACAATGTCTGAGCAATTTTGAGATGCATTTTGGACTCTTCTCAGAAAGCAGCAAACTGCAACCTGTTGATGAAAAGCACACAGCCTTCCCCAACTGCTGCTGTTTGCTTCATTCAGTCAAGTAACACATTAAATGTTATCATTTATATATTGAACTACAGAATACTAAATTAAAGTTCCAAATAGCAAAAATAATAGCAAGCAGCACATAATTATGTCCTAATATGAGTTTTATTTGAACAGTTTTGTGCAAAAGCTGAAGAGTTTTGTAAAATATCATTCCTTTCTGTGAATACAGCATAAACACAAAGTAGTGCTAAATTTGTTGTACACTTTATTCACTGTGACTTGTCCTTCCAGCTCTACATATAGCTCTGCCATCACAGAGAAAGTGCTTTTTGTTGGCAATAAGCCTCAATGACAGATTTCTCTGAATCACTCTTGAATGCCACTTACATGCTAGTGATGTAGTAGCTATTCAGTGTGGTTATAAAAACCATGGCTGAGAATTGATTCCAATCATAATGAGGATCAGATGTAAGAGTACCTGTATGAGTTTTATAGCAATACATTTTGCCAGTGTAGAAAGGAAAAAAAAACAAGAAAAAAAGGTTTTTAGCTCTTTTTGTGACGTGGAAAAATTTTGTTATATTTAAATAGTTTAATGAAATTGCAAGTTGTTCCCTTAAATTTGGCTTTGTGGTTTTTTACATTTTGAGGGTTTTTAAAACATACACTTTTTATTCTTTTTATCTAATTTGTGAGCTCTGAACCTTTCAGGTTTTATGCTTTTAATTTGTACCCATGAGAACTGGAAAGTTATAAAAAATGGTTAATATTGTAAAATTTCTTGGTCCCAGCAGTTGAAGCTTTAGGAGAAAACACCAAACATTATGAGATTTCAAAAAAAGCTCTAAGTATCATCGCCAAAGTTCTGCTATGAAAGGTAAAATCAGTTTATAGACACAAATGGGTGAAATGGTGTGCCTATTGAAATTCATTTGAGCCTTTTGCCACTGAGATCACTGAAGGCTGAATTCTATTCTCTTTATCTTTTCTCTGTCATATCCAGGGTTAATCTGCTTGTCCCGTGTCTCTGAATCCTCATCTCTATATGGGAATGCTTCCTCCATCTGATCAATGGGGAGTCAGTTCAGAGGAGAGGCTGGGCTAATCCTCAAAGAGGCAGCAGAGTTGTTATAAAATTAAAATTATTCTTCCTTGTCACATATGCTAAGGAGGTTTAAGTTCATTGATCAGGACTCAGAGCCATCAAAGTTTGTGAGATGTAGAAGGCAAAAACAAGGTGTTTGTAATAAAAGTGTAATTGCATAATGGTATAAAAATGAATTATTCTTACCTTGCTGAAATCCTGGTTTGGCTGTGTTGGGATCTATGCAGCTGCAGATTACTTTGTTTGTAACTTAAATCTCTGCTACTACTCCAACACTGGATCTCCATGGAGTCAAAAAGCATTCTGAACTTTGTTGTTGTGTGTGCTAAGAGATTTGATAAAATACAGCATTTTGAATTTACCTAGCCTGTAGGAGTAACATGCAAAAATGAAAATGTTCTGACAAATAAATTTGTAAAAGAGATATGATATCCCCAGAAAATAGTTTATGCAGGGGTTTTGAATTTTAGTAAGTAATTTAAAGGTTTTCCATATCATTATATTCATTAAAAGTTGAGTAATTGAACTATGAATAGTACTTTGGGATTTTGCATTTTTTAAATAAATTTTTATTACTATGCCTATTTTTAGATGATAAATAATACGTACATTAATTGTTTCTGCTCTATTTTTTGATCTGTTTTCTGACATTTCATAATAACAGACTTGCTTTTTTGATTGCACTTTTAATGTGTTGGTTTTGATGAACTTTCATTTAAAACCCTAAGACCTATTTAGGTCTTACTTATAAGACCTAAATCCTTGATGGCTGTTAGTCATCGATGTTGTGTCATCCATGTTTACATCTACACACATCACATCATGTTTGTTTCTGTTGAATATGTTTCACTATTTTGTTGTCCAGTACTGCAGCCTTATTACATCCTGTGATTTCAGATTCTGAGTCCTATCTCAAATTCATAAACAACTTAATTTGAGTAAAATTAGGTGAATTTTTCTTCCGTCTTTTATTGCAGTGTCTTGGTATGCCATTATATTCTCTTATGTCCCGTGGAAGACCAACTCCTCTGTGCTTTAGTAAAGGTTGCTGTTTAGTGCTTTCTGAAAGTATCATTTAGTGATACAACTGGTGATTCAACAGGCATTTAATTTGGACTGAGCAGGGATGCTCTGTTGCCTCCCCTAATTTGCATTGAATAGAGGCTTCCTTGACTGTAACTGATCCTTCAGATCTATTTGCCTTTCTTGTACAGGGGCAGTTTAATAGCTAAATATAATTGTGCTTATTTCAACCTATCTTACACTTTATTTATTATTTAGGAACTGCAATGTGGTGGAGTATTCTTACTTAGGAACTGCAATGTGGTGGAATATTCTTACTTAGGATAAAAGACCCCAAAATATTTATTTAATGTAACTCATCTGAGCATAAGTAGTCTTCATTTTTTTAAGGATGTAGCCAATCTTTTTTAGATTACCACATTTAGAAGACCTAACTTGTCCAATAGTGTGGAATTATGTGAGGTTGATACATGTATTTATATATTTATAGAAAATGATGCTTGCTTTTTTAAATGGAGTTGGAGCCTGTTTCACACAAAATTCTTAGAAGTCATGGATGACCTAAAATTTGACTAAAACCTAATGTTCTAGTTGAGCTGAAATCAGTTATTTTGCTGACATAATGCAAATAAATATTGAATTTGAACTCAATTTGAAATTTTTTCCTGGAACTTCAAATGTCTTATTTGTTTTCTTTCAAAATCCTGAAAAAGATAACTTAAATGGTACACCCCATATTAAAAGGTAAATAGGATTTATTCTCTGACTAAACTGAGATACACTGATAATTTTAACTGGGTTTGCCTGTCTAGAAATTACATCTTTGCCAAATAGCATGACTGAATAGCAGCCCTTCTTCTCTCTGTTCCCTTTTGAAACATTAATTAGTGTTTGAACTCTGTTAAGTTCGCGCATAACTATTTCAATTTATCCTTTCTATTTAGACAGATAAGGACAGGGAAAAACACTATTTTATATACCTGTTTGGCATGCAAAGGACAGTTAAACAAATGAACAAGTAATATGTTCATAAAAATATTTAAATAACAAAAGAGTCATGAAGAATAAGATACGAGTGATGCCTTGAGAGGCTACCTAGAACAGAGACTAGACAGTGTTAAAGGAGTAAAGTAGGTGTTTATTAAAAGGCCTTCAAAGGATACACCTTGGGCAGTACCAGAGCCTGGCTGAGACTACACCCAAGACGGACCCTGGGTCACACCTTTTCCCACTTTTATAAATTTTGTTCCATTTACATATTGGGCTTAATTGTCCAATTACAGCTTCACGTTATGCAGTTCCATCCTCCCAGATTGCTCCTCAATTCCCTGTTGTTTACACTTTTTGGACCTGAAGCTGCAATGGTGTCCTCGGTCTCAGGCTGGAAAAAGATTGTTTTGTCTGACTAAATTGTGAGGAGAACTTGCTGACACTTTATATGAGGTTCACAGTTATACACTAATGCAGTACAGAATCTGAAAAATATGACAGTTAAAGCATCACCAGATCAAATATCCAAATGCATTGCAGAAACAGGTATCACAAACTGCCTTTACAAAACCCAACTGCAGATGACTGTAGTGTAGACATGAAAATGAAAACATCATTTAGATACTCATTGTAGCCAATGGAAAGAAAGAGACATTTATAAAGGAGTGGTTATCTCAAATTTGATGGAGATGTCTAAACTATTTCTCGTGTTTCTGGATGTGTAAGAGTTTTTAGCTGTTTGATTTAGATTAAAATATAGCTGCCTACATTATGTCTGGACTCATAACTGTCACCCTCTAAAGCACAGAGAGTGAAATTACTTTGTTTTAAGGGGAGTTTTAGAAAATTAATCTATTTTCATCTTGTAGCTTCTTTGCACATACATGGCACTTTGTTGGTACAGTCTGGTTTGATTTAGAAACTTGTTTAACTTGTTGCATAGTTCATCTACGCAATACAATACACTTGCATCATTGCTTTAAAATGAACATGTATGTGCTTAAATAACTTAGCATTAGATCATTGCTTCTCTGTTAGAGTTATCTTTCATAGCCAATTAAAAATCAAAATGGAAAAGTATACATATATTCAGAGTGGCACATGGGGGGGTACATTAATTGAGCTAATTTGTGTCTTGAATACGAGGTTAATCGTATTTGTTATGCTTGTAATGCTTGTAAATCAGAAAATTATTGCTTAATTGTAAATTACATATTGATTAAAGCTCATGTGTGATTTCAAAGGAATTTTTTAATATTTAATTTGCATAGTATGCCATTCTACTGAGAAGGTGTTCATTTCTTTGAGACTTTGGAATGAGTTTTTCCAACAGATGCTTACAGCATGCTTAGAAGTTCTTGAATGATTTTTTTTTTTTTATTATGCTTTATATAGTCTTTTACTGGTTTTCTTTCAAATGTTTTCACAAGTTATTTACAAAATTACAAGAACTGGTACTTTATAGTTCCAGTGTGTGAAAATAAGTACAAGCCTTCATAAACATCTACTATATTAGAATCAGCTAGAAATTAAAATTATGACAGCTTTAAAACAAATGGTCTACTTTCAGGTTGACAGGAAGAAAGTCCATATAGCTACTCTTTTAAAAATAATGAAAATCAGTATTAAATGCAAATACCTTTTTCAATGTCATGCTGGTGACTTATGCTGGAAATAGGTTTGGTTTTCAAAGTGTACATTCATCTTAAACAATGCTAGATTACATAACCCTAAAGTCTGAATGCTGTATTCTTTTTTCATTGTGGTTAAAAGAAAATCAAAATATTTTTGATAAAACGATTTTTATCTTTTCACAAAGCTGTAAGTTTTACTAGTGGCAATTTAAGCCTGATTGAAGAATAGACTAAAGAAGACACACCCACCTCACCCCATTTTTTATATGGAAAGTTTTTACTTAACAGCTGAAAATACAATAGAAATGTTACTGACAAATAATCTAAGGGCAACTGTCAGTCTATAAAATATATCATCTACAAAAACTAAATTCTGAGCCAAATTCAGTCTTCTAATGTAGGAATGAAATCTCTGATGGTATGTCATTTAAGATAATTATTATCATGCTCAAAGTGAGTGTATTTTTCTCAGATTATGTATTAGGAATTCCATTGATTTAATACTGTGGTGTTCGTAATTAAAAATTTATGTAATGATACAATACTAACCGCAGAACTTAAGCAGGGAAAATCCATAACAATATTGTCCTAATAAGAGTATGTCAGTAGTAGACAGAGATTTAATGAAGGCATTGAGATTGTGGTGTGCCAGGGAGTTTGAAAGAATGTGTTTTGTGATAGTGCTGGAATAAACAGACTGTTGGGAACACAGCATCATGGAAGACATTGCTTGAGAGCAATCAATATGATAACAAACACTGACTAAAATATACATAAATCTTTCTGTCTTACAATGAAATGAAAAAGTTCTTGAAGACATTACTTCTAGCTGGCCATGATAACATGTAGCTTTGTGCCTGAGTTTTAGCCACTCTTAGTTTCTGTCTTCCAGTTTCAGAAACATTTGCTGTTACAGTTTTTGTTTTATCATTAGAACATGAGGTAATCTCTGGTAGGACCTGTAGTGCAGGTCAGGGATCGGTGACAGGTGGAAATGTGAACATCTCCTTAATGGAGTGATAACACTCCAACTTGGTAATATTTCTGCATATTGTCTGGATATTTATTGAGATGTTAGTAAATTAGTATTCTGAGTCACGTCTTTAAAATGGTACTGCCCCAATACACTTACAAGTATTGTATTTTTGTTAAAAGAAAACAACCTTTTTTTTTTCAATAAATCATGATCAGCTTGAGTTTAACTTCATAACTTCTCTTTAACTGTCATATTTATCCTTCAATTGTTTTTCTAGAATCAAACCTTTTAAAAAATCAAACCTTTTTATAGGACTTATAAGTGTCCCTTTTTTGAACTTTACTTTGATAATTCAAAAGAAGATTGAAAAGGGATTATAAATGCACAGAAAGTAAATTTAAAGTATTTTTTAAAAAACCTCTCATCTTTCTTAGATATGTACAAACACTATTACAAATCAGTCACAAAAATTACTTGCTTGTAAAACTAGTGTTTAATGAACAATGTTATCACTTATTGAATATTTAGTTTAAAATCTGCATCTTGCAATATTTTGGAAAAAGTAGACCTCCTCTAGTCACATCATTCTCAGCTTTTCTGCTTAGCATAGTTGTATGAACCAATTGAGTTAGTAAGGTTCTAAACTGACATGAAAATAAATGGGGAAAGTATTTTGCCTTTTGTGAAAGGTTCCTGGTTTGGAAATTGGAATAGCACATCAATGAAATTTGTTCTAATTTTATAATTGGCAATTTCCAATGGATTGCTGGTTTAATAATTTTTTTTGGTAGAAGTTTACTGTTAGTACTGCTTTTGTTACATTTATGTAAATTTCGTAGTGAGGCTGTGCTTAAAATAGGCTATTTCAATTCCAATGAAATTTTAAATCTATTTGAAATACCTCCTATTTAAATTTTAAATAAGAGTTTATTAAAATACATTATTTGTGTTGTTGTCATTGTTAGATTCTTAATCAGTGTGGATTTTACTTTTATTTATTATAACTGTATACATAGTTATAGTATACTAATGAGCATATCCATAGTTACAGGTAGTTATGAATATACATGCATTTCTTTTTTGAGAGCTCTAGACCTAATTTCTGAATGGTTTATCTAAGTGTTAATTAACACTTTTTTAAAAAAAAACTTTTGTTGATAAAAAGAGATTTAAAAAACTCTAGACGTCTGTAGGGAAGTGTTTGTATTCTTATGGAATTTGTGTGGGCATTTCATAGTGAACATAATATAAGCAGTGAGAAATCCATTCTTTCTAGAGAAAAAGAAAAAAAATTTCATGAGTATTTAAGGTACATTCCAAAATAATTGCAGATGCCAACTTTCTTTGGCATTATTCAACTTCTCTTCTGACTAGGATAACGATTGTTTTAAAAGTTAGAAGTATTAATGATCAATATATTGATGCTTAATAACTATTATTAGCTGTTCCCTGTGTCCCACAGTCACTACATGGGTACTCAGCAGTCTCTGTGCAAGCCTTCAGAGCACAGGCTGCCTCTTGACCAGCTGGGACTTAGCAAAGGTAAAAGAGAGGACAGTTCTCTTATGGGATAGGATAGTGAAAGAGGGGGAATTAGGGAAGCGGGGCAGAACTTAAAGTAATTGCAACAAAAAGGGAGAAGAAGAACATTTTGCAGGAGAAAGTTCTGATACACTTTCTGGAGATACCTGAGCTTTGCTCGTTTTGCTGCCCGCAGAAAAACCTGGTTGTTTCATCACAAACGGTCTAGCACTTTCTTTATGCATTATCTCTATTAGAGAGTCAGTCACATAAATAACAAATGTAGTTTTCCTTTTTTCTTCCTAGATAGATCTATTTCTATGGATATATATGTATACTCATAAGCTGTGTTGCCTTTCTGGGTCTCTGTAATGCAACTCGCCAGCCAGTGTCCTTATGGCACAGCTGGGCTGTAATAAATGGGGCAGTCCAATCCTCCCAAGGCTACTTGCTCTAAACTACTTTATTGAAGTAAAAAACCCTGCATTATATGTGTAGAGAAAAGAGTAATGCAATTTTGATTTGACTACTGTCAAACTTGCCATTTGTAGATTCACTGTAAGCAGTGCCTCTCATGGAGAAAACCAGAAAATGTGGGGTTATTAAATAGCTATAAACTTGTAGTTTTGTTTATGCTATTAACTTCTTCCAGTCCTCAAGAACTTCTGGCGCATTTGTTAAAGCCAGATTTTGCTTTTCCCTCTTGTTTCTTGGTGCGTTGATGTGTGAAAAGATGGGTAATCCAGTCCTCCAACATTGCTTGGGATTATTACATAGTGTTGGTAGATCTCAGAAACTCCTGAAAGACTTTGTGGCTTCCTGGATACTATAACTTCCACTTGAAATGTGAGATCTCTTTCAGAAAGATATGGAAGGTATTTATATCTTTATAAAGATTTGAAAATAATAGGTGATCTTCCATATCCATCAACAGTTGGTACTAATAGGTTGTTTATTATCATTATTTAGAAATAAAGAAATGTGACTTTAACATGAATAGTCAAGTAATAGTTTTCTACCAGTGGATTCCTAAATTCTTTTTTCAGCTGAATTAAACAGCTGTCTACTCTAAAGTATCTCGTGCCCTATAGATACTTACAGTTGGCTAGCAAGTTATCTCTTAACCCTTTGTTATATAAATGAACGGGATTATAGTTTTAATATATCAATTTGAGAGGTACATTTTAGCTGTGTGAGGCTCAGATGAGTTATACTGAGAAAGATGGGCCCATCTGTTTGATTGATATTTCCCATTGTATCAAGGCTGAGGTCATCTGAAAAAATTAATCTCTGATTTACAATGGAAGTAATAAATTTGGGACAATAAAAGTTCTTCAGAGAACCTACATTGTCTGACAATTTTCCACTTAGAGTTTTCAAGATCTGTGTATTTAAACAGTTTTAATCCATGTAATGTAGAGTATTGATTTTGTATGGTGCTTGAAAATGTCATGCAAGATTAAATCTTATAGCAATCTAAGTGTACTATGACAATGCAAGCTAATGTTATTAGCCAAACTTGTTGTAGCATAAAAAATGGTATCGAGTTTAGTTGACAAGACTTATAATTGAATGAATTACACTACAATTTCTTAATTGTTTACTCCTCACCTTTTCTAAAATTTATACTTGCTTGATGTCAGCCAGCCCATAGTTTCTCAGGTTTGATCTTCATAAATATGAATGCAACACTAAGATTTTGCAATTTTCTTGATCTTGTAGAGAATCCCTAGATTTGTTAAAACTCAGTTAATTTTTCAGTGAATTCCTTCTGCTTTAATTGCTCTCCACTGGCTTTTACACTTTTGGGGTATAAATGATCTCACTGGATTTTAATAAAATATCTTCCTTTCTCCCAAAATGAGATTTGCTAAATGCTTATTCTTTCTCAATTACATTTAAAGAATTGGTTGCTATTTTCCTAGGCCCTTATGGTTGTGGATTTTTATGAACACCTTTTAGGTTTCTCTTATTTATATGCTTTTTTGTGGCATGCTGATCCTGGATGGACACCAGGCGCCCACCATGTTATCACTCCCTTCCTCAGTTGTACAGGGAAGAGAAAAAGATAATGACAGACTCCAGGGTTGGGATAAGGGCAGGGAGACATCGCTCACCAAACGCCATCATGGACAAAACAGGCAAATTTGATTCATTTTCAGTCAAAATCAGAGTAAGATAATGAAAAAAACCCTAACAACCTAAATCTAAAACAACATCCCTCGACCCCCATGTCTTTCTGGGTTTAACTGTACTTCCAAATTCTGTGCCTCTTCTGTACCAGCACCGCAGGGGGTGAGGAACAGGGGCTGCAGTCATTTGTCACACATTGTCTCTGCTGCTCCTTCCTCCTCAGAGAGCACTCTTCATGCTCTTCCTCTGCTCCACTGTGAGATCCATCCCATGGGAGTCAGGCCTTCATGAACTTCTCTCATGTTGGGTCCTTCCCATGGGCTGCAGTTCCTCATGAGCTACCCCAGCATGGGTCTCTTCTGAGGGCTGCAGCTCCTCAGGAGAGCACTGCTCCAGCATGGGTCCCCATGGTGTCACAAATCCTGCCAGGAGCTTGCTCCAGCCTGGGTTCCAGTCTGGTCACAACATTCTTCAGGCATCAACCTGCTCTGGCACGGGGTCCTCTGTGGGCTGCTCTGTTTTGACTCCTTTAGCACCTCCTCCTCCTCCTTCTTCACTGACCTGGATGTCTGCAAGTTGTTCCTCTCCCACGTTCTCACTCCTGTCTTTGGGTGCCAGTGCTGTTTGCAGTAATTTTCCCTCCTCCTTGGATACCTTCTCCTAGAGGCAGAGCCACAGCTGGTGATGGGCTTGGCCTTGGCCAGCAGCAGGTCTGTCCCCAGTGGAGCACTTTTGTCTCCACTAGGTGTAGGGGCAGCTTCAGCATTTTCTTCCAGAAGCCACACCTGTATCCCCCCTTCTACCAAAATCTTGCCATACAGATCCAGCACACTTTTTTTGCTAAAAACTTTCACTTTAGGGATCTGGCTGGTGTATGGCAGAGACTGCACTTGTAGCATTACCAACAGACTTTAGTTTTCTGCTTAGAAATCAAGTATTAAGTGTTCACACTATGTTAATGAACACATCCAGCTTTTACATGCTATCCATTTTGATCTATAGCCTACAGATATTTCCTTAAAAATATGGGGATGGGGGCTCCTGAAATTAAGTGAAGCAATGGCAGAAAAAGCTCTGATTTAACCAAAGTCCCATTTACAACATCTCAGGTTTTGTGAGTAAACGTTATGTTTTGGGAATGTAGTTATACTTTCAGCTGGTTTTTAAGTGCCATGGCACAGTAATGCCAAAAGGATTACACTCTCTTATTCTCTTTGTTTACTTGGTAAGGAATTTATGGCCTTCAGACATGGATGTGTCATTAGTATAAGGGATATCATTGTAAATGTTGAATTTTGAGCTGATTTATTGCCAGGCTCCTTAGCTTGGCTATGCTGTAATTCTGCTAGAGGTGGAGCAAATTATGCCTGATTGCTTCATAAGATGAGTGTCCAACAGTGAAGAAATCACTTGTGGTCCAGATTTGCACTGTCTGGATGCTGCTCCACCTCTCTGACCCAAGACACTTTTTTTCCTGTACTGTTTCATTATAATTTTTGATTGGGGTTTTTTTATTCATCAAAGGCACAATTTATTTAAAATCTGGCAAACAGAGAAGAAAGAGAGGCCTCATTTTACTGAAAATAACCTTCTTTCCTTAAAGTAGCAGAATACTGTGTTTAAGTATTCAGGATTGGGGTTTTTTTCAGCTTAGATATCTGTGTTATTTATTAGCAAATTTTTTAAATTAAAGTGATTAAAATAGGATGCATAGTCTTCTAAGGTGTAATGGTGGCCAAATCATTGCATTGAAAAGGCAAGAAAATCTCTAAACCTGTAACAATTTATCCAATGAACTTAGAAGGTATTGCCTTACTTAACATGCTTACTGCAAGTGACTGCTTACATTTTAGATCTCATATAATCATTTTCATAATTTTCCACTTGAGAGTAAGGCAAATAATACTCAGTAAGCTCTTATTAGACTGAAAATGGTGAGTTGAATTTATTTTATTATACAGATGACAGTTTCAGAGATGTGAAATATTAGAAAAAAACATTTAATGACTGATATAAAAGGACAATGCTGTTCTGAAACACGAACCAGCACAGAACTTGCATTTCATTATATCAGTATTTAAAAATTAAGAATGATATTGTGACATACTGCCCCTAAATGATACTCCAGAGTACCTACGGAACACTGTGTTCAATATTTTTTCAATAAAGCAGGAGTCTGCCTTGATTTTTCCACCTAATTAATTTGTGTATATCAAAATGTTATCTTCTGAGCAGGCAAATTAGAAGTATACAATTGATTCCTGTTAGAATATAAATGTTCTTTGAAACATACTCAAGTTTTTAATTCTATTACCAAATGTATTACATAAATGTTTAAAACTAACCCTCTGTGTTGAAGATGAGTCCTGAGAGCCATGGAAGGTTGAATTCTTTGGGGCTTGTTGGAAATTAAACCTCTGTAATTTTAATTGTGTAAACTTTTACATTAAAATTACTTCTGTTTCAAGAAGGTGAATCTCTTTAGTCTTTCTTAATGACTGTTTGAGATGATGAGGGTTTGACAGTACCTTTTATTGAGAATTTTAGTGTTGCAATCTAATTTTTGCAGAGTACAGCAAGCTCAACTAATTTAATAACGATTTTTAGAAAGGGATTCTTTTTTATAAGTTCTGTTTTTGAACAGTGTGTTTATAGCCACAAAAAATGCCACATGTGCATAGCATTTTTGACTGCATGATGTATCTGTAGTAAATTTTTTTCTCCTATTTGTCCTCTCTTAGTGAGCTAAATGATCAGACACTGATTATGATACTCATTCCTACTTCAAAATCTTCTCTAAGCACAAACTATGTGTTTCTAATCAAAAAGATATTTCATTAGTTTTAGAATTTTTAAAATATTCTTTTAGAAGTGGGAACACTGACAATGTAATAATTTTAAAATCTAATTGCTTTCACCTGTTAAAATAAGTAAAATACATGGTGGTGGAAAATGTGTGCGGAAGAATGGAAAATAGTTGCACGTATACCCTGAAGTATAGGACTTCCCTTTCTTTTTTCTTTTTTTTTTTTTTTTTTTTTTTTTTTTTTTCTATCTGAGAGAAGTGTCTGTCTGTTTTGTAGAGCTATGTCCTCTCAAAAGTCTGTGTGGCTTTTGAAAGCCAACGATTCTGCAACGTACAATATTTCAGGCAAGCAGCTACTGCCGAGTAATGAGGCATGGGAGCAGCTGGTATTGGTTTATTTCAGAAGCTTTGTGTCTGATTCTATTAGCCTACCTACAGCTAGAACTGCTCTTACCACTGTGATCTAAACATTGAACAAGTAATTCGTAATTTTAAAATAGTTAAGTGATCATTTTTTGCATTTTGTTTGAAGTTCATTGTGTGAGGCTAATCAATGGTGAGGTAAATTGTGAGTATGCTACTAAAAACTAAGGGAATTCTTAACTAAGCAAAAGAACAGGAACTTTTCTAGAACGAAAAGATGAATGTTTGTCACTGAACCCTACTGAATCTAAACAAAGAAAAAGATTACCTAATAGTCTTGCAATGCATTTGAAGTACAGTCTGCTATTTGTTTGGGGAATTGAATAGAATATATGTCTTAAAATATTTCAACAGCAGAAGGGGTGTTTTCCAGTGTATAGATCTTAACATTACTAAATTACTGTATCTTTTCTCCCTAGTTAAGACTCATTATTATACTGTAAGGCAAAATAATTGAAGCTTTTTTTACTTGCCTGTGATGCATTTTAGAGCTAATTTGTACTAATGATGAATTGCCTTGTAGGGAATTTTATGGTGGTTTATTATTATTTATATATTTTCTGCCCAGTTTGTGTTAGTTAAGTGAATAATAACACTGTCATTAAAACTTAATTCACATTTTAATTACAAAGACTTAGTGACAGAGAGCTGACTTATAGAGACAGTCAAATTTAAAAAAAAATATTTACACCACACAAACCAAGCAATTAAAAAGGAGAGTTGAAAATACTATACTTTTCTTATGCTAAAAAGACTGTATTTTTGGTAAGCCAATTGCATAATTGTCCTCTTTAGGTTGTGGGTACTTTTTTTGTTGTCACAAGTGGACACTGAATAGATACAATAGAGTCGACCTAAAATTTTTTAGACATTAGACAACATGAAAGTGATAGTTTTTAGACACCATGAAAGTGATACTTTTCCTAAAGCTGGAAGACACTATAAGTGGTGCTTTTTATAACTGGTGCTATTTTTTAATTACTATTCCCCTATTCTGTCATCTAAAAATTACTTTTAAAGAAGTCGTACTTATGGTCCACCTAAACTGATGAATTGCATGTACCAATTAATGAAATATTGTATGATAGTCATAATAATAAATAAAGAGTTTAAGATTTAAATATATTTTTAATATATGTATATATTGCTTTTTAATACTATTTCTTCCTAATATTCCTTATTTTTTAGATACACTACTTAACCTAACTAGTTTTAAGGTAAAAATGGATCAGTTTATAGAGGAAAATCTATGGCATGGTTTCATATGAAAACACTAGGTTTGAAGGGGAGATAATCCTTACTGTTCTGTCCATAACCCTTTTAGCTTAGGATAATAAACTATTTAAAATATCTAATATGTGAAATTAGCAATATTTTTGCTTATTGGTGGTAAAAAAGTAACAAAATGCTTTTTCCAACTTAACCAGGGCAGTTACATGTACTTTAATTTAGTTTACAGTCAGAGTATAACAAAACCTCCAGTACACAGAAAATCAGTGATTGTCAACACTTTCTGTTCAAGTAGTGAGTAATTTCTGCTCAGTAGAGTAATTGCACAGAATTTTTTTCAGCTTACTGTACTCAACCAGCTTCCAGAGCTTAAATTCCTGTGTATGATGTGTTGCTTGTGGTCTTAGTGACCTCTGGTTTAAAGTCCTTAGCCCTAAGTGTGGTCATCCAGTGTTGATTGGTTTTGGCCTCATTCCACTGTAGGTGGTTTCAATAAATTCTCTCAGGCTTTATGACAAAAATTGTTCATAAAGTAATTGGGAGATTTCCTCAGAGCACTCTACATCAAAGGATGCTTAATTGTCCCAGCCATGCAAGAAGAAAAACAAGATGTGAAGTGCTCAGTTTAATTAGGGCACAACTTTATTAACTCAACTGGGAGCACTACCCAGCAATAAATGCAGGTCATTGTTCTTCCTTGATCACTCGTGGTTTTGCAGAACTGCCGTTTGCTTTCTTTTACCAGCTCCAGTGATGGGACCTCATGGTTCTTCCCTTGTATGAGGACTAACTTAGGGAATATGTGAAATAGGGATTTGTCCCTTTGATATCACATATAGAGAGTCACACAGCTTTCCCTTGCTGTCCAGTGACTTTCTCATAACTCCTTATTTAAGACAAGTATTCAGGGAAAAATAACTATTCAGAAAAAAAAAATCAACTAATGCTATTTTGAAAAGGATATTCGTGCAGTAAAGGAAAGAAATGAAATGTTATTTTAAGTGCATGAAGATGGGCATCAAAAATGCTCCCATGTGTCTGTGCTGTTTTCCTCAGCACATCTTAAAAGCAGTACTTTTCTGCTGTTTCCTTAAGACATTCTAGAAGCAATTTAAGTGATTTTATACATGACTGATGTAGCTAAGCTCCAGTGCAAGGCAAGGCTGCACTTTGCATTACATAAAGCAGTGCAGTGTATGAGCTGAGTTTCTCCAGCCATGGAAAAGGAGGTGGCTGATACTTCTGGGAAGAAAGCAACTGCTTTGGAACACTCCAGTGATACAAAGGGCCTGTATGGAACTTGAATTTTCAACTTCTCAGGCTGGCTCATATTAAATTTCTTACCAGGTTTTACTACCTCCTTAAAGAGGAAAGAATTTGTCTACAATTAGTAAAGCTCTTCTACCATGAAAAAAAAGAAATTTTACCTGTTCTTACAAAGGATACAAAAAATAAATGTCAATACTTTCTGAAGATATTCCTGAGCCCTTTAAGAAGACAAAGTGCACCCTCTGATGTGGTACAGCTGTGCCCTTAGCATGCAAGGAACTTTCCACATTCTACTTTTAATAAACAATCAAAATTTTATAGCAAATATTTTTTATAAACCCACAGTTTCTAATTAAAAGTTTGTTTTGTGGAAGGAACTCCAGGTGGTATAATTAGTGAAATATATTTTAATGATAAATCTTCCTTGTCCTATTTTTTCTTAATAACAAAAGATGTCCTATGCATTTGAGATGCTCCCTATGGGTTGTATATAAGAGCTTGGTTAATTAGCTAATCAACTTACCCACCTTACCTTTTTAAATGTGTCCTGTTTCACAGGTGTAATCTCAAATTTTATTTGGGATAGAGGAGATAAATAAAGCATTTAGTGCTAACCCTAGCCTGCATAGAAGAGAAGATTTTGAGCTGTCCTTTGAATGTCAGTTTCTTAAGGGGCACATCTGTCATGGTTCTCAGCCTCTGGCCAGACTGCTGCACCTTCAAGCTATCCCTGTGTCTTGTCCATTCCAAAGCAGAGTAGCCTAGATGCTGTAGCGTGACTAAAATATTGTTACCTCTCAGTGTTTCTGAAAAATATCCCCACTTGCAGGCTCTTCAGACTCCCCTTTCCTACACTTGTGATTTATTTGGGTTTCTCTTCAAATTTTTTAAAGTTGAAGTGAATACATGGGTTTTATAGAACTGGTTTTCTGTCTTTTCCTTTGCTTTATTTTGGCTCTATAGTTCCAACAGTTTTGAATATTTTATTCTAATATGGGGTGAGCAGTGACCAAACTTAAAACTGTTCATGTTTTCCTTTTTACATTCTGTACAAAAAGATTTTTAATTCCTGTTCTGGATGTTTGACTTTGGATATTATTTCTTTCAAGAAAGGTAACTAGAAACCAAACATTTGGATTCATCTTGGATTTACTGAAATTACTCCAAACACTGATAAGTGAGGGATTATTCTAGAAGTTCAGGTTCTCAAAACATTTTCCAAAATGAAACAAATGGTACTTTCTGCAAAGATATATTTGGAATAAGGCGTGGTCACTGTTGGTGAGTGTAGTTATATGAAAGAGATGGTAATTTCGTGGCTCTGTCAACCTTCTCAGATTTCTTCTCCCTCTCTTCCTTATTCCCCAGTATTGTTCTCAAAGTCCCTCCTGTAGACAGTAGGTTTGTCTGAACACCCTGAGCAGTGTAATGCTGACCAACATGATTGCATTCCTGCCCGCTTTTCCCATTGTCAGTCCTATTGACTGCATTCTCCTGAGATCCTAAACCATGTATTTTAATCTAAGATTTCTGGCATCTTTGTTGTCTGCTAAGAAGAAGAACAAAATCAATTGTAAAATCAGTTTGATCACCACCTTGAGTTTCTAGCTGCTTTTGAATTTTATTAGGTAAGTAATCTCTAAGTATTCTGCAATACGTATATAGCTTACAAGGCATTTGTGGCTACCTTTACTCAAATCCTTATCATTGATTCATTGGATTCAATGCCGTTACAAAAGGTAGTATTTTGTATTTTATTTTGTGCTAATCTACTGTGAATAAGGGATATACATTGCTCTGTGTTGCAGAGCAGTACCTTTTTTTCTTGAGGCTTTATTTCTCCTCCAGATATGCACTAGCCTTATTTCTTCTGACTGGGAAAAGAGCTTCTGTCCCTATAAACACTGTTGACATGAATAGAGTTACGGCTATTCCTGTCATGTCTGGTATTCCCAATTTGCCATATGCTTCACTGGTTTGTGAAGAATTGTACCAGCTGCTTTGGCAGAGGAAAAAAAAAAAATTATATATATGAGGATGTACATAGCATGTCTATTTTCCAAAGTAGCTGAAAAATGCCAGTGGATTTAGCATTGCTCTCTATAGTAAGTTGCATTATTATGAAAAGTATCTGAATAGGTGAACACTCTTTTTGCAGAGTATCTATGCAAAATAAAGACAAATCTTCATAAATTAGTGAAAAAGTGAAAACACTAATAAATTATTATGCCAAGAGGAAAGAAAAAAACTCCTTGCTGTTCAGGAAAACTCATATCAGGCAGAAGAGTAATGAGGATTATGAATGTACAGTCATCAGTGTGTATGATGTGCTGTAAAAATATTTTCTTTATATTATTAGGAGCTGGTAGTAGTCACTCCATGGTGGAAGTCAGAATGGTTTGCGTGATTTTTAATTTCCCACTGATTGATAGACTTAGAACCTCTGGCAGAACAAGCTCTGGAGTGCTGAGGGAAGCCAGTCATGGTGACAGATGTGAGAGCATGGAAGGAAACCTAAGGATTTGAATGGTGTGGAAAAAAATGGTTATTGGAGATGTAGAAAAAGAATTTTACTGTCTGATACACTGTAGAGGGAGCATCACTGTATTGGGAGACTAATACATAATTATAATAATACATGCATATACTTATTGGGGTCTCTTGCACTTTTCTTGCAAATATGCTGTTTTCTCTTCTGGTTCCCTTTTCCTTAAGTTCAGATGAGGAACTAATGTCCTCCCTTACTTTTTCATGGATTGGCCAAGAGTGCAGCAGCTCATAAGGTTCCTGCCCATGAATCCTCTCAGTCTTTGTTCCAGAGGAACAAACACCAGCAACAGTAGTAGTTACTCCAACAGTGTCTCTGAACCAGTGGTCATTTCCCTTCCTCTCCTGTTTTGTAATATCAGTAAAACTGTTTTTCCTGGTCTGGATAAAGGTAAGATGCTTACCCTCTTATTTCCTCTTTCAATAATTTTCTTTTCTGATGCAAATAGAGTCATGGAAGATAAGTAAAAAATGTTACCTCACAGGTTTTCTTTAGGGTGAGAGATGTTAAGGCAGAGAGAGACCTCTGTCTTTTCTTCAGTCCAGCATCAACTCTGGTGAGCCCCTTACAGTTGACAAACACTTCGTGCAGTATCAAAGGCATACATTACCCACAATAGAGACGCTTTAGGAAAATATGGGCGTCCAAGAAAAACCCTGTTACATAGAAAAATCTCTGCAGCAGGGCTCTGCCAGTATAAAACACTGCTCAAAACCACGACAGTACTGAATGTCTGATTATCTTCAGTCTTTGCCACTTTTGGGTCAATTTTTCAAGAGAAAACTCAAATTCATTGAAAAGAATTTCAGATATCTTTTCAATTTTAACAGGAGGTAAATTTTTATTTTCTTTTTTGCTAATAAAAGCCCTTAGTATTCATTTAGCTTTCTAATTCTGGCAGCTGGATTTTAGTATTTTTATATGAATTTTAGTATTCTAAGGTATAGACACCAACGCTATTTCTTAAAAAAATCCCAACAAAACACATTAATGTTATCAGTCTGATGCTGTTGTGGCACAGCAATTGTGACAGAGCCTCTGTTTTGGTGGGTACATTAACAATGTCTGTATCTCTTCTTTTTTCATTAAACTTGGAGCAACTTAAGATGGTGGAAGCTCTGTCACATTTGGAGTGGCTTAGAAGGCCTAGAAGATGTTTATTGTTGATTGACATGCAAAATGTATTGATCTTCTCTTACAAAACTGGACTAATGAAGTAACGTACAAATCGAAGTTCCTCTTTCATAAAAAGTATGTTTTACTCTATGAAAATCAGGAATGCATATTTAAATAGGGGAGACAAGAAACTTACAAAAACTTACAGTTTTTTACATGAGAAAAAATTGAGATCAACTTAATTGTTTTAGGTATAAGTGATCTGGATAGTAAGTTTTTGAAATCTAATTATATTAACTCTTGGTAAAAAGAAATTCAAGGGGATGTCACTTTTCTACAATAAAGGTTCATTAAAGCAGCTTCCATATGTGGTCCTGTCAGACATATATAGAGCAATTCCTTTGTATTTTCAGT
This sequence comes from Ammospiza caudacuta, assembly GCF_027887145.1. NCBI lineage: Eukaryota > Metazoa > Chordata > Aves > Passeriformes > Passerellidae > Ammospiza > Ammospiza caudacuta. The sequence continues at coordinate 52,526,190 of NC_080597.1, forward strand.
GCATACCATTTTTAATTCTTGTTTAGTCAAGTTGTCCAGCTGACAACCCTGAATGCATCTTGGATAAGGTTCAGAGCTCAGACTGAAGCCCAGTCATAAGTGTCTGAGCTTGCATAGGTGGCAAAGTTTTGATTTTTAATGAATGAACCTCCCACTTAAATTGGAGACAACTGGAGAGTGATTCTGCTTGCCCTTAGATAGGTGTCAAGAGTGGGATTTATTTGCCTAAACAAATGTTTCTGGTGTTACTAGAGATGCCTTTAGATACCTGAGATGTCTGCAGAGGGTTAGCAAATCTAATGGGAGACCTTTTCCTCCTGAGTTGGCAGCTAAAAATTTGGCATGATATCAGAGGTCAGCTAAAATAACAACAGTTAAAATTTAGGCAACTAAAACCCTTGTGAATGAGTTCATTTCTCTCTGCGCTCCATGGACTGTACAGATTGTAGAAGCACAAGTTCTTCTTGGTTGAAATAAATTAATAGAAACTGAACATACGTGTTAGGACCTAAATTTAAACATTTTAATGTGAAGCTAAATCCTGCCTTTGTACTTCTCTTTGAAAAGAGTACGTCCAAATCATAAAGAAAGGGGGTTTTTTCCCCCTGGTATATAAGAGTATTTTAAATCTAAATAACTTACTGTAAAACAGTAAAAACATGTTAGAGAAATTTTTCCATGATGCAAAACTAAGGTTACTTTAAGAAAAATAGATCAAAAAGATGCAATTCGGGCATCAATTTTTATTGTGATAAAGGGAAGAAATGTTAAGGAACAGTGTATTTTTTTTGTTCTCATTGTAATGGAAAGTGGCACAATCTCTGACTGAATTTTTAGGCAATTGCTGAGAAATACTAAGTTTTAAAGACAATCTCTGGACTCTGCTTACCTTTGGTAGGGTCAAATACCACTTTCTGGTGAAGTTCTTTAAAAGCAGCATAAAGGAAGCTTCTATATCACCTCATCTAGACTTTTTCTTAGATAGGTTCCTGACCTTTCTCTCCCACCTAAAGGAATTGAGGTGATCACGTGTGCTCTTAATCTCAATGGCCAGCTTCAATACCTTGCCATATACAGTAGGAAAAAGAGAGATGTTTCCTGTTCCTTTTTAGATCTTGGAAGGTTTTATTTGCCTCTTCCCATTATAAAAATGTGGACTGAGTTTAAGTTATTTCAGAATCTGTGCAGAAAGCAAATAAATAATGAGAAGGAGAATGAGAGGAAACATGAGCATGACTCATTGTTAAGATAGCTAAAATACAGCTTATCTGTTTTAAAATAATGCTTTATTTTAGACTTTTAATATATATTCTCTTTAGATTTAGCATTGGGCAAGAATAATTTTGGGGTTTTGATAGAAATTCTTTTTCCTGGAATGGTGGTTTTTCACTTTTGTCTATGTAATTTTTAAAGAAGGCAGCTTCTGCTATTCCCTGTTCGCAAATTATGAAACATGACTTTATCTATTCAGAATTACATGCTAGCCACATAATTTCTCCACTGTTTGGAAAGCACCTAGCACACTATGATTGCATTCTGGTCTAAATAGTTTTGTAATTTATAATCTCAATTTCAGATTGACAGAATATTCTGAGTGGGAAGGGGACCCACAAGGATGGAGTCCAGCTCTTAGTAAATGTCCTTGGATTGAGCTGACAACCTTGGTGTTACCAGCACCGTGTTCTGTTGACTTTGTAAGGAATCTTTGAATCTGGTGCTATGTAGGGGTTGTTCCACAGTCAGTTGCAGTTTGCCATACTTTGATACTCCCACTCAAAAGAAGGAATTCCAGTTCACAAAGTCAGTGATAGTTCCATCAATAATTTATCTATTGAATTAATATATTCTGGGGGCATATGTAAAAATTGTGAGCACCAATACAGGTATTAGGTTAATTTGTAAGTAAGTTAATAGCAATTTAAATTAAAGCTAATAGCAATATAAATTATTTGAAAAAAAGAAAGCACTGTCTGTGAAACTGTGTTAGCAAAGAAGGCTTTTACCAATAAAATGGTTATTAATTTGATCAAAAAAGAAGACATGTCCCTTTTAATCAGCTGGATACCACATAGTCCTTCAAGACTGGCCAAATGCCTTCTCTGAGGTACATGGTAACATGTTAGATGCAGGCATTCTGTGTTAGTTTTTGCTTTTTCATAATTTTAAATAAGACAATAAGTAATGTTTTCAGTAAAGATGATAAATTATAAGACTGGAAGGCCCTGAAAGGAATAGAAACTCTAGAATAAATGACTCAGATGGGAAGGAAGAGGGAGATAAGAAGGAAGAGACAAGGGAACTAGAAGTAAAAGTGAAAGAATCATTTGTGTGTCTTTAAAATTAAGTCAAAGGGTTTTTTTCATAGTGAAGAAGTAACTGGGTAAAAGATGAGACTAATGGAAAAGCAGAGTGAGAAAATTGGACAAAGAGGGGAGAATGACATTAAAGGGAATGCAGGCAGTGTAAGAGAAAAGAAAATGAATTCTAAGATCAACAGACAATTTAATATGTATAAACAAAACTCTAAATAGGAGATAAGACAGGGGTAATGAAGTAAAGTAATAGAAATACTAAAGATTAAACAGATAGAATTTCTCATTTGTGTACTATACACTGCACACAGTCTGACAAGTGTCTGGTTTAGAACTGTGCAACTCAGTGGGCTCTAAACAGCAGTCATTGTTCTCATGGCTCTGTTAAAATACTTGAATGTTCTTGGGCAGGCAGGTGGCTTTCCATATTATTTTCCAGGGTAGCAGGTAGTCCCCCCCAGTCTTAATATAAGTGTATTTATTCTTGAATCTCCACACACTTCTCAGCTTTTGACAAAATACAGTAATAGTTACAATATTTGATCATGTTTTGAAAGAGCGTATTGGCTTTTAAGTAGCATCAATTAGATCAATGGTTAGGAGAAATTTTTCCTATCTCTACATTCTATTATATGACATCAGTTAGAGCTTGAATGTCATGTAATGATCAGCTCAGGGGTCTAATTAAAATCTTGTATAAATATTTGTGCAATGTAATGCCGTGGCATCTGTCAGTATTCTAACAATAACTGTAAACCAAGCATATAGGATTTTTTTGAGAATAACATTCCTTCAGAATACTTACACCAGATGTATCCAGCCTTACCTTCCATGGATTAGTTCTGGGTATACTGGGACTTCTTTCTGGTGCATACTGAGGGTATTCTGACTAGGAGAAATACCTCTGAGGAACCTCCTCACTGCACAAACAGGAGATGCTTGGGTTTATTCACTTGAGTTAACCCAGCGCAGGTGTGAATAAAAAAAATGTATCTGCACCACCATGTCCTTGTTAGCTCTGATTGTATTGTTAAGGCATGGGTAACATAGCTCAGTGTTCTTCATGCTCCAGTGGGCTTATTCTCACTGAACTGTAGAAGAGCCTTGATGTACTTCTGAGCATACACAAGACTGTTCCTTGGTCGGTGCTGTCAGGTTGGTTGCAAGGGCCAAGAGATTTGCCTGGCTCTTTCACAGGAAGTGAACTATTCATTTTCTGGAAAATATTTATTTTATCTCTGCTCCCTCCTTATTGTGTCTTGTATTTTTACGGCAACTTTTCCAGAGGAAAAATATTTCTCATGTTTCAGTCCATCACTATATATATCTGGAGTTTTCATACACAGTTAATCTACAACTGCTACTGTGCTTTTATCAGTTGTTCAGATTTCTTGCAGATTTGTGATGCTCTCTAGTATCTTGCCAGTTACAGCTGTGGCATACTAAAAGCAATCTAGTGTTTCTTCTAAGTCTGACACAGCACCCATCACTCAGCACCTTTATGTAGTGGTGTTTTGATAAAACAGCTTTGTTTTTGAACATAAGGTTTAAAGGTGATGGCACTTATCTAGATGGAGGCATGGGTTCATCCCCTTGGAGGTGCCTATCTGAAGGGTCTACAGTCAGTCATTGACCAAAGAGAACAAATATGTCAGCACCTCTTACTTTGGGGTCATATTTGTTTGCATTCCAGCCATACTTAGAGCATTTGGAGTGTTTCAGAGCCATGAGAATAATCATGGAGTCCCTCAGTGAGGTAGACAGACATTACCCAAGTCTTGTGGGTTAACATTCAAATCTGTGAGATTTATGGGTCGTGCTTGGCCACCATGACTGCTAATCATCTCTGAAAATCAAATCCAGATTTTTTTTTTCTGTCAGTGACCAACATCATCGCTCTTGTGTCCCAATCCAATGTTGCATCATCAGGCTGAACAGTCTGTAAAGGTGAGGGGTTTCTGGGAGGAATGTTAAAGAACAGAGACACTTACTTTGCCTGAGAAAGACCCGGAGGGAGAGAGTTGCTACCTGTGCACCCCAAATGTATTTTTGCTCTTTTCTTCTCTCTTTCACTTAATCTCTCTCTGAAATTGCAAAGATACTAGCTAAAAATAGCCAACACGATCTAGAAGCATTTTGTGTACCAAAAAATAAACTCCAAATACCAGAGAGCAGGCTGATATTACAGCTGAGCCTTTCAAGCAGGTTGTGCAGCCTACAAGGATCACTTTTCATGATTGCAGTTTTTGCAGTTAAAACTTCTCTGTTAGGAAAAGTTTGCCTGGTAATAAAGTGAGTTTTGTTTTTTCTTGTCTTTTTTTTTTTTTTTTTTAATTAAATTTAGGAGCAGAAAGAAAATTGTTGGAAGTGTGAGAAACAGATTGTAAATAGGTGAAATATGTATTTTTTTACTGTATTACAGCTGCCTGTGCAGGAGGAAAAAACCCCAAGAAATAGAATGGAAGTATTCTTTATTTTTAATGATACAAGTAATCACCTTCAAACAAAATTAATATAGAATGTAGCATGTAATTTGAGAAAGATCTGAAGCCAAATATTTATTTACAACCTTTGTTCCTTTTCCTTCAACTTTGTTGATTTCTTTAAATAGCATATTTTGGAAATACTTTGGAGTGTATTTGCAAAAGTTATTAGTAAGGAAATACCACATAATTTTTTAGTACCTTTAATATCGTATTAAAATCATAACACTCAAGTATTATATAATTCAAATGGTGAAAAAGAAAACTGTGCATCTCTCCTGAGCTGGGGAAAATGGGATTCTTATAAACAAATAATTAGATGAATTAAGTTCCATATCTGAATAGTTTTGTTCTGAAGTAGAGCTTTACTTCAAAAGTATGACAGGGATGACATTTTCCTGACTAGAGAAGCAAAAAATGCATGTTCTAAAACTGTTTCCCCCATCTTTTCTTATGCAGAGGTTTTATCTGCTGTTTAATGGGTAAACTTACTGTGAAGTATGGTTGCTTGTTTAACTTTACCCCTATTCAAGTCTTTGATTTTGGCAGGTTAGTTAATTCAAATAAAATTTGTGAAGTTAAGCACTTTCAAGAAAAGGCATAGGAGAACCTAATTTAACCTAGAGTGTCTCTTTTATTCTTCTGTTATTCATTTGAAGTGCCCTATCAGCTTGAACTGGCCAACTTCAGTCATTTTTACCCTTTTATTTTTTTCTCTAATGTAAACTGAAATTCCCTGCTGTTCGTGGTATTTTAGTGTTTAGCATCATTTAATGAGCAGGTATCATTAAACTTAAAAGGTCCTTTTCTGTATATATCTGATTAGTTAGTGAAAGAACCAAAGAATTCCTCTAATTTATCTTTGCTTCCTTGTTATATTTTGATGTTGGCCCATTTTACGTTTCAGTGCCTTTTTATGAAATATGAAATTGTAATTTTGGTGTGAAAGTAGGACAGAAAGTGGGAAAAATCTTTAGCACTGCTAAGATGCTTAAAGTAGTATATCTTGTTTACCAATTAACTAAGAAAATGTGGTTTGTTTTAAACTTTTACTCATATAAATGTGTGTTTCTACACATAGAAATATATATAAAATAGATAAATTGTCTAATATAAGTATTCATTATCTGTACTTCATCAATATACTTATTAGCACCTGTCAGTAACCTTTGCAGCTGGGTACACGTAAATTTGGCACAAAATTCTTCCTTCCTTGTACATCCAAAAATCCTATTGAACTCACTAGTGAATTTTAATTTTTTGCAAATACAAGATCAGGGTGCAATTAATTGATACAAACTCTGTGAAATGGAAAAACTGAAAATGATCAGTTAGGAAGACTGTATATGTTTGTATATTTAGTCTTGGCCATTTTCAAAAAAGCAGTAAGAAAAGGCTATTTGGTTTGTGAAATTAATTTTTCTAGTATTTTACACTTGAAATCCTTCTTGAGAAGAAAGTCCAATTTAAGATTAGACTGTCATAACTGAAGGCTTGTGTGCTCTTCATTTGAACAATGGTTTGCTGGACCAGGACCATTGTTTATTCTACCAGTTTGTTCTCTTAAGATCTCAAAGGTCTAAATGATTTAATCAATACTGAAATGAGTCATTTCCGTTACTGAGATATTTGCCTAAGGTTATTCATCATTTGATATAGATATTGCCATGTTTTAAACAGTGACAGCTATGGTAATTGATTAATGCAATCCAATATACCATTCCAGTTTCCATTTCCCATTTTTGATGTGCTAAAAAATATTCCAGCATTTTGATTTTCTTCTTATTTTCTTTTATGAAATAAAATCTGGGAGATAGAAACACTGCGTGAAGAAAAAATAATGAGGGTTGAATGGAAGTAAAGGTCAAATATTATGTAGAAAGTTGCAGATGGCACTGTATGTCATTAACATTGCTAACGTCTAAAAAGATGTAACAGTGCTGCCTACTGGTAAGATGTAGTAGTATTAAGGCATTAAAGTCAACGTAGGGAAATTTTTTGTGTGTGTATGTGCCATATCCTTTAGTGTAACAACAGTGTTCTCTAGTTTTTTAAGCCCTGGTAAGTATTGACAAGATCCATAGTTTTACATTATTTAATAATACATTCTAATACATGTCACTTGAATGGAAACTAGATGCACAAAATAAGAAGCCTAATTATTTTTCATTAATACCTATAAAATTCTATCCTAAGATACCTGTATGCATTTTGAAATTTTTGTAGTGTAATTACTTATGCTTCTATAAACTGTTCTTGTTAATAATGGTGTCCTGCTTAGAAATAAGGTGCCAAATGGAAAAAGCGTCTATCATGTTACTTGTAAAGATTTGCCTGGTAAAATGCAAAAAACGCTACCTTTTTAATAGTAGTAAATAAGAATACATAGCAGGTACAGATCTTCTCCAAGGAAAATAAAATCACTTTTTAAAAAACTCAGTTGTTTTACTTACAAAGATGGAAAAACTGAGACAATGGATCATGGAGATTAAAATTTTAAACTTTGTTGTCCCAAGTTAAATTATTGAATTTGTAATTATGTGTTATTTTCAAAAATAAGGAACTGTTTCACCCCTTTGAAAATTAGAACCCTCTGCTGAGATAGCTAGGGGAATTGTATACCTGCAGGTGTGTGGTTTCAAAACAGGGATTGACATTCACACTATAGTAAAATTGGGGCATAAAACTGGTGGCAAAACTCAGATCTTCAATATCCATGTCTTGAGATGTCATTAATTACAAATGCAGACCAATTATTTGCTTACATTTATGTAAGAAGCACTTATTTTTTCTCCTAAGAAAAACCCCCACAATTATTTCAGAGTTAAGAAATGGATGGGGTTTTTTGAACAGTGTTCCTGTTTGAAAACAGTCACAAAAGCAAAATACAGGGGCCAAAGAAACAGTCTGGTGTTTCTATGGTAAACTGCTTTGCTCCATCAGTGAGGAGCTGGAAATAGTGACTTCTCATATCATATGTAGTCACTCATATGCATGGCTCCTTCTCCCCTGATGTAGGGCCACTTTCTTGTGTTGAAATACCTTCCCTGGGAGTCAGAGACTGTAAGCCAGGGCTGCCTGCAGGAGCTCGGTATCAGTTATGGAGATGATTCAGGGAGCTAATGATACTTGTTGCTAATTATCTTGTGCCACCTTGTCCTTGATTATCTTCAAAAAAAGGAAGAAATGCTACGAGGAACTAATTCTGATATCATCTATCAAGCTTCCACTTGAGGCATCTGTTAAGATAATAGAACTAGTTCCAGGAAAGATGCTCCTTCTACTTATTAAAATCCTTCTTAAAATAAATTGTTTGGTTCTTGCTAATTAATAGTTACTGTGTATTTGAAACGTGTAAATCAAAGATGTATATGGCTGATAGTGATGCACAAATTTCTAAAGAGCAGCAGAAATGTAGGTATTTTGCAACTTCATGCTTATCAGTGAAATATGAACACATAGTTTTTAGAACAGGATGCTTGATCAAATATTTGTAACCTTCAAGAGGCAATTTTTACAAAAAAGAGTCATTACATACCATGCAGAGTACCAGTCCTGGTTCACTTGGACATGTTTCATGCATCTCATGCCTGACTAGCAAAGATACTGCTGTATGTCCTCTGATTCATATTCTATCTCACATACAGTTTTACATGTAAATTCATTCAGAGGAAATACTTTTCTTAAAACAATAATGTCACCCATACAAAGAAAATGGAGGTTAATAGCACTCCTACCTCAAATTTTTCACTTCTTCTGAGAGCAAAAGGGACATACCTTCTTCACTCCAACTACTTCTCCACCTTTCTCCTTTCAGTGACATTCCAGCCCTAATGGATAACATTTGTTAAATGCAGTCAGTAAAACTTTAGGATCATGTTTATGTTTGACTAGCTTTGGTGTTTTATTTCTTACAATTTCATCTGACTGCCAAATTTAAGCAATTGAGTCCCATGACAAAAAGAATTCAATACATCATAACATATTGACTGAGAAAGCATTAACAAATACTGTATAACATTATTATCCATGTATCCTAAGAAGGCTTGATATGAAAACTGCATTTGCATTGTTGTAGTCATTTTTGCATTGTTCTTGCCAAATGAATACAGCAAGAAAAATGTCATTGTAGATTATGTAATAAAATGTCTGAAACTGTAATGCAGTCATGTAAAAATGCAGTTTACTGTGATGTGCTGTAGCATAGTGCACAGCAAGTAGATAAATTACTGTTAAAATAGATTTAAAATCCATTCCAGTATATGCTTAGCTTACAGAGGGATATTCTCTTCCCTCATGCCTTAAAAACCCAAAATGGAAGGTCCAAAAAACTGTCAGTCTCATTTGTTTTCCATCATGAGTATTGAGATAAAGTAAATTTGACTCCAAAAAATTTTAAAACTTCTCTTTTGCATAAACTACATTCAGGGAGGTTCAAGAAAGAGGTTTCTACCTGTTCTTCTTATGGAAGTAGCTGAGATATCCAAAATCAGAAGAGGGTAGAGAACTGCAAACTACTTTTTGAACTTATCTCAGTGCTATTTTCTTAAATGATCAGCTCTTTCACTTGGGTGCTTAACTGGCTGCTTTGTGGGTGTGAATATTTCTTGTATCTCCCAGTGCAAGGGTAAGCCCATGATCTATTAACTAGATGAACATCAAATTGTGTGAAGGTTTGTGGCCATAGTAGGATAACTGATCAAGCAGGTACACTGAAAGATCAAGTGATGGTTAAGTAGATTAAGCTTATCAAAAAAGTGGGAAATCACTTGCAGATAAGAAAGAGCACCCTTTTGAGGAAGTAGAGAGCTTCAGGATGGTTTAGAACACAAGAATTATTCAAGAACATTGGAAAATATTAAGGAAGGAAATGTGTGTGTTTTATTTTGCTGTCAGCTATGTTTTCTAGTGTAGGTGGGTTTTTTGAGTGAAGTAACAAAGGCTCATGACTAGGATGAGGCTTGGTTTGACCAGGATGCCACTGCAACTGATTTTTATGCTATGTCTGGGCTATTAATAATATGTATCCAGGATCATCCCCATGTGCAGAGTTCTACTGCATAGAAGAGCTGATGTCTATGGTGTAAATTGCCTGAGTTTTCAAGCAATTTGTGACAAGATCCACCTGCTTATTTGGAATGGTTCCTGCAATGTTCTCACTTCTGAACTATGCCTGCAAATTGTCTTGGAGAGTGCTAGCTGGCATGAATGAAAAGCATTTCAAGAGCAATTTTAACAGTTTAAAATGTAGGTGTTCATATTCTAGTACTCAGGAGCTTTTCTGGGAAGTATTTGATTTGCTAGTACAGATGAAGCTGCCAAGTCCCTGGAAGTGGCAGCAAATGGTGACTTTGGGATTATGAATGGATCCCTACTAACCCCAGAGGAGTTGAGAAATTAGGTAGAGCTGAGCGTGATGAGCATTCAGATGAGGGACATCACCCTGGGCTTTCAGCTGTTACAACACTTCATCAAACTTCAAAAAGAAAGAATTCCCGTTGTCAAATTCCTGTTTCACTTGTGAGGCATCTGAGGTGTTGAGAACTGTGCAGTGCATCTTTTTTAATCTCTCCTGGAGATGTTCCATTTTTCATGAGTAATTAAGAGCAGGAACTCCTAGACAAATGGGATGTATTTGTAATGACAATTCTGTAATGTTATTGTGGGGTAGGGGGATGTTTCTTATGATCTCCTATTAAAAAAAATTTAAAAACAACAACAAGAAAAAAGCCCCAAACATTATTTAAAATAACCGCTTGTTTTAAGCCCACAGCAAAGCAAAAATTTCTGTACACTGCAAAATGTTTGAAGAATTGCAAAAGAACTCCTTTTCAATCTGTGATGTGCAATATATCTTTCCTTTGGGTTGATAAGAAAGAGAAGAATCACTGCAAAGTTTTCACCTATATAAGTTTTAAATAAGTAGTATTTGATGTACAGCTAAGGGTAAGGATGTATGTCAAATGTCCTCAGTTCATCATTGTGAGAAACTTGAGTGGCTAACTACTTGTGGTGTGGCTGGTGGGAATAGTTGGAAGCTTTTAGTTGCAGACATGCTTTGAATACCCTGCTGAATCAGATCATGCCAGGGTAGTAGATATTACATGAGCCACCAGGAGCTATGTAGTTACTTAGATATCCTGTAACACTTTTATTTGCCATGTCAAACATGGTATTTTGCAGGACTGCACACATCACTTGTTCTAGGGATTGCAGCTTTTTCACCATGTCTCCCTCTTTTTGCTGCACTTTGGAAGAAGAGTACCCATGCAACTGTGCTTCATGCACAATGCACTTTTCTCCTTAGCTTCTAGGCATAATCCCTGTGAGCTTTGCAGCTCTGAAGGATCCTACGTGCAATTTGTGAATCACTAAGTGCCTCCAGTGTGCAGAACTATCACAGTGGTTCTCTTGGCATATGCAGTAGCAGAACTTCTGGCACTTAGGTGACATCTTTTCATCCAGGGAGTCAAAGCTTTGGATTGCTTTCAGAGAGTTAGAGGTTTCAGTGCCACCTGGTATTTTAGGCACTTAATTGCTGGTTTGCAACTTGTCTGTGGGAGCCAAGACTGTCTTTCAAAGATGCTTTCAGTGTGTTTGTGTTGTACAATAGGAAGTGCTGTAGTACATACTCATTCTGCCTGAGCTAGTAGAGATCCACACGAGTACTTCTGCATGGCACAGCTGCACGTCCGCGCAGAGACGCTCATTTTGGCATTAATGCTAAAAAGCCCTGCTGAGTTTCTGAGCTCCATTCTGCAGCCTGCTTGAATGCTGATGGTTTGTGTTATATTTAACTGCAGAGTGTAGTCAAGCCTTTAGACTTCCAGGTGTGACACTATGGATTCTGAGGAGCTTCAGTGTTCAGAAAATTTGTCATCTCTTCTGTCAAATAAAAACAATTATTTTCTTGATAGAATTACTAATTTGTTGATAAAAAATGAGAAAAAAATAAACCATCCATTTTGTTATAACTTTTGGCAAAGTATTTAATAAATACTAACCTCAAATAAATTAGAATCCAAAGCTGGTTAGAAGGATTGTAAATAATAATATGGTAAGATAATAACCGGTGAATCCTGTATCCTTCTGACATCTCTGCTCTTATTCAATTAATTATCCAGAGTAATCCTAAACAACATGTTAATGCAGTCCAAGGAAGATACTAATTGGTTAGAGGTGTCAACACTAACAGCACTAAAAGAGTAAGAAAACCTTTCAGAACATGATAACTATCTGTACAGGGATGAGAAAATCAAGATTCTGTCAGCATTAAATTAATCTTAGAAAATTATAATCTCATTTGCCATATATTTTATTTTATATTTTAACCATGGATAAAGGTATGTGACTACCTATAAAGATCACAATAGAGGCACCAGTCACACAACCAAAGAATTAGACTATTTTTTCCTCAAAGTAAGTTAATACACTCGAGAAAGGGTAAATTGAAATGCAGACAAAAGAGCCATTGGGGTGAGGAAATGACAGTGAGGCACATTGCACTAGGTCTTAGGCCACCTTGTTTTTATTCCTGTCTCTGCTGCTAGCTTGCTACATGACCTTGATCCAATCAGTTCCTTATTTTATGCCTCAGTTTTTTCATCTGTTAAAAAATGGGGATAATGATACTGACTTGCTGATGAAAAATGCTTTTTAAAATGTGGGTGCCATTATAAGCAGGGTATCAGATCACCAGGTCGGTAGTTAATGGTTCATAAATTTGTAACTATAATGTAAAACTATGTAATTTGTAACTATGATTTACTACATTTACATCTGAGTCTTGGTTAACCAAAACAAACATGAAGGGCATTAGTTTCAAAAGAGATTTTTGGGGGGTTCAAATGACTTAACATATATGTATAGTATGAATAGTAGATTTTGAGATGAGGTGGATATTTTTTAAACCATGTCTAAAGCTGTTTGGAGCAGGTGCTCCAAAGTGTTCTGATACAGTGAAAGAATGAGTTACCAGAACAGTGTTAGCTAAGTTGATACAATGCTTCCCAAGTTATTGCGAATGATGGGATTAGCATGTCTTGCTGCAGCCCTGTGCAAACTACCCAATGCAATTTTAGCATAGACTACTGCACAAAGTTTGTCTTGGCTAACATGAAGGACATAATTGCTGTGTGGAAGTTGGAGCAGTGATCTGAGCACAGGCAGGCCTGGCATGTCCTTAATTCAGCAGAGCTGCTGTGCTTGCTGAAGGAGTGCGAGAGCTGGTCTATGCGTGCACAGGGAAGTTCTGCAACACTACTGTCCATCCTTTGTCTGTTGCGTGTGACAGCAGGAGATGTCTACAGTTCTTCAGGATATCCATTAGCAATCCTGGCTATTGGATCATGAACTTGTGGTGGAATTGAGATAGAAAGGGCCCTCTGGAAATGATGGATCACTGTGTCCTACTCAAAGCACAGTTCACTGAGATCAGGATGATCGGGGTGTTTCCTAGTTGATTTTGATTCTGAGAGTGGAGATTTGTTGCAATGTCACTTCACTGTGAATGTTCTTTTTCTCTCATCTAATCAAATATTGTTGTGTTTTAACTTATGTCCATTGCCTTTTTCCTGTTACTGTGCTCCTCAGGTTCCACCTTCCACGCCTTACCTTTAAGGGTCCTTGAAGACAGTAAAGGCATCCTTACATAGCCTTCCCTTCTGAAGGCTGGACAAACCTACTTTTCTCAAACTCTCTTTGTTCATCGTGCCCCTTCTCCCCTAGCACCATGATGGTACTCTGGTGGACTCCTCAGAGTCTCTTGGTGTCTTATGCAGAAAGAAGCCTGTAGCACAGTCATGTTCAGCTGTGTGTCTGACTCCACAGACCTTACTCGGAAATTATGTTCTGTATCCTGGTGGCTCCTCACCACCAATAGGGGGTTCTTACTACCTGGTTGCAGTACTTTGCACTTGTTTTGGTGAGATTCCAAATGAAGTTCATGACAATGAAGTTGTCTCAGTCCTCTGATCTATTGAGCTACCTCTGAATAGCATCCCCTTTGTGTTTCCATATCCCCTCCACACTGCCCAGTTTGGGAGCATCCATACATCTACATCCATACATCTGTTTGGGTGCACTCCATTCTACTGTCCAGGCTGTTGACCAAGATTCTTGACAATACTGGTCCCAGGACTGATCACTAGGAAGCATCACTAGTATCTGGCTGCAGTTGGTTTTCATATAGCTCATCTCAACAAACAGAAAAAAGCTGTGTTGGAACAAGCAGGTCTCAGCTGCCTGTGGGCTGATGAGCAGAACAGAGCTTCCATAGTGAATCTGCAGTACAGTTTCTGGCCCCAGAGAGAGCTCTTCTGCATATCAGAGATTATAGATCACTCCACAGTGCGATACAGCCTTACCTCTAAGAGGCTGCAGTACAAAAATAGGGCAATTATCTAAAAATGTTAGCATGCATAGACCTCAAAGATATAAGAATAGGAAAAGAGTGTAATATGATATGTAAACAGAGTAAATTACAGAAAAAATTGCCTGCATGTCAATTAGAAATGATTGCTGAGAAGCATGTGATTACACGACAGTGTGCTCTGCAAAAACTATCTGAGTGTTGTATAGTCAAAACTTTTTTTTTTTCCTCATATTTACTGAGAAAGAAATGAGATTAATCTTTCTATATCATTGTGTTTTCTAATAATTTTGTATGTTTGGTACTTGTGATGTCTGTGGCTGTTAAATAAGTTCTTTGCTGCATTGTTACATTTTAGTTTTTTGGGCTTCATACCAAAGTCTCAGCCAGAAAAGACTGGGGGTGAAATACACTGAAAGGTGGGATCAGAGGTGAGCTGCTAAACACACATATGGATTTCAATTATTATTCTTATATATCTTTGTTTATGAAATATATTTTCTGGCTTTTATATTAAAACATCTGAATAGCTTTTTTCAAGATTATATGTAATTTCTAAATCCTAATTTTTTTCTCCCTAATGTGAAAAGGGAAAAGAAAAATGCTATTCATCTGAAAAAGTAGGTTTCTTTTTAATGACTGGACTTGAAACGCAATGGAAATCCACATTTCTGCCCTAATCCTGTAAGAAATCCCATTAGATACTGGCTGTATGAAACTTGTAGGTGATTTAGCTCCTGAGTATGCTGATCTGATGCTACTTGGGATAGAAATCTCTGTTTGTGAGTTTAATACTGCATGCACTCCAGATACTCTTACCACTAAATCAGTGTAAGTCTGGTGCAGTAGCATAATCAGCTTTACTAGTTAAAGTAAAAAGTTAACCTTTTGCATATATTTCCCTGCTGTTCTGTCTTCATGAGAGTCTTTCCTCCTAAAGCTTTCCCTATATATGAGCTCTTGTAGTTAGTTATCATTATTTATTTAAGTTGCGTTCAAATTAACACAAATTAGCTAAATCCACTTTAGAAGAAAAATGTCTGGCACTCTCCTTCACTGTAGTGGAGTGCACCTGTTTACACTAGGCCACAATTTTCTCCAAATGTCTGATTTAAAGAAAAACATAAATGATAATTTCAACTAGTCTTATGCCAAATCATGTCAAAATATTTTTGCTTCTGCACATCATCGTTATTCGTTTATGACTGCATGGCCGTGGGAAAAGCTTTTCTTAGTTTCTTTTCTTAATTACAGACATAAAGCCTGCAGAGGGAGCTCAAACCCTTATTTATGTGGGACTCAATAAAATGGCATATTTTTTCTACAGACAGTGGAGAAACTTGTTTTTTAAATATATCAGAAATTTATCCTTCAACGTGTAAGGCTTTTTTAGGTGCAAACTAGCTATTTTGGAGATATACATGAGAGTAAAAGCCTTTCCGAATTGACTGGAAGGAGTGCAGATTTCTGGGACTTGGTAGGTGGCACTGTTTGAAATATCCAGACCTGTAGCAGCCAGACCTCCAAGACTTTCTTTTCAGTCCTCATTCTGGGTGGAAAATAGCTTCAGTAGGTCACTGTTCTGTCAGGTCAGAGCCAAAATAGTGCAGAAGACCAGATCGAACTCTGTGAGTTGGAGCTCAGAACAGGAATGTGGAGCTGAAGTAAATGAGGCCAGGAGTAGACTGAGGAGGCTGTTGCAGAAGTTCTTTAAGGAAGGACAAAGAATGACTTATTTTGGGTGGGAGCAGATGACAAAACTTGTGGTTGAAGGAGGTTTTTAAGAAAAATGCAATTTTCTTTGCTGACTGTGATACATTTCATTGTGAATGTCCAGAGAGGAGAAAGGTACATAAATACCATTAGGATAAACCAGTAATGTTGCAATCCACTATTTGAAAAAGTAAAAAGAAAAAACCCAAGATATGTAGGTCTATCAAACAGATGAATCAAAGTGATGGTAATGTTGGGAAGGACGATGCTGTGCTCCTTAATCCTCCTCTTGGCAGGTGCAGATGAGGGCTGGGATTGGCCAACACCATGTCCCTGTGCTGCCGCAGGGGATCTCCAGTGTCAGAAGGTCCCTGCCCTGCAGGTGTGAAGTGTATTGAACCTTCAGTTCCTTTTCTTGGAGATTAAGCGAGAAAGGACTATGTTGTTTTCAATCCCATCATACCTTTTGGTTTTGGAAGAGATGGGAGTGTCTGTGTAGCCAGTCTGGGAACCTGCCCAACTTGGCTGCTGTGAAGGCAAAACATGTCTGCAACTTTGTTCTATTTTGAGAGTCCTTTAATATAATTAAGGATGGATAAAATCATTTTAGTGGTACTGTTGGGTATTTTTTGTGGAAATAGGTTTTCCCTATGATTGCTTGTTGTGTCACTGACAGTGTACTCTAGGACATGCTCAGAACAGCCTGAAAGAAAGATTGGTGTTGGTCGCTGGCTGCTAATTGCAAAGGTCTGTTAGCAACACAGGATAACTGGGGTTTTTTTGTGTGTGTTTCTGGTGAAATTGTAAATATTACTATTACCAGAATCAATGAGGCAGATGGTGTATCAGTTCATACTGAAATACTAAACTGTGTTGTCAGGGGAAGGGTTTCACCGATCCCTCCAGCTTCTTTCATATCTTGAGTATACATGTCCTGGTTGTGGCCAGGACAGGGTTAATTTTTTACAGCAGCTAGAGGGGGTGAGGGCAAGGTGAGAATGTTATTCTGTACCACCTCACATCATTGCTGGGGGTAGGGGAAAGGAACTCTCTTCTGGATCCTATAAAGATGGCAGATGGAGTGGTCCAGTATTGTTTATTGTTGGAGGTTTCCCATGTAAATCCTTTCTTTTCTTATACCTTTTATTAATTTGTTGCTGTTACTGTTAGTGTTCTTATCTCATTGCTGTTTCCAGTAAATTGTTCTTAACTCATGCTCTTTGCCTTTTTTGACTCCCCTGGAGGATGGGGCAGGGAAGTGGCTCATGGTTTTGGTGGAAGTACTAAACGGAGAATACCATTCCTAAACTACAACAATATGATAGAGGTTTTTGAATTCTGTCTTCTAGATGGTATAGATTGTCTGTCTTTCTTTAAAATGTAAATGATATCTTTTGATACGAGGGATTTTTTTTGTTGGTTGTTTTTTTTTTTTTTTTTTTTTGGTTTTGAGTTGGTTTTTTTGCCATGCACTATTCATGTCTACTTTGCTGGAACAAATCTTGAAAATCTCAAGTGCTGTTTTACTTGGAGCAAATTGGTTGGTATACTAACAGGTTTTTTCTGAATGAAATATTGTTGTTTATAAGAACAAGCAGTTGACTAATCAATGGGTTGTAAATAGTGAATTGAAACTTGTTTTTCTTCTTTGTTGTATCTTTAGATCTGCAGTCATCGTAAGTTCCTCCTGGTGCACCCACATTGGGAGGAAATCTAAAGCAGGGCTTTAGACACCTCTCTCCCTCCAACTTGTTCTAGTTTATTTTATTGCCAAAACCTCTCAGTGGTTTGCAAACACCCTAGATCAAGAACATATTTGTAGTTTATTGCAAACAGAGGCTTTTAGGAATATATTTGCCCAGTTTGCTGTTTCTAATCTAGTATCCTTGGTCACATGCTGTAAAAACTCTTATTAACCAGTTGGTGTCTGACCATCTGGATGTTGTA